>NC_073721.1:84855809-86293934 GCF_023634155.1 Falco peregrinus
AAAATAACATTTCAAAAAGTATTTAAATTCTTGGTTCTTGAACATGGATTCTAACTTTTCAGTAATATGTAATCTTTACGATTTGTAATAACATTTTTAAAAGTTCAGTGCCTGCTCTTTGTAATAGGTGGTGATAACACAATGTAGATAAATGTCAAAAGCTTTGTATTACATGCTAGCTGCTATGTAAAAGATTATGGGTACTTTAAACGCAGAGCTTGCAATTAGTTACTCTCCTTGTTAGCAATGACAGTTAAATTATTTTTGAAGTATGTATCAGTCTGTCTTTTTGGTGAGGCCCTTTGAAATGTGAATCCTGAATATTTGAGACAGCTTTAAAAATGAGAATGAGTAAACTTCTTTAAATGTAGAACACTCTTAATGGTGTTTAAATTAGCTCATTTGTTTCATGGTTCTATTCCAAAACTGAGTGCTCCAGTGAGGCTGAAGTTCTTCAGCTCCAGGAGGCAGGGATCAGAGTATATGAGAAATCTGCACTGCTGTTGTTTGTATTTACCTACTCTTTAAAGTCTCTAATAATCCTTCTTATAAACATAAAATATACTGAAATTTACATGGCAAATCAAACTGCAAGCAGCTACCACAGTTTTCCGTGGTGACTTCCTGAGACTGAGGAGTGGAGGTTGTATTCTGTCCTTCAAAGAATAATTTCAAGCTCTGATTTTGAAGTAGAGTATGTTGTGCTGAGGTATGATTTTGGGGCTAACATTTCTGTACATTGAAAAAACCTGAATACCGATGCAATGGTGCTGATCAAATCTGAGACGCAGATCCTATCCCATAGTTTTCTTAATTTTTTGGAACAGGGATGGTGAAGTCAGTGGTATTAGTTCTGTAAGAGCACAAGACTTGGTTTGCTCTCTGGATCTGATGTGGAAGCATTGGACTAAATCTGTATGGTTTTGACTTTGTAAAACAAATAAAATAGAATCTACTCTGACTCTGTATTGTGTTGTTTTTTCCCTGAAAAATATTTGCCTGTACATTTAGATGTCTGCTTGTCCTTTATCATTTATGATAATGCAGTGATAATTACTGTACTTTTATGTGCCCAAACCAAAGCTTTTATTAATCTCTTTTCCTGGCTGTTACCTATTTTACGGTGCTGATATTTTAAAATCACTGGAACACATAATAAACTTCATTAGAAGAACTATTAAGCTATTAATAAGAAACAGTTATTTCCAAATAACGATTTTCTAGCTGCTGAAGGTGCTGGGGAGGCGATGCCTGCGGGGATGGTGTGGTACCCAGTGCCGCCGCGGCAGGGGTTCGGCTGTGGTCCCTCTGGTGCTGCCTCGGGGTCTTGTGTTTCCAGACTGCAGCAGGGAGTCGCTGTTTCACCTGAAGTGCCTTGACTTTGGCTTTGACCGCCTGCCCGCCCTGCAGCTGAGGCCATGTGTACTCACCGGCTGCCGAGGTACTCGGACCCATCCCGGGCGTGTGCTAGGGGAGGGGCGGGGTGCCTCGGGCTACTTCTGCCGCCGCTTCACAGCTCCTGCTCCGATCACGGATGCAGGATCATCCGCGAGCGGGGTCAGTTTTCACTCCCTTCGGGGCAGGGGATGAGTAGCGTGCCCGCTCCGTTCGCCTCCCCGGTGCAGGTGCCGGGTGCCCGGGGCGGCGCCGGGCTGCGGGGGGCAGCAGCGCCTGTGAGCACCGGCCGCGGGCGGGGGGGGAGCTGCCGCCAAGGCTCCGTGCTGGGGCCGGGCGCCGCGGCGGGCGCTGGTTCTGGTTTCCCTCATGGCCGGTAACTTTGCCCATCCGCACCGCCGCTTCCCGCGCAGGGGGAAATGTACGCGTAACTGACACAGTGGCTCAGGGCCTCCTGGCGAGCGGACCCGCGCACTGACCTTCCCTTCCCGCTGCCCCCGCGGGCCGGTAGCGCCCTGCCCCTCCGTGCCGCCGCCGGAGGCGCGCACCGGCGGTGGCAGCGCAGGCCCAGCCCGGCGGGCGGAAGCGGAACCTGCGGCGCGGCGGGCCGACGCTGGGGCGGTGGCATGGCGGGGAGGCGGCAGCGGGCCCGTGTGCAGGGCGGCTGGGCCGGCGCCCCGGCGGGGCGGCCCACAGGTAAGGCCCGAGGGCGCGGCCGCGGTCCCCGGGCCGTGCCGCGCTGTCGGACGCCCCGCGGCCTCTGCCGCCGGGCCGCGGAGGGTGTCCGGGGCGGCCGGGCCCTTCTCTGCGGGCCGCGGCGTTGCGGAGGGGCCGGCGTGGGCGAGCCCCGAACCCGGCCGCGTCCGCGGTGTGCGGCGCCGGAGCGAGCCCGGCCGCGGAGGGGAGCGCTGAGGCGGCCGGGGCCTCGCCGCCCTCACGGACGGTGCGCGGGGAACTGCGGCGAGAAGGGTGGCTGCTGGCGCGGCGCGGGGGCCGGGGGCGGCGGGGCTGCTCCGAGGGCGGGCGGTGGGTGCCGGGGGCGCGGTGCTGCCAGGCCCCGCCGCCTCGGCCCCGCCGTGTGACACGGTGACCGGCGGTGGCCCGCTGTGTCCAGGCAAGGGGAGCTCGGGTGTTCGAACCCGCTTTTTAAAATAAAACTTTTACGCAAGTCACAGGTGTGTTGTAGCCGTTTTGGACACGGTGCCGGGTCAGCAGCATACGTGTACAGCTGCGTTACTTGTAGCGGGCATGCCGAAGCAAGGTACCCTTCCCAACCTCTGGGCAGCTTGAATGTGATGGATAGAATTTGGCAGAGCTAACTTCTGAAGTAACTATTAGTTGCTTTTATGAGTAAAGCCTATTGTGTGGCTTCTTTTATCTTTTTATACTGAAATCATTGCAAAATAGAGAGCACTAGTTGAAAGGGCAGGAGTTTACATCCCTGTTTTGTACCAAACGCCTGAAGCAAAGAGTGCAGGGCAGGAGGGCACCGTGTGTGGTTCCCACCCTGCAAGAAGGACCAGTTTGGTTTATGAACATGGTCAGAACACCTGTGTTTCGCTTGCGTGATTGCTATACTCGGTAAAGCTCCCATTTCTCTCCAGACTGAGCATCCTAGGCAAGCTGATTATTTTTTTTTTAATTCCTGAATGAAATGATCCAGTTATTTTGACTTGTGCATGTAGCCTGTAAGTTTTCTGTCACAGGTGCGTTTCGTTCCACCTATTCCTAAAGGGATGTTTTTAACATCTTTTGAATTATACAGGTAAAGACTTAATTCCTTTCTGTTTCAGGCCTGTTTCTAAGCCTGTTTGCATGTGCAAATTAAACACATGAAGTGGTATGCCTGGGTTGCTCTTCCATGCTTTCCCCCTTGTTTTAATAGAAGTGTTTTTCTCGGAGAAATAGAAGAGGTTTTCTCTATGTAAAAAAAAAAAAGCCAACAACCTGCAGAGGGAAATAGTTTAGTTGTTTGGAAGAATTTCTGTTGGCATCTGATAGGTGTTTGTGGTAGAATTGAAAGTTCTAGATGTCATCCTTTCTGATAACAGGATGTTTTCAGTTGTCTATGAATAATAAATACATATTTTTAAAAAATCCATTTTCTGTGCAATTTTAACTCTTCCCTGGAGTCTCTGCCAAGCAGAGGAGAATACTTCAAAGAATGATTCCATGAGTTCTTCCAAACTGTATTTTTTGTATGGTGGAATTTATTTCATGCGATCCTTTTTTTTTTTTTTTTTTCTCTCTTTGCTTTAGCACTTAAGGCATCTGTGGCCAGCAATCTTGGCCCCGCAGGCACTGGACCGGCATGGATGGGGAAAGATCAGCCTCACACTCAAAAGCAATTTGTTTTTGAAAAGCCATCAGAGGTAAAAATTGCAGGCTAACTAGCAGAATCTCATTTTTATTAAATTTCAGATGATGAAAATTATCAGACTTTGAGATTATAGTCTCATGTTTAAAAACAAATTAAAAACTCAGCTGAGCTGAACTTTGGGCTTTTACCAAGCAGAGTTTGCAACTGTCTTGCATATATGGCAAACAGAAAGAGTTATAGTCCCTTTGCTTAGCCTCAGATTCTGAGTATTGGTTATGTACCTGTTCATAAGTACTTTTATTCAGAAAGCCAAAATAGTATGCTCTCTTAGATACTCAGAATGATGCAATGTCCTAAGCATGATTTCAGCTCTGTTTTTTTCCCACAGTTGGGATAGCTGTTTTATTTGTTACAGAGGAAGAGTATGGGATTTGTATTACAGACTTTGTCTTGTCAGACAATGAAGAATATTGTGCTCTGTGCAATGGGAGGGCGGTTCCTTGCTTGGAAAAAAAAAGAAGTCTTGAACACTTATTTCTAACTTGTAAGTGTTTGAAAAGTTGTCTTTTTGGCTTGGAAGGATTGGAGATGGTCTGAGGAGATTCTCTTTTCTCTGTGGCAGAGCCCTGGTAGCTATATAGTACTATATTTTGATCCTCTTGCTAGCTCAACTGAGTACCTCCTTGCTTTTCAGCACTCCACTGAGCTCGGAGAAGGATAAATCCCTGAGGCCACCAGAATGATAATCTAGGCTGGATTAAACTACTGTGCTTGGAGGTTTTTTTGGTTTTGTTTTTGGTTTGGTTTTTTTTTGTTTGTTTGTTTTAACAATGTAATGTCTCCAAATGTAAGGAGAAGAATTTTTTTGGTTGCAGTTGATAAATAACAAGTATTGTTATAACCCAATTAATTTAGGAATGAATGCCCTTTAGGGGGCAGTTGATTGTTAAAAAACACCTGAAGTGGTAGCTCTGAGTGTTTCTGAAGCATGGAGAGAGTGGATGGGTTGTTACTGCTTACCCAGTTGTCCAGAAGTATGTTTTTCTCACTGATATATCAATATGCAGCTATATAGAGACACTAGAGATGGCAGTTAGTTCTGTTTGACTAGAGCATGTCAGGTACATAAGTGTTTAATATTAATGATGTATCATCTTGTTACCTTTCAGGTGGAGTGCAAAGTTCCTGAAGCAGGTGTGATAGAGTGAGTATATTGCTGACTTAACTGTCTTTTGTGTGGGTTTTCTGTCTTGTTGGTCAGTGGGACTCTGCTCTAAAAGAGTTCCTTCTCCGCTTAAAACTGCCATGCTTTTGGAAGAAATGAGTATTGGAAAATACAGACTTTCAGGCTTTTCATCCTGAATTTCTAATCAGGAAAGTTCAAGTCTGTGTTAACTATTTTTTATAGCTTTGGTGTAGCTGTATAAGCCAGGAAGAACAAACAATTGGACATTCTGGATGAACAGAATTTCAAATATGTCTTCCTTGGTTAGCAACGTACGTTTTCCTAGAACAGTTCCTGTTCTATGCTGGAAATTACTGTTATCCAGGAGTATAGCTGGTATGGCAACTCAAGCAGCATTGAAGCATTCCTTTGAAGGTTTGGAAAAGTAGCTGCTAGTGTGTGTCATAGTGAAGCTCGGTATTTGTAGATCACTTACCCTTTGTGTTGAAATGGGGATGTTCTCAGAATAACTTTGGCATAAAGTGTCGAGGTGTAGTGGTGAAGTTACAGATTTTGAAAATTAATTTTGCTTCAGTTTGGTTATCTTGGTAGAATTTACTTATTCAGTGCACCTGTAAATGCAAACACAGTGGTCAAGGTACAGTCTTGTGTGGTTGTCTCCTTTGGATTCTGTGAATGTCCCTTGTCTACTTCTCTCCAGAGCCCTAAAACTGAATATTGAGCCTTTGGTGAAAGGAGAGGCAGGAAGTACACAAAAACTCATTTGCTTCTGCAACACCCTTGCTGCCTTCCTCTGACTATATCCAGAACAGTATTACTTCCCTTTCTTAATCTTCCTTTCCTTTTTAAAGAAAACTCGCCCTAGGCCAGGTTTACAGTAATTCTAGTCCATGCTGCTCAGTGTAAGATAATTCCTTGTTTGTCCATCTGATTGCTGTTTTCTTTCTACATCCTCAGCAAGCCTGGTGTGTATGAGCTTAGCAAAGCACCAACTGGCGTTTCTAGGTAAGTGGATGGAACATCTTTGTTATTGCAGAACAACGCAGTGATACTCAGCTTTCTGAAGTCTGCTCTCTGTAGAGTGTTTTGACTCTAGCAGGTGCATAGTGCCCTTCCTGTGCATCCTCTGTCTGGAGTTCTTCTGGAAATACTTTGAGTATCAGGTAGCAGAGGTTTACACAGTTCTGAGCAGCACTGAAGAGAAGAAAAATGAACCTCTTAACATCTAGTGCATACTGCCGCTAGTGTTCTTGTCTGGGATAAGGAGAGGGGCTGTGTCCATTTGTGTCACAATCCAGAGTAAGTTGCTACTTGAAATTTGGATCAGTATTCTTGTGTTAGCAAGTGCATGTCTATGTTGTACAGTTAAGAGCTACCAAAGACTTTTAGCTGTAAATTGGACTTGTTTTAAATCAGTCTTATAAAAGCATTTAACTTCAGGCAGATTTCATAACTTGAGGGTTGTCCCTTTTGCTTACATGCTATACCTTAATTATTTCAGCTTCCGGACACTTCAAAACAAAACCTACTTTTTTTGTGAGTCCTACTAATTAAAATGCATTTTATTTTACCTTGCTGACTTAGTTGCAATATCAATATTAATACTTTTCTTCTGAATTTGCTAGATTTTATTAATAGTGAAAAAATGCCACAGATATAGTAACTTTCTGTGCATTTATTTCAAAGCTTTCGTCTTGGTAAATTTTTATACCAATTTGAACAGTAAAAGCTTTGACCAGCCGGAAAGAGAAAAGATACACAGCCAGCTAGGTTATTCTGTCATTTTCTGGAGTTTGTTTTCATAATATGTTGCTGGAATATATAAATTTCTGAAAAGTTAATAATCAGATTTTGCATCTCTTTTAGTACTTTTACTGCATAATCTTATTATGATGTCTTTGAAGCACTTCTCACACTTGCGAGAGTAAACTCTTGTGAACAGCATTCCTATTCTGTAGTCCACCACAGTGGCTGGAATTTGCGAATGCTGCTGTTAGTACGGTCAAAATATGAAATGTACATATGAAAATGTAAAAATAGGAGGGGTTAAATACTCTAGGGTTCTTGTGCGTGGAGAAGAGAGGATAGGATGGCAGTAGTGATAAAGGGCTATCAAATTCTGAGTGGCATGGAGAGGGTGAATAAAGGGCAATTATTTACTTATGTTGATTGTAGTACCATAATCAGGGCTCTCTAGTTTATCAGATGTGAAGTTAATAACAAGCAGAAGGATGCCGTTTTTCTCACAGTATATGGCTGATTATGGGACTTGTAGTATATTGTAGGTGTCATATATTTTTATAGGTTTTGAAAAGCAATTAGACGTGTTTGGTGAGAGGAAGACTCATCAGGAGCTCCAGCTGCTTTCTGTTCTTTCCTTTTCACCCGCTTTTGGCTGTGGTCAGAAAGAGGATGCTGGGTTTTGACTTTTGGTCTGATGCATTACAGTCATTCTTAGCTCCCTTTGGAAATCCTGGAAATTAAATATTTTATCAAAGCCTATATAGAAGTGTATATTCCTTCCATCTTTTATCTTTTTCTTCCTTAGGATTCATTTGATTCCTGGCTTTATTGACTCAGAACAAGCAGACTGGATGTTTGAACAGCTCCTCCAAGACATACCCTGGGGTCAGCGAACTCACATCAGACAGGGTAAGGAGTGTGTAGACCAACTTTTCAGGTCATTCCCTGGTTACTTCCATACCAAAATTTATGCATTGTTTACCACTGGTTTTCATTTTACACATTACCACTCCTTTACATTCCCTTCCAGGTTTTCCTTGCTTATTTGAAGAGTACTGCTGCTTATTTTTCCATCTATCACCATGTTCCTATTGCCAATTAAATGAGATTTTTTCCAAATTAAAATTTCTTGTCTTAAAAATCTTTGAATTTTACTGTCTCCTCTGTCATCTGCAGTTCTTTTTCCCACTCCTTTTTTAGATTAATCCTGTGCCCCATCCCTTCATGCTGTCTCCCAATGATGCTGCAAAAACTGTGTTCTTTGAGGTTTCTGTCACCAGGAATATTTTTTGCCTCTCACTTAAAATCCTAGCAGAGCATGTTTCTTTTCCCTTTTCTTTGCTTATTACTTCCAGTATGCAGTAAATAAAGAGGCTGCTATTCTGGATTTGTTCACTAAGGGGCAGCTGTTCTAGCTAGTTCCCCTTTCAGTCCGGAACGGATGTAAGATAATATATTGAAGTAGTTACTGGACAGGGCTGGAAAATGTGTTTATTGGCTTGCAATAAAGGTACCGTAGAATGGAGAATGTTACCTGTCAAGTATGCGAAATAGCTACCAAGGTAGTCTTTTAAGAAGCTGAAGGTAATTTTAACTTGATGTTTGTATTACACCTCAGAGCACACGCATATTTGACAAAGCATTACTTGTGCAGCCTTGCTATGTTCCTCTTCTGTAATGTCCCACTGATGTTGCAGCCCTTGCCACTTCATCCTTACCAGTGGATTCATCTTGCAACTTATGCCAGTGTATTGGGCACTGGAACCAGGAGAATATAAAGAAAGCCAGAATTAGAAATAAAATTTTAGTTTCATTCTGCTATCTTTAATTTGTCCAGTCCCTGCCCTGTCTGGCATAGGGATGAGAAAATTGATGTGGTTCCAGGATTTTGACAAGGTAATTCCTTTTGCAGACACAAGCCTGCTTTTGAATAATCTCATTCCTTTACTTGAGTTCATTATGTAAGGTTGAGGATTTTAAGGGGCTGCTTTTAACTTTAGGTGTGCAGGCAGTCCCTTTTTAATTAAGTTTTTTGGCAGAATTGCATCATCTTTCCATTTTCAAGCTCTTTGATAAGGCAACTGAGAAAGTTTTCCTGTTTTTCCTGGTTATAGGAGTCTCTTTTGAGGAACCAAGGCTTACCTCCTGGTATGGAGAACTTCCTTACACATACTCCAGGATAACAATGCAGCCAAACCCAAATGTATGTATGTGTTTACAGTTTTCTTTTATTACCATCTACAGAGAAATCCTTTGCAGAGATTGAGGGACAAGAATTCTGTCTATCCTCTGTTTTTATGATAGAGTATCTATCAGCATTTCATTTGTGATCAGCAGCAAGTTCTAGTGGAGTGTGGACAACTTCATAGAACAAGCATTATGAGTGGATTGAAGGAGAGGAGCATGATTTAGTTGCTAAACATTGGCAAAAGAAAATTATCACTGCAGAGTTTGAAGTCCTGCTTTTGGGTCACTCTAGCTTTGAACAAAACTGAATCATTACGTGTTACTTAATCTATGCATCTTTATCTGGGAGATTGTGGTGTACTCAGTCATACTGAGTTATTTGTTGTAAAGATACAGTAATATCAATTACTGAAATAGTTACTTGCAGAAACACTTAGATTCAGTACTGCTTAAATGAGAATTTAAGCATATTGTTGGTTTCTATGTGCATGCTATGAAATGCATACACGCAACCTGCCTGCTCAGCAACTCCAGATTGTACTATGCAATTTCCCGTGCTATTTTGGAAGGGATCAAAACCTTCTGAGTGACTTGTTGATATTTTGTTCATGTTCATTTGCTCTCTCTGTCTTCGAGCCTGTTGTCCCGTTGGCCTGTCCCTTGGTCTTGCTTTGTTTGACATTTCCATGGCAGTAGGCTGCAGTGTTCTGAACCTAAATTGTGACTGTTGAAGGCTGGGCAGCATGAGGGAGAAGTGTCCCAAGTCCCAGAACTGCTGCCAAAGGGAGTGCCTCCTAAAGCTCAGTTTGGGAAAAGTGGAAAGGTGTTTTTAATGAGATGAGTTGTGAAGATTTTGTAGTCTCAAAAATACCATAGTTTAAAAATTTCATAACCTGTGGAATTTGTGGTGGAAACACAGGCATTTTTTTTTTGGTACCCATCTGTGGAAAGTTATTTTAAATGGACTTTTTCTGCAAGCTGAATGGCTTTAGGAATCAGAAGTGCCCCTGCAAAATCGTTCTGCTGTACCCTAATGATTTAAATCCAGTTCAGAATTGACACTTGTGGAAGCCATTGCTGCTCAGAGGTTGGATAGAGCCTATATACCCTGAATTCAGTTTCAGTTCAGCTTGCATAAAGTTCAGAGTTAGCACTCATTGGACCGTTGGCTTGTTTCTCTCATCCAAGAGGTATAAGGCCTAATTCAGTATGCATGCTGATCCTGTCTTTCATCCCTGAATAATTCTCCTTTTTACTGAGAGAAAGAAACTCCAGCAGAAAGTGAGATGCGCTGGCAAATGTTGCATAGCTGCAAGCCAGCCCTGCCACTGGCTGGGAACTGCCCATAGGCAGATACACGGGTAGCCTGCACACGGACACTCAGACATTTCACTCGGCTTTGTAAGTGGGAGCTCCTGCAGCCTTGGAAGAAGCAGTGAATGGTGTAAAGAGCACAGTCCTTATCTGTAGAATAGGATTTATATCACAAAAATATCCAAAGTAAAATGTAATTTAGGGCACAGCTTGAACAAAACCAATTATATCTACCTTGAACACTTGATCTGTAGAAGTAATTAGCTTTGTGCCTCTCCTTTTTTGTTTGGTAAGACTGGGTGTGATTGCAGGCCTGCTAGGTATAATCCAGTGCTCGTGCCTAAATGAATTTTGGTATTAGAAAAATGTTTCTTTGTAAGCAGTGGTGTAGCTGGTGACACAGTAATGTTTCAGTAAAATTATTTCTACTGCTGCAGGTTTGTAATGGAGTTTCCACTGAACTGTAAAATTCACCATATGGTAACATTTTTAGTAATAAATACTTTTGTGATAGGAATTTAAGGAATCCATCCCAGTTGGTCACTGGAAAGTGCTTTCAGTAGTTCTTGTTGGGACTCTTTGCCATTGCAGTATGTGTCCTGCGCACACTGTGCTGTCAGGCTGCTCAATTACAAGCTATAGCTTTTTTTGAGTGGTGTTACTGGTTTCCCTACATGTCCCACAGCTGTCGGCTGTTTCTGTATAATTAATTATTGATATGATGCTTAGTCATCAAAGGG
Source organism: Falco peregrinus (assembly GCF_023634155.1). NCBI lineage: Eukaryota > Metazoa > Chordata > Aves > Falconiformes > Falconidae > Falco > Falco peregrinus. The sequence continues at coordinate 84,866,695 of NC_073721.1, forward strand.
GTGACTTAGCTAGAAATACCCCTAATTGATGGTATGTTGAGGCTCCTGCAGCGTAGCCAATAGGTTAAAAACCCTTTAAACATAGGTAAGCCTAGAAAGAAGGTGCTGCAGACTCAGTGGATAGTGGTGGATACTAGGAAATAATTTCTGCTGTCTGTTCATCCTTCTGCCAGAGATACACTGGGAGGTTTGGAATCAGTTCTTTATCCTCTCCCGATCTGTGTTTCTGATTATATAATGGGCAAAAATTCTGGCCTATGTTGCTGCGGCTTTGTTTTATATATACTTGTGTAGTACTTAAAAGTACTCTGACAGGTGAAAGTCATGATGTAAGTTTGTAACATTAAATAATGATTCACCGGGCTGATTTGTAATGGAGCTGTCATGGGCTGTGGGGCTCAGCAAGGTGTTAGCTAAGGGAAGGATGAAATCCAGGGCCTGTGACACTGGTTTTACAACCACTGAGAAGTTACAATGTTGAAGTCCAAACCCGAAGAGGTGATGAGTTGGGCTCAATAAGTTGTACTAAGAGCAGGGACAGAGGGCCATACTGTGACAGCGTTAGGCAAACTGTTGTCTCTTGTTCCGCGTCAACAGCTGCAGATGATTGAGAGGGTGTCATTTAGTCACTGATCGCAACTTTCTGGATGCGCTGTGCCTGCCAGCAGTGGCCACGTAACTCAGATGTTATCAGACTCCTGTGTTAAACGCCTCTAGCTTGACCAGCTATGCATGGGAGAAGCTGCACACTTTTTGTCTTAGTTAAGAATTCCCAATGTTTATCCGTGGTCAGTTCAAGCAGATTTTACTCTGCTTCCTCACCTTTCAGTTAATTGGGGTGGCTGGATGCATTAGTGGGAAAGGCAGGGCAGGTTGGCTTCATAATTTTAAGAGATGATTTAGTATTGAGCAATAAGTGACATGCATATTTCACATAAAGCCCATTCCTCAGCTTTCCTAAAAATATAGTCAGATTTTTTCAGAGGCATTTATTTGACTTCAAGTTTATTGCAATTAAAAGTGCAGTGTATTTTGTTTCTTAGTAGTTTTGCCTTTTTGTCTTACATTATTTGCTGCTGTCCCGATTCCATTGTATTTACCCTACGCCTGCTGTGCTGATGACAGTGGCATCCTCTGCTGACCATGCTAAAGGAGCGGATTGAAGAGTTCACTGGCTACACTTTCAACTCTCTTCTCTGCAACCTCTACCGAAATGAGAAGGATAGCGTAGACTGGCACAGTGATGATGAACCATCGCTGGGAAAAAATCCCGTCATTGCCTCGCTCAGCTTTGGTGCTACCCGGACCTTTGAGATGAGGAAGAAACCCTCCCCTGTGAGTGTTCATACCACATTGAGAGAGTCCTATAGTTACTAATATGTTTAGTGTTTTCCACCTGTTTAGAGAACTTAATTACTAAAAGCATGTAGTTAATGAAAGCACAACTTGTAAAGTTCCGTGGAGTAAGCATAGGGATCAGGAAGTCTTGTCACATGGGACATGATGTCTTGAGGGTGGGAAAGGGACCATGCTAATAATGTGCAACAGTGTAGTGCTGCAGTGAAATTACAACCTGGGCACTCTGCTGCCCAAACAAGGGCATTTCCCATTATTTACAATGAAATAAGTGATGATGGAAGGGGACTTTCACTGTGTAAATGAACCAAAGAATTGATACCATTTTCTTAAACTCGGGCAAACATTGTGTAACTCATAGTGTGTGTGGGATGAAGAGTAGCTCTGACTGCTCTTCTAAGTAAAAAGCCTTTTAATAATGTTTGCATTTTGACTTGTGTGTGTTGCGATTGAGGGACAGTGAACATAGGGAGGGAGATCGTTTCTGTTCCATAAAATACCAAACTGTCACATCATACTGCACAGACTAAACAGAGATCTTTACTTTGATAAGGAGACATGTGTGGAACATCCTTTTGGGAACTGGTGAATCAGTAGTTAATACTCTTTCTAGATAAAATGCTGTGTTTACAAGACAACTTAAATTTTGTAATTTGTATTTACCCAAGTAAAGGAATCGCACATTCCTATGTTGAGGATGCAGGCCTCGTTGTAGAGTATCCTGCCTCAGATGCCTTTTCTCTGTGTGTAGTCTTTGAGGACTTCGGGAAGAAGTTTGCTGTCTGCTTACGTTGCTATTTATTCTGAGCAAGTAATGCAGAAAGCAAAGGTGATGATTATCAGCCTGTTAGAAAACTGTATGCTGGCATACTGAAGGCTGCCCATCAAGAGTCACCTTGGGTCACCTAGTCATGAACAGCAAAGGTCAGAATTTTTAACCAGAAAAGAAATAATTTATATTTTTCACCAGTTCTCTAATTTGTAAATTCTTTGTTGTCTGAAGTGAGTTTACTCCTGGTCCCTGAGCATGAGATCACATAAGCAGTGCATTATATCAGTGGACATAGCATGAGTAAGTATCTGTGATGCTGTGATGATAACAAAATGTCAGCTGGAAAATTCATTCCTCTGGGAAGCTGTAAACGCTGCTTGGATTAATTTCTAGAAGTGTTATGTGTTCCTCTTTGATGGATCAGAATCAAGGCCACTTACATTTCAGTATAAACTTTGCAGTTTCCCTCTTCAAAATCAGACCCAGTTCTTGAGCAAGATGTCTGTCTTCCGTTTGCTATTTTCTGAAAAGACACCCACTGTGAGCAAAGGGGGAAATGCAGCTTGTGCCACTCAAAATTGGCCACCGTCTTTGGTCTCTGCTGCACGATTTCTTTCCTTTTCTTCCTGAGATGGATGATTTTCTATAGATGTATCCCTCAAGCTCTCCTCATTTCTTTTCTTCAGTGCCTCTGACCTGGTACTTCTGACTAGCTGAGTCTTGCTACCTATGAAGGGTATTCCTTTTGCCAGTGTGACATACCTGTTTCTAAAGTATGATCCCCATGTGCAGAGTGATCTTTGAATAAGTTGCTATTAACTGTGTCCTGTGCCTAAGGGACTTGTACTTAATAATTATATGGCACACATTATGCATTCTTTGCACATTCCCAAAGCCTGCAATTTTCTGAGAGCATCCTATGACACTAGATGCTTTGCCAAATGGGAGTTACAAGAGGCTCTGATGGAAATTACAACCTTTCAGGCTGTATCACCAAAGAAGTAATTTTCATACTCTATTGTAATACAGCATTCTCTCTTTCATTAAGAGAAAGTTAAAGTTGATTGTAGATATTTGAAGTTTTGTTCAAAAGCAAGTTACAGGAAGAGGAATGTAGTCTAGGGAAAAGGGATTCAGTTTAAGTCATCACAGGCATTCAGCCTCTCCCTGGTTTGTAATCTGCCAGTATCACCAGTACATGGGGTTTTCCAGAGTTAGATTTCAGTGAGGAGCAAAAGAGAAAGAAAATCTTTTTCCTCCCAAAATTAAACCTCTTTGTGAGCCAACATTCTAGTATTTCACATTCTAGAGTTTCAAAGACCTTGACTTCCCTCTGTTCTTGTAAGTGCTTTTAACTGTTTTGAGCTGAAAGATGGAAAGGTATAATGAAAATACAAGATGAGAAATACTATGGTAAAAGCTCACTACGGATAAATGGTAGTAGAAAAAAACCTGAAGTGGTTGCCTGTGTGTGATCATGTGCTGGGTACAAAACAGTATGTACTGCAAGTCAGGTAACATCTTACAAGATGGTTATTGAAGAAATAACAATGGCTGTTGAAGGAATACTAGATCAGAACCCTCAGAGCCTTCAGTTCCTGTTAGTATCTGCACAAGTATTTTCCGTATTATATCTTGAAATGTGGATGAACTTATTAGGGAATAGAATCCTGTTTCTCTTAACTGCAAAAATGACCAGTAATGTTGGTGGATTGGATATTTTTTTTTGCATATTTGTGTGAATGTTGACCTTTGTCTCAGGAATTGGGTGGCATTTATATAGGCCACTCTGAAACCGTCACAAAAGGAAATCTTTTTATCCTTTCTCTGTATTTTTCCTTGACAAAAAGTGGAAAAAAAAAAGTTATTTAGGTGCAAATGTTTTGTTTGGTTTTTTTCCCTTGAAAATTGTTCTAAGGTGAGGAGAAGGAAAAGTTCAGTCCTCTGTTTTTCTTCTTGGCGAGTACTGTACTTGATGAGTAAGTGTTCATCATATAATAAATGGTAAAGGAGTGTAGAGACATGTGTAGCCTATTTGAATCTGCATCAACAAGTATCCCTTGTGGATAAGTAGAAATAATTCTTACTCAGATTTCAGCCCACGGCATGTAGAAAAGCTACAAATAATTTCAGGAGTAAATTTTCCACTGGAATTAAGGAGACTTTTCATGGAAATTAACATGCCACCAGAAACTGTTTTACTTAACCTACTGGAGTTTTTAAGCATTCTTTCTTCTAAATACTGCCTTTTACTGTTTATTTGGACCAGTTGTGTGGTTGTAACTGATATTTTGCCTTTGCTTTAAATGGTTTCTAGGGGTTTTTGATGCCTACTTGGTAGTTCAGTCTACAGTGATCTAATTTCTTTTATTTTCTAGTTCTAGTAAACTACTTAAACCTTGTTTAAGCCTCCTTGTTGCCCCCCATCATTGTGGCTCCTGTCTACACCAAAGCCATGAGATGAATGCTTTGGTTTAGAGTGGTGACTCGTACACGGTTCACACACAATCTGTTGGTTTAGTCAAGTCCTCTCGTGCTTGCCCACAGCATAACTGTCACCACTGCCCCACCGTGACCTCCTCCTGTTCTCCACACAGCCTCAAGCCCCCTGCTCATGCATGACTTAATTGTCCTAGACTAATTTATTTCACTGTGGTAGATGGGTCTTTCTGGTACAGTGTCACTACCATTTTTTGTGCTGCTTATCACTGCTCAACTCAGTGATGACGATGCCAGATTGTCTCATTGGGTCTTTCCGGAAGCTGAATGTGAAATGTTAGTTCAAGGACATTTAATGTCCCACTGAGCTCCCACATCCCCATGGGACGTGCTCTGTAGCAGTGGTCTGGATGCCATAAGGACCAGTTGGGTGTAGTTGTCCAACAAATTGCCGTGTGATCTTTTGAAGGAGTTGGAAAGCCAGCTGTCAGGTTGCTCTTTCATCAGTAACCAAGGGAACTGGTGGGTACTGGGGAAGGGAGAGAACTTCACACGTGTGTTAGATAATAGCAGGATGTTCATGGTGTTCTCAGAATTAGCCTTCACGTGGGTCTGTCCTTCAAATGAAGCACTAAAACATGATCCTTCTCTTTTGTCCTTGAGTAGCTGTTCTAGCAGAAGTTAAAGATCTCCTAGTACTTTTGAAAAAATAACCCTTCATGTCCTAACAGGCCTAACTGAAGAAGAACGTGGGAAGATATGGAGCACACTAGAAAACAGGCTTGGATCAGGACAAGGAGGGTTGGACTTTTAGACTGGCACGAAGGAGACTTGCAGACAGCAGTGGCTGCAGAGGAGGAGGTGTTGTCCACCAGTATTGGCAGGACTTGAGCAGCTGTAGAGAAGCAGAGAGGAAGATGCGAGTGCTTTAGAGATACTTCACTTGCAGTCTGCTAGGACAGCTGGAGAAAGACTGATGGGGGCATTTAAAGATAGTTCTGTGCAGGCTGGCAAGTGGGTTATGTGAGGAAGGGGCAATATAACCGATATTCATTCCTACTGAATCTGTAAAGAATAGAGCTGCAGTGAGGATGTTGTCAGAAGTAGTGAGAATAAACAGGTAAAAATGCAGAACTATTGACAGATAAAACCACGCTGTTGTGGAGGAGAGTGTTTCCACAGCTGGTGATAGAGGACTAAACTGGAAAAGAGGGATACAAGCAAGATGGAAGTCTGAAAAATGCAAGATCAGAGGTTTTGTAAGGATAATTCTTTCGGTAATAAACAGTGCAGAAGACTAGAAGCCAGCATTCTCCATGAAGGCTGCTGACTTTAACCTTTGACAATAATTTTGCATCGTTTGCATGTATAACTGCATTATTATTTAAACATTCTTCTGCAGGATGTTTCCATTTACTTTTCCTTATAATAGAAAGTGCATCCACCCTATCCAGAATCCATTTTGTACTACTATCTTAATAAACTTGCCTGAGATTTAAGAAACAAACTTAGGTGATTTATATAGATTTATACTAGATCTTCTTTCTTTCTTACCTTTTTGATTTTGATACCATTTTAAGAAAAAAACCTTGATGGAGTGAGGAATACTTGTAGATTTTATATGCAGAACTTCCCATCACTTCACACTGAGCGTTCATCACTTATTAACTGTAGTTACTTGAATTAAGGATAAAAAAATGTTTTGGACAGTGTACAGCTTAGATTGTATTAAGTGTGTAACTGAAGATTATGAAAATTCTAATATGCTAAGAAGTAGAACAGTTGCTTTACTAGACCTGTTTTTGGAAGTAGCTAGTTTTGTAATACATACATAGAGTTATGAAGTGGCCGTATAGAAGTTACCTAATGCATTTCTTTGCATGGTTATTATCAGTATTTTTAAAAAGTCTTTTCCTCCGTAGATGTCAAGAATAAATTTCCTTCATAAACTTCTTGACCTGTGAAACTTAACTGAGTTTTCTGAATGTCTAACATCAGCTCTAGAGATAAAAGTTCTGAAACGAGCTTTGTGGGACAGTGTTAGTAACAACATGTAAGACAGTAAAAACGTTTTGTCTTAACTTTGCCGCCTCTGCAAAACCAATTGACTTAAAAATCTCTTTTTCTAAGTAAAACTAAGCTCAGAGTTGTCCCATTTGAAGTGGAAAGTAACGGCTACTTTTACGTACTGACTTTTCTAAGCTAAAAGGATGTTTTCTCCTAAATAATTTGTCTTAGAAGAATTCCTTTTTAATCAGGATGAGCAAGAGATAAACATAAGTCCACTGTTGTCCGTGCATAAAGTAAAATGATGTAAACCTGAGAAACAGAAAACAGCAGAGCAATGGTATTGCTCTGCTTTTCATCAGCAGTCATGTTTATGATACCTATTCTTGAAATTTTTTCCTTGTTTCCTCTGAAGTTCTGTCATTACACCTTACTTTTAATAGAGCAAGATAAATGACTAGTAATTATAGAAGCTTAAAAGTATGTCTTGCTTTTTCCTTGCAAAGAATACATGCTACAAATGATTCTGAATGACTTCAGCACTCCCTGATTCCAGAGGTTTAGTGAGCTTAATTAACCAACCACTGGCACAGCCTTGGGTCCTTAGGTACCCCCAAGAAATGCAGAAATCCAGAATTGCCAGCCAGTGCTGCCAGTTGCACCAGCAGGATTGAATAACATTCTGTACTACTACAACTTCTAGTCCCAGACATGAACAGAAAGTGTCAATGCTGTAAATAAGTAGTTAATTACATCAAGTGATGCTTTTTATTATTGGGAATTTATTTGATCCTAACCAAGCTCCTTTGCATTTTAGGGGATTTGCAGTCTTCCTTCTGTCTGCATCTTCTTTATACACACACACACACGCTTCCAGTTGTTCTTCTGAAAATCAAACTTTGCTTTAAGTCCAGGACATAATTTTCCTGGTGGTTGATACTTTACCTCATTATGTTGAGCTTTTCAGCAAGCTATGAACTTTAAAAAAGACAAATCTGCATCAAGTTGGGCCACTGCACAATTAAGTTTCAAGGAAGTTAAGTTGGGGTTTTTGAAAATGTGAGTTTTTGTAAAAGCATTAAAATGTGTTGAGTGAGAGCTGTTGGGTCTTTAATGGCTCTCCAAAGGCTATGTCTGCCTTTTTATGGCCCATTAATGTTTTCGTCTGTTGAGTCTGTGCAGAGCCTTGTTAGTTTTCCTGAATTAACTCAGTTGAAGCCTGGGGATCTTTGTTTCTGTTTCAGAAATGTGGAGCTTTAGTCAGTGTAAGGTAACTATACCTGCACCTCAAGCTGGATTAAATTTTACTGTGATAATTCCTTTTTCCCAGTCTCGGCTGTCCTGCATTATTTCCAGCTTCTTTGTGATCTGCTTCTGTTACAAGTGGCATAAGTGGTGAACTCTCATACCTCTTTTTTTCTTTTTTTTTTCTCATCATCCTAACCCCAGTACAATGTCATTTTAGATGACAGATGTGACAAATGCCACTCTGGTAGTAACAGGTTTTGTTGAGTCTGGAGTAATTGCTGCCTTAAGCTGGGTATGAAGTAACTGAGCATTGCCTGCTCCTAAACACTCAGCAAGTGTGATTTTAGGAGTCCATGAACCATTATAAGAAACTGGAAGAAAAAGTAGTGCCTAAGTAATTAAAAAATAAAAAACCTGAAGCATTTGTTCAGCAACTGTCAATGGCATATGGCCCCTTACAGGAACACTGTCGTGCTTTAGAACCTCAGAGCTGGCCTAATTATTTTTTTCTCATCTCTTTGTAGTAATTGTGTATTTCCAGCATTTCTTTCAAGAACAAATAAATGATTTGGTGATCTCTTTGGAAAAAAACCACCAATAATCTCTGCTTCTGGAGGCAGTGGTGCAATAACAAACACGCATTCAGGCTGTTTGTTGTACGCAGTATACTCAGAACAAGGTTAATCCTGCACTTGTACTTTGTGGGGACTGAGAACCTGTCATACTCTTTTTTTTTCCAGAGGAGGACATTTATTATCCACTTTACACTTTCAAGCTATCTATGACTTTCTATAACGTAAAAATAAAGGATCTCTTGAGTCCCCTCCCTTTCAACACATATTAAAACATTTCTCTTAACTCCCCTTCTCTCTAAAATAATTGCTGTATTTTGCAGGTGATTTCCTATCTGAAATTTTCCTGAATTCCTTATTTCAGAGAGTTGCTTTCCACTCTTTCTAGACAGCTTGCAAAGCTGGCAGTAGAGATCTATAAAAGGCAAGATACATACTGCTGTTCTGTATTTAGGGATATCCTGGCTTTTCTATTCACATTTCAATATTAATGAAATAATCAAAGTGCCAACATTAAGTAGGCAGGATGTTAAATGGAAGTTGTTAAGGCTTGCAGCGATTTTTTCTGTAGCTGTTGAAGGCTGAAATCAGGAAGTATTAAAGGAGTACATAGAGCATTATAATACCTGCCCATGTGGCATTCTGGAAAATAGTTCGTGTCACATATAATATGATTTCATGAGGAGGTTACTGTCATGACTGACAAAGAAAGCTGTGTTGGCATAATAGACTTCTCCAAGCAATTTGGCTTAGTACTGTATTAGTCTACTTTAAAACTGGAAGGGATAGTGCAAAGCAATAGAGTTGCTACGCCCACTGATGTGGCATGTGTGAGACTAATACTGTGATGCTACTGTGTCCATTTGTTGTATTTGTGCTTTAAAAAAGTTGTGCATATTCTGAAGGTTTAACAAAAGTTTGCAAATTATCTGTCTTCTAGTGTAGCAGTCTGTTTTGTTTAGTGATGATAAAGTTTAAGACAGTTTGTTTTACAAGGTCTATAGGAAAATGAGGGTTTTTTTGGATAGGAAGAGTTCTTCATCCAGCAAATAGTACTATACTGACATGTAATGTCCAAAACAAGACAAATTCATAATAAAAAGAAGATGTGTATTTTTGGTGGAGTAGTTAACTGCTGGAATCAGGGTGGCTGTTGCAGAACGTCTCCACACAGAACGGTTTATTTCAAGAGTGGATGTTTCCAAAAGGTTTGCAGCCTTGCTCCAGTATTTTGCATTAGTTGTAGGAACTGGCTGAATTTTGCCTGTCTTGTACCAGCAGTGAGACGCAGTGGCTTCTTTCGTCCTTAAAATGCTTGGCTCCTGAGCTCTTTGTGAAATACGGTAACAGAGAGATTTAGGTAGATCTTGTAAGGGCTTCCTCTCCTTCTCTCCCCTCACAGCTTTTTAAGCTCTGCTATAGAGGACTGGTTTTCTACCATATGCACATGCCTGCTTCTTCAGTGTCTAATGTTTCTTTTTAGGAAGAGAATGGAGACTATACTTACGTAGAAAGACTAAGAATGCCACTTGATCATGGGACTCTGCTGGTGATGGAAGGAGCTACCCAGGAGGACTGGCAGGTAAGGAACTCCTTGGCACTGTTTGCATGCTTTGCTGCAATGCAGTTTTCTAACTATGCAAGAGGCACTCCCATAAAGGTATGGGACATTCTGCTTCCAGTGACACAATTGTTTCCCAGAGCATTAATACTGCTTTCTGCCTCAGAATTTCAAAGCACCCACAGAAACGATGGGTTTCTTTCAAGTGCTAAGTGATGTAATCAGTATCAGCTCAGATGTTCCTCATTTAGTTCAGCCATGAAGGTTGCAGCCTGCAGCTGAAAGAGCAAAATCAATTTAGAAACTTGGAATATAAAAAAGTTGCAACTTAATTTAACAAGTCTACAGTAATTTACAAAGACCTTTTGTTTTCAGTGGCCCTGAACAGTCAGAACATGATGGTTTTGCCTTTTAATATAAATGTTTAGAAAAATAAAAAGCCATCACAGGAATGAAGGGGTTTTTACATTGTTTGATTAACTGTATTTTAAATACACAAGCTCATGTATTTGGTTTTGTTTTTTTGGTGTTTTGTTTTTTCTTTCTAATGCCACTTACAGCATCGAGTGCCGAAGGAATATCATTCTAGAGATGCACGGATAAACTTGACCTTTAGGATCATTTATTCAGAAGCTGATGGAGTTTGGAAGTGAAGAGGCACTTTGGGCATTTTTGGATATAGACCCACAGCAGATCCAGAGCCTCAGATTGCTACAGATTTAAAGGAAGCCTTACAGGAATAGATTTCTGTGAAATACCTGATGTGGAAAAGAATCGATATTATGAAGATCTTTGACAATCAGAAGCTGCCTGTGTTATGTGGACAGTGCTGTTTTGTTTTCATAAGTGATATGCTATTAGATGATACTAAATCACAGGCTTAAGTTTGTGAAAAAGCAATGATTATTCTTAAAAGAACACAAAGCACATGAAAGATCTGAGAGGTACTGACTGGAGCGGAAAGATTCAGTGAGCAGTTATTTTTGCACCTTCTCTTGTCTCCCCTTTCCCCCAAGTAGTGATCTATGTTCTAAGTAATGACAGGACAGGATTCTTCCATGTGAAGCCAGCTGTACGTGTGCTGTGCGTACAGAAATGAGAAAGCTGCACTTCACAGTGATCTCATTTCACAAAGGGATAGAGCATTGTTTTTCTTTGAAGGTTGCAAAGTCTTTTGCAATGAAGCAATCAGTTTCATAATTTATATAACTACTTGAATTATAATAGTGTCTAGTAGAACAGAGGGTCAAAGCTCCCTTCTGCTATGCACCGAGTGCTCAGACTTCATCCTGTTTATCCATGTAGACGAGACAAACGACAGAGAGACCTTAGCCACCAGCCTCCTCAGCCAGACTGAAGCTGCCCGTTGCTTGAGTATGAACAGTCCTCCATCCCTGCTGCTTAAAACTGTTACCTCTGTGTCATAGGCAGGAAAATAGACACAAAAGAGATGAAAAACGTTACTTTCAGAATTCGCTAATGAAATTCTTACATTTCTTTTTTGTTTTTCTTTTTAGCACAACTACTTTGCAGCTTCCAGTGATTTCAGGTGGTACAGGAAATGCCAATGTCTCTAAAAATGAGGCTTGTGCTGTCAGATTTGATACCCAGAAGAACCGGTCCAAAGATTTGGAGCCGATTTATTATAATCACAATGTAAGTCAGTTGCAAATGTACACTAAGTAGAGTCTAGTAGCACCAGGTGTAGCACTCACTCTGGTGTTACTGCTCCTAGGTCAGTGCATATTGCATTCAAGAATATTACTTGAAGGGTTATCTCTTAAGCCTCTGCTGTTACAGAGAAACAGTCCAGCAGCTCAGACCTGATTCTAGGTTGACTTGCTGGATTTCTTCAAGTTTGCCCATCCTAGATATGTCTCAGCTGTTGGTAGGGACTGCTGTCTGGGTGTTGTCAGGTATGCTGCCTACATGTTTAAGTTCTCACTGCAGCTAAATGGCATCCACTGTACTGGATGAAAATACAAGTTTGGTATGTCTTCATTTTCTGCCTGAAGTAGGATCTAAGCATGGGTAAATATCTCATGCCTTGTAACACGTTAACATTGTTAAACAAGCAAGAATCCCTCTTCAGTCCAAGAATTAGTTGGTGGTTAGAAAATATCTTTGTTTTCTTTCCCAGCATCTGCTGTAGTTTAAAATTCTCATTTCATGAGAACAGTCAAGTTGTTAATACTCACTTATGCCTATGTTTTAATGTTATTGATGACCTAAAGGACAGGCTGTTGAGCCATTTCAATCCCTGTGCTCTGAAATTGAGCAGAATTGTTTTTGTTGTATATCAAAAAACTCGTGAAGCAACCTCTCTATCTAAAGCACCATATAGCTTTTGAAATAGCTTATTATTCTAAAATGAATGAATGTTATTAGAAAACTTACTTCGCTATCTAATAATGTCTTCACTTTCATCCCAGTTTGTATAGAAATATGTTTTTGGAGTATATTTAGTGGTAATTCCTTGCATTTGAATTTAAGATCTGAGCTCTGTGATGTATCTCCTGAGAATTACTGTTGAAGGAGGCAGATGCTTACTTTCATGTTTATGTTCATTGGGTAACTGGAGCTTTGTGCGCATCCCTGTATGTGTGCCCAGGTTTGGCAGTCCTGACAGAGAGTGGTTTTCCTTAAGCAAGGGGCAGTGCTAATTTCTCCAGGTATTCTGACAAGGCAACACTTTAGCCTTTATCAGTTTGTTCAAGCTACATTTATTTACACTGTGTTAAGAGTAGTCGTGCTGCAAGAGAGAGTAGGACATGGGGACTAGACGGAAACTTCAAACCCCCAAACCTCAGCCTATAGAAATTACAAACCCATTTGAATTCAATGAAGCTGGGCACATGACTGATGGTAGGGCCCTGGAGGCTGATACTGTTGTGGGAGAACAGTTTTTCACTTACTTTCTTGGATTCAATTTATAATGTTAGCAAATTTTGTTTTAGTTTCTTTACTTCCTTTGATCTAGGAGAAGACCAAGGTTTCTTCCCTTATAAATAAAATGATTTATAAGAGAAATGCTGTACCCCATGGAGCAATCTTGGGTGATACATTTTTGTTGCAGGTGTCTACTATGTTCTGCACTGGCTCGTGTGTCAACTGGGAGCGCTGCTTATATCCAAATCTGGTTAACAGTGGGGAGAAGGCACTTGGCATTGTTCCTCCCCCTGTCCTGAGTGCCCTGGCTGCAAGTGGAACAGTTGGCCTAGAGGTCAGGTTTCTTTGTCCACTGGGAACTCGTAGGTCGGTCCTTCCTCCCCCCACCTCCTCCCAAAAAAGTCACCTAGCCAGGTGGCAGCAGATCGCAACCTCCTGTCTGCTGGGACAGCAGGAAATGGCTTAGAGCAGAGGAGATTCCAGCCCACATCTCAGGAGATCTTTCTGCAGAAACATTTTTTCCTGTAGGTAGAAATTTGTTCCTGGCTGCTGCAATCACTCTTACAGTTCTCAGAACAGATGTGTGCAAAAGTGAGATTTGAGTCTGGTGGTGTTCTCGTGGCACCTAAAGATTTTTCACTGGAAACCAGGGCAACTTCTAGTGCTGCTATTCAGCTGTTTCTGCTGTTGTAGTCAAGCGCAGAGGGTAGCATATTTAGAATGGTAAATATGTAGCTAGGTTCCATTCTTTAACTTAAAGATATCTGGAGGAACCTCTCCCCTAGTTATATGGATTTAAAAACAGTATTTCTAGAAATGCTACCTGAAAGATTTATTTTTCAGTTATAAGGCTTTCTTCCCAGGATGGTTTTGACAGTCCAATTTTCCCAGCCAACAGTGTTTTGAAAATAGGTTTAAACTCAGAATACATTACATTAATGTAAAGTAAAATACATCATTTATGTGAAAACAAAGGCTTATATGTACATGGAGGATTTGGGGGTGGGGGGTTGCCTAGGGTTTTTTTGGTTTTGCTGTTATCACTAGACTCACTAATCTACTCATGGAGTAGTCTGGCCACATGAGGTAGTGGAGCAGATGCTAAGAGGTGCTTTGCCTACAGAGCGCCTGTGAATTTTATTTTCCATATTCCCTGTATTCTTCCTGTGTCTTCCAAACTCCCTCTTGCTGCCTTTTCCTTTCCCCTGTCATGTCCATTGTCTTTTGTTCATATTTATCTTTAGTTACCTCTCATATGTTCCCTGCTACAGGTTTATTGATATTTTTTTACATAGAATATATAAACTGTGGGGCTACTTTTTTCCAGCTTCATTCTGAAGTGTTATTTTTCAGCAGAGTATGTGTCTCTTCCACGAAGAGCTGGAAAATTGCATTTCTTAAAACTGTTTGTAGCCTTCAAACTAGTTATCCCTGTTAAGATTCCCTTTTAAGCTTTTCCAAAATAGCCATACCTTTTCCAAAACATAATGGCCCTCAGGCTTGATGATAAGGAGCAGGGAAGGCCTGATGACAAGGAGCAGGCAGGAAGCTGTCTTCAGTAAGGATGAAGGGTGGCCTGCGACTCTGAGGGAACATGCAGGGTGGAGCGGTTCTGACTGGTTCCATCAAAAATACGTAACCATTCATTTATTTAACACCTATATAATTGTTAACATTATTAATTAACCATACCGGTGTGAGGAACTGCTCTGTCTCCATGCTACTTGCAATAATCATTTAATCAGAGAATACTTGAATTCAAGCACAAACTCTTGATAAGGTTAGAGTATATCCGATTGAATACTATACTGTTGGGCCACGCCAGGTTGATCTGAGCCACATGCCTTTTAAAATCAACAGCAAAATTCTGTCATTTCTCTGCTGTGTTTTTTTTTTAGGGAAAAAACCCCCACCTCTTTAGGATTTTCAGTTTTGATTAACTTTAAAGCTGCAGTTAATTTTATTCCTCCTGTGTCAGATTAATTCTAGCTATGTATTTTCCACTTACCATGGCTGATGGGGTTAATATAGCTACATATAGTAATTTGTAGCTACAGTAGTAATGTAGAAGGAGATGGGGTGCCAGCAAGGGGTTAAGAATCCAGAATTTTCATACCATAGTGTTGACAAAGTACAGAAGACTGTTTTACTGGGGTTTGGGGTAGAAGAGGTATGATGGGTGCTGTGAATCCCACAATGCCTCCTTCTCAAGTGCTGCTACTATTGACTTAGCTAAAAAGCATTTAACACCCACTTTGCCTTTTCTGGTCATAAACCTTTTCAGAGTGGGTATTTAATCTGCCCGGCTACATTTTGTTTTCAAAGTGCTTCTCTTCCATCCTTGAGGTTTCCATAGCAACCTGGGCCATTTGTTTAAGTTGGAGCTCACTGGCCTGTCTTTCCTGCACCTAACTTCTGCTGAGATCTTGTGGGTATTGAGTCCTCTTCTTAGCATGCCTGAGAGTGATGTGTAAGGGGTTTATACAGGCTCAGCAGCGGTTGCTTTAAGAGTTCTGGCCCAGAGGCAGAGGGCCAGTTATTTCAGCAAGTTGACAGATGTGTGCTTTCTCCCCTGTTGCCCTATTTAATTTACCTCGTTCTTCGGTTGTGTAACATTTAGTATGACTTTGCAAAGTTATTACAAGCTTCCTTGAAGAACAGGTTAGCTGGCAGGTCTTTGGCAGCTTGTGCTGGGAAGGCACATCTTGGGAGAGCTAGGGGGCCTTGTTTTAAGTGAAGAAAGGGAGGACCATATTAAAGCATTTTAATTAGAATAAGGAGTAAGGAGGTCTGTTGCATGGCCCCCATTTAGGTTTCCCAACAGAAACAAAAACTTTGTTCTGTTCACTCAGGAGGTTTTGCTGGCTGAACGAGACTTGGAGCAGAGTCTTCATATCACAGGGGATCATCCAGACAGACAGTGCTCACTGGATCCAGAATGATTCTTAACTGAAAGTTGTTTATGCCTATAGCTGCACGTGCAGTTGCTTTGCTGTTCACAGGAGGGTGCAATTTATTCTTTCTCTCTAGTCCCATGGTGGAGACAGCACATAGATCCATGCTGAAGAGTGGGTTGACATTACAGCTGATCTCTTGAGTTACCCGTGCCAGTCCTCTGCCCCTGAGCGTGTGTTTCCTGCAATGCCTTTGTACTAGGGCAGGCTGCCATGCAACCCTGCACTGGCTGACCTCAGGCAGTAAGCTGGCCAAGCATGAGCCCTTGTGATGTGTTGACCTTGGCTGGGTGCCAGGTGCCCACCAAGCTGCTCTATCACTCCCCTCCTCAGTAGATCTGGGAGAGGAGAAAATAAGATGAAAAAAAACCCCTGTGGGTCAAAATAAAGCAGTTTAGTGAAGCAATAGCAGAAGTTGTACACATGGAAGCAAAAGAAAACAAAAGATGTTATTCTCTACTTCCCATCAGCAGGCGATGTTTGGCCACTTCACGGGAAGCAGGGCTTCAGTGTGTGTAGCAGTTGCTCCCAAAGACAAAATGTCATAAATAACAAATGCCCCCCCTTTCCTCCTCTCTCAGCATTTCTATCTGAGCAGGCGTCATATGGTGTGGAATATCCCTTTGGTCACTTTGGATCAGCTGTCCTGGCTATGTCACCTCCCAAAATCTCACCCACCTCCAGCCTCCTGGGGGGAGCGGGCAGGGAAGGTTGGAGAGCCAGCCTTGGTGCTGTGCAAGCGCTGCTCAGCAGTAGCCAAAACACTGGTGTGTTACCTCCATCTTTCTGGCTACCAATACAAGCACAGCACTATGACGGCTGCTGTGGGGCTCAGCCAGACCCAGTGCATCTCTTAAAGCAGAAGAGAGCAAAAACCAGGCCCCTTGAAAGGATCCACAGGCTAGAAAGAGTGCTAGTATTGGGTGGGACAAGGGAGTTGTGGCTGTGACTTGTCACAGGTCATTGGCTCCTTGTCATCATTAGGGAGGGCTGCAAGGAGAATTTCTTACCCAGAAGAGTTTCTAATGCAGAGAGCAAAAGATGGAGCAGGAGCGAACAGAGATGTGACTTCCCAGAGGGAGTACTGGCATAGACACACAACCCGCAATCCCAGGTTGGTGCCCAATTTGTTAGGCTGCAGAATTTATGTGGTTCCCAGTATCCCCCCTCCTCTGCTTTCTGGAGGCAGATCTGTGCTGTGGTTTTGCACTGTGCCAAGGAGGAGGGAGACAGCTTGCCGCCCCAGCATGTCATGCCTTTAGCTTGAAATAGCTTGGGGGGGGGGGGGGGGCGGGCTTGGAAAGGAGAGGGGTAACGAGATTCAGGATCCTCAATTCTTTGGGAGAAGCAAGTGGAAGAGATGAAAGAGGGATTTAAAATTGCCTGGTCGTGTTTTCTGTTGGGAACTGGTGGGTGGCTGCAGGCACCCTGGGTTGTGCAGCCAGGATGTGGCACCGGTACCCATCCCTGCACAGAGGAGGGGGAGCAGCGCACACATTAGTAGGAAGGTGTCTGACAAATTGCGTGTAAGGTAAAATTTGCCAATACCTGCGCTTCCCCAGCAGCAACGAAGCCATCACAGCTCGTGCCAGAGAAGAGATTCCTGGGACCAGCTGACAAGCCAACATGAAGGAATCCTCCCAGGGCTTAGGGCAAGGAGAGTGATTGAGCGTGGTACTGCAGGCTGGATGTGGGACACAGCATCTTGTTGCTTGCAGGAGCCACAGGTAGAATAAAGTGGCCTAAGTATCTGCTGTTTCTCTGTGACATCCCTGTATTTTGCACTGATCAGTCTTTCCCTTGGTCACATCAGTTAACTCCTGGCTTCACTTCCCTTGCAGAGGCCAAAGGAGCTCTATTTTATCTTAGGAAAGCTTCTTCCTAGTGTTACAAAGATCATTTCTCAGCTTTGGGTGCTATGGGCTTTCATCTGACAGGGACAGGATGAGGCTTTTTTTTCTTTCTGCTTGTCAGCACTGGTGCCACACAGGATCCCCTCCCCAAGGCAGAGCTTCGGTTGCTGGAACAAATGTCACTCACCTGTTTACTGATGTGGTTGTAGTAGTTTTTGTCTGAAGTCCCCAAAAAGATGTAGAGACTGAGTAAAAAAAAATCTGCAGGATTTGGTTACTTGAAGGTCATCATCAAGAAACTTCTGTTTGAGTCTCTGGAGTACAGTTGATTTCTTTCTTGATTACTTGCAAATAGGCTTAAAGAGAGAGGAAAAAAGATTTACTTCACTGAAATATTTGGATGCTCTGCAGTCGTTTTAGCTGCAGAGGAAAGTGGAAGATAAAATCCTTCAGAAGTGCTAAGATCGTATTTGTGGCACTGACTTAAGATTTTTGATCTCAACTCACATAAGGAAAGGCTTCCCTTTTGCCCGACCTCCAAAGCAGCCAGAGCCTTTGTGGCTGTGCTGTCTGCTGCTCAGCCCTCCCTTTCTAATTTTGAGGTTCATGATCAGTTTTGTCCAGATCCGAGAGAGAACAGGAAAAGTCTCAGAAATAATTCAATTTCTCCAGCTCTTGCAAAAGTCAGCACTTGGGTACAGAAAAGAAACCAAGATGAGTGTCCCGTGCTCAGCTATGAGTTACGCTGGGCCTGCCTGATAAGGAGCGAGGGAATCCTCCTCTCAGTGCTCCTTTGCTGATAGCATTTCTGTTGCTGCAGCTGACATGTTGCCTGGGAGGCAGCACAGCACGTGTGGCCATCAGCAGCGTCCTGGCCACTAGCTCGGCATGCACCACATGGAGGGACAGAAACTCCCTGGTTTCATCAGCAAAGTTCTCCCCTGCACACACTAAGGAGATTTCTCTCCCCAAAACTTTTTTTTTTCATTTTATTTTGTAAGGCAAAACATTATTTCAAGCTTTTGAACCTGAGACAGGATGTGGTTTGTTACTTGCAAAAGGTATTATAGAACTAGAAATCCTAATTTTTGCTCTGCTTAATTGATAGGATCACAGTAACAACTAGACATAGTAATACCTTGACAGTTAAAGACATGAGAGGTTAGAGGTTAATTTTGCTGCCAAGTGGCAGCAACTTGTACCAGCAGGAATATTCAAAGCAGTCTCTTTAATTTGTTAAAAGCACAGTTTCATTCTTTGAACAGCCGAGTTTTCTGCAATCACTGGTCTCCAGTTGTTTAAACTGCACTATCATCTTGTATCCTCCTATTGCTGTGTCCTGGTACGTCAGTAACAGCGCTAGGGAAAGCTGCCATCCTTTCTGATGCCTGTCAGGCCAAACAAGGGCAATTTAATGTAGCAGCTTTCATCAGGGAACATTTTGCAGCTCTCTTTAAAAACAGAGTTTTATTACTACATTTATTGTTAGTGGTGAGATGACAGCCAAATGCTGTTATCCTGTGACATGCTGCTGAAACGCTTTCTCACTTCAGCTGTCACTTTACAATTAAAACAATTCAATATAGAGAATAAAGTAATATATTTCTGTGAGGAGCATTAATATGTTCAAACATTTTAGTCAGTATTTTGTCCTAATGGCAGTGGGCAGAAGCTTTATGGGATTTAGTGCCACTCACAAAAAGTAAGGCAAGACTGAGTGAGATACTTGAGGGGGTTGGAGCTTTGAATGCACAGACTTTTTGTTAACGGTGTTGTATCATGAGGTCCTCACAAGTATTAACAAGTGTTTGTCATGACCTACAGTCATGCTGTGGATACCTCCTTGCCTCGCAGCACTAGCTGCTGCTGCGCCTGAAGGAAATGGTCCTGCTCCCAGCTCTCGTCACAGGCTGGCAGGGAGAAGTGAGGCTTGAAGAGGGCTGGTGCCATGTACCCTGCAGGCAGCGTGCTGGGCTTTCCATCCTAGCCGTCGATCCCAGACTCTGCCCCTTGCTCTTGTTACTCCTGCCTTGCTTCTGCTCTTAACTAGCCTGCATGGCCCCGCTGTTCCTCCTGCTCCCTCCTGTCTCACCCTTCACCATGCTCCTGCCTCCAGCTGCCTCCTCTGCTTCTGAGGGCTCCCATTTCAACTCATCCTTCCTACCAAACCCGACTTTGATCTTTACGGTCTTCATTTTAAAGTGGTCCAAGCCTGACCTGACTGCCCTTGTCCAAGTTACATCAGCATTCTTCTCACGCACCTCACTGAGAAGCCAAAACGGGTTTCGGTGACTTACATTGCAGTGAAAATCCATGGCAGGTTTCTACCTCTGGTGTCCTAGGTCTGTGACCACACCCCTGAAATGATTCAACATCAAATTGATTTATATTCTATAAATATATGTATAGATTATATAGTTATACTTAGTGGAGGTACCAGCACTCAGACTTTGTACGGCTAACACTGCGCAGCGGAATACCTTCTCTTCCAGGTCAGTTCCCAGCTAGTGAGAGGCACCATTGGGGATGGCGAACACCACAGCATCCCGGCGCCAGTAGGCATTGCTGGGCTGGTGGGCCTGGGTTCACACAGGTCTTGCTACAACCGTAGTGGGAAGAGGGGGAGCCAGGTTTCAGGGGTGGGCTGAGGAAAGGAGGATCATGCGGTGACACTGTCTGTAAAAATAAAAAGTTGGGAATCAACAAGTCAGCTGAATTTCCCATATGCGGTACTAGAGGCTGACTTGGAAAGAAATTTTTCAGCTAAAATGGCAAAGTTATGTAAAAAAAGGAGACATATAAAAATGAGACAAACTTTTCTCGTAAGAAGTTATTTTGTCTAGAGAAGTATCTTAAAACCTCAGTAAGTGGTAAGGTGACACCATTTCTGTGGCAGATTGCCTGGGGAGATAAGTCCTTCTGCGTACCCATAATTCATGCATTGAACTCATCCAGTTTGAAGCATCCCTCAGAGAACTTGCCCATCCTAGCAACTCCGTAGTACGTCAGCAAGAGCTTCCTCGTAGAAGGGGCCTGTAGAGATGACTTTTCACAAGCTGCTTGCAAACACTGCAGCGGGGACTTGAGCCTCCTGCTGCCTTGCCAAATGTATCTGCCCTCCAAGGTACATTAAGTACTGTAGGGGAGTTTCCTCAGGCCTTGTTGCCTAAGGCTTCTCCCTCATCTCCTGCTGCAGGGGACAGAAATTCTGGTGTTTGGGGTGTGAAGGAAAGCCCTGGCCCACAGGAGGCTGGAGTCAGGGCTTGATCTTCTCTTGCCTGCAAAGATTTCCAGTCCTGCACCTAAATCCCTCCCGATACCTGCCTGCTGCAGAGGGGACAAGTGCTTGTTACGCACCCACGCTGCCAGCTGCAGGGCTCCCTGCGGCTGCCCCCAGGCATGGCCCGGGGAACATGAGGGATCTAACTTCAGGAAGATGTTTCAAGGGACATTCAAAATGCTGGCTGCACGTTGCTCTGTTGGCTGCCTGACTGTGAGCGTGCGAGTGTGTGATCCTTACTGTAGGTTACCTGCAGACAGTCAGCTGCTGGGGCTGGCTTTGCTTTGATCTATTTTTTTTCAAAAGGAAAAAATGTTAAAAGGCTGCTGGGGTCCCAGCTAGAAATACTGGAAAGGAAGGTAAAGCATATCCAACCAAATACATAAGGAAAGGGATATGGCAACCCTGAGTGCATAGCCCTTGCAAGTAATTAGTCAAACAATTCCCTGGTGTAAATTCATTCACGCATGCTAGAGAGAGAGTTGGCTGCTGAGTTAAGCTGCCAGTGGTGCTGCTATTTTGTTAGGATAGCTAGAAAAAACCAACGGTTTGCTTTTTCTCCAGGCAGCAGACTCAGTAGGTTTCAACTGGGCCTCGTTGAATAACTTAGGTTCCCCTATCAGAAAGGTACAATTTCAAGTTTAAATCAAATGTGCATGTGTGCATGCAGAGAAAAGGATCAGAGGACTTACCTTCTGCTTTCAAAAGTAGTTTGTATTGACTACTTGTTTATTTATTTTGTCCTTTCCTATTTGTAAGCTGGTATCTGTTAGGCTGAATGTTATTCATATATATATATATTATATTATATAATATATATATTATTATTATTTTAAAAATGGTTGTTTCAGGGTGTGAACTGTAGTGGAGAAGGAACTGCAACTCCTTCCCATTTCCTCATGGAAATGAATTCACAGAGCAGAATGCTGAGATGCCCACAACAAGGTGCTGTGTGGTGGCTGACTGTACAAAAGAATCTCTGGAAATGCCGCCTGGCAGGACAGCAAGAGGCAGTTTCTACTCTCAGGTATGTTTTCAGAGGAGATTTGAAACCCACCTGCTGGGGATAGGTTCAGGCATCCTGCTGATGTGGCTTATCCCTCTGCTTTGTGAGGGAGGCCCCCTCAACTCTGATGGTGGGGTTACTGCACCGCTCCTTTTCCGGGCATGAACTGCTGTGTTCAGGGCATCTACACTGGTATTGCCTAACTACAAGTGGCTTCTCTGGCAGCCCAGGCCTTTGAAAAGTTGGGGTTTTTTTTCCTACAGGAAGAGGTGGATCTCTCTCTCCTTTCTCTTTCCCTTCTGTGGCATTCAATCTGATAGCCAGCAAGAGGAATAACAATTAATAGGCTAGGCATGTATTTCCTATAATCACATTGTTAGACAAATGACCTAATGACATAAACTGATTTCCAAGGTGCTATTTCAGCAGCATTAGTCATTTCTCCTCCTATGAAACTGGCATTTTAACTTCCCAAAGCCCCACGGCTGTTGAGTGGATATTTTATGTAAACCATGCAGCATTTGAAATGTTCCTAGCCCTGCGTAAAGGTTCCCTCCAGCCCCTGCGCAGCACCCTGGCGTACAGTGTGACTTCAGCCCTGTACTATGCAGGAAAGAAATCTGCTCTGATGATCCATGTGGCAGAGAGTTTCTGTAATCTATATCATGAGGTCACATTTCAATACTGGGAGCAACCAAGATTGAAGTAATAATTTAGACCACTGGAGTAAATATAGTTTTTACATTAGCGCATTGCAGACCTAACTTGGGGGATTATGTCACAGGATATTTTTTCTGATTTGTCTCAAAGAAAATTTTAAGGCCTCCTAGTTATTGCCATGGTGATGTTGCTCCAACTCAGCGTTGAAATTTCCCAGAGAGTTTTATAATCAGTTGTGAGGGAATTAAATGTTTGCTCTACCTGAAACGAAACCAGTTTGCCCTCGTACTGAACTTTCTGTATGGTACAAGTTTGGACTGGGGATGCATGTACTGGATTTCAGATATCAAGTCAACCGGCCTTTTTCGGCAGAACCTTGGATCCTCTCATGCTAGAGCGGATTAAATTTACCTTGCTTCATATGAATGCGAGATGCTTTTCCTCACTGCCAGAACAAGACTTCTATGTCACCCCACAGCTTGTTTCTGCAGGACAGACAAGTGCAGCCCCAGGAGTCCTCCAGATTGTTCTGCAGGCTTCTCTTCTTGAAAGGCTGTGCTGAGGAAACAGCTCAGCCCTCGCCATGCTGCAGAATCAAGTTGTCAGGAGTAAAAGCTGTTGTAAATGGGGCTCTTGGAGAGAAAGTCGCCATCGTACTGCAGTAAGGGCTGTTTGGGCTAAATTTAGCCGTTAAAATCAACAGTAAAAACACAGCCTTCTCCAAGCTGGAATGATTCAATTTGACCAAGCAGAAAAGTGTTCCCTTATTAAGCCAATTGTAACTCCCAATAAAAAGGCTTCAAACTGAACCTGGCCCTAAAGGCCTTGGGGAGCCAAGAAGCCAGGAGATTGCAGCCAGGTGTTTCATAAAGCCAAGGCTCTTAATGTTTCTTTCACACTGGCAAGGGGCAAAGCAGCCAGCTTTCTGGAAGCACGCTAGCAAGTGCCTCTGGTCCCCTCTCTCCCAAAGCCACGTTCTTTTGTTTTAGCCCGTTCGAGACAGGGCTGTGATTACAATGGTTTTTTTCCAGTGCAGATCCTGAACTATCACCACCGCTAAGGTGGTTTGGAAGGAGGAGGGACCAGTTCCGAGTCTTACCCAAAGACAGAGCTGAGTCTTTCTGATGGTGAACTCACAAGAACAAGTCCCTTTCTGTGTGCCGGACTGTGGCATGGGATGTGTTGCTGTATGTAAGCTTCTGGGTTTTTTTCAGAGCACTTGTCTACCTCTGCACAAAAAGTAAGTTTTATGGCAAAATATAATAAACTCAAGCTAGCTGCAGGTGTGCTAGCTTCAGCACAGGACCTGGGACTCCTGGGGTAAGCGCAGATCTCTCTGTGGGCTAATTTACTGGCTGGTGCTGGAGGTGTCCCAGGTACTTCTACAGTGCGCTGCTGTGCCGCGTGTGCGTGCTGAACACGGGCGTACTGGCTGGCAGGCCTCGGGCCCTGAGCACGCTGGCCTTGTCCCCTTGCCAGCACAGACCAGGATTCCCAATGCTGTTGCTAAGCTTCTGCTTCCTTCCCAGTTCCTAACCAAGCTTCAAAAATATTCTCGAGTGGGTGAAGCTATACTGGAGAATGTCTTTATGGGAATAATCTAACATTAGCCCCGAAGAGGGGACAGACTAACCATTTCAGGCTCTTCCTCCCTCATGCTTTTCTACTCTGCTTCCTTCTAGTTCCTTTCCTGTTCCTATCGTATTTTTTTCTTACGCTGTTGTGTTGTTCCATCACTGAGACTCCTTGCAATGCACCAGCTTTAAAGCGTGGTCCCCACCATCACTAAATTTGCAAGCTTTTGTTTCAGCTCAGTAATATTTCTGTGCTGGTTTTTGTCTGAGGATCCAATTCTGCATCGTATCGAAAGAGTATTACAGAGCCCACAGGGGAATGGAAAATTTCAGGATCCCTTCTAAAAGGATAACAATAGAGTCACACTGATGCAGGTGTTTAAGCTACATTCGAGGTGGCAGAATTGGGAAGGAGATCCCAGTGTCTGAGTCCTGCTTAACCCTCTGCTGCTGACCGTTTCTTGTCGGGGCCCATCCCGTGTGATCACTTTAGTTCAGATGGTTGTAGCAGGAGGGTGTTTGGGCTTTGGCTCGCCTCGGTGTTCCCGTTAACTGTGGCTGTTACTCTGGCGTAGCGATCGCAGCTGAAAGCTGTGTGACAAGCCCACCGGTGTTCTCCAACAGCCGCGGGAATCGCGGTGTCGGTAGGAGAAGCCGCGAGGTGAGGTGTGGAGGGCTGAATGACCGCTGTGGTTCTCCGGGACGTAGCGAGGCCTCGGTAACCCGCGTGGCGCTCGGCGGGGCAGACGGGGGGTGCCGCGGGGAGCGGGGCCGGGGTAGGCGGGGGATGCGGCAGCGGTGCCCGGGGAAGCGGGGCCGGGGGAGTGGAGGGTCCCCCCCTCGGGGCCGGCCGTCGGACAGGGAGAGGGGCCGGGCAGGGCGACAGGGCCGAGAGCGGAGCCTCCGCAGAAGCAGCGCGGGGGGCTCCCCGGTCCCGGGGCCTGGCCCCCCCTCCGAGCGGGGGCCGGGGAGACGTCAGGCGGAAGGGAAGCGCCCGGCAGGCTGCAAGTGGGCTCCGCTGCCGTCTGAGCATGCTCCCGCGGGGGCAGCGCCGGGGTATATAACGGCGCCCGGGCGCCGGCGGCGGCAGCAGCGGTTCTGCTGAGGCAGGCGGGACGCTTCGCTCTGTTCCGCCGCTCTCCGGTCCGCGCCTCTCCGCACCGCACCGCGCCTCTCCGCACCGAACCGCGCTCCGCTCCGTCCTGCGCTCTACCGCCTCGTACCGCACCTTTCCGCTGGACAGCACCGCTCCGCATCGTACCGCACTTGCCCGCGCGGCACCGCCCGCGGGGTCGGTCCCCGCCGGAGCCCCGGCGCCCGGCACGGCCGAAGCAGCGCGCCCCGCTCCGCCGGCCCCGGCCCCCGCGGCGGGCGCTCCCGCGGGCGGCAGGATGGCCGCGAAGCCGGCCGAACTGATGGGCATCTGCTCCAGCTACCAGGCGGTGATGCCGCACTTCGTCTGCGTGGCCGAGGAGTTCCCGCCGCCCGCCCGCCCCGCCAAGGCCCCCAAGGGCAAGCTGCGGCGGCCGCGGCAGTCGCGCTTCAAGACGCAGCCGGTGACTTTCGACGAGATCCAGGAGGTGGAGGAGGAGGGGGTGTCCCCTATGGAGGAGGAGAAGGCCAAGAAGTCCTTCCTGCAGTCGCTGGAGTGCCTGCGGCGGAGCACCCAGAACCTCAGCCTGCAGCGGGACCGCCTGGGCAGCTGCCGCCTCCGCAACAGCCTCGACTCCAGCGACTCGGACTCGGCGCTCTGAGGGCGGCCCGGCCCGGCCCGGCTCGGCCCGGCGGGAGCGGCCCGGCGGCGGCGGCGGCACGGACTGGGCTGCGGGAGCCGCCCCGTCGCCGCCCGCGGAGCGCCCGGGGCGGGCAGCCGGCTCGGCATGTTTTCTAAGAAAGCGCTTGTACCTTCGTTTCTATTTGATTGTATGAAACTCTCCGTTTAAAAGACGAAAAAAAATTATCTTTTCTATTTGTTAGAAAAAATGAGCTGTTTTAGATGCATTGAGCTGCTGGACTTTATATTTATTTTTGCATTTAAACTGTTGACTGCATTAATTTAATATGTTTCTACCTGAATGTCTGTTATTATTTCCATAAGAGAGTAATAAAATCTGATATATTTGCACAGTACATATTGGACTGTCCTTATTTCAGGGATCTGACCTCTTCCAGCTCCCCTCACCCCTTCGAGGGTTAAAGGGATTTAAAGGCTGTAGGAAGCAGGTGCAGAACCAGTGGTGCTTTCCTCCGGGATGATGCTCGGAGAGGTTTTGCAGTCTGTGCTGTCAGGTACAAGCTGAGACAAGGGCCAAGAGAGACTCATTTTAGACAACTTTAATTGCTTCTTAGCGATCTTTGCGTTAACCTGAATTGACGCTTAAGGAGCGGTTGTAAGTGGTTGTGTCTGAGAACTTTAATGCAACTGGGTGAGCCTTGTGCGTTCACCAAAGTGCCTGTATACTTTCTGTTCTTATCCAGGTTGGTTTTGTCTCTTCTCCCCTTCCTCTTCTGATCTGTAAACTGTTTAGTGCTGCAGACATGTTTGGCAATGGGATACAATGCAGTTTGGTTTACTAGAGCAGGCAGTATTGTGTGGACAGGCTTTTCTTAGAGTTTGAAAAGCAAAGGTATTTATATGTGGTATGGGAGTGAAGTTATGTGGGGCTTCTCTGTGTGTGTGTGTGCAGGCGCATGGAAGATTTTCTACAGTGTATGTGCCAAGGACAGTCTGAAGCTCCCTACAGAATGAAAAGCAAATTCTTGGACTGGGAATCTTCTCGCTGTATTTTCTTAATTCTTTTTAATGATTCCTGTGCTAATAGTCCTGGCTTGAGCTGCAATCATACTGATAAATAGGGCTGAACAGCATGCTGTGAGCTTATTGGGGGGTAGGGGTTGCGGCAGAGCAAAAAGATGAGTGTGATGCAGATGGAGAACAGGTTATCTAGTTAGAGCTGGCAACCATGGATTTGTACCCTCTGGGCACTGAGGAACAGCAGATGACCTGCACGAGAAGCCCGATGGTGGCTCCCAGCTCTGGGCACAACTGAAGCTTGACTTTCTGTAGCTTAAAGCTGAGGAAAATCGGGGAGGGGGGAAGGGCTTGTTTTTGGATGTGTCCTTTGCCAACTTTCATAAATACAGGAAGTTTCAGAAACGCCCTTGCAGCAGGAGAGCCAGCTGACCTCCAGCACTAAGGGATGGTCATGCACACAATTCTACAGGTAAAGGAAACAGGTCTGGGCTCTGGCCCAACCTCCTTGTAAAAAAAGCATTTAAACCACCCCACCTGTCCCCCTGCACGCAGTCTGCGAAACAACTTCTCTCCCTCTGCTGTTAGACCCTGATGGCTGTTCTCTGTGTGGACGCAGTGCATATACATCATCTATGTACAAAGCAAAGCAACTTGACCTCCAGAATAGCTTTCAGCCAGGCAAACTGGACTTGGTAAGAAATAATCAGTTACCAGCAGCTGGGCTGATTTTATTCAACAGATTCCTAATGCTGTTACAATTCTGGGAGTTAGGGGTTTGTGAAAGGATTTGAAACATCTGTGGGAACTCTGTAGCCATGTGCTTAAATGTTGCATAGCGTACACAGCGGGCTAATGAGCTCCATAAAGGATCTCCAGAGACTGTATCCATCCTCCCCATACTGCAGGTTTCAGGCTACTTTTTAGTCTTGCTTTGCTGTCAGCTCTGGTACAAATCCCCATGATATACAAAGTGTGCAGTAGCTTCAAGCCGCTGCGAGCACATGATCCTCTTCCCCACTCATTGTTTCTGTTTAGCAGCTGGACTAATAGCAGGCCATTTACCTTGGTCCTTCCCATCCCTGCTTTAGCGTGCAGCTGCGCTGACACCACGCAGGAGGCACAGGAGGCTGTGCTTATGCCAGCCAGCAGCAGAGCGCTGGCTTCCTGGAAGGGGGAAAATAGCCATGGTCCCTTGTCTGTTTCAAGACCCAAATGTTAACACAGAGGACAAAGAGGGTTTGAGAATCTCCTGTAGCATAACATTTGAGAAAAAGCCATATTCCAGTGGTTAGGCTGAAAAAATGTTTCCCTTCAACTGTTCTTTGTTAACATTTTTCTGCTCCATCTCAAAAACGAATAACATGGGAGATGCCAGTGCTAAAGATAGGCTAGTGTTTATCTCCAAGCAGTTACAATTCAGGCAAAAGGGTGAAAAGCCAGGGTGTTTTAGTTCTGTCCTGGAGAGGCCCTCCTGAATGCAGCTGGAAAAATAAAGCTCCCTTCCAGTCTTCCTGTGCTGCTAATTTTGAAGGTTTCTCTTGCAGCGGGTTTTAGCATCATGGCCATCTATCCTGTAAGGATTGCAGGAAGACCTATTAAATTCACTTTATTGAGGGTAATGACTATATCAAAGGGTTTTAAGTCTGTCACCCACTACCTAGGCTTGAGATGTGGGTTGTGCATTTCCTTTCAGCAATTCACAGCTTAAAAGCATCCAGCAGATGCCACTTACAGTGGTGCTCCGCATGGTAGTGAGTAGGCATGAGCATTCTGCGTCTGCACAGGAAGGAGCTGAGAGCCACACGCTCATGGCGCAGAAAGACAGGTCTCAGGGCAGAGGGGAGACTGAGCACCCCAGGGTGGCCTTCAGCCCTATTTCTCCTTATCACAGGAAATCACACAGCAGAATGTGTCTTCAACGGGACCTGCAGTTTATTCTGATATCACTTCATGTGTAAATCATCCTACCCTCTGCAGCAAGAGGAGCATCTGGTGGGGTGAGTAAAAGCTTGAACTTGAAAGCAATTCTTTCATTGTCTTCCTGGTTTTGTCCAGTCCCCTTCGAGATCGTCGGCATTTTTCCCCTTTGCACGTGTTGA
The DNA here is from genome assembly GCF_023634155.1 of Falco peregrinus. NCBI lineage: Eukaryota > Metazoa > Chordata > Aves > Falconiformes > Falconidae > Falco > Falco peregrinus. The sequence continues at coordinate 84,895,720 of NC_073721.1, forward strand.
AATGCTGCATTAGTTTAAAGCTACTCGTGCTGGTGTGGTGGGTCTGTACCTCTACTTCTTCTGTTGTTGGCCTGACAAGTGTAGAGGGTATCTGTATGGTGCAGTATCATCACTCTCCTAGCATCAGGGGGAAAAAAAAAATCATCTCTGTGCATCTTATGGACAAGCTTTTTCAGCTTTTTCTCCAAAACATCTTAGTTAAATTCAACTTAGTAATCCCTGGGGGATTTCTGGTTGCAATTTAGTGTCTACTTTAAGGGACTGAGCACAGTCTCCTCTCCTTCTGCTGTTGGATGACCTCTCTCATCTCTGAGTTTCCAGTGACCCACCAGGGATTCTTCAGAGTGTAGCTGTTACCAGGAACAAATGGGAGAAGGTGCTTGTGATTCCTGCAGGTTTCTGTGCTGGGATCCCGAGAACCCGTTTGCTTTAGGAGCTGGTTTATGACGACATGTCTCCTGCCCCTTACCAGTGCTGTGGGTCTGATTCTGCAAGAGCGTGATGGACAGACTGCGGGACACGGCCCTGGGTAAGGAACACCACATGACCGCTGTTATCTAACCTCCAGAGTAACAGCAGAACCATAGGACAAACCACAAAACCTATTTAATTGTTATGCTGACCCTGAATAAATTGCTGCGTAACAGAGGCCGACAGGCGAGCTCTATCAAATCTGGTTGCTGTGGTTTTTCAAACGTTAACGTTAGCCGTGCCAGCGGTTTGCTGGCTGCCCTCTGCGGGGTTGTAGCTCCCTGGCAGCGTGTGGCCCTCAGCCTTTGTGGCCCCTGGCCTTAGGTGTGGGCTTTTGAAGCCACCACCAGAAATTAGCATGGCTCTCCAGGCTGCATTTAGCCATTTTTGAACCTCAGCTCCTGTCGCATGGCTCAGCCTGAGCAGTCTTTTGTACATGGGGCCTGCATTTCTGTGGGGAAAAAAAACTTTGGGGAGGTGCAGATAGCCTGAAGTCCCTGAGCAGAGCTCAGGCTGTCTGTGCAGTGATGCACCAGCGCCCTAGATTTGCAGTTTAGCTTCTCACAGCCATCTTAAACAGAGCGTGCAAGCTGTGCACAGTGCTTCAGCAAGCCTGGCTTCTAACTTTAGGGCTATTTCTTAAGCTGTCAAGGTGCAAGATTACATCCTGAGCAGAAAATAATCAGGTGTCCAGTAATAACACAAGTAAGAGGAACTCATCTTCTCCTCAAGTAGGAGGCCATTGCACAGTATGGAGAGGTTGCCAGGTCAACCCTGCAGGCTTTATCAAGAAGTAGTACATGGTCTTCCACTTGAGTAGCCACCTGAAGTCAGGTGGCTGAACTTGGGGGAATTAATTAACTGTGGGAACAAATTAATTCCCAAACAGCATCTCATCACATGTACATGCATGTGTCTCCCTGTGGCTGGTCTATCTACTCTAGAGTGAGCGCTGCTAACAGAGCAGCCCAGCTCTTGACTGTAGAGCAAAGCACCTCCAGATATTTATTGACAGTGCAATTAGTTTAACTGGTACCAGGGGAGAAGGAAATACTTCCTGCATAACCAATAACTGCGGTGTCAGAGTCGTGTAACCGTTATTTGTGCCAGAACATCAGCTTTAAGACGATTAAACATGTCAGCTTGGTAATTATGCACTTATGACTACAGTGTTAGCAAATGCCATGGCATGTTACAAATACCATGGGGTCAGATCCCGATTTTGGCTGCACTGGTGTCAAACTGGCTTTGGTCCAGCTGTGCTCTGGAATTTATCTGGATTTGCCCCTTGAGTATTCATGCTATTTGCTGATGTTGCTGAGCATGTTTCTGGACTGGCTTGAAATGTCCAAGCCATTGCTCCCCTGCTCTGTGACACCCAGGATACTCTGAGGCTTCATGCAACATTGCACAAGTTTAAGCATCCTTGTGCTTTAGAAGCAGTGTGGTTGATGTGCCCTTGCCTGGTTGGGTCATCTGTTCCCTGCTCCTAGATAGAGTGGGAGCTGGTGGCAGTGATGGGCAGAGGCTGGGGGAGCTGGAGCAAGAGGGGAGGAGGCTTTTCTTTTGGCTCCTCTGTGAGTCCATACCAATATGAAACTGCGGAAGACTTTCTTTGAAACCAAACTGAGGTTTGCCTGGGTCTGATTTCAAATGAAATAAGATCTACCATGATAATTTACAACTCTGTCCAGAACAGAGATTCTTTGTTTGGAAATATTTGCATTGAAAAAGTTGAAGTTTTTTATTAGGATCTGGTGAAAGGGAAGTTTTCTTCCTTGGCTTGATTTAAAACTCTGTTGTGGAAGATTTTTTTATTTTTTTTCTTCGCTGTGAAGAAAATGACCTTTCTTGGGCAGGAGGGAAGAAGACTGGCAAGAAGGGAGAGAGGGAGGGAGAGAACACAGCTTGCTTGTGAAATGGCTCTTGGCTAATACAAAACCATGTGAAGGATGTTTATATGCTTGTTACTTTTAATCTTGGGTTCTGGCAAGTCAGTGTTTTCCCTTTGAGAAGTATTTGGAGGTCCTGACCGTAATCATTAAAGATCCATTTCAGTCTCTTTTCACAACAACCTCTGATGTCTGAGGGAGCCTGCACTCTGCTGACTTGAATATTTCAGGGGAAATTCAGGGAGGTAATGTGGTTTTTCCACTGTTCCTTATGTAAAAGCAAACAGAAGGAAAGCAGCATCGGAAGCATAGGTTATTGCTCGTGCTTACTGTTAAACATTTGCTGTTACGCTGTGTTGGATGCATTTCAACTGCGTGTGGTTGGCATTTATCACCTGGGAATGCATGCAGAGGGCTTTCATCAGATGTGGTACCATGGTGACCCGCACAGCTCCAGGGTACTCTGTGCTTTGAAGGCAGGCTGGATGGTCAGGTTTTGAAGGAGTGAAAAAGATGCAGAAGCATCAAAACCTGGAAGGACACAGCTCTGTCACTTCCTAGAGAGGCAGCTGAATTAGGATTGCTTGGGAATGGAGCTGCTGGAGCAGAACCAAATGGTGCAGGGAGAAGGGAGAGGCAGGAAGGAAAGAAAGAAAAAGAAGGAAGACAAAAACACTCAGCCTTAGAGTGAATTTGGATGTGGCCTGCCTGCCTAAGAAGGCAAACAAGAGAGCCTGGTTTTAATCAGCTTCCATTAGTAGCACCCTGAGTTTACACACCCTTGGGATCCAACAGAATGAGTTGAAGTTTTGCCTGCTTTTTCTAGTTCTGAAGCATATTGACATTTTTATGTGACATTTTTGTTTGTTTCCCAAAATAAAAATGAGAGTTATCGACCAACTCCTCCTTTTCCCAGAAAATCAACCCGAAATGGCCAATCCACTAGCTTTAGGAGTTTAGTTATTCATTTTATGGTTGTGTCTATGTGTGTGTGTACTCCTGGATAAAATGTTCCTATGTATTTTTACCATACGGATGAAGCAAGGAAGCAGGCAAAGCAGGGGAAGTGGCAGGATCGCTGAAATTTCTACTTCGTTTTAGATGCGAAGGTGCTCTGGGGCTCAGAGCAGGGTGCTGGCAGCTGGCGCTCCTGCTTGTTAGGGGTCAGAAAACAGTCTTGTGCTCGCAGGGAGAGGTGGAGAGTTAGGGGAATGAGTGCCGTTCCTGATGCTCTTGGTGCACTGCATGGCCCTGCACAAGCTGCTTCTCTCTGGAGCTCAGTTTCCCTGCAGGAGAGCGGACAGTTGATGAGGCTTGGTGTGTGAATCCCTGCAGGTGGAGGTCTGTCGCTTTGCAGCCACGGGAGATGCGTTTGGTTGATGAATGGAGAGGACTTGGATTTATTCAGGGGACAAATGCCCAGCAGTGTAATGTCATGGTTTATAAAACTTACAGCTGTCTGGTGAGATCACCTGTGCCAAAGAAGGAGACTCTGCTTTGCCGGAGAGCCCCACGCAGAGCCTGAGCCCCGCCGGTCCAGACTGCCTGTGTCACCCATCAGAGGCTGCGTGCAGCCCCTGGCTGACCAAAGGCACCTGCGCTTCAGGGACATGGACACACACAGACTTTCTGCTGCTCAGAAGATACTTCTGGGAACTGGGGAGGAAAAAGTGTCCTGCCACTTGCTGGTGATCTGTGCTAGGGTTTCAGGACAAGAAAGCTGATGAATGGTATTTACACATTACTGGGCTTCTCTGGTGTCCCATCCTTTTGCTCAGGAACCGGAGCCTGGTGGCTCTCCTCCTCCTGCCGTGCCGGGATCCCATAGCATTTCTCCATTAGAAAAGGGCTTATTTTGTCAGCATGAATGTGAGTCTGGATTAGGGAAAAAAGAGGGCTTCACATGAGCATCTGAGAGAAGAGGGTGGGTGGCATTGTGTCTGAGCTGAAATGTGGTTGTTTCAGGAACTGAGTGGGAAGGAGCTGAGCAGTAGGACATCAAAGTACGTGATGGCTGAGTAGGTCAGCCAGAAAAGAAGCAACACTTTATCTGGAAGAAATACCTGAGCTAAACAACATAGCTAAGTAAATAGTGCCAGCAAGTCCTTACAGGCAGAGATGTCATGCCTCTGTAGGACCAGCATATGACTAGGGTGGCAAAAGTGAGCACCCAGAGGGGATACTGAAATGGGCGAGCTGTTCTGATGGAGAGAGTGTACAAAGGTAACCAACAAAGCAATAACAAGAAATTTCACCTAACCTCATTACAGACCCAGTAAATATTACAAAAGGGCATGATGGTGATGCTATGTGTTGTTGGTACTATAAACAGTGCTTTCCTAGAGCAAAAAGTCTGAGCACCTACAAGCCTCAGGGAGCTCTTGATTTAGCTCAAGGAGTATACAGATGCAACGAGAAGGCACTTTGTAATAGAGATAATCAAGCCTTCAAATATCATGGTTCTGTAGGGTGAAACTCTTCCTCCCCCCCTCCTCTACTACAAAGCCTTAGCTTCAAGGATGAAAATTAAAAGAAGTCAAAAGAGTAAAAAAGGCTTGCAGATATCTAGGCCCTGGATATTAGGAGTCCATGATAAATTTAACTACCAGAAAGACTTTTCAAAAAGAATAAAAATAGCTAGCATAGTTAAATACTAGATTAAAGAATATTATTAGAAGTAAAAAGATATCCTGCAAAAAGCATAAGTCATGTCCAAAGGGGGAAAACAGAAAGGATCATAAATACTGGGATGTTAAATGTGAAATCATAATAAGACATGCTTAAAAAAAGATCTTGAAGAATGGCTTGTAAAAGGCTAGAAGCTTCTGCTATAAGCTTTTGCAAACACATTGAAAAAAAGAAGCTCTCTAGAAAGTCTTTGGCCCTCTGGCTGAACAGAGACTAAAGTGAATACTCAAGGAGGATAAGGCAATGTCAGAAAAGCTAAGTCCACTCTGCAACACTGTAAATGATGTATACTTGACTATATATTCAATATGAAGTGTTTGAAAGCAGCAATTATTGGTGGTGAAAGGTGCTGGAGTCACTGGGGATAGTCTCCAGTCAACTTGCTACTCAGGAACGATTAAGTGATGAGAATGATGACAATTACCAGGAAAGAAATCGAGAGCAAAACAAAAATCCTAATCTGACAGCTGTCTAAAATGACAGTGCTCTGGTATCTTGAATATTCTGTTTAGGTCTAGTTCATTTATTTTTTTTTAAAGGTATCTATATTTACTGCTGTTTAACAGAAATGTAAGAGAGTTGTTTGTCTGGGAAGAAAAATCAGAAGATAGGAGGCAGATGCAGGAATTAATGAAGAATTTGTGAAGATCAGTGAGAAGCTTCTTAATTGTTTCTGACAATACAAGAGCCGAAGCAGCATACAAGTTATTGGAAAGTAGTTTTAAGACAAACAAAAGGAAATACTTTTCTTGTGCAATGAATAACAGAATCGCACAATTCACTGTCAGAGGATGTTGTGGATGCCAAAAGGACTAGCCCACTCAAAATGGAATTAGGCAAATTCCTAGGAGACATGTTTATGCAGAGCTAGTAATGATCGCATGGGGGACAGTAGCTCCCCAAACCACAGGTGTCCAAAGCCAGGCAGGCACTCCCAGGTGATGCACTGGTGCTTTCCTGCAGCCTGTGCACATGGCCGTGGTTGCAACCAGGATGAGGGACCTTTATCTGACCAGCCACAGCCTCTGGGCACCCCTGGGCTGCTGCCCAGCTGTGCTGGCTGCCTGAGCTGCTCTGGGGCAAAGTCCAGCTCCAGTCCTGTCCCGAGTGCGACCCCACAGCTGCCTGTCTGGGCAGAGCAAGAGCAGGACAGGGGTGCTGATCCCCTGCCAATGCTCCCGAGGCAGGTCTGGGCTGGGGCAGTCCTCATGGCTGTCATTGAGCAACAGCCCCTTCCCCATGCAGCCCCAGGTCTCCAGCAGCAAGCAAGCACTGGTGTGGTCCCTCCAAGAGCATTATTGATACCTGCCACAGATAGAGGAGTTTGGGGTTGTAGTGTTTGCTGCATAGATGCTGTGTTATGCCCGAGGTTGAGGGAAGGTTTTGTTAGGAGCCAGGCAGGCCCCTCCAAGGCTTGCTGCACTGACCAGCCAGCTGGCAGGGCATCAGCGCAGGTGGGCTGAGGCGAGAGGCTTCGTGTCCCTGTGCAGTCCCTCTCTGCCCTACAGCGATACTGTGCCCAGTGCATACATTTGTGTGTGTGGTGTGTGTGCTGACTGCGTTGGTTGGTTTCAAGTGGTTGGAAATTCAGCTTTATAAGCAGAAAACAAAGATCTCTGTCCTTGTCCTCCCATGTCTGTGTCCATATGGACGTGAGCTTTATCTCCTATCCTGTGCTCAATTCCTGCGTAGGCACTTGGAGACTTATCTTAAAGTGAGCATCAGCACCACCTCCAGAACATATCTAAATAAAGCAGAAGTTGAGTGCCAACATATGGTTCCTTTCCAAATGCCATGTTGGTCCCACTAGAGAAAATGGTTATTTTCACAGGCTGTAGGGTTAACATTTCAGGGGGCATGATTAGAAAATTGGGCCAAATTTTGCAATGACTAAGTAACTCCACTCAATAAATGGAATTATACTGAGTGAGGAATAAATCACCCCAGAAATCTGGCTTAGGGTTTGTTGCTGGAGCCCAGACAACAATAACAGGTAGACTGGGACTGTATGTGAAAAGCTGGGATTGTGCTTTTCCCCTGCTGTTACCAAATGTGCAGTGTCTATTTTTATCGAGTATGTTCCTAGCTCACGTACAATGGGCTGAAAGCTCTTGTCACGGTGTGATGCCCCCACTTCCTACACAAACAAACTCATACACATGTGCAAGGTCTTGGCTGATCCTCACAGCCTGGTTTGACGTGCTTCCTGCTGCTTATCTGCTGGGCTTGACCAGGCCAGTGAAACTCTGGAGAGGGTCCCAGTGTTGCTGTGCCTAATGGACTCTCCTGCCCAGAGCTTTCCAAGTCCTCTCCTTGCTTGGCTCCCCCAGGAGACCTGTGCCTGCTGTTCCTCAGGCTTTAGCAGAGACTTGTGGTCTCAGAGGACCGGGACCATCTGAGCAGGAGGCAGGCTGAAGAGGAAGGCTGCCACTGTTGCAGTGGTCCCTGGCACACCAGGGGCAGGATTCTCTACAGAAACCACTGGGGCCAGGAGGTCTTGCTGACTTTCTTGCAAGAACTGTTTGCTCTGACAGGTCCTTCAGGCTTTTTTTTTTTTTTTTTTAATACTGTTCAGATAAAAAAACCCCAAACACTGTTAAAGCAAGGAAACGTCAGGGCTCCCTTGCCCATCCACTGGCTCTTGGGAGCCACCTGGATCTTGCCCATTCTTAAGGCTTCTGTGGCCTGAGGCCTGCTGCCATGTCCTCTGTGAACATCTTGAGACCATGATGGACCTGAGGGGCATAAGGAAAACTGGCCAGGCCAGACTGCAGTGAGCTTGTTCCTCTGGACTTTGCTGGGCTCACTGCAGGCCAGGAGCTATGTGCCAAGCTCCTCCCAAGCTGCTCCAGTTCAGTCCCTGCACATCAGCAGGGCTGTGTGAAGAGAAGGGCACAGGACTCAGGACTTTTGGAGACTATTTTCTCACACCTCCTGCCATTGTGTCCTTGTGAAACACCAGATTTGGGTCATTAAAGGAGTATACGCTGTCCAGCCCACAGAAAGCGGCCTCTTTCAGCTGTGATCCTCGAAATATAAATACAGTTGACATAATGTTTAGCTCAGCCTTCTCCAAGTACATTTTGTTTTGTGCAGCTCTGGTTTGTTAGTGTTCTCAGCTGAACAAAACCTGCCCCAAGGAAGCAGTGCCGAGCCTTCCGAGCAGAGCACCTCTTCCCACCGCATCCATCACACAATGTTCTGCTCTTTCTCGCCATTATCCCAAAGTGAACAAACTTCACAGAAAGGTGTAACTCTACTCAGTGTTTGCACTGCCTGCCTGCTTCTCCCCAATCTTTCCTGAGCTTGCAATGCTGATTTACAGCCCAGTGACTGCCTGTCTCCATAACCCCAGCGGATTCACCTTTTCCGTTTGCTATCTCTCTTGGCCTGATGCATGCTCAAGTGGGACAGCTGTCAGACTTGGCCTCCTTCTTAGCAGCTTGTAAGGACACCACAGTTCTCAAAACAAGTGTTTTTTTTACCATCTCTCTCTGCTTGTTGGTGGCACTGATCTGAAAGCAGCTCTCATTGATGTGTCCTGGCTACCTCACACTTTGGCCAACATCTTCCATCATACCTAACGCGGTGAGAGCATCACATAGGCAGCTTGGGTGAGGGATGCCTGTGCTCTGGAGAGGGGTAAGGCTTCTCTCCCCATCTCCAGCCTCATTTCACGATTCCCCTGATGCAGCCTCAGTCAGAATCAAGCCTGCCACGTACTTAACCTTGTGCATGCCTGTGAAAGCCTCTACATCATGCTTGATGTATTATGGAGATCTCTCCTTCTATCTCTGACTGCCACACCACATAGACGAATTAATTAAAAATATGAATAAGTAAGTATTTCCTGACAAAATGCTGTGGGTTTTTTTTTTTTTTTGGTCAGGAAATTACTTGTTTATTTTTTCTGCTGTCTTGATTCTTCTTTGCCCAGCTTAAATACTTGCTTTTGATTAAAACTGGAAAAATCTGATTTTGCCTGTTCTGTGTAGCTTGGGGGCCTGACACTGCCCTTCTCTCTGCTGGGTTGGGTGAGGGTATCTCCCCCTGGCCCTGGGGATCCATGGGGATGCACAGGGCTGGTGAGGCAGTGCTCCCAGGAAGGGTGCTGGTGAGGTAGGGGGGTGGCAGAACATTTTGGGGGGGCCAGGGCAGAAAGGCAGCAGGAGATGCGCAAGTGACAGCTAAAGCCAAATTTTCAAAATGTTCTGTTTTTGTTTCTTTCACCAGAGAGAGTGACATTTTCAGGAAGGGACTGCTTTCGCCACTTTTTCTGTCTAATTGCTGCTGTTGATTTCAGGCCTGGTGAACAGAGCTGGGTGTGATGGCAGAGGGCTGGGAGAAAATGTGTGCAGCCACACCGTACAGCCACACATCAGCAGAGGCCGCGGGCTGAGGTAACTTTTTCAGTCGCTCCTGAAAGAACTGTTCAAGCACTTCTGTCAGAGTCTTCAGACTTGAAAAAACACTGTTAAGGCTTTTTATTTCATGCTGCTATAACAGAAAAGTGTTAGGGCTCCCTTATTGGCAAAAGGCAGGGGGGCTGATGCCTTACGGGAGGCTGTGTGAGCGCAGGAGCAGCCCGTGGCACAAGCACTTGTCTGTCCTGAGGGTGCACGTTGCTTGCTCATGAGCTGCTGGGCCACAGTTCCCGTTAGTGTCTTCCAGTGCAGACATCTAAGCCCAGTGTGCCTCAGCCCTACCTGCCTTTGGGGATGCTTTAACCTGATTAAAACTCAGGAAAAACTCTGACCTTTCTGTGTTGCTCATCTAGCATGGTTAATACAGTCCCAGCCCCAGCTGCTCTCAAGCGTTACAACTCCTTGGAGACTGTCCAGCCACCCGCAAACACACCCGAACACCCACCTGGACACAGACCTTGTAAAACACGGGATACAACCTACCACAAAGTGCTCTCAGTTAGTTTATCCATGATTTACAGATGCGTGTGCTAAACACAAACCCAGCACATCACATGCACCTCCTGCTCAAGCACACCAAACACAAACCCACAGCTTTGTTTACCCTGGCACTGCAGGTGTATACTGAATGCAAAATATGTCCTCATGGCACAGGGTTTGTCTTTCAAAGAATACAACTGTCCAAAGTGGCCAGTAAAAGATGAGCTGGACAAGCAGCTCCATAAGAGAAGTTGCAGAGGCCGAGGCTGCCTCCAGCCCAGCTTTGCTGCTGGGTGGCTGTCCTGCTGGAGCTGCTTCAGCTGGCCCCTGCTGCAGTGAGAGCTGCCAGCTGAACACAAAGACTCCTTGTAGTCTGGGGCTGCTGTGGCCAGACCGAACCGCTGAGAAAACTGTTGCGTCAATATTTACCCGAACCACACGCACAGCTCCACACGCTGTCCAGAAGTGTGTGCGCTTAGCTTATGCCCTGCACGCCGAATTGCATGTGTTTCTGTGTGTAAATCCAGAAGAGCATGTGTGCCCTATGCAGCACACATCAAGCTACATGCAAGCTGCAACCTCGCACTGCACGTCTCACTGAAAACCTCTCTGTGTGGAGGAAACCACAGTCTCTGGCACTGGCTGAAAGACAGGAGTGGCAAGGCTCTTGGGGATGGCCAGTGTGTAGAAGGCAGACCTCAAACTGAAATGCCGCCAGTATTTTAGAGATGGGACTCTATGACACTTTGGTGGCTAACAGGTGTGTGGAAAATAGCCTCTGGTTTCTCAGTCTCTGAATACCGCATGTGCCTCCACTAGTAAGTGACAATTAGCGTAGGATTAGCTGGCCAGCCATGGTGAAGTGACAACCAGAGGGCAAAGGTGGTTGCCATTAATGGCAGGAGCCCTGAGAGGCTCTTCTGACAAGTCAAAACCAGCCCTTGGCTTGCTGAGAAGGGGCCTATGAATAACACACAACACAAGCGCTTGTTGTCCTTAAAATGGAAAGCTGTAAAAAGAGCACAAATAGCCCTCAAATCATGACTGCTTGTTCTTGGCTTGTGCTCACTGTGTTTCAGCTGCAGTCTCACAAGGACTTACCCTAAGGCTCTGGTTTAATGTCTCTCCAGGCTGGCTGGGAGAGAAGGGAGTTTCTAGGGGTCTTCTTTTGTGCTGGGAGTTTGCAGTGACCATGTAATAAACTGAGGGATTCAAGTGGGTTTTGCTGAGACACAGCATCCCGAGTGGGCTGAGCTCCTGCTCGCTCAGCTGCTTATTACTGTTACGTCTGACAAGGCTGAGGCAGGAGGTCAGGGCTTTTCACATCACGCTTGTGAGCCAAGGTTTCACCCCAGGCTCCTCATACTTCAGCTACATGCTGCAGCAGGGGAAGGACAAGCAAGTCAAGGACAAGGCTGAGTGTGCAGGGGGCTCTTAGTAGCCTTCTCAGCCCTGGAGGAAAACTGGAGGTGTGAGTGAATGCATTTAAGGCTCTTGAGCTGGAAAATAAAGAACAGGAACCTCAAATGTATTGTTTTTAGCACAATCACCTGTGTACTGCTCTGCTTCTCTCCCATGAAACAAAGTCAGAGCAGCTTTATCTTATGGTATTTTGGGGTACTGATGGTTGGTGCTCAAATATTTGAGGTTGGAAGGGCCAGGTGAGGGAAGTGGTATTTGTTCCCCCCAAAACTGACCATTTTGAGAAGGTTTCTTGCTGGAGGCCACTTGAAGGTATCAGAGCTGTCTTTTCCTTTCTGTCTCCCATCAGGAAGGCTGAGGCAGAAAAACAAAGTATAAGATTAAAGGAAGACAGGGGTGAATGTTACAAAGACTGGGATTGTGGGAATCTTTGTTGACAATTGGTACCCAGCAATGCTGAGCCTGTGACAAGCTGTGGAAGCTGGTACTGCTCTAGATCCTAGGGAAGCCACAAGCGACACTGTGAAAAAAGGTGATGCCCGATAACATCAGGCCATGGAAGAACTAGGAAGGGCAGGCTGGGCCCTGGAAGTCTTGCTGTACAGATGGACAGCATGGTAATAGACGTGCAAGTGTCCTCTGTTACCTGCTTCACCCTTGGTCACAATGCTGAGCCTGCTTCAAGACCCACTTTGTGCTCCCCACGCTTTCTGAGGTGTATGTATCTGAGCTGAGGTCAGGCTTCCTTTGCAGTAAGCTCTCCTGGGACAAGGAATGGCAAATGAAATCCAAAAGATAAATGGTGCTTGTTAATCCTTTCTGTGTGTCCCAGCGACCTGGCTTTGTTGTTTAATGGCTGGCAGCTCTCCCTCTGTGCAATGTTCCCTGGAGACCAAACGTATAAACCCTCAGCTCCTCACATATCTGGTTCCAGCAGACGGGGATCCAAAAAGGCTTTTAGAAGAGGGATTTCTGTTCGCTTGCCGATTATCGATTGGTGCAAAGAACAAAATGCTCTCCATGCAGTGGTAGCCCACATATCTTTGTATCTTTAGCAATAAAACCAAATACTGGCTTCTGAAGCACAAAAGCGCAGCCAGGACACTGCATGGCAGACCTATGGCTGCTGCTTCTCACTGGGGCCTTGTTTCAGACTCCTAACGAGGGGGTCAGCAGAGAGGCTTTTGTGATGGGATGAGGGATGTGGTTAACGGTTTTTCTTGGTTCTGCCAGAGTCTATGCATGCGTGGGAAGCACGGCTCCCCCTCCCTGCCCGCATGCTTCCTTTCCCAGGAAACTTGAGCCTGACCGTGGCAATGGACGCACTTGATGCACCTTGGTGTCCTGCCTGCTGGGCATGAACCTGGGGGAGCAGGCTGGGGCTGGGTGCAGTTCTTCCACGAGTCTGATCCAGGGCTTTTCTCCTAAGTAGGAAGCCAATCATGTAAACAACTCCCAGGAGGTGCTGATATTTAGCAAAGAGGCAATGCAGTCTGAAGCACATCACACTCTCCATGGGGGACCAGCCTGCAGTAGAAGAGCTTTGCTCTGGACTGGTGTGACAGGAGGTCCAAGACAGGATGGATCTATCCATGGACCAGTAAAACCTTCAGGTAAGGCAGTCATCTGTTTGGACCAGTGGACCTTGCCTGTATAACCAGCAAAGGGGAATTGTACTGCACATTAGGGATGTATTCTGTATAATCTTGGCAAGCTCTCCTACACATCAACGTGAGGTACATGAGTGGGCAGTGGTTGTGCCCACAGCTGTGCAGAGTGGCAGAAGCTTTCAGTGTGGTTCTGGGGCTCTACAGACCTCTTAGGGCTACTGTGGTCAAAGGAGAGTGGCTCTTGCTTCCCCTGGACTGACTGGCAGGGCTGTGACAGAGCCATGCTGCAGGTGTGGAACACTCCAGCTTGCTCAGCTCTGGGTGGGTTTATTACTTAGGGCATAGCCTCAGAAAACAGGATCCCAGAACCAGCTGGGTCCAGGAGCTGTTATTTAGTAATTTAATGCAATATTTAGGATAGATCTATATTAATTTTATGTATGTGTTTTTTAAAAAATACATTTTCCTTTTTATTTTATTTATGCATTTTCCATTTGGGTATCTGCTTAGTTCAGGCAGTGAAGTTAGTCATGTCAATACCAGATATTGAATCTGTTGTACTGCCAGAGCTCAGAGGGAAAAGCTAAGGCTGAACATCCACCCCAAAGCCAGCACTCCCTAGCTCTGAAGGCTTAAACCCAAAGAGGACCCACCATGTCTTTAGGATTCTGTACCCAACATTAAAGTGTTGCAATCATTCCAGCTTAAACCTATAGATGCTCAGCTAGTGATGGCAATCAAGTTTCTGGCTGCCTGCCCAACAGTGCTGGCTGAAGTCTCAGAGAGGACTGGCCTGACCCCATAACTGTCCTCAGGCCAGGTCTCCTAGAATAGACCTCAGATAAATGTCCCTAAACAATGGCATCTGTATGCCATTTTATATGCCTGTCCAGCGGACAGAGCATTAACCTTTGGAGGGACGGAAATGAACGGTTGTGCCCAGTCCTTACTCTGGGGAATAAACCTGGTCCCCCCCACATCCTGGAGGGCAGTGTAGCTGAAGGTGACTGCAGAGCCCCTGGCTCCAGCTCTGTGGCCAGATTTGTCACCCTACGCAGGGTCTCAGGCTTCACGGTCCTGAAGTGAGAGACCTGCTGCTCTCAGCCCAGAGGCTGCCACCTAAGCCCTTCTCTTGGCCACTCCTGCTAGCTACTTTAGCTGACTTCCAGCTTGCTCTGCTGCTACCCTAACAACCTCCCTGTCTTGTAAAGTAAGCCCTGGGAACCTAATTCTAGACTGTGCCTGTCTGTGGATGGGAAGACACCTTGGAGCTCGGCATTGCCATGCAACTGGGCTACTGGTGAGCGTAGCCCTGCTTGCTGCTAACTGTGCAACCGTGTCTTAGCGCAGCAGCAGCCTGTGGGGAGCTGGTGGTGAGGCAGACAGTGCACAACTATTTAAGCCTTTCATGGCTGCTCAAAGCATCACAGAGGAGGGAGATGATTTCAAAAACAGCTCCAGATCCTGGACCTCATAAGCATATCAAGAGGTGTTTATGACACCGGGCCTGGTCTCAGCCAATGGAGGTCTATGGTATACACCTTATAGGAAATGTAGTATTGAGGAAGGGTACAGGGCTTTGAATTGTCCTTTGAGATTTATAATCGGCTTGACTTTTTAAAAGCAATTCTTCTGGTGCGTTTAATACCATGGGCACATGGAGGGCTCAAGAGGCCTAAGGCAAAAGCGAGGATTGCTCTTTAGATGCAGGCTTAGCAGAGCAGTATCCTGATGTAACAAGATCAAGCACCTGGTTCACTTCTGCATAGAGGACTTGGAGGCAATCAGACCTGGTTGCCCCTGCCTGCTCAACCATAACTCCAGGCTGGGAAAGACATGAATTATGTGCAGAAAAATTTTGAGACTAAACGAAGAATGCATTTTGGTTCCTTTTTCTTGTTTCCAGATACAGCCTGCATCCTGTTGGGTGCAACTAGGTCAATAGTCTCAAGCACTTTTCTGTACACAGGAGGACTAGAAACATGTTTTCTTTTCTGAGCAGAAACTGAGTCTTATGCAAAGCCAAAGGCTGGGATTTAAAGATAGTGTCTTGACCTATCAGAATAAAATCCCAAGCAACAGGGGGTTGGATGAAGTGCCAGACAGGAGTGTTTTGGGGTCAGTGGGATGAAAGGAAAGGGTTTGCTCTTCTGCAGCACAGCTGTTGGTAATGAGCCAGAAGTCTTGCACTTGGAGTTTGCACGCCTGTTGCAAGGCCTACACCTTCCACATCTCTGCCGCACAGCACCATGCCTTCTTTCCCACTCTGCAACTGCTCCCAAGGGGTCTCTGAGGATGCCACACAAGTCCCGTGCTGGAGAAGTCCTGGCAGAAGTCATCCCTTCAGCTGCAGCCCTGCACTGGTATTGCTCCCCTATGTTGTGGATTCGTCCCCTGTTGTGCACCTAATGTGGTCCTGTCTGATGTCCTGGAGAAGGAGGTACTTGCAGGGCTGTTGAAGGAGCCACGTGTGCTGTGACTTCGCGCTTTGCACCAGGGGCTGCTGCCTCTTCCTATGGGGCACCCATGTTTGCTGTCCCTTTGCCCTTGGGAGCCAGTGTTCCAGGGCTGCCTGGCAGCTGCACCCAGAAATTTTGCTCTTTCAGCAAAATTGGGGTGTGCATTGCAGGGATGTCTTTGCCCCTAAGCTGACTTACTGCCAGCAAGTGCATGTATAGACCTCGCTATATATAAACAAGCAGGGTCAGAGATCTATTTTTAGCCTATCTCAAAATATTTCCCTTGCTGTGCATTTCTTGCCACCAATTTCTAGTCCTGTCTCCATGCTGCAAAAAGCCTTGTGAGGTGAGTGAGGTCTGTCAGCCCCGGGATCAGAGTGGGGGGACTGGGGAGAAAACTTTGCTATGGAACATCACCCAGCACCAGGCCCTGCCATGACCACAAGCTGAGGTGGGCACTAGTGCTAAAATGTTCCTTTGACATTTCAGGTGAGGAAGTCTCCAGGACAATTTTTAGCATTTAGAGCCAATGGCCCTGTAAAATGAAAGCCCAGCAGCTCAACTGTACTGGAGCCAGCTGTGGGTGCAGGCAGGGAGTGTTGGGAAGAGTTGAGCACCATGGGACACTTGTCCCACCACCATAAGTCCCTCCTGCAGTACTGGGTAGAGGTAGTTTTGTCCTCTCCAGGGCTGAGCTTTGCTTTCTCTCATAGCTGGTAGGGTTGGGGAGTACAGGGGAAGAGCAGCTCACTTATCTTGTGCCAGTAAGTGATGTGTTTGGTGCTGTGTGGTGGCTTCTCTCATGCCTCAAACATTTTCTGAGAGCCGTCATGGCAGTAACAGATGAAGTGCTGCTTCTGGGCTGTGGACCAGGGTTTTTTTTGGGGAATTTGCTCTCCTCTCCATGTTGTCCTTCCATCTTCCCGAAGCCAGGCTGCCTTTGGAGGTGTTTACAGTACAGCTGGTGTGTCACTGCTGCTGTTTAACCTGGTGACAGGAGGTGGCTGACCTAAAGCTGGAGAGGGAATGTTTTTGTAGAGGGAAACAAGCATAAAAGGGAGGGTTTGTCTGCAGGTGGCATGGGAAGGGGATGCAGGGGCCTGTGAGAGGGCAGAGGGAGAGGACCCTGGGGGCTGTGATTAGCCTTGCAGTGACAGCTCTTTCCCTCAGCTGCATGCTCTGCCTGCTGCCACGGACCCTTTCCCTGGCTCCCCGGGGTGCTGGTTCAGAGGACGCACATCCAGCCTGCTCCGGGAAGGCATAGCGGTGCCTCTCAGTCATCTCTCCTGCTTCTGCCGCTTGCTTTGGCCACCACTGACAGACATCCCTAAGGGGTGGTTTGCTTGGAAGGGCTCCAGGCTGCAAAGGGTTCCCATGCCCCATTGCTTTGCCATGCCATTGTAAGTTACAGTGAAGCTGCTGAGCTGGGGCAGCTGTTGGCGTGTATGTGCTGCAGCCCAGGATGAGCTGATCATTTTACCCTCTTTCATCACGGGTGATGCTTGATTCCATTTGCCTTGCAATAGTCCTGGCTCGTCCTGTGCACGTGGCTCGTTACTCATGGAAACTCCTGTCACTGTAACTCAGCTCTGCGTCTCAGCTCTTGCAATTTGACTGTATATCTGCTATTTGAGGATCTTTTTTCTTGCTATCTTGGCTCCTGGAAGCCTCTGGTCTGCCAAAAATCTCTGCTTTTGCTTTTATAACACTTTCCACACTTCCTGTCCATGGAAAGAAAAAGCTTGAAAATGGGATTCCAGTATTCTCAGTAGGCTGGGGAAAGAGAGGGGAAATGCATCAACTATTGAAAAATAACCATGACTTTCTAGCAGCTTCATATCAGAAAAAGTCTATTTGGGAACATAGGGGCCTCACTGAAAGAGAAACACCACAGCTTTTTTCTCATGGTGGTGGCTGGTAGTCTTCAGGCTAGAGTCAATTTGTGTTAGTCAGGCGTCACAAGTTATTTGTTGTTTGGGTTTTTTTAATGTGTGATAATCTTGCCCTTGAGAAGCTTTTCCTGGAAGCTCCGTCATGAAAATGGGGTGCCACAATATAATTTTAGTTTGTCTGCCTATTACCACTGCTCTTATTTACATGACCAGCTATTTTTAGTGCCAGTCACAACGCAAAGTTTATTAATGGTGATGTGAAACCTCAGTGTCACATTTTTCTCAGCTAAACAGTAAGAAGCAGCAGCAGCAAGTGCTCTCCTCCAGGAGTGGAAAATACATGTGGAAATCACGCAGCCCCAGTAGATCCAATGGCCATGGCAGCAACACTTAAAGTAAGTTTGTGGACTGCTCTGAGAGCTGCTCAGGTCCATAGTTACACACCAACTTTAGGAACTGACAAAAATGTCAATGAGGGCGATGTAACATGGGTCTAATGTTAAAAATGCTATAGCTTGGTCACAACTAGAAAAATTATGGATGTTAGAGTGATACAAGAGCATAACAGCAATAATAGTGCTAAGGGAGAAATCTCTAGGTCAAGACTGAAGCAGGCTCCGTGGGTTTGAAATATCTGAGGCAGCAAATACCTTCTATCAGATGAAAAACTTTTGATCACAGCTCCTTTGGAAGACATGCCTTAGCTTACCGTCAATATTTATCACAATGGATGTCAAGCAGTTTTTGAAACAACCCTTTATATTTACCCAAGTTATGGACCATGCCTTTTTGTAAGTTTATTCCAGTTAACTGAAAAGCAATGGCAAACTAACAGCATTTTGTATTTCTTAATCTTTACACAGGGGTTAATGTGCATCTCTAAGGTGGAAGACCGGATGTTACATCTGCTTTTCATCTGGGCCATGATTTCCTGGCCTTTGAGTACATGCGTGACAATATACTATTTTACTGCTCACCTGCCTGTGTCCATTTAAAAAAAAAAAATAAAAAAGATATTTCAACTCAGAAAGCCTGTTTGGAAGGAACCTAGTCGATCAGTCAATGGAGCAGAGGACTGTGAACTCCAGTGCAAAGATCCACAAGCTGCAAATCTATTTCAAAAGGAGGACTGTGCACAGGATCATTTCAGCAATATATGGAGGAGGAAGGTAAGGATTATGATGATGCATGAAGAGAACAACTAATTTATTACAAGTTCCTTACAGTTACCCATGATGCTTTCAAGGCAAAATATTGTACATTCATTTATGATTCATTATATACTCAGGTATAATTTGTAAATTCCTTCTGTGTAATATGAATCTCTTTTTGACTAATAAAAATGTAAAGCAGAAGTCTTTCAATGCAAAAATATATTTACACGGAGACAGGAGGCTGTTGCTATTAAGCAGTAGTAAGCTTGCCACCTTAGGTGCAGTATTAGTGTCAGCAATAACTAAATTTTTTGTTCATGGCTTGCTGATTACTAGAAAGAATATCAAGTAGGAGAAGAAAAGGCTGGTCATGTCGGCTTGCTACAGTTCCCTGTAGCCTAGAGTCTGGAGAGGGTGTAAAACTGGGGAAGACAGTAAAGCTCTTGTGATTCATGGTGTACCTTAAAGCAGGTTTGCCACGGAGTCTAGAAGAGCACATGAGAATTTCCTGCCTGCACCCTGCATCCCTCCCACCAGAGATCACGGCGCACTTCCTGCTCACAGCGCTTTTATTTCAAACTAATTCAGACCTATAACATAGAGGACCAAAAGTTGCAACAACTTTGAGGTGCTGCAGGAGCAGGACGTGAGAGATTAAGAGCATCCCTGGTGTCCTCGGTCCCTGCTGCAGCAGGGAATTTCTGAATCCTGAGGTGATTCTAAGAAACAGGCGGTAACCCACTTCACTGTGAAGCCCAGATATTGCTCTGTGCAATGACGCTGTGACCTGTGACAAGGTGCACTAACCTTACTCTCAGGAGGCTGGGAAGAGTTAATGAGCAGTTTATTGATGTTGTAACAGGCACCTGGGCTACAAGCTGGGGAGACCTGTGGTGCTGACAAGGTGGGGACACAGACCAACCATCTCAGCAGACGAAGGCGGGATCTCCATCTTTCTCTTTTTAGGCCTGTCTGGGATCTGGTGGGGTTGTGCCATCTCAGAAGCATTAATTTGGAGAGCTGGGCTGTAACAGCTAACCCTAGTGACAGCAAAAGCTCCTGCATTTGCGGTGGTCATTGGGCCCAGAGACTCGGTCTGCTCCCAGCGCAATGCGTGGCGGAACTCCCACCACTGTTATACAGCACTGGGATGAGCTTTTGGAAATCCTGCCCTACCACTGCCACCAGGCTTATCTTCTAAGACCAAAAGCTCCATTTTTTTTCACTTTGCACCTGGTTCCTAGCAGCCTCAGGTCACCTCTTCCTCCTGGTTCACCTATTTGATTGCATTTAGTGATTAAAAATGGTAGTGGGGAATTGGCACTTCCCTTCTGTTAACTCTGGCATCTCCCTCAATTCCAGCTAGCTGTCAAGGGAAAATATGGATTTCTAAAAGATTGGGAGCAGGATCATTTGGGCAAAAAAGATGGCCAGCACCTAGCTCCTGATGTATCAGCTTTTTGTGGTCAGCAGGGAATCCGTGCTCTCTGATGGACATGCTGGCCAAACCCCAGACTTTCTGGGTCTGTATCACAAGGTGTGTGGAGAATGGATAAAGAACCAGAGGAATGTCGAGTTTGAATTTTGACCAGGCCTTGTTTGCTGCTCCCATCGACAGTGCCCCAAGTGCTAATTATAATCTTATTTTGCTTTGGTCAGGGCAAATGAGAAAGTGGGGTGAAACCCAAAAATAAGCAGCCCTTAGAATAGCCCTCTCCACATCTTCCTGCTAATGGCATCTCTGAAGAAGACTGCTTGTTCCCCTTCAGACAAGCTTTCAGAGGCTATTTTAATCCATTTTTAGTTGCAAATAGCATTTATCAGAGTAAGAGTGGGCTGGTCGCCAGCTCCTTCAGATCTTTGACAGCCTGGAGGGGAAAGTCTCTGGAAAATAACTGAGTGCACTTCTACTGCATGTTCCCCTGCCCAGGGGATTCTGGGGACAGAACAAGGAAACGTTCATTTGATGGAGCAGAGCCCAGGAACCAGTGCTTTGCTAAAACCAGAGATTACCCTGTCATCAACAATTGTTCCCAGGAATCGGAGCTCTTGTTCCTATCGTCCATGTGGGTGTTTTCAGATTCAATTTAGCAATCACTAGAAGGCAAGAAGCAAGGTTGGCAGAAAGGTTGCAGAGCCACTCATTTCTGAGTCACTGCTTAGAACATGATCTCGGCTAATTGTGTCCAAAAATCCTTGCTGACAGTCATCTCATGGCCACGCGGTGGTCACTAGTGAGTTCACAATTGTCACCAAGTTCATAGACTGTTCAAAGTTATATTTTAGAAAATGCCACATGTAATGCTAATTGGCATTCTCAGGGAGGCAGGCGAGGAGCAGGCCATGGATATTAAATTCCCCCTTTCCCTGAAGGCAGTTTGATGACAGGCAGTATCGGGGTAGCTTGCCCTACTGCTCTGTCTCAGCGATCTTTCAGGCTCTGGGGTTGTTGTCTTTCACCAGTTCTAAATCAATTTTAAAATATCTTAGGAGTAATATGTGTGGTGGCCTACTGCATGATTTCCCTGGGCAAGGGGTGACAGGCAAGAGAGACAGAGCCGACGGAAGGATGGACAGTGGCACAAGAGATCTTGGGGCCTGCTGTAGGATAACATAGGAGAACTTTAGGAAAATATTGCTACATTCTTGATGTCTTGCTGCCTTCCAGCATTTGTCAGAGTGACTTTGAAGACCATTTGATCCGGTCTTGATCTATTTATATCTCTTGTGTTCAAAAGCACACATCTGAAACGCAAATCAGAAGGAGTTCATGAGCAAGTACTATGCAGAAGGCTTGTTGTGTGTGTGATACCTGAGGCAGTCTTGGATCCACAATCCCAGCCAAACATCAGCATAACAGTGATAAATTCTTTGCTGCACTGAGGGAAGTTGTTGCACTTCACCAAGAATACAACAGTACCCGTTCATTTTTCCCTCTTTCCTGCCTCCTGAGACCCAACTATATATTTTCTCTGATGTGCAGAATTCATGGGTTTTGCCAGTTACAATAAACATTTCAGGATGATATGGGAAATGACACAATTCTGCTAAGTTCTGGTTTCTTTATTCTTTAAAAGGGTAAAGCCTGGTAGTAATAGAACTGATTGGATATGTTAATGTATAGATAGAAACAAGCCTTTAAGAAATATTATGCAATTTTATTATCCCTATCTGATTTCACTGGCTTTGTAATAGGAAAGGAGACTCAGCAGGAGGCAAGTTGGTAGCACACATTTCTAATTATCACAAGTCTGAAGGCTGACTAGACCATCTTTGTGGCTTCTATTGACCTCCTTCAGTGCACTGTCAGGGTCTTGTGACTTGTGTATTTGTTGCCTGAAAAATGCCAATAAACGTGATTTACCAGTTGCGTGACATCCTTTCAGTGCCTGTAGGGCTGTTACACTTTTCCAACGAAATACAGCTCCTTTAGCTTGTTTGTGTAAGGGTCCCAGCAAAACCAGAATGGCAGCCCTGACCTACCAGATCCTGTCAATTCTGTTTCACTTCCTGTTTCCACAGATGCATTTGGCTGTCAAGTGAGGAAGTCTTTAAACTTTGCTGTGGGAAGAATATAGGATGATTCACTCTGCTATAGCAAGTTGGGATGCTTCTGCTCACTGCCTTCAGACTAATTCATTTATCATGAAGGTGGAAGAGTTTTGTTCTGTTGAATGTCACCACACTCGTTTTCCTTGCCTGGGCTTCCCTTGTTATTTCTAGATGGATCTTTGATGGAAAAACCAGATCTGCCTCCTGTAAATGCATGGCTGTGTGATGATGCTGCAGTCCCGGTTGGGAAACCCCAGCAGCATTTTCCCTTGCACCACGGCAGCACGCCCAGGGCACAGCAGGGCCCAGGCTGCTGAGGGCAACCAGAGTAGTGGGGCCAGTACCTGCAGTCCCATGGAGGGGGCAGCTGCTCCTGGCTCACTGCCCTGTTCTCTTGGCTGCTTCCCACCTTGGTGCCTTGCATGTTGTGCCAGCTGGAGCCTTGGGAAGTTGCTGCTGATTTACTAGTTTCATAAATATCCCTGGTGCAAATGGAGAGGAAAGTGTCTCCATCTCAGGTAGGGCTGGTGCAGAGTTCCAGAGAGCAGTCCACACGGTTGCAAGAAAAGCTGGAAAGGCCATTTGTGGTTCTAGCAACAGGTTTGAGTCACAGAGTCCCTTCCACCCATGCACTCCTGCATTCACAGCCTGAAGTGCCAACTGCTTTGTCACAACTATTCCTCCTCAATACAGAGACGGATTTACTCTGATGTAGGTTTGCCATGGAGGTCAGTTTTGGTATGTGTGATATGTAGTAAAGCTTGGGCACCCTTGACTTGTGATGTTGACAGCACCACAGTGCTTTCAACAGCAGAATAACCCCATCTTTTTCATCTTGGCTCAGCTGTAGTCTCTCACCTGTATTTTCAGGGATAGGTGCTGCTCCTCACCTTGATGGAGGCATTTAGGACACTGAGCGTATGTAGTGTATTTAACATTTGTAGTTAAAGGAGGTTTACATCTCTGCACATCTAAAAGTGATAGCTGATGAACTAAAACTGAGTACGTGTGGGAAAACTCTTTATAGGCCAAATGAGACGGGGATGAGCTTTGCCAGAGTTCACCCTTGACCACATCATCTTCTGCAGAAGGTCACTGCCTCTGTTGTTGTGTTGAGGAAATGCTGAGGGAAGACTGTGAGAAGGAAGGACGAAGCAAACAGTGACTTAAGGAAAAAGGGGAGAGAAAACCAAAAATGAGGCTTGAAGACAGGGGACTGATGGAGAATGTCAGCTCTTTACACTCACGGGTCACAGAAACAAAGGGGAGGTCTTACCTGAGCAACCAAAGTAGTGGTGTCTGCGTATCTGAGGG
This sequence comes from Falco peregrinus, assembly GCF_023634155.1. Lineage (NCBI taxonomy): Eukaryota > Metazoa > Chordata > Aves > Falconiformes > Falconidae > Falco > Falco peregrinus. The sequence continues at coordinate 84,919,078 of NC_073721.1, forward strand.
TTGAATTTGGGATTTCTTTTTGCAAATGCACTTAAGGTTTGGTTTTGGAGAAACTCACTGCTCATGGCTTGGATAGGCATACTCTTTGCTGTGTACAAAGACTGGATGGCCAAGCCCAAAGAGTGGTGGTGAATGGAGTTAAATCCAGTTGGCGGCCAGTCACAGGTGGTGTTCGCCAGTATTGGGGCCACTCCTATTTAATAACTTTATCAATGATCTGGACAAGAGGATCAAGTGCACCCTCAGTAAGTTTCTAATTCTGTGATTCTCCGACACTTGCATAAAACCATGGGCAGAACTTGTCTTAAAAGTCTCGCATTGCAGTCTGGCAAGCAAAGATTCCTCACTGTCATTTCGCGTAATTCTCTTGGTAGAAGTCAATTCCCAAGGCATAGCCAGTACACAGTGTGTGTGTGTACTGGGGGTAGCAGTACAGAAATGAGTAAGCAAAAGACTGATCTTGCCCTGATCCCAGAGTGCTCGAACATGCTGTCCTGGCAGTCGGCATGCATCAGAGATGGGGGACAAGCTTTGCTTTTTCCCTGCCAGGTCAGAGCTGTCTTTAGCATCTACTTTCCCACCGTCTCCCCCTCTGCCCTCTTGTACAGGGCACTTGGACAGAAGACTGTTTTGGATGGGCTTCAAGGGACTTTTTAAGGCTGTGGGCTTTTCCCTTTATAGCTGCAATTTGCTGGTAAAACTTGTCTGAATTATGCAGGCTTTTTACAGTGAAACAGGTTCAAGAACCTCTATTTTTAGTCCAGCTCTAAACAAGTGCAAGAATTACTGCCTGCTCCTCCCGCATTCCTCTGTGGCCCTCTCCCTCACCAGGGTTGTCAGCTTTCTGTGCCAGGTAGTTGTTCAGTGGCAGGAACAGTCAGAGAAATGGGACCATTGAGTCTCAAAGAAATCATAACCTACTTTTCCAGCATCATAAAAAACTAATCAATCCTCTTAATTTGCCAAAACAATCTGTTGTGCCATTAACTAGCAAGTCCAGGCTGCTCTTGGAACAGAGGCTGAAAAGCATGCAGGCTTTTAGAAGATTGTTGACCAGGAGAGAGCACGAAGTAAATGTAGCCGCATAATACAGGAGTATTGAGGGGGGGGGGGGGGGTGTTTACATAGTGATGTATTTGTGCATGATATATTGCAGATATTTAAAATGTACATTCCTTGATGGGAAGAGCTGTACTTGAGAAACGGTTTGCTATCATAACAAGGACTCTAGCTGACCTGTGGCTATGTTAACTGTGGTAAAGTTCCTTACTCCAATATCTGTTTATATAAAGCATGTATGTGCTCTCCCTCTGTTTTATATACAAATTCATATGGCATCCATCCCAGCAAGCTTACGTTCTAAGGTTAGCACTAATGGATGCTGATTGTGGCGTGGGTGGGAATGAATGGAAAGCACACAAGAGCCCCCCCTCATGAGAGACAGCGATTGCCATGAGCCTGTGGTGCTAATCCCTACCCACATTGCCCCTCCTCATTTGACACCAGCTCCAGTGGGTATCAAGCAACCCTGCAGCACCCCTAGAGCCACTGCCCTAGGGAGAGTCCTGTGAAGCAGGAATGGTGGGCTAGACTTCAGAAAGGCTGAGGTTGCCTCTGTACCATGCACACCTGTGTCCCATCCCAACCTTAACCCACCTGTTGTCTCTTCAAGGGCTGAAGGAAACAAAGGCCCTGCTGCAACTGGTTGGCTGGTGCAGCTTCCTTATATAAACCCCCTCGGAGAGAGGATTTTGTAGGCTTTGTGAAAGCCATGAAAGCAGCTCCAGCCTCCCTTCTTGGCCTGGGGATGGCTGTCCTTTGATGTGCAGGAAATGTGTAGCCATCTTGCAAAGCCAGTTTGCTACTTGCTTGGCTTCCCACTGCTGGCTTCATGGTTGAAGCTGCCCAGGCTGCTGCTGCTCCACTGGGCAGACTCCCACGGGTGAGGACGGCGGCTTGAGAGTCGGTAAGTCTCGGGCAGAGGGGTGCTTGGCTTTGGCTGGCTGGACTGTGCCCAGGGCTCCTATGTGTCCGTTGTCACTTGATGTAATTTGAACCCTCGTGGTCTAACAAGTTCTGAAGTCCAGGCAAGAGGCTCTCAAAGCAAGCATAGCAGGGCCTGTGGAGAGCTGGTCTCAGGGGGAACTCCCTCCTTTTCCGGGGATAGGGGGGGTTTAACATGTGGAGGAAGGTGACACACTTCCTGAGAAGCTACGGCCCTCAGTTCTTTTCTTTGTGTGCAAATTAGGAAAAAATATGTGGAGTTGAGTAGGTAAAACCTGTAACTGGCAGACCAGCTTAGTTTTCTGTCCCCAGAAGACTGCTGAGAGTCCAGCCCAGGCCCTGTCCTCTCTTCTGCAGGGAACCTGCAAAAGGCTTGCCTCCTGTGGCCGGCTCTCTTCTTGTGCCTCCCTCTGCCTTCGCCAGGCTCACAAGCAGCTCCAAGGGTGTGAAAGGACAGGACCACCTTTTCCTCCAGCTGCCGCAGCCATGCTCTGGGATGGGAAAGCAACAGGTATTGGCAGGGTGGAGCAACCCTGCCCCAGACCAGCTTGACACAGCGCAGCCTCCTGGGCTGGAAGTCCCGGGGCCGAGTCCTGTGCGGACAGTTGCCTCTCTGCTTCCTGCAGAGCAGCACTGAGGCATCCATTGCTGCTTTTCTGCTCAAAATCTATTCATCTGCAGGCTGAAATGAGAACCAGCTGGTGGTTGTTTGGGATTTAGTTTAGAAAAAAACCATCTTCTGTAAAGTGTTATTCTGTTTTGAGTTTCTGTTTCCTTTCCCATCTGTCCACGAAGCTGGGTTTGTAAATCTCCCACTGTCTGTGTGTCTTCACTCGTGGCATGGCTGCTCTGCTCTGGGTCCCAGCGTGGCTCCAGTGAGGAGTGTTTCTCCCCGGGCTGTGTGCAGGGGGGGCTTACCCAACTAACAAACAAAGAGTTTGCGCATGTTTTCATCTGCTTGTAGTTTCCCTCCTCCTGAGTTTCCTAGATTTGAGTGAACCCAGAAATCTCAATGCAAAACACCACTGAAACACCATCTGGTTTCACATCAAAACAGCACGCTTCCCAGCCATTTCTCTGCCAGCTCACTTGACTCTCCCTTGCAGCCTGTAACTGTGAGTTGTCACTGGCCCCAGCACAAAGTGGATGGTTTGGTGGTATTCTGCACCCACAAAGATGCAAAACCACAAGGCCAGCTCTTGAAAACTGGGCAGAGTGTACCCAAAGACGTTTAGCAATCTCTGGACTCTAAGTTTTTCACCTTTCTTGGTTTTCTGTGTTTGTTTTTATGAGAGTACAAAACTCTACCTCATTTGTTTGAAAGGAGAGGCCAGATGCTGCTCTCAATTGCATCAAAATTAATCTGGATTTACTTCATTTTGAATTTACACTCAAGTTTTGCAGAAAAGGAATACATCTCTGTTATTTTTTGTTTTCTACAAATATCCTTTCTTTTTCCCTTCAGTTGTTGGCAGTTTCCTGAAGGATTTTCTCACTGGATTTTTCATCTTTATTAAAGAAATTGTGGCTTTTAAAAATAAGATTTCACTTTCTTTTGTAACTTCTAATAGTAATTAAAATCTCTTCTGTAACACAGCACAATCTGCTCTGTCTTTCAGCATTTTCAGAGGTTTCTGCCATTCTTCCTAGGCACTTTTCATATTTCCAAGACCAGAGAGAACTTTATGATTATCTGTTCTGACAATGAATCTCACCCAATAATTTCTGCTTCAATGTTTTATTTAGTTTTCAGTTCAAGACCTCAGATTGTGCAAGTTGTAGCCCATCCCTGGGTAAATTGTTCTAATAGTTAATGGTTTTTGTTAAAGTGTTCTCTGTAATCCATCTGAATTTGCTTGGCTTCTCTTTTCAACCACTGCATCAAATTATATTCCTGTTTTTTTCTCTCTGCCTGATTAAAGAGCCCTAATCTTAATCATTTCTTCTTGTGCTGGTAATTATAGACAGTGCTCAAGTCATCTTTTGACCTTCTGTTGGATAAACTTGGATTGACCTTCTTAAGTTTCTTTCTAGAAGTATGTTTTCCAGATGCTGAGTTTTTCTTGAAGCTCTTTCCTGAACTCTTGACAATTTGTGTTGTTTTGAACTGTGAACACTGACATACAACCACACATCTCTCTTTCGATGTAGTGTAGTAGTTTCTGATGCTGTTTCCACGGCGCTGTATGCTGAGGTCATGCCACCTCTCTGCTATTACGTGACATTCTCCTGCTTGTATTTCCAAGAATCACATCTGTCCTAGCAACAGTATCATGTTAAGTTTCACTGACTATGTACAATGACCCTTGAGTACAGTAAGGTTTGTATCATCCTTTACAGAGACACTGCTTTGCAAGAGACTGTCTTCCACTGTACACATGCAACCGTCACCATCCTTTGCTGCCATATGAATGATCCCAATTTGGACACCTTACCAGCATATTGTGTAAATTAATTTGTCATGCTGGACAGTCTTCTAGGTGGGCCTGTACAGCTGAGGATGCTCCTTGTCTTTCTGAGCCTGCCATTTCTATATCATTCTTAACGCCGCCTGCTCCTATGAGCAATACTAACTTTGCAGATTGCTGGTTTTATCTGGGAATGACAAGGGAAGGTGTAAAATGCCTCCTGATGTAAGCATACTGATACAGTTATCTACATAAACCAGTGATCTCATGAAATATGGAACCAAGTATGTTTTAATAAGTTCCCACAAAAAGATACACACCTTTCCCAGAGAGAAAGGTGAGTCCCTGTCTCTGGAGAACTAAACACTGAACCAGACAATTCCCTGAGCAGCCTGACCACCTAATCACACTTGTTTGGGGCAGCAGCTTGGATGAAAAGACTTCCAGAGGTCCCTTCCCAACCCCATTTTTGTCTGTAATTATATAATTATGTGACTAATTAGGTTACTATTTTTGATAATTGTTACTGTTCTCTACAGTCACCTTTCTGGATTTCACCCTGCTCCAATGGCAGGTTAACTGGAATAGGCCCCACAGATATAAATATCTTTTATACCAACATCTGCTTAAATAACTCTGTATTTATGGATGAAATAGAAAACACTTCATTATCAGGCATTCCTGCTCAAGCCAAATACTTAAACAAGCATGCTGGTAAAAGACAGCTTTCTCCACAGGCTGATGGTGTTACAGAGGGTGTCTGCTGCGAGGTGTGTTTCTTGGGGACATGGCTGGCACTGGGGTGCCAGCAGAGAGTAGCCGGAGACTTCTCTCTTGCTCTCTCGCCAAATGGAGGCGACTGGAGCCTGTGGCCGGGCTCCTGCCATCCCTGGAGCCGACCTACTGGCCTGGTAGTCTCCAGGAGAGGTCACTCCTGTCTGCCAGAACTTGCCAGCACCGGACAGGGAGCTGCCTCCTCCCAGAGCATGTCCTTACCCTTGCCTCCACGGTGTGCAGCAGAACAGTAGGAAGGAAAATCATCTCTTGAAGGTGGAGGAAGGTGCTGCTCCTTTTCTCCCCAGTCTGCCTTTCCCATCCTGGATGCCTCCAGCAATATTAGGAATGTCAGGCACGTGACTGGCCAGTGGTTTCAATCAAACCCATTTGGTCAGGTTCATTTTAATAACGGAGTATTTCCAAAACTTCCTGCTTTTGATTTCTTCACTCTGATCACAGTTGCCTTCCCAAATACTGTAAATAGGCATTCATTCTCAAACTCCTGTTTTATTCCAATGCTTAATGGTAACTTGTAACCAAACACCACTGTAGAATCTAATCTCTGAAGATCACCTAGTCCTTCTACCCACTCAGAGCAGGACCAGCTTCAAAGCCACCTTGGGTTGCCCAGGGCCGTATCTGGTTGATTACTGAATGTCTCCATGAACAGCAGTTTCACAGCCTGTCCAAGCGCTTGTTGCGCTGCCTGACCACCCTCCTCAGGATTTGGTTTTTTGGCTTAACACCCAAGGGAAATTCCCTTGCTCTGACCTGTGCTGACTGCATTTTATCCTCTTGTTTCAGCCTTTATTGAGATCTTCTATCCTATTCCCATCCAAGCTGTCCCTTCCATTTCCCAGATCAGTCTTGCTGCCCTTCCCGAAGTGCCTAAATTAACAAGGGCCAAGTGTGTACTCGCTGGACTCGAGGGAGTCTGGGAGCACTGCAGCTCTGCAAGCATGCTTCATGTTGAGAAATGTGTTCTGGTGCTGGGGAAGCATGGTGGCAGGAGGTAGCTGGGACCCCTGGCATCTCCCAGCGGGGTCTCTGGGGCTGTGTTTGTGCAGCCCTTCACCCACCTTCGTGATACAGCCCCTGCTTTGCTGCTGCTGCCTGAGCCAAGTGGTTGTGCTCCAGCTGCCCTCCCCATTTGTTTTCCTCCTTCTGGGTTCAGTTGTTTTGCATCTGTGAGGTTGAGTGGGTGGTGTGTAGTATCGGTACGCTCTGTTCTTTTGGTGGGTTTAGTTTAGTCTGTGTGCTTAAATGCAGGTTGTGCTTTGCAAAAGGGACATAACCGTCATCGAATGGCATCATCCATCTAAATGCCTGGTTTAGCTTTTACACCGGAAAATCTGACAAGATACAAACTGACATCTTCTTTTCTTCATCTGGTTAGGGAAGTCATGATGTTTTTTCAAGGAAATCTTTATTTGAAGCTCTGAAAATGTATAAACAAGTAGATTCTTCCTCTGCTTTCCTTTGTCAGACTGTCAAAAATTTCTCAGGCCACCCTGGGTTTTGGTTTTCACTTGTTATTCCTTCTTTTGGATGACAACAGAGAAATGAGTTGACAGGCAGTGGTGTCTGAGGCAGTTGCTCTGGGGGGAGGAGTGCTCATCCTTAAAGAAAACTTTGCTGTGGTTTTGTTAAGGCTGGATCAGTGACCCTGCCGCAGAGTGATGGTGACTTTCATCCAGGGGTATTTATATTGCTAAAAGACACCAAATGCCTAAAACACCTGCACTCTGGGATTGCCTTTTGTGGCTGAAAATGTGTGCATGGGTTTTATCCAAGGGATATAGACTATGTTTAAACCTGTACACATGAGCATGTGCTGACTTATAAAGTCAGTCTCCTGCCAACAGCACAAATAGTATATAGCTTTCCAGACACCTAAGTGTAGGTCCATACCTTTATTCTGCTCTCACACTTTTATTTCAGCCCTGTAAAGTGTCGAGCTAGTAAAAGGGCAGGCTCAAGCCCAAGGTTGCTCATCAGTTTGTTTCGTTTGAAGGCTGGGGGAGCAGAGGGCTGTGTGGTCTTTGACTTTCAGGATCAGGCTTTAGCAAATCACAGCAGCTAACAAGAGGGAAGCAGGAGGATATGCCTAGGACTTGCATGGTTATATTGTGTTAATTTGAGTTTAAAATAGCCAAGGCTAAGAACCAGTGGCTGGTGGTGGTTGTACTGGTGTGTAATGTGTCTGTGCTGGCTGGAGGTGGGGCTGGAGACAACAGTCAGTGGGGAAAGGGGTTTTGCTGGTTTTTCAAGAAAGGAGCAGGGAGAGCTTAGCCATGAGATGGAGAGTGCTTGACTCAAGTGTAACTGGTCCCTATGAATCAAAAATACATGTAATGAGTTGGAAAAGATACAGGCTCTGAAAAGAGAGGAGGAGGGTGGGGAGTATCAGAATATGAGGGCAGTCAAAATGGGATGAGAAAGTAGGAGAGGAAAAGCTGGAGTGGTACGGACACCCTGCAAAGTGGGAGGTCAGGATGGTGAAAAATTTCCTGTGTTGCTTGTTGAAACTTCTGGCAACTTCCACATTCTAAATATTAGTTGTGCATTCAGACACAAGGGGACATGCAAGAAAGCTCAGGTTTGAGAGTTTTGACTTGTCTACTTCCCTCGTCCCTTCTACTTGTCCTTCCTTCATCTTTTAGCCTCACGCTATGGCTGAACAAAGCTGGAGGTTTCCAAACTGCTACGCACAAGTCCCATGTGGAGTAGAGAGCAGGGGGGAGCCGTGGTACCGGGCAGCCACTTTGCCTGCTGACTCCCATCCTTGTTCCCATGGGAGGACCCATTGTTGCCATGAGGTGCGTGAGAACGCAGGCAGGCTGGAGCATGCCAGGCATCCTCTGATCCAGGCAGCGGCCGATCAGTTATGTGCGTGAGAAACTGGTGACTGAGAAAGGGTGGGAGAGTTGTGGGGATGGATATGGGGGGAGGGGTGCACTGTGTGGCCTTGGTTGCTTGAGGTAGCCAGGGAAGTGCTCAGCAAGGTGCTGTCTACACTGCCTTGCCAATATCCACAACAGATGCCAGGGGATCAGAGACACGGCCATTCTGCTGACCTTCAGCATCCCTTATGGAACTATGTATGGGTAGGAATAAAAGCCAAAGGCACACATGTTCTCCTGCAGTGGATATGAAGTCATGGAGAAATGTTCTGTAGCCTCATATGAAGGTTACCTGGCAGCTGTTTGACTGCATTTTATCCCTGCAGAGGTGGGTGTTGGGATGAAATTCGAAAGGCAGAATAAAGCTCTATTAAGCACCTCCCCGTGGAGCTGCCTTGCCTGTCCTGGAGGTCCTGCGTATGCTACATTCTGCTGAGCCCAGGCTGCATGGGGAAGGGGAGACCAGTGTGTCGCATCTAATGTCCTCCAGAGTCTGTACAGGCAGCCTAGTCTTGCACCCTGGATGTAATGGCAGCTATATAGTAGAAGGTTCTTTAAAGGGGCACCCCTGTTCTCTTGGACCCACCATCAAACAGGACTGCCTTCCTGTAATGCTCAGGTGAATCTTTCACGGGCTTTATTCTTTCTGTGCATGAAGAGACACCTTCCTGGTGCGGACTCACAGCTGGCTGCAGTTCACAGCATGCATCAGCCTGTTATTGTTGTGACACTGCTCGTGTATTTCCTCCTCTCATCCATTGCCTTTCCAAGGGGAAGCTGTGATAATGACAGAAATTCTCGTACTTTGTCACAGAAATTGGGTATAATTGCTCCATTTCAGCAGCTTTAAGAAGTGCAGCAAGGGAACAGGCTGGGTTCTTTCTTAAGGCATCAGTCATCTGAAGCATTTGGTAGATGGCACATTGGGGCTGGGAAATGACTCAACCGTCTTTGTTAAAAGCAGTCTTTGGGCTCTGGGAATAAAATTAGAGGGAGGGAGCTGGGGGAGGGGGGTGTGGGAGGGGAAAGGAGACTTGAGCAACAAACAGACACTATGTTCTGTGCCACTGTTGTAGCATGAGAGTTTCCTCTCACCAGAGCTGTATCTGAATCATGCCTCCAGTCAAGAAGCTATTATTCATCAGCCAGTCTCCCCACAGTGTAAAGACCAAGGTGTCCCAGACTGGAGAGTGGCTGGTGGGCACAGCTGGGCTCAGCGCAGCCATACTGCCGCTGTCAGCAGCACAGGGCTGCCAGGCTGCAGCTTCGTGCATGGCTGCTAATAGTGCCACTTCTGCAAGGGTGCTGGGGAGAGCCCAGGCCCCTGTCCTAGACCTCTGGGGTCCCTCAGAGAGGTGTGGGTAGGTAAGCACTCTGACACCTACCTAGGTCCCATATACTTCTTGCTTTCAGCTTAGTGTTGAGATCTCAGCAGAACCCAAACTTCTTGCCACAGCCTGAGCCAAGCTGGGCTGTTAGTAAAAGAGAGACTGAGGGGCGTGAAGATTGCTATGAACATGCACAGTCTGATTAAACTAGCTCCCTGTACTCAACTGACATGGTGTACAGGAGCCAGGGTGGCCTTCAGGCAAGCCTTCTGCCCACAGCCAGGAACACCTCCCTGCTGGTGTGCTGCTGAGCTGCCTGGATGGGCTGCAGCCTTGCCCTCCTGTCACAACACTGGAAACATCCAGCTAGAGATAATCCTAGCCGGGAGCCATGTCTCTTCCTGGCTGGCTCACAGAAACGTTGTTGAGTTGGTCCTGCCTGTCTGTGAGTCTTTGCAGGTCTTGTGTGACAAACTGCTGATGGCAAAACAAGCTGCTTCTTGGTGGGCATAGCAGGGACTGGCTTTGTTTGTTTTTCCTGCTGCCAAGGCCTTGCTTATCTAACCTCCATTTCAGTCCTGTTCTGCATGGAAATATTTTTATTTGTACAGCTGGGGCAGAGGCCCTTTTTGTTTTAACTCTTCTAAGCTTGAACTTGTGGAAAAGAAAATCTCTCGTGGCAGCTGTCTGTCTTCTGCTGGATGAAACATGGTGCCTGATACAGGGATTGTACAGATGGGCGCAGGTCAATAAAGCCTGCTGTTACCTGGTCAGTAATGGGCCATGGTAATGCCTTCGGTGCAAGTAATACTTCAGTGCATCTAGTACAGCTAATCCAGGCCTTCTTGGTCCAAAAGTCACCCCCATGACAGCTTGAAGCACCCATCCAGAGGCTTCAAGCCTGATACAAGCCAACAGCAAGAAACAATCCCTGCTCCAAAGAGCACTCGAAGTTGTAAGTGCTACCGCATTGAAGCACTCTTTCGCGAGCACACTGATGTGATCTCAGAATGGGTCTGGAGCTCATCTCCTAGGGTGTCACGTGCTTGGCACATGCTTGATTTTCTAGGTTAGTCTGCAGGCAGGCTGGGGGCTGTCCATGAGTGGGCAGGTCATCGAACAGGCTGTGCTCATAGCTGTTCTCATACCACATGTGAAGATGTAGCCATGTATCTAGGAGGCCCTATCACTTTGTCCTGCTGCTTCTACCTTTACTCTGGGTACCAGCACCCCTGATTGCCAGTAATGACTATTGTGAGAGTGGGGACCTGATAGTCTTCCTGCACTGATGTGATCTCTTTGATCGTGAGAACCAAGGTGACTGTTTTTTCTAAGTTAATTGAGAATTCAGATGTCTGCAGAGCATCTTATGCCTCTTAAGCTGCCTACCACAGTGTGAGAGCTCAACGGCCCTGATACTGTGGCTGTTCCAAGTACTGTGCGTTCCTAGATGGCACTGCAAAAGGAAGCAGAAATAAATTTCTAATATATTGCTTCTTCTTATAGTTTCTCAATGCACTAGCTTGTGTTTTTATTTAAATACTCCAGGCTCTAGGTTTGCTTTGTTCAGCACAGTCTGTTTGACACAAGGAAAGTCAGTCATTAGCGGTTAAGTGGAAAAAAAAGCTACGTTTTTCTTTCTTCTCTGTCCTGTGCTTTTATGGACTGCCCAGGTGCCTGTTTCCAAAACAAAGTTATCTCTGTGGCTCCCCTCTGAAAAGCATCTACCTATGCTAGGTTATGGCTCCGCAGTAATTAATGAGGAGTTGCAGAGCTGTCAATGCTGTCCGTTTAGTGTGGCCCAGTGTGTTTCTAAGTACCACAACAAACCGGTTAAGGGAGCACATGTGTATGATTTGCTGCAGCTGATGCTACCGGTGACAGAATTAAACCGTCCATCTGCATGCTCAAAGGATCTGCATTGATAAGGTCCTAATGACAGCTCTCATGTAGCCTGTATGATGAGAAACTGTAATTTTTTGAGCGAGCAGAACTGAATAGAGCTTGTTAGGAATGTTTCAACAAAGATGATGCAGTTTGGAAATGTGTGTGTGCTGAAGCAGAAATGTTTCACTGAAACATATGTGGTTTGACAAACTTTGTCAGTTGTCTGTTGGGTAACTTGCCTGTTGTATCATATGTTCAATCTTGGAGCTGCACAGAAACATAGCTTCAAAGGTTTGCCCTGTAGTCAGTCCTACCCTCCTCTGGCTGGCTGAGATGTGACTTCTTTTGCCCTGTAGAACCTGGTAACTCAGCTATTGAGCGAAGCTGATGTGATGCTTCGCTTTCATTGTTGCTTACTCCCAAATAGATTTGCTGTCCATATTCAGTGTTGCACAGCCGTGATACTGGGGAGAAAAAACCCACCCTACTCTGGTAATCCTACTTAACAGCTACTGAAGCCCTGGGCTACATCTAATATTTTGGAAACACCATGTACCACTGTTTCTGAAATGAAATTTTACAGCATTTCTGTTTCACAGGAAACTTATAAACCCTTTTTATGCCTATCTGAAATTACATTTCAAGCTATTGAAAATTTCTACAGAAGGGGAATCCTGTTATTCATCTAAGCTAAGATTTGACTTCCACCTTACTGTTACTGAGATTTTGAGAGTAGATGTGGCTGGAGACATTGTGGCAACCACTACACTCCTAGGTAATGGTTGCTTTTAGTGCTGTATAAAATACAATGTATTCTGAGGTTTACTTGCACAGGGGCTCTGGAGGCTTGTTCAGTGGAGATTAACTGCAGAATGTGTTTGGCCATTTGAAAAACTCTTTGCAAGAAGGAGAACTGTTTTACAGACTCTGATAAGATATTGCTGTGTTCTGCCTTTACAGGATGGGTTTGAGGCTCAACAGCAGCAACAACAAAAAAAGTTAGTATTTTCTACATTCAGGAGACATTACTGTCTTGGGAATTTGGCCACAGGTATATTTAGGGCTTAAAAAAAGCCCATCCCAGAGAACCCTAACCTCTAGGGAAGTTTAACTGTTGACTAAAGAGATCCTATGACCCAAATTCTATGGAGTCTTATCCTATTGCAGACTGAAATCAAAACTGAAATATTACAACTCTAAAGCCATGGGATGCCTACCACCTTTATTTCCAAATGGCTCCACAGGATATTGAAATTATACTAGCTGTGGGATGCTCAGTTTCTCTGTGCTGCAATTTTGCTGCCCATAAGTAAACAGAGACTGAGATCTTAATGAGGTGAATTCCAGGAACTGCAATCCTGCAAGATAAATGCAAAACTCACCCACATCCATCCATATTTACCTTCTAGATCAAATCTCAGGTCACACTGGCAGGAAGGTGTTAAGGATTAAAGTCCTAACCTAGGGACAGGCCAACTGGTTTTGAGTCAGCTGCTCTGCCATCAGTTTTATGTGCAAATCTGGGCAAACAGTTTTATTTCACCTGTTAATGGCTCCTCATTTTCAAAGCAGGGGCAGTACTACCTTGCAGGGCTGGGAGTACAGTACAGCTTTTGAGACACTTGGCCATTACTGGTTTGGAAGTACAATAAATCTACCTGTTCACCTGATTATACAGATGGCAAAGGCAACATGGCGAGCTGGCTTTGTCTGCAGCTGTGCTAGAAATGATGGACTAGTCAGTCTAGTCTGGGAATAACATGTGCTGATGCCACATCCCTGCTTTGGCCATCCTGTTGCTGTCTCTGCTATGCTTGGCTTTGCATCTGGGATACTGAGGAGTTCCACCTAGGGAAGTAACTGGAGGTAAAAAGCTCTAGTTTCTCTCTTTCACCAGCTGCAATTTTTTCTAGAAGTGTTTCAGATTAGCTCAGTCATTAGACTCTAATTCCTTCAAAAAAAAAAGTTTGTTTTTGCTTTCGTATACAGACAACATGCTGATGCTTGTCACTTGACTTGGTTGCATAGCACTTCCCATGACCCCAGTAAGATATTTTGGAAAGAATATTAAAACAAGGGTAAACTGGCCCTGAAGGAGAGTGTGTTCAGTAAGTGTGTATTGCAAGCACTTACGTCAGGGAAGCTAGAAATCTGTGCAGAAGTTTTCTCTCCCCAAAAAACTTGTCATGAGGTAATCTTCTGAGGTGCTGACTGCTGACACGGAAGGACCTTGATGCTGTTTATGCAACCTCTGATTAGCCTTCCCTCTGGTATTTACAGCACCCTTGTTGATCCCATGTATCAGTGGAACAGAGGAGGCTTTGCTGTCATCTTTTTGGGAGCATTGCACAGCTACCTGGTATGCACAGGTTAGGTCTCTGACACACAGTTGTTTTGCCTATTCAAAAGTTACTGACAAAGCTGCACGTGGCCAACAAAATGTGTGTCCCTCTTGGCCACTGACCAAAGGAAAGAATAATTAATGCAGAGCTATGAGAGAAAGAAAACCCAGAAGTATGTGCATGTTCCTTTTCTGCTCCATCTTAGGAGATTTTGGTTTATTTTTTCCAAAGACTGCAGTACCTCATTGCTCAAAGTGATTGATTAGTTTAGGTAAAAAATAAGCAGATTGTTTCAGCTCTCTATGCCTGAAATTCAGACTGACCTATTTTTGGGGTGTTTCCGAAACAAGATGTTTCATGTTGTTCAGGCTGGGATCTTAAGCAGAACTGGCTACCAGTTGCTGTCAGAGTTCTACTACTCACTAGGTCAGAAGAACCTTTGGTGTGGGAGACATGTCCAAGCCTCCTTCTGCAGAAAGCCAGGTGTTTCAGCTACCAGGCTGTTGTGCTATGCTGTCTCCATTACGTTTTGTTGTAGAAATGGTGGGATGGCTTCAAGAGAGAAGCCTGAAAGAGGTAGGCAGCATATCTGACAGTTTGGTTGCTGGGACCCCCTAATGGGAAGGGTAACGGGGGCAGATAGAAGTACATGAACTAGGGATTACCTCATCCATGATGAACAACCAGTACCAGAGCTACTCTGCGCTGGGTAATAAGGCCCTCTAACCATCTCCACTGAAGCTCTTCTACTTCATTTCCAATAACTGCTGAGGCCAGAGTAAGTGTGGTCCCACAGCCAGCTGTTTAGTGCAGCCCACGCAGCACCACTTCCCTGGGCTGCAGAAGGACAGAGACTCTGCTCCTGTGGGAATACAGCCATTTTGCCTGATTCCTTTGGCTTTTGTAGAAAATGGCCCCCAAGGGAAATTATTTGTTTTCCACCTAATAAACCATTTAACTTAATCTGAAGCTTAATGTTTTCAATTTTCCAGATATTCCAAAATATGTCACTCTCAGGGGGACCTGCAACAACATTTCCTTTTTTTTTTTTTCCCCTTCCCCCTGCCGTTCCATGACAGAACAAAATTAATTAATTAGTGCCTCAGGCGCCCTTCTCTCTTGCTAAAGGCAAGGCAGTGGAAGTGTGGCAGCGCTCTCTCCCCTTCTCCGTGCAGCCAGCCATGCACAATGCACTCAGGCTGAGGGAAGTGCTGTGCCTGGGGGGAGCGGTACGGGGCACCCCAGGGCTAGCTCAGGGCACCCCAGGGCTAGCTCGTGTCTGGGAGGGTGAGTCACACCCACCTGTTTGCTTCTTGGTGAAAAAGTCGTCCTGGAAAATGAGAGGCGAGTAGTTCATAGGTTCAGGGCTGTCCTCAGGCAAAGGGGTGAATGTCACAACACCATCTGTCCTTGGGGCACCTTCCTCTCTACCCACTGATAGACAAACCTCTCAGTTCACATGCCCTGGGGCTGCTAAGGTGTTGCTTCTTCTGAGTTATCTGTCTTGCTTGAACAGAATTGGGGATCACAGTTCCTGCTGTCATGACAGTGACCTTCCTCCAGGAGCCAAAGGAGGTGTCCAAGGAAGGACATGGTGATGTCAGTGGCCTCAGTTACTTTCCTCCCCCTGCAGCCGCTGCCTCTGACTCTTATTTTCCCAGCAACCCTGCCTGCAGGTGTGATGCCTGTGTGTTATGGGGATACCTTCACCTCTGCCTCCAACTTCAAATCCGTGCTTTTACTCATCAGCCTTTTCTCTCCTAATCTGTTATTCGGCCTATGATAATGCCCCCTGTCTTCCTCACAGAGGCTAGATGAGGGGGAGGAGGACCAAGCTGTCTTCTAGCAACGCAGGAACATAAAGCTGCAGCCGCAATTGCAGTTACCAAGTGCATAAAAGCCGTAATTTCTTTGCCAGTGCACAGTCCCCATCCAGACAAAGCCTCTGCAAAGCCCTGCTGGCAACCGCCCCAGCCAGAGAGACATCTGTGCAGCACAGCCCTACAGGGGTGTAGCGTAGAAGGGATGATACATCTCTACTCTGCAATTAAGGCTCTCATTTTGTCATTTTTATTCCCTTCTTGTGGAATCTAGCAAAACGCTTTGCTTCTTCCCATCTCCCACCCCCGCTGCGGTGCTATACAGTGCTTGGGTGCTCCTTCCCTGCTCTGTGGAGCAGCTGCCACCACATCCCGCTGTCCTCAGCCACTCTAGCAGGGCTGGGTGACCTGCCACTCTGCCTGCCTTACGAATGATGGCACTTCTTGCTTTCCCAACCACTGTTCAGCACAGGACCCTGCTGCTGGGAAACCCATGTGTGCAGCCCCGCTCTGAGGCATGCTGCAGAGGCTTAAGTATAGTTCTTTGCCTCATGCATTCAGACAGGCTGCCCAGACCTTTCCCCACTTTTTGTTATTTTAATTATTTTTTTTTTTAATGAATCCTCTCTTTCTGTGTCTGTGATTATAAAGTCCTGGTTTCAGCTGGGATAGTTAACTTTCTTCTTAGTAGTTACTACAGTGCTGTATTTTGGCTATGATGTGAGAGCAATGTTGATAACGTGCTGATGTTTCTAGTTGTTGCTGGGTGATGTTTATACTAAATTAAGGACTTCTTGGTTTCCTGGGTCCTGTCAGTGGAGAGGGCTGGAGGGGCACAGGAAACTGGGAGGGGACACAGCCAGGACAGGTGACCCAAGCTAGCCAAAGAGGTATTCCATACCATATGATGTCATGCTGAGTATATAAACTGGGGGAAGAAGAAGGAAGGTGGGGACATTTGGCATTATGGTATTTGTCTTCCCGAGTAACCGTTGTGTGCGACGGAGCCCTGCTGTCCTGGGGATGGCCGAACACCTGCCTGCCTGTGGGAAGTAGTGGATGAACTCCTTGCTTTGCTTTGCTGCATGCATGGCTTTTGCTTTACCTATTAAATTGTTCTTATCTCAACCCTCGAGTTTTACATTCCTTTCTGATCCTCCTTCCCATCCCTCTGGGTGGGGGGGGAGTGAGCAAGCAGCTGCGTGGTGCTTGGTTGCTGGCCGGGGTTAAACCACAACAAGTACTCTGCTGCAGACCCCACACCATAATCACTCAGCCTGGCCAGCCCCTTCTCTTCCACCTAACGCTGTGCTGCCAGGGCGCTCCAAAGTGCTAAACTCTGAGCAGATGGACCGAACTGCTCAGCTGTTTGGATACACACACAGGCTGCTTTTGAAATGTTACTGGTCTGGTGTGATTCAGAGATTTCACAGAGACTGAAATCTGGGCAGACCCTGGGAAGAAGTCAGACCTGCTGCACTTCGCTGTCCCATTACACCAATGTGTGTTGCTGGTTTTCTCTCCTCTCATCTGAGAGATGGTGGTGTACATCCTTCCTCTGGTGTACTCGCATGCAAAGATCATCCCCAAGCAAAGGTGTATTTCTCAGTGTCCTAAACAAGGAGTCACCAGGCAGAATGAGTCACTAGTGTAATTTTCCATAGTTTAATCTAAACTTTTAGGGCCTGATCTCATTATTGTTGCATACAAGTGGATTCTTCCTGCGTGCTGAAATCAGCAGGATTACTTGTGTCACTTGGGTGGAAAGTTTTTAAAAAAACACAGGTTTTTTTAGGTCAGGGTTCAGTTACTGGAGGGAAGACCAGGAAGAAGTGCTGGACAGGTAAACAGAGCTGCCTTCATGCATCAGGTGATGAAAGCTGCCCTGTGTCATGTATACTTTTATGTTACTTAAGCACTTGAGTGGTTTAGTAACTCTGGTGAGCTCCAGGCTGCAGCTGATGACCTGGCATGGGGTGTGGTGGAGAGGTGGGATGCAGTAGGCAAATATGAATAGCTATGCCTCTTGTGGAAACATGCGGTTTTTTGGAGAGCGGGCAGTTGGATGCAGTGCTGTTCTTTACACTTTTTTCCCAATAAATCCTTGCTCAAGAAACAAAACTTCCCCAGACCATCAGAGCTAAGTACTCCAGAAAAAAGCATTTAGGGCTTTGAAACTACCCAAGGACCTGACATCCTTTCCTCATGTGCCACAAAATGGATATCTGTTATTTCCCAGAATCACAGAACATTCCTTTTCCCTCCTGTCCCTTCTGCTAAAACAAACCCAGTCCCTCTTGCAGGATTTCTTAGTATCTTGGTCAGCCTAACTTGAAAAATAATCTTGTACTGAAGCTTTCAGACCTAGTGTTACATGATTTTTCTTTAGTCACATCTTTATTTTTTTTCTTTCTAGTTAAGTCCTTTTCACATGCATAAAAAAATCTTCTGCTTATTTTTTCCATGTTTGCAACTTACTATCATATCTGTTTTGTCTCTCAGCCAAGTGGCAGAGACAGCTCAGTCCTCTCTCTCCTGTCTGCTTCCCCCCTCTGAATTCCCACTTTGACAATGTCTTACTGGTAACGTGCTACTCATAACTGAGTGAGAGTGTCCCAGAGAACATTGCAGAATCACAGAACAGTTTGGTTTGGAAGTGGACCTTAAAGAGCATCTAGTTCCAACCCCCGGCCATGGGCAGGGACACCTGCCAGTAGACCAGGTTGCCCAGAGCCCCATCCAGCCTGGCCTTGAACACTGCCAGGGATGGGGCATCCACAGCTTCTCTGGGCAGCCTGTGCCAATGTCTCACCATGCTCAGAGTAAAGAATTCCTTTCCAATATCTAATCTAAATCTACCTTCTTTCAGTTTAAAGCCATTCCCCCTTGTCCTATCACTACATGCCCCTGTAAAAAGTCCCTCTCCAGCCTGTATTTGTGCTTGAGGTTGCCCTGAATCAGGTGCAGGACCTTGCCCTTGCGGAACTTCATGAGGTTGGCACTGCCCCACCTCTCAAGCTTGTCAAGGTCCCTCTGGACGGCATCCCTTCCCTCCAGCATGTCAGATGCACCACTCAGCTTGCTGTTGTCCGCAGACTTGCTGAGGGTGCACTCCATCCCACTGTCCATGTCACTGACAAAGATTTTAAACAGCAATGGTCCCAGTACTAACCCCTGGGAAATGCCGCTTGTTACTGGTCTCCACTCGGACATCAAGCCATTGTCCGCAACTCTTTGAGTGTTACCATCCAGCCAATTCCTTATCCACCAAGCGGTCCATCTGTCAAATCCGTGTCCCTCCAGTCTTGTGGATGTCTTGTGGGACAACATCAAAAGCTTTGCACAAGTCCAGTGTCACCCACAAGTCCAAGATCACCCACAGATCTTAACCAGAAGGATTGTCCCTTCCCTCCTTCAAGTCATGAAGCATCTTCTCATATTCTGTCAAAAAAAAATCTTTTGCAGAATAGCATCCCTCCCGCTGCAATTTGATTTTTTCAGTATTAGCTGAGGAAGGCTTTGACCCTACCAGATCTAGAGCACAAGACCCCTGGGAACAGCAAATCGGGTCCTGGACCCCTGCTGCACTTGTACCAGAGCACTGGCAAGTCAGGTTGGCTACTGTGTTCCCCAGTGAGCTCTGTCCTACTTCCTTTCATTCCTTTATCCCTTTTTCTATGTTCCTTTTCTCATGGCAAGAGCAGTTCAGCCCCTTTTTCTTGAGTCAGTAACTTCTCTTTTTTTTTTTTTAAGTTCAGTTCAGTCTTCCCACGCTGCAGAGATTTTTTTTCCATGCCAGTTGTGATATCACACTGTATGGAGAACTTTCTTTTCCTGTAACCCCTGAAAGTGCGGTTCAAAATGATAGCTTATATTCAAATGTTTTGAGAAAGCATATAACAATAGAAAACTAACAAATGATTACCAGAGGCTTCAATGTTCTAATTTTCAAAGCAATTAATTGAGTAGGTCGAGAATATGCCTGCCCCACTTTTTCATTTTCCACTTTCCTTATGTCCTATTTCTGTAGCTTTTAATCCTCATAATAGCTAATCCTTTGGGAGTAAGGATGAATCCCTTGAAACTTGTTGTGTACTTCGAAGGCCTGCAGTAGTTTCTCCCTTTGCAAGCTCTAGCTTTACCTAACTGCGTCATCTGTGTGAATATTTTCCCTGGCAGCCTCTGTAACCCATAGGACCTCTCAGATTGTTATTTGCGGTAGAAAGTGTTTGAGTTTAGAGGCTGTGTTTCAGATCGAATGAGTGTTGTTAACTGAGGCACATGGGTGATGAATAGGAATTGCCCTTGCACATCATCCCAGCTATTTACAAGCACTGATTGGTGTTTTCTGTGAGGCAGCAGCAACACATAGGTGAAATCCAGAGGAGAGGAGAAGGCAAGGAGAGCAGAAGCTGAACAGAGGACAGGCTGGGTCATGAAGAATAGACCAGAAAAGAGAAAAATTTTCCCACCCAGTTTAGCACAGAGTGAACGAGGGATGACAAGGGGGGTGAGCAGCCGGCCAAGCTCCTCTTCCCAGGTCTACAGGTGGTGCCTGGGGCTTGGCAGGTCCCCTGGGGACAGCAGCTGACACTGCTTCCTCTTTGGCTCTCTGTAGACTCACAGCTGGAAAAATCTCATGGGCTCCTCAGGCTTCATCTGCTCTCTGTTTGTAGTGTGATATGCTCTGCAGGGCCATACGTGCAATGCACCCATTGAAACTCAGAGTCTCTACAGACCAAACGTCCCTTGAGACGCAGCGTGCTGCACTACATGGGATGGGCATAGAGCTGCCACCTCCTGCCAGAACCTCTGCTGGCTCAGACGTGCCCTGGAAATGCAAAATCTGGGGTCAGGGGTTCATTATGGCTGTAGGTTTAAAAATGTTTGGTCTTCTCAGTGTCTGGTGTCTTCAGGGATCTGACATAGAGCTGTGAAACTGTATGTGGTGCATTACCTTCTCCAATATTTACCAGGCTATAGAATGCTAAAAGTCTTAGAGGAAAGCTTGTTGACGCAGTTGTATCTGGAAGGGGCCTTTTGGGCAGATCTTCCTTGCTTCTTATCAAATCAAGACTTTCAGGTGCCTGTCCAAACCGTAACCTGAAATTCCAGGTCAAAGCCTGCCTCGCAACCCAGCCCACCCATGGAAATGGGAGCAAAATTCCCAACACCTCTGGCTGCCTCAGCTGCCTGGATATTTACTGAGTTCTCCTACTCAAAGTCCTCTGAGAAAAAAACTGGCTCCAGATCTCTCCGCTGTGCACATTTTTTCCTCTCAAAACAGCCAGGCTTGATCAAAGCATAACCCAGACTGACAAAGCACTTGCGAAGTTGAGCAGACCTGGCCTCCACCGCAGTCTGTAATGAAACCCCAAACCAGTGGTGCCTCGCCTGGTTCCAGGCTGGGTTTTGCTCAGCTGCTGGGTTCAAAGCAGCCTAAGCCGGTTGGGTTTAATTGCTACAGACACGGTATTCTGTGCAGTGGGACACAAAGCGGAAAACAGGCTTTCACCCTCTTGTACTCTCAACAAACACGAGAGGAGTCTGGTGTCTCCAAAGGGAAAAGGTTTGGATGGGAGTCTCAGGGAATTTGCAGGGGAAATTCTGGTGGAGCTGGGTTTGCACAGAGGCCAAACACATTTCTGGTGCAAGGCTGTTGACGTCAGTGCCCCATGCCTTGTTCAGCGTCAGATCCTCATTCGTATTTTCTCCTGAGCTCATACGGCCTGGCATCTGTTTTGTGCTTTTGTTATTGCAGCTGTTTGCTGCTCTGGCTGCTTTAATAATTTCCCTGGTCCCTGGAAAACCCACCCGCAAGCCCATTTCTAGAGCTCTGTGATTGCTCTGTTAAACACACGCTTCCCAGATTGGCTCCCTCTCACCAGACTAATTTATCTGACTAATTATCCCCTTTGCTGGTGCTAGTTTGTCATGAATGCAGAAATTTGGTCATTACAATTTCTTCTATTCTTGAAAATTCCAAAGTCATTGAATAATGATGAATAGAAAAAGCCTTTTGTTAATTAAAATTCAGCAGTGAATAGTGGCAGCCCCTCTGATGGACCTGGCATGTGAGGCTGTCTTTTCCCAAAATGTGAGGCTGCAGCAGCAGAAATTCGGCTGCTTCAGGGAATTCAGGTGGAAGGCTGCCCCATTGTCAAGTGCTGCAGCAGGTACCACTCACAGGTGCTTTTCTGAGCAAAATACTGGTGAATTCCTGGGAGATTTTCCAGTGGCGAAATGGAGGAAAACTACTGGGACCTAGAAAGGAAAAAATAATTTCCCTTAGTGGAAGTGATTTAAAAAAGGAAATGCCGACCAGCACCTTCTCAGTGCAGTGTCTGTCAGTCCAGCAGGGCTCAAGCACAGGAATTGCTGCAGTGGCTTAGACCAAGGGGCTCATCACTGTGCCCAGCCTTCATCGCTTCAGAGGGCAGCATAAAATGCTATTACAATGGACACTGGGTAGCACCACGTTAATAACCATGTTTAACTGTGCAGAATGCTTCTGCTGTTTGCATAAATCTCCACTGGATTTTTTGCATTCCCACAAGCACTTTGTCTCAAGCAAGTTCTCAGGACAAGGGCCATGTCTTTCAAATTCCTGTGGAGCCATCTGTGCAACTGTGCTCTGCACACCATAACTCAAAACATTTTTCTTCAGCCCTATCTGTTTCACTAGCGAGTAGCAAGCTCCGTGGTTGGGTGGACAGTTTTGTGCTTAGTGCTTCTTTAGCTGGGTGCTATCTGGATCTTACAGTTTAAATTGAGGTTGTTAGGTATGCCTAAATGATCTCTTCTACAGTTATGCTTATGTCTGCCCTCTCATGTTACCACTTACCTGCTTTCTTTGTCTTCTAAAAGAACCATTTCTTTGGATCCCTCTCTATGTATGTATATGGATAATTTTCCGATCTTTCTAGTGCCTTCCTAATTTTCTGTTTTGTTTTGGATGTCTCTTAAAAAAAAAAAACAAACAAACCAAAAAAACCCCCACGACACCTGAACACAGTTATTTCAGAGGATAAACTATTATCACTCCTAGAATTCCATTATATTCTCAGTACTACCTTTGTGATCTTTTCAGCATGCCTTAAGATTGATTGGGTTTGACCACTGCTGAAACTTGAACAATATTTTTACTGAATCTTTTCTAAGTGATTTAGTACCATTTTTAGAACACCAGTGAAGACAGTTTACCTAGTCTTCCACTGCTTGGTTCTCTCTGCAAGTTAGGACCTTCTGAGGCTCTTACAATTGCCTTTTCTTGATGTCAGGGGTAAACAATGCGAACCCTAGTTCAGATACTTCTATGCTGAAAATGACTGCTTATGCCAGATTTCCACTTGCTCTGTTTTTGCTGAAATGGGTGTTTTGAATTTATCTGGATAAACATTCCTATCCTAATAGCACCTAATTATGGGGAAATGGGGAAAAAAACCTACCAGCACCTATTATGCATCTCTGAGAGCAATTCAGACATTCCTCCTTTCTAGAAGTAACATGGCTACAGTAATATTTTGGTTTCATGGAAAGTAAGTTAAAGTTGTAATTCCCCAAAAGAACATAACACATTGACTCAAAGTCCATGAAAACATTGTTATCTTAGGACATGCCTGGAATGAAAGCAGATCCTTTTGCTTCTGTCACCTCCTTGACCCCTTCTTGAGGCCACAGTGATCAGGTTCTCACCTGGTGCTGTTTAGTGGCAGATCTTAATCATATTCTTAGGAACACCCAGAAACACCACAACAGCTGCTGTCTCATTGACCACATCAGAAAAAAAGTTAAATTTGAAAGAGAGATCAAGTTAATTGCCTTCTGATCTGTAAAAGAAAGGTTGCATTCTTTTCCACTTGCTTTAAACATGTCGGTTTAAAAGAGATCATTTTATTATTAAAGTCAATCCATTAGCTCTGGGGCTTCTCTTGGTAGGTCTCTGTTAGCTTTCTTCTCCAATATTGTGTGAGACACAAAATGACTTTTGCTCAAAATACTTCCTGTGGTTAACTGTACAGAGGACCTGTGAATCCAAAATCAGCCAGTGGTGTGAAAAAAGACCAGTGAGACATGGTTGTGCAGAAATGAAGAGAATTAATATGAATGGAAGATTTCCCATAAAAGGCTGCACATTCTTTCCTGCTTATTTCCATTTGTCTCCCTGGCAGGTTTGAGATTATTCTGGGACATACAGCTTTTTCACATTCTTTTCAGAGTATATCTCTGTCCTTCCTCCACCTCCTTCCCCCCACCTCTAAATATTTGTTTGAGTTAAAGCTGGACACAGCAGGAGAGAGATTTGGGTTCCCCCCTCGTCTTCCCCTCTGATCTCTCATCTCTTATTTATGTCTGTAAATGTTTTGTTTTATTTGATGCACATTTGCCAGAGAAATGTTGGGCCCAGCTCCAGACAGTCTCATTTCCCTCTTCCATCTTGAGACATTCCAGACCTGAACAGCATGAGCTTGCACAGCTTAATATTTAGGAGAAAGCAATGAAGCTGCGTCACCCAAAAGCTCTGAATATACCTTAGAATAAAAAGATTATTTAGCATGTGCAGAAAAAGATGTATCTTACCTTTTCTACAAAAGTCTTGGAGCAGAGTGGGAAAGGCCTAAACTTAAGCTATCAGTCATTGTAATCAACATACCATCTCTCATGAATCTCATATCACAGGTAAGGTACCACCATACTCAACTCATTTCTAACCCCAGATCACTGAAAGATCACAGTGTGGTGGTGACTTCTCAATCCAGTTAGGTCCCAGACCCCTCTCAGCCCAGATCATCTTCTTTCACTGAAGATCAGCATCTTTGTGTTTCTTCACCTCGTTCCTCTTTTAATCTTTCAGTACTTTCTATGATCATGGAGAGAAAGTACAGCAAAGCACACCTCACTTGGAGCACAGGCACTGTGCTGCTCATCTTTGCTGAGACAAATGTCACTTACTGCCATGAGTTCTGAATCCAGCACCAGTGACTTTGTCTGCAAAGGTTTCAGAGATTTCTAAACCTCTCAGAAGTTGGTGCAGAAGTTTGCCAGAGGTTACTGCAACCTGTAGGAGTGATGGTCTTCAGCAGAGGAGTAAAGCAGATAGCTAGGAGGGACTGACTGTGTTACTGACACTGTTGCACCTAATTTTGACAAGCTGTGAACTGGAACACAAAGTCTGAAAAAAGTACCAGATGTTTGGAGTAGCTTCTGGACATTAGCACCTGCACAAATCGAGCCCCAAGCCTTCACATTGGACATGTCCATGAAAGCAGCTCTTTCTCATCTATTGCCACATGCCCTGGATGTGATGGCAATAGAGGAAATTGAAAGCAAATGGGATTCTGGAGAAAGAGGTCCAGTTTATCTTCAGTGATGCTTCAGTAACTCCACATGAAGACTTCTTCTTGTCCACATGAGCAAGACAAGACAAGACAAAGACTAGCTGCCTCTATGTGCCTGCCCTGCCTAGTGGTGGTTAGGGCATGCTACAACTTCCAGTTACCTCCTGCCCATCATAAAGGCTTTTAGTGCTTCTCTAGCCAATTAAGGACAACACTGCCTTTAATCAGTTGCCTGTCAGCTGGCACAAGGCCTTGAAGTGGTTTGGGAAAGGGAGGACAAACACTGCACACCTGCTCCCAGCCTCTGCCCGAGACACGCTCAGCAACATCAGGTGCTCCTGTTCTGTTTGTTTCTGGGTTACAAGCGAGTATTCAAACAGGGCTACTACTTACATAGAAACACACTATCTTTGCATCAGCCCGGGCCCAACGTTTGACTCGTTAGCTCATCAGTCTTACGGGAAATGTCTGAAGCCTGGTCACACATACATATTCCCAGTGGATGAGAGGGAGGGAGAGCTAAGCCAACAGTTTGAGTGTAAGTAGGAGAGAAAGTGAACCGGCTCTGCATTGCTAATGTCTGGATTCTTCCATCAACCTTATGACTGATTTTGCTTTTCTTAAAGCCCCAGCTCCATGGAAATCAGTGTTTGTTTATTTGTATTTAAACGATACATTCCTAGCTCTTGTGTTTGTAGTGTGAAGCTAGAAGTGGAGGGAATCTAAACTCACCAACATCCTGAAAAAAACACCAGATTTATTATTTCTCAAAAACTGGAGCTTTAAGGCAAGTCTCCTGAAAAAGGGGAAGACAGGATGGCTGTTCTTGAATTTTTTCTAACTCAATATATTGATAATAAAATCTTTGGCAGAAAACAAATGCTGGTTATAATTTCTGGTTTTATTAATTGGAATGGGGGATACACAGACCTCAGGGAATTACATATTTTGGTGTATATTAATTCACACATTTTTCTTTTAACTGAGCAGCTGATGGAGAAAAATTATGAAAGCTGTAATAAAACTTCTTTTCTTCCTCCCATCTTGCAAATTGTTCTGTAAATAACTACAGTTGGTTTTGGACCAGAGACCAGACCTTGACTGCTTAATCAGTGGATCACCTGTGCTTTTTCCCCAGCATCACTTGGGAGCATCTGGTGCATTCTCCATGTGAGACAGGCATGTGGCTTGTGCCTGGGTTTGGATGGGAGACAGCAATGATCTCTCACTCTTCCCCCAAAGGTCTGCAGCACAAAAGAGTGCCTGGTGAGACAACACGACTAAGAGGTGACTCCTGCTTTAGTGCAGCAGGTCTTCTACACCGGTGCCTTCTGCTTCTGGAGACATGTAAGTGACAGACAAAGCTGCCTCCTGGGTACCAAGCAACCGCTGCCATTTAGCAAAGTCTGAAAGGTTGGTAATGCAGATGAGATTTTGAGTGCTTTAAAACTAGCTACTAGTAGTAAAGCAGCTTAATATTAGCTTAAACAGACTGATGCTTTCTGAAAGAGGCATCCTGTCTGGAAAGAGGTTGGAAGCATGCTAACGAAGAGAGCTGGTTTGGAGATCTGTGCTGCCTCTCTGAATGTAACTATACTCTGATTTCTCTCTTTTGCGTATTTGAATTTAGTGAAGTTTAAGGATTTTCATGGAAATAGAGTGGATGAAATCCCATCCATCAGACTGAAGCAGTCTGGGCACAGGCAGAACATACTTGCTTGTATGCTGCCTCTGCTTGCCAAAAATATTTCTTGCTTCCAGTTGGAAAGAGGCAGGTTTCCTTGTGGGACAAACAGCCTGCTTCATTTGAGACCTCTGGGCCAGCAACAGACTTCAATGGTTCTTCTGTGAGGTATTCATCATTTCTAAATAACTGGCTTGAAATTTAACTAATTTCCTTTATAAAAGTTACTGAAATTTTGGTCACTTTTGAACCAAAGCAGTTCTAGTCAAACTGAAAAAGGGGGAAGCAGAGGGAAGAAAGATGGTGATAATGCACACATTTCAAAGGAAAGGTTTCTGTGTGTCTTCCTTGACAGTTAGCCTGTTCAGTTGCAATGGATCCAAAACTGCAGAGGAGAGAAGGGTTAAAGGGACATGAACTACATCTGGCCAGTAAGATAAATTCTTAAGGATAGACTCAGGTTTGGATTCAATTAAAGCAAAGCCTCCTAAGGGTGGGCAAGATACTCCTGGAGCGTACAGGACAGACTGAGAGGGTACGAAATTGTGAATGTGATGTGAGGGCTCTTTGTAAGTTTTGATAGTATTGCAGGAGAGATCATGTTTCCTCTCTCCCACCTGTCCTTGATTTACAAAGGATGAAGGCTGCTACTACAGCCTTAGTTATAGACACCTGACTCAAGCTCAAGCCAAGCAGCTCACATATTTAACACTAGTGATCTCCATTTCCTTTCCTGTGTCAGCGAGGGTGGTGATGGTCCTGGACACGTTCCAGTAGTCTGAATGGGAGGTTTGGGTGGAACGGGCCTCTGCTCAGCTTCTGCTTTGCAACTCCCATGGCACAAAAGCAGTTCCCTTTCTGAAGTCTTGCTAGGTGCATTGAAGACTTAGAGACCGAAAAAAAATTTCTTTCATCTCCTGCAGTCACCCACCAGTTTTCAAGCTGTGCAACAATGGCAGGGTGGCATGGGGAAAGTCCTTTGTCACCTGAGCATGACATGCCCCTTTTCTGGCTGTATTCAGGGCATGAGTACCCCGACTCAGTTCACTGGCACCACGCTTACCTACTATTTAAAAAACATTACTTAAAAAAACAGAGCTGATTCTTTTGCTCCCACCCTGTATCATATTTGCAAAATGACATCAACACATCGTCTCAGAGACTGGATTTTGGCAGTCTTGAGAGTTCCTGCAAAGGGTGCTGGGCCTCAGCTTCCCAGAGACATATTAGCTTTGGAAGAAGGGGTCTCAGGCTCTGGGATGGGAATTTGCTGTGACAGTCTCAGGTCAGGGGGTGATCTCTGCAGAAACCCTCTAGTCTTTACAAATCTGAAGCTAGGGGCTGGAAAACATAGTTAGCACTGGCATTCTTCAAGGTGCTGAGATCTGATTTCTATTGACATCTGGACCAGTGAGTAAGCTACTGAACAGTCTGTCACTTGAAGATCTAGAAGTATTTTCTTAAATATTTTTAGAACCTTTTGTGAAGTTCCCTAGAATGAATCACTGTTTAGCAATAGCTCAGTAAACAAAATACAGTTAAAACGACTGAACACAGTACAATTTGAACCGAGATTGAGTTCTTAAAGAAAAGGTTTGCCAACACCTGTGAAACAAACTCTGTTCTTTTCCTTAATGCAATAAAACACCTGTCAGCCTCTGAGGAATCAGATTTTCAGAAATTTCTAGCAATAGCTGGGAATTCTGAATGTTCTCTTCCACCCAGAAGGCCTGCACACAATGATTGATAACCAGTGCACATGCTGCTCTTTAAATACCGCAAGGAAGGCACGTGACCCTAACCAAGGGCGCAAGGACATGGCCTCTGATTGGGAAAACCTTGCAAAGGTGGGGGTGTGTGATTCTCACATGTGCTTTTCTGGGAGCTCCTTGATGCAATCTCAGTCTAATGAACAAACCTGACAAAGTAAATAAACAAAAGAGAGCACTTCCTCAGCCTTTTTGCCAGTTATAACTGCAGCTGTGCCCAGGGTCATAAGGCAAAATCTGACGGACTGTCTGCCAGCCCATTTCTATTTCTGCTAGCAAAGTCCACAGGTAAGAGCAAAATATTAGTATCTCACTCCAACTATGTTTTGCTTCAGTTGTAAGGTATGGGGAAACATTTTTGTTTGCTTTAGACAGTGCATATAGTTCATTCCTGGGGTATCCCAGTTCTGATAGGTGATGAGGCTGCTGTCATCTTAAACTCAGAGAAGACAGACAGCATCTCTTGTTGGTACTTCTCTGCACATTTTTATTGTGATGAGTGACAAATCACTGAATTGCCCTGTGCCTCTCTCAAATGTAAGGTAGGAGCAAACTGTATGACTGTGTTGTAAGGTTACAGACATCAACACATGTGGAGGCATCTGCTTGTTCTACAGTAGAAAACAAGATTGAGATGACTAACAGCTATATTTTTTAAAGTATTTTTTTTTTCCTCTGTCAACTTTTTCGGAACTGGACCAGCACAGCGAGATGACTGTTAGTCGGCTCACCATTATTTGGCTGGCAGGGGAGAATAGCTGGATGGAGGAACTGCAGGTTGGACCCAACAATTTCAGGACCAGCAGAACTAATTAGCTTTGTGGCAGTCCTTCTGGATGGGTCTGCACCACTGTAATGCAGGGAGTGAGAAGAAACAGTGGAGTATGGCAGACATAATGATGTCAGACCCGGCATTGCGTGGATGTGGTTGTTCTGCTTTGAAGACTGGGTTGGCTCAGGACCAGTGTTGGAGGCAACGGACCCCTGACAGATTGGAGCTGGCTTTGTGTAGCATTGCTCGGCACACGGCACAATCCTAGGATTGCTCAGGCACTGCTTAGATACATGTTAAGTTTGCTTGATGAAGTCTGGCATTGAGGAAACTAGCTGAGACAGCTGCAGAAGTGTTAGGAATTATTTCTGAGATCTCATTAGAAATGGATGAAATCCAAAAATGTAGGAAATAGTCTTTGAAGAAAGGAGGGGAAGAGGTGAAAAGAACTGGGTACTAGTCACCCCAGTTCCAATTCCTGGAAAAAATGAAACAAATGAACCACACATAAGCATATAGAAGATAACAAGGCGATAAGTGGCAGCATGCAGGCCTGCCAAGAAGAAATCCTATCAGAGCAGTCTGGCCTCTCTTTTTTTCTGACAGAGCAACCAACCAGGGAAGAAAAAGAGAGATGTCCTATGTTCTGACTTGGGTAAGGTTTTCCATACTCCTTCACATGATACTTGAAAGCCAGCTATGGACATACACCCTAGGTGAAACTCGTGGCATATGGGTGCACAGCCCCATGGAAAAGCCTATCTGCTGAGCAGCGCTCACAGCTTTGCAACGAACAGGGAGGGAGCAGTGAGGAGACCGCAAGGTCTCTCCCCGGTCAGCCCTGCCATTAATGGCTGCACAGGTGCAATGGAGTCCATGCCAGACAGGCAGCAGGGACAAGAGAAATCGCTCAATGAGAAGAAAAGATGTGCCAGGCAGCCATGGTAGAAACAAAGCTAGTGGCAGCACCTGCACACCTTTTTTGACCGTTTCTGCCTTATTTTACTCTCCAAGTGCTAATGGCAGGTTGTACAACTGTGAGGAGGAGGATCATCTCCCCAGCTTCAACTTCAGTGTCTGGGGGCCACCAGCTTTAAAGGGATTTCAGGTTCTGGTTCTGAGTCCATGTGGGAAATTGGAAGGATTTTCATTCTTGGGAGAACTGACTTCCATCCCGACTACTTCCATGTTTCTTTCCCTGACCACTTCTTTTTCATCCATATACTTCTCTGAAGGGAAGATAGACTCTTAGCAGCATTGACAAATATCTACTTAAAGGTACCAGATCCTTGTGCTGTTCTAACTTGTGGTTGTCTCCTTTCCAGGCAGCAATCAATCCAATGGGGTTGTTTGAATTTAGATGTTAGTGTAAAATTGCTGCTAGCCTTACTTCAAAATTTATTTCAGGCAGCTCAAAAACCTCCCTGTCGTTTACTCCCTTGCACAGCCAGCCAGCAATGCTTTCCCCACTCTGTTCTCAGGAAGTTTGCATTAAAATAGTATTTAAAAATTGGATTTTCTTCTCTGAGCCACATTGAGTACAGATAAACATAGCATAGTTGGATGAGGCACCAAAGAGTTGTACAGCTCAGGCAGCTGGTGATACCCTGTTCAGCAGGACTGACGTTGTCCCACAGAGTCTCAGGTTATTTCCTGAGTGTCCTGGTAGTTACACAAGGACAATCAATGCTGCTGGGAGCAATTATTGACTTAAGGGCAACATCACTGAAGATCTTCACAAGATGGGGAGAATGAGGGAAGGAGAACAGAAAGGTCTCCAGCTCTCATGAACTGACTGCAAAGCAAAGCTTAAAAGAAAAAAAAAAAAAAAAAGGAAAAGATAGACAGCACTGACAATATGGTATGTGAAGGGACTGTTCCCTTTTGGATATTATACTTGGTTCAGGAAAGCAGAAGCTGGGTGCAGCTGAGCTGGATGGGTACACAGCCAAGCAGTGATGTGAGTTTTGTGGCCTCGGCCTCAAACACAAGGCTACCAGTAAATGTTAGCATCATTTATTATTCTCAGGCCTGGCAGAGCAGAAAAGAAGGTCAGGATGAGGACGATGATCTGCTGTCAGTGCAGTGAGGCCAGAGCAGAATAGCTGCAGGGCTCCGGCATGTTAGGCTTGAGTTGCACTGGCAGAGCGCTATAAAAATCAAGGACACCCGCAGCAGTGGGTGCTGCAGGCCAGTGTTACAGCTCTGTGGGAAAGTCGTCTTCATGTACATGATTCCCCACTGTATATAAATACTTAATTTCTTCTATAATTGCAAAAAACTACGCTGACTCTTGTCCCTGGTTACAAAAGACTCGGTGTGAATAAACAGGTCTTGCTGGGAGCGTGTTAGAAGTATCCTGCTTGGCTTTTAGTCGTGATACAGGAAACAAGATCCCAGTTTCAGATCATGTAGTTATTTCAGGCAGAAGCGGTGTGAACTCCTTATTATTATACATGAAAATACAAAAGAATTCTCACCCATGATTTTATCTAGAAATTTAATCCTGGCTGTTTTCTGTATCCAACCAAACATGGAAGGTCTGTGTGTCTATCTTTAGCATCAGATAAGGGCAGCTGGCCTGCTCTTTCCCTTGCTTTTGGCTTTTCTCTTTTAAGGCAAATGTGAGAGATCCTGAATACATCTGTCTTAAAACTAAAGGAACAAAAAACCTTATGGCAATTGAAGGGCACCATCCAGCCAGCCACAGAGAGGGAAATGGTTTGATACCTGATTTTGTTGTCATTAGTTGGGGAATTTTATCTCTTGTATTTACCTCAGTGTGTTAGCGTGTCCTGATTTTGTCGAGCAATATAGCAACACATATCTCCCTGCAGGTTATTGCTGTGTTCCTGAGCATATTAGTTACTGTCTTAATGTCTCTTTCAGGATAAAGGATAATACCATCAAAACCAATAACTTTCTGTGATTAAAAACAGTAACTTTATCTTATCAAGCTGAGATTTTTGTGATCTGCAGATGTGAGTTTGGAGGCCACAAAAGGGGCTGAGGCATTCTTGGCTTGGTGTCTGTGGGTTCTGAAATGACCTGCATGGTTTTCTGGCAGCAGAGAGGGAGAAAACATTTGCATGTCTCCTTGCAAAGAACTCGGAGCACAGACCAGAGCCAGCAATGGCCAAACAAGAAAGAAACCAGACAAAAATGCATGACTGGCTAATATAAACAGCATGTCAAGAGGGAAGCAACCCTGAGTGCTCATTTTCCAGCCAAAGCCAGTACCCCTCCTTCTCCTCTACTCTCTTCAATGTATTTTTTCCCTGCAGTCCTCTTCCAGCATCAGTGACCATGAAGAAGTTGCCACACTGTGTGTCCTTCATGGTGAAGCCTCTCAAGGATTCTTTCTCTAGGGCAATGCAACATCTCTGTGCTTAGTAAGGGAAGGTTTCAACCAGCCCTGCAAGGAAATTAAATGTACGTGTGAATCTGCAAGTGATGAGTGCCTTTGCTTGCCTTGGCCATGAGGTGCCTGGCAAACCTTAACAGAAGGACGCACAGGATGTGAAGCACTGCAAGAACTTTCTCTACACATGGTATGACAAGTGTCAGTGTCATGTGGACAGTTAAATTTATTTGCCCTAATAGACACATTGGGTTTGACTTCTTGCCTGGGGCATCAGCCACTGTTACTTCACCCTGAAGAAGAAAACACAGACCCTGTCACTCCCTAGCTAATTGTGGTGTGCTCATCAGTTTAGCAGAACTGCAATTCGTGCCTGCTCTGAAATTTGTCACCGTTTCACCTGTAGCATGGACACTTACAATTTCTGTGAGTTGTGACTGAGTATTATGGCAACTGCATCTACAGGAATTTAGGTATCTTTGGAAAAGAGAATCAGTCTCTCTTCATTTTAGTCCTGTCCAGGCATGAAATTGCAGAAGTAGGCTTGGCCATAGGAATCTGGATCCATTCCCCTTCCTGAATCCTTCTGACATACAAACTTAGACACTCAGATTCACTTTATCTCTGCTTGTTATTAGTCACAGAGTTAGCCAGTACTTAAAACACCCCCAACCCAGTCACCACTTCCTACTCCAGGGAATACCATTAACTAGTTGTATGAGGTGAGTAAGCAGGCCTGGCTCTTAGCAAAGTAATTTGCACAAAGTAGGAAAAACAATTTCTCAGTTGTTTGTGTGGATGTTACACTGACCGTGAGAGTGGAAAACACTCGACACTCCCAATAGCTCCCTCTGCCCACAATGGGCCATGCCTTGTGGGTCTGCCCAGACTTTCACAGAAAAGGCAATGTGCTGTTTAATCAGTTACAAAACTGATACTTAAAAACCCCCAAGAAGTCAGTCCCAGAAAATCTAGGTGCTTAATAACAAAACTCTTCTTGTCTTGGGCAGTTTTCTTTGTTCAGATCTGGTTTACAAAAAGCTTTCTGAAGACTGTCCTACTGTACTCTGTGGACTTTACTGTAAAGTACCTTAAATAACCCTTTGGGCATGCGTTGGGAGCATGAGTCCCTCAGACACTTTTGCTTCTCTTCTCTCATGTCCATGTGCTAAAGATGCTTGTTAAAATGATGTCCTAATTTAACAGGGCGAGCTGTATCCCCCTCTGCCTGCCAATGCTGGAAGAAACCTAAGTAAGAGCATCTGTAATGGTTGTTGGGTCTTGTGAGATGTAAACTCATCTCCAAAGAAACAGAGGTGGACGAATCAGTAGTGAGTTAGGAAGGAAGATGCTGGTGCATACAAGATCCTGCCTTAGTTTTGATTCGGGTGTTTTATTTCGGTTGTCATTTTGTGGTGTTCAGGGGCTGGGCTGAGAGTTTTTGCAGGACAATTGAGTGGATAATCAATATTACTAATAAGATTCATATATCAGTAACTCTGTGAAGCAGAAAGGGTGTTTTCCAGCCCTTCACTACAATGGTCAGGTTTTGAAGAACGTAAAAACAAATGCTGCTTGCTGGCTTCAGCTGCTCAGTGCCCCTGGGCGATCCGGGGAATGAGGTGCAGAACAGTGCCTGGGGATGGTCTTCCACACCACCTCTGGCCAGGGCATCAGCCCAGATCCAAAGAAACTAACAGAATTAAGAGAGTTTCATTTTCTTGTGGTTTATCCAGTAACATGTCAACATCTCTTATTTATACTATCTACTAAGCTAGAGAGATATAAGAGTGTCTTTGTCTCAATGGTCATTTTGGACTTTAATTTCCAAGCTGCGATTATTACAAAGAATTGTCACCCGTGTCACCTCTTGGGGACTAGATCCGAGGCCGCCCAACTCACCTCGCTCCCAGCGGTAGGAAACAGGCGGCTGGTGGCTGCGGGCTCGGTCACGGCGCTGCTGGGCCTGAAGGCAGCAGGCGCGGCCCGGGGGGCGCCGTCCTCAGCGGGGAGCCACGTACGGGCCTTCTGGAACACGGGCCTGCCGGGCAGCCCACCCCCGCTTAGATGCCTCGCCGGTGCGTTCCCGGCCCGCCCGTGCCCCTGCCCGCCCGTGGGTTTCCACACCGGAGCCGGTGGCGGCGCCGCGCAGCCTGCGCCGGCGGGACGGCGGTGGCCGGGGCTGGAGCACCCTCTGCAGGGACCTGCCTCCCATCGGCGCCGGCGGGCGGGGGGCTGCCGGGGACCCCGGTCCCGCCGCCTCTCCGCCCACACGGGCGAGGCGGGTGCCAGGCAAAAGGCCAGAGAGGTTTCCTTGGCAAAGCTTCCCTCGGGGGTGTCGGCAGCGGGGCTGCGGCGTGCCGCTCCGCTGGGGGTGCCGGTTCCTTGGGAGGGGGGCCCAGAGCAGGCTGGTTGTGGAGATGCTGACCCCTTATCAGCCACCCTCTTTGCAGCATGAAGGCCTCTCTAATTTTAAGCCCTTTAAAAAAAATTATTATTAAAACCAAAGCTGCTGTAGTTAGAACAAAAGAATTTATTGTTACCATCTGACATTTAATTGAGTCGCAAGGCCTCCGTTTGCTTTTGTGAAAGTTCTTCCTACCAAACCCACCATGATAGTTGTCATGTTGCCCGGCTGAAGGCCTGATATTCAATGGACTCCTTCCGCTCAGCCTGCAAATGTGCTGTAGACACAAATTTCAGCTTCCAGGGCTTTCAATTCAGTGCCATCTGGGACCATGATGTTGAGCTGGACTCCAAATTTAATGAAAATTTATTCTGAATATCATTGCTTATGGGCACTGGCTGGAGAGCACAGTCCCCTGCTCTGATGGCCTGAAATGTCCAGGGCAAACACTGTTGTCTAATATTTAGCTGTCATCAACTAGTTACATCAATGACTTAGAGACCTAGATTATTATACAGTATTAATAAAATAATGAAGCTTAACACCATTTTTAAAGCAAATATTTTCAGGATCACATGTCACGGCTTGTTAGAAAGGGAATTGTGATACATGGTTTCTTCAGGGAAGGAATGCCCTGTTAACTGCAGCACTCGGCTGTCATCTGCCAAGATGAAACTAAGGCATGAAATTCTCGGAGAATAAGGAAGGTACTCTGCGACAGCATTCGGTTTGCATTCCTGAGCATGCTTCATGAAAAGGAAAGGTAGAGAGGAGCTTTTGTCAAATGAGTGTTAAAAGAACTGGCCTGTCTTAGATCCATCAGATTAGGCGGCACCTACACTTATGTCACTGAAATGGGTGTACAAACCACTTCAGAAAACAAAGTCTTCCTTTTAGGTTTTGCAGTTCTCAGCGACTTGCACTGTGCACATTTCAACACCATCACTTCTTGCACTTTGGGAACACAGCCCCTATTTTCCTTCTTTTCCATCTGAATTGGAAAAGCAGCTCAAACAATTATCTCAGCAATATAACTGCATGTGATATGCTTGTTCTGTGCCATGCATGCCTGACATGATTGCAAGGCAAGCTCTTAATTTCATTTAAAAAATCAACTTTCCACTTGATGTGGCACAAAAAGGTAGAAACAACTGAACCATGAACAGCAGTTCAAGATTTATTATTATTATTATTATTATTATTATTATTATTATTTTATATAATGAATCTAGGTTCCATCCCTGTTAATGCTTGTATTTTGAAAGAGTAGCTCTTCCCCAAGCCAGGGCATATGTTGAGTTACTTTTGAGAATTCTCTGCTGCTGCCTGGCTAAGTTATGGCCCCTCAGGTATAACAGGCTGCAGCCCGGCTCTCAGGCTTCTTTGAAAAGCTTTTTAAAAAGACTATGCCGTGCTGCCTTTAATCTATTTATATTTACTATTAAACTTCTGTCATCAATGGCTCTATTCATTGTTGCCTGGTCTTTGGGTACTCCACTCCCAGTCAGTCTGAATGTCCTTATATAATTAAATCTGTATTTGTAAAACAGAGCGCACCGTTCCCATGAAAAACCCTAAGAAAGTAAAAGCACAACTTTCTTATGAGGGTATGGAAGTACAAACTCTAGTTAAGCAGACCACAGAGGAAAAAATCCAACTATCTGATAAGTTATTAGGAAAGGTAGTATCATTTTTAAAGCTAAGTCTTGTCTTGTCCCTGCCCGCCCACCCCCCTCCCTTGACAGTATTCAAAGTATTTCACAAAGTATAATGAAGATCAAGATTTCTATTTCCATATCACAGACTGAGAAATGGAATCATAGAGGCCGTGAATGATTTATGAAAATCCAGAGGGAAGTTACTAAGAGTTGGATAAAAGCCCCCACAGTGCTATGATGAAGAAGAGCTTTTGATCTAAAAGGAGAATCGCAAACCTAGCGTGTGCTTCACAGCCCGTACGCTAGCTGGGAGAACCGTGATACAGGATACCGGCATGCTGTGGTTTTTTTCTGTTTTTCTCATAAATTACTGGGTTTTGTTCACACCCCCTGCCTTAGGGCTCAGTCCTTATCCTGCCAGGCTCCGGTCCAGACTGAAATTCTCAAGCGGATGGGCCACAGCACAGCACGCACTGCCCTGCAGTGCGGTTTGAGGCCACCTTCGCGGCTGATGCAGCAGGACAACTCCGAGAAGACTCGAGTTCTGCGAATAGAGATCCCTGTAGGGAATTTGACTTGGTCACGTAGAAGGAAAGTAAGAAATCCTGTATTTACTCTCTAGTCCGCCACCCCATTCAGGGATGTAGCAGAGGATGGGGTGTACTTGGAAGGATCTGAACCATGATAGGGAGTGGTAAGTAGAGGAGTGAACTGATACAGTATCTGGCCCCTTCGTACCCGCTGCTTGCTAAACTCTCTGGGTGTAGGAGGGAAGACAGCCAAATTTTACTGTGAGGGTGCTGGGGCACTGGCACAGGTTGCCCAGAGCAGCTGTGGCTGCCCCATCCCTGGCGGTGTTCAAGGCCAGGCTGGACGGGGCTGTGAACACCCTGGTCTAGTGGCAGGTGTCCCTGCCCGTGGCTGGGGGCCTGGAACTAGATGCTCTTTAAGGTCCCTGCCGACCCAGGCCGTTCTGATTCAATGAAACGGGACACACAAGCCCCTCGCTGGTGTGCAGGGACCCGCCGCCAAGCCTGCCCCAGTGACCCGGGGGGGCTGCCGGAGGCAGCCGCCGACACCGGCTGATACCGCACACCCCGCAGCTCCGGCCAGGCCGGGCCCGCGGCCCCGCCAGTGCACCGGGCCGGGGCAGCAGCCTCGCGGGGCAGCGCGGCAGGGCTCTGCCTCTTCCCCGGCCGCCCCGGGCGCAGGGGGCGGCGCTGCCCCGCCAGCACAGCTCCCGGGGGCCCCGCCTGGCCCTGGGCCAGGCCCGGGGGGGCCGCGGGCGAGGCCGTGCCGAGCCGTGCCTGGCAGTGCCGGGCGGGCCAGCGGTGCCGGCGCGGCCGGGCGCCTCCCCCGGGCGGCGCGGGGCGGTGCCGCGCTGCCGTGTCGCCGGGGCGGGGCGGGGCGGGCGCCGCGCGGAGCCAGCGCGGCCCCGGCAGCGCGGGGAGCGCCTGGCACGGACTAAAGTTATCCCGGAATAAGGCTGCGCGCATGTGCGTCACCCCGGATGTGAACATGCCGGCTCGGCTCCGCGCTAGCTCGCTCCGCCCGGCTCCAGCGGATGGGCTAAGCCGCGCCGAGCCGTGCCGAGCCGCGCCGAGCCGTGCCGGCGGCCGTACAGCCCGCTAGGGGCTGGGGGGAGGCAGGGCCGCCCGGGCGCCCTCGAGGGCCAAGGTGCGAGAGCCCCCTCCCGGCGGGGGGCCCGGCCCCCCGGGCGGGGGCGGGGCGGGGGCCGGGGCAGGTGCGCCGCTCGGGCGGGGCCGGGCCGGGGCCGGCGGTAAGCGGGACCCCCGGCGCAGCGCGCCCCCGCGGTGCCGCCGCCGCCGCCTGCCCCTCCCCGGCGCCCCCGGCCCCCCTCGGCGCCCCTTCCCGCCGCTGGCCCGGCGGGGCTCGGCCCGGGGGGGGTGGGCCGCGCGGGGGCCGAGCCCCCGGCCCGCTGGCATCCCGCTCCGGCCCGCCCCGCCGCCCCGCGGCCGGGGAGCGATGGATTTTCGGGGGAAGAAGTACGAGCGCGGCAGTAACTGGTCGGACCCCGAGGTGGTGGAGCTGCTGCAGCTCTGGGCCGACGAGTCGGTGCAGGTGGAGCTGGAGAGCTGCTTGCGCAACCAGCACGTGTTCAACCGCATCGCCGAGGTGCTGCGGGAGAAGGGCATCCACCGGACGGGCGACCAGTGCCGGGAGAAGATCAAGAAGATGAAGCTGGAGTACCGGCGCATCAAGGACAACAGCAAGGCCCCGCGGGGTGGCCGGACGTGGAAGTTCTACGAGGTGATGGACCGGGTGCTGACCAGCCGGCCCGCCTTGGCCTACGGCTCCCTCAGCGGCAGCATGATGGCTCAGCAGGTGCTGCAGGGCAGCATGGTGGAGAGCTACCATCACCAGTTCGCCTCCTCGGCCCTGCCCTTTGGACACTCCCAGCACCCTGAACTGATGGAAATCAAATGTGAGGAGGTGAACTCTGATGAGCACTGCTTGACCCCAGAGCCCCCACCATCCATGTCTTACCAGCAGGGCTCCCCTGAAGAACATGAGATGGAGAGAGCCTTCTTGGAGAGGGCCCAGAACGACTCTCCCATCTCCAGGGTGGAGATTCCCATTGAAACCAGTGTTTCACCTTCAGGTAGGGATAGCCTTTTACATTCCAGCATAAGGTTTCTGCCTGGTTTCCCAGAAAGAGAGATTTATTTTTTTTCTGGTGCAGAGATAGACACCTGGTTTTCGCACTGACGTTGGGATCCTTATTTTTCCACGTCCCAAAAAGCTTTAAAGTAGAAGGCTGGTATCTGCGTTCATAGCTGCCTGGCCATTCCCGAAACGTATCTCGCTTGCAGGGAAACAAAATCTAAAATTGATGTGCTAGGCTAAATAGCATGTACGAAATCCAAAGGACTGGCGTATCTGCCATAAGACGGGATAGGCATTCGTGCTAGATTTCCACATATAATGCTGACAGTACTTACCTTACCGGAAAAAAAAAAAGGAAAAATTGCATGCTTTTTGCTGTCATTTGAATATCACCAGGGCTGTCTGCGGTCCTCATGCTGAATTGTATCAGGAGACCCTCTTCTGCCATGGCTACACTATAAACCTGCAGGTGAAACTTTCCTTGCCTTCTTTTAAAAGATTAGATCTGGAAAATATTTTAGGACACTCAACATCGAAGAATACTTGGGAATAACATTGCCTGGCTTTCTAAGCTAGTTGTTAGGTCTTGGGAAGAAGATGTGTTTGAAAGTCATTTGCAGAAACAGCGTATCTGTTCACAGGAGATGAGACACCGGCACTGAAAGAAGTTGGCCATTGCTTGGCTGCTAGGAAGGGTACGGTCTCAAAATTCCAGCAGTTTCAGACCAGTCTAGGATGGGCTGATGGAAGAGCACGGCGTGATGGGGAAGAAGAGAGACGATAACTAACCAGTGTGAGGTTAATGTCTGAGATTAGGAAGAAATGCTATGTCCTCTTTGCTGTGGTGGTTGCATAGTCCAGTGGAGGGAACTGACAATCATTCAGGTTTATTCAGAAGCTGGGTACAGGGCTGGAGCTGGCAGCATAATAGGGTGTCCAATCTGTGAAGTTAAAAACAAACTTCAAAAAAACCTCGCAAACTTCAAGATGTACCTGACAGGTTTTGCTTCAGTTTTCCTGTAAAACCCTACAGTAGATCGAAGGATGTTTCCCAGGAAGAGCAGGGGAAGTCAGCAAAGCATGTCCATGCTGCTTTACTTTCTGCATGCTTAATTTTTCTTCCTTGCTTTTACATATTCACAGGTTTCAGTGAGCCCAGCATGGCAAACTCATCACGGATCCAGAACGTGGTTCCCCGGCCTGGCTTCTCTGCCTTGCATCGGCTGAGAAAAAAGCGGAAAGGCCAGCGTGTGAAGGACCCGCTCGATGATCTCTTGCTGAAGACCCTGACATCTCAGCGGGCCATGGAAGAGCGCTTTTTGCAGATGGAAGAACGCCGGTTTCAGCGAGATTTGGATGTGGAGGAGCGTCGGATGCAACTGGAGCAGCGCCGGTTTGAACTGGAGCGGGAGCATGAATTTCGCATGTTCAATGTCTTTGCTCAGATGCTCAGCATCCTAAAGCAGAGCCATAGCGGCTCGTCCTCCTCTGTTGTGATGCCTCGGGGCTTGGACTTCAGCCAGGCACTGTCCGAAATTGCAGGAATGGGAGGAGGAGGGGGCGACCTGCAAGAGATGAGATCTCGCTCGCTTACCGACAGGAGGGTTGACATGCATGGCTTCTGTAACGCCAGCGACTTCCAGAGAAGCCCCTACCTCTCTGCTCGTGGCAACATTGCCAACATTTTTCGTGGCTCCACTGAGGAAGGGTACAAAGCTTATCATGCTGACAAGTATGATGAAGACAAGAACCCCAATGTGAGTGTGAACCTTGGAGCGTTTTCCTGGCTTATCTTGCTGGGAAAAAACTTTCTTGGCCTATGTGTCAGCAAACCTCTAAAAGTGTGAGGTTTTTTTGATCTCACTAATACATGGCAAGTCAAGGTGTTTGAGGAAGAGAAATAAAAAGTAGCTTTTCAGATCATCTGTATAGAAAGATGAGTGCTCTGTTCAGCTCAGGTTTGCACTTCTGATTTCCCTATTAATAGAATATTAGGGGAAATAATAGCAGTAGGAGACCTTGAAAGATGTAAGAAATCTGCAGGAGCAAACAGAGCTCCTGTTCTTCCTTTCACCTAATCACCTCTGTTGCCCACTGAAGAGCATCTCGGATTATCTGATTATATCTGTTTATTGCAATGATGGGTGCAGGAGATACAACAACTAAGTAGTAGACTTTTTTTTTATTATTATTTTTAACTAACAGCCCTTTTTCTGCCTGTTTGAGCTCGGCTGCTCAGTTATAAGCAGCTCATCACACCCCCTTGTGGCACAAAGGCAGAGTGTTAATATTTCATGGCAAATCATTACAGAGTAACAAGCATAGTAAATATAAAGAATGATTTATATGTGAATTACTTTGAAATAGATCTCACATTCAAGTACTGAATTACTTGAAACTTTTAAAATGTTTTATTATTAGCCCTGACTTCAGTCATGCCGTGTTGGGTGTGTATCTTAAAAACTAGGTTTTTAAGATAGAAAAACACAAGGAAGTTTTTGATTCAGGGTGCGTTACGAGGTGAAAACTGCCTCTTCTACCAACTTCTGTCGATATAGACAGTGGCTTTTTAAACAAATACCTAAAATTGGACTTGTACTTTAGTAACATCGTAAACGTGAAGTTGCTTAGATTTATTTTTGCATTTTTCAAAATTTATTTACCCAGTCTTTTCCAATTATGAAAATATGTTGGTAGATTTGAACTCTTCAAGATCTAATGTAGTACTAAATAAACAGGGCCAAATCCTAAACCTGGAACTTTTGAGTTGTCTCTTCAGTGGGGAAAATTTAGTGTTGTAACCAATTACGACTACATGTTTATGTGGTTTCTGAGCAAATCAGTGGAGTGGAATGGTAATGACTGATAAATGCTTTTAGATAAAGAAATGTATCCAAAACATTGTTTAAAACTGCTGCAGAAGGGTAAACCTCAGTTTTCTCAGAATTGTTTTAGGGTTTCTTTTGTAGTTAGATATATACCAGTGAGTGAATTCAAGATTAAGCTGAACATATTCTGTAAAGAAGTACAAACTGTTAGTACATATTCATTTACAGGCAGTTTATTGACTAAGAAGCTGAGTGCCTGGGTTACATACGTAAACACGCACACATATATATATGTGTCTTGAGTTACATATGGTGAAATTAATGTGAACTGTTTTGACTTTTCCCTGGTAAGCTTTTTGGAGGCAAGTTAGTGAAGTGATAGCTAAGGTGATGTAGGCATGTGGTTTTTTGTGTCTATAAAACAATAAATTACTTCTTTTTCTAGGGTATAATAAACTTCGGCACCAGTGAGAATAAACTCTGCTTTGACCTGATGTCTAAGCGGGTAAGTCCTATTCCAAAAAGAAATACTGAATTTGTTGTGTAGTTCCTCCCCAGTGCTTGTACTTCAGGGAGTTATTGCCATTGCTCAGGTTTCTCTGGTAAAGTTTTTCATTGTGAATTTTTTATTTGTTGCAAGTCACCTTTGAATCCAGCTGTTTGTACATTTATTTATGTTATTTTTCCAGGAGGATAGGAACAAGGGTGTTTTTCTGTTCCTCTTTGTGATGAGTTTCCCTTTGGGGATGTACTTGGCTCAGAAAACCAAACAAAAACAAGATGCATTTTATTTTTTCCTGCTGACAGTACTTGATTTAATACAGAGGTTTTGAAATTAGTTTTGAACTGTATTTAATTTCAAGGATCTTCACATCTGTCTGTTATAAAGTCAAACAATTTGGACACCCAGTTCTCAGCTTACCCAAAATGTGCCCACGTGGCAGCAGTGAACAGTGGCAGCGCTTGAAATCTTCCAAAATCAGACTGAGCCAGCTGCTACCTGCTTAGTTTGTTCAGTTGCACCAGGAGAGGCATGAAACACATGGCACAACTCCAGAAGTAGAAAAGGTCAAAAGAAAACAAAAGAACTGTGCTGTAGACTGTGCTGTAGAGGAATGTGTCTGGACTTCCATTAAAAATCACTGCCCAGGTGCAGCCTGCGAGGTGGGCAGGTGGCAGTTTCTCCTAC
This sequence comes from Falco peregrinus, assembly GCF_023634155.1. Taxonomy (NCBI): domain Eukaryota; kingdom Metazoa; phylum Chordata; class Aves; order Falconiformes; family Falconidae; genus Falco; species Falco peregrinus. The sequence goes on from NC_073721.1 coordinate 84,962,181, forward strand.
CTGAAGTTGTCTGAGGGGAGGGAAGGTGGCTCAGGGTCGGACAGTCGGCCTCTGTGGTTTGAAGTTCATGGTTGTTCCCATTCCACCAATTCCCACCCTCAAAATGTTCCTTGTTTTATTTCTGCTTGCCACTCCACTGACTCGGGGGGATGCTACCCCACCACTCCGCCTTCCAGCTAAAAGAACAGGTAAGGCAGGGCTGCTGCCTGCACAAAAAAGGGTGCCTTCTAGTCTGTGTAGGTCGTACCTTCCTTCCTTTGCTGTCCTTTCCCCTTAAAACTAACACCAAGCCTGCAGTAAGTGGTGCAGAGAGAGATGGTAATCAGCTGCATCTTAATTAACCTTACTATGAAAATGAGTTAAGACTTTGTTGGCTACAGTGAGATGAGCCATTACGCTTGTGGCAACAAGCTGAACAGAGATACTGTTGCCAGTTATCGCAGCCTGGAGTTACAGTATGGCTTCATTGAATGCAGCACCAGCTGGGGTTGGAAGCAAATTATTTCTTGCTGTTTGGGACAATGTTGCTTGTAACAGTACTTGCTGTTTCCACTGAATAAAGTAATTTATCAGATTTCTGTCGTCAACTTTTGACCCTTAAATTAGAGAATATTTTGTGGTGTGAGCTATCTTAGATGGCCTTCATTTCAGTTGGCCCATCTGGTTTCCTTAGCCCTTAATGCATTATCTTTAAGGGTTCTTCTCTTATTGCATAGCCATTTTTGGCAAAGTCTGCTGATATGTTTTATGTTGCATTCTCTAGATAAGCTTAGGAGAGAGATCTAAGGAGGCACAATTCTGTGCTACATAGGCTTCAAGAACATCTACAGCTGAATAAAGGAACTTTAATCCTATAATATCAGGTTGTAATTCTGCATGGGATAAGGACAGTGTCTTTTAAACTCCAGAGCTTGGCACCAGTTATTAAAACACCAATACAGAATGTTGTGGTTTTATTTTTTTCAAACAAAAACTTTCACACTGCATGTTGAATTTCCCTTCTCCCTTGCACTGTCACCTACTTGTTGTGTCCCCCCACCCTCACCTTTTTTAATATTAACTCATAGATTTTGTTGCCATTAAATATGTGGAAGGTACCATGTACATAATATTTGTTTATTCCCTTTTTGTTTGTGTAAAATGTCCTCTTCTCTCTGCCTTTGTCACTGCTGTGCTTTCCTTTGCAACTTCATAGAACTGGATTATGTGAAACCCTGATATTTACAACCTTCAAAATATTCAGATAAAAGCAGTGTGCATACTTTTATCTAAATATAAACATTATAAAGGGCTCTGCGGTCCAGGTGAATCTTGTCTTTGAGATCAGAATGAACTCCTAATAAGGAACAAAGTGCCTGCCCTGGGAAAGAATTACCAAGAAGATAATTTCATTTTTCTCCTGGCTTTTGAAAGCTCCTGTAATGCTTCAGTACTTACAAAATTTATCAGAATTATAGATCTGAAGGAACTGTGGTAACTTGGAACTAAGACATAAATGAAAGCTAGAATTCATTAAAAAAATAATATACTGAAAGTTTATTAAAGAAAATATGTATCTGACTGTGATTCAAAATCTTTTCTATCTCTCTCTGACAGTCTAGTCCTGAGCTTTCACAGCTGGGACTTACTTTCCAGCTGAAAGCTGTTGTTCTCAGAGGTTGAGCAAAACATTCTTTGAAACTGTTTGGGTTGCTTCATTTGCTGAGAGAGTCTTCTGCAGATCTCTTGGTTGTGGGTATTGTGGGTATTGTGCGTATTGCCCGTTCTGCATCCTTTCTGTAGATCTCTGTACAGTGAAGTTTTGGCTGCAGTAACTTAGCAGAAGCTTGTACGCTTCATATAACCTGAAGTTATCACTGATCAGTTTGCTGATCCTTTCTTCTCTAAGATGCATTAATTTTGATGGTCAGTGGCTTTCTCAATCCAGTTTTACAACTGTTGAAGTTGTGTGTGTATGTGTGTGTCTGTCTATGCAGGTATGTACCTGTACATGGATCGTGTCTACCTCCATGTTTCTGATATCAGTGATTGTGCTATTAATGGATCTTCTTGTTACTTTCAGCTGACACAGACCGATATGAATCTGATGGAGCCTCCACTTCTTCAGTATCCTGACTGGAAGGGACATATGTTGTAAGTCTTCTCTTTTCTCTAACGCTTCTCTGTTTGACTGGTTATTTGATAAGCAGAATGGATTCATACAAACAACTTCTGCTACACTCACTAGTTAAAACTTTTCTAGGTCACTTAATCATCTTTTTCTTTGCAAAACTGTAAATTAGCTGCCCAACAAGTTCATCCAGTTAAAAATCCTTTTATGTGAAAGAAGATGCAAATTTACTAAAGCAAACACAGTTTTAAAAGCACAGTGTACATTAACAAATTGGGTAACTCCAAAGAGTTCTTTGAAACATAGTGAACACTTGGGGACTTTAATCTTTCTCTTCTGTGCCTCGATGGAAGCTCATCAGAAATGTATGCACCATTATAGGCATTATCCATGATGCCTCTGCCATGTATAAAAGCCATGTCCGTGGCATGGGCCTGAGCTATTCTGTTTTCTAGCTATTTTCGCCAGACTACTGTGCCCTGGCTTTATTTTCCTAAGATGTGGACCTGGGGAAGCCCAGCCTCTTGGAGAATAAGCTGAATCAATATTTGCTTTTGTGTCTTTCTCAGTTTACGGGAGGAAGTGGCTCGATTTTTGACCTATTACTGCAAGGCCCCTGCACCTCTTAAGGCAGAAAATGTGGGTAACCCACTTTCCATTGATGTCTGTTCTAATGTATTGCCATTTGTTGTCAAACAGTTTCATCTTCTGTTTTTTAAACAAATTATTTGGTAAGATGACAGCCTTTTATCATGTAAACGAGATTGATTCATAGCCATTTCAGTAGCTTTTGATGCACACTTCAGCCAAAACACTTTGGGTCTACTGTATGTTTGTTCCATGCTTTACTTTTGTGTGCCAACTCCTCATGCCAGTGCTCTCGGTGGGGCTTTATGTTTTCATTTCCTTATTCAGCTCTGGGACCTACTGTGCCTGTATCCCTCAGCCTTGACAAAGTATGCCCACTGTTCCAGTTGAGTTTAATTTCATCCTGTTCCACTGTCACACCTCAGGACAAAAATCTGTAACTGAGCCTAGAGTAGTTTTAGCCTGTAAAAACAGACCTTTTCAAACTTTGTGGCAGTGTTGTAAGGAAGGCATCGAGACCTGAGTCTCTGCAGGACTTGCTTCCTTGGGAGGGATGGAAGCTAGGCTGGCTCAGATGCCTGAGGAGATCAGGGACTCCTGCCTCTGCTGAGTGCTAAAGGCAGCAGGAGCTGGTGCAGCCAGTGCATTTTTGGCTACAGTAATTCAACAGAAGCCCATACTGTGTGTCAACTGAAGTTACTACTGATCAGTTTGCTGATTCCTGCTTTTCCAAGGCAGCACGTTCTGCGTGATACTGTGAGTGAAACTCATGGGACCTGTGAGCGCCTATCTTCTAGAAGCCAGGAGTCAAACCTGCTCCTGTATGAGAGTGGTTTCCGCTTTTGCACAGATTTGGCAGGAGGTTGGAGCTGCTGTTACCACAGAGAGATGATAACATGTATTAGCTGATGAAAAGTAGTTTGCTTTTCTAGCAGTTCATAACTACTCCCCAATTTTTTCCCTACTTAAAGCCTACTTTTTTTTCTAAATTGCATATTAGAATCAAGACAGCACCGGAACAAAGTGTCTCTGAAGCAAAGAACAGAATTTAAATTGTTTCTGGTAGAAGTGGAATTTCAGCAGGAAAATTCTGGGAACATCTGTGCTAGAGAACCGGGGAGAAAATACATTTCAGTGATATGGTCAGAAATTATTATATAGTGTTGTCTTTCTATGGACAGATTTATCACTAGCCTCTCTCTTTCTTCTGTAGGTGATTGTTTTAAATGGTTGTGGCTCTTTATTTTCTGCGTTAGCTACAGTCCTTTGTGATCCAGGGGGTAAGTGGATGGTTGGGAGATTTTTTTAATGTTTATTTTTGCTGGGAAATAATGTGTTGCTCTGTTTAAATATTGTTTGACAGAAGTGAGGTAGAGGAATTGGCTCTGGCCTGCTGCAAAGTTCTTGTTTTCTGCAAGATTGTGCTGTGAAATTCATCATGTCTGTGGTCTGCAGACGTCATGCACTCAACACTTGGTGTCTTGTCCTGTCTGTCTTCACTGTTTTCATGGTGTCTTGTTTTAGTTTGTTAGGCTAAATGTGGGCTATGCTCATGTTTACCTAGGTTCTTGCAGAAGATTAAAGAATTAACGGAAAAATAAAGTGGAGGAAAAGGCAGTAACATTACAGTGTTTTCCTCTGAAATGAGGCAGAGCTGTAAAAAAGCTTTCATGTTTAGCTGAAGTACATTAGAAGAGCAAGGCCTGTGACCTTTTGATAACCAGTTTTGTTTTCTCGGTTCCAGAAGCTGTTCTGATTGCTACTCCCTTTTATGGTGGTATTACCCAGAGCGTCTTTCTCTATGGTAATGTCAAGCTGGTGTACGCGTATTTAGATAGTAAGGTAAGATCTGAGGGAAGGAAATACCAACCTCTGTAGTTAAAAAATAATTGACATTGGGAAAGTGCCGAGCTTTGGGAACCTTTGAAAGCAGTCCTCAGAACATGGATAGGCTGCAGCCTGTGGACATTTTTCCAATATATATTGGAGATATATAGATAGATAGATAGATAATATAAATAAAATACAAAAACTGGGCATATAATTTGTAAGAAGGTTGTTCAAGACTGTAAATCTGGATTCCAGTCTTGTCCTTTTCTTGTATCTTACTCCCAGTAATGGCTCTTGAGAGGAAAAAAAATGGCCGTTTTGAGCCTTGGAGACAGAAGTATATACTGTCCTACTAAAGATGGTCCCGGGGTGGAAGAGCAGATGGAGATCTTGCATTGTTTTATTTATTCAAGGATAACCAGAGTATTCTGTGTGTGTGTGGCCAGCCTGTGATGAATATTTCTTTGATATTATTTATTTAATTTTTCTCTCTGTAGTATAAAGGTTAAGATGGTTTCTTTGTCGTTATTGTGGCATTTTTATTTTCTTTTGGGGAACATTTCTCAGGCGATTGGCTCAAGGCAGACTCTATTGAAATAACTTGGCCTTTTTTATCTTTGTGGTGTCTTCCAGATTACTGGAACAAGCACTCGGCCTTTTCAGCTTACAGTGGAAAAACTGGAAAAAGCCTTACAGGATGCCCGGGCAGAGGTGAGTCTAGCTGAGCTTCACATTACCATTAAGTCTACAATATGTTTGAGACAGCATATTCCAGAAGTGGCCTGAAGATCAAAACATTTTCAAATTCTAGCACCTGGCTTTCCAGTTGTCCTTGTAGACCACCTGAGATTAGGCTACTTGCAAACTCAGGGGCAGGCTTAGGGGGAGTCCCTGGTGTTGTGTCTGTCCAGTCCAGGTTTTTTTTTCCAGCAGAAAAGATAAACCAGGAGTACCAGACCATTCACAAAGCACTGGAACCTATTCATATCACAAGAAAAATGCACCTGGGCATGCACTAAAAAGTAGAGACTACCCAGGGCTTCTCCTTCATGAAGGCCAGCTGAGTAACTCCAGAACTTACTGCTCTATGTGGTTAAATCCACTAAGAACACCGAGAATTTTTGCAGGAGGGAGAGAGGTGCAAATCTGAAGGATAAATGCAGATGAGTATCACCTTTCTGAAGAGTTAGTCTGTACATTTGGATGTTGTCCTAAGCACTATATATGTTTAGCTGCATCTTAGATCATTACTGGCCCTGACATCTCCAGTCAAGTGTGCTCTAAATGAGAACAGTTTACATCCACATAGTTCAAATTCCTATCTTTCTTGCCTCATTTATGGCCAATCTTCAGTACTTTGTTACTTCCCAATTACTGATATAGCTCAGAGAAAGTTCTTTTCTATGCTGAGAATGCATGAGAGCATCTTTCTCATTAATTGTTTGACCAGATGGCAATGTTTGTGGCAGACTCCCTCTTTTCAAAATCATAGATTATTTCTATGTTTTCTTCAGTTCACTTTGCAAGTGATATAGTTGTAAAAAAACAAAAAGAAAAAAAAAATCTTAATTTGTGGCTAGAAATTTTCTCATTCAAATGTAACCTTTGAGGTAAAAAGTCATGGTGGAAGCTTGAGGGAAATCTTGTGTCACACTCGCTGCTCAAGTAGAGGGACTGAAAATTTATCCCATGGTGGGTGCTGTTTTAATACTGCATTATTTGTGTTCTATAGGGTGTGACTGTAAGGGCCTTAATTCTTCTGAATCCCCAAAATCCCCTTGGGGACATCTACTCCTTGTCAGAGCTACGGGATTACCTGGAATTTGCTAAAAGGTATGTCAGTTTGGAAGACCGAGGCATCCTGAGTTGGGTATGGCTATCAGAATCTGGTGGACTGCTTGCTGTCCCTATATTGATCTGTGATTATCTTTGAAGTCAGGCAAACAGTCTATTCTTCACACACAGTGGTGGGCTTAAGAGAGGAGAGGGGAGGTCTGGGGACAAGCAAACATGGACCATGCAGTCATCTGGAGTGGCAAAGTAATTTGCATCAAGGGATGCAAGTTTTATTTGTTGGTAGTCTTAGCAAACACTATGGTGCTGTGCTTCTCTGGTAGGAAGCAGAGTTCCTTTCCTTTCAGTTTCTCTGTGTGTGCAAAGACAAAGAAATATATGAATATGGGTTCCCAGCTTCATCATGGATCACAGGTACTCTCTGAGATTCAGAATCTGTGAGATTATCAGTGGACGATGATACAACTTACTCTAGACAGGTAGTACATACAGCAATTAATTTTCACTAGTGCATTGGAAAATACTGAAGTTTTGTCTCATTATATGGTTGCAGTGGGTGACAGGTGGATATATCTCAAATCACTTCAATGTACACATAATAGACCTGAATTGTGAAAAAAAATGCTTCTGTAAAATTTGGCGTCCCTCTTCTTTGTATAAAGCAAGTCTTTGCAGGCCTGAATTTATCACTGCTTCTAACCCAGAAGCAACTTTCTGTTGTAATCTCCATTTTGTCCTTTTGCAGACATGAATTGCATGTGATAGTAGATGAGATCTACATGCTGTCAGTTTTTGATGAATCAGCCACGTTTCACAGTGTCCTAGGCATGGACAGGTAAAATCAGCTCCTACTTCCCTGGTCATCTTCCAGTGACAGTTCAACACGATGCCGTGCTGTGAACTTGTGGCTGGAAGTTAAGTCATGAGCAAGCAAATTCTGAATCTGCCTTATGCCAATTTTCGGAATGGCAAATGCATTTTGTCAAGTGCAATCTAGCAAGTGAAAAATGGTAGGTAGTTTCTGTTGTGGCACACTTTTCAATGTGTGCTTCAGTTTTTGCTTGTGACAGTCCCCAAAACTGAAAACGGATGTTTCATTTGTTGAGAGTGGGCTTTTCTTCCTACCTAAACATTATTACCTCTTTCCATGTCTCTGTTGATGCCTGTAAAGTCTTTCTGTTGCTGTTTGTTTTCTGGTTTTTTCATATAGTAGTCACAGATCATAGTGTTATTACAGACTGGAGAACAGGTTTTATTAGGTATCAATTTAATGAGATGAGAAAAACTTTTCAAATCTCACCTTTTAAAAATATGGTGGGCTTTATTTTTCAAATTTCTAGTTTTCACCAGTGGTGCTATCTTTATTTTTGTGCTCAATTGCAAGGAAATAAAATACACTTGGTTAAGTGTTAGCTCAGTGTTTCTGGGCTTGGATGTAAAAGAAAATTACTTTTAATTCTTGGCAAATGCATTGGCGCAGGCTTGATTTCTAGCATTATATGTACAAGCTTCATAGGTGCAGGAAATCTGTGCATGAGATATAGCACTTGCAAGTATCTGTGTATCTGAAATACTTTAAAATTGTGTCTAAAACTAGTTCCAGGGAGTTCCTAGGTTCTAAAATTAGGTTGGATTTGAATTTTCCCTACTTGACTGATGTTCCATGCTGCACTGTCTGTCATTGTGTAATGCTGCCTCTCTGTTTCTGCAATGCTGCACTGGTGATCCAAAAGCTTCAGCACCTATGACACTAACTGCCCATCTGCATCCTTCTACATACAGATTGCCTGATCCACAGCGGACCCATGTGATGTGGGGAATAAGCAAGGTGAGTGCTGGTTGCCATCGTGCTGTGCCGCCTTGGCTGGTAGGGTTGGCCTGGTGTCCTCAGGTTCCTCGTGCTGGAAAGAACAAGGCAGTAGTAATAGGATCCTGGTCTTCCTGTGTAATAAAGTAGTTTTTCTGTGTCTTCTGCAGGATTTTGCTGTCTCTGGGATTCGCTTTGGTACTTTGTATACAGAGAACCAAGATGTTGCTAATGCAGTGGCTTCTTTGTGTTACTTCCACGGGGTTTGCGGACCTGTCCAGCACAAGGTTGCACAGCTGCTCAGAGACAGAGGTGAATCAGTAACTCCGTGTACGATCATCTGCTGTTGTGTGTGTCTTAGTACCTGGGGGATCCCCTCCCCTTACTTTCCCAAGTGGTCTCCTGTTAGTACAGCTTAATTGACAGTCTTCTGTAACCCTGAAGCTGCCCATGTAACGTAAGGCTGACAGTTCTACAGACAAGGACCATTTCTGCAGAGCTCCTAATCAGCAGAATTAGAGGAGCAGCTTTGAAGAAGTGTGATAGCTCTTTGTATAGACATAGCCAGAGTTATGTAGAACCAGCAGAGCGGAAACAAAGAATACAGGCTTGTGGGATGAGGGAAATGGAACTGGATTTCTAGGGAGTGCTAACAGTCCACAGCAACTAAGAGCTATGAACGTAGGGAAACTTTCTCAGGAAGGTCAAGAAGATATTCTTCTGCACAGACATGAAACTGCTAAATAGGTTTTGCCCCTCTTTTTGCTATTTGAAGAAACAGAAAACAAAAAAAGGAGGTGAAGGGTGAAACAAAAAGGCACTGTGAGTTTTTGGAAACCTGAACAGACCTGAATTCTTTCTCAGTTCGTGACTTTTTTTTTTTTTATGTTCTCCTCCTGGTCAGACTGGATCAACCAGGTGTACCTGAGGGCCAATCATGCCCGCCTAAAAGCTGCTCATACGTATGTGACAGATGAACTGAAGACACTCGGGGTTCCATTTCTCAACCGCAATGCAGGCTTCTTTGTCTGGATTGATTTCCGAAAGGTTGGTAGTCTTAGGAAGGGAGGCTTCTCCTGGGATGAGGGCAGGCACGTGGTGCAGCTGCATCTAGAGGAAAGTTTAATACTGTGATAAGCATTTTGTTTTAACAAATCTGTTGTCTGATGAGCAGAGGGAAGGGCTGCCTGGTATTTCTGTCCCTTCTTTTCCTTTCATCTGTCTGTGCATTTCCCTCCTTGCAGGAATCTTACTGCTCTCAAGCTACTTTCCTCCCCATTTCTTCCTTTATATCACAACTGCCTTACTTCAGAGGTAAAAGGTGTCTCCCCTGGCCTTTGCAGACCTCATGGGAATCAGAAATTCATGAGGATCTCAGTGATTTAGCCTATATGTTACTAACCTCTGGCCCTTCTGCTGACTCTCCTAGTACCTTAGGACAGGCACATTTGAGGAAGAGATGCTGCTCTGGAGGCGTTTTCTGGATAACAAGGTCCTCCTGTCCTGTGGTAAAGCTTTTGAATGCAGTGAACCTGGATGGTTCCGCATCATCTTTGCTGACAAGACCCACCGGCTGCAGTTAGGTGAGTAATGTTTTCTTCTCTTTTTCCTCCCACCAGAATTTCTGCAGCACCCTTTCCTCCTCTCCTTAATCCTAAACTAACCCTATTACTATTATCCTCGTCTTCCCTGTTTTTCTCCCCCTTTCCTTCCATCCTCCAAATTTTTCTGGATCTGATAGATTTGGGGACACTTCTGGCTTAAACTAATCCACTAGAGTTTCTCCTCCTTATACCATTGCAGGTATGCAACGGATCCGCAAGGTTTTGGAAGAGCGGGAGCAGGAGATACTGGCTGAGGAGAAGGAGCAGCCTTGTCAGTCAGATCAGGACGGTAAAGCAGATAGCACAGATGAAGTCATTTTTGTGTCCCGCCACCAGGAACCTACCTGTGCCAGTAGCTCCAACCTTGGTGACCTCATTGGCCTCCTGCAGCAACAGATGCGTTCATCTGACTGGCTACAGAAAAATACAGCCGAACAGTTTGCACAGGGAAAGCCAGAGATCTATGACGTATTCAGCAAACTGGTGGGGAAGCAGTAGGGGTCAGTGTGCCTTCAGGGGACTTCCTGAACAGTGACTGACCTGCCCCTAACAGCTCAGCAGTGACTTCCAGCAAATTATATATTTTATGTATAGGAAGAAAATCACTTTGTAAAACTCCTCCTCTCCCCCCTGTTTGAGATCTCTAATTTGTATTATATAGGTGCATTCCTTGGATTGGGGTGAGGGTAGGGAATGGGGGGAGTCTTGTTCACCTGCTGCCCCCTGTCCTGCGACATCATTGTATTTTGTATTTCATTTCTAATGAATATGCATTTAACTCTCTTATAAGGTCCTGTGGTGTCATTTTTTATGCTGCTTATGTCACTCTTTCCAAGAAGATGGAGACTTGAGATTGCCAAAATGTGTAAAGTTTCCCTTTTCCTGAATGATAATCAGATGTAACTGATAGCAGATGACTGCTTTCACAAAGAGGTGTTTTTGGGAGATAGAACCTGGTGTCAGCCCTAACTTAGCCTTGGCTGGCTAAGGGTAAATAAGCATGTGCACAGGTTCACCTGCACGGGTGAGGCTCTTAAGATCATGGTCATCTAGTCTGAGTTCTGTAAAGCTTTTCATTTTGAGTTGGTTTCCAGTGTAACCTCAGATCAGATAGTATCTTGGTTGGTGAAATGCCCATTTTTGTTTCTATCCTTCTTTTATGTATTCATAGAAATAAGCAGCATCCATTGGCCTTTTGGCACAGCATCCACAAAAGGGTTAAGAATGGAGAGGCAACTGAAAGTATAGGTGCTTTCTGCAGCCTTCCTATCCCTGGAAGTCCATCCCTTCTAGTTAGCAGTGAGCTATATTGGCAGGACAATGCAGAGAATGCTACTTCTTCCACCGTGCTGGGTGTACCTACTTTAAGGCCACAGGTTTCCAAGGTGGCACCTTCTACCATTCCCAGGGTAATTAGGACAATTTTTTAGCTACGTTTGTCAATTTGCAGGGTAATCTTTTGACTAAATAGTGTTCTTCAGTCTCCTTTCCTTCCTCTTTTCTGTTTTAAGAGACACTTTTTCATGTATGATGGTGATAAAAGTGTTTCAGTTGGAAAGCTTCTTTCACAGATACATAGCCCTTTAATTTCTGGTACTATAAAATTCTTAAAGGAGTGTAAGCTGCTTTTTATGCATACATATTAATCCAGAGTTCAAGGAAATCGCCCATGAAAACTGCATGGAAGTGCACCTTTCTCCTCCTGTCATTTGTTCTAGTAGTCATCAAGTTTCATCCTGGTGGCGTTATGGAATCTGTTTATATAATGAGTTAGGTGCAAGACAAAATTTAGACTAAAGTCTGTGCTGTCAAAGCAGTTGGAATTTGCTGATCACAAGTGAAGAACTGTCTTCTAGTCTTCTGATCAAGCCTCCAGTATGAGATTGGAAAGGCAGGAAAACAATCCTTGGTCCCATGAAATACATGCATCTTGCTTAGATTTCTTCTCTGTAGATCATTTAGGAGAAGGGTAGTATTGAGAGTTCACAGGAAATTCAGATAATTCTTTCATACAGTCTTTAAAATGGCTTTCATTTTACAGTTACCTTATGAGGTGGGATGTCCATGATTGATGGCTCACAGTGGCTCTGTTGATCTTGTCCTTCATCATTGCAGCTTTGGGCAGATAAGCATGTCATAATGAGTGATAAAAGCATATGTCTATATCATAAACCAAATTATTAAGGCAGAGGTAGCAAATAATTAATGCAACTGCACTTTGGTGAGGTGATGGTAAAGAATTTCCTGGACAGCGAGGAGAATCTGACCAGTGGCTGAGGAGATGATGGTGCTGCATGTGGCAGCTGTTAGAAGTAACTGATCACTCTCTCAGATGCCAGCAATGAGGCAAGGTTAGTGAGGTGATTGGTGAGTACAAGAGATAGTTATAAGCATCATATTTGCTTATTAGTTTGGTATTTGTCCATGTACAATATTTTTAAGTACATTCTTTGAGTATTATAATCTATTTTCCATTTGCTCTTGGGTGTCCACAAAGCAAGCTATAGCACAAGACAGGTATTAATGGAATGGGGCAAGATGTACAGCTAAAACATAAATGACCTTACTGGTTTGCTCCCCTCTTATTTATGTATCCCAAGGAGGGTCCAAGCAACAAAGATGTAGGGAGAAAGCTCTTTGAAATGAAGAATGAGGTAAGACTCTATAAAGCATTAGTTGAAGTGGTATTTCAGGGGATTCCTGTAACAAACTCAATCCATTAATGACCCCTAATTTTCTTTTCTTTTGGTGTTCTGGTCACTCCTATGGCTGGAGTGTGTAAATATGCAACAGTAACAATTAATATGTTGTTCACCTGTAGATGTTTACTGCTTCAAAAGCAGGTTTATTGTACTGTGTCTGTGTGGAAGCAGCTAGTAAAGCACACCTCTCCACAGGAAAGAGGGTGTAATGCACTTTCAAAACCCTCACAGCTAATATAATATGGCCCAAAGTCACTTCTATCTGAGCTTGCTGTAATTCAAAATAACAGGACAGACATACACTTTGTTGCATAGAATATTTTCCATGTTTTTTTCAGGTTAACACCTGCCTGAGCTCTCCACTTAGGACTGTTAGCTCAGTCACAGAAACAGTAACTGGAAATGAGAATAGAGAGAAATGTGATGTTATGAGCCTGCTGTTGGAATAAGCAACATTTGTTCTGACTGTGCAAAACCCATAAATTTTAAAAGTGGCCTTTACTGGTTGAAAAGAATTGGTAAACATTTAGAAATTTCTGTATATATGTATATAGAAGTTAAATCAACTCTTATTTGCTGTAAGAATATCCTGACAGAAAAAACAAAGGCTCTGCCTGTACAAGTTGTTTGTTCCTTCTGCTACCTCCATGTTAGATGTTCTCTCTCCTCACTATTTCTCATCATTATTACTAATGGCTTTTTTTTTCCTGTGTGGCAAATCTCTATGGGGAAAAAAAAAAAATAATGATGGACTGTCCGCCCTGCATTTTTTACTTTTACCAGTTTGTTAAGCAATAGGCAAACAAAGCAGTACCTGAAATGAAGCCAGTCAGATCTACATTTTTTTAGAGTTGCTGCATTTCATCTAAAATAAGAAATACCATCAGGATGAGCATAACACTGTGCTTCATTGCTTGTGTCTGTGTCCAATGTAATTAAACAAGATGATAAAATCCACTTTGCATACAATTTTTGTGGTCAGATTATTCTTCATATGAGCACAGAGAAGACCATAGATGGTTTCATGGTCCTTGCTGTGTTCCAGTCTCTCTTGTTCCCCACCCTTCGCTCTCTACTCCAGAGAAATGTTCAGCAGTTTTAGGTTAGAGGTGGGAATTTCCTGTATAGCACTGCTCTCAGTCATAGACACTTCCCTAACATACATTTCGGGTCTACTCTTGATGTGTCCATGTTGTGGGAGGGGAGAATCTGTGAGTCTCCAAATTATTAACCTGCATAACATTGCAGTTATGTGAACAGCATAGATGGGGCCAATTCTAGCTAAATATTTATGAAGGATCACGCAAGCTTAAGGAATGAATCTGTGAAGATGAGTTTTCCCTTACAGAAATGAAATAGATCCCAAGCAAAATATCTGCAAGGGAAAATACTAATAATTTAACAGTTCTCTACCTTAACTGAAGAAGGGCAGCTGCTCAAGTGTACTGTATGATAGATCTTTTTTCTAAATAAATGCTAATACCTTAATTGTTGTATTTCTCTATTAGAATGCAACCATCAGAGCACACAGCTGTGCTGACTACTCTGTGCAACCCCAATTCCCATAACCAGCCAGTCTCTTAAAACCTGCCTTGGGGTCAAATTATCACTTAATATTGACAATTTCTCTGCAGTCCTCCTCCAGTTACTTGGTTACAGAATTCCTCTGTCACTCTTGTGCTGCTGGCAGAGAGGGGATTTCATTTCGTCAGAGAGATGGTGGCACACAGGGGCTGGATATACAACCTTTTCACGGAGGAAGCTACATGAATCACACCCCCTGAAAATATCTGTGTCTTAAGTATCAGGCATGCAAAAGGGTAAAGCTACTTTTGTGCTTTTAATTACATATGCTGCTATTTTGCTAAGATAGGCTGACCTAACGGGATTGTTGTGGTTCTTTCTGAAATGATTCAGACTGCACCACGAAGAACAAGGCAAGGTAACCCACAAGGATATGTATACAAAAAGATGCAAAAATCAGAGTGGCAAGATACACTTGTTCTTTGTTCCTATTAATGCTTCATTTGTTACCAACTTACATAAAATGCTGGCAACTGACTGATGACAAGATACTAGATTATCTGCAGCCAACAAATGTACTAAAAAGTCTGAGGTGGTTATAAATACTCTACTTTTTGTCCTCAGTTTGCCGGAATTGGTTATTCTTAGCAAATTGCCAGTCGACCTTATCAAAATGAAGAATCAAAAATAGACTGGAAAAACACTGCAAGGAAAGGCTATTTTTAGCTCTCTGTCTATTCCCTGCTGCTATCCAGCAAGGTCTGATGGCACAGCTCATGCACAAGCGCTTAGATATTCTAGGCAAATGCTTGTCATGACCTGTTCTTTCCCTGAATACCTCACTGCAGAAAGCATTCAATTGATTAAAGATTAATGCATCTGCAAACCGTGACAGCTGAAAGCTTTAGCAAAGGGGAAATGTACACTAACAGGGCATTTCTACCTGCATGTTTCTGCTACATTATGGTTTCTTTGAAGGGAACCCTTGCTGAACCAAATCTCCTCACGTCTCACATCCTTCAGTGGGAGCTATGGCAGCAGACCTCCAAAGTATATTTATGTTGCTTTTTCTCTTCAATTCATGAAGGCAGTAGAGGATGTAGAGTTACAGACACCAGGCAGACCACTGTGTTGACCAGCACCATCAGTCACAAACCAGCAGCCCTGGAGGTATATGATGGACTGGCTCAAGAGACAAAACCATGCAATTGTCTGCTAGATACAGTTTATTGATCAGATTAATTATGGACTCAACTGATATAAACAAGGGTATCATTTGGTTGTAAGACATAAACAAGTCTCACAAAAAGACAAAACAGTGAAGGAAGGCAATGACCTGGCTGTTATAATATCCTGCTTTCTTTTATACTAGAAACTCTTCCATTTAGTCCAGAACCTTGTATATTGGTAGTAGCCATTAACAAATTCTTCAGAAGGAAAAATTGAGCTATGATTTTTAGTTATGCTATGCCATGGGTTGAAAATAAGGTGGAAAAGATGTCCCCAAGCCATTGCCCCTTCATGCCTGCCTTTTAAAATTATCTTCTTTTATTGTAAAGGTGTTTTCAGACTGTCCTGCTTCCAGCACCGACTGCACAAGGTGCACCATAATCTTACATGCAGCTGCTTTATGTGTGTGGGGACACCGTAGCAGAAGGCTCTCTGACCATTTTTCTCTTCTGTATACTGACCATTCTAGCTGAAAATACACGATGCTGTATGCGACAGCAGGCAAATGTATGGTGTGATGGTAAAGCCCTTAGAAACAAATTCCCAGACGACCCCCAAAGAATCATTAAAGGCAGGACATAAAAGGGCAAAGCAAAGAGAGGTGAAATATCTGATTTCTCTTGTGCATTTATAAAAAATGATAGCCCGTTATCCAGATGCTGATGAATATTTTTACAAGCTATAAATGGCAACCTGGAGTCTAAAAATAGATGCTGTGCTGCAGACTTGTCTGGCTTGGCTACATCACTAGAATATAAAAAGGCTCCCTAATGTGGTTTCAGGGAAATCTCTATCAAAACAGACTATGTCCTCCATTTTTTCTTGCTATTTTGAAATACAATAGCCGATGCTGCTTGCATTTTTTTAATTCTAGTTTTTAATAAAATCATGCTGCTTTCCAAATGTTCCTACAGGGATGAAACAATGATCAATCCTCCGTGAATATTTCAGCTACAGTTGATTTGATGCACTTTCCCTAGCAGAGAGGGGAGGCAAAGGAAGCGCCTGCGGGCACTGCATTGGGCTGATGCAGACTGCATCTGGCAGATCCTGGCCTCCCGGCTACACGTGGACCAGCCAGTGTCCCTGTCACGTTGGGTGGCTGTGGAGCCACCTCCCCAGCTCAGTCCCACCCAGACACGGCTGGGGTAACAAGTCCCAGGGCTGCAGGGATCTTGTGCTTGTTCCAGCAGCCCCAGCACATGAATGGTGCCCCTTCCAATTCACAAAATAATACACAGTCCATTCACCTTCCAGAAGGAGAGTTCCTGCCTCTGATATATGAACAGGGCAGCTCACAGCAATTTTGAGCTGATGGGTTAAAAACAGAAACATGAGCTCTAACAAACCCTAGTAACTTGTGCTGGGGAGGAGGGAAGAGCCAGTACCAGCCCTCAGAAAGGATGCTTTAAGACCTATGAGTCCTTTCTGTTGTTGGCTTTGAATGTCACAAAAAGGATGAAGGAGATAGCAGCGAGCCTGAGCAGAATGCTAGATCACCTGCTATGCTACGTGTGTGAGAAGAGGTTGAGAGAAAGAAGCGAAGGCACTGCAGTGATAGCATTTCTCCTTTCTTGTGGGAGTACTGAGCTGTCTGCGCATGCATGTGGACAGCTTTGCAGAAAGCTGTTTTCCCAAGGGCAGGTGAAATGGAAAAGAACTAACCCATTGCTGACAGTCAAGACTGCTTAAGGACACTGTACTCTGTGTGTGTATATGAGAGAGAGACTGAGACTCAGTTCAGAGATTTAAAACAGGGACAGATACAAGCCTTCTCTCATCCTTTCACAAACACGTTATAAGATAGTACATCATCACCTCACTATTG
Organism: Falco peregrinus; assembly: GCF_023634155.1. Lineage (NCBI taxonomy): Eukaryota > Metazoa > Chordata > Aves > Falconiformes > Falconidae > Falco > Falco peregrinus. The sequence goes on from NC_073721.1 coordinate 84,979,198, forward strand.
TACGTAAGATACAAATACATAAAAATGGATATAACAAAAATTGAAGAGGGGAATAATAACACATTTCAGGCCAGCAAAAGTTGACAGAGATACACATGGTAACAGTCTTTCAAACAACCCAGCATAACAGGACAGGAACAGAGGTGGCCTGCCTTGTATCCCAGACAGCAGGGAGCAGACGTTTCTGGCCCAGAAATCAGGCAACCAAAGGGGCTGCAGCAGGAAAAGATAGCATGGCAGGATATTACTGAGCTCTGGTAGCTCAGTGGCTGCTGCAATGTTCTCTAGAGACCTGCAGCTTTGCAGAGGACTTGCTCCTCAAACAGCCCTTATCTGTCCTCAGATTAGCAGGAGAGGCAAGCCAGTAAACAGGTAAGAACTGTTTACAGGTGGGAGATGTAAAGTCGTCCTTGTTTCTACCTCAGCAGCACTCAACATAGGGTCTGCTGGCATCAGCTCAGAGATCAGAGAAAGATAAAGAACACGGGTGCCACATGCAGGGACACTACACTGCTACTGCTGAAGCAACTCCACTGTGACATTGCACTGTGCATGGTTCAGCTGCAGCATCTTACCTGCTTAGGGACATGGTTTAACAATTGACTTGGCAGTTCTGGGTTAATGGTTGGACTTGATGATCTCGAAGTTCTCTTCCAACCTAAATGACTATGATTATTATTTTTTTTTTCCCCCGCAAGGTCTGTTTGCCCACAGACCAAGTAATCTCCCATTTTTGAGAATGAAATCAGTATTTGTGATTCCTGCACAGCTGAAGCTTTGTGCAATGAATTTGTCCTGCTCTGCCTTCTTCCAGGAGAGGGCTTGGTTCAAGCTGCTCTTGAGAAGGTATAAGAGACTGCATTGGTGAGAACCACCATCACCACGGCAGATATTTGTCTCAACATTGCTATAGCAGGAAACTCACACCATCACCACAGCAAATATTTATCTCAACATTAAGGCAGGAAGCCAACACCACTGCCACAGCAGAGGTTTATCTCAACGTTGTCAAAAGCAGGAAACCCACCAACTGACATCACAGAGCGGCAGGGGGAGCTAACCCTGAGAAACTTAACCAAACCCCTGTGCACGCATCCAGACCTGGGGTCAGGGGGATCAAGGGGCCTGAAGACCTCTGAGAATCACCTGATGGTATTGGGCACGCACACCACCACCGGGTGGAAGGTGTGGTTAAGCAGAACAGCTCGTGACAACCCTATAAAAGAACGGAACCAACCAATATCGGACAGAACGTTCCCCCACTGGACTTGGAAATGAATTGGACTGTTGGGACGCCGCAGCTCTAGGGTGGTAGCTATTGCTGTGAACTCTTTCATTCTTTCTTTCTTTCCTTCCTTTCTCTCTTTATCTGTCACTCTCCTTCCTTCGCATTTGCAAGCCTTTTGTCAGGCAAATAAAAGTTCCTTGGCTCTTGACTCCAGTTTGAGTCTTAATTCTGTTCCCAAGAATACAAGCAGAACCTCACTCCGGTCTTGGACCGGCATGCGACAGACAGGTTTGGGTTTTTTTCCCACTTCAGTAGTACGATACAGCAGACTGGAAAGTCACACACGACCCAGAAGTCCTTGGTCAATAAGAAAGCACAAAATAGTTTTGGAAAGGCACACAGAACTGGAAGAAAGTGAGTCACAAATGCAAAGGCATGGAAAACCTGCGTGGTGGTGTCTCATCAGTACAAACTTTATACACCCAGACAAACACTAACACTGTCCCAGTGAAGTGACCGGAGAAGCATCCCTCCAGCAGGGAGAGGCCTTCCCAAACCCCACAGCCAGGCTGTACTCACCGGGCTGGGCCAAATCCAGTGCAGTGCAGGCAGGAAAGTCACCAAAGGCCAAGAAAACTCCCCAAGGTGCGAAGCCAGCCTTGGTGGGGCTGGGGCCATAGAGGTGGGGCAGAGGAAAGGGATTAGCCTTCACCGGGGAGCGCCGGCGGTTTGGAAGGACTGGCTTCCTGCCGCCAAAACCGGGCCAAACGCACCGGCAGGCTCAGCGGGGCGTCAAACTCCCGCACCTGGCGGCTGTGGGCGGGGCTCTGGCCCGCCCCGCCTCAGGCCCCCCGCCCCGCCCCGCCCCGGGCCGGCTCCCGCCCTGCAGCCCGCCCTCCCGCCGCGCGGGGGCGCGCTTCGCGGAGGCGCGGCAGGACACCCACGCTCTTTCGGCGCCGGCGGGCCGCGCGCGTGCGCACGCCGGCCGTTCCTGCCAGGCCGGGAGGCGGCGGTGCCCGGCGGCGGGGAGCGACGGTGGCGGCGGCCGGGCGAGCCCCGCTCCGTGGGGCCGCCAGCGAGCTGGCGGCGCGGGCGGTGGGGCCCGAGCGACTGCGGGCGGAGGTGAGTCTGGGCGGCGGCGGGGGCGCGGCCCGCCCTGGGCTGTGGCGGGCGTTGCCGGCAGCCCCGGCCGTGCCCCGCTCCGGCGGGCCGTGCCTCCCGGGCCTGGCCGCGGCTCCTAAGGTGACCGTGCCGCCGGTGGGCAGGGAAAGCGGGAGGCGGGGGTGCCGCGGCGGGCAGGGGCCCGGCTGTGTGCCGGCAGTGCCGGGCAGCGCGGCCCCGGGGGGCCTGGGTCCTCCGCAGGCGGTTGTCACCGCCCGCTGCGCTGCGGCCCTGCGCCTTTCTGCCACCGTCCTGGCTGCTGCGTCTGACTCCTGTCTAATAGTCCACACGCTAGCAGGTCTTGTCTTGTGCCAGCAGGTTGCCCAGGTGGGTTGGGGGCCGTGTCAAAGCGATTAAACGTTTCCCTGGGTGGAGAGTGACGCTTCATCGAGGCTTTTTCCCCCCTGGCTTAAGTCTGGACAGCACTGATGGGTGACTCAAATGCTGGCTGTGAATGTGTAATGTTTGTCATAACGCAGGTGGCTGAGGCGCTGTATCGGAAAGGAGGAATAACGTGGTTAATGGTCAGAAGGCTGTGGAAAGTATTTAGTTATAAAGTGAATGGTAGTGCAGCATTCTGGCATCCGCCCTGATAACAGCAGCGTGCATGTATGGTCTTGTACAGGAGGCTTCTCCGTTTCCATCTCCAGAATCAGAATGTGAATGTAAATTGGTGAGAGCCACTGTTAAAAGTGGAATATTAGCATCTGAGGTTATTTTTGTGCTGCTGTGTGTAAGTGCAGTCATTTCATGCATGAGCCACTCTATCCTAACAGTCTTTTGTTAAGCCCTGCCAAATGAACGTAACCCAATTTGTTATAAAGACCATTTAATGCCTTCTTGATACTTTTGTTCATGTTTGTTGTCTGCCGTACAATTGACTGTCAGACTTTGTTTTCTCACAAAGCAAAATAACATCCCATTTGTCCAAAAGGAAAACACATAATTGTACCATCTATATTCTTCTTCAGGGAGAACATGCTTACTACATTTAAGAAGGTCCCACTGTGGAGAGTTCATGTTGATTTTATTCATTATGGAAGTTTTAGTTGAAAACATAAACAGTTTTCTGCATGCAACAAGTAGCTGGTTCTTCAGTCTGTAGTTAATATAAATTGCCTCTTGCTGGAACTAGAATTCTGTGTGTAAAAACTTGTAAGACACATCGAAGGTGACAGTAGTTGTGTGAGTTGGTTTGTGATAGTTTTTATTACATCGTGTTTTTAACTACAAGTGTTGGTCAGACTACAGTGAGCTATTACTTAAATGCTTTTCTTAGCGTGAGTGCAGTGTCAGCTCATAGAACACTTTATTTCCCTCAAAGGCATACTGACAGAGATGACATTTATTCCTTTTTCTTGCCAGAAGTAGTTTAGCATCATTCCAGTCAGATATGGTGGGGCTCCTGTAAAATTCGGTTTGAAGGCACCTTTACCTTAGGAGCATATGATGTTCCTAAGTTCTGCATGATGTCCTGCTGTAAGCCCTTTGTAGTGTATCAAGGCTGTTTCTCTTCACATGTAGATGTGTATTTTATTTTTTTCTTAGTATTCCCTATGAATACACTTAGATGTAGATGGAGTGGTACCCGTGAGGACTCACCACTTCTGTAGTGCCTGAGATTTCTTCCTCCCCTTGCTGCCCAAGCTGTGTGCTTTTCTGACTTGTGACTGTTAACTGGCCAACATCATTCCTCTACAGCCAGGCCTAGCAGGTCAGCCTCATATTGTCCTTGCCCAGTGGCACTCCCAGTTGGCATTTTGCATTCTGGTGGGATGTATGAGCATCTGAAGAATTTTTACTGTAATCTGCCAAGGCAAAGAACCTGTCTTGAAAGGGTTAACTGGATGTTTCTCTGCATTGTGGCAATCATGTATCTCTTCCAGAGTTCATCCTAAAACTTCTCTCTTTCTGTTTTATAGAGACAAGAGGTAATTGATTCCATTATGTGTGCGTCAGCCAAATATAACACCCGGGGTCCAGCCCTCATCCCAAGGATGAAAACCAAGCATCGCGTCTACTACATCACTCTCTTTTCCATAGTTCTGCTTGGTCTAATTGCCACAGGAATGTTCCAGTTCTGGCCTCACTCTATTGAGTCGTCCAGTGACTGGACTGTTGAAAAACGCAGTGTCCATGATGTGCCTGTGGTCAGGCTTCCTGCTGATAGCCCCATTCCTGAGCGGGGAGACCTCAGCTGCAGGATGCACACCTGCTTCGATGTCTATCGATGTGGCTTCAATCCCAAAAACAAAATTAAGGTATACATCTACTCACTGAAAAAGTATGTGGATGAATTCGGGACATCGGTGAGCAACACCATTTCCAGGGAATACAATGAGCTGCTGACTGCTATTTCAGACAGTGAATTCTACACTGATGATGTCAACCGGGCCTGCCTTTTTGTGCCATCTATAGATGTCCTCAATCAAAACACACTCCGTATCAAGGAGACAGCTCAGGCTTTGGCACAGTTACCCAGGTACTTACTGAAACTATAGTGTGTGAATTTAAAGAACACAAAGTGGAAAAAGCTAAGGCTAATGCAGGAGGGGAGGCTGCTGTGAGTCAATGGCAGAGCTAGGCTTTGACAGAACTTATCATCCGTATGCAGAGAACACCTTCCTAATTGTTGTCTGTTTCTTCTTTTGCCTTAGGTGGGATCGAGGCACAAATCACTTGCTCTTCAATATGCTGCCTGGAGGGCCACCGGATTATAACACTGCCCTAGATGTTCCTAGAGATAGGTATGTGTTTTGCTACGTTTGAATGCACAGATCTGGGTTTAAATGCCATTGAAGAAGCAACAAGTTCGGAAGTGCAGCCGATAGCAAAAGATGTGCTCCTTAACCTTTACAAAGCTGGAGTATAACTTCCTCCCCTGTCAAAAAACAGGAGAGAAGTGCCTGCCTTGTATAGGACAAGTGTTTGCTCCTGAAATTTGACAGTTTAGCTTCGTCTTATATGGGATGTGGCTGACAGCATTTGCTCTTAACTGTTGGGCATGCTGTAAGGAAGGAGAATGTTGAGGTTAGAACCTGTATCTTGTGTGAACACTTTACAGAATGTCGCATTTGATGTATATCAGAAGTTCAAAGATGATTGCAGCTGCGACTTTCTGATAGAAGTCAGGTGCTTCAGGGCATTTTAAAGCAGCTGCGCTACTTGACAAAACTATGGTGTATTTCAATAGTTTTTTGTCTTAACAATTACACCATATTAGTAAACAGACAAATGCTCTTAATTATTCTCTGAAAAGTTTTTTTTGAAAGTATTTGCCAGAAATTTAAAAGGCGTGAATCCTGAGCTCAGTTTTCACTTGCAGAATAGTTTACTTCTGGAAGAGGAAAAGAGGTTGTCAGGCAAAGAAACAGGAGTAAGATGAACTTACTTAACTTAGGTACTGTAACTGGGTATGTTTCTACTAGATTAGCCTATGTGTGCTTAGTTCTGCTGAGTTACGTCCAGTATAACCAGTCCCTCTCTTGAAGGTCAAGATTAATGTTCATCTCAGGCAATAAACCTTGCCTGAGATACAGGATCTTTGCTAAGACAATTGTGTATGGAGTATATCTTTATTTCTTTGCACCAAACACGATTTAAAACATCCTTCTAATGCCAGAACAGAAGTTTTTTTCTGGACATGTTCAAAAAGTTAAGTTTACTCATTGTAATCGTATCACTAACTGTGAAGTAAGGCTTTGGGTTTTTATTTCTGTGTATGAAGTGTTATATGCACGTGGGTTAGCCTGAAGAGGGCAGTCAAGCATCATTCCTACGTGACTAAACCTGTTACCTGTTAGTAAATAATTGTATTTGTTATCTTCAAATTTTTACTTCTTAAGGGGAATTTTCATTTGACAATGCTCTGTTTAATGGAATGGACTTCTTGGGGCCTGCAGATTTGTGGATGTGTGTGTCTACTGAAGATGTAGATTTATTAATTGAATGCAAGAGATTTCTTACACTGCATAATTTTTTACTTTCTTTTTTTTTTTACTTTTTTGTGTCACATGTCCATTTATATTTGGCCTTACATGTCTTGGCATAGTATGCAGGAAATGTGTTATTTTGGTATGTGTTTGTTCTACGTGTTTGTCATGTTAACATGGAAAGCAGAACAATTTGAATAAAAACAAATGGGTTTTGGCATACAGCTGTTGTTGTAGCTTGCCAAACTGACTCACCCTGCAGCTGTACGATCACTAGCTGTAATACATAAGAGAGGCAATAACAGAGAAAACGTGGGACAGAGAAAAGGTGGAAACTCCTTTCTGTAGGTAGCCAACAGGCTGTATTCAGTGTAGTATAGAACCTGTATTACAGGTCACAGGTGAGAAGACAAGGGATCTGTGAAGAAATCAGCAGTATGGACCTAGTCCTGGAAGGGCCCGAGTACTGCAGTATGAGGTTACAGTATGATTTTGGAGACCTCTGGAGATCTTAGTTCATATTTAACAGAAGAAACGACCTGGTGTGAAGGACAGTTTGTAGTATCACAGGGTGAGAGGCTACAGGCCAAAATAAAGGTATGGTTTCGAATGACTGGTCTGAACTGTACCAGTACAACTCCAGAAAGACTGGATTTGTGGAATTTTGTGGATTGCTCCTGAAATACACAGGTAATATTTGTGAAGTTTGCACAGGGAGCATGGCCTGCCTTCTCTATTCAGCACATATCTGAGATCATACATAGTTGAGTAGTAGTGGATCATGATGTTTGATAGAATTGTGTTCTGTTGATTTGCTGCAGAATATTAATCCAGGTAAAATATGATCTTATTCACAAAGGGGAATTCAGTTATATGATATTTTTGCATTTTGAAAAGTCTTTAGCTAAGTTACCTCACTAAGGCATTGTTTGTTCATTGAATCTTTAAAGTCAGTTTCCAAAGGCAGTGTAAAAGCGCTGTCAAAGATTGAAGTCTGCCTTGTGGGCATGAAGGCTATGTTGCTGGGATTAGCTGCTATAACATGTAATCTGACATAAAACTTAAAAAATAAGCTCTTTATTATTTATTAGTAAGTGCTATTGAATTCCGTACAATAATGAGCATAAAAAGATTTCTTTTGCAAAGTTACTCTGTAGCTGTAGAATTGAACATATGAACTAAGATACTTTTTTATTCTGTTTCAGTTGATGAATTGTGTTTCAGTGACTTGTGAAGTTTGGCAGAAAGCTGATGGTGATGGCAGCTGGGCAGAAATGTTTAGAGTACAGACCAGATGGGTCACTTCCTGGAGAGAAATAAGCATCAATATCTGAAAAGTGGTGAAAAGTTGCTCAGAAACAGGCTCATTCCTCACTGATCAGTGCAATTTAAATAATATTTGTCTTGAGTACATTAGGAGTTAATATCTCTACTCCCTTAGTGCACCACACAATGAAAATCTGAATGGAGTTATTTAACTGGTGTTGGTTCCCTGTGGGTTTATTTAGGTAAAAGTCTGCATGACACACACCTGCTTTCTCAAGGCTGACGAGGTGCTGTCATGTTTTCACCGGATCCAATTAAAACAATCTGGTTGTAGTTTCCCAGTTAGGGGGGGTTAAAAAAAGAGGAGGGGAATATGAAGTGCAAGAACAGCAACGCCCAAGCCAATTTTTTCTCCCTGCTTGTAACTGAGTTAAGACATGGATAACACATGGAAAAGACATGGAACACGTACCTTCAAGGGTAAGACCTAGTCATAGCAGCATTGTATGTGTCACCAAAAAGGGGGGCATTGGAAAGAAATCTAAAATAATCACTTAATCTGGAACATAAATTCTCACTCAGCACGTACTTGATTTGTCATCTCATTCTTGAGTTGGCTGATTTCTGCTCCTGCCATGGTTTGTGTTCTGAGTGAAGAGCAGTAAAGGGCAAGTTGTTTTGATTTTGTGATTGTCATCAAGCTGAAATGCATCTCTAACCCACATCCTCTAATTCAGAGCCTGGGATTTTCAAAGAGCTTCTTAAATGACATTTATGATCACTTGCTTGACTAATTGGGTAAAGTCACATTTATGGCAAAGTGTGATCCTGATGTTTGAAGACAGAACAATGGTGCTGCAGGTCAGAGCAGGAAGTGAAGTATCCCATGGGACATCTGATGGTGGTTGGAACAGGCAGAACATACTAGTGTTTATCTGGGGTGTCATGTTCTGATGGCAAAAAATGATGGGTCTTGGATGATAATTAAGTATAATGATAATCTGTTGTATGACATCTGTGGAAAAACTGCTTCTCCAAACACTATACTAAGGATTTCATTCAGTGATATCTGAAAACAAGAACATCAGCTAATGGATTGTCAGTGCCTCTTCCAGTCTCATCTTGACTTTTTATTCTGATGTGTCTGTTCTAATTACTGATGAGACATGTGCCTGCTCCGATCTGAACTGTGACATGTGCAGGCTTGTGATAATAAGGCTTTTGGCTGTAATCATAGCTGTTACAATAGGGACAGCTCCTCAAGATCCTTTCTGTAGTGCCTGGTGTAGTGGTGTTCTGCTTCTTTCCACAGAGAAGGAGAAGAACTGGAATTGGGGAAAATACTTTTCTCCAGACTACTTTGTCTGGTACCTTAAGCAGACATAGTATCCCTAGGACAATTTAAAGTGTAGCACACCCTCCTGTTTGGTGACAAAGGACTGAAAGTTTGATCAGCTGTTTGAGAAGTCCCACTAAAGAAGCTGAATCTGAGCTTCTTTTGGAAATAGGATTACATGTTCATGGTACCACCTGGTCACTGGAGACGAAATGGCAACTGAAAAGCTGATGTCCTCTGCTAGCATTTTTCAAAGAAGCCTAATTTGGGACAGGAGATAGTAACAAGCCTGTGTTTTCTGGCATTGTGAATCATGCATTGCTTTCTTCTGTACACATTGTTCTCTTATGTCTCTTAAAGCTATTCTGTGTAGCAAAAGGTTGTCCCATCTAGGAAAAGTCACAGTCAATCAAGGTCATCCTGTTGGGAGGCTGAGTTACATGTTAATTTATCAGTCTTCGCTGATTCCTGTGCTCTCTAGCAGGCAGTATTGCAAGCAGCCTCTACTGTTGAAATTTATTTTCATGGCATACAGGATTCTTGTCACATTTTCTGTTTATAGCATTTTTTTGTGTAATATAAAATGAAATAAATTTCGCTAGTTTGTATGACCACTTTGAAAATACAGTTGGAAATAACTCCCATTTTATTATCCAGCCTGAGAAGTCCAGAGTCACTGTAAGCTGCCAAAATGCCATGCTATTGGACCTAGACTTGTATCTGAAATATAGTTTGTCTCTTAACAATTCAAGAGCTGTTTTATTGCCGACATTGAGGAATACGTTAACTACTATAAATAATTAAGAATGTATTTCTTTAAATTAAAATTGACTTAGGACATGTAAGCTTGCAAACATGCAAAATTATCATAATGACTGCAAAAGATTAAATTTCCCTGTATTAATGCAAAAATGGTCCATTCCTTGGTGATCATACGCAATTGTAAGCATCCCTTTGATGAGTATATCCAATCTAGCAGTAAGCCCAGTTCACAAAAACTAAAGTGAACCAAAAAAACTGCATGAAAAACGCCACTGACAAAAGCTGAGGGAAAAACTTACCTCAAAGCATGCATCTTTTTGATATTCTGGTAATGAAAATTGGTAAATTGTGCTCTGAGTTTGAATGGTATACTGTTTAAGTTACTTTCTTGTATTTTTCAGAGCTCTTCTGGCTGGTGGAGGCTTCTCCACATGGACTTACCGGCAAGGCTATGATGTCAGTATTCCTGTTTACAGCCCGCTATCAGGGGAAGTGGATCTGCCAGAAAGAGGACCAGGGTAAAGCAATTCCCATGAATTTGGCAAAGTACATTCAATGTCATGTTTAATATTGAAGCTGATAAAATATAAATATAGCTGTTAACTTGTTTGGCTTGGGCAGTTTTTAAAGAGTTGCTTTTAATAGCTCTTGCTATTAAAATATATGATTCCAATGCTAATGGCCTTGGCTAATCTGCCAATGTGTGGTTTACCTATGAACTGATGATATTTTTGGAGTGATTCTGTTTTTTCCCTCTCTAGAAACTGAACTGTCCAATATGACAGCCTGATAGTGTTTCTGGTAGAATTAGATTCAATATTTCCAGTCAGCTGACAAGTTATTTCAGATATAAATAAGAGTAGTTGTTAGATGTTCGGTTTCTTTAAGGTATAAGTAAAACAGGGCAGTAGTTCAAAGCAATATAGATTCCCTAATAAATGAATGCTTCAGACAATTTATTTTAGGATACTTAAAAGCAAAGTGTACTAGGAAAAGATCACTATTGCAATGATAAAAGAAGTATGCTATACTTCCGTTGTGGCTTTGAAGAGAAGGAAGGGATCACGGGGATCAACATGAGTGCCTCAGTATCAGCCAGTGCAAACTTTGAATGAGTAATAGGAGAACAGGAGCAAGAATGTGATCTTTACCTCTGTATGTCTTGCGGATACATTCTTTGTAAATCAGTTTAGATGTTTTGGTGTTCTGAAGTCCTTTCAAAAAGACGTTGAGAGTTTGCAACAGGAGAAGCCTGTAAATACAGCTCTGAAGGGAAGAAGTTCTTACAGAATGTATCTTGAGGAGGTTAGTATGGTTAGCTCATGAAAAAGAAGAAAGAGAGCCGATTTGATTATGGGAATAGTTACACCCAGAGTTTAAAGTACTGATCTCTTTTTCTTTTTTAAAGTAATATAGTAAGACACAAACACATACAATGCCCCCAACCTTGGGAGTGAGACAAGTGGGAAATAAAGCACTAATTTTAACAAGGAATGTAATTAGCTATTAAAATGAGCTACGCTGGGAAGTGGTCGTTTCTCTAATCCATTCATGTCTTCAGAACAAGAATAGGTAGAAGTCTGGAAGGCATGTTTTAATTGATTATGGAAGACTGCTCTTTGAATATTTCATAAGCTTCCTAATTACACAGCTGAAAACATTTCACTGTAGCATATAACAGAGGCCTTACCTTTGTTAGGGTTTAAAAGATGGTCTGACTGAGGCAATGGGGGTAAATGACTTGTCCACTGTTTATGGAGATCAAGTTTAGAAATGCAGAAACTTTAGGTCCTTTTTTCTGACAACATCCTGCAAAGAATATGAATTATTAAAGTTGAAAACTGTGATTGAAAGGGTGCTGCCACTACCGGACACAAAAAGTTAGTGCACTTTGGCTTCAATTGTCTTCTCCTCTGGTACAAGCAATGCTGTTGCTCAGGGCTGCTCCAAGATATGCAGTCAATTACAGGACAAACTCATGCAGCAGTGGTTTGCTTTGCTCACACCCTTTATGTTCACACTTGTGATGCTCCTGGACTAGGTCAGTAGTGGGGCATCTGGTTGCATCCCAATTGATTCTTCATAGATCTCAAGTATTACAGTCTGACACAGAGTGAAAGCATGTCTTGTATTTCTGTGTGGAAAGCATGAACGTGATGATAGGCTTCAGCATGTATAGAACCGATTGTAAAGAGATATGCAGTCATATTGTTCGTATCCATGTAGTCAGCTAAATGTATGTCTGGTTTTAGGCTGGGTAAGAGAAACTGTTATGTGGGAGCTGATGTAATGTATGAGTCTGTGTTTGGTGAAGGTGTTGGAGCTTCCATGTTCTCAAACTTGGGTTGTTGTTTTTTTTGTGAGGAACAGACTGTAGCCTCCGGAGTACCATCTAGTGGGCAGTGAGCATTAGTAATTGAAACACGTTCACAGGTTCGGTTGCTTTTTGCAGGATAACTGTGGCAAGGGAACGATGCTCAGAGTTCAGGCTTGCTTGGGATAAATCATTATGTTCCACTATACTGTTATTTCCTGGGAGCTGGGGCGTACTTTCTTTTGTAGCAAGATTTGATACCTAGATTTTGAGTGTCATGATGACAGTTTCAAGGCAAAATTTGGTTTTAAATGTATACACAAACAAACCTGCATAATTTTTAACAGGTTATAGGCATTTATTATCACTCATCTGCATCAGTATTTCCTTTTCTTTTGAAACAAATCCTTTTTTATTCCTCTTACAGAGCTGGACTAAAGGGGTTTTAGTTACTCTTCTTTTTAGTTGGATTGTTTAAAATGTTTTAAATCCATCTCTCTAGAAATATATATTCTGTAGAGATGCTGGTAACAAGTTGGTAGCAGCTGGAGACTTGGGAAAAAGAGTATTTTTAAAAAAATTCTATGCAAGTCTCATCTGTTAATTGGAGCAACTAAAGTGACCAGCATGAAAATGAGTGGAGGTGAGAAGAGCAGCAGGAGCGGTCTGACTTTATAAAGTGTGTTTTTGTATGTGTTTTCAGAGCTGTAAATTAAAGATAGCATCACGTGGAGTAGAACTGGAATTCTAAGTGCAGGCCTCATGTTTCCTGTGTTCTTTTGGCAGCATGAGGGCAGGCGCTCGCTGTGTGTTCCTTTCAGTGGGGAGCTGTAGAGCAGTCTGACTTAACTGACACGTTTAAAAAGGAAATCAAAGCAGATGAGAATGAGTATAACAATTGTATGACATGCTATTTTCCAATATCAGCATAACTTTTTAAAGCAGTGAGCACTTAATTTGAGACTGTATTCCTGTGTGTTTTACCTCCAAAGTTAATTAGCATCTTGAAACACTTCAGTATTAAGGCACATCTTAAATATTCACATTTTTGGAATATGGTAGGAGTTGAAAGTGAATGGGATAATGGACCTTCAACTTTGTCCTGGAAATGTTGCCTTTATGTTGCCCAAAAGAGAGAAAGCCAAATCACAGCTAATGAAATGAGCTTGTCCTGTTACTGCTGTCACCGTATCAAGGCTGAAAAAGAGTTGTCAGTTCAGCATCTTTTTTCAGTTAAAATTGATGAGAAAATACATGGGAGAATAAACTAGCAGCAGCTTTACGTGTGTTATCTACTTTGTTATAGTAGACAAGCATCAAACAAAACAGACAATCCTGGCATCAGTAGCAAGCTGTTTTAATATGTAGCTAAATAATGTTTATTTCAGTTTATAACAGAGCTTATAATGCAAGTGCCCATTCTAATGTAATAAGCATTCTTTCCAAGTGCAGATTTATTCAAAGTTGTAAATAATGCTGAACCACTTACTGTCCAAGATTTAATTATATTGCATCATTACGCTTCCCAGCCTTGTTTGAACATACAGTCTTGGCAGTGTGTCCACATAGTTAATCTTGCTCTGCTTTTCCAGGATGGAAGGGAGTGTGTTCTAGAGCATCTTGGAAGTAAACTCACAGTGCTGTCAGGTAACCTTGCTGTGGTTTTTCAGTCCTCGCAGGTATTTCATTCTGTCATCTCAAATGGCTCTGCACCCAGAATACCGATCTGAGTTGGAAGCTCTTCAAGCTGAAAATGGGGAATCAGTGCTGATCCTAGACAAATGTACAAACTTGTCAGATGGGGTCCCTGCTGTTCGCAAACGCTGTCACAAGAATCAAGTCTTTGATTATCCTCAAGTGCTTCAGGTAAGGCTGTCTCTCCTGCAAGCTTCTCTTCCCCTTGGTTACTGTCAGCTGTGGAGCTCTTCCTGTTTAGCCCTGCTAACGTACTTCCTTATATTTAGTTAACCTGATGGCTGTGTTTTGAAACTGCATAATTTGTTATGTTAGCTTGGATGTTATATCTTAATTTTACTCTTATTTTTAAGAGGGCAAAGAACTGTGAACTCAAACTGATATACGCACTATGCTATAGTTTTAAAACACTGCTTGTGTATAACAGCTTCATAAGATTGGTCCTGGTGGGCTTCTAGTAACACATGACAATGTTGTGTAAACTTAAAAAATGATATGAAGATACTGCCAAATACAGCAGCAATGGGAGGAGAAACTTTTGGAGGCCAGACAAAATTGCTCACGTTAAAATTGGGGAAGAATATTGGAATCTACACCCTCCAGAATAACTGGCAAAATGATCTTCAACAGGCATGAGTTTGGAATTGTTTTCTTACATATGACAATCCAGGCCTTGCTAGATGAAGCTTGGAACAGGGGATGGCTTTGTCAATTGGGAAGAAGATGAAAATGAACTTTAAAGAGCTTATGCATAGATTTATTTGGGGGCAAAAGAGAGTGCTACATTTAAGGAGAGTTGGTCAGATTATATTTTTTGTAAGCAGTTTAGTAGCTATCCATACAGATAATTCTGTAGGGTTTATAACAGACTAAGCTAGAAGACTTGTCAGCAAGCAGCTACGAAAATATCTAGGTGAAATATGGTTCATGGCCTTGGCCCAACTTCCAAAGGCCTTTTGATGTGTCACTGAAGATAAAACTAGATGGCGTTCTCAGAGCCCTGTGTCTCTTAGCAGTTCACTAACAGGGAGGTGCTTTGGCATGTAGTGTGGTGAAGTGAGTTATGCCATAGGCCACTGTGCTCTGTCTGTGGCCACCAGCACATAATCTGTCTTTGAACTTCAGCAAATGATGATAAAATAACAAACAAGCTGAGGAAAGGCAAAGTTTCCACCCCTCCTGTTATGTTTTGGAGGAAATATGTTTAAAATTCCTTCTGGAGGAGGGGGGAAGGGAGGAAGAGGTCACCCTGAGTCCTAAACTTTCAGCCAAAAGGGAAAAAAACCCACCCAAACTTATTGGCTTTATTTCTGTAAATACAGACTGGATTGCTCGAGGAGTGCAAGTCAGGGAACCTGTATCTATATCTTGCTATATATGATTTTATAACTCAGAAGAGGGCTGGCACATGCCGAGATTGTTAAAATACTTTCCTTTGCAGAGCCCTGCATCTCCCTTTGGAATGTCTGGCCGATAACAGTGGTGATGCGAGGGGATGTATTTATAGTAACCTTTGTCTAGACAGGAAAAATGGTTATCTGGGCAGATGAGCATGTGTGTCCACATCTGGAGTTTTGTTTTTTTCCTCTCCCAGACCTTACTAGAGTCTCTTACACCTGCTGCTGTGTGATCTAGTGAGTCAGTGTTAAAAGGTGTGCTCGTTCTCTCAGCTTCTTCCATTTCCGCACCCTTCTTTTCCTTCTCCTCTTCTCTGAGAGTGGGGGAAGGGGGACTGCAATGACAGTTCATCCTTTCCAGTGCTGCCTTTACAGACTTCTTACTAGACAGGCTCTTGGGCTTCTGGGTTTCTAATGCTTCCTGTTTCCAGTCCTCTCTTGGATGAGGTTTTCAAGACTTCTAGTACTCTATGGGCATGAATGCAGGTCTTACAATTGCATTAAGAAACCAGCGAAGAGCCAGAAAACCGCCTTGTATTTTCTAGTTCCATTTTGATGTTTTGCTGCCCTGCTGAGCCTCCTGGCTCCTTTTCCTCAGGCCACAGAACACAAGCTGGAAAGATGTTTTCTTATCTGTGGGAGCCTCTGTATCAACTTTATAATTTTTTTCTTAGGACTTGGGATTTTTCCTTGTTTGTGTAGTTGAACTCTACAAGCATTTATTTTGTGATCTTGAATCTGTAGCAAGATTCCTCAGTGGCAGTGAGATCTAAAGTCCCTGTTTACAGGGTGAGTGCAGCATAGTCAGGAAATCTTCTCTGTTGCAGTTTAAACTCATGGCTTTTTGCCTTGTGTGTTGTGGACATGTGAGTAGATTATGTTCTTCCTTTTTGCAAATTTTTTTATATCTTTTAAGTTCCCTTTAGCCATCTTCCTCCTGCCCTCACCCCTTCAGAATACATAATATTGATATAGTCAGTCTTTCCTTGTAGATCATACTTTCAAGGTAAGTAATCATCCTTTTTTTTTTTTTTTTTTTCTCCTGAAAGTGCATTGCCCAAGACTGAACACACTTCTCTGTCTGAGGTCTTTTATTACTGAGAAGAGCAATTACTTCACATGTCATAGATTGTACTTCTTTTTGCATTCTAATACAACCTGTGGGTGTAGCGTTTTGTTTTTTCAACAGAAAAACATTGCTGACATATGAATACCCTTTCTTTTCGTGTTCTTTTGTAGGAAATGTTCTTTTCTGCAAAATGCAAAACCTAGGCAATTACTTCATGCTTTATATTTGTGCAGTTGTTTATTTTTATCTAAGTGTTGAGCCCTGTATGTATTGATATATTTTTTAGTCAATTTATCCATATAATGTCAAACTCTAATTCCATTATCCATTATGCTTGCTAATCCTGTAAGATCATAGATATTGTCAGATCTAGTAGGTATGGTCTTAATTCTGCTACTCGGTTAACCAAGGGACACATTGAATACTGTTGCACCTAGGAAGGATTATTTGGCCCATCACTGTTTTACCTGTGAGCCACTGCTAACTGCTTTATACTTAGAGTTCTGTATCTATAACTTATGTAGCTATAAAGCCTATGAGGGCTTTATGAAGCCCATGTTTTCTTAATTTGCCTATGAAAATGCTATCGAAGATGGCAAATGCCTTTTAAAGTTGAGATTTGAAATCTCTTACTTCACTGCTGTCTGTAGAGCTGGATTGCTAAGAAAATTAGATTGGCTACGTACAGTTTGTACTCAATTAGTTCATGTTGGCTGTTGCTCATCTTGTTATGCCAAACTTTCAAAATGTTTAATTTAGTCTTCCCCATGAATTTTCTCAATTAGAAATCTGAAGTTCGGTCATTAAAATAAAGCATAGTCCTATTAGCTGATTTGTCATCTCTCCATTTAAGACATTTTTGAGCTTGTAGAAGATAAAGTTGGGTAATTATTTCAAACTAGCTAATAATGCAGGAAACACTGGTTGCACAGAACAAGCCTGTTTTCCTTTTGACTTGTTTTTTTTGTGAGGGGGAGGGCAGGAAAGCATAATGCATATATACTTACACAAGTAATACAAACGTAACATTTCCTTTTTTTCCCCTCATCTGTGCCTTGGATACCATTTGTTGACAGGAGTCTACGTTTTGTGTAGTTCTACGTGGAGCCCGTCTGGGACAGGCTGTGCTAAGTGATGTTCTTCAAGCTGGTTGTGTCCCAGTCATCATTGCTGATTCCTACATTTTACCTTTCTCTGAGGTTCTGGACTGGAAGAGGTCTGTACTCTTACTGTTGTACATCAGACCACTGCATAAGAGACTTCATTGCATTCAGTGATTTGAATAAAATCTGTGTGATCAGTCAAGTGTACTGGGGGTTACAGGGAATAGAATACAGACTATGATACGTGCAGTCTTTGCCTTTGATATATTATGCATCAAAAATAAGAGAGGAAAACAAATGAAGCAGAGATGACAAAACATTTGATTATCCTGTAGCCAATTGTATTTTTTCTAAAAGGGACTTGCTTTATTATCTTGTGCTTGAATTCAGTGAGGACTGGTCTGCATTCAAGCTCTTTTAAGGAAAATATATACTAAAAATTGCATCATGTAAATGTTAAATTCTTTATATTGTATCATGATTCCTAAGTTCATTTGAGACTGAAAGGCATAATTATTTTGTAGCTGAATACACTGTATTAAGAGCTTAGATTATTTTTCCATGCATACAGTATGCCCAGTTACGTGATCTTGGGATAATATGTACAAAGATTACTCGTTTTTATACATTGCACTGTATATGCTATTAGTGCTTGGTCACTCCAAAAATCTCAGCTGACAGCAAGTCAGTGGGAATCCAGAGAAGAGAATTCAGGATTTCTGGTCTCTGTCCCTACCATATTTATTGAATTGTTTGTATGGATCAGTCCACAGACTTTTGTGGCATTATCTGTGGGCAGACAGGCTAGTGTTGTGAAAGAACTGCTGCTGAATTAATTAATTACATTGAGAGAAGACTGCTTGTTTCTGCTAATATCTGCTGAATGTGCCTTAGTAGAATAGGGTAAGATTTGGGTTGGAAAAGCAGCTCACATCTTTTAAGACATTTCTTCTTGTCTTACCACTTGTTTTGTTTCTTATAGGGCCTCTGTTGTTATCCCTGAAGAAAAGATGCCTGAAATGTACAGTATTCTGCAAAGTGTCCCCCAGCGACAAATTGAAGAGATGCAAAGACAGGTAAAATAACGCACTGTCTTTATTTTCCGTTATTTATGGTTGCAGTGTATGTTCATACACCTGCCTTACTATGAAATCTGTTGGCATGCAGAAGTACTCTCATGTTAATATTTTGATTATTTGACCATCTACTTTCTTTTCAATGTTGTGTGTCTACCCATCACTGGTGCAGCTAAATGTGTTGAACAGCACCTGTTGATCAGTACTACATTACCCATCAGGTCAGGAAGTTAAGAGTATTGCATATGATTGAGATTGCAGAAGAACCCTTCAGTAGACAGAGTTCAGTTACTCCGGATGGATTTTCTCCAACCTACTATGTTAATGTACCTGCTGTTGTGTAATATAGGTTCTTTAGCATCATCAGTGCCTCCCCATCCTGGGTTGCGGCAAATCTCCTGAAATGTGAAATTGAGGTTTTTAACTATCTGCTTTTTCATGTAAAGATTGTGTGGTATTTGCTGTGAGTGGAGATGGCCAGTTCCTATCAAACTCCTCTTTCATTAATTTCCCTTTTTCTTGTGTCCCCTGTGCTTTCTTAACGCACCCTGGGATGGAAGCTGTCCCTGAATGCAGGTGTACTGCCTACTCTTATATATTAACGTATTTCTGATGAAATCACAGTGTATATTTTTTTTCCCTTTTTTTCTACATGGTACTTACAGACTCTTGAACTTCTTTAATAAAATGTATCTCAAGAGAAGCTTTGGTTTGTAGATGAATTTTAATGCCTGAAAATGTGAGGGAAGCATTAAGTCCAAAATACTTTTAACTAAGTTGACAGTTCCTCTGAGAGGGAAATTTTACTTATTTGGTGACTGGAAGAGCTGAGATCACGATCTGTCCAAACTTGTGAATGAAGTCTCTGTTGGCTGGGTATATAGTCAAAAGGAAACCTCTTCTAGTTTACTCCAGTTGATAGAAATTCATATTTATTAGCTTTGCCATTATGGACAATATCATCATCAGTTGCTTTAATTGTACAGCTTGCACATGAAGTGTAAGCTGAGGACTGTTAGCTGTGTGAGGATTTTCATGAAGTGTGAAGAGTTTTATTGTCAGATTCAGGGATGGGATTCAACCATGTTGTTCTTTTGGTGGCTGGAATATATAGATGAACATTTTTGGGCCTGCGAAGAAGGCGTTGTGCTATATGGGAAACTTGTACCTAGGACCTTTCATTCTTGTCACCTTGTTGTACTTGAGCATATATTGTTACGAGGTAGGGAGATAATGTTCTTATTGTTTATCCCAATGAGGAACTGAGGCATAGAGAAAGCAAAAGCTGGGTATGTAGGGAAAAACTATCTCATCTCAGCTGACTTTTAAAGATGCATGGGATTTCTGTGGTCAGATATCTGCAAGAATTGTGAAGACATGTTTCTGAAACTCCCTTACCCAACTTTAGTGACAGTCATCTTTTGTATGGTCCTTGTGAAAAATGACCCAAGGCACCATTTTTCGGGGTGTAGCCTACAACGCTCTAGTTACTTCTACCTAGACAGTGTTAAAAGCTCCACAGTGTATTAATACTGGATATGTGTGGAGAAGAGACTCTCAAATTTAGCAGTAAATACCTTTTCATACAGGAATTCTGTTGCCAGCTTCACTTCATTCTCTGTACAGAGAATCTGCAAGTATTACAGCGGCCATCAGAGGTCTCCTTTCTCTTTAGTGCCTTCACACAAATGAACTTTTTTGCTCGGGCCCATTGGCAAAACCAGTTGCCACCGGGGATGGCAGTTGAAAAAAGTAGCTTTACTGTTACAGCTCCTAGAAACATAATTTTGCTTTATTTTCTTTTTTTCTCTGACGTGAATGAAGAGATGTTAACACTAGGGAGTTTTGGCTAATAAAGCTTTAAAACTGACATTAATAGTCTGTTAAAGTGTGCATTGATTTTCTTGTCCATTTTACTAATATTATAAAATAATCATTTCAGGATAGTGTTGTCTTTCTGTGGAGAATGCACTTGACATTGTAAACAGCTTAAACAGTGATTTTAATGTGTGAAGTCAGGAAACAACACTAGTATGTAAAAAAAAAAAACACCAAACAACAACAAACCAGCCCAAAGAAACAAACTAAAAAAGCCTAAACATTCCAATGAAGCATACCGAGAACAATCCCCTCAATTCAGATTATCTATACGTTATCTCTGTTATCTGTAACTCCATAAAATTAAGTTAAAATAGAAGATATTTTAATACCCAGAATGTAATTCTAGTCTGTGTCTGAATTTTGTTGGGTTATAAATGGTTTGCGGTAGTCATTGCCACTGGGTTCAAAGCATCACTGAACGTATTGGAAACTGTGATTCTATTGACTGACGGTGGGAAGCATCAAAATGAAATCACGAGCCCTTTTTCTCTTGTCTTTGAGAATTTATTTCTGTCTGCATATTGAGGTTACTTAAACATCTTATCTATCCATTATCTATCCATCCATCTTATCTATCCATTTCACATCCTGTCAACCTTACTTACAAGGTCAAGTCCTAATGTAAGTATCCGTGAAATTCTTCTGCTGATACATGCTTCTATGTTCTAGCTACCTGATGTGGTGAAAAAGAACTTATTGACTGATACCATGTGGACAGTCAGTAACCTGATTGCTTTTCCTCATTAATAAATATGCACTAATATTCCACCTGTGCTACAGATTTTTGTATCCTTCCTCATCATCAGTCTCACAGTAGGGAGCAGTTGCACCCTTTCCTTGCTTCTTTTGATCTAAATGGTTTGGGAAAGTATCTTAGGAGTTTTTGGCTAGACAAAATGTCTTCCCAGTTTTTTTCATTATCTTCACTGCAGCAACAATATACAGGAATTAATGAATAAATATTTACAAAATAAGGCTAAAGCGATGATAGAAGAAAGAATTTGAAGTTGGAATTAACCTTTTGAGGAAGCTGGTGCTAAGGGCAGTTCAGAAGCAGAGTGAATTTATCATAAGTGCTCTCATTTGTTTGACAGGCAAGGAATTCCTAAAAGGAAACTGAACTAATACTTGTTTATAGAATGAATGTGCAGATGAACTGGAGTGATTTATATATGTTTTCAGATGTGATCTATAGCAGCTGATTATTCTGATTAGCCATGGAAGGACAACGAAAACTTCAAAATATTCTGGTTTTGCAAGTAACCCATATTTCTCAACAATATTTAAACTACTTTATTTTGCTGCTTCAACTTCAAGGGTTAATAATGCTTGATACACAATATTTTGATATTTATTTTTTGTCAAGTGGAAGGGGACTGACTGAAGCTAGTCTTGCAGTATGTTTGGGTTTTTCCAGTCCATTTTAATTTTTACCAAGCATTGTTTGTATCAAGGTGGAAACAAAGGTAGGTAGTTTACAATGGTCATGTTCTTTCTTGTTTTTACATTGAGAAGCACTTGGAGTTTGATATGTTACAAAAAGATTGGTCTACAACTGATGTTAAAATGAGGAAAAAGTGATTGTTCAAAGAGCTTTTATTAAAATTGATACAAAAATTGTTATACAGCATCTCATTGTTTCCTTTGCAGTTAGGATGTGTTTAGGTTTTATTGAAAAAACTGGTTTTGTTGCACGTAAAATTTCACCAGGGCAGACAATACATTTTTCATAGACTTGTAAAACATGCTTTGCCAGTGCCTGCCAACTAACTTATTTTTTTCAGTAAATTCAGAAACTAGTTGACATGTTCTGACATATAAGTGTGGTTGAGATCATAATCTTTTCAGCCAAACAGAACAAATCCTTGCTCTAAATTTCTCTTGGTTTTTAGTAGGATAAAGCATGCATTCATCATGCCTATCAGACTTTCTGGGTCTGATAACCCTTGTAGGGTGGGAGCCTTGCTGTCCAACCGCTTTGGTTTCAGTGGTTGTCTTAATTATGACATTTTTATCCTTAGTTGGAAAACCTCATAATTAAAAAACTTGTTATTGTAAATGTTAGCTTGCCAGTTTTCTTTGATTAGGTACTCTTTTTGTAGTATTTTATAGCAGTTGATTCTCTGGAGATCATGGATCAAGGTTGAAATATATACATATACACAAACATACATATAAATTTTTTTTCAAGTTGGAAGAGATTGTCTGCTTTTCATGAATAAAATTTTATTTATGCTTAGTTTTTGCTTTGTTTTTGGAAATACTTGTAGCCATACATCAGCTGGAGAAGAGAAGAAGGCTTTTAAAGGGAAATCATCCCATTAAAAATATATATGAACCCATATTTGGAAATATTTTCTTATAGTTTGTATGCTGATCGTGAGCATCACACAATACTTCATGAAGAGGATGAAATACAGGTGCTTTAGTTTTGGAGTCATCATCTCCTAGGATCTATGGCTGGTATGACCTGTGCTGTGATTTCCTATAATACAACTTCATTTTGCTCAGTTGTTTTTTCAGACAGTACATGGTATAAACCAGGAAAGAGATTTATTGGTTTAGGCAGAGCTGGAGTGTGGGAAATCAGAATTAATTTCTAACTGTCCTGCATTATACCTGATTGTGCTGAGATCTCTAGAGATTAGCCATAGTAACTGACACTTACTGTTCAAACTTGCAGAACATTTTGCCCTACATCATTCGTGGTTCAGTTTCCTGACTTTCCTCAAAGAAGGAAATAGTTTCTGTCCTCATAGCTTAGTCTGTACTGTTGTGAAAAATTGTTAACTTATTTTCAATACTACACGTACAGCCTATGTCTGTGAGAACTGGAGAGTACCATATGATAGCTCTTACAAACTCCAACATACTGACCATCAAAAAGAGTCTCTGCTAGTTGAGCTGCTAAAATTAATAGCAGTCTGGATGAATATCTGCATCCCTGGGATTGCTGTCTTGTCCGTTTTCTACAGTAATGTTGTCATTCTCATTTTCTTTGAAGCTTCTTTGAACCATCCCCCTCTCAAAATACTTCCATATGGAGTCTGAAACACAGGCAGAAGTGCCCAGAGGCAAATCGATAAGCAGCTCAGCTGCACTGCTGCTAATCCAGCAGACTTGGTGCTGCATCCTTATGCTTTCATTTTCTCTGTACCACAAACCAGCACTCAGGTAATAGCAGAGTTCTAAAATTGGAGGGGCAAGAAACAGAAGTAAATGTAATAGACCTGTGTGACAGAGAGTGAAATGTGAAATTTGAAATTTTGTTTTGCTCTTGAGGAAGAGTGAAATAGGTAAAGGAAAAAAAAATAAAACAAAACTTTGCTGGTATCTGTTTATCCCATGCCATGCCTTGTATGGTTTCTGTCTCAAGAGTTTTTCTAACATCTACTTTGAAAGCCTGTTAATTTCTAGAAAAGTGTTTCACCACTGTAGTTGATACGTAAATGTCTTTAACTTATATGAAAGTTTTCCTCAACTTATATCTGAGCCTCTGTGCCTTTTCTCCCTTCTTTTTGTGAGATGAATCTGTCTAAATATATAGATATTTTGTAAATGTTTTTCCTCACTAAATATCAACATACTTGGAAATCTTTTAACAGAGATAGGCTCCTTAAGGCATAGACCCAAAATATGAAAGTACTATGCAATGGAAAGAGAAGAGTTATTCCTCTGTTTATTTAGGCATTCTTTCTCACTGAATGTATTTTAGGTAAGGAGTTTATTTTCAAATAAAGGCTTTGTGTGCCTGTTCCGTTTTTGAACTTCTAACACTTCCCACCTCACAAAAAGTAAAACTTTTGAATCAATATCTAGTCTGGAACCAGAGTAGATGACACTGCACTCTAATGGTACAAGATTGAAGAGCTAGTGTTCTTGAGTGCAGGAATTCTTTTTGTCCTGGTTTCCTATGGTAATAAGGGTATGATCAAATACAATGTGCATGCTGATTTCTAATTTCTGTTACTGCCCAATTTCAACCAAACTTACAAAGAGGTGGAAATGCTGGAGATAAGAGATTCCATAAAATTAGATGGCTGTGTAGAAAGTAAGCACCCCAGAATGGCCTGGCTTTTTAAGGGAAAATTGGCAGCTCAAGCTAACAGTGATATAAAAACACCTTATGACTGATCCTGCTTTGGGAAAAGTTTTATTTGAAACTGATGCATCTTAGGCCAAAGGAATTCAGGTACAGCATGACCAAATGAGAAAATGGCAAATGAAATTCAGTATATAAAGAAAGTGGTATATATGTGATTTAAAACAGTCTTCTCATAGGCAGTGATGGCCTCTCAGCTAGCTGCAGTCACTTGGAAAAGAGTTCTTAGAGCCGTAATAAATAATTCTGTAAAAATGTTAATTCCATTGTCAGTTGTGTTCAAAAAAATTGGTATAAAGAATTTTTTTAGAAAAGAGGTAGAGAACAAAATGGAAAATACTGTGCCACTGTGTAAATCTGTTGTATGTTAGCACCCTGAATGCAGTCTGTAGTTATGGTTCTCCCATCTTGAAAAGGATATAATAGAACAAGGGTGATGAAAAGTTTCATGAGAGGAGTGATTAAATAGCCTAACACTCTTCATTTTGAAAATGAATGATTGGGTATAAGATGAGGACCAAGAATATAATACAGAACTATGAAATAAGAAGGTCATGAACAAGGTAAGCTGTACATTGTCAGATACAATTGCATTTGATGTTTCCTAGGACTTTTGTTATTGGAAATGTGGTCTAAAACAATAAAGGAGGAGATGATCTTTTCTCAGAACTAGTAGGTAGTCTGTAGGACTCGCTGCTTCAGCATTTTGTGTGAGTTGAAGGGTTTTTATTGGCATAAAGGGTGACTGAAGAATTCCAGAGCAGGAAAATCTGTCATAGATAAATGCAAAGATACACCCTCTGGCTTACAAGTCCCCAAGCTGCAGACTTCTGGAAGCTGGCAAGTACTTTGGGGACATGGTGGCTTATGCTTGCTGTGTCTGTGTGTGGGAGTTCCTAAGGTACCTGTTGCAGAGCATTGTCAGAGACAGAATACAGAGCAGAGGGTCATTTGGTCAGACCTGGTGCGGTTGCAGTGGTGCAACTTCAGGACTCAAGTTTGCAGGAGACCTTGGTGTTGTAATGCCTTGTGGAATATAACCTTGTGGGATCGTCAGTGTTTTTTTAAATGGCATCTTAACTTCACTGGCTGCCAGACACTTCAGTGAGAGAATATGGACTGTGATACATAGTTTCCTCCTTTGTATGAATGGATAATTGATGTTCTGGAGGCCCCACAAGATACTTTCTCAGATAGCAACCACGCAGCATTCTTGCTTTTTATTATCTAAAGTTTTAGATAATCACAACCTCTTGTCTTTTCAGCTGTGCGGACAATTAAAAGCTAAAAAAGGCTGTAAATGCAATTTTAAAAATCTGAATAGAAAACACGTAGTTTGCAGTGTTTGTTCCCACAGTGAGAATACTTGCTATTGTAGTTTTTCTAGTGCATGTCTCATGTGCCTCAGCTCTGACCTGAAGAAATTCAGACTCCAGGTCAAACAGAGCTGAAGACACATGCATAAATCAATGACTTGTTTTAGTGCCACGTTAAAACAACATGAGTGGCTGGCTCTTCTGACCCCTCCTCCCTTTCATTTAATGTGCTTCTTTGGCTCTTCTTTAAAGAGGGCTCTGTAGAGTAATTTCAACTCTTATCAGCTTGCTGACAGCTATATGAGCCTTTCTGCTGGCTCCAGGCAATCACTGCAGGCGTGTGAAACATCCCATTCTTACAGTGAAAGGGTCCTGGATAGAGTTAAAGCAAATGGTGGGGTGGGGGGTGTTCCAGTGGGTGGTGCAGCTCACATAGGAGATGGATTTAGTTCTTATTAGCCAATTAAACAGAACTTCATTTCAATATCTGGACACTGGAAGCTCATGGAGAGTAGTTAGAATTTTACAAGTCTTTTTCATGAGAATATTCAACTTCCAGCTGCAGTTCTTACCCTGACAGGGGACAGCTTCTGTCTTGGGGTTCTTTAGACCCATCATTATCAAATTTAAATGAACTTTCATCTGTCTACCATTTGTAGCATTTTAAGGAGTGTGATTGGAGAGGCTAACCCTGCTTTAATCCTCCCAGAGTGATTCAGCGGAGCTCTGGGTCCCCCATAAATGTCAGGCCTGGACAATTTGCCATCTTATCAGATGCAGTGAAGTTAGTTCCAGCCCTCTCACCCCTCCCCCAGAGGAAAGATTTGTTGCTGCAAACAGCAAAGAAAGAGAAAACTTTTTCCTGGCTTGCTGCCAGGATCACCATGGGAGTTGTAGAATCCTTGGCATTTATATATGAGACTTTCATTGCTCCCTCCTCCCCTCTTCATTTGTTGCAGAGACTGTCCTTGTCCTAGATATTTTTTTTCCCCCTGTTGTCTGTCCTGCCATGTTGCCTTCCAGAATGAAGAAAACTGTTTTCGTGCTGCTTGTATTACGGAGTGGTCTTCATGGCATCTCTTAGAAAGAGCTCAGAAATTTGAGAACAATCAGCACCTCAATTAATAATTTTTATGGATGCAGTTGTGCTGCCTTTGTATCTAGGTTTGCAGCCTCTAAACAACAAAAGGTTAAACTTCCAGCTGTAAAAGGGAAATCGTGCTATTTTAAGACAATATTATTTTGGGGGTTTTAAGATTAGATTTTAAGAGCCTGTATTTTAGAAGTCTGTATGTTGTTGCAACGTGGACTTCTGGTACTTACCCTTTGCAGATTGGTATACATAGCTTAGATAGACTGCAGATAAACTGAGATGATCTGAAAACTGGAAAGGCATGTACTTTTTGAAAGAATATTTGGAAATGTTCTTTGTCATGCATATGAAGCAGTTAGTTGCAGATAAATGGATGATTAAGCGTTTCTCCCGGTGTGTCACTCATTCTTTGTTACTCTGTGCTCTCCCTCTGCTGCTGTTTAGTCTGTATCACATCACATTTCTTTATCAAATTCACTTGCTCCGCTTAGCCCTTCATTTTTGAAAGTTGCAACTTTAGAATTTACCTAGATAGTGTAAGTACACTGCATTACTGTAGTAATTTATATGTGAATATATTAAATACTAGCAGTAAATACACCTCAGTCTTGTATCCATTTTACTGATGAATGGATTGAGGCATAAATAACTTGTACAAGGTCAAATCATAATATCAGTAATGGATTTTAGAAGTCTTGGATACTGTTTTAATGACTAAATGTACGTTACAACATAGTACAGATGTTTGGCTGTTAAGTTACAAAGTTTTCACATGTTCTGTAGAAACATTAGATGGCTTTTCCTTTAATCTTTTGTAAATTGTGCAGATTTATCTAACAGTTTCGTAGATGCATAATTTTCCTGTATATAGGTATCTTTGTTACCAATAGTAAAGCGGGCTGGGCTAGGATACTGTAATGCCCTTTGGCTCGCAGATGGTCTAACTTGTATGTGAGGATTGGCTCCTTCCTTTTAGCTATGCCCCTCTTTTTTTTATTTTATTTTTTTCCCTTACCTTTTCCCATTAGCTGACAATTTTGAATGCTCTTTAGAAATGAAAATGTCACCTGGCATTAGTTGGTTTTGAACACATAGATTCTGTCCTGGTAGCGGCTTAAATCTGTACAGATGCTCTGGAGAGGAGGATTATAGAGAGTGTGCATATTCCAGGTTATAGTAGTGGAGTAGGGAATCACAGATAGAAGTTGTTAGATTACAGTTAAGCTTAAGAAATAGTTTCCTGCAACTGGTAATGGAATTCTGGTCCCAGGAGGTCCGCAGAATACTTCATCTTGGTTCTCCCACACAGCACAGTCTACTATAAAATGTTTCCCAACACTGTAGCAAAAAAAAAAGCAAAAAATATCAGTGGTGTCTGTTGAGGCATTGGGGAAAACGTTCCTATCCTGAATCTGGTGATTAGGTTAAGCCTGAGCGTGAATGCAACGCCCATTAATCAACTGTCTGAAACGCTTCTGTAAGCTAGCAGCACCAAGCCCAGGCTCTGTGCTCTTCCTTGCACCACTTGTTTTGTTTCTGATCTGTTGCTACCTGTGTTAGTAGCCAGTGCTTCAGAAATCTCCTGAGACGTGAGTTCCATCTATTGCAGAGGCGTTATGTATGGAGGGGAAAGGGAAAACAACTCCTTGCTCACATTTCTAATCATTCAGTTGAAGCAAAAGATTAATATAGAATAAAGAGGCAAATGCTGATTGGTGGCATACTTTCCATCTTTTTTGGGGTAGCAAGGACTTCTGTAGTAAGCTTTAATGTTTATCTTGGCGATTACTTCTCTTTTTTACAGAATCCAGCTTCATCCAGCAAAGAATATTCCTCTTTAGCATGCTATTTCAGATGTTTGCCAAGAAGAAATAAGTAATTCTGATATCTATCAATTATTTTGTCCATGTAAAATTATTTTCAATCTTGTTCTATTGCAGCATGACCACCATGCAGTATTATCACAACCAACAGTTATTAATCACCTTATCTATTTCATCAGACAGTTTACAACCATGCATAATTTGAGACATGAAGAATGAGGTGTTTTTACATAGCTTGAGCTAAGATCAGTTATTTTTAAGGTGTGAAGGAAGAAAACAGCACCATGTCCTAAACTGAATTTTTGCTGTAGATATGGGGCAAAAAAAACCCATGACTGCCAGTCCTTCAGCTTTTGTCCTTGCAGAAGTCAGTAAAATATATCTGTATTCAAGCAATGATGGCAGTAATGTCTGTGGTTAAAGTTGTCCAATGTTGAGAACTGTGTGTATGGGGGTATGGGTATGTTTATGCTTATATAAAATAGAACTATACAGCTTACAGGAAATTGAGCAAAACACGTCTTCATCAAAAGGGCAAGTCCTTCCTGATACAGAGCTTAAGCTCTGAAATTGAGGTATGTACTGATTTTTGACTGCTGTAATATGGTGGTAACTCTACCTAGATTTTTTTTTTTGCTTGCTTCAAAAAGCTGTCCTTTCATGTGTGTGATTGGCACTGAGCTAGCTTTGTGTTTAGCTTCTCTAATCAAGGGAATTTAAGCTTCTATTCTCCCAGCATTAGTACAGCAGTCATGGGAAATCTCAAACAAGACAGATCTTGTTGCAGCAGTTGACACAAATAAAAGCAGTTGTGCTTTTATTTATTTATTTTTTATGCTGGATGCTGATTAAAAGTTTCCAAGCATCCTTTAGCCAATGTTATAAAGCCAACCGGCAGAAAGCAAGGCAGCTGCTGAGGAGGGGAGATACTGGTGGACATAGGACAAGATCACAGTGGGAAGCATCAGTGTGTGTAACTCAGAAAGCTGGGAAAGGTGTAAACAGATCCCCAATTTATCTGTAGAGTGGGCTCTCCAAACACTGTTTTATTGGCCAGTGGCTCCTGCTTTACTAACCTCTAACCTCTGCAATACTCAGAGGTGCTGCCCACCAGCCAGCCTTGTCTTTGAACCTCCCTTGGCTCCTGCCACCTCAAAGGCTTGCAGTCAGATTCCTGTGTTTTGCTTGGGACCTCACCTCTCAGCAGGATGCCTGCAGCAGGGAAAACTGATCTACCCTGAGAACATAGACATATTTGAAGGCAATACCCCTAGGACTAGAAACCTATTGCTTTCAGTTTCAGGAGCTGTCCATCATTTGTCAAGAAATGTGGCTAAAATATACCCCCACCCCCCAGCTTGGTCATACAGTAGTTGAATATTCCCTGCAATTGCATACATGTTATTTATTTTCTAGACTGCTGTTGAATCAATGATAGCATAAGTCTAGCTCACCGTAGGTCTGTTTCCATGTTGTCAACAGGGACTGTGCAAAGGACAAACTTATAAAAAGGATGGTACAGATCCGAGTAGCCTTTCACAGTAACAGTCTGGTGAAGCTGGAGTAATTAGGGAGCCCTACAAACTCCTGAAACTGGAGGGAAGAGTGGGCTGTTATTTTTTGTGTATCTTTACAGCATTATCAGTGGTGATTATTTAGATATGACTATCTGGAAGGCAGAGGAGGACCTGTTTTACACCTGTGGTATTTCATGTAATTTGCCTCTAAATAGGAAGACAGAACTGAAAGCTCTTTGGGACCAAAGGGAATTCAATAAATGGTAGCCATTTTTACATTATGTGTTTTTAAAGCACTTTGCTTTTTTTCCTCATCTTCCTGCTCTCTTCACTGGCTCTGTCTCCATGCTTTGTGACAGTATTTCCAGCCACAGCTGAGAGTGGGGAGGTTCCTTGCTGCTCGTAGGTCTGGTATCTATGTGTTGGCTCCATAACTAAAATGTATTTTGGCAGTGGATTTGTAGGGTGCCAGGGCAGTAAGTCAGATTTCCTGGCTTATGCAATGTTGCCTTCTGCAACAGAGTTGTGAAGCCAACATACTCATTAATCAAAGCAGCAAGTCTGATGTGCAGACATATATGGAGGGAGGGGAGAGCGCCAGTGCTAAGTGGTGGTTTTATCTCCTCAAGTCTTATGTTCTTGCTATTTTTAAAACAAAGTTACTATCAGGAGGACAAGGGATAGCAGAAGTCTGTATTTTAGAGGTCAAGATGATGCAGGATTTCAAAATTGTAAAATGCTACCATTTCATGAGAGAAAATGACAACTTTTCTGTTGAAAATAGCTTCTTCTTTGTCATATATTTGACCCAGATCTTTCTATTCATAACAGAAGATAAACACCTTAAAAAAAAAAAAGCCAAAACCCACAAAAACAAAAAACCAAACCCCCACAAATTATGTGAAAGTATGGTAACAGGACTCAAAATGTCAACTTTAACAGTTATGCCTCAAGGAACCATTCTAATATATACATAGTATGTGTTGTACATGTGAGTTACTATAACTCATACAAGCGATTCTTTTCAAAGCGCCAAGGAGGAGAGTCTGAAGAAGACTGCAGTGCAAGAAGCCTAAGATTAATATCTGTGCTTGCACTAACATTTTCCTTTACCTTTAGCTCTTAGAAGTCAGCATATATATCAATAAAACTAAGAGCCAGAAGTGAGTTGCTCCCAAGTGGCTGGTATCTGAAGGGCAAGACTAGCATTTTGAACCTCTGTGCCCTTATGGATTGGCAGCTTCAAAATGGGGGGGGGGGGGGGGGGGGGGTGCGGGGAAGAAATTTGAATAGTGGAAAGACTAGTTTTCACTTTCTGTTGTGTCTGAAG
Organism: Falco peregrinus; assembly: GCF_023634155.1. Lineage (NCBI taxonomy): Eukaryota > Metazoa > Chordata > Aves > Falconiformes > Falconidae > Falco > Falco peregrinus. Next base: position 85,010,599 of record NC_073721.1, read on the forward strand.
TAGGCAATATTTCATGGCTGAAATTGCAACGGTGGAGAATATTGAGTCTGGTGATTCAGTCCATCTACTGCTTTACTTTTGAAGAGGTTTTGAGACTGAATTACAATAAAAAACAGCAACACAAAATGTCTGTCTAGAATCTCTTTCTTAAAATACAGGACTGTAATGATACAAATCATTATTTTGCTTGCTTGTCCTGCAGAACTGTCATGTAGATAACAAATATAGCTCTCTAGACCACTCATATAAATTAAATAGATGAATATTTTCAGGGCTTTATTTGGCAATCGTGCATAGCCCAGAAACAAGACTTGAAAGATAGAATGAAAATTCAGAAACAAAAGAATGTTGTGTTCCATTAGAAGCAAACCTTAGCTAACTGGAAACAACTGTATGTGCTGTGCATTGTTCTACTGCCCATTCCTCTTTTTCCCTTGTAGAGAAACTTACGGTTTGAGCTTCAGGAAAACCCAATGTTGAATTATGGATTAGTCTGTCTGAAGCGATCAGACACCCCCAAAAGTACAATTCCTTGCTACCCCCATTTTTTAGCTTTAAAAGTGGCATGCTGCTGTTATGAGCATTCTTTATACGATGCCTCTGCTGCTGCTTTTCTTGGGTAGGTCCGTGTTGAGAAATAGACACAACTAGCTTAGGTCAAATGTGAAAGGTGCTTTTCATTTGATCTTCTATAAAACATGAAAATAATTTGGGAAACTTCAGCTTTAGACAAGTTAGCATGATTTTACCAGTATTCCATGGATTTAGTGGATTAACTCTTAGAATTCCTACATAGTAGTCTACTTATGGAGACAAGAATCTGATCTTTACTTTGATTGCAATTTCTAAAGAGGTTACCTCCAGTTTGGGTAACTGTATTGGCACCCCAAAAGTGAGTGAACTTTTCAGGGCATGGCTCTCTTACATTTTTCCATAACCTGAAACACATGAATTATTTTTCAAAAATGTATACATTCTTGAAAAAAGCCTACATTATTGGTTGTTCTCATTTCAAATCTTCATACCTCCTGCAAAAATGAGAGGGCCCTCAGATAATTTTAGAGGTTAGGGCTTTAATGGGGAGAAGTATCGTGGCCCACGGTTAGTCACTTAGTCTGTCCTCTCATGCTCTCTTAATAGGAGAACAGGTTTTTCAGGAGGTATTTTAAGGCACCAGAGCTCTAAATTTCTCTGTGAATGACCCTATTTTTTTTCCACACATTGTACAGAGAGAAGATTGAGCCAGCCATGTTTAAGTGTGTGATATTGCTAAGGGTCCTAAACCAAGTAAGCACCTCTTTTTAAAGCCCAAATTTTTATTGCTTTCTAGAAACAAAAATACTCTCTAATTCTTAATAGTATAAAGTCTTCTGAGGGTTTCTTGTAAGCCTATGTAGAGAAACAAAGATGGCAGTGGTGTTAGGTGACCCAGCTGGTATCATCTTTGCTGCAGAATGGCATACTAGAAGTGACATGTGTGATCAGCAAAGACATGGCTGGAACAGGGAACCAGCTGTAGAAACAGTAAAGCAGTCCAAAAAACCAAAGGGCTCACAATTACAATTCATAGGCAGAAAAACATGGGAATTTGGGATTATAGAGTCCTCAGTCTACACCCAAAATTTGTCTGTGACCAAGTATAGTAGCTTGCTTGATGGGCAATAACTTGTTAGATCTCAGCAACTTAAAAAACATTTGATTATGTTACAGAATCACAGGTACCTTAAAACCTTGCAGGTCTTAGTGGATGAACTTCCATGTCCAGAGCTGTTAGATGCACAGCAGAGCTGTGGGTATTTCTTGTAGTACCTTTTATATCCCTGCTGAAGGCACAGGTTTTAGCAAAGAATTGCCAGTCAGTTACTTTGGTAGCATTGGTTAGCTAGCTACTAGCTTTATTAGGTTAAGGTCTCTTTTTACAAATGATATGAGAGAAAAGTTACGTTTTTTTTCTGTTCTATACACCCCAAAATCTGAAAAGTCTAGGATGTTGAAGTCTCACAACATCTCTGTGATGTAAATATTACTCATACTGCTGAGAGGCTGAAGTAGAAGCAAGAAATCATATGAATGTCAAGCATTTATCTGTAAATAATTAACAGAACCAGGGTTAAAAGTAAGATGGCCAAGCTTCTAGGCAAGTGCTGTGGCAGCAGCTAGGCTACGCTCTTTTCTTTGGGCAGACTTCCCTAACCCAGCTGGTCAGGGAGTGAAAACCAGAAACACCAAAAGCCATTGAGAAGGGAAAGCATTTAAGTAGAGTCAGCCCAGCCAATGTGAAAATGGTTATATTTCAAGGCCTCGTAAACCTTTTCAAGGCATTTTAGAAACACCGAACTCCTGCAGTGGGGCAAAATCATCATGGCGCCTGACCTAAAAGCTGAGAGAAGTGGTGGTTTATGGGCAGTTAACTTTTACTACTCTTCTGTGAATCTTGTTTTTTCTCCTTTTGCTAGCTTTACCAACTCCTACAAAATCATGGGCTGTGTAAAGACAGGAGGCTAGAAAGTTCGTTTCAAGGACTGTTTTCCCCTTGATCTAAATGTTACAGAAAGTATTCCTTTCCTTGCCTCATGCCCAGTGTTTTTCTTTTCACAAACTAATCAAAAGATTTACATTGATCTGTCTTGCACTCTACACTGGAGCACCATTAGTGGCATTAACACTAGAACTTACAAACATCATATGAATGGACTCTGTAACCTGATGCTATGGTAGCTTGTAAAGAGCTTATAAAGAGATGCTAGGCCCCCAAGTGTGTTTATTTCTAAGGAAAATAACACCTTACCTAAATAAATGTTACTTTCTGCGACTAGGCTACCCTGTTGCTGCATGCTGCTGCCTGTTGTCTCCTATGAAAATAACTGCAAATGCTTCCATCCCAAGCTCTTTTCTGTACTGTTATGTGCTGAATATTGTCAATTGAGTTGCATTGTAGTCCACGAGCAAAATCCTGGAACTGAAAACAAGTGGAACTGAAATTTTGGTTTGGATACTTGCTCACTTGGTTGAAGGAACACAGAATTCCCCATACCATCTACAGTTTCAAGGAAGAAAACAAAGGTTTTAAACTTTTTCTTCTGTCTTACAGATACTGCTAGTGTTCCTCAAGGTGTGCATATGTGTTTGTGATAATTAATACCTCTATGTTGTATATTTAAGCCTGTAATTTTAGCCCTTACAGAAAGTGGTGGGTTTTCATGGCCGATCTAATGAGGACGTGGCAGTTGAAAGTGAGGTGGGGAGGAAGGAAGGGGAACAACTTAGATCTTCTTACTGGCATGCCCATGCTTGTGACCTTGGTCTGCAGAGCTCACCTCTTGGAGAGAGGGGAGGGTTTGGTCTCAATTCCTTCAGTCTTTGGCCTCCACGGTGAGGCTATGTTGGCTTTGTAAAATTTTCTGCAGAAATTGAATTCAGATGAATTAATTTCATGGGGAATCACTTCCAACCCATTGGGCAACCCAGTAATATAATGTATTTCTTATTCTCAGTCAAGTTGTTCAGCACTCTACATTTAACTCTTCCACACATTGGTAAAACTGCTATAGAAAGTAATGTTTTTCTGTCTTTCATCTTGGATCTATCCTAGATTTCCTATTTATCTAGAAATGTAGAAGGGAAAGAGAAGGTGTGTTTCTTAAATACCTGTTTGCAATTCCTGGTAAGCCATACACTGAGAACAACATCCTGTAGGTTAACATGTTCATCTGTGTTGTTTTGGCAGTTGTACAAAGTACATGTTTGATCTCTATTTACAATTTAGATTGCCTGTGACCTAAGCAATATTTAGGCATACAAGTCTGTGGTCCACATAGTGTATTTCCTTAGAAAATTCTGAAACCTCATCAGGCAGACTGCTAGGAGTTAATTTCAGTTCAGGTTGAAAGGAGGGTTAGTCTGATCATAGCATTGATTATACACAGTCTACAACTATGATATGTGGAAGACAAGATCTGTAATTATGGATCATCATTTCAAGATCCTGAAAGGCTTCCAGGTAGCTCTAATTAGTATGTTACAATTGCCATACCTTAAAAACATTACCCAGTGTATTTAAGCTACTCTGGAGTATATAACCATTAGTCTTCTGATTTCATAGATACGGAAAAGAGAAATGGGCAAGTCAGAAAAACTGTGTGAGAATACTAAGACAGTTGGCATAGGAGTCAGGAACAGAGTTTTCTCTCTTCTTTTTCTTTTTTATTTTGGTTTGGGGTTTTGGTGGTGTTTTTCTCTCCTGTATCCCAAACGTATTCTTGGGATTTTATCCCCCCTGCTAGGTATGTGTTACATTCCAATGTAAGCTTTTCAACCTCACCAAGTAGAGCAGAAAATACATTTCAAATGGAATCGACATACATCTTCCCAACAGAAAACTTTCCCAAAATGTTTAGTAACTTCACATGCTGAGCAGCAGACACTAGCAAGCCATGTTAATCAGTTCTGCTTTATAAAAGCAAACAAGGTGTGGAGGAAGTAATGAGACCCTGAAACATCTGTTTGGAGACTTTGAATCCCCTTAGAAGGTTTTGAGTTCTGCCTTAAAGAAACACAACTCCAGAAAATTATGACCAACTGTGGGAACACTTTTCTAGCTCTTTACAAAAGATTAATTACATAAATATTAGTTTAAAAAAAAGTAAGTTCCCTCTGCCATTGTCTCTAGTTTTGCTTCTGATATAAAGGTGTAATCTTGCTTGACATTGCAAGCGTTCTTTCAGGAAAGAGAAGCTAGATAACATCCATCCTAGTTTTGCTGAAGGAAGAAAGCCAACTTTGATTATTACAAAGTTAGATAATCACAGGTATTACAGTATTAATACTTAAGAGTCAGAACAGTATAGGAAAGCTGTCTTTAATAACAACGCAATACACAATCCTGTGTGTATTTCACACAATTAATAGCTACTTAATTGCTTTATAAAGTTATATGTTAAAAAGTTACATAAAGTAATTTCTCCTTCCTGCTTAGTGCTGCTTATAGCAGTGGTTCTAAACTCTTGCCTAATGTGAAAATGAAATTAGAAATCTGTGTTCTTACTCTTGTTTATTTAGGATGCTTAAATAGAGAGATTAACTGCTTTGGTTGATTTTAGTTCTTAATCTGCTTCCTGTTTTCTTTTTAAATCAGTTGCTGCCAAGTTCCGAATAATACATTTTTCTTAAGAAATGGGCATGGCGAAAGGAATACTTTGCTTAGCATGTGATGTTTGCTTTATTTAGTGTCTTTTTGGTGTTTTAGGAAGGCAGACGTTAATTATTCTTACCTGTTTATATAATTCTTCTGCTTTTACAGTTGGATGTAATATTCATTTTGCTCTATGTTCTTGGTAATCAGCCTGTTTTCCAGCTGTTAAAGGAGAAAGGGAAAGGGAGGGAGAGAGAAAAGGAGAGGGAAGTGATTCCATTCTTGAGGGAAATTGCTTTGCGCTCTCTCTGGATGACAAGCTCCAGGGAATTGTAATTTTTGGATATACTCATCAGTTTCCTTGCAACAAAAGTAGTGCTCTGGAGAGCACTTACCTCTTTCATAGTTTGCTTTTTTTTAATTGTAACATGCATTTTTTCATCTGAAATGTTCACAGAACTATTCTGAAGAACTTGTTCTACCAGCTACACACATAATAGAGTGTTACCACTGATACTAAAGCAACAGGTCTTTAGTTCTGAGTCACATAGCTTTCACTCAGACTAAAGTGCAGGGTAGCATATGCATGAATCAAGTTGGGTTATGAATTTGCATTCCTACTTGTGATCTTTCCTGTACGCTGTTTTTTATCTTAGGAATACTCCAGCACAAAGTGTACACATAGAATCACTCTTTGTCTTCTATTAAAAAGTAATGACCTGCACAGTTAGACACACTGGCAACTTTTTAACAACAGCTAATTGAGAGGGATTTTTGGTTCATCTTAAAGTCTGTACCTCCAAAACCTTCATATTCCTTCAGTAACTTAATATGCTAAATAATATTATTTAATATCCACATAGGACATGAATAAAACCAGCCTGTCTGTAGAGCCTTTTTGCTGTCTAAGGAAGCTGTAGCAAGAGTAAAATATCACTTGCCCAAATTTGTATGTTGTCTTCGGTTATTGCATTCTGGCTCTGAAAGCCTCTTAAGCTTCCAATTAATGAAAAAATGTCTTTTAATTTTTCTACTACCTAGGTGCAGACACCTACTTTTATAGTTGATATTGAACCATAGAGAGACTGGAAATTAAATTACATTCTGGACACTTGAAGGTACTGACATTTCCTGAAGAAAAATTACGTTGAAAAAATTCTTATCTCTTGGGCCAAAACTCTTGGACTACATTTATTGGCAAAGCGTGTTTCCTTCTGGGTTGGATGGGATCCTACAGGATCATTTGATGGTTCTAGGCATTTTAAAAGTATGTTTATGTCTCTAGCAGAGAATCAGATAAGTCAGCATTTTCATTTCCAAACCCCTGCTTTTCTTCCAGCATTTCTGTCTTACACAGAAACTGGGACAGAATGAAAACTCGCCAGGTAGGACCTTAGCTTGAAAACAACTCATGTGAAATGAAGTGCATCTGTGAATAAGAAAATCACATGCTTAATTTCAGCAGTTTTACACTGCCCATGTTGTAAATTAGCTTGGATTATTGATTGTAACAAATTGGCATGTGATTTTATGTAAAAATCTTAAGATTTACTTGTATAAATGATACTAGGTTTTTGGAAGACTTGGGAAGCTATTAGTTTGGTAGAATTCATGAATTCATGAATACTGAAATTCTATGGCTGATCAGGTGTCACTTTCTAGGCTGCATGCTTTCATTTGGCTGTTCAGCTGCAAGTGGAGTCCTCTGCCTTGGAAAAACTGAGAATAACAGCAATTTCTTCTGTTCTGTGGTCAAAGTGCTTTTGACATTTTTCAGGAGGAAGACATGGTAAAAATGTGAGAGTAACTGATTCCTTCAAGTATTCTTATTCTGTTTAATCACTTGGAAAGTAATGCTGCTGCTTCTTTTTATTGGCTCTTAAGTCCTGGGGTTTTTTTTGGGGTGGAGTTGAGTTTGAAGCCTTCAGGCCCTATGGAAATATCCTAGCTACAATAAACATGCCTCCTAATTTAATTTCCACCTGACATGTAGACTGCATGGAAGAGATCGTGCATGGCAAGCCAAAACTTATTATTAAGCACCGGATCTGTGCAATGTGAAAGTGAACTTTATTCTCTTCACAGGCAAGGTGGTTCTGGGAAGCATATTTTCAATCAATGAAAGCAATTGCTCTTGCTACTCTTCAGATTATCAATGATAGAATTTACCCATATGCTGCCGTTTCTTATGAAGAATGGAATGATCCCCCAGCTGTGGTAAGTAAATTCTTTTGATTTACTCATAAAACAAATAGTGAGTTTGGGTTTTTTTCTCCTATAAAAGGTATGTGCTATGAAACTTGGTAATAATTCTGTGTATATGTGTTTGTGTGTGTGTATGTGTTGTGTTGGTAACTTGCACAGATGAAGCTAATATATTTTATGACAACTGGCAAAATAACTAGCAGTTCATTTTATGTCCTGGCAGTGAAATGCGAACTTTTAACTTTTGCTGTTGCACACACTAAATTGCTTGCTTGTTTATATATTTATTTATTTTTCATCCATGCATACACACACTTCTTTATTTCTGTTGAATTTAGTGTGAGTTTAGTGCTCTTAAAAGTGAATAACTGCCGTGGAAATAGTCAGTGGAAATACTGAAGATCTTAAACAATCTGCAAGGCTCTTTCATGTAATTCTGATGAAATAGCTGATTATTCCTGTGCCTAAAATTTTCTCCATTTCTATGTAATTTTTCTTATAGAGAAACGGATGATCAAAATTTTGCTGGGGTATTTTTTTCTTCCCTTAAAAAAAGTGTCACCCCTCTTTGTTAAGAAGAAAAACTGGAGTATTAATTAACCTTCTGCACCAAGCAGCTGGTTCTGATTTTTTACTGTATAAAAGCCTGCCGATCATTTTCACTCATAATCGGTTAATTTTCTCTGTGTCAAAATATAAAAAATAGTTTTGTTTTACTAATAAAACCAAACTTGTTAACTGTCTTGTTTTATGGTGGGTTAGAGGGAGTTTCTCTGAAAGCTGGGTGGGAGTGCTCAGGAGTAGAGTGTTTTACTTTAAACTCTTCAGGCAGATGGAGTGTGAACAGTTGCGGGATTTCAGAAGATGATTTTCCATTGCATAGCCAAAGCATTAATAATCTACCATTGTCATAGCCTAGAGAGAAAATGTGGCACTCGTCAGTATTTAAGGAAGAAATTAAACTTTGCAATAAATCAGTACCTACTCTGCAAAAGGGGATTAGAGCATTTTAACACCTTTAGATTATGCTAGCAAAACAAATCGCTTTCAAATGCATAGTAAAATGAAGAAAATGGCTTTAGGATTACTCACTCTTTAAAAGGGATGCAAAAACATTTCCTGCATTCTTTCCTATATGGGAAACCTATCCATTTCTGGGGAAGTTAATCTTACTCTGAGTAACAAGCAGGCTTTTTTTTTTTCTTTTTTCTCTCCCCTCCCCCCCAAGTATGTCATAAAAAAAAAAAAAAAGAAATTTATATTAGTCATTCAGCCTAGCATTTCTTAAGCAGAAGGTTTATGACCACAGACACAGCAACATACAGAACAGAACTCTGAAACTGTGGAGGAACATGTAACAGCAGTACTGTGCTAGAGCAGTATGAGGAACAGGCAGGAATATTGGTATCAATGTGCAACTGCAAAGAAAAGTTAGAGGGCTGACTGCAATTAGACAGGCTGGAATTTGTCCAGGATGCTGGAGTTAACACCTCATATCGTGACTCTCTCATGCCACGAATGGTCAGTTCCTTGGTGGTTTTATGTCTCAGTCGAAAATATTTGATGTTTATCCTAGTCTATGAAAATTGCTTAATATGTGCATGAATTCATTTCTTGCTTCAATATGAAACAGAAATGTCATTAAAAGTTCCTTTATGGGCTGTGTAAGCTCTATATTAGCCAGCAACACAGAATGCTTGTGACCCTTTCTCAGAGGGTCAGTTAAAGAAAATAAAATTCATATTGGGAATTGTTCAAGAGCAGTTAAATTTGTAGAACAGCAGTACACAACCCTGTGATATCTTTAACTGGGGATTCTGATAGCTACTCTGAGCATGTATGAAATTTCCTTCCATCAGGCTCTTTTTTTTTTTCTTTTTTTTTTTTTTTCTTTTTTGGCTTAAGCCAGCTAATACTATTTGGTTTTGATGCGTGTTCTTTCATTTGAAGCAAATAACTGGAGCCTTCTACATTTTTTCTTTCTTTTTTCTTTTTTTTTTTGTCTGTGAATATATTTTGTTTCTTGAGGTGAGAACATATTACAATTGCGATCTATAGCTGAGCATATTTTTCAGGACTCGGCTAATTTCTAACTTCATACAGTTTAGAAAGTGATGATATATGCACTAGCTGCTAGTAAATTTAAGTCAATAAATTTAGTAATAGTTATTTTAATACTTTTTTTCAAAAATCATTGCACTAGTTAGAATTGCACAGTTGGTGTCTAGTTGTCAGGGGAATAATGGCCTGCTTGAGCCTGAGCATGTTTCTCATCTGAGCTCCTGCCTAATGTCCGCTCATAGCACTGTTAAAATTTCTAGTGAGGTTGACTGAAACGCTGTAGTTAGAAAGCAGCTACATAGGTACATTTGAGGTAGCAGAAGATGGCAACTGTATGCTCTAACTGGTAAGAAGACAAAGTAACTAAAGATGACTTGAGTGTGTTCCTAGTTTACTTGAAAATTGCCATGTTCTTCTCTAAATAAACTCCAAGACTGAACTTTTTAAAGGAAATTATTTCAGGTGGGCCCAAGGGCCAGGATATAGGTAACTGTTAAAATGAAGCACCTGTGAGTTAACATTAATACCACAGTGACATGTGCAAGTAACCAGGTGTCATAAATTCTTATGGTACTGGCCAGAGCTGTATCTCCAGAACTTGCCATCTGCATTCAAACTCAGCTGGCTCAGTATCTGTTCCCTCTAGATCTGATTGGTGGTCCTTGGGCTGTTGTGGTCAGCAAGGATTAAATGCAGTGCTCTTCTTGCTGTTATGCAGTATAGGTAGGAACGTAGAGTTGCAGAAAGAATAGAAGCTGCAGGCAGATTAACAGAAGATGCAGAGGTGCAGTCACCATTTTCAGGCAAAGGGTTTACTGCAATTAGCCAGAGGTTTCTTTACTCCATATAAGGCTGTTAATAGACCTCAGATCCCTGTGCTCTGAATAATGAGTTTTTGAAAATGAGAGCGTGGATTTGCCTATGGAACATTTATACAGAAAATGCCATCTTTAATGGGTTTGTGAGCTTACTTGTTAGGAGAAATACAACTTTCTAACAGAAAGAAGAGGATACTGTCTGTGCAAGATCATCATGCAGAGGAGGATCTTTGGTTAGAAAGGTCATGGTTGCTTACCTGCCTGTCTCCTTGATTTGAGGATTCTTTGTGTGCTTATAGGGGGTGTTTGCTTAGTATGTCACTAGGATACTGAGAAGTAACAGTGAAATAGAGCTTGGTCCTGGTTGCTAATTGTATTGCTGCTCAGTTGTTAAAACTGCTTCAGGTGCTAAGTAAAGCAGTAAAAATGTTATTTCTACTTTAACAATTAGGATAGCTCATAACTCTCCAAGGTGCACATTTTACTTTGCGTTTTGCTGAGTTACTGCAGCCTCATGAGTTTGCTTTCAGTTTTAGGATTCATCATCTGATTTCAGTCTGTTTCCTATGATTTTGTGTAGTACTGCTTTTTATTATTTTGATTATAGGACAATAGAATTGCATCTATTTTCAGTTAGCAAACATGTAGCAGATTAAGCCTCTAAGTATGCCAGATAAAAGAGGTTTTTAGGGGTCTCAAATACTCAGTTATGCAAGTTTGGAACAACAGCACCTTGTGAAGAGAAAGCAGTATCTTTCACAAAAGTCTGCCTCGGGTTTGATGACGCTTGCAAAGTAGGACTGATAGGCACTTAAGGCTATTCTCTGAAGATTTTCTCTTTGCTTTATTTTGGACTCTGATACTTCAAATGAGGAATTAGGACATGTCTGCAAACATAATAATGGTTACATTCTCTTTTCAGCAAAATTACAATGATTTTTGTATCTGAGGGAGTGTCTTACCTTGGACAGTCAGCATGAAAGTGATACTCATTTAAAATCAGTGAGGCATGCTCGTTGCTTAGTTCTGCATATAGATAAGCTTTATTCCAGTTCCCCAAATATTTCTCAAGTGTCAACAACCAGCCCACCTTGTGTTGATTCTGGAGTTTCCCAAACACTTTAAGCCACTATACACAGGTACTGTTGCCAGTTGAAGTAGTCTTGCACTCTTCCACAGTTGGATGACAATTTTCATGCGCTACCTTCTTTTTTTTAATTTTTTCATTCACTTGTGGTGAATTAACCAAAATAATTTTCCTCACATAAAACTTACCCAGCAAAAGGAAAAAAAAAAAAAAAGGAAGGCAGGGGAGGGGGGCAAGGGAGGGACCGAGTGGCTGGAAGCCTGCATTTTTGGCACTGTTTGGCTTATATGTGCTCAAAATATTAGTGAGATTGTTGCCCGAGTATCTTCACGTTCATCACAGCGTGGATACAGCATCGGTACAGGAGGGTGTATTTCCAGCAGGAGGAAGTGTACGGTACACTGAAGATAAATGCTTATGCAGTTAATTCCATACTTAATACATTGCATTGAGGAAGTGATCCAAACAGTTTTATGTGGTTTTATGGATTGACTGAAGGCTGTTGGCCTTTTCTAAAGAAAAAAAAGTAGGCTATAAAGTGGATTATTTTCCTGCTCGTCCACTATCTTGTTGAGGAATTGGAAGACTAGTAACATATAGCATGCAATATGTTATGGAATAGTACTTGCAATGAAAATGCGCTACAGGTTTTTTCCTCCTTTTAATAAAGAGGGGCAAATGATGGTTTTGGAGCATGAAATTCATTCCTGGATCTCTTGACTCCTTTATGTCACAGATAGTCTTTTGCTGCAAGCCTGGGTGTTTAATGCCTCTTGTATTTGTTGGCCCAGCCGTTATCCATTAGGCAGAGGCAATCAGTTACATTCAAGTAAGCCAGAAAATGATCGCTTCCATGGTGTACGTTCTGATGGTTACCAGTTTGGGTTGGATTAGAACTAATGACCTGGGTTTGAGATGTGATCTGTTATCTTCAATTAAGTACTTTGTTAAGCTCTAATAGAAGTGAATTACTTTCTCACTTGTGCTTCTTTGTAGATTAAATTCCCCTCTTTCTTTGCCTCGTACCTTGGCTAACAGGTATAGGTTTCTGAAAAATGAGTAAGATGCAGGGGGTTTCCCAGATTTCTTTAGTTGCATTTGTTGAAATTCTTTCAATCCTGTTTATAATGTAGACCTATAAAACATCAGAGGGTTTTTTTGTTAAGGGCTGCTTTTGAGCTTTGACCTTGGATGATACAGACCATAGTTTAATAATCACTTGAGAATATCACTGTGCCGAACAGTAAACATACCGGATTTCATTTGTCCCCGTGAGGCAGAAAACAGCACCATCATTTGGTTTAAACAGCCAAAGTAATGTAGTACAAAAAGTGCCATTCATTTTGCAAAGCCTAAGTAGGATGCTCATTTGCAACATATTTTGTGGCCTTCTGCTGAGTACTAGGCAGTTGACACTTGTTAAGCAGTTAAACTATTTCTAAGCTCTTTGGCTAGTATTTTACAGCCCTCAGTCTCCAGATAATGCCACTGTTATAAACTGTACTTCCATCCTAGTGTAATTTCTCAGCTTCAAAGCATTAAGCAAATATTAGCATACACCTTTTTGTTTACCAGTAAATGAGCACAAGCTAACATGTTTCTGGGCAAGGCACATCTGGTTTTTTTCCATCAAACAGTATTAGGGCTCTGTTCCTGCTGTATTTCCAGCTACCTTGTGTTTGAATCATCTGGGTGAAATTTTGCTTTCTTTACTATGTTAGAAGATACGTATTTTTACTTAAAGAAATTTCAGTTTATCGATATTTGTTTCCATTGTTGATATTATGGGCAAGGTGGGTGTACCACATGTATTCAGCTATAAGTACTGGTATTTGTGTGTGTGTGACAAACATGATTTAACAGTTGGTTCTTTAACTTACCTGCCCAGAGATAGGATTCTTCTCTTACAAATGATAGATAACATCACAGTTCTCTTATGTTGTGTGGCTAATATCTAGTGTGTAGGTTTATTTCTGTTGTAATTTATATCCTTTGAGGCATGAACAACAAAGTTTTGGATTTGCTTAACAGAATTGGAAACTGGATTTCATATATTTCACTTGAATGATGTTTTAGTTCTTAAGACGACACCTAGCCATTTAATACTGTTAGGTTTTATTTCCTCTAAGAGCTTTTCACTTTGTCTTTAGCTTAGAAGTAGACACCTAAACATACAAGTGAGACACGTGTTTTTAATCTTAGCAAAGCTGGTTTTTGAGATGCATCCAAAGAAAAAGTTTGCTGGCCAAAGACAAGAGTCTCATCATTGCGGTTCTTACCTAGTTTGTTCCACTGCCTGATGCCTCCTGTGGCTTCATAACTGTGCAGCTTTATTGTATGTAATAGGAGTCATTAATGGGGGGGGGGGGGGGGGGGGGGGGCAGACAGACTTTGTTACTTTGGATTCCACAAGTCATCTTCTCAGTATTCCCTGTCTTTTCTGGTTTTGGGAGCATGAAAGGTATGTTAAGCTCCATTTTCCCAATTCAGATTATGTTATACCCTGGGGTTTTTGGGTCGGGAGATGCTACATTGACTTACACCAGGAAAAAAAAGAAAACCGAAACCCCACAGAAAAGCATGAATCCTTTTCCTGGTTCTCTTTCAAATTGTTTGAATATTCTTATTAAGGCTATAATGTTATAGTATTCTTATTATTCTTACTTTTACAAAAGAATGGCAAGAAAAATTAATGGAGGGATTCCAAAAAGCATAAGTATTATGGCAGCTGTAAACATGAACTCAGTTCCTGATAATTCTCTTCTCACTGCAAATGTATTCCTTTGACACATTATTGACATTAAGGAGTTGAAGAGATGAGCCTGAAGCAGAGTTTTTATATTAAAGAATGTGTTAGGCCAATTAATTCTGTCAGAAGGGCTCAGACGGCTGATTAGATTTAAGCGTCTAGATGCTGCATAATTTAGTGTTATAGTTATGTGATATATTTTGGCAATCAAAATTCATGATTCATGACAGCGTCAGATTTCATCACTCAAGAAGGGAGAGGTAGAAATTCCTGTGTGCCTTGTGGCTAAAATTTTTTTTGAGGAGAGTTTATAATCTTCGTCAAAACATGAAATAGTGGCCACTGCAACTTGGCTTGTGATTCTACGGAGTTTAAGCAGTGTGGTTGGCTCTGGAGAAGCAGAGAGGGTTAATTCCTTTGGGTTTGCCCTATGACCACTTGAGGACAGGAAGCATGATGAAATACTTTCTCAAAGTATTCAATAGAAACTTATCATGAATAATTGGAGCAAAATAGAATAAATCAAGGCTTTTTTGGTCTGGTAATTCATAATTGAAGCCACATTGAGGTTAGATTGATATTCAGAACAACCCAGCTGAAAAAGCCTTACCCACAGAGGCCAGGGATGTGTCTCTGTTTTACTTAGATGTATGGAAGAACTGCTTAGTTCCTGTTTAAGTTGAACACACTGTTGTCTTTGCCTCTGTGCTTTTAAAAGACAGTAAGTTGTTATTCAAACGGTGTAGTTTCACTAATATGTGGTTACAACAAGCAGTCTAGTTGTTGAAAATAAAATACACAGGGAGGAAAGCCCACTGTCTTGTTCATGGGAGCAGTGAAGTTTTATTCTTCTAAAGCGCTGTTGCTGAGATTTCCCCCTAAATGATTGCTGGGAAGTTCTTGACTCTCATACACAGCCTTGTTTTCCTAGAGACCATTCTGTGATGCAGTTTGTAATGTGTCTGCTGTGGTTGTCTTAAGTCTCTTTCAGTGGTGCTCAGTGTACACTCAAATTTGGGGTAGGACTTTCTCTTAGTTATGGCTGGTGTTTTGCTGATACCTTTGAGGCTCTGTAGCACTGACTGGATTGGCCCGTTCTCAGTCCAGCTGTGTTCACTGACATGAAGCTGCCATCTCTCTCACTTCTGTTTCCTGCTAAGAACAGTCGGTCTAATACTACTCTGCGAACTTGAACCTGAAGACTCCACATTGAGGCCAACCTTAAGCATCCCAATAATGAGAATTCAATTCCCTTGATACCTTGTCCTTAACATGTTAACTTTTGCTACAATAGAATCAAGTTTTAATGACCAAGAGAGAGGACAGTGTTTGATGTATCTAGAGTAAAGGAAAGTGCCTTATTTCTAAGGCATTATTACACATGCACACTTGTGGAAAGCATGCACAGGACAGCTGCAACAGCCTGAATCCTTTCCTGTATACATACCCATTTCTGAATTCTCTTGTCTCCCCAGCTGTAGGTTATTCGTAAGTTTTCTTTGTCATTCAGGTCCCACTACTTTGGATTTTCATGTGAACAGCGAAGAGCTGTCAGACAACTGAGACTGCGAGACTTAAGTGACATGAGATTACTCTTAGGAAACTGGCATTTGGACTTGATCCTTCTTGCCCATAAAAATGATTCACAGCAGACAACCCCCATTAATCTTAGATTAATTATCCTGACTCTTCTAATGATATTAGCTGGGGTGGCAAAAGTGAAGGGTTCTCTTATCCATAGCTGAGTGTCAGCACTTTGTCAAAGAAAGGTGATGGATAATCAAACCACTGTTGCTGTTTGCTCTTCTGAAATTGAAAGTTCCAGTGAATTTCCATTGAGAATGTTAATAAAGAAGGGCCTGGAGTAAATGTTCCTTCACCACTTGGTTTCTTGAGCAGTGACGGGGAGAACCCATCCCTATGTCATTATCCATTTCATGCTTTGCTGCCATAATAGAGATTTAATTAGGTTGCTGTTGAATTAATTGCCTGTATGGTTTGCTTTTCCCAAGCAGAAATCTGGAAGACTTTAGCAAATTATGGAGGTCTGAATTTGCCCGATTTCCTGCAGAAAGTGGGGTCAATAGGTCTCAGACTGTAGACACACTCTTCAGGCAGGCAGCAGGGGGTTGGCTCTTAATGGCACTTGAGAGATGCTTAATTGCCTTTTTGAAATGTTTTTCTCAAATGAGAGGCATGGTTCTTCTATCCATTAGTGTGTGTCTACAGGCTTTTCCCTCCGTCCATCATCCTTTAGTAGATGCATGAGCAAAAGCACCTCAAAAGTTGTTTTATTTCTTCTAAGTTATATCCATCAGAGGAGAATTTGCATGCTTTTCTGAAAGTAGTAAAAGTTGGAATTCAAGTAACATACCTAAAACTTAGGTTTTTAAGAGAAAGCATGATAATTTTTTAGGCACATAGGCATGTGTTCACACACATGTGTGTGTATTTTTTTCCTGTAAATACCTAAAATAATCTTAGATCATAGAAAAGGAATAATTCTTTTCCAAGGATATTATAGCAAGTAATTTGTTAGGAAATGCTGTGGCCAGAGAGAAAAAGTTGCTGGAAAAACTTCAAGTGGGAGCCATTAATTTAGGTGGCAATACTCACCTGTAAGTAGTAAATACAGCATTGTTTGTAGATTACCAGTTATTTCTTCTGTAGGGCAGAAACATGACATTTTCCTGGCACTCTACTGAGTATGATGTTAAACCTGTGCTTCAAGTATTAATGAGAAGAGGTTTCTGAAAGTTGTTTTAAGAAGCTGCTCGACATTACAACGGTCATTTGGGTAACAGCAGTCTTGGGGTGGGGGTTGTGTGGAAACGATTCTGTAAAGCTTTAATGAGATCGATTATGCTCTGGTAACATTTAGATTGTGATTTGCTGTAGGAATTATGGAAGCTGGAGGAAAATCAGAGGGCTGTCCCCATCTGCCACCAGTCATCTTGTAAAATTAGCAAAAGTATGTATAAAAGCTTTAATTTTAGAAAATGTCATAATCTGAAAGCAGATTTGTCTCTGCACATATCAGCAGCTAAAGTAACGGGAATGTAATTTCTGAATTACTGAGTGTAGTCCTCTGCTATCACAGGTAGCCATGTCCCTTTCACGAACCAAAGTTTCGTATTATACTGTTACTATTTCTGTATTATCCTATTGCTCCTGCTTGAACTTCATGCTTTCCGTTAGGAAACAAACAGTTTATGTTGAATGCTGCTTGTACCAGACCTGATAAAGGACATGGAGCTGAAGACTAGTCAGTCTTTCCAACTATTTCAGGAAGTCTGCTAAAAGGTATTACTCCCACTGACAAAATTGTTGCCTGGAACATAACCTTAGACCATCCTGGATAGAACAGGTGCCAGTCTTCCAATCTTCTGCCTCATATATTTATCCCCCCCTTCAGGGCTGATGTGTTCATAGAAGGAAATCATATTAATTGTTTTGTTGGGTGTTTTCTTCTGCTTTACCAAAACGCTCAGAATGGTATGATCTGTTTTAGTAAATAGGCTCCCTATTCTCCTCATCCCAATAGATGTTCCTCATCATAATGAGGATCTCATTATGATGCTCATCATAATAGAAGTTATTCTAGAGGTGCCTAACCACTAAACATGAGGAAGGTGATAGCTGGGTGTATAAAGTAACCCAAAGACTAATTAAGGAAACAGAAAATTGCTAAGCTTATTTCCTGCAAATATGAGCTGGTAACTGAGTCTGTAACACTTGCTTTCTTCCTGATACAAGCAGGCTTATGGTTTGAGTTTAGCAGGAGATTCTCACAGTATTTCTGTAAACTGCTGACAGTTACTAACCTCTTATGAGTGTTCATAGTTTTTACAGGCTAGGATTCAAGATTTCCCAGCAAAACAGCATCAGTCAGTTTCTGCTTTCCCAGTTCCCCTTTCACCTCATCCCAAAAGGTCTTATTTTTTCCCTGTGCTTCTCTGTCTGACCTGTGCTTGGAACATCAGCTGGAATGGAAAAGTTGAGACTGAAATGCTGGTACTTTCATTCCTATCTAATGGCTCCTTCACTGCTTCCTCCCCCACATACGTTGTCAACTCCAAAGGAGGTTGGCACATTCAGCAAGAATTTAGTTGTCTGTCTTGTCTTTTGCCGGCTGAGCTGGCTTCCTTACATCGGCAGCATATTGAAGTAAGACCTTTAAAGTCTTAAAAGGGGTGTCCTAGTTGAAGTTCATGAGGAGTAAATAACTTTCTGAAATTCATCTTTGCATCTCATGCCTCTTTTATTTTGTATATGTGTGTGTGTGTGGTTTTTGGTGTTTGGGGTTTTTTTATGCAACAGATGTTTTTTTCACCACTGAACAAACAGTTTTGTGGAAGCTAGTACATTATTCCTCTTAGTGCCTGCTTTTGCCTTTTTTGCTTGGGTATCCACTTCGTGCTAGGCTTATGGTTTTGCTGCTTTGGCTTTTTTGTTGTTAACTTTCTTGCTTCTGAAATTGTAGTACTAACCAAATTTCTCTTTGTTTAGTGAGTCCTGACTGAAAGTATAAATGTCTTGAAATAGTGATTAGTAAATGAGGATTGAGTCATGCTGGCTGGGTTCAAAATTCACCTTGGTTTTCCTTCTCCACAAATTTATCTGCCTCTTCCACTTCATCTTTTACACCTAAAATCCCTCTTGTTTGCAACATTGCAGCTAGACAGAATTGAAAATGGAATTAAAGAGATTGGGATAAAGGTCTTGAGAAATTGCTGAAGTCCACTGTTGCCAGAATTAGAGAGTCAACTGCCTGATACAAGGAAATTCCAAATCTGATGGTTATGTCCTGGCTACTTGAATTACTCCTTACTGTAATAATTACTCCCTGCTGTGATAAGTTACTGTAATCAAATTGTTTTCCTGTTTTGTTTTCTTTCACAGAAATGGAGCAGTGTGAGCAACCCACTCTTCCTTCCACTGATCCCACCTCAGTCCCAAGGTTTCACAGCCATAGTTCTGACCTATGACCGGGTGGAGAGCCTTTTCCGAGTCATCACGGAGGTTTCTAAAGTGCCTAGTCTATCCAAATTGCTAGTTGTCTGGAACAACCAGAACAAGAATCCACCAGAAGGTAAGAGCCCATGGTAGGTGTGGTGGATGGAGGAGGGTGAAACTGTGGGGGTAGCATGCCTACTTATACTTGCTGCAGGATGACCTCTCTTCTCCTGCATTAATATGTCCTCAAAAACTATTTCATGATTACTTTCAAAATCACAAATTTGGATTTTTTTTATGGTAATATTTTTGAAAGTGAAATGAGAAAAGCCAAAGTAGATTAAAAGAAAAAAGTGTATCTGTGGTTGTGCTGCTACTTTCTGAACCAAAGGTAACAGAAGCAATACCTACAGAAACATTTCTGTCCTTAACTTTATTTTGAGGAATGGCAAAGAGAAACCCATCATCGATGTGTCAATGCTTGGTTTTATTTCTCTGTAGGCACTCTGTCATCACATTAAATCCTACTTCTGCTAGACTGTTTTCTAGGGCAAATGTGCAGAGCAGCAAAGTAGTTTGAATGCTTGGAGCTATAAAATAAGTGAATATTTTGACTGCTGAAGTGAAAACTTGGGATGTTTTGGTTGTCTGAAAGAAGTCACACACCACCAGAGTATCTTACGAAAATGCTACAGCTTGCCCAGTAAGACAAGACATGTGCCTTTGTAAAAAATATTACTGTTTCCAACACATGCTCTTTATAGTCTTCATGTCAGGTGAAGCCTGTGTGATACTTTAGATTTTTTGAATACATGGTTATTGTGAAACGAGGGCACATTCACAGATCTTTTCCCAAATGATTTAAATGTGTAGATTTTTGGAAGATTTGGTTTCAAAAGTATATTAATGACTCCCGTGTCAAGTCAGTGCTGTAAATCTCTGAATTTTCAAATTTGTTTAAAATTCAGTAGCTGAGGTGTGCTTTGCTGGCATGGTATCTGCTGGCCAGGCATGCTGGCATACTGTATCCCCTCATGCCAGGACCTGTCTCAGGCTGCCCAGTCCTCACAGCTTGCTGCCTACATTTCCAGACCCAAGATCCTAATCCCATGTTTGTCTGTCTCCTTCCATATAACGCCACTGCACGTGCCATGGCTGCTCTGTCTCCCAGCAGCTCCCTGTTTTCCCAGGCCCAGGCTGTCTGTGTCATGAGATTATGCTGCTATTACTCTTCTCCTAAGTCCTAAAGTTGGTGAATTCCTTTATGAAAGTGGGGTAAATGAGAGAGCCAAGAGGCATTGCCCCATGTAAAGGAAGGTAGCTAGACTTAGCATGTCACAGGCCTCTCCAGTGCCAGGCAGCTGCTCCAACACTGCTTACTTTATTTCAGTGCTTATTGCTTCCTAGGATGAGCTGCATCTGCGTTCCAAACACTAGTACTTAAATCCTGCGGTTTGTTCTGGGCAAGTAAAGCCTCTTCTTATCATTCCTGATTAAATACTGTAGATAGAGTAGCTGTAAATGGTGTACATACAAATCTGTCATTCTCATCTGAAAATGTGGTGATTTTGTGGGACAAGAAATGTTGCCTTTAGGAATAAGTGTTCAAAAAACCAATATGCTCTATCATGGATTCTTCTGTCTACTGTAGTGAATGACGTGTCATTAGGACTCCTTGCTTTGTAATTCTTTTTTCAGAGGCTTCAGCTGCTACAGCTTTCTACTGGTGGAAGTTAGCTATTCTGCATAGCAGCTAGATACAATGTAAAAATTAATCCCTGACCACTTGTCTCAACTTGCCATCTTCTAATAGCTTCTCAGAGCCAAGCTATTGCTACCATTCAGTTGCCTCATTTGCCATTTTGGCAGCTTGCTCCAGTTTAAAGCAGAGGAGCTTTATTGTTTGCTTTAAAAAGTGTTCTGTAATATTGCTGTGCTAAACACCTCAAGTTTAGAGGTTTATTAAATGTTTTGCAGTCCTTTAGAGTGAGAAGTGTTGTGTATAAATTGGTAACTGAATTTTTGCAGTAAGAAATTTTTTCTGAAGACAAAAATGCTTAGTGTTATATTCAGTTATGTGAGCACTGAATGCAGGTGGATTTAACCCAAATGGATTATTTCCACATTTTCCTTGAATGAGTCTGAGATACAGGCGAGTCAAAGCAAATAAATCATTAGCATTTTTTTATTTGTTTAATCTTTCTGTTAATCTTTCATTTAGACATTCTTGAAAATTAAAGTCTTTAATTTCTTTCTACCTTGATACTACTAAGTCATAAACTATAGTTGGGGAAAAAAAAAAAAAAAAAAAAGCTTAGCCTCTAGAGCTTTCAGAATTTGGATTTGAGAGTGCAGTTGAAGGTGTAAGCAATTTTGCCCTTACGTTAGCCTAAGCATTGCATTGAAGCAAATAACTGTTTGTTTCTAGTGTGCCTTGTCCCTTTATTGCTGTTATAACCATTGCAGTCTCTTGGCCTATGGCTAGAGAGAGGTCAGTTTGATTAAATTAACTTGTTTTATTCCAGATCCATACAGGGCATTCCACTTGGCTCTTCAGCCAGTCTCTCGTCCAGTCTGTCTATTAGTGATCCTAATCCTTGGACTTCAAAGCTTCTGCTGTTTATAGCCTGTTAAAGCCAGGAAGTTTCTGATGGATTAGAGCAAGGAATGAGTTTGAAGTTTGTAATGTGCACCACTGTCACTGATAAAGTCTATTTTATTACCCTACAGTAGTATCTGCACTTTTATGGCTATTCACTTTTAATTGGTTATAGTAAAGCTGAGGTGCTTAACCTCTGAGAGCATCAAGTGCTGTATTTCCTGGCCCTTTCCATGTAAGGGACGTGTTTTGGTACAGAAGCAAATCTTGGCTTTTGTTGTTGCAACCTATTGTGTGTTTGTTTCGTTTTGCATGTGTAAGTGGAGGACTGGGTGAGAGACATCTGCGTTGTCTTCCTTAGCAATTGCATGCAGTAAATTGAGAATTGTATTTAGGTCTCCTGAGATGTAGCTGGCATAGCTACATGTGGCTGCCCCTTTCTTCCCTCTGTCAACACCAGAAAAATATTATAACTGAAAATGCCATTGTTATCAAAGGCTGTATGTATTGGAAATAGAGGGAATCTGTCTCTAGGAATGGAAAGTTTTGAAGTACCTGCAAATTCTGATATTAACAGTGAGTTTTGGATCTGTTTTCTTTTTGTGATTTTTTTTTTTTAAATGAATGCTTATGTACTTGTAATAATGCCTTTATGTAATGAAACACTGCAAACCCAGGACTTTTAAGAGAAAAACCGAATAAAAATGAAATATTCTGTTCTAAATATTGTACAAAATTTAAAAAGCTGCACCCCTCAAAAAATGCAGCATTCCATAAGATAAAAATTCTTTTTTGCTTATCCTCAGCATTTAGTAAAATTTGAGTGAAAAGATCTGTTTGTCAGCATGACCTGAAAATGAACTAACGGTGATATTTGTCAGATGAATGACAAGACTGAATTGTGGTCACTGTGCTATCAGTCCTGCTGAGCATCCTGCAGTGCAGGTAGAGGCTGCAGCTGATCCTGGCTGCTGCACTGCAGAATGGCAAAAGGTGTGGGGAACATGCAAGATGGATAGAAACAAACTCCTGCCAAAACTAGGCCTGCTGGGGCAGATGCAGCTCTGATACAACTGAGATTTTTTTTTTGTCACATTGGCTGGTAATAAATAAGGTAAGCAGCTAAGAGGGCAACAGGTTAATTGAACACCTGACTGGAAAGTTTTCACCAAAATAACATACAAAAGTATAAAGTTGGAGAAAAAGTAGTTATGTGTATATGGGCTAGGAATCAGGAAATTGAAAATTGTTTTTCCCTTTGTCCTCTGAGTTTGCAAGGACCACTCTTGTAACTTAATGTTTGAGAGCTACCTGTGCAAGTCTGAGCTCATTAGACTGCGTGATTCCTTTAGAATCAGTGAAAAGAAACAGGCATCTCAATCTAGCCTGCATCAGGTATTTATTTTAGGGTAAACTAAATAATCCATCTAGAAAGTGCCCTTTTTCTTCCACTGAGTGCGGAGGAAACGCAAGGTGACTAGTACGAGCTTAAATGACTGATCTTTGGTCACCTGTCTGCTCTTGAGTTCCTACTTGTTTTGCCATACTGGTACCTGAACACCATGAAGGACGCACAGGCTGTCTTACAAGGTTCTTGAAAAATAAACAAAAATTGAGCACTAAAAACAGTGTTGTAATTATTTTTCTTCGGTAGATAGTTCTTGTGCTGAGACACTGACCAGACACAACCTCTGCCTGCTGAATGGGAGCAACTCATTTCTTACTGTTCCTTGGTTTCTGTGTCCATAAAATGAATACAACAGTATTGTCTTAGATAAAATGCTTTGAGACCTGTAGTCTAAAACTGCTACATAAGTAGCATTATTCATGCCATTATTATTAGGTAGATGCCAAGATTTCTAATTAGGAAGGTAACGTCTGCATTGAAATCAGAGTAAAATATAAATACATTTAAAAATAAAACTGCTTTTTGTAGGTTTAATTTAATCTAAGTACCTTCAAAACA
Organism: Falco peregrinus; assembly: GCF_023634155.1. NCBI lineage: Eukaryota > Metazoa > Chordata > Aves > Falconiformes > Falconidae > Falco > Falco peregrinus. Next base: position 85,034,171 of record NC_073721.1, read on the forward strand.
TTTACGAATGTGTATCCTGGCTATATAACCAGTAGGTTAACTGGTTATTCCCATTGTACAGCTTTAGAAACAGGTACACAGAGGTGAAGTCTTCACCATCACTTAGTAATTCAGCTTCAGGACAAGGAATTGATTTAAGAAAATTCTGTGCCTTGGCCTTTCTTTTGCTTAGTTGAACTCGCTGCCTTCCCATACTTTCTGTTTGAGAGGTATCATAGACATAGGTGTGTGTAAAGGGTGGAAGCTATACTGTGTATTTTGAGGTCATTGCTGAATCTGTGTGTAGAAGTAGGAACACCACTGTGATTTGGGTGAGACTGGAAGCCAAGGGTCTAGTCTTTTGATTTTGAACTCAAAATATGAGCTGTGTCTTAGGAAAAAAAAAAATACAACTGCAACCGATGAATCTATGAAAACACAGATATCTTGTGCAAGTTTTCAGAGTGCTTATGGTGATAAAAATATTGGATCTTATATGTAAAATAGCAGAGAGAAATTAACACAGATTATTACGATTTTAATCTGGAACTTTAAGGCTTTATAGAATCATCTTGCTGATCTAAAGGGCTCTCTGGATTTAGGGTATATGATCTTTACTGTGTGTCATTGGCTGAGTTTTGCATATATCTTCAGCTATACAGGGTATGCAAGAAGCCTGTCAACACAGCAGTAATGTCAGCAGGCCCATGACTGCATGTATAATATTAATAAAAAGATTAAAAGCTTTGAAATATTACAGGAAAAAAGCCCATTTTTTTTCAGCACTCATTCTGCATTCATTAAAATAAACATTGCGGTCCAAGTGCCTGCTGCTGGGAATATTTGCATAGAGAGGATGTTTTTTCATTTTCTCCATCAGCCAAATACTTTTACCCTTTAATTTGTATTTGTCTAAATTGCTAGTTCTGAAATGCAAGAAAATAGTCTGTGATAGAAATTTCCACTGGTGTTTCATCACATTTGTTTCTGACATTTGAAGAAACCATTTTGTCTACCACATCACTGGTATAAAAATGTATAAATGCATTACTGTTAGTAAATATACAATAAGCTACAAATTGTGTGTGGTAGCTTGATTCCTTTTTAGGTTCAGTTTTATAAAAATGTAAAGTGTATTGTAAAGAATGTGTACTTTCTGCTAGTTGTGTTGGTAGTGGCTCCTGGAACTAAGTTGCTGATAAACTTGCAATAAGGTACAGGCTATAAGGGTTACGGGTATTACTGCAATCATCATATTTGTATTTCAGTCTGATACTATTAATGGACAACACTGATATAAAACAGTGGGGATACGGAATTTGAGTATCCTATGGCTGAATCTGAAGACAGTGTTAACTGAAAAAAAACCTTTTTTTAAAACAAACCAACTTCGTGGTGGTTTTTGTGTTTTTGCGTACTGTACCTTCAGTAGTCAGCACTGGTAGGAATGTTTTTTTTTAACTTCTCTTTAGGTTTTGAATTAATTCAGCTTCTTGATGATGGACTTAATGCCATTTTCCTTGATTAGCTAGAGAACTGTCTCGCGATGGTTTTAGTCTTCTGTGAATTATCTTACAAACATTTTGCAGTGTTATTTCCCGAGGAAGTCTAGAAATTTAGCTTAACAAAACTGGCCTCTAAATAATGTCCTAGAAACCAATATGCTATTTTGTTATATATAAGAGGAATTCTATGCATTACTGTAAACTAATATAAGCACTCTAATGTAAGTAGAAAACACCTGTTTGAACAGATAGTTTTAAGTCGAAGCAGTTGAAATTCTTGGACAGACTTTTTCAGTGAGCCATTATTGAAAGAATTCTGTTAATAAATAGGTGTAAGATGCTTGGTAGTGATGTTTCTGACAGTTTTTTGAAACTTCAGATTCCAGCTAAGTTCTGCCAGTCAGTCTTTGAGACTGAAAAAGTACTTGTTAGGCTTCCATCATCCATGTTTAGTTAATTGAATTCATGTAGACTACTATAGATCAATTAGAATGAGCATCAAGTAAAAGATCAGGTATGAGAGTTGAGTGTGGTGTATGGGATTCAGTACATTATAGGTACATACAGAGGAGTGTGTTTGGAAATGTTTTCTGCCAGCTTTTAGTTGATCTTGGTCTACTTTGCACAACTTCTGGAAAGGCTTTTCCTTTTTATAGTTCCAAATGGGCTCCATAGAAGTTGTGGGAAGTCAGAGCTTAACGTGAGCTAATACTTTGGTGCCAGGTTATCAGTAGTCACGACATAGTCCTAACTATTGTTACTGAGGAAGTAAAACAGGAAAAGCATGTAAGTATGAGTATCTTTGTATAAGTCATTAAAATGCCGTTATCTTAGCCAGTTTGTGATAGTGTTCTTAATACTGGCAAGCATTCAGTTCTTGCCATCAAGAGTCTACATTGTATTCCCAGCTCCTCATTATCCTTAGTGCTTCCAACTGCAAATGCAGCAAACCATCTGCACTCACATATCACTTACTGTTTTTGAAATTGGTACTACTTAGAATGGATGTCCCAAAAATATTGGTTAGCTCTGCATAGCAGCTGTATTGATTCTCACTTGAAACTGGAAACGAATGATGATAATTAGAGCAAATAATTCCTGTATAAATACACTTGTCTGCTGGCTAGATAGATATAATGCATCTGCTCCTAAAGGAGACCTTCAGATCCTATTAAACTTCCCAGTTTCTCAGAAGCAAGGATACAGAGAATGATGCTATTTAACAACATGACGGTGTCATTTCTCTTTGAAAAGAGATAATATGCTCCACAGAAATATTACTCTCTGTTATTTTTATGATCCTTCTTTTATGTATGATGTAGCAGTTCATTTAGAGCTGAGAAAGAGGGCTGGATTTCAGACTAAGAATTCATTTTTATATATAAGCATTTTGCAAGCTTATGTTACTTACATTGTTGTTACAAACATCTGATGGCAAGCCTAGATAGGAAGGTGTGTGGCAAATGAAAAGTTTGGTTTTGTGTGAGAGGGTATTCCTTTAGGTTATAATGAAATTGCCCCCCTCTCGTGATTGTCCTCCTTTCTCTTCCTTATGTCTTTCATGTAATTCACTGGGAGTTGTAGCTGACAAATGCATATTTAGAGGATGGGGGTTTTGCTGCTCTTCTGTATTTTTTAAACGGGAATGTAATTATGGTATTTTTGATCCTGCAGTTTGCAGAAATCATCTTGAAATCATGCTTGAAAAATTTGCTTTTAGGACTTAATAGTGGGATTGCGGGCTGGCCAGAAATACATCCATGTATACGACTGTTAGGGATTGTAAGCACATTAGAAGTGGAAGCTGCATTTGGCAAAGTTGGGAAACTGCTGATTTTGTGTTTAGAAGACCACATGCTGTTTTCTGTGGGCAGCTCCTGCAATCAGTGCATCAGTGGTCCTAAACAGCACAAAGTGCCAAGAATGCCCTGAGTCTGGTTGCCAAAGAGCAAGTGTAACACTCTTGTCTCTAATTATTTCAGTATGATGTGCAACAGGAGGTGCCTGTCATTCTCTTCAGGTTCTGTATGTACATAGACTTCTATACACTCCAGAGAGCTTTATTTTCATATTTTACCTCTGTTGCATCACATGAAGTCCTCACTGGTTTTAAAATGCACGTTTGGACTGGGAATTTTTTGACTCTTGTATGCTTAAAGGTTCTCATCTTGTAAGATTTCATCTGCCTTCTTATCTTGGTTGTCTGTTATTTTTGTCATACTGTTAAATGATGCAGTGCCCACTTACTGTAAGAATAAAGCATGTGCTTTTGCCTTGGTTATAATAAAATCTACTAAGCTGAGAATTTCCCCCCTAGATGTTTTGTTAATACTGAGGTTTCTTACAACTTTCCAAGCAGTTTCCGAGAATTCAGAGCATGGTATTACAGAAGTGGCAGACCCTGTCTCTGACTACTCTGTAAGCCACATTCCTTCTATAAGTAAAAAAGTACAAATACTGTTCTTTTGTGGTCTTTTAAAATAAGTGTAGACGGTTCTAACCTTCCTGATGGATTATAAAACTTTGATTTCCAAAGTACTATTGTATTTGTTTTATTGACTGTGTATTTCTTTTGGAGTTCCTGCAGCAGGGCTGATTTTGAATACTTGTATCTCTGAGTGGAGCCTGCTGTGTGTTGTGATAGTCATTTCTGCCCAGGCTGCTGAAGTGGTTACCCAGGTGTCATTGTGTCATGATGTCTCCCTCGCTTCCATTTCTGTAGCTGCAGCAACCTTCAGTGTCAGATCAGCCTCTAGGCAGCAAGTGGTCTTGCACTTCCTTTCATTTTGCATGCTGCAGCGTAACTGGTACCCTAATATCTTATTCAGAGTTTTTTCAAAATGTTGATGTTTTCTATTCATTAATTTAAGTCCAAATTCAAAAACTTTGTATAATGTTTCTCAAAGCACTAAATATTTTACAGTAACATACCTCTTTTTGAGAATTGGTCATCTTGAGAGACTTTCAAAGACCTTAGTAAATCATGTGGATTTAAGAGGATTTGCTGACATCTGAGATACATACTGATTATAATTAGATTACATCTTCATTTTTCATATACTTTTCATTACTTTTTCGTCTGTTACTGTATTTTTATGCAAGTGGCATGTCTGTTAGTACGCTGTCAAACAGTTGATTTTCCAAAGAGCTAGAAATTTAAAGTGTCCATGCTTGCTTGCTTTTCTGAATTACTGTTTTTCAATCCTAGTGACTTTTGAACTTCAATTTTTGTTTCAGTGCATTCCCACACTGAAATAAGATCTTTGTTGCCATTTGGTTGTCTTTTTTATGTGTAGCAGGCCTGAGAGGAAGAAAAGCCCCAATAAGAGAGTGCTTAACATGTATAAAATGTGAACTTTGTCGATACTTGTCAATACAACTTTATAAATGCATACATACCTATGGTAATTCTGTTTGCATCTGAAACACTCGTGACAGTAGAGTATTTTGAGTATCTAGCAGGCTGCTTAAAATTTTTTAGTACCGATACTGGGTTTATAATTGGATAATTGTAGGCAATTAGCCTGAGGCCTTTAAGTAGTTTGCAGACATTAAGCAGTGTACAATCTTTATGAGGCCATAGTATGTGTCTTTGTGAGGTACCTGTAACTGTCTTATAATGTGGATACCTGCATGTTGTATGGTAAACCAGTAAGAAAGCAGTGAGCTGACTTGAGAATACTGATTTGTAATAAACAGTTCCAGTCGTTGAGTGTTACTGCCTCCTGAGGTTAGGATGACTAGTAAGATGAAAATTCATTTCAGTGATGTCCTGCTGGAATCATTGTTTCAGGTTATGGTTCAAGCAAGGCATTTCAAAGACCTTACAATACTGAGAATAAAATGAGCTCACTGCACTGTAATTGGAATCCATGGCTCTTGAACATTTTTGTTGTGGCCCCAAGGAACTTGCTTTATCTCCCCAGCTGCTGGCTGACTGTGACTTTCATTGGAGCCCATCAGTAACGTGGTTGAATCCTTCTGACTGACTACTAATCCTATCACAGGGTACTCAAGTGTGCATCATTGTATGGGCTGATGCCTCTTGCCTTCTACTAGAAAGGAGGTGAGTAAAACTGACAAGAACCTGAATACTTGTCAAATACAGGCCATATTCTGCAAGACCACCCAGATAAAGGTAGATTTTTTACAGTCAGTTTTTCAATCTCACAGGGAAAACCTTGGGGTAGGAGACTGAATACAAATTTTGCCAGTAAATATCACTCTGTATTTCTTCTCCTTTCTTTGGCCATCCATGCATGGCAATACTTCTTTCTAAAATACAGCTCCAAGAAAAACTGACTTTTGAAGACTTTTTACTGTGGTTTGGAAATACTGCTTTGTTTTCCCAGTGAAGTAGTGTTTGGACTCTGGTGTCTTTAAACAGTGTGTAGCTCTTGTGCTTTATTTGAATGTTGTGTGAGCTGTTAAATCTGAGAGGCCCAGTGGCAGTGAGGACGTGGACGTTCGTTCCTGGGAGAAAGTTTTGCTTGTACACGTTGGAATGAAGCAGCTCCTCTTCTTCTATGGTAGTAACTATCTTCCCAGTGCAACAGACTGACAGTGGAAACAGGGCAAAGCTGTCTTGGGAGCAGACCTGATTCTGGGTTATTATGGGATTGGAAGTATGTGTGCATAATTGTATCGTGTTGTAACCTATTTATTTTTGGTGTTGTCTGTCATCCAACATTCTTCAGATCTTTCTGCTGAGAACACTTCCAGAATTTGATTGTGTTATTGTTTACAAACTAAAACCATTTTTTCAGGCTAGGTTTTCTCTTATCTTGGCCCTTACAGTGGCTTTTTTCATTGATACCCATTTTTACCTTCCTCTTTTCATCCTCAAAACACACAAACAAGGATATTACTTCCTTGTGCTATTTTCTGAATTTCTGTATTCAGTCCCCATGTCTTAGTAGTTTGCATCCAAAGTTCCTATCTCATCCTGATGACAGTCGTCAACAGTGTCACTGTTCACAGATTCAGAGTTCGAGGCAGAAGGGGTGGGAAGATCGTCTGCTTTGACCTATAAATAAATCATGAGTCACTACATTACCTTTCCTTTCAATCCAGTGGCTTCTAACTTGAGTGCATCTCCTATAATAATACCCAGTCTTGTTGAAAGACAAGACGTACAGGGTCAGCTGCTGTCCTTGTTAACTTCTTCCGGAGGTTAACCACTGTTAACTGTTTAAAATGTTTTCCTTATTTATACTTTGAATTTGCCTGGCTTCAGATTCCAGTCATTGTTTTTCGTTATGTCGTTCTCCAGTTGGTTGAAGATATGTGGCATTTTTCTTCCTGTGTAAGTACTTGTCCATGTTAATCAAATCCACTTTTTTGTTCCTTCTTTTAGTAAGCTAAACAAGATGATCTCCAAGTTCCACCATATAGCATTTTCTCCTGCCCTCAGATAACGTGGTTCTTTCCTGCACCATTTCCAGTGTTTTAATATGCTTTGCAAAATACAAACACCAAAATCAAACAGTATTTTAGCATCTATCTGCCTATGTCTGCATACAGGGAAAATTGCCTTCCACTTCCCCCCCCCCCCCCCAATTTCTTACTACTTACCCAGCTACATCTGCAAAAATTACATTAATCCGTTTTGCCCCAGCAGCATGCTGAGAACTAATGTCCACTCTGACCCCCTAATCCTTTTCAGCAACTGCTTTTAGGTAAAAAAGTTGTCTTAGTCCTAGTGTTTCACTATGTGTTGAGTTGTGTCAGTTTGGTTTTTGTTCAAATGCACCTAGTTTACTAAGCAGTCCAGAGTGCTTTGTACATCTCCAGGCTTTGCGTCACTTGCAGATTGCAATGGCATTTTATATATATTTCAGACCACTGACAAAAATTTCAGTGCCTTCAGGCCCAGTGTCAGTTCTTACAGACTTTATTTACCACAGAATCACTTCAGGTATTTGTACATGTTGATGAGACTGTCCCTGAGCCTTCTTTTCCCTAGGCTAAACAGTCACAGCGCTCTCAGCCTTTCCTCATAGGAGAGATGCTCCAGCACCTTCATCACCTTTGTGGCTCTTTGCTGGGACTCTCCCTAGTATGTCCATGTGTCTCTTGTACTGAGGAGTCTAGAACTGGACACAGTACTCCAGGTGTGGTCCCACCAGTGCTGAGCAGAGGGGGAGGATCATCTCCCTCAAGATGTATCCTTATGCATATTTTCATTTGACACAGAGAACAACTTACAAATTCTCGGAGCAGTCACTTTGTAGTTGATATAATGTATTGTAGCGTATTTTTCTTATCATACACCACTGATGCCCACTCTGTTTCACCAGTGTAGGAAACTCAAGTGTTCATCTACTGTTCACAAGGTACTTAGACTCATCTTATAATGCTCTCTTTTCTCTTGAATGTTCATTAAAATTTATGTGAAAGCTGGAATAAACCAACAAATCACATTTGTACTTGTTTAGCTATTTGTTTAGCTACTAATTAAATCACTTTTTGATGAACCGGTGCTTTTGGAATCATCATACTGTAATAATGACTACTGTTAAGCTTTGTGCTAGAAAATGTATGTGGCTAAATATATGCATTTAAAATTAATATTTAATATTTGGTCCTTAGTTGTATTTCTTTTAGCTTGGTGCTCTATACCTATGCCTGCAGTTACACTTTTGAGGGAATAGAATAGGATTTTGAAAAACTTTTAATACATGCAAAAGCCTGCACGAACTGTTAATGTGACACTTCAGGTGCTACATGTTAAACACGTAACAAGAATTGGAAATCTAATCCCATTGTAAAGTGGATTGGATCCAGTTTTGTATCTACAGGGGGTTTTGTTGCTAGTTAAACATCATTGGACTTGCAAATGTTCATGATGATGTACACCAGTGCTCTATTCTGCTTGTAAGGATGCTGTCAGGCACCAGTAGAATCCTTTTGCATGTATCTAGCTTAAATTACTGCCATGATTTAGGACTTTGAAGATGAAAGAAATTTCTCATACACAGAATCTAACTGTCAATAGTGATTAACATTTTAGGTGTATATCTAGATTTTTAATTGATATAATAAAACTTACCCTTCTCAGTACTTGTTAGAACTCAGCATTCTTTTTCAAATTTTTTGTGACCCTGGACTTGCTGTCAGTGATTCTGCTTCAGATTCTTTTAAGTAGTTGCAGTTGAGTAAAATATGTGTTCTTGCTGTGTGCCCTAAACCAGTACATAGTATCACTGAAGTCTTGTTAAGTGATGATTTGCACACTGCTGTTTTGGGCAAGCTATCCCCCATACAGCTGCCTGTGAAACAATCTGTAGAGCGTAGAGGGAAATGGATCTGAAGTTCTGTCTCTTGCATTCTTATGCTTATGTGTTTGCCTAACTGAAATTCAGGTGTAAATTGGCCATTAAGCAGCTTTTCTTTTTTTCTTTTTTCTTTTTTTTTTTTATTAAGGGGTGAAGAAAAAAAAAGAGGAGAAGCTAAGACAGATGTGCAGACTTGTTCAGAAATAAAGTACAATATTGAATTATATTTCTTCTAATTTTTCTTTCTAGATTCCCTCTGGCCGAAGATTCGTGTTCCCCTGAAAGTTGTTAGGACTGCAGAAAACAAACTTAGTAACCGCTTCTTCCCCTATGATGAGATTGAAACAGAAGCAGTGTTGGCTATTGATGATGACATTATTATGCTAACCTCAGATGAGCTCCAGTTTGGCTATGAGGTAAAAGAACTGGGTTTTTCCTGTCTCTTGGGCTGTCCACTTCAATGTTATGTGCGTATATAAAGTGGAAGAATCACTGCACAGTCTGCTGATTCAGTTTGTTGTATCGCTCTTTACCGTAACAATTCAATGCTGACCAAAGTATTTTTCCAGATAGTCGTTACTTTATGGAAAAAACTGCTAATAGAAATTTTTCGGTAGCTGGCATAGTAATGCCAAGAGACTCCAGAAAATGTTGTGCAAGTGGTATAATGCAAGCAGTCTGGAGATTGAATTGCATTCTTCCTAATAGTTTCAAACAGTTTTCAGGCAAATCAGAAGTGCTAGCCAAGTTAATGTGTCTTGATGGACAAGACAAGTTTCAGAGATTAAGTGTTGGGAACAGAGAAGGCCTCTTGAGGACATGCCAAAGTAAGGTGGAGTGCAATGAAAAGAGGAACTGAAGAATGTCAAGGAGGGGACGCATGTATCGTATGCTTGAAATGGCAAAGCTTCAACAGCTGCTGTTGTAGTGAGGGTATCAACAAAAAGAAACTTTGTCCAAATCAGTTACCCATGGCAGTATGAAGAGGTGACAGCCTTTACAGGCATGTTTGTTAAAAAGTGCACTTAAAGCAAAACTGTTGTCTTCCTTCCAAAACTTTGCTTTGAATGAGTTAATTTTTGTCTTCCATTTGTGTTTGAGCATATGACACAGTCCATAATCTGACATTACTGTTACATGTGCGTATTTAAGACAAACATACTATATTTGTAAATAAAGCAGAAACATTAGAAAGAGTAATATATTTTAAGAAAGATTTGAATCATTCAGTCACACCTGTATCTGCAATACGTATGATGCCCAACGATGTTTTGCTCTTGATGAGAGCTAGAACAGGAAGCTATTCCATAAATTGAATGAAATAATGAAAACTTCTTTTCTAAAGGGTAGAAAGCAAACTAAATGGGGTAGTTGTCTCATTTTTAGCTATCGAAGTGTAGCTGTTAACACAAGAAGGTATTTTCAGATGTTGAAAGTATTTCTTTAATGTGAATACATATGTGGTAAAATAGGTCTCTTTCTCCCTCTCAAGTGAAAGAGGCTGTTAGCAAGTAACGAGCTTTGGAATCAAGAAACGACTTGCGGTAATGTAGGTATGCTGATGTAATAACAAAGATGTTAAGCAGTGGAGACAGAGGTTTAATCTATCATGTGTGTCTCCAGAAAGGAAATACTTCCCTTGCCAGGTTAAGAGTAACGGGTTAGTACATGAAGTGTGAAAGACAGAATGAAGAGAAGACAACTGAAAGAAGGGGGGGTTTGGCCACATACGCCTTCTCTGTACTCCGCTGTCTACACTGAATGTTTTTAAGCACTGCACTGCAACATCAGAGCTATCAGATGTTGGCAGTTCTGCAAGCTGGCTTACTTTTGTCTGTGGTGCTTATAACTACTAGTTTTGAGGGCGAATTGATGGGAAGAAAGGTAGCAAATCCATAACGTACATGTTGTGTAAATCCTGGCTCCATTTGCAGTTTGATTTTTCACTTTCATCACGCTGTCTCAAGGTAAATAAAAATAAGTTCCATAAAAACCAAAGTAACTCTGTAAGTAGTTCCAAATGAATCTCTGCTACCAGAAAAGCAGGCTTGGAGAGCTTCGAGGCAGAGATTCAAACTGTAGCAGAGTTTCAACTGTGTCAGCCAGAGGTTGTCAGGAGTAGAACTGTGGTGCTCATGTGTCTGAAGTGTTAATTTAAACATCCTCAGTGGGGAATATCCATAACTTCATGTATATCGAGCCTGGTCACTTAGGCAGGAGAGGGTTATCCTCATGAAAAAAAAAAAAAATGAGGCAAAGAAAAGTTGACATGAATTCCCCTGTAGTCAGTATGATTGGGTGGCGGCTGGGACTTAGAACTCTTCATCCCCAGTCTAGCTGTTGGACTGTGCTGGCTAATTTATTGGCCTTCTGTGGACCATATGCATTGGTTGCAGGGACTATCTGAGCAACAGTTCTTATATTCAGTGTGTGAATGTAACTGTTTGGTCAAGAGATTGTTTAGTCTGGCAAACTGTTGCTTTTGCAAGTTTTTTGCATTTTATTATAAATCCTATTCCTTTTTGATTCTGGGAATTCAGCTTACACAGCCACATCGATGGAAAATTAAAATGCCTTATTGAGCAGACAGTTGAGACAAACCTGTGGGTTTGAATCCTTATATTTTGAGATTACTCTTTTTTCCCCCACTGTAAAATAAATGAATAGAGATGTCTTTGAATGCACAAAGCGGATTATTTTATAAATACACAGTTTTCCTGTATAGAGGGTGGGTGATGTAGTTCCTACTCTTGGCACAGAAATCAGGGGCTGAAGATTGATCTTTCCTGTCCCTGAGTGTCTGTGACTTGCTTGACAGGCCTGAGCTGGATCCCAGATGTTTAAATTGTCCTCGGCCTGTGATAATTTATTTATCTGTTTATGTGTGTTACCAGAACAGTATCTCTCAAGCTCTTGACTCATTTTCAGGGGAATCCAGAGGGAACAGTAGCAGCATATAATGTTACTAGAAAGTTTTCTTTTAAGAGTATGTCTGCTTCTGCTTTGGTCATAAGAAGGGCTGGAAACGTGACATTCAGTAATTTTCTTTTCTTCTCCTGACGTCCTTGAGACTTTACATTAAAACATGTGGCAAAACCCCCTCTGTCACGGCTTGTCTGAATGTATAGAGCAAGCCTAAAAAAAACCAGAAAACTTTGATCTCTGTACACTTTCAGCCATAAAAAATTATAGTAACACTCAAAGTGTCAGACATTTTTTACTTGTTAAAAGTGAACTATTATGGTACAGTGATTTATGACATTACGTAAATCTATTGGAGCAAGCAGAAAAATAGTCCCTATGTGCTGCTGTATTAAGGTAGCAGAAGAATACTTGTGACATTCTGACTTTGAAAAAAGTATTTCTGTTAAGTTACATGGTGAAATCACAGGCATGACTTGGGGCACTAGAGAAAAAGCTGTTAGGGCTAGACGACTTCTTCCCCGCTTACTGGTCTTTGGTGTTCACGGGGGGAGTATTAGAGAGACCCAAAAAGAGGAGCAAGTATTTAGATTATCATAGTCTTAAAAAATTAAAGCAGAACCATTGCCTGCTCCTGAAGTGTTTGGTATTTGAATGAGAGACTGACAGCATGTGTTGTGTTCCCACCTCTGTGTCTCAGCTGTCCTCGGGGCAGATGGCTTAGCATTTCTGTAACCCTGAAAAGTGGGAATAACAGTTTCCGAGTACGAAGTTAATGAAGATTTCTTATTATGTACTTAGGCAGCACTTTCTCCTTACAAAGAAAAAGTATTTTTATTACAGCAAGATTAGAAATAATCTAAATTGGGATTATTGCTCTGAGTTCGTGGTTTTTGTTCATAGAAAATATTGTTTGGTGCATTGCAAAGTTGTGTTTTTTCTGTTGGAAGCTTTTTGTCTTTTGCTAGTAGATGATCTTATTCTGTCTCGGAGCTGTTTTTCAGTGCTTCATGTCTCTGGCATTCTTTTTTAAAAAAATCAGCTCTCTGATGAATAGCATGTTTCTCTAGGCTAAAATCATCATAAAGTTTGAATGCCTTCTTTAGAAGAATGCTTCCATAGCCATTTTGACTGTTAAAAGGGTATTTTTCAGCATTCCTTTGTAGGAGGAATAATGTAAGTCCGCTTACCAAAAAACCTATCCATGGGTAACTGCTGGCCACATTCAAAGCCTTTCTTCATGTTGAAGTTATTTTACAAATTGTGCGTATGTAAAGCATCACTTATCTTTTAATGGGCTTTGTGGTTACATTTTGTTTTATTTTTTAGTAATAGCACAAGCCATCCCTTTGAGGACGGGGGGAGAACTGGGGCTCTGGGAGGAGAGAAGGAATACTGATTCGTTGGGGTTTCTTTCATTTGTAGACGATAGTCAGTGTTTCATTCTTACAATGTTGCCATGGTAGCTTTGGAGACACTGATCATTTTTCAGTTTATTAAATTTTAAAATTTTCTAGTTGTAATTAGCCAGTTCCTGAAGTTGTGTGTGACTTATTATAACTTAATAAATTTAACGCATAAATGTTGGAGTACATTCTGGAAAAGGAAGTGCTTTCTGTCCTTCACGTTACATGGAAGATGAGCTGTGGCAGCTGTTCTGATGGCCAGTGAAATGGCACAGAGTAGCTGAGGCTAGGAGGCAGAAAGAACTGTGGAGAAATGAGGCTGGAGGGTGTTTTAGCTAGGCTGTTTATGTCGCTTGGGGAACTCGGAAGTTGCTATCATTTTCTCTTGGCATCTCTTACTTTTTAGTAAAACTTCCAAGTCAGAACTTTGTTTTGACTTGTCACCTGGGAGATGCATAGTCCAAAAATACTTATCTTCAGGGTTGTCTAGCAGAGTCACTGGAATAGCATCGTCTGCAAAGAAGCATACCTCGTCTTCATTTGGCAGTGTTTTTCCTTGGATGTGTCCCTTACCAGTATTAAATCAGGCTATCCCCCTTTAGTCTGAGAAAGCTAATAAGATCACTGGCTAAAATGGAATGTATTCCTAGCAGCCTAATAAATTATAGGCAACCATCAAACAAGAAAATGGATGGTAGTACAAAATAGAGAGCAGTATAAGAATCATTACCACTATTTTTATTCTGAAAGCTTCCTTATAAGCAGTAGCTGTATATATAAATTTTGGCACAAAACGTACATATAGATTTGGGCAACGAGCTGGATGCTACTATTGGGATTCTTTCCCGGAACTACCATTGAATGAGCTAGTGATGAACATTATGAAAAAGCCAAGCTTTTCCACTGACTTTGATAGCATTACATTTTAAAAGGAATCTTTGTTTAAAGTAACCAAGTTATTTTTTGGATGCATTGAAATGACAATTTTCAAAGGCCAGAATGGGGGTAGGGTTGAGCTTTACAGTGATACAAAGAAATCTGAATGAGTAACATGCATTATAGTTGGCTTTTATTTTCGTAATTTGGACTCTTGAAGATGACACTGAGGGCACAAAATGGAAGGGATATGAATCTGTGGTTCTGTGTTGTGAAGGCACTGAAGTCCCTTAGGAAGCAGTAGCTAAGTTTGATCTTTCTTTCAGCTGCCTTTAATACACATGCCATTCCCTCTACAAGAATTCTTAGTGTTCTGTCAAATCCTTATTGAGCCTCAGTAGCTTATGTGGTGATGTCTTCCACAGCTGGGAGATGGGCATTTTAATAGTCATGTTTAAAAAAAAATAAATTAAATTCAATCATTAACGTTTTGAGCCCTGGAGAGCGAGGAATAAAATTTTGGAAGAGGGAGTGGGGGTTACCTTTGGGTTTGTGTTCTTTATTGGCTTTGACATGTCTAAATAGGTATCGCAAGCCCTCACTGGCTTGCCTGCCAAAAATAGTATTTTTTTAATTAGCTGATGGCACCAACTTGTAACAGTGTCCTATGAATTCTCTTCCTTGAGTTCCAAATCATCTCTGCTTTCAAGAGCCCTCTATGTTAGGGCGTTGTCCTATCTACATACTATTCCAGTATTTGTGCCCTAGAACTGTCTAGAAAGATTGATTTCTGGATAAAGTACAAGTCAGGGAGTCAGAAGATCTGGTTCCCATTCTTGTTTCCTGTATGATTTTTGGCAGGTTTCCTCATCTGGACGTTTGAAATAATAACTGCTCTCATCATGGGATTCTGAAGCTATATTAACTGACAGCAATAAAATGTGTTGAGAAGTACAGATGAAAAGGTATATAGTAATGCAAAATCACAGAAATGTGAATACAGAAGCAGTAACTTAAAGATGATTGCTTTATCATATTTACTTTGACAAAATTCTTGCACAGAGTCCTTCTAGTCCAGGCCTTCCAACTGAAACATACTGGCACATAAAATGTGCCCAAAGGGAACCGTTGACAAGATGAGGTTTGCAGCATGGTGGAATTCCAAATGACACTTTATTTTCTGCAAATTCAACTGTAGGGTTCCTTTGCCTTTTGTATACAGAAAAGAGGTTTGCTAGTGAAGCACTGTTGGGGGATTTATGAGATGATTTGTTGTTGATCTTGCATACACAATGAAATCTGGATATGTGTTTGTTTATACACTACCTGCCTGAAACAGAAACTCTTGTGACCTAACACTGTGTGTAAGAGTTAAGACTAATATTCTTTCAACAAACCTAGCAGTTATTTGGATTAAAGGACAATTTTTGAGTAATTTATCTGCAAATAATGCAAATAAATACTAACTTTATTATTGATCAGCAAAAGACAAACTGTGTACTTAGCAAGCAAATAGTATTCAAACCCTTCTAAATAATTATAATCCTTTCTCCCTTTTTTTCCTAATGCAAAAATTGTCCATTATTTAATGTGGCCAGCAGTGTGGAGAACTGGGGTTGCGTTAATGATGCCCTTCTCCTTGTTCTTGTCTACTGTGTTTGATCCTGTAGTCAGCTACAAAATAATGTATGGAGTGACAAGGATGGTATCTTGATTGCATCCAGCTGTCTGGAACAAGTCAAGGGCAAAGAGGCTTTCCATGTAGCAGTAGATCCATTCAAGCACCCACTAAAGAATACCAGAAATATTAAAATATAAGCCTGTTTTAAGCCTGTTCCTATCAAAGGAAACAGGTTGGTTAGATCCAAAGCCAGCTGTGAAAGTAGTTAGGCTGTAGCCGTATCTACTGAAGTTAACATCAAAAGTTCCATTTTAATCATGCTTGGTTTTAGTTAGTGTTAAAATCTTTTTGAGTAGTCAGTTGTATTTCTCTATACAAGGAAGTTAGTATCGCTTTAGTGGCCTTTTGCTCTGGGGTATGGCTTCCCTGTGTTGTAGGGTCCTTCCAAAGCAAAGTTGGGTGTTTTCATACTCCTTCCAGGCAGCTTCCTGTTCCAGGAATTGGGACTTAAAAGAATTGAAGTGATCTTTGCACCACTGTAACTCTACCCTCCCAAAGCAGATGCGTTGCATCTGTGTGTTTGCATTTGCTTGCTGTGCAGGCCTGGTTGGCATTGTGTCATGTCTTTTTCTCTTCAGGTTTGGCGTGAGTTCCCTGACAGGTTGGTTGGATATCCAGGCCGCCTACATCTCTGGGACCATGAGATGAACAAATGGAAATATGAATCAGAATGGACCAATGAAGTCTCAATGGTGCTCACTGGGGCAGCGTTTTATCACAAAGTAATATACAACTTGTATACTACATGTATAGCATGAACCTTTTTTAAAGAGCTCTGTGTGTTTCTGTCGTTGTTCTGTGAGTGTTTTGTGGTACCATGATTGTTTTCTACAACAATCAGAGAACCAGTTGGAAACTTTCCCTAAGCCTCTTTCTGCTGGTGTGAAAACAACTGATTTCTCTCTGCGTTTAAAATAATAAAATAATACTGTTACCGTCATGAACTTACAGAAGAATTCTTGCCAGTTTACATGACCTGTAATTACATAGCAAATTTTGCAGTGAATGTAGCTTTGTAGCTAGCAGTTTAAGAAAACCGATTGTAAAGAAATTTGTGTGCTGGTCAGGAAAGGAGTACTTATACAATTAAGCACCCAAAAATTATTTTCTACCTGCTAAAGTTGTCCTTGGCTGAAGGCTGTATCACAGTTTGCCTGTAATCCATCCTTAGCTGCCTGCTGTTCACTGTCTGGAATATTTAGTCTTAGAGTTACTGCATCTGTATTTTAAATCGTATCTCTCTCTCTCCCTCTATCCTGCAGTATTTCAACTATCTTTACACCTACAAAATGCCTGGAGACATCAAGAACTGGGTGGATGCTCATATGAATTGTGAAGATATTGCCATGAATTTTCTAGTGGCAAATGTCACTGGCAAATCAGTCATTAAGGTGGGACTTTGCTGCAGTTTAGCTTTAGGAAGTTATAAACATGATGTACATACTCATAAATTTTTAGTAGGTTTCAATATATTACTTAATGTTCCTTTTTCTCTGATTTACCCCCGTTATGGTGTCTTGTTCTCCTTCCATGGTAGAAAAGCCCTTCTAATAAAACTTCCATGCTGACTGGGAATAGAGAATCATTTTTTACCAGTTGTTTCTGGTGGTTATTTTAGCCATCTAGATGAGGTATGAAAAAGGTAATTTAAATTATAGCTCTATATATGTGTGTGTGTGTGTGTGTGTATATATATATACACACACACGCCCACCTACATTTATTTTAACTATTTGAGATCACTGGAGGAAAGAAATTACCAACTGTCCGCAGCTCACTCTGTCATGGCCTGGCAACAGCTGATTTATAGGAATGTTAATTGCAAGAATGTTAATTGCAAGATCAGCTTTAAATGAACTTTTTATCCCTGAATTAATTTCCTGACATGTTTCGACACGTTTTCAGGTCTAGACATTCACTCTACATTCATTTCCAAGTGTGTCAACTTGCAATGAGATTTAGAGGCCACCAGGCGTTACTTCAATTAGTAGGGTCCATTTTCCCATCTGTCCATCATCATTTACTGGGACTGGTGGTTGTATTTCCGAGAAAAGTCTTTCGAAGATAAAGTGTGTGTTTCTGCCGAAAAATTTTTTGAGCTGTATGAGGGCACAGCAGAGTAATTTGGCACCTCTGTGCAATTCAGAGAGTCTTGCAGAGTTTGCCAGTCAGCTATTAACTGGAGCAAGCAAAAGAGCGTCTGTTGGATTAACGTTACGGTGAAGTATGGGAAGCTATATTTCATCGCTGTTATGGCTGCAAGAACAAATGGTGTTTATACAGGGACCTTGGCAGTGAGAAAACAGTCATTAAACAGGAATTAAGGAGCTTGTCATCACCACTTCTTTTCAGTTACAGAAGAAAAAAACCCTCCAAGCCGTTTTTATTGGGCCCCTGTGAATTCTGCAGTCAGCCAGGCCAGATGGAGCTGAATGGAGTGGCTTTTTTTTTTGGGGGGTGGGTTTTTTTTGTATCCCCCTCCTTTTTGAGACAGCTCAGTTTACACTGCAGGCATGTTCAGAGGTATTGCACTGCTCTCTGTGCAAGGAGATTAATGTCCCTTCTGTTGATATTTGATGATAATCTGGCGTGCCGTTCTGCAGGTGACCCCACGAAAGAAGTTCAAATGTCCAGAATGCACAGCAATTGATGGGTTATCACTGGACCAGACACACATGGTGGAAAGGTGAGTGACCACTCTTTATTTTTCTGATTGCCTTGTTCTGATCCCTAGAATCTTATCCCGTGTCTCATTAAATTAGGATCAAAAATGGTCACTGATTGTACTTTTGTAAATTACTAATTCTGAAGGAATGTTGCATGGATTTCATCATCTTAAGTCATTCCTGCAATGGATGATGTGACGCTGAAAAGTGGACTAGTACAAGAAAGGACTTCAGAAGGGCACAATTTTTAGCAGCTTTGCTGTGAAGCATATAGGACATATGAAATTGAGGTGGTTGGCAGTACTTTCAGTGATACCACGTTTCTGTTTTACCACGAAGCATCAACTGTAAGGAGTATGAGATTTATTTTTTTTAAACCAGACAGTTGCTAGCTTATCAAAGAGTAACAAGGATGTAAATTACTAATAATGTTATTTGAATTGATGTTTGTACATTCTTTCCTCCAAAGATTGTAAAGCACCTTGCTTCCACTAATGAAGGGCATTTGCCTGCACAATTGCATGTCACGTTTTTTAACAATGGCATCATTATTATATTTTTATGAGAATTTAATTCTGAAATGAAGAATGGTTTGGAAGGGCAGTGAATGTTTAAAGTGAAATACTGAAAGTTGGTAAGTGTAAGAGTTGTATTCCCTGCTTTACAGTAAAATGGCTTCCCAGCTTTGACCAAGACACTAAACTTGCCTCTGCTTTGGCTTTTGAATGTGCAAAGTAATGGAAGGTTTCTTCACTTTTACAAAGCTGTTCAACACCTGTGTTTGAAAAGGGCTATCAGGCAGTGAATTTACATACTAGTTATTAGGTGGAATTAACCTGAGATCTAGGACTGACAAAGGCATTTCACCTTAGGCTTCTTGGACTGTTGCACCTCTCTTGCAAGCTTTGTGAAAAATAATTTGAAACTGTAGAATTGATGGGGTAGGTGAGCAGAGATAGCCATAATGCTGGAAGAGACCACCAGAAGAGGTGACAAAATTAAAAAAAAATATGTATTTAAAATAGGCTATTTCATATTTGCACTGAGACACATAACATGGTTATCTTACCAGATCTTATCTTAACAGGGAGCCTTTTTCTGTCCTCTGCAGTACTCAGCAGATTTAAAGTGTTGTATTCATTTACTGACCTTTAGCAATGTAAATTATATTTATGTATTACAATATATGCAGTGAACTAATGCAAAACTGGTTAGTAGGTTGGGGGATTATTTACAAGAAGAGTGTATGCATGTGTCTGTCTGATCTGTTAACACACGTCACGCAACACACACAAACACAGACATAGTTTGGCTGATTGATTGTTAATGAAGCATCATGCCAGGTATTGAAGAGCGTAACAACTGCTAAGGTTAGTGACAAAGTATTTATACTGTATGTATAATAAGGCTGTATAAAAAAAGGAGTATGCAAGTCAGAAGTAACATGTACCTCATTAAAATGGTAAAAATTACTCTGCAGAAAACTTCTGAAGGAAGGGTGTGGAAGCTTTGTAAATCTGAAGTGTTAGCTGAAGGGGAAGCACAAGAGGTTGTCCTGTGTCTAGCAGTTCTGCACTGGTTTACAGGATGGACTACCTGAAGCCAGTGGAGCTTTCCTATGATCACACTAGTAGCATTACAACAGCACATAGGAATTCAGGTCATGAGCTAGGTTCTCATTAAGGTAAACACTATAAAACTAGAAGATGAAAAAGTGGTTTTTGCTCCAAAGTGCATTATGATGCAGGGTAAAGGTCATGTTCCCATGTCTATAGCAATGCATGTATTCTCAGCGTAAAGTATCATTGACAGTATATTGAGAACATGTTTAACCTGTTGCTTTGCTTCTCTGTAGCTTCCAACAGTGGAGATAACTGTGTTGTGGGAAATGTTACGTTGACTGCAAATCCACATACTTTTATTTGCCCAGCCAAAGGGGTACATTCTGAGGTAGAGTCTGAGTGCAGGAGAGAATCTGGGTGAATAAGCAGTTTGGGTTCATTTTGAAGATCATTAATATCATACTGAAACTGCATGCTACGCCTAACGCCTTCTTGCCCTGTGGTGATGTTCTCTACTTCAGTAAAAGGGCGTTATTTGAAAATCTGAAAGGTTTTCTTTTTTTTAATCTTCTAAGCTAGCTATTCATTATAAGTGGATAACAAACGATAGCAACTCCTAGATGAAATTTTCCTAACTTGGCAAGTAATGGCTCATGTGTGTGTGTGTATATGTATGTATGCACACACTAGCCATTTTCAGGGTCAGAAGAGAAGCTGAACGGAAAAAGTACATGCATCAGGGAGTGCTTGTCTAATTATAAAAGAATTAACTTTGTACAGATAACTTTACAGTTTTGGATACCAAGAACAATACCTGGGTTATCAGGCAAAGAGCCATTGTCAGCTTCACTTGCAGCTTCCCAAATTGCCTGACTCCTTGTTTTTTAGCATTCAGAAAGTGAGCAGGTAGTCTGAGCTAATTACTTGCCTGGATATCCAGGGATCAACCTGCTGTTTATGAAACAAACAGTTTATCAGGGTTGTCATGGGCACACACAACATTTAGTGTTAAGTTTCTGGTTCAGGAGTAGCGGAGAGATGCCCAGCTACAGCCTGATCATTGTTTGATCAGTGTAAAACGTTTGAGAAGTCAGTTGTGGAGACCTGCCCAGGAGGGACATGTAACTAACCAGTTCTGTTGGGCCTTTTGACACTTTCAGCCAGAAACAAAGGAAAGATGGTACAGTTGAACTCTGTCTCTTACGAAGAGATTTTTTTGATCAACACTGAAGGATATTTACAGCAAATCATGGGAAAGCCAACACTCCTGTTCTTCCTGCTGTGTAATTTCTCTGAGATAAATAAAAGACTTCAGTCCCCAGGGTTATTGAGCTCCATCATTAAAATACATCAACTTAAGAGAGCTTTGAACCGAGAATCCCCTTCTTGCCGTAGGTTAGCCTTTACATCAGGTTGCAGAAGCTGTAGGAGGATCTCATAATCCCTGTATTTACAGGTGCTGTTTAAGTAGCAACAAGTTTTATGCCTTTAGCATCTTTGCATCTGGCTCTCAAAAATGGAGAACTCTGTAAAATGCAGCCTAGGGGGCAACTGCCTGTACAGTAAATATAACAAAGGGCTGAGCTGCTTCTGCAGCAACATTAACAGTAGTGTCTTACTTAGGACGTGTATTTGTTAGAGTCAAAGTAGGAAGCCATTCCCTTAAGAGGCAAACTGACCAGGTAACAGTTGGCCAAAGTCTGCAGGTGCAGACTTATCCTGCGAAAAAGTATTTGGGTTATAAAGGAGAGGAAACTGGTTAAGAGACCTTAACAGACACGAAGTTTACCCAGTCTGCCAGGGGCAACAGGGCTCTCAGTTTCTGAGTTCACACAGTCTTGAACTCCCTGTTGAGCACAACTGCATGTTGTCAGCAGAGCAAGGGAAAAAAAAGAATAATTCTTGGAAGCAAACATGCCTCTGTTAATATGAATTTGCAAAACAATAGACGCAGCCAAGAAAAACACCTTCCTTCTATATTACGATGACACGTTACATTCTCATGGCTACCTAGCTTTGAATGTCTAATGTTCTAGATATCATTTCTAGTTTATATTGTCCAAAAGTGGCAAAGGCTTTGGAATTCAAGTGATTTCAGTGCAGGAGATGAAATTTTTGGGAAGAGACAACTTTCCTTTGAACATATTTTGTGGCTTGTGTATGACATTTCTTTCATCTATTTACGCCTGTTTCTGATCTTTGAATTTGATATTTCCTGAGGACTAACTTTTCTGATTCAGCCAGAGTGATTAGAACATGCTGATTTTTCCATTTTTCATTTAATTTCTTTAACAACAAAGTGGTTTCTTGGTGGTTAAAGATATTGTACTGGTATGCTGAATGGTCTTGCCACCAGAGTAAGTTTGACTGTAGAAGGATATTTTCTCATAAGACCTCCTCCTTGGTTTGGGAGTATAACCTCTGGAAGGAAGAGGTCAATTTTGTCTCTGTCCATTTAGTTCTGTCTTTTGCTCTGAGGGTGCAGCTTAGTTCCAGTTGTGATGATGGTTGATCTGATGTGGACGCCTGCCTACCAGGCAGCAGGCTGAGGTAACTAATGCATTTCACACTGGCCACCAAGCAGCTGTTACATTACAATGTCTTTCAGTCATCACTGGCAGAGGCAGGATTTGAACCAGTAGACTAGAAGTATTCTTGTATTCCAGAAACCAGTGAGGGCCAGCAGCTGTGCAAACTTCTCACATGCACATCTCCCAGTGCATCTACCTCCTCACCTGTGAAGTCTGTGGTTTTCCTGCCATGAGACTTCTCCAGTACACTCAACTTGGATTACAGTGAGACACATTTCTCAGAAGTAACAGATGATTTAGAAGCTTGACCTTATCTGAAAATCAGATGTGTTTAAGGTATCTTGTGGAGGCAACAGAAACTGCTTAGTGTTCCTGGAGAAAACACTCAGTTCGTGCTGTCCATGTTACTGTAACCTTTCTGTGCCCAGGGCCCAAAGCTTGCCTTCCTGATGGTTCGCCTCATTTGGCTCTCTTCACTTCAGCCCTGACTGATGGCTCCTGAGCTGTTTCAGATCTGTGCTACCCTGGAGCAAATGGTGCTTGTGCCAGGTCTAGAGGCTGTTTCCCACCGCACACAGTTTCCTCTTACACACTGAATTCCTTTTCATTTGTCCCCTAGCCCAAAGATTTGAATCTGGAGGTAGGAAGAAGTATGGGGAAGATGAGAAGGTAGAAGAAAGTGACGTACCTGTATTTACCTATGCAAATATTTTATTCAAGCGTCACCACGTATGAAGTAGTTCTCTGACACTTCTCAGGCCAGAAAATAGCCTGAAACGCAACCATTATAGCTTAAACAGCTATGTGGAGATGCAGCACTTCAACAACCTGGGCTTTGTGTTTTCCAGTCATTTACTGTAGTTGAGGAGGGAGCCATGGGATGGCTCAGAGGCTGAGGAATTAATTTTGAAAACCAGTCTTGCTGTCCCATCTACTTCAAAAGAGTGTTTGGGGCAGTGTTGAGCAGTCCCCATCACAAAACTGTCACACTCAGTTGGTGTGATTGACCGGATCCCTTAAGGAAAATTATCCTGGAGCCATAGTGACCCCCTAACTCTTCAAAGGGGTCGGGAGAGGGTGCAGTGGTCGGAGAGCAAGAGACCTGCTCTGGGACCGCCTGCAGCACGTCAGCCTCTGTAGCAGAGTCAAAACTACTCATTTCTTTTTTGCTTTCCCTTTTGAATGGCAGAAGAAATATGACCTGTTTTCTTGTAGCTGTCTCATGTTATGTGTTGGGAACTGTTGTCACGATTCTTGGTGTCTGAAATTCTTAAAAGCTGATTCTTAAAAATAAATTATAATACCCAGCTAATGTTAGCTGGGCACTGGCTGAGGTGAGGTGAGGCGAGTTTCCCCTGCCTTGCTTCCACAGGTACTGTGCCTTTTGGTGAAAGAGTTAAAAGGAGCAATGTAAGGTTAAACATCTGCTTGTTTTTTGAAGCACATAGCTATTCCTTCTACAGCATTACTGACACCTGAGATTATTAAAACTGGAAAGAGTTATCAGTGGTCTAATCTTTTTTTGTGCTAATGTGATGCCTTACTCCTCAATATCTCTTTATTTAGACAAGGAAAATAAACTAGCTGCTTTCATTTTATAGTTTAATTCAGCTTCACTTTTAAGGTAGTCCAAACAGTGTTGCCTATACACTGAGGCATGTTTATTTTTGTGGGAAAAGATAGAGCTTCTGAAGAAGCCTGAAAAAAACCAGGTTTTTGATTGGATTTTTCGTTGCTTAGTTGGGTTGGGTTTTTTGGGGATGGTGGTTTTTTTATTATTTTTTAGAACTTCATTTTCACAAAGGCTTGTTTTTTGCAAAACCTTCGTTATGAGCCAAATTGACCCAACAGTGGCCCTTTAAGAGACATGTTGGCAGTTAATCTGTTCTGGTTTACAGCATGTACATTGCTTTAAGAATGACTGGAATTCTAGGGGGAGGGAGAAGGGAAGCTTTGACCTCCATGTGCACATGTGCTGCTGCCAGCATCCCCTTGATCGTCTCTGTGATTAAATGGATAAATCAAGGAACACCAGCTTCTTTTCAGTTCTCTCTGCAGTGGGGCTCTCTTTTTATTTATTAGTAGCCAGCATGGCTGAAATACTTCCAAGCACAAGAGGGAAGGGTTCTACCAGTTGTGTTGTTGTGGGAGCTGGTGGCCAGCCCAGATGTTGGGGTCTTAATTACATTGCTTTCCCTTTCACCAGATCTGAATGCATCAATAAGTTTGCCTCTGTCTTTGGGACCATGCCTCTAAAAGTGGTGGAGCACCGTGCTGACCCTGTCCTGTACAAAGATGACTTTCCTGAGAAACTGAAGAGCTTTCCCAATATCGGCAGCTTGTAAAGGCATCTGTGAGACAAGCCTGAATGATGAAAATGACAGCTGAAAAGGTGATATGAGGAACATATGGCCCTGAATAAAATAAATCACTAGAGAGTGGACTGTATCTGAGGGAGACAGGAATTAATGTTGTATTCTGGTATGTTGTCTTCCCTTTACATTGCACAAATATGTAATTGAAAGCTGAACGACTGCTTCTCTGTTGCTGACAGAGGATTGAATCTATTCATGGGTCCTCCCAGAAACGTCAAATGCACTCTCTTCTCCAAAGGAGGCTATGCACATGGAAGAACAGAACAGAATCTCTCTCTCTCTGGTCTGACTGGCGTGACTGACCTCTTCTATCAAGTGTGCTGCAGCAGCTCTGTGGTTTGTAAGCACCCATCCCTTCAAAGCAACTGTCTGCAACGTATAGCTGGCTCTCTTGGGAGGAGCTTATTGCCTGTGTGGTTGATGGGCCTCTGTCTTTTGAGCTTAATTGTTGGCTTAAGTAACTGCGTAACAAACATTTTCTTCTGCATAGTGAGACAAATGTTGATTTATGTTTGGGGTTTTTTTTACAATATCAGCAACAAAAATCTGTATGTTATCACATGTTTTAAAGGGCACAGCATTTTGTGTTACTTAAATTATTTTGACGCAAATTGAGACACACAGCAGCTGGGAGGACAGTCTCCTTCAAAGCAGAGACCTGCAGGGCAGAAGTCCAATTGCTGCACCTCTTCTTCCTGCATAAATCTCAGGTTTTCTGCTGCATCCGTGGAAGAGACTGACTCTGTGTCAAAACTAGTTGTATTTTACAGAAAAAGGTGTATCTTTCAGTCTTCATTATCAAAGCAGCAGTCAGGTTAGTTTTACATCATAGCTGTACATAGGAGCAACAGCTAAGAAGTCAGTTTTTCACATCTGAATCCTGTTCAGCAAGCACTGTGTTGTAGTACTGATTTGTAAAACACATTTACAGAAATTCCCAGTTACAGCTTCAGTGTGCAGGGGTTTGTGTATGTACAAGACACTATTAACACACACTTACAAACTCCTGTGGATTACCATTGTTGGGGAAACTATTGGGTCTTTGCTTGTAATTTAAGGAACCCATTGCTACAGGCTGCCACTGAAACATACAGCTTGTAAAGCTTCTCCAAAAGCCTTCCTGTTTCATATGAGCATTGGAGTTGTTTCTCAATACTGAAATTAACCTGAATTAGAAAACTAAATGCAACAAAATTAGAAATAAAATTGCCTGGACTGTTATTCTTGCCCTTTGATATTCAAGATGATCCAAGTTGGGCTGAGAAAAGATTCTCTTTTTTCCCTGTTCCACTGATAAAATGTTTATTATCAGATAAGTGTGATTTCACTGTCTTTTGAAACCTCCATTGCTTCCAGTTACAGAGACATCCTACTTGATGAGCTGTTTTTCTGTTGCACTGCAAGCAACCTTACTCCTTGGATTTTGCCAAACCCCAAACAATAGGACAAGTGTTAGGCATCACGGTTCACCCCCTCTCCTAAGCTGGATATGCAGCAATGACAGAAACCAAATGAAAGGCAGGCTAGAAACAGGAAACATCTGCTCCTATTTGTCTCACCCCCACTAAGACTTATCTTATTGCCCAATGCGGTGGATGTGCTGTGAATGAAAATCATATTGGAACAATAGCTCTGAGGGGATGCTTCACTTCATAACACCCCTGGGATGTGCCTGTGAACTGTATCATCCAGTTCTCTGGGAACGTTTAATTACTAGTAAATGTCTTTTCCTGCAGTCTTTGTTTCATTCTGAAGTTGCTGTGGGAGGGGTATTGGGGAGCTGGGAGTATAGCTGTTGCAGTGACAACAATTGCTGCCTGCACAGTGGGTATCACAAGATAGAGGAAGGTTTGTTGCTTGCTATTTCTCTTTACAGCCTCTCAGGTTCATTCAAATGAACTTCCTCAATATTCCTGTTGATTTATGTCGTGGTGCTTGAGCGTCAGGAGATACCAGCATATTTCCCTTGAAATTTGCTTTGAAAGGTTAGCTGTGACAGTGCAGTAGTCACTTCGGTTTTGGCCATTCTTTTGAGGCTGATCTCAGCTTGGCAGGCCTTAGCAGTTTAACTGAGTTATAACATCTTCCTTACACAGAGTTATGAAGCTTCTGTGATTTCCTGGTTCTTTCTTAGTAAGCCGGTAAAAAGTGCACGTTTTGCACAGTCTTAAAAGGCACGGAGGATTTGAAATAGTTGGTGGAGTATTTTGAAGTGGGGACAGCCTAAGCAGCCTTCCTAAACTGATCTGTAGTCTCAGATGAATAAAATGGCAACAGGTCCTTGTGCTTGCATCGCAAAGGATCAGAGTGGATTCCTCTTCCACAAAATGCCCAGTGACCTTTTTTTTGTCCTTTGGCATTTTACCATTGCTTTATAGGGCCATCAAATTTAGATGATAGTTTGTCTCTGTTTCATAGCATGGAGGAAATTGGCAATGGACTGCAAAAAAAAATTTGTAAAATGGCCTTCTTTCCCTCTGCGTTTGTAATTGTGATGTTCTTGATGCAAAAGTCTGTGAAGGTAGGGTGTACCTGCATGTCTGATTTTGGCATGGGTTTGTTGTCAGTCTTTAAGATAATTTTTAACTTTTCATTGTATATATGTTATCACAAAAAGGTTAATATTGGTATATTAAAAAGTAAATCCAAGGAGTGTTTGTTGTATGTCACTTCTGGAGTGGCACAAGGAAACACAGATGTATTTAGAAGGGAGAATTGCAGTGACAGGCTGTTTTGCTACACAAATCTGTGTTAAACTTGAATTTCCACAGTGTACTTCAGAAAGACCTGACGATATTTTGTCTTTCCCGTAACTGGGGTTGGATGGTTGTCTTTGAAGTAGAGGTTTGCTCTGCACCTTTCTGGGGAGAGTAGTTGTTACTTGTAATTTTCCGCCAAGATTTGACAGTAGCATTTATCCTGGAGAAACAGGGCACAGATCTTTCTCTGAAGAGACAGAAAGTGTTAAAGAATTGTGCTCTTGAGAAAAGAGCTTTGACCAAATCATTGAGATTGTGGAATCCAGTGTGGTGGCAGCTCTCTGCTTCCAGAAGCACTGCAGCACAGTCCTGGCAGAGCATGCTGCGAGAGGGCAGCATGTGTGCATGGCACCCCTTGCTGCTTGTGCATAGCAAGGGGCACGGTGTGCCACGGTGCTTGCCCTGCCAGAAGGGGTGAGTCCATCACCAACTTTCCCTACAATGTGTTGACTCTTTCCTTCCTCACAGCTCCACCATCTCGTTACAGGATGTGCCAATTCAAGCCTTAACATTCTGAATTACTCTTCCCTGCCATCTCCAGCTCCTGCTCTTGAACCTCCTGCTATCCATCATGCTTCCGGTGGTACAGTTCAAATACGCTTTACAGCAGCGACGAATTTCTCCCTGTTAATTATCAATTCAAGGGCCTTGGAGACTCAAATAGCAAAATAATTGCAAGGTGGGTTTGAAGAGCTGCCCAGTACTTCTGACTCATTTTGCTTTTAGGCTGTATTGATGAGTGTTGAGCACTCTGGAAAAATGCGGTACTGAGGCACATGAAAATGTATTTAGGTGGACAATTTTAATGTTAAAAATACCTGCAAGATTTGGCATGAATGCCCTCTATAATGAATGTCTGGTACCTTAGTTACACTTCACAGGCAGAGCGTATTTTGATCGGGAAGGCTCTCAGAATGGTTAATTGGTATGCATAAATCTTCTGTCCAGCCCTTTACATGGAAACTGCTGTCTTAACAGGGCTACAGCACCATACAGGAAAGAGAAATCAAAACTGACAGTGCTGATGAGAAAACGGATTTTAAATGCCCTAGCCAGAGACCAGACAGATGGAGTGTGAATTTTTTCACCATTCTTCTTAAACACTTGCATGTTTAAATTTTACTAGGACTGATGAAATGTAAACTACAGGGAGTTCTTGCACTCAGGGGTAGTCTCATCCATGTACTTAAAACAAGAAAAAAATCCTGCAAAGCTGTGTAGAATTAAATATATGCTAGAAAGTGAGTATCCAATTGGTCCAGTTGCTAACTTGGATCTGATCCTGAAGAGCTGGGAAGAGCAGCCCTCCTAGGTAAGTATTTCACCTATACTATCTTTTAACTTTTAGACTGGAAAAAATTTGTCAAAACTGCCAGAAAACTCTGAACACAGTATTCTTTGCAGCTTTCCATAGGATATGAAAGTTACCCTGTGAGCAGGTAGTCACTTCAAACCTCTTGCTAACATTGGTGTGTAGACAGAGATGGCATTTGCTTGGCAGAAAAATCAGCTAGAATGCTTTTGCTCTAGTGTGGAATCGTGGATCCTTCAGTTGTATCTTATGCTGTTTGGGGGGCATGTAGGATGGTGTAAGTTCTTTTTATGATGTTTGCCACCACTGTATCTGAGCACAGTAAATTGAACTTTGTGGTCCTTGTGCTTAGGTAAGATCAGCCTCCTACCTGTAACTGCTGATAAGGAAGCAGAGAGAATCTGTCATACACCCAAAGCCTTAGGAGTTGTGTGGGTAAAAACAGGATTGAATACCAGCATTGTGTTATATATAATAAATATATATAATAAAGAACAGCCACACTTTTGTCTGAGTTAGTGTTTGGAGTTTTGGGTGTCTCAGTACCGAGGCAGAGGACCCGTCAGCCTTGACTTTCAGTGTCAGCTTTCTTCAGCCTGTCCTGGCTTGAAGCCATTTGGTGACATTCCTGGTGCACTCCTGTGTAATTTCAGCCTGATGGAAAGGCTGTAGTGCAGTCCCACCTCTGCTGATCTTCAGGATTCCCCTGTCTGCAGCTTCTTGTGGTTGCTTTGAAAACGAGTTATGTTTCCCATTAAAGGATAACAGCGACAATTGAGGCAATTAAGTGGAGTGGCATGGAGCTAGCAGCACGCAGGGAGTTTTCCAGCTGAAAACAGTGCAGCTCAAAGGTTCTCCCTGCAAGGTTGCCTGTTTGCTGTCTTCATTTGTCTGGAAAAGGATCCAGTAATTCTCCTTCAAATTTCCTTTACTGATTCTAAATGCCTGTTTACTTGCGTAAGTAGGAAGTGCTTCTGCTCCAGACAAGCATGACAACTCTGCAGTGACTGTGGGCTGAGATCAATGCAACTTGATCATGATTTCATTAAGTCTATGAACTTGAACCAGTGCTCGGTACCAGACTGTATGCAGAGGGGAAGACAGATGGGTAAGGGGAGAACCAGGTGTCTATAAAGAGAAATAATCCATATTGTGACTATTTCTACAGAGTCGTAAGGAAAAAAAAAAAAGGCAGCTTAATTATTAAGTCACATCTGTTGGATTTTTAACCTAAGTTTTAGTTGGCAGGGAACTGGGAAAAGGTGAAAGCTGCACCGTTTGACCAACAAAGGTGTGAAGAACTTGGGATATACAGGCCTGCATGAGGTTTACAATGTGTGATGATGAGATGTGGTTCCTGTTGCACCCTGTGCTTTAAGGATGAAGCTTATTTCTTCTACCCTCCACCCCCATTTTGTGCAGCAATGGGAACCTGTAAAACTAGAAGCCGAAGCCTGGGACTGACTGAAAAGTGCCACTCAGGGATATTCACCTGCCCAATGTGAACATCTCATATTTGTCCCGTAGATGAGATTATAGTCCCTTGGAAAAATAGCTAAAGTTTTCAGGGCAAAGGCTCCGTGTTCCCTTCTGCATGCCCGTATAGCTGTACACTCAAGAAAAACACTGTTTCTCACCTACCGGTTTGGCTGTTTGAAAACTTGGAAAGATTTTAAAGGTCCTTCTTTGCTGAAACCTTTCTTTCAAAGGGAGGGCAGGTCTCAGCTGGGTGCTAGGCACAGTTAGTGCTAGGTGCCTTCAGCTGAGGACTGATGGGAACAATAACTGCCTCTGCCATACTTCGTACAAACAGGCAGGGGAAGAGGTTTGAAGCAGAAAGGACCGTAAAATGAGATCCAGGAATTCAGCAAGGCTACAGCAAAGGGAGCAGATTGCTAACTCGGAGCATCTGTCTTTTTGTCCCGTGAGTAAGTTACGAACTGAAAAGCAAGAGAAAGTGGAAGATCCTTTCACAAATAATAAACACTTGTTTGTCTCAGATTAAATGCAACACCTTTACATGTGGGCTGCAGCTGGCTGTAAGTAGATGCACCTTGCATGGCTGTTGCCTTCCTTGCCAATGAGAAGATTATTGTACATCCATCTGCTTAAAGGTTAATAACCTGCTTTTAAAAAGAGGAAGAAAAAAGGCAAATCTGTTTAGTTTACAGGAAGAAAAAATTGTTTTTCATTAAAACTGGCTGAACTTTGCCCTGCCTCAAAGTCTTATTCTCCAGCAGAGAAGGAACGCGTTAACCTAGGTGCTGTAGCCACATCTCCCAGAGAAAACTTTTTCCATGTGTTTTAAACAACTCCTGTAATGCCAGTAGGAAAGTACAGCTTCAAGAAAAGAATGCACATTTCTAATCTGGGTCCTGCCACTATCTAGAGTTTACAGAGAGACTTTTTAGCTCTTTGGCAACATTCAGGCCAGGAGCAATTTCTGATGTAAACCCATACAGCCAGGATGTTACTGAAACTGGCTTTAGGCTCTCAACAGTCTGAACTCTGCCAACATCTGGAGAATCTGGCTTTGAGTGCTTGGGGAGGGAGGGAATTTTTCTCCTACAAGTGAGAGGAATGGATAAGCTTGCAACAGCACCTGCATTATCCGTTTCTCTACAAGATGGAAAACAGCCACGCTCCATCTGAGCTGAGCTGATGCTCCTAGCCAACTGATGGAAAGGCCAGAGGGGCTCTGTGGGTCTTGGTGGGTTGTTGACAGCTGCTGGGCACCTTCTCGGCGCTGCCTGAACGTGAAGGGCACTTTCCAGTTCACCCAGTGTCTAGGTGCAGGGGCTTGGCCTTTTTCTGGTGCCAGTGGATCTGCTGACTCTGGAGGAGACGGCTTCACAGCCGAGTTTATTCACTGAGCAAAAGCAGCAGAAAGGGCCATCCTGGAACCCAGTTTTCCCCACGCTGAGATGGGGCAAGAGACCTGCCCCGGGAACGCGTGGGGCTGAGACCAGCCCTCCCCTCGGTACAGGGAGGGGTGAAGCCCAGGTGGCTCAGCCTGCCCCGCAGCCCGGTGAGCAGTGGCCGGCTGCTGGCAGGCGCCTCTGGGCAACCTGGCAGAGCCACAGCGGAGGGCAGGGCAGGTGAGGTGACTTCCGAGTCCTCTGCCAAAGCAGAGCCGGGAGGGGAGGGAGCATTGACTGGACCTGTAGGAATGTGGGAGAAAGGAGCACTTTTCCGGGGGCAGGGTGCCCCCACTGCCAGCCCCAGGTGGGCTGGGGCTTTGGACTGTGCTGTGTAAAAGCAGTGGTGCCGTAGCACGGAGAGCCGGTGGGCTGAGGCTCCCCAGCTCCACAGCGTCTTGTGCCAAGTCACTTCTCCTTGTGTCAGCCATTATGGATTCCCTCCTGCCTCGTTACGGACTGCTTGGGAAGGGCTAGGAGCCCTGCAAGGCCTAGGCTTTGCCAGAAGCAGCAGCTCCTGAGCAGTGAGCCGGGGAGACCATCCTCTCTCTCCTGCAGCCGCCATGCCCTCTGTGCCGGCTATCGGTGATGCCAAGTGGTCCCAGAAGCGGCGAGGCCCTGGTTAGCTGGGAGCTGGCGGGCAGGGTGTTCCTGTGCCTGGCTGCTGGCTGTTAACCATCTCTTTGTACAGGGAGAAGCAGCGGCCCGTGAGCTGCCACCTGTTGTTAATCTACCCCCGGCTAATCCATTCTGCACTGCGTCAGCAGTTCAAAAGGGCACTGTTAGTATTTTTTGCCAACTTCAATTAACGTGAGATTTTGGAGGCCCCTCTGATCACATTTCATCTGTCATGAGTCAGGAACAAACCAGCCAGATTGCAGTTGAGAGGAGAGAAGAGAAGGAGTTTATTGCAAACGAAAACAACAACAACAGTGTTTGTGCCCCCTTGGCCAGGGCAGCTGGGAAGCAGAGCCCTTTGCAGTGATGCCACTGCTTTCAAAAACTGGAAAAATAAAAATCAGCACCCAGAAATTCCAGCCCCCCCACCTCCCAAAAAAAAAAAAAAAAAACCAAAAACCCAAACCTGCAAGTGCAATAACTTACTTCAGAAAAAGTTAAAAAGAACCAAGCTGCAAGACTGTTTGTTCTTTTTTAATAGTCCACTGTAATGAACTGGTAATACATGGTTGCATAGGCAATAACATTGCATGGCACAAACCTCACATGGCAACATTTTTAATGATTTTTTTTTTATTCTTTTTTTCTCCTGAACTTTTTTAAAACTTTTTTATTTTTTTAGTATGTTCTACCCCAGGCTGTTAAGCTAAAGGAAAAAAAAAAAAAAAAAAAGAGGTTGCGTTTATACAAGGTTACAATATTTTACAACAAAAAAACAATAATATTGATTGAGGTTTGTTTTCTTTCTTTCTCCCCGTCTCTCTTTCAAACACTGCACACCTAAACTGTTATATTATTATACATTGAAAACTGTCCTTCAAAATCAGTAGTATAAAAGTCCTAGATCTATCTACCTACCTAGCTATGTGGGGGGAGTGGGGAACCATGTTACCAGCAAAGAGTTAAGGGGGTGCAAGGCCACTCCATTGCCTCCTCCCAGCTCCCTTGGGAAGCTGCAAAGGGCTGAATGACTTTCCATCCAATTCTGCGCCCCCTTCCCATTTGGGTTTAATTTCTCCTTTGGTCTGTTTGCTTTTTGCTGCATCAGTCAAAGCAGCGGAGTAAAACACAGGGCTCTGCCACTGCTCAATTATTTTTCAATCCGTTTCCAGGAAACTACCTTTTTGCCTTTGTTCATTTGAAGAGTGTTTTACAACGTGCTGCCCGGTCTGGGTGTCCTTTGGGAGTCAGGGGAACGTGTCTCCCTGCCCCAAAACACTTCCACCACTGGAGAAGCCCAGTCGGCAGCTCTGCTCGGCTGGCACACTGGGTATGCCTGGCCCAGGTTGGTGCTGCAATCCCACGGTGACAGAGCAAGTAAAGCCATGTGTGCTGCAGCTCTGTAACCTCGTGTGTGTCATGCTGTCACTACGTGTGGCCTTCCCCTAACGCCCAGCCAATGCTCATGGCTCAGGCCAGGCCTGCTCCAGCAGGGATGCGTGCTCTGGCAGGGATGTGTGCTCACGCATATGCTGCTGTGGGCTCTAGGGAGGAGGGAGGCTGGCTCTCCTTCACTTTGCTGTCTTGGTCCTCTTCCCTGTGGGTTCTACCCAGGTGGGTGCTGGGCCAGCGAGACCTGAACTGAGTAGCATACTCAGGAGGCGGCAGCCGGAGCCTGGCTGCCGTCGGGAGCCTGCTAAGAGTGGGTGGGTGGCAGTGTTGGCTGTGGGCAAGGTGCTGGGGGGCTCATCTGGCCCCTGTCTTGCTCCCCACCATGAGCCTGTTGAGGCACAGCGGCCCTTAGAATTTGGACCCTGCAGGGCTCAGCAAGCCCAGGCCTGGTTCACCACTGGTTTGCAGTTGCTACCAAAGCACTAGCTACTGCTCGTAAGCAAGAGGTGTGTCCAAATACTTGGAGGCGAGTGGTACCCAACTGCTTTTAAGCTGATGCCGGGAACCCACGCTGCTCTATTTATATCCCTTAGTCTCAAAGCTCTGGGATGTCTCTGGTGTTTCTAACCACGGGCAGTGTAAGGCAGCCCCCTTCTAGGGTACCTGCTGCACAGCCAGAGCCAGGACTGCTTGCGAGAAATGTTCTGCTACCTCCACAAGGCCAGGCAGGGCAGCTGGGTGAGCCCAGCTAGCTGGGTGCTGCAGGTGCTGCACCCACAGAGGGTGCCACTACAGGCATGGCAGGTGCCAGGGTGGCTGGGGCTGGTGACATATTTTGGCAGTGGCTGGGGA
This sequence comes from Falco peregrinus, assembly GCF_023634155.1. Classification (NCBI taxonomy): domain Eukaryota; kingdom Metazoa; phylum Chordata; class Aves; order Falconiformes; family Falconidae; genus Falco; species Falco peregrinus. The sequence continues at coordinate 85,068,802 of NC_073721.1, forward strand.
TGAAGCTTGCAGCTTCAAAGGCAAATCCAAGCCAGGGAATCGCAACTCAATGTATGGGCAGGAGTAAAATACTAAATAAGAAATAAATAGAGAAGAAAGTCATAAATAGAGTTGAAAGGTATTAAAATAATAATCATAATCATAATTAAAAAAGGCATCATCCTGGTAACTTGAGATTGCAAGAACAGCAATGACCCTGTGACCCTTAAGAAATGCAGTAGCCACAGGTTGGCTAGATTAAGATAGATATATATATATATGTATATATATATTTATACAGTTTTTCTTGTTAATTTAACAGCTAGTTTAAAAAAGCTTTTAAATTAATTTAAAAAATATGTGTAAATACAGATGCTTAAAAACTGCCTGAATAGCTGCTTTTGGAGATTTCTGAGGGGAGTGCCTTCCAGCACGACCCACAGGTGTGGGTGCGAGGGACTGTGTGGCTGCGGCGGCAGCACCCGAGGGGTGAGGCAGAGCCCGGCCAGCAGCGGGGCCACCGGCGGCAGGAGGCAGGAGGGCTCCGAGGAGCAGCATCCCCCCTCACCTCATCGTGCTTTCAGGCAGGCTCCGGGCCAGGCACACACAGTGGCATTTAAAATAGATTGAGTGCGTCTGATATGTGCTTTGCACATGGATATTAAGGTGAGAGGAAGGAGGGAGCGAGCCTCTGTAAATGCCAAGTCTGCTACCAGGAGACTCTCCTCTCTCTCTAACAAGACTGGGGATACAGCACTTAATCCTCTGAGCTGTTAAACAGCTTGGTTGAAATCCTGGCCCCATGGAAGTCCGGGAGCAAAAACTACCCTTTAACTTCACTAGGGAATGCGGCTAAGCTCTTGAATGGCTGTGGCCCTCTGTTGGAGCTGCCTCTGGTAGCTGAAGGCCACGTGGGACCACGTCCCCATGTGCCTACCCCACCATCAGCTCCTCAGCTCTGCGGGCTGCAAATTTGCCTTGTCAGTAATGTTCCTCGGCCGTTGGGGCAGCGGCCCTTCGCGGGCTTCCCTGCTGACTGTGGGATGCATCATGCTCCCCAGTATACCTGGGGAAATGCTCTCCACAGCGCACTTGGCTGCCTGCACAAAATCTGCTGGAGAAGCTGCCTCCTGCCACTAATCCCTGGGTGGGCTGGGACCCTCGGTGGCTTCTGGGGCATCTGGTGGGGGTGATGTACACCTCCAGCTGGGCAGCAGGATCCTGGCTGGTTCAGTGATCAGCATCACTTTTAGCACCTAAGCCATCAAGCCCGATGGCTCGGCTGAAAGTTTAGGCTGGGACATAAGTCCTGGCTCCTTGTGATGGGAGAGGCCCTGGTTGTACACGTGGTGTGGTATACGCGTGCTGGTTCCCTGTGAGTACCGAGGCAGGCATCTCTTAGCATTTCTGGGAAGAGAAAAGAGACTGCTACTGGTCTGTTCTTATTCCAATAAATAAATATTACATTTGATCTAGCAACGCTGTATCATTCAGGTAGTGTCTGGCAGTGCAGGCGTTATAGAAATACTTGCATATCTTGTTAACCTGAAACCTGATATTTGGCTGTAGCTTATTTGGAGCCTTTTCCAAGACCACTAAATATTCCTGGATGTAGAACTACTAGAGTCCCTAACACTGAACATGAGGAGGGAGGGCAGGGTGACACACAACTTTTTATGGGAGCAAAATCCTGTAGCTCCCTTGAGAATCTCAGAGACGGCTGCCCCAGCTCAAGCTCAGTCTGCATAGCCATGCTGTGTGGGTCATAGTGCTGTGCTGACCTTCAGCTTCTCCTTGGTGATAATTCAGTGGGGTAAAAGGATGTTCCAAAATTATTCCTAGCACTACGAGATCATTGAAAAGCTTGTAGAAGATTTAGCCTTGCAAAGGAGATCTTACTTAACAGTTAGCACTGTGCAGGTAAGAGGGCTGGGAGGGAAAAGTGGGGATGCATATTGGCTCAGAAAAAAACAGGCAAGTTCTGGTGTCTCCTGCTTCCTCTGCAAGGTGAAGAGGATCCGAGGTGGCTGGAGATGGGGCAGCACTGCCTTGCTCAGCCTTGAGTCCCTTCCCAGCCTGCTCCCTGTGCTGTCCCTGACGTGGAGACACCCACAGCAGCTGTGTGCAGCAGGGCCCTGGGGTGGAGGGCTGCAGGGAGGGGCTGTCGTTGCATGCTTCTGACCCCAGCACAAGGTGTATGAGGAATTCCATGGCCTCATGCAACTGTGGCTGTGTGATAGCAATTGAGCTGTTTCTCAAAGCAGTCTCTTTGGGCACCTGTGGATTTACACAGCGACTGTACTCCCCTCCCATAGCTGCTGTCTCTAAATTGAGGATGGTAATTCCCAACTCAGTGAATGCCAGAGGAAACATTTTGCTGCCTCACCATGCACAAGAGCCTCAACATTGACCACAACCATGGCAAAGCAAACCCCGGGCACTCCCTGGGGCAGCCATCCATGCTGGGAAGCTATCGTCTGCTGGGGTGCATCTCCAGCTGGGTCGCCAGACGGCTGGCAAAGACTCTCAGCGTGGTAGCACCGTGCCGTGCTGGGAAGAGAAACATCCCCTTCACAGGCCTCTACGGCTCTGTGCTTCATCTCAGACTGCAAGATGGAGAGGAAACAGGTTAGAAGGAGGTGGGCTACCGTTGCCTTCTTTCTACTTTCGGGTATCTTCCTATCCCTGTTCCCCACTCAGCTGTGGGAAGTCGTGGCTCCTGCTAAACAGACAGGAGCACCCTGAGAGGTGTCTCTTTGCTGGTGCCAGAGCCCCCATCCAGGGCCCAGGGCAGAAGAGATCTGAGCAACACTGTTGACAAATTAGGAGGGCAAGATGGGGGGCGGGGGCGGAGAAGCTGCTGAAATGCCAGTGGGCTCTTGCTCTTTGGAAAGGCAGATCTGGTGTCAGAAGAAGGAGCGGGGAGAAAAAATGCCCAGGTTATTGGGGAGGTGTTGGTGAGAGAGGACACATCCCAACCCAGATCTCACTGGAAGAGGTGCTGCTCTACAGCCTCCCTCTCCCCTGGAAGCCTGATCCTGGGAAGCCGGGAGCTGCTGTGTTCATGCTGGAAACACTCCACTTACGTTAACATATGTACTTTATATGCCTAGGGTAGCTAAAAGTGCTGTATTCACATCCCCGAGGAGGCAACTGCTGTCTGGAGTCCAAGCGGATGGATTTATTTGGCTGTCCCCATGTGCTCTCTCCATGTCTCATGGGTGCTGGGCTGCAACCCTGTCATGTCGCCCAGGAGATAGCGGCGCTGTGCTCCTTCGCTTTCATCCTCAGGGCAGCGATGCTGGAGGTCTTGCGGTCCGGCTCGCTGTTCAGCTCATAGCCGTTGAGGCCGGGGCTCATCCCAGCCGTGCCAAAGAGGCTGCCCATGTGAGTCTGTCCCACGTGGCTGCCAGGGCCAGAGACACCGAGGAACTCGGAGACGCCGCCAGCTGCGTGGGGATGAGCATGGGGGGACATGCAGGAGGGCACCGTCTCACAGGGGACAACGCAGGCGGGCACAGGGGAGGCAGCTCCATTGTTGCCAATCCAGGAGGGGTTCTGGATCTGGGGATGGGAAAAGAAGCGTTAGGGCTGCCCTGCGCAGAACGTGGCCAGCGGCTGGCCTGGTGGGATAGAGCATGTCTGGCCCTGGCCCTGCTGCCACCCCGCAGGGCAGCCCTGCACACAAGGGACAGCCGGTACAATGGGATGCGGTATGCTGGCCCCCTCCAGCTGCAGCATCCGCAGCCCCCCCGGAGCAAATCTGCTCCAAAATCTGTATGCCAGCCCAGACAGGGCAGGGAGTGTGGAAGACTAGCTCACAGGGAGCAGTACTGTGCCCCTCCTCTGCCATAGTCTCTCTGTTCATCTGTTCCCCGCCATTTCTCTTTTATCTTTTCGCACTGAGCACTCTTTGGAGCAAGGATGCTCCCAGCACAGAAACCCAGAAACCCTGGAGCCATCCATGGTGTTTCTGTGGGCCTACCCAATACAGAAGGAACAGGCAGAAAGGGACGCTGCAAGAATGCTGATCTACCCTCCTGCCCCAGCTTGGGGCAGCTTTGCCTAGGCAAGGGCTTTTTTCTACCGCACAGATGTGCCCGTCAGAGCTGAGCTGCCTGCAGCCCCCAGCACAGGCAGTTTCCCTGCCCCTCTCCCCAGCAATGCTCCTTGCCTGTTGAGGAAGGTCGCCTGCCCTAATGCAGAGCACAGCCCTGGCTCCTGCAGTGTCACTCATAAAATGATATTGCAGAAGAAAGGAGAGGAGCTCAGTATTTGCCAGTGGGAGTAGGTGTGCTGCGGCGGCAGGGGGACAGGGGCATGAAGGATGAAAGCAGGGAGGAGGCGAGCAGCTGGCTGGAGCTAGAGAGCAAAGGGCCCTTCATCCCACCGCCCGCTGCACTGCTCGCCCTTGGGCCCTCTCTGATCTCTTACCTCCTGCAAATTGCTTTTCATTTTTTTGATCTCTAGGGCTGTGAGAGGAGGGCAGTATGGAGGGAGGGAGCAGTATAAATTACAAAGGCAAGAGAATGAAGTGCTGAAAAGGCTGCTGGGAGTGTCCTCTGCTTGAAAAAGCTACTTTGGCACCTCTCAGCTGTTTCATAAGGGCTTCTTGTTCAGTTCAGGGGAGACGCCAAGCAGGAGAGAGGTTAAATGCTCTTGGCCTGGCTGTGAGGCAGCTTTGGTGTGGCATTGGCTGAGGAGGTGGCTGACAGCCGGGGTGTTGCAGGGGGAGGACTCTCAGCAGATCTGTGAGGACAAGTTGGGTTCAGAGCATCATGCCTGCAGAACTGTGCCCTCAGGCAAATTCTGGGTGGTGGGAAGGAGTTGGCAGGATGGAGGGAGTGCTTTGCGGGGGCACAGCCTAGCCCTTTAGCTAACAAATGCCTGTCTGCTCTGCCCTGGCATCATCTGAAGGCAGTGTTGTGAAATGGGGGCTAGCCCAGTGCTTAGGAGTCTACTGTGGTGACAGGTTTCCCAGGACAGGATGCAAAGGCGGGGAGGCAGCTGTGTCACCTGCCTCCTGGGTCAGGGCAGGAACAGTTTCAACAGGCCCTGGGAGCAGCCCCAGATACCCAACAAGGCTCCCTTTGGAGCACAAACCCGCAAGTCCCTCGGGAAGCATCCCCAGACGTCACCAAGTGCGCTGCGGGTACTACAGTCCATCGCTGGGAGACAGCTGTGGGAATTTCCCAGGGGATAAATGCTTTTGTCCAACTGCCTTAAGAAGGGGCATGGAAACCTAGGCAAGGCAACAAGAAGCTTTCCTGGGAACTGCTGCTCTTTAGGCATGAAATAACCTTTTGGACCTTTTCCAAACCAGCAGAAAGTTAGTGGGCAGCAGCACATGTGATGGGAGATGGACAGCGTAATAGGGTGTGCTGAGCAGGGCAACCTGTGCCCAGAGGGTGGTTGCACTATGTCACGCAGGGCTGGGCTTGATGCCTGCTTTGGAGATGGCTGCTCGGGGCCAGGGCATGAGGGAGCAGGGCAGGACACTCTGCTAAATAGCTCCTGGCCCTTCAGTCCTTGGCAGTATAGCCCTAGCCCTGGCTCTCTTGAAGACCTGCATGAGGGCAGGCGGATGAACCCAAGAAGCGAAGCATCACTTTGGGAGACAGGGAGCAGAGGTGGTGTGTCCAGCAGGCATTGGGACAGATGGGCCAGGGCAGGGGGATGCACTCACCTGGGCATAATTCTCAGCACGGGTGAGCAGGGGCAGCTCGTATGCGGTGGAGAAGTGGGTCCGGACCTGCTGCATCTGACCAAACCTCTCTCGCTTGCGCCATTTCGCTCGCCGGTTCTGAAACCACACCTGGGGAGAGGGCAAGAGGGGGCTGTGAACAAGGGGAGCTGCCAGCGGTGGCTGGGAGCCTGGCAGCCCCGAGGAGCCCACTGGCAGACAGGGCTTCACCAGGTGGATGGTTGTGAACGGCACAGGGCAGGGTGCTGCCCCCCACAAAGCCCTGAGGGGAAGCAGCGGTCCTGCCCAGCATCCCTGGGAGGGTCTGGGGCGAGCCTGCACTCCCAAACCGGGAGCAAAAGGCGCTGCCCATCTTTCGGTGTCCTGCCTGTCTGGGGACATTCACAGCTCTTGGTTCCCACAGCCTGGTTTGCCCTGGGATAGCTCACCCTCCTCACACCCCTACATCAGCATTACCCAGGCGCTGCCGGCAGCTCTCGTGCCAGTCTCAGTCAGCCAGTCTCAGACGAGAAGTGTGAATACATTCGTGTGTGCTGCTGCCAGGCTGAAACCAGCAGTGCTGGGGCTTTCCCCTGGCCTGATCCTGGCTATGACAATGCCATTGGCTCAGAGCTTGCTTTTCTCACTGAGCTCTGTCTTATTTTTCTTAACTGTGAAAAAAAAAATAAAAAGCACGACACCCTTTCCCTCCTTAGCTGCAGGAAAGGACATGTGCCTTTCTACAGCATTGCATGTCCTTTGCTTTACACTGAGTTTTCTTCGCAGGCTTTGCAGCTCTCTGCTTCACAGTGCTGCTCGGATCCCTTCAAGGCAGAGGAAAGACCAAAACTCTGATTCTGCTCTTATTTTTACTGGCTTGACATCAGTGTGGATTATTGCACTGTTGTCAGCACCATTGCTCCTGATTTGCATCAGCCTAAGAGAGATCAGAGCCTGGCCCAGTGTCTTCAAAGCCTCTTGAAGCTTGTGAGTCAGGGAAACACATCAATCAAGAGCCGCTTTGAAGGCATTGAGAGATGCAGGCGATCACCAGGGGCTGGGTTGTGCAGGTCACGCCAGTGCATGAAAGGAGCAGTCCTAGAGCTGCTGAGTTCTGCTTCGAGTTTTACATGGTGACTCACGGCGGGAGGGGGGAATCACTAACGAAAAGCTTGGCTCTACCTGCGCCTGGCCGTGGGGCAGCTCCGCTGCTTGGCAGGCAGCTCAGGAAACCAGACGCTGTGTGGGAAGCTCATGTCTCCAGAGGACAGCGTGGCAAGCTGGGCACTTGGCACAGGGTGGGGTGGCAGGCTGCCTTTCAGGGGGCATGAGAGCGGTTTTTACAGCCTTTACAGCCTACATCAGTACAGCTAGAAGCTGCTACAGGGAGAGACAGGACCGAGGGTCTGTGATTTCTGGTCTGAGCTGATCTTGCTTGTGCTGGAAGAGTCGTTTTAGGGTCTCCTGCCTCATTTTCCCCCTCCCTGCCATGCAGGCAGCCTTGTGCTGGTCTCTCACAGCTCCCCGCCGTGGCCAGCCCTGTGGTACGAGTGGGTAGCTGGGTCTGGCCACGGGCTGTGGGCTGCTTGGTGCAGGGTGTGGACAGTGCAGCACCCGGGCATGTCCTCCCCATGTGGGCTGTGGATGGTGTAGGGTTTAGTTCCCTGCTCCACAGCCATGGCAATGCCACTGGCCTGGGTCACCCACAAGCCAGCCATGCTAGCCATACCCAAAGTAGCAACCTGATATTAACGCCCCATCCCAAACCAAACACCCTGTGAGGATTTTCAGCCAGTGCAAAAAGCACCAGCAGAAAGGTCCTAACTTTACCCCAGCTGAGCACATGCTGTACCCAAAGACCATCCTACTGGAGCAGGTTTGATGCCCCAGGCATCTGTCTGCTTTTCTTCTACCTCTTCCTGGCACAGCTGCTCCAGCCCAGCTGCAGGCCAGTCCCAGGGCTGGCCCAGATCATGCTGCTTTGATCTGCAGATTCAAAGTTAGTGGTGGTGACCCGGTTCCTCCTTGGGCGGAGGAGGCCCTGCTGTGCACAGAGGGGTGGAGAGCAGGTAGGGAGCAGAGCGCTGGCTGTGCGTGAGGCTGGGGCGAACATATGCCAGGCATATGCGGCCGTTCCCCGGCTTGGTGAAGGCACCAGCTCGCCTGCCCACACACCTGCACTGCAGTGCAGGGGAGCCTGCCTGAGCATCCCGCCCGGGAGCAGGGCGGCCCAGCACAGGCTCCCACGGCAGTGCCCAGCTCTGCAGCGTCACCTCCAAAGCCATCAGCGTGGGATTTGTGCGCTCGGCTTTCCTGGGGTGGTACAGCAGCTGCCCTGCCGGAGCCACAGGGAGGTTTCCTCAGGGCCAGACGAGGCAGAGCAGGGTCTCCGGCACAGGCTTGTGCTCTGCTGTTCCTCATTTATGCATTGGATTGAATGGGCACTGACAGAGCAAAATGGCTTAAACTGGCAGTTCCTGAATTGCAATCCCCACGTGACCGGTGGGCTGGGAGGCTGTGGCAAACCATCGCATTAGGCTGAAAAAGAGGAGCATCTTCAGTCAAAGTGCTGATGCCGGGGGCACTGGAGACACTCTGAGGGCTGGCAGTGATCCACTGCTCCAAAACACTCGTGACAAGGTTTGAACCACTTTTTAAAATTCTTCTTTCTTCTCTGGTCCAAGTCCTTTTAGGCTGCTTGGTGTCCTGCAGGCAGGTTTCTCCAGGCCTCCACTGTGTTCCAGGGAAAACAGGGCAGGCAAGACAATGTATAATGCGAAGATGTCAGGAAAAAAAAACAACTAATCCTAAGTATTTCCTCAATCTTAGAAACCACCTGCTTTTAAAAAGCAAATCTAAAACCCAGCAAAAGTCCATTTTTCTTTCGTTGCTTGTCACCTTTCATCAAGAGAGGCTGCTATGGGATGAAGATGTGACAGCGGAGGTTGCAAGGGTTGGTGCAGCACATCCCCTGGGGTCAGGATGGGGTTCTTCACCCAGGGATAAGCAGTCGCTGTGGGTTGCATCTCAGTGTTAACAATTAGAATGGGAGTGTAGGGTAATGTCATGTATCTGACTCCTGCAGACAATGCTTTGATAAGGCCTGACGTACCAAATCAGCCCTATAAAAAACTACAGAACTGAAAATGTTTCATGTCTCCATAAACATTCAGCCATATGCTGGTACCTAAATCCATATGCATACACAGCTGATGTGCTGCAGGGGGTGGAGAGGCTGGGAACGGCCTGAGACAAAGAAAGCAGGAGGCTCCTGGTGGCTGTCTTGCTGCTGCTACCCTGGCACCCAGCTGGAGCTGCTGGCCTGCCCCTGCCATGGAGCCCCACTCGCCCTGCACAGGCTACGGGCAGCCGGGCTGAACTGGGACCTCACCCAGGCCCCTCTGGTCATGGCTGGATAGCTGGGGACTGCATTGCTGCATTTGTCCTTTCTCCAAGTTAAAAAAGTGATTTCCCCTCCCTCCTGCCCACCCCAGTGCAGTGGTGGAGGGTGAGGCTGGCCCCTGCATGCGTGGTGGTGGGCTGGTGGCAGCCACAGGGCTAGAGCCAGTGTGGTGCCCCACGCCCTGTGCTCAAGTCCCCCTCACTGCATTGCTGCCCCGATGCAGACAAGAGCTGGCTGCCACATTCAAGCCTCTCGCATGCCTGCTCTCTCCTGGCAGCCTCACAGCATCCATTCTCCCCATCCCTGCCATCCAGTCCTGCTGCCCTCCTGCTCAGCCTCCATCTGTCTGTCTGTCTGGTCTCCAGGACTCTATCCCTCTGCGAAAGGCTGGGCTGTCTCCCCTCTTCCCAGAGATGGCCACCAGCCCTTTGCTTTCCAGCCTGAAGAACAGAGCCAGAATTCATCCTTGAGCACTGAAACTGGACACCATTTTATCAGTGGCCTGGAATGGGAAATTGGAGCCTGGGATGAGAGAATTGAATAACTCGAGCTTGTTTTCATTTCATGTTTAATTTCCTGCAGGCTTAGCTCAGTCTTTCCGCTCCTTCCACCAGCCTCCCAGGGTTTTATAGGGGGAAAGGGATCAAGATATATTACTTCTTGCTTTGCTTTTTTTCTTTTCTTTTTTTTCCAAAGCAGCGATTTTGCTACGGTGGAGTTTGACACTTCCCTCTCACTTTCAAGCCTCCGACGCATCACAGGGTCACCACCAAAAACATTTCATTAATGGTCCCAGCAATCATAAGGCTGGCTCAGAGGGGGACTGGCTGAGGGTTTATATTCCCTGGCTGTGAAGCCTCCTTCCAGCTCCATCTCTTTCTCCTCTGCCACAGGGCAGGCCAGGAGGCAGAGATGCTCACAACTCAAGAGAGATGAACAGCCAGGGCCAGGCTGTCATGGGGGTGTGCATGCATGCATACAAGGGGAAAGAGCCATGTGTGAATACATGTGTGTGTCTACCATGTCTCTCCAGTGCCACTGCCTCAGATACCTGCTACAGCCCTGGATGGGCTGGAAGAAGCTCAGGCAGTTGCTGCTACTGAGCAGGAGCTCTTTCTGGAGGTCTGCAGCCCCAGACACGGAAGAGGAAGAGAAAGGAACAGGATATGCACGCTGTGTAGGACCTACGTGAAAGCAGTGCCCACTGTGCACCCTTGCAGGTTTGTTTCTGAGCCCCAGCAGCCTCCCCCTGGCTGTGTGGCTCTGCCTCTGTGCAGGGCTTACACATGGCTCCCACTTTGGAAAAAAGGGACGAGCAATAGCTTAATAGTACCTGGCAACAAGGGGCCAGGTTGTGGTGGGCAGGCAGGCAAAATGTTGCATTGCATCACAGGGGAAATTAGCTTTGGCATTGTTGGATACCAGCACTGATGGATGGAAACCAAGACAGGTAGAGAAATGGAGCAGGAGAGCGTCAGGCTGCAGGATGCCACCACTCCGCAGACAGCACAGCCTGCCCCACGCATGCTGCTGGCATGAGCTCTTCTCCAGGCACCGGGATCTCTGGCGGCTATTTCACTAATGAAGCGTGAGCTTGGGAAAGGGGTGGAAGAAAAACAGAACTGCCACTTGCCTGTCTGGACTCCACATCTGCTCCTGCCTGCAGTGCGGTGGCTGGTTGCGCTCCCCAGGGAGCCAAGCCTGGCTAGAGGGGATGACCTCGAGCCAAAAGTTGGCTCCAGCTGTGGGAGGGAGCATCATACCTCAAACATGCTGGGTGCCTCACCTTCCTGCTGCTCTGCTTTGCTTAGTTCAGCATTGCAGGCAGCTGAAGCTGGCCTCCGTGAAATTATCCCAGGACTCGCCATCCCTTAGAGGACCATACCTCCCCTGGAAGAGGAGTTATGGAGAAGGCCCATGGGGCTTCAGCAGGTGTGTGTCCAGACACCCCACAGCAGCCAGAGCCCCTGCCAGCTTGGTGGAGGGTCTCTGAATACGTAGTGGCCATTTGGCTTGCAGGAGGAAAGAAGTATGGCTCTCATGGCTTATTCGTGATTTCCACCCTCTGCCTTGGCTCTGGTTGGGCCCTTGCAGTAGGCCTTTGCTTTGGCATCAGTCACCTGAGCTGTTGCCCCATGCCTGTCCACACACTTTGGCCGTGAGCTGACGGCCCTTGGTACTGCAGTGATGGCATGAGGAGGCCCCCACAGAGCAGAGCTGCCCAGAGGGGTGGGAGGCCAAAGGCAAGCTTAAACCAGCTCTGGGTTGTGTTATAGCTTGAGACAGGCACTAGGTGATTCACTAAGGCCCCAGCCCCGAACGCCTCCCTTGTGCGAAGCATAGCCCTGTGCCATCAGCAGAAGAGTCCTGTGCCACTCCAAGCTGTGTCCCCATGCCCCCTGGGGGCTACAGCCATCGCGCCAAGGCTAAGCAGCTTGCTAGCTGGCAGCCCCAGCCCCCTGGGGACTTACATGAAATGCGGGCACTCGGGGTGCCCCTGAGCCTACCCAGCCAGCACCCACAGCACTTAGCATGAGCCTGCTGATTCTCGCTCTCCAGTGACAGGGAGTCTGCATTTCTACCGATGGCACGGCAGCCCTTCCTCACAAGGCAGTGGCTGGGTGCCAGCCTGCAGCCTGAGGGACAGGGTCCTTCCTGGCAGGGCTGGGGGAATGAGTGAAATGCAAGTGCTTACCCCTTTCACCCCGGGGTAAGTGCTCGAGTAGCTAGACCACTTAGACAAGCCCTTCAGCCGCTCCATTACATGAGCCCTGTCATCGCTGTCCCAAGCGCGAGCTGCACTGGCGGCTGCAAGAGGAGAGGGGCTGTTCTCAGCTGCCCGTGGTGGTGGGCTGCTGGGACCCTTATCTCAGGGCAGAGTGGAACTCCCAGGCTGCACCCTCCCTCTGCCACATTTCCTCCTGGCTGCCTGCGGAAGCATTCCTGCCCTCAGCTGCAGTGTTAGCCAGCAGTAAAGTGGGGAAAAAAAACCCTGAGACTGTGGGTTCCACTTGTGAATTGTATCCGCCTTGCCTGCCCTGGCTCTGTTCGCCAGCCCTGCTTGCTAGCTGGGAAGCGCTAGCTGCACACCCTAGCTCAGAGGCGAGCGGGAGGAGATTACCACCCTCCAGCACCTCATTTTCATTCCTGAGCGAAAGGAATTTCATGCACTGGACAATCAGTAAGGCGATGCCGCTCATGGCCCCCCAGGAGACCCCGTCAGCACTTGTGATGTGTCCCTGGGAAATCCAGGGCTTCATCAGTGGCAGACGCAAAGAGCTGACGGCTGTAGCGCTGCCCTCCTCTGCCCATCCCGCAGTGCTCAGCACGCTAGGCACAGGACCAATGGGAACCACGCTGCTTTCCGCTGAAAGGCAGCCGTGTCCAGCCTGAAGAGAAACAGCTGTGGGAAAGAAGAGCACACCAGCCCTACAAACCAATTTAGGCAAGCAAACAAGAAAAATCCTGCAGCTAGTTGAAAATGGAAGCAAATTTACAGACTAAAATTGACTTTTGCAAGGGTGCTGGCCCAGCTACTTCAACTGTTTGCAACAGCTACTTGTAAAGGTTAGAGAGCAAGTCGGGATGCCTGGGACCCAGGAGTCTTCCTGCTGTAAGAGGTACAGATGTCTCCACGTGCCAGCTATTCCTGATGCTAATGCAGGTTCTGGGGGGTGGTAGGCTGATATATACCTGCAGACAGAAGTCACAGGATTAGCTAGGCTGGAGAATGAGAGCCTAAGCTTCAGCAGGACCTTTGATGGCCATAAAGTCATGAGCTCTGGATGTCCACTCCAAGTGATGGTGCTCCTTTTTGCACATTTCTGAGCTCTGCCAGGCCTCCAGTTTAACCCTGACTCAGAGTGAAGGGCAGCACTCAGGGAATCTTTCACTCCTTCCATGTGGGGTTTGGCTCTGCTGGACCCCCAGGTTATCTTGGGGGAGCAAGCTCATGGGAGCTGGCACGTGGGTGGGTGGAGGCAATTGAGACTGTTGGGCTCTGCCGCTCTTCTCAAGGTGGTGGGAGCACCTGTTTGCTCCAGATCACCAGGCTTCGTGCAGTCTCAGCGCCTGCTTGGCCAAGCAGGCAACAAGAGCTACCTCTCCTGTATCACCTCATGCTCTCTGGTACTGAACAGGTCACCTCCACATCCCCATCTTGCCAAAAAGAATCCGTACTGTGGGAAAGCTTGCTCCCACCCAGACTAACGAACCTGTGTCCCCTGCTGAGTCTCCCAAAGAAAGTAGTGATCATAATAGTTTTATGTTGGTGATGAGGCTTGCCAGCCTGCTGCCCCACCAGCTCATCACCATGGATGTACCTCCCTGTCCTGTCCCTGCAGCACAGGCTCTGGACAGGGCTCAGCTGCCAGCAGGTGGGCAGGGGCTGCAAGGGACCTCAGGTACAGCAAGGGACAACAAATTTGCAGGGCTCATGGTTTCACTCCCCAGAGAGCAGGGGCTTGTTTGCAGCTCGCCCAGCCCCAGGTCATCCCCCATTACCTGTACACGAGCCTCGGTGAGGTCTGTCCTCATGGCTAGCTGCTCCCTGGCATAGACATCTGGGTAGTGGGTCTTCTGGAAAACCTTCTCCAGCTCCTCCAGCTGGTAGCTAGTGAAGGTGGTGCGGTTCCTCCGCTTTTTGCCCTTGTTGCTCTCTGAGTCGGCCTTGTCCATGGGGCTGGGGAGGTCCGTGCTGGCCCTGTCCTGGGGCACTTTCACCCCACCCTCCTTCACGCTGAGGTAGCTGCTGTCCATTCCCGAAGGGTCGGAGCTTGGCTGCAAGTCAGCCTCTGCCAAACTGCTCTCCTTGCCTGTTGAGGTGGGAGGGCAAGGAGAGGAGGACAGGGAGGGGAGAGGAGGACAGGTTTGAGGAGGAAGAGAGAAAGAGGAGACAGGTGTAAATCTTTTGACTGGTTAATTGGTTCAACCAATTAAAGGTAGCCACAGCAGCTGGGCAGCAGTCCCCAAACACAGGCAAGTGAGATTGACAGCAGCCTGGGCAGGGCTGCCCCAGAGGGCTGCCCTGGGTGTAGGAGAGCTGCTGGCTTCAGCTTTGGAGGTGTTGGGGGTTCTGCTCGGGGGTGGCACAGGCAGCTGGCCAGGCTGTATTTAAGGCAGGACGTGGCTGTTATGGTAGGGGGGGTTGACAGTCTATGGGTGTCAGCATAGTTGGGGAAAGGGAGGTTGGGATGAGTTCTGCCAGCTCCTCCCAGTCCCCTGCCAGGAACTGGGTGGAAAGATGAGCCTGGCACACCCATGTGCACGCACCCCAGCAAGACCCTTCTTCACCCTCCCACTGCCCACAGTGGGACTGAACCTTGCAGAGCACTATGTTCCTTGGTCCTGGCCACAGGAGAGGTCTCTGAGGACAGAAGGGACCAAAACCCAGGCCTTGAAAGATGGTGCCTTGTCACCAGCCCATCCAAGCTCCCCTACTGAATAACACACAGTAGAAAACCAGGGATAGAGAGCAGCCACGCATCACACTCCGTGGGGTCTGTTTTCTGCTCTTGCATCCCCAGGCAAAGGTGGTGTGTCAGCAGAGGTGTTCCTGACTGATACCCCACAGTCACCCCCACAGCCTTCAGCGAAGACTTTCACTGCTTTTGGCAAAGAGGCTATGAACGGTGCTTAGTGCCACAGAAAAGGCTGGTGTGAGACACCTATGGAAACACTCCAGCCTGTGTGTGGGGCAGAGAGAATCGAGAGGAGCCTGACAGCAGCCTGGGCAGCTCTGCCTGCCCTCAACAATTCATAATTAACGGTCCATGATGTACAGGAGCAGTATGGCAAAGCAGGAGGTGGACATTTCAACCACTACAGTGAGCTAGTTCCTCTCTAAGGCTTAGCAGCTACAAGTAAAACCACCTTGAGCATCTGTAACAGAGCATACGCATCCTCAGGCACAGACACTGTGATGGGCTATCCTCTCCTGCCTCCAGTAACAGTGGTGGCCCCTTCATTAGCAAGAGTGCTGCCACGCCAGCAGGACCCTGGTAGGGACCCATGGCAAGGGGCTGTGGATCTCCCTTGCCTGCTGCTGCTGCTTTGCGCAGCAGGCTGTCCCAGACCAGAAAAAGGGGGATTTGTGTGAGTGACCGGCCCACTTCACATAAGCTGTGCAGCCCAGTGTCATGCCTGCCCACCCACATTTCTGGCTGGTATCTTTGGACAAAAAACATGGTAGCCCTACTGCAGGGTTTAACCTTGAGCCACTACACCGGGCTCCTAAAAGTCCAGGAAGGAAAGGGTGTGGTGGTACTTCCTATCCATGCTCTCCTTACCAAGCCAAGATCATGCCAACTGGCTAATCTTTTTTTTTTTTTTTTTTTAATTTCACATTAGCCTATTTTTAAATGTTCTCAGTCCAGGATCAGTCTTTCTGGGAGACTGATCTAGTGATGTCCCCACTGGGAGCTTTCCCCAGCTGTGTCATATCCAGGGTCATTAATGCCAGCTCAGGCATCTTAGCCCATGTCTTTGGAAATCCCCATTTTTTTCCAGCACTTATCCTCATTACAACATCCTGCCACTTAGTTCACTATATATTTATAGCTTAGCCCTTCTGTGAATGACTCTGTCATGGCTTCACAGCCAAAAGCCCATGAGTGGGCTTGTGAGAAGGTATATGTATCCTTGCCCTCTTCTCACTCTCGCAGCTGAAAGACTGCATTGAGGTGATTGGGATGGAAACAGGAGGATGAAATGTAGCTGTCACCCTCTGGCAGGAGATCAAGGAATGCCCAGGTTTAAGCTTAGGAGGATGAGCTATGAAAGGGATTTGAGAAAAAAAATGTCAAGTTAGTATAGGGAAGTCGAAGGCACACTGGTGATGAAGGTGGCCCAGATGCAGGTGCTATCTGCCACTACCACCCTACTTGTTTTCAGATTTATTGCTTTCTCTAATACTGTTCCCTCAGGCTTTCAAGGGGCTCCCTGCAACGCTCAGCAAAGCCTTACATTGTCTATCTCAACTCTCTTTGCTTTGATCCTTAAGATCATTTTGCCAAGATTTATGATCCTTGGACCCTGGAACCTATGTCCAGGCCAGTGACTGCCACCCTGCCTCCTCTTTGCACCTGCACTCTCAGACCAGCTGGCCTCCTCCACCACGTCCTGGGAGATGCAGGTTGACAGACCCATCCAAAACAGGCTGGGACAGTGCCCTGCCCCACAGACTGCATAAATCTTATGCTTTGGCCATGATATTTATAATTTTGAAAACTAATGATAATAAAACAGTTCCAGAAAATCTGCAGCAATGGGTTACCACCTATGAAAGTCAGTAGAGATGGAATAATAAATAAAGGTTTTCCAGGAATATTTTTTCTTCCTTTCTTTCTTTTTTTTTTATTTTTTATGATGTCAGGAAGCTCAGGACGTTTCCTCCCTGTGCCTTTGTGCTGGCTGCCTCCCCAACACCCGGGTCACCTGCGACTCCAGCAGCAGCAAGCACAAGATCTGAGGCTTTTCATCAGGAACTCCTCTGCTGTTTCTTATCTGCTTGAGTGGCTCAGCCAGCTGGGGAAGGGTCTGCATGAACACACATACACAGAGCAGCTCTGGGTCTCATCTAATTTTATTGACTGCATAGCTCAAACTGCAGCTGGGAGCTGGGCCCAGGGTTTTCAGCAGCGATAGTTATCTCCGCCACAAGCCATCAGCCCCAAGGAGCAAGCCACTGTCCCTGCTGCGTAGGCGCTAGGTGTCCCTGTGCCTGCCAGCTGCCAGCCCAGAGCCTCCCTTGCCAGCTCAGACACGCTGCTCTCCTGCTGCAGCAGACATGGGCTCCTTCACCTCCAGCCCCTGTGGGCACAGGCAGGGATAAGCTGTCTCTGTGCAGCAACAGTGGGATGGAGGCAGGGAGCAGGGGCAGCAGCATAAGGAGGGGATGGCGTGCATCCACCCTCGGTTGAGCATCCCAAAAAGTAACTCTCATTCCCTAGAAACAGGCTCCCTGGCCTCAAAACAGTCATGCTAACTGCTGAAGTGAAACAAATTGCATACATCTGCATATGGATATGCCCAGACTTCCTGTAACTGGAGATGGCCTCAAAGTTTCAGTGCAAAGTTTGGGGTGTCTGTTTCTAATCAAACCTAGAGAGACCTTGAGTTACATATTGTGAAGATCTCCATGACAAGGAGGTTATGTGAGCATCATCACACCCTCACAAGCCCAACAGGTCCACTTGGTGCCTCCTTCACTGCTTATGAGTCTGTTCTTGCCCTCATAGCAGTAGAAGGACAAGTAGAAGTAGATTTGCTGGCTTCCCACACTTATACCCGGCTCTCCCAGTGCCTTGGCTGCCTGCTAGACCATCAGCACTTCTAAGACCTTCCCTGTGTTAGTTGCTGATGGGCAGGGACAGCCCAGCAGAGCTGGGCACTTGGGCCATGAGCATCACACTGCTCCTCTTTTCAGGCAGGAGAGCTGCCTGCACCCCCAGTTCACCTGGAGGGGATATGCCTTTCCAATCTCACCATGCCTGTTCTGGAAACCCCATGGAGGAGGAAAGGGGTGCAGGAGACACAGACCATTCTGCACACATGGCCACGCAGTGAACCCCCAGGATGGCCAGGCATCACCCTGCTCTGCTGACACCTTCCTGGAGGGAATGGCCATTTTAGCCATGCCATCACAACATGTGGATTCACAGCTTGTATCTTCTTTGTTCCCAAAGTGTGCTGTTTTGGAAGGATGATGAAGTAAAATATTCACTACATACAATCTTATCCATGAAATTTAATTTAGAGGAAAGTCAGCCTGGTGCATCCACATGTCAGGTTTGGGCCCAGCTTCACATAATGGGTCTCCTTTGCACAGTACGTGCATGAGAAGCCCAGCCACAGCTCCTTCACAAGAGATTCTTTCACATACATCCTCTGATGGCAGCCCCACAGCCTACAAGGCTGCAAGACAGCTACATGGCCAGCAAAACCCAGGGACACAGCTGGCGCAGGGCTGTTTCCCCCAACGCTCCAGGCAAAGAGGCCTGCAGGATCTTGGCATTGCTAATGTACTGCTCTGGTGGCGTTTCATCCAAGGTATTACGGTCTCAGTGAGGAGCCCCACACTATCCCAGCCCCAGGGAACTCTGAGCATAGCCCTGAACACTTGGACCGCTACCAGCACGTGGCAGCTCACAGAGGCTGCCTGCTGGCAGCTGACCCAAGTCCAAAGCACATGGCATGGGTGACACGTGGCTGCACCTCTTTCCTCCCACATTAAATGATGTAGGGGCCTTCTGCCCTCCTTCCTAGCTGTGGGCACAGGGGTTTTCTCCCCTGCCCACCCCCAGATGCCTATGGCTTCCTACACTGGCCATTTCATGGTGCCTCTCCCTGCCTGCACAGCTGCAGTCTGACTCTTACTTTTCATAGCAGCTATGTTTAAAAAAAAAACAAAATCCCAAACCACTGAACCTCTAGTGCAGATGTTTAAGATGACTTTTTAAATCCAGTTCTGGCTCTTAATGTCATCCTCTCATCTCTTGCTTAAATACCAATGCTAAAATTTTGCCTAGGTAGGGTTTGGGCAGTGTATTCTATACTTTTTACCATAGAAGATTTGCCCCACAGCCCAGCCAGCACACCTCCAGGACTTGGCCAGCCGTAGTAACCTTATCCAGTCCTTGTGATCTTGCCTTAACACATGCTGAAGCCATTATGCTTGTTCCCAAGTTGCCTGTTGCAGCCTTCTGCCTCCTGTCTGTCATTGAAGCCTAGAAGTCAGCACAAGGCTATCATTTTAAAAATATACACATTTTGGGTCATATAGGATAAAATGGAGAGGCTTGATTTTAGACATATAAAGGCCCAAATCTTTAGGTTTATTTCTGTTCAGGGAGCCAGTGCTTTTGAAGCCGACAGATGTAGCAAAGAGTTTAAAGATAGAGAAAAGACCCACTATTTTTTAGCTGAATGTGGCATCCCTGATTTTCTTAGCAATGATCAGATATACACATTCACTCGGGTCCAACTGAAGTGTAAAACAGGGCAGCTTCCATCTTTTAAATGCAGGTGGTAGAAGTCTGCATAAGACACAAGCCAGTGGCATCATCCTGGAAGCTGCAGTTACCCTTACTGCTAAGCAGAAACTGGTTGGAGCATCTGCATTTCAACTCTGGATAAGGATGACCACATCACTTGTGTCCAGTCTACCAGCAGTTCCCTTGCATTTGCATGAAACAGAGCTGGTTCCTGTATGAAAGCACATCTGTCCATCTATCCCAGCCAGGGAGCTCATTTGGTTGATCCTGCAGAACCTGAAGGAAGGCTGGAACATAATCTGGGCAGCTCCTCTGCTCACAGCGTTGCATGCACTGACTTCCCATTGTGCTGGGGAGACCACTGCATGAATGTGCTCATCTGTGTGGGCACCGGCTGTCTCTGCTGAGCCTGACCAAAGCTGTTGGCACTGGTGCCCTGCTGCCTGCAGCCTCCTGAGGCTCTACAGCAAAGGGGGGATGTACTGAGATCTGTGGACTAAAAATAGCTATGAAATACCTGGCCACCTTGGAGAGCTAATTACAGACAGAGCTGCAGAAAAGCCTACTTGTAGAAAGATGAAAGGAGGAGAGGAGCATTTCTTTCTACTGTGCTCCTCCTGGCAACACCTAGGGCTCCTCTCCTCAAGAAGAGACTTACTTTTCTGAGCAGAGCATACAGCAGGAGCGGTGCTAAGGCCCGGAGCAGAAAGATCTCAAAAACTCCTGTTCCTGAAAAGCAGCCTGGGGGCAGTGCCAACAGTGTCACACAGCGCCAGTGGGTCCAGAAGCTTTCAGTGGCCCTGCCAGCAGCAGATGACTTAAGTCACTGGCTCTATCTCTACTCTGTGTGCCCCAGAGATGCTTCCCTGGGAGTCAAAACTGCCTCAGCCCTGGCTGCACTTCTCTTGTGCCTGGCTGGTTACACTCTCCCAGAGTAAACCACTGTGTGCGTCTGGGGACAGACAGCTTGATAAATATTAACTCTAGTGCTGCTAAGAAGTATATGTCACAGCAAGCCTAGGGAACGTGTCCGTGTGTGTCTGCGTGTGTGTTATTTGTTTGTGAAAGTTGCTGTTCCTTTTGCTTTTTTTCTGAACTAGTGTTTTTTTTCCAATACAAACATCTGCTTTCGAGGGCACATATTGCTTTGTTGTCTGATTAGCTGAACTCACACACCCTGTGGCTACTTGGGGAGAGCTCAGTATTGTCTGCACAAATGCAACATGCGCTGCTTGCTCCTCTTTCATGTTATTTAAAGGACACTAACAAAACTGGCTTTTACGTAAACAAAGCAGTTCTGAAAACTCTGCATAGAAGCTGTGGCTAGAGTAAAAAGGCACAGTTTATGCCCCAAGTCTTTCTTCATGTGGCACATTCATTTGAACAGCAGGAAAGAGCTGACTACGAATTTTGAAGGCACAAAAAAGTTTCTAGCAACCTGCTGTAATTGTAGCTGACTTTCTGGCTCCCAGAATACCAGCTAAGAAAAGAGAAAGAGCAAGAAAATGTACTGCCATTTTCTCCACAGGGAGAAAATGAAACTGCTCAGTTGCATACTAGTTTCCTCACTACTGAAGGCAAAAGGAGATGATTGTTTATGCCAAATATTCTGGAGCTGGGCATCTTGGTTCTCTCTGATGAACCCATGAATCTCTTTGTGACCTAGCTTTTTCCTCACCTGAAGGTCCTCAGTGGCCACAGGGGATGACACAGTGCTTTGGGGATGTGCTCTTCCACGCTAGGACCAGACACAAGACGGCTTTTTAAGTGACAGCAGAGGGAGGTGACAGTCACCTCTGCGCAGCTCGGGAGCAGCCAGTAGATTCAGCAGATCCCACACAGGCAGCCCCAGGCACAGGGCTGAGGGTGGTGTAGGTTTTCAGCATGCCACAGAATCACAGAATCACAGAACAGTCAGGGTTGGAAGGGGCCTCTCGAGATCAACTAATCCAGCCCCCTGCTAGAGGAGGTTCTCCTAGAGCAGGTTGCACAGTCGCGTCCTGGTGGGTTTTGAACGCCTCCAGAGAAGGAGACTCCACAACCTCTCTGGGAAGCCTGTCCCAGTGCTCTGGCACCCTCAGGGTAAAATTTTTCCTCATATTCAGATGGAATTTCTTGTGTGGCAGTTTGTGCCCATTGCCCCTTGTCCGGTCACTGGGCACCACTGAACGGAGCCTGGCCCCGTCCTCTTGGCACCCGCCCTTAAGATATTTGTAGACATTGGTAGGATCCCTTCTCATTCTTCTCTTCTCCAGACCAAACAGGACCAGCTCTCCCAGCCTTTCCTCACAAGGGAGACGCTCCATCCCAAAGTCATCTTCGTAGCCCTCCGCTGGACCCTCCCCAGTAGCTCCCTGTCTCTCTGGAACTGGGGAGCCCAGAACTGGGCACAGCACTCCAGATGTGGCCTCATTAGGCTACGTGCAAAGTCTTGCTCAAAAGTTTGACAGTCAAGATGGGTCAGCTACTGCATTTTAAAATGTCTCTTTTATTTCCCACTGTAGGCATGTCACAAACGGCTGGGAAATAATTGTGGGTTTCTGCTATGTCCTACTTGTGTCTCTGCCTAAAACAGTGTATGTGAACCAAAAGCCACCTAGTACTTCTGAACTGCTACATCCACAGTGCTTGCCTGCCAAGGAAGATGAAAGAGGCAGGCAAGGATCAGATGGGGGCTTGAAAGGGCTTTCAGTTTCCTTTTGGCTCTGAATTTGATACCTTTTGGATAAGTAGTCTCCTTCTTCCAAAGCAATTCTGCATTGCCTTGCCATGGCCATGATTGCCTGAGAGTCTTGGTTTTTCCCAAGTTCCTCAGAATCAGACGTAAGCACCTAACTTCTCTGAAGACTGGGTTCAACACTGAATAAGACAAAATATGGGAGCTCATAAAGAAAAAAAAAAATCAGCATCACTAATATAGAACAAAGTATTGAATAGGATCATCTCAGTTGTAGACTCGTACCTACACACAGGCCAGTAGCTGTTTATTGGCAGTGAAGTCCAAAAGGGTCCACAGACCTTTGGGTAAATGAAAGGCAGAACAGGCAGGTCCTCATCCTGTTTGCTGGACACTTTTGTTCTCCACAGACAGGCTCTATAGAGTTTTACACACTTTGATGCACTGACCCAACATGGGGCCTTTGTCCTGCTCCCATCTGAGCTGTCACTGACTGTCAGCAGCTGCCCAGTCCACCCCTCTGCCTTACTTTAGTATCACCCAGTTCTCTCAGGGTTGCGTTTCCTTTAGAAAAAACTAGATGCAGCAAGGTTGCAAGGTTGCTCCTCCCCTGTTTGGAAGTTATCTCCAGCTGAGTTACATGACGATGGTGTTTAAGGTACCCAGGATTCAGCCCCCCTCCCTTCTCCAAGACTCATACCTGCAGCAGGGAAAGGTAAGCGCTGGGGAGCTCTGGGGCTGGTGGCAGGCAGTCCCATTCAGTGCCTGTGCAAACGCTGAGGGCTGCTCCGATGTGAGTAACAAATGAGGGTGATGCAGGGCTTAGGGCTAAGCTCTCACTCTGAAAGGAAGAGCGTAAGCCTCCTCACTGGATGCAGATTTATGTATTCATCTTAACCTCACCCATGCCCTTTGGCCACTGCGGGGGTCTGAAGAGATCCCTTGCCTGAGCACTGCAAGACAAAACAGGGCTCTTCAGTGCAAGTTGTCACCTCCTCCAGAGTTTTTCCCCACAACCTGTCAGCACCTCCCTCTTCCCCACAACACACCCTGGGCATTTCCCCTACAGTTCCCGTCCAAGGCTGGGCACTGAGTGAGCTGGGCATCTGCTCTGTCGGGGCGAGAGGGCACGGGTGCAACCTTCCGTGGTCTCAATGCATGTTGCCTTCCACATTAACCACACACCAGGGGAGGTACCACCAGCTATAGCGTATGACAGCAGATATAAATCAGCCATCTAGTTAAAGGAGAGTGGCGGGATGCTCCTTCCAGCTGGTGGGGAAGACTGGTGAGGCAAAACAGCCTGAAGGGAGTTGAGCCTTGCTCTGATGTCTGGCTATGGCACAGTTTAATTCCCTGCTACCAGCCTGGAAAGTGATTCACCCCATCCTATGTGTCTGTGCCTGCCCAGACAGCATCCATGCCGTCGGTCGGTTGGTTGGTCCATCAGTCTGTCTCTCTCAGCATTCTTCTGTCTGCTTTGCAAGAGCAACCTCTTCGCAGCAGTGGCAGCAATGCATTGCTGAAGTTCAGCTGCCTCCCAGAGGTGACTTCCAGTTGCCTGTTTTGTGCTGCTGGTAACAAGGCTGGAGCTGCAACCTGAAATAACCAGCAGAGCAGAGGGGCAGGAGGAGGGATATTAGAGTCATTTTGTCATGAGCTGAGCAAGAACTCAGCTGCCTCTGCGTTATGGAATCCTGGTTCAAATTAGAGAGAGACAAACTTCAAAAGGCTTGCAGGCGTCTGAGCGGGCTCTGCCTAGCTAAAGAAGCCAGCCTGCGGCCCTAATCCAGCAAAGAGCTGCAGCATATGTGTGTCCCTGGACTACCCTTACGCTCAAAGTGAAGTCGTTATGTACTTCAGACGGGCAGTGAGACAAGCCCCAACAAATCCTCCCAGCACAGCTCCTGTGCTGCTCCTCGTGCTTCCCGATTTGGAGCCCCAGGTGCTCCCCTGAAGAAGAGCTGAAGACTCTGAGCCTGGATAAGATGCTGTGGCAGTCCCATTGCTACCCAAGTACAGCTCGTCACAGGGGGATTTGTGTGCTACCATTCTCGCTTGGAAATTGGAAAACACGAATGACAGGAAAGCTGGAGTAAAAGCAGAAAAACACCCTAAGCTGGCTGAACCCCATTGAACCACAGAAAGGGTTGAGTTTGAACATTGGGCCAAAGTTTGGGCCAGGTTATTTAACAAAGTAGTTCTGCTATTCTTCAGTTTTGTACAGCTGATTACTAAAGAAAGGCCCACACAAGGGAAGAAAAACATTCAGCCTTCCCAAACCTGCCCATTCTTGGAAGCACAGCTAAAACTTATTTCCATTCTGACTGCACATTGCAACTCAAGGCCGGCCAGGTCTGGGAATTGCTAATGTTCCTACGAGCACTAGGCTTTTAGAAGTATTCCAGAAAGAAATCAGGCTATCAAACCCACCACCTCACAGTCACGGGGGCTGGGCAGCAGACTGGCACCAGCTTTCACAGGCAGAGAGAAAGAGGGCAGCAAAATCACAAACTGAAGCAAGAAGCAGCACAACCAAACTGGGAACTTGCCAACCAAGGAGGAAAACAAAGTAACTAACAGCAAACCTGACCGTGGCAGGTTGTTTCCCCCAACCTCCACACCCCTCCTCACTCCATTACTCAGGTCACCCACTGCAAAACATCTCCCTGCTGTGGGGTCACAAGAGGGGACGGTGCTGCAGCCCTACAGGATGCTGGTGCTGAGAGAGAGCGGGGAGCCTGGGCTCCTGACTGGGTCTGAGGGCAGCAGCCACCCCTGCTAGCCAGGGGCTGTCATCCTTTGTCCCCATGAGCCACCCATACAATACAGGGGGTGCACAGTGGCCTCAAGGTCTCGCTGACCACAAAAGCTGATTGGGGGGGGGGGGGGGGGCACAGCTGTGCTGTGTGGCCTGGCTGTGAACTGCAGCGTGTCTACACTATAGCTGGGGAGAAAGGGCAAAGAAAGGAAAATCCATCTAAGACTGACTTGCCTGAAAACTCCAGTTGCCCCTTACACAGTCTAAACAAATATTTATTTAAATTACTTGGAACGTCCCAGTCTTCTTATATGTATCCCCAAAGAGTGTCATAAAACATCTACAAAAAGGATTCCGTTAACCTCTGCTGCCCTGTGTTAGAAGCACATATTTCAGCTCCAGTTAAACTGAAGTTTAATAAACTTTTGGCCTCTGTAGCCTCTGTAGAGGCCTCCTGCCGCTGTAGCAGCTGGTCCTCCCCTACCCCAGTCTGGCTCCAGGTCTATGTTCACCGCTGGCATCTGCCATGAAGAGCAGCCATCAAGGATGGGGAACCACCAACACTGTTCCAGCCTCCAGCAGGAGCCCACCATCAATTGTGGGATGCTACACTCTCACACCTTGCATTTCTTTCTGTTGGGGCCATGAGGAGCAGGGAGAAGATGTTTGCAACTCTCCCCTATTTCTCCTCAGCCCCAAAATGTAACCTCCAGCTTAGTGCACTTTTATCTCTGGAGAGTTAGGTCAATGTCCCTTGTATCACAGCAGAGAAGGAGCATGTTGCCTGTAGGAGCCAGGTTAATATAAGTCTTTTGAATGATACCGATCGCTGATGCAAGCCTATGCCCTGGAAAATACTGGGAAACCCTGCTTGCTTCATGGTTGAAGTGCAATGCTTTTTTCTTCCAAAAAATTTTCTATGTGTAGTTCAATAATTTCCTTTTAATGAAATTTTGCCAGCTTATCAAGGAGTAAAAATCATACTACATGACTTGGCCAATTATTCTCATGAGACATTTGTGCCAGAGACCAACCACAGGGTTTACAAAAGAAAGGGATGAAAATTATTTACAGAAGCAGTGAGGCAAAGGTTTATTGATAATGAGACACTAAGAGTAAATTGGGATGAATGTGCCCAAGATTCCTCTGGTAAATTAATAACGAATAGTATTTGCAGCTAGCAACTTACATTTTTCATTTTGAGCTGAGAATAGCAAGAGGCAGGGCAAATGACAGTTGTTAAGAAAAAAAAAAATCCATTAGGTAGTACTGAGCAAGGAAAAAATCCACAGAAGTGTGCTCTTACTTGAGAAAGGGGAGTTGTGAATTGCTCAAAGGGTAAACTGTGCTTGTCAAGTAATTCAGAGCGCTATGCACTCCAAGGTCAGAGAAGGGAAAGGGGATTTCATTTCACTTGGGGACTGCTTCACCTTGCAACACATTTAACTGTCACCGAGGAGGAGGGGGGATAAAACAACAACAGAAGTAGGTTTGCACAAGCCAAGAGAATTTCTTTTTCTTTCTCTCTACCTCTGTGGTTCACTTCCCTCCCCAGGCTGCACATGCCCAGTGAGCCGCACTCCCACAGTGTCTGCCCACCCTGCACGTGCTCTCCAGCCACTCAGCCCTGACCACTGAAGTTACTGGAGTCTGGTCACTGCACTTGGTGGTGACCAAACCAGGCCAAGACGTGCATCTCTCACCATCACTGAATTTCTTTATGAAGCCATTCTGGGACCAACTTTTTCTGGGGACAGACTGAACAGGAGAAGATGTTTGCCCCTCATTCTGTTGTGGCTGTGGATGGCACCCAGAGTGGTGTGGCTCCACTGGCACTAATGGACTGCTTCTGCCAACTGTGGGTGACCCCTGGCTGCTCAGCACCATGATTACGCCCAGCGCTGGGACCAAACATAGCTACCAGACACAGGAAGAAGAGCAGTGAGAGCGCTGTGTGAAGGGCTTTTGTGCCTTTCCTCTTATTTATTTTCTAACATACTTCTTGCTTTCTGGGTCATCAGATGATATATACTGGACCCCTACCCCCAGTGAACAGTTCTCCATTTTTTTCTCATCATCCAACATATGAAGGCAATCCTTACTTACTGCATGACATCCACGCCCTGTTCAGCAGTGTCCTCTGGGCTTCCCACAGCATTCACTGAGTCATATCAGAACGTCACAGAGATATGCCTGAGCCACAACGAGCCCAGTGAGATGAGGCACCACTATTGCTCATGTTGTACCCATGGCAAACCAAGACAGAGAGCCACCAAATGCACAACAGCCACTCTGAGATATCTAAGCCTGAGCTTTAAAGAGCACTTAACATTGTCTAATGTTCTTGCAGCTTGGAGCTGAAGGTCCTGTTGGCCTCAGCTATGCTTCTCAGATGCCCTGAATCATGCAATACCTTTGTATCATGGCCACTCAGTCCTAAGACCCCATTCACTCCAACACACTCCCCAGTCTTCAGACCAAGTTGCTGCCACATCCAGATTTCTTATCCCAGCCTTCTGCTGCTTCCCCAGATACAGCTTCTCTCGTGACTGCAGTTACATCAACCAGTGTGCTCCCCTCCTTTGCCTGGGTCCAAGAAAGGCTGGACCATCTACTGGGGTAAATGGCCACTGCAAGAAGAGTGAGTTCAGACCTGGCCAGAAACATGCCCAGAACATGGGAAATCTTGCAGTGTGTTTAGGTGTGAAAATCAAAGCTGTTGCTACTGAGCAAGTGAGAGCCACAGCTTTTTAAGGCTTGTTCTTAGATAATTTTTCAGAGGAGAGGCACAAAGCACATTTCCTACCCAAAGCCCAGCTCCACTGCAAGTCTGATGATCTTGCTCCACAGCACAGTGCACCAGAACTTATGAAAAAGGACACTGTCAGATTTTTTTCTAAACTGGAGAAAACAAAAATGTGCTTAGTTTTAGCTACATTCTTGGAAACAGCTTAATTGATTCAGATGAACTTAAAAAAAAAAAGTATTATAAAAACAGCCAGAGGCAAAAAACTGCTGTGGGAGCTTTCAGGCCATATTGTTAAGTTTTGATTAAGTTAGAAGCAACTGGAGGCAGGATTTTGGTAGGAAGTGTCAGGCAGTTAACACAAACAACAGTGACTCTGGTAACGTACTTCCTAACAGAGAACAAAAAAATCATGAGCCTTGGAAACAGTGAAGCTCCCAGAGCACAACTAATTCTCAGCAGAACTGGATCATTACGTGAAAGATGATGACCATGAAAATCAGCCTAAATTAAAAACTGTATCCACATCAGCTGAGCTCATGCCCACTTTTGTGTTTGTTTCGAGTTAACATTCCTGGATGGGGTCATATTGACATGAGTGACTGCAAATGTCAAGTAAACATTAGCAAATATTTACAGAAATCATCTTTAGGAACTCGCGAAAAGGAGTATTTACCCCAGAAGCCTACTTCTGCCAAGGATGATCATCCAACCAGGGAACAGAAAAAACTCTTATCTCATGTGTCTACCGTGTACCACTCACCACCACAGATCACCTTCCAGCAGCCTACTCCTTGCACCGATTGACGCACACACACAATCTGCTGACCAAAGATTACTCACCAACGTCATCCCAACAACACTCCTGGGTCCCAGACAGACCTTGAAAAATCATACCTTGCTTACAATTTGCAAATATAATGCAGGGGGAGTTCATTCCTCATGCCCCCTGTCTCTGAAAATACTCCCTTAGGGGAGCCCTTGTTTTGGGAGATTTCTAATTTACATGAGGGTGTCTGTGTCCTGACACAGCCCCCAGGTCAGGTCTCTGCCTAAAGAAGACGCCATCCCTACACCAGTGCCACAACCAGAGCTTCCGTGTTTAAAAGTTGCCTTTTCTAGCAGGGTGGGAAGCAATGGGAAGCCTCAACAGCACGTGGGAAAAAGTGACTGTAGGCAGGATGGCCTAGAAAGGAGAATAAAATACACAATCATAAAACATGGGTTGGAATCAATACATGTCAAAAGTGCCGGTCTGAAAGGTACATAGAGTTTCAGGGTTTCCCAGCTGAGAGTAAGCGAGGGCCCTTTCCACCCGCTCCGTCTTCCTCCATTCTTTAGAAATACACCTGTCTGCAAGGGTCTGGGAAGAATGAAATTTGGGAAGAACAGATAACCAGTTTCCAATGTCTGCGAACTCCCAGCATTAGTGGGGCCATGAGGCACCGGCTGGCCTCAGCCTCAGCATCGGCTTCCCAAAGCACCCCCAGCTCTCGGGCACAGAGCATCTGCAAGGAAAGCTGCTGGGGGCCGCAGCACGCTGCTGTCTCCTTCCTTCTCGTCTCAGACCAGGCTTCCTGCACACTGCCTTCCCAGATTTACTAGCTCACCATACAACTGGGTCGTGATTTTGCAAACTTCATGAGAGGCAAACATGCCTGTACAAGAATGTGTGATTTCTGCTGCAATTCATTTTGTTCATAACGCTCTCAAGAGAAGTTATACAGTCAGATGTAACAGATGTAAATAATGGGGCTCCAAACTACAAAACTCCTTCAGGGAACACGGTTACGAGGTTGTAGCTTCCAGCAAGCCAGGGTTTTAGAGACAAGGTTTTAGTGCTAGAGGCAACTGTGGAAGTTCTCCATCCCAAAGAGGGGGTCAGAGAGCCCCTGTGCTGCACCTGCCAGTACTGAGAGGCTTGCCTGGAATTAGGGACTCTGAGTATTTGCAGCTTGTGTCCTCTGTTTTCCAAAGCAAGGATGTAGCTACCCGAATCAGCTTAAATCAAACCATTGTTCCCCATTGACACCTCCCACAGCTGATGAAGGCAAGGCTTATAAACAGGGCTAGCACAACTACTATACAGTCCAATTTGATTCAAACTAGTACATGCTAGTCTAAATAACCTTCCCCTGTAACTCACTCCTTTGCAAAATAACTCCCAGCTGAGAGGGATGGGGAATATGTGTGTGTTTGTGTGTGTAACTTTGTTAAGAACATGATCTGACATAAACAGAAAGGAAAACTTGGGTGTTCCATCTCCTGTCAGTAGATGTTCAGATGCTACAGTAAGAAGCTTTACAGGTTATTGCCAGTCGGGGACAGGCTGGAAGCCAGTGTGTCATCTCTTTATTTAATGGTTCTTGACCCAAGGAGAAAGCTCTGCCAGGAGAGCTGGGGCTGTGGAAGGGGTGGCCTAGTGCAATATCCCTTCATGCAGGAGACAACAGGGCAAGGAATGGGCCCTGCTGAATTCCACCATGGTGCTACGCTGCTAACACCGCCACACTGCTGGGTTCCCTGCTCACCCCTGGCCCCTGCTCCGGGTGTTCCTAGCCTGCTCTGGATGTGCTTCAAGCAGTATTCGGTGCCTTCATCTGCCGGTTTCATTGGCTTGCCCATGCTCACACAGCTGTGTCAGTACTTCTGGCATGGAGCTGAGCAAAAGGGAGCTGCTTCACTCACCATCACCAGGCACCCCTGCAAAACCACCCCCTGCTCAGCCTCCTGCCAGCAGAACCCAGACCCATGGACCTGCTTCATCTCAGACATACAGGGAGGAAGAGTGTCAGGGCAATCCATTTAGCTACCTACATACTCATATTGCATTTTTCTGTTGGGCCATTTCCATAGAGCCAACCCAAACTGACTGTGCTCCCACTGGGATGCCACTGCAGGCTTTCAGCTGCTGCTCCCTTTCCTTTTGACCCCCTGAGAAGGAGTTCTCAGCAAAGTTTTTAGTTTTAAGGAAATCTGTAGGCTAAACCAGGCCATTCCCTATTTTTCTCCAGTAGGGAATTAATTCCTGTCAGATTTAACATCCACAGCTGTATTCTTGGCTTTTGGGACCCACTCAGTTTCCCTCATAACTCCTCCTGGAGCTCTTATGTGTTAATGCATGTATGTGGTCACTGCTACACACCACAGATTATCTGCTTTGGGCTCCTAATCTCCCCATCTCCATGGGATGTGCAATCAGCCAGGTTTCCACACGTAAGCCTACATCAGAGAACGTGCGTGCTGCCTGAGGCAATACTTGCATTTGGTTTTCTCTAGAAAAAACTGAGCCCTGCCATTTGATTTTTGCAGAGTCCAGATGAGCCGGACCAGAGCACATCAAATGGCCCAAATCTATGAACTTCTTGCAAGGAGTGTGCTATGTTTCCTGGCTAGTGTCTGAAAAGGAGAACTGGGATCAGACTGCACTTTCCCTTTCTACTCCTCTAAAAGTCATTAAAATCAACAGAATAGACAAAGGGATGGATCAGTCCTGGTCTTTTTGTCGTTCTCTTGGAAAGTATCAGGGGGATGATTCAGTTGCCCCCTCATCAGTTTCTGGTTCTGTGCAAAACACACTGTAGTCTCGCAGATGCTGACATGGGGCAGCTAGATACCAATGCCTTGAGGAGCAACACTGGGAGACCAGGCAGTGTAAATGGGGGCATCTAGGCCAAGCAAGTGGTTCAATGTCTCCTCCCAGCACCAGCCAAGCTTCCCCTCTTCACCATCCATAGGATGCTGGGTATCTCCTATTGCATTTACTAACATCTGACAAACCTGCTGAAACACTTTGGCCTCAAAGCCTCTGTCCTGTTGCACACTCTTCATCTCTAGGTCCCCAAATATGGTGAAAAATTCATCCCTTAGAAGCTTGGTTGCAATCACAGCCTCTTGGTTCCTTTTTGGGTAAGCTTCAGGTCATTTTCTAAAGAAATCCATAGCTACCAACAAATATTGTCTGGCAGACTCCATCTCAGGCAAAGGCCCAACAACATCAACAGCAATGACTCGCAGTAAGGTCCCCAGGAGGCACTGCTCAGTAGGGTTTCTCCCCATCTTTGGGGACCCACTTTTGAAATACAACACATGCAAGAAATGCATCACATTTCCTGTAGTAATTTTCCATCATCTATCTGCATTTTTGTCAAAACCAGTTCTCTCTTGGCTTGACTAAGAATTTTGCAAGCTCAAGATGTCCAACGGTTTTGACATCATAATGAAACCCCAGAACCTCTTTTCTGAGTGTTTTGGGTGTAACGAGCTCTCATGAGTACTCATCACCCATTGTTTTATTTCTCCACCTCCTATACAACAGTTTGGCTTTAAATTCCAAGCCTTCCCACCATGACCAGAGAGCTTTTGAGTCGCTACTCTGAAGAAAGTCTATACTGAAAAGCTGACACGGTCGCCAAATGAGGTCGTTTTTTTCAATCACACCTTGTTTTGATATTGGGAGCCTTTCTGAGGGACAGTTCTAGCTCCTCGACCTCTGCTTTTGAGAACCTATATATACTGGATGAAGCAAAGATGTTTTCATTCCTGCAGGTTGTGAAAGAAAGGAGAAAAAAAAGGATGCAGTCTCAATCTTTTCTCGCTGTCCAGCTGAGGGAGGTGTCTGCCCTCAAAAAGGCATTTGAACAAGGTGCTGGCAGAACTAGCCTTTGGTGACTATGGGCTCGTGTCAGTGCTATCCCCACCCCACGGGCAGCCTCAGCTGTGTTCAACAGAAACTGCGTCAGCTCCAAAAATGCCCAGCTGCCCTCCTCCGGCCACGGAGGTAGCTTTCTCTTTTCAGAAGGAGCATGTGGAGCTTTTGTAATCCTGGCAAGTCTGCAGCTGAGCCTCCAGCAGCAGAACCAGTGCCCTGCAAGGCCAGGCAGGCTGACAGTGCCATGCTCCCCTGGCACTAGGGAAGTGCTGCCTGATCACCCCGGGCTGAACGTTTGGTCAGCATTACGCCTCTTTTCAACAGTTCACCTTGCTCTGGGTTCAATTTCAGACTAGCAGCCTCAAGCTCGTGACAGCCTGTTTATAAAACATTACTAGTTCCTATTAAAGATTCCACCATACGCCAGGATATCCTCAGCTATAACGCAGGGACAGGGTGGCTGGCTGTGCAATACCTGCTGTGTTGGTCTCTCGAGTGAGGGCTGCCTTCCACAGGTGATGGGAGACCCATGCTACAGTTCGCTATGGACTTGTGCTAACATGAACGCCATTTTCACCTCCAGATACCCACTATGGAAACCAAAATGAACCTAGTAAGGCATATCCCAGATATTATCTATTAATAGTAAGGCACAAGCACCCTTTGATTAATACATTACACAGCAAAGCTCTTGCTGGCCTTTTTTTCTAACCAGGACAACAGAGGAGGTCCAAGAACTGGCTGCAAGCTCAAAGAGACAGCTCAGGGGCCTGCCCACAGAGGCAGGCGCCGCAAACAGATTGCCCAAACCTCTCTTTCACATGAGCCATGTCTTCAAAGGAAAACACTTCAGGCTGAAAGCCCTGGTGCTCACTCCCAGGTCCCAGCCAGTGATGTACATGCTGAGTGTTCGTTCATCTCCCACCTTATACTATGTTGAGCATTTTCCTGGATCCCAGTGGTCCAGTCTCCCGTATGCATGTTTGCACATCAAGGACACTTTCCCAAGTCCCTGCCTCCCCTCATACCCATGGGGTGGCTCCATTTTGGATTATCCCATCATCTCCCTCTCTGTCTAGTTTTAATTACCAACTGCAGTACCTGAATGAGCACCTGCGATGCCTTTAAATTACACAGGCGATAAACCCCTCTCTTGCTGCTTGGGCTTAGCCCTCTCTCTGAAGTGGACCACTGCCAAATGCAGGCAAATAGGTTATTCAACCAAGAACTCCAATTTTTGCTACCAAGGCCAAGGTAAAGGGGATTTCCAGTAAAACCAGCTACAAAAGTACCCTTCCCAAAAGCAAACTAATTAAAGGCTACAAGGGAATAGCAGGGTTCTCTGAACACCAACTTAATATCCAGCCCTGGGCACCACAAAGCCTTGCTACAGCCTCAACTCTAATTTAAAACCAGCATCACCCAGCTTTGCATGTGCAGCTTCAGTTCCCCTTGCTTTCTGAGGTGAGTTTGGGCCTTTCAGTAGACTTTTATGAGGCTCTGTCCTGACTAGCCGTATATTTATAACAACCCTCTCTGTGGATATTTCCCTTCCCCATCAGAGCCGCACTTAACCGAGCTGCTGCACTCATGTTTGATGTTGTAGATAATCCCCCATTGCTTTCTATCCTGCATAAGTTCCTTTTCCTAATAGCTTGAAGTGGTATGAACTGGACGGAAATACTCTTCTCTCTAGCACAGGACCTTACACCTATATAAAGCAACAAGCTTTCCGACTTCTGTTCAAGGGCTGAAATGCAATATTTAAGCTCTGCCATAAATCCCACAGCTTCATGGAGCGTTTCTGGCCTCTTGCACAATCTGCCTAAGTGTCTAGCAATTGGTCCATCGGCTATTTATTTTGGAAGTCCTCACTGGCATCTGGAGATGTGAGGAACACAAAACGTCTGCAGGTCCTCTGCCAATTTAGGTGGGTCTCTTCTTCCTCTTGCCCTCTAGCATTTGGCTGTGTCCTGTCTAGCTCAGGCTGATATCTGGCTCCAATCTGCTTACGAGGTTCAGACCAAATCTTGATAAGCCAGGTTATGTCTATAACGCAGTGCTTCTCAGCTCTCAGGTATGGGTCCTTGCCACAGCTGTGCTCCTGACTCCACTCCAGGATGAGGTCTGGGCATGCACCATCCCAGAGAAGGCTGGAAAAGAACCACATGGTGCTCCAGAATGTCTCAGAGCCTGACCTGATAAACCAAAGACCAACACCGCGATCCAGGCTACAGAACGTACCCCTGCACCAGCGTTTGGTCTCAGGCTCTTCTCTGTGAACAAGCGCTGCAGGGCAAGGCTGTTCCCGGCTCCTCTTTCCAGCCAGTCACATGATGGGAACGGACATGTGTCAGCCTCCCATGGGGTCCTTTCTCAAGTGGCATTGCTGGGGCTGGAAAAATCCGATGCTGTGGGCCTCCCTTGTGCTTGCACTACAGAGCACAGGCACTGGAAATGGCCAGTCCTACGGGTGACCCAAGCCCCGCTTGGCAGACCCAACAGCCTGAGACCAACACCAGAGATGGTACTGGTACCCTGGTGAGCCTTTGGTTTCCTTTTTGAGATAGTTTTCTATTCTTTCCAAAACCTTGCTGTGGCTCAGGCCTCCTTTTAAATTTCAGGCTGAATAATATTTTCCCATTTCCCCTGTTTCATAAAACACCTTCTGGCCTGTGTCACATGCGTTCCCCAGCAGAGTCGGGGTCTTGCAGCTGGGCCTTTGGATCTCTCTGGGCACTGTCTGATTGCTTCTGACCCTTTCTGGGAAAATTTCCAATATTGCCCTCTCACCCTGTGCACAGTTTACAACTTTGTTTTGTTTTGATTTGATACTGGTGTGAATTCCTTTCACTTTCCACTGCTCCTGATTAGTTTAGATGTCTGCAAGCACCTTTGTTATCTGATTCCTCTTACATCAAAAGAATGAATACAGTTCCCCGTTTCCCTCTTTGGAAACTGCATCCTACCCTGACACCAGTGTTACCACTCCCAACTGAAGCAGGCAGCCAACATCTGAAGTCCTGAGGAGGCAGCTTCCACTACAGGCAGGACCTGATGAGACCTGAGGTATTTCTTTTATGCAGCAGTGCTCGCACACAAAGCCCTATCTCCCTAAACACAACAGCAATCAGATAGAAGTTATTTCGAGACGTTACACATTTCTTTCATTTCCCCCAGACAGAAGCTTGCCAAAAGTATTTGTTCTGTCTCGTCCTCAGGTCCCTCATTTCCCATTGACAGTACTTCTGTGGTGGGCCTCGACTTTCTGGTGACTCCCTCCTTCTGGTTTCATAGTGTTTTCAGACTTTCACTGAATAAAGGCAGTTGCTATCTTCATAAGCCCTACAGAGTTTTCACCCAGCCTCAGCATACAGCATGTCTATCAGCAACTAAACCAGTTTACCTTCCAGGCTCCATCACCAGCTGAAAACCTACTTGCCTGGCAGCTAATGAACACAGTTCTTGCTAATAAAGAGTATATTTAGAAATAATACTGATTCAACAATCTGTTTCCAGCAAGCAGATTTAACTGCAACAGGATAAACCCTTAAACTGCATCTTCACTAGAAAAGAATGATCAGTTGTAAATAGCCGTTTAACTGTTGAGTTAGGCGATGCAATGGTCTTTGATCTGTGCAGAAAAGGAGAGGCCACAGCTCATGACATACCAGCTTGTAATGGCTAAATCCTGCTGGAACTTGAAGATAGCAGCTACTACATGTTGAATCACAGCTATTCTCAACAGAGAGAGAAAAATTTTTATGCTGGTGGATTCATAGTTACATAGTCCGTAAAATCAGTTGCAGGCCACCTTCAATATTAGTGCTGAGTCTGCCACTGCTCATCAGTCGTCCAAGATATCTCCTCTTCTTCTTCCCCTGCCTCTTCTCATTCATCTCTGTTCCTTCCTCCACCCACCCCTCTCCCCGATTCCTCACTGACCCGTCTGTTTCTCTCTCATCAAAAAAAGTCACCCTAGAAATATCATAGTGATCACAATTGCTCTTTCACATCATGTCTGCGTATGTGACAGTCTAAATATGAAGACGATTTGCAAACATGAATGAAAACACAGCCAAGCAGATTCACCAGTATGTGTAATAACATTGATTCATCTGAACTTACACAGAAAATAAAGTGGAGGACATTCATCTAACATATGTAAGTAGCTTTTTTCCTTTACTTACGAACTTTAATTTACAAGTTCAGGCAGCTGAGAGACATCTAACTATGGTAAATTACTCTAACACTTTATTCATATGAAATGTTCCCATCTCTCTCAATAAATGTTTCTTGAGTCACAGGGGTCCTGTATTAGCTACCTTACTGCTCAGGCTTCTCCTGATTCAGAATTATTTCTCTTCTCCTTTTGGAAGTATCTACATGAAGATATTAGACTTATGCTCTCCAAGCTGATTAACAATTGAGATTTTTTTTTCCAGATGTGTAGGAGGAATACCTCAGAAACATACAACTTTTAGGGCAGGCATTTCTCAGAATTTTTTTAAATGGAGTGACCAACCCATGTCTTGTGCTGCCCAGTATAAGTTGCCCACCCTGATGAGTTGATTTTTAAAGATTAGACCATTAATGTGGATTGCCAGGTTAAGCCTATTTTATGTACCGAAAGACCTGAGCATACGAGAACACACCAATTGCTACAGCTTCTTGCACCAAATGAAGACCTGGCTGTCAAAAACACTAAGTTCAGTCCCCTCCAAAATGAAACACAGGACCTCTGCTCTGTGAGTTTTCTGACTCTGGTTGTGGGCTCCTCCTCCAGCCAGCTGAGAGCCTTGGGAAGGTCACACTGATGCCACTGAGTTGTGGCAGCTTCACCTTGCACAAGCAGCTCACAGGTTCTGAGTCTCAATATTTCCAGCTGCAAAATGGGAAGAAAAGTCTCTTCCTGCCACACGATGCACCATGCTTTTTACCTGAGAATTGCTAAAGCTACCCAAATGCCCCGAATGAAGTGGCTTAAGGACTCCAGTGAGCAAAACTGGCTGAAGAGCTGGGAACTAGGGTGACCAAATGGACAGGGCTGTAGCTGGAGATGTCCTTTGGAGCAGACCTTGGCTCCGAGCCTCCCAGACATCACCTCCCTCTTACAAGGGAAACTCATCATGACTTTGAACGCAGGGCTTGGAAAAGAAATAAATCTTTAAGGTCTGAGGGATTGAAGTCCGCACATTAGCTCCCCTTAAACCCTGAGTGCATTTAACTTGGGAGGTTAGAAACCACAGCCAAAGAAATCTCTTTTGATTCACAACTTGTTTTGAGCAGTCACCCATAAAGCAGCCAGTGAATCACTCCAGCCAGTTAGTCATGCAACCACACTGAATGTACACTCAAAAGGCTGCACAAAATAAACAGCCTGCAGCCCCAGATAACACACACACAGCTCATTTGCGCTATCTGGCATCGGCATATATTGTTAATAGGACTCCTACACCAAACCCTTAGGAAAAGACGCACTCAGTAAGCATCTCCAAATCTCTCTCCCCATCAGTATTTTTCTCGTCTGCTTCGCACTGTGTTGCTTTAACAGAGACTAGTAAAAGTTTGAAGACTCTTTCTCTCTCCTTCCACACCCTCCTTGTTGCTGGTAATGTCCTGCTGGGGTTACAAGCCTGCACCGCAGAAGCGTAGGGCCAAAGTGGAGTTAATCCCCATCAGCAGCGGACAAATCGAAAATAAACAGCTCCAGTGCGAAAAGACATCTTCCTGCAAGGGGGGAGAGGCAGGAATACAGGGGAAGGGAGGCTCCTGGTCCTTTGACACATGAGCGTTATAAACAGCTCGGGTCAGGAATCCTATAAAAGCCTCCAGCCAGATGGACCGGCCAAGTCAAGAGAAGCGCAAAACATCTTCGGGAAGAGCCGCGAGTAAGTCTCGCTGCGAGCCGGGGAGAGCGGCGTGAGCCCTACCTTCGCCTCCTGCTCCCTGAGGAAAGCCCGCAGGTTCCCGCGGAGGAGATCCCGCACCTCCGAGTGCCTGTTCAAACAGAGGCTTAGCCAAACTCCTGGCGAGAGCTCCCTCCCCTCCCTGGGAGGGTGCCGGAGCCCTTGAATGGCAGATCTGGTGGCCCTATTGTGGGAAAGAGAGGGCGATTGCCAGGGCGGCGTCAGCAGCGCGCCGGGAGCGGCGGCCGAGCGCGGCCGGGCAGCGGCCCGCGGCACCCGGGAAGGGGCCGGCCCCGCCGCCCGCTCGCCTCTGCTCACCTCTCCCGCCCCGGGTGCCCGCCAGGGTCCCGGCCCCCCTTGCCCTTCCCCGCTTCCCCGCCCGCGCCTCTCTCCCGCACTCCTCTCCCCTTGCCGCTCTCCTGTTGCCCCCCGCGGGAGGCAGGGCAGCAGCATCGCCCCCGCCCGCCCCCCCGCACCTCTCCCCGCCGGGGTGCGCGGGGGGCCGAGCACACCCCGCCGGCGCTCTTCTCCGCGGGGAAAGGAGCTCGGCCGGGAGCCCAGATCAAAGCTACAGGGAGAGGAAGGGGAGGCAGGACCGGGACGGCCGCCGGAGCCCAGGACCACTCCCAAAGCCCTCTGCATCCCGGGCCGCTGGCGGAGCCGCTCCTGCGGGGATGCACAGCGGGGCGGGGGAAACACACGATACACCGTAACGCTCCCAGACACCGGTGCGGGGTCACGGCATCGCCCCGCAAGAATCCCGGGGAGAGCGCACGGCCCCGGGTACCCCCTCTCGCCCCGGGCTGGGGCCTGCGGCCGGAGCCGGGGGAAGCAGGCAAATGCCGCCGGCGCTCCCCGGCGCACGGCGAGCTCTGCAAAGCCCCTCGACATCGGCGGGGGCTCCACGCCGCTCCCGGGGAGCCCCGAGCGCCTGGCAGCCAGCGGTCTCTCCTGGGAGGCGGAGCGGGGACCGCCAGCGAGCTCGTTCCTGCCGTGCCTGCAGTTTACATTGCACTGGGGGGAGGAGGAGGAGGAAAAATGCATTAAAACTGTCAATTTGAAAAAGCACACAGCGAGCCGCTGATTCCTACGGCAGTTGCTTTCTGCACTTCTGCTAATAACGCACTTTAGGCTGCACTTTTTATTTGCTCGCTAAATAATAGAAATGGTCGTTATTTGCATAACCGGGCACTTAAAGAATTTCCTCTGTTAGAGAAAACCTGTTTCCTTTCTCCTGTTTCCTTTGAGCAAACATCCCCATCACATTCGCCTTCACTCCGCAAAGGATTTTTTTCCCAGCCCGTCCTTCTAGACAGCAATATACATATATATTTGTGTGTGTATATGGATACATATGTTTCAAGACGTATAACTTCCTTCAGCTCCACGCAGTAGAAATGGCAAGTCAGATTACTACAGCACATAAATCATTCGAAAGCTTTTTCCCCTTCTAAGCCAAGATATATATAACCTGTTCTTAGAGCTTTTATTTCAGATTTTGGCTTTAATTGCCGGTGCTGGGCTGCGGGATAACCCGTACCCCTATTTACGGCAGGGACAGCGAGGGAAGCCGTGCGAGGCCGCCGGCCTGTCGGCAGCGCACAGGCAGGGGGGGCGAGCGGCGGGGAGGCGGGGAGCCCCGCCAGGACCCCCCCGGGCCAGCCCGGCAGCCGCCGCTCCGAGAGGGCCGAGCGGAGCCCGGCGCCCGGTGCCACCAGCCCTGCCAGCAGCCAGGCTGGAAGCGCTCCGGCGACTGCCGCTCGTGTCCGCCGTGTATTTACGGCAGCAGCTCTCCCTGGCCTATATTTATCCTTACAATGCAATGGAAAGGCTTAGATCTAGAAATAGAAGCCGAAAGCAATAGATGGCAGGCACGGGCTTTTTATAACTCAAAACGACTTCTTTATTAAAGAATTAAAATCATTTTTTTTAAAAAAAAAAGGAGGGGTAGACCCTCTCCCACCGGCTCGTTACGTGCCCGCCGTGCCTCCCGCCGGCCCGGGCCCCGCCGCTCCGCTCCGGGCTCTCCCGGGGGCTCTACAAGCCGAAAGACGGGGGCGAGCGGCGTCCCCCGGGCAGTGCGGGGAGCGTCCCGGGCGGGGGGCCCGCTGCAGCTCCGGGCGCGGGGCTGGGGGAGCCGGCCGCTGAGGCACTCACTGCCCGGCGGGAGAGCCTGCCGGTTTATCGGCCTAGAGTTTTGCGTGGGTTTTCCCCTCTTTTGCGGGAGGAGGTGTTGTTTTTAAAATTGAGGGACTTAGGGGCACGGCGCCCCGCCACCCCAGCATCCTTCTCAGTCCCGGGCAAGCTGGAACGCGGGGAGCCAGCGGCCCCCGCTGCCTCCGCGCCGCTTCCCCGGCCGCACAAGGCGCACACGGGCAGCACCGGCACCGGCGCGGCCGCGGGCTCGGCGGGAGGCAGCGGGCAGCTGCCCGCTCCCCGAGGGAGACCTTCTGCGTCCCGCCCGCTGCGCAGCAGAAGGACGGCGCTCCCGGTGCCCGCTCTCACCCACGCCGAAGGCATTTACCCGGACTCGGTGGTATCCCGGTCCCTGGAACCGGGACAAAGCCTGCGCCCAGCGCGGTGCGTTCAGCCCTTGGGGGTAAGGCGGAGAGGCGCCTACGGGTGCTGCAGTCGCTCTGCGAACCCCCGATCTGGCTATTATTAGCGAGTCTCTCTCTTCAATCATTAACCATTACTATTATTATTATTGCTACTAATTATCCCTGCGGATCCATGTGTCTTTTATTACAGCCCATCGTCCCCAGCCACATCACAAGGGGCTCGCACCGAGCGCGGGTCTGGGCCGGGCCGGGCCACCCGCCGACGACGCAGGGCTCCCGCTGGAGCCAAGCCCGGAGCCCCGCGTGGAAATAAATCGGGGGCGGGGGGAGAACGGGGCGGGAGGGGGCGACCCCTGCGGTGTTAAGGAGAGTGATAAACTCGTGTGCCTCTGCCGGGGGCTGTAATGTGTCATCACAGGCTAAGCCGGTGCCCTGGGCTTTGCAACCTACAAAGAGAAGAGAACCGGTTAGCAGGACGGGGTGGCAGGACCGGGAAGGCACCGGGGCTCCCCTGCGCCCCCACTTCGCCCGGAGGGAGCG
Organism: Falco peregrinus; assembly: GCF_023634155.1. NCBI lineage: Eukaryota > Metazoa > Chordata > Aves > Falconiformes > Falconidae > Falco > Falco peregrinus. Next base: position 85,109,704 of record NC_073721.1, read on the forward strand.
GAGAGCGCACTTGTCCTCGCGGGGCTGCCCGGCCCCACCGTGCCCTTTCCTCGTGGGCCCGGCCTGGCCACAGAAGGCCTCAGCGGATGCGGAGCGGCCCTTGGCGCCGTCGCGGGACTGTCCGTCCGCGGGAAAGGGGCAGGGAACGGGGGGAGCGGGGGAGAGGGAGAGAACCCCAGCCTAAGCCCCGGCCGGAGCCCTCCTGCCCCACTCCGCGGCCCGGCGGAAAAACACCAGCGGGAGACGGGCTGTGCCACCCGGGTGAGGGCCGGGCAGAGCGCCGCCCGAGGTGGGGGGACAGGGCTGACCCCTGCCCGGCCCGGTGGAGAGCGGGCAGCGCGGCCGGGACTGAACGTCCTCTCCCCGGAAAGGGAGTCACCTGTGTGGGGAGGGACCGGGTCTGCGGACCGGGATTCGGGGACAGGGAGGGGTGCGGGGACACCTTGGCTGCAGGCAGCGGGTGACCGACGGCGCCTGAAAGCGGTCCGGCATGTCGGGGTTCGGGCGGTGGGCAGGGGAAAGGCGCTTCTGCCTCCTTTTGAGTCTAGATATGGGGGAAAGGGAAACTAAAGAGCAAAGGGCACCCAAAATGACAGCGAGAGCCTAGAGGTGGAATCGCCGGCCTGACCCGGGCCTCTCCCGGTTTCCCCGCGCTCCCGCTCCTCAGTGACCGCCCGTCCTGGGGGCTCCCTGGAGAGCCCGGCACGGCCCTGTCGTTGTCCCTGCCCGGCGGGTTCACGGTGGACCGGCGGATTGAGGACGGGGACATGGCTGCCCCCCATCAGCAGCGACCCGCTGAATCCAGGCCGGGGCAGTCCCGCTTTCCCCGGGAGGGAGAGGAAGAGATTTCGTTTCCACTTCCCTTTTCTTCGGAAAAATAGTTGTGGGGGATTTAGTTGTTTGGTTGTTGGCTTTTTTACTGTGGCTTGGGGGGGGGGTGTATTTTGTTTTGTTTTTTTCCTTTTCCCTAATTGCCTCGATACAGCAGAATCCTCGCGAAAAAGCCTTTTAAACCCGCGTTCGGAAGCGACTTGGAAAGCGACCCCATTCCAGGCTGTCCTGCCGAGCGCCAGCGCAAGGGAGTGTCTTTAATTGCCGCTAATGACCCGCGGAGAGGATGCGAGTGGGTTATCTGCAGCCGAGCAGAAATCAATTAGGGGAGAAAGTGAGAGCCTGGAGAGTGGGAGACCGTTACAGCGGAAAGTGAAGATTTCGGCGAACTTTTCCAGAAATTCTCCCTCTGGAAGAGGGTCCCCGAAGAGAGTATTTTGCGCAGCCCGGCGGTCCGCTCTTTCTTTCTCTTTCTGTCTCTCTCCCGCTTTACAGCGGATTTCCCTGCATTGCTCAAGAGCCAACGCTTTGCGGGGGCGCATCGGCCCCGCTCAGAAATTACCATTACAATCACCGCAAAGCGGGACAGGGGGAAAGGCGGCTTCCCGCGGGCACGGCGGGCTCCAGCCCCGGCTGCGGGGGAAGGTACTCGGGGGGCCCGGCGGCCCCCGCCGCGGCGGGACGGGGAGCGCCGCGCTGGGCCGGCAGCACTGCTCGGCGGGCCGGTGCGGGGCAAGGTCTCCTTGACCCCCGGAGGACTTGTCCTGCCGGGCAGCCACCCTCCCAACAGCCCTTTCCCTCCCCCGGGAGGCCTTTTCCAGCCCCGGGCGTCTCTGCCCGGTGTCGCACCCGGTGCTTCCCGCGCCGTACGCCAAGGACTCACCGTAACAGGAGACCTGCAGAGCTCCGTTGTGGCCGCTGCTCTCTTGCAGCTTGAGGTTGCTCTCCGGGGGGGTTTTGCAGGGGCCTCGCTGCATGTAGAGGTGCGGCGGCTGCTGCTGCGGAGGGTATTTGTTAAAGGAGGCCGGAGTTCCGGCGGAGCCGGGAGCCTGCACGCTGCCATCCAGGGACTGACATTCCTGCTGGCTGTAGCGGCTCCGGCACTTAGTGCTGCTGTCACCAAAGCCTTGTCCTTTGCTGGCCAGGAAAGTAGGGCTGAACTTGTCACTTGCTTGAAATGCCCTAAAAGGCGAGGAGCCTTCTGTGCCCTGGGAGGCTGCGTTGTAGTACGAATCCATGGCAGCCGGATCACAATAAGAAACACAAGTATCAGCATTCATTCCTAAAATTAAAAGGCCCGAGTGTCCTTAATGCGCTTGGAGGGGCACCAGGAACCTCTCTTTCTCTCTCTCGCATAGACACACACTCACAGCTGGGCCAGGGAGCTCTAAGAGGATTCAGATGTTCTTGAAAGCTGACCAGATCTCCAAACCCCCTTAAGATCTCGCACAGTAAAAGGGGTCTTTTTCTTTCCCTCCCTCTCTCTCTCTCTCACACACACACGCTTGCCCTCCGTCTCTCCCTTCAAACTATCTACACTCTAAAGAGGCTCTTCTCCGCAGTTCCCCCCCAACACATTGGAGAAAAAAAAAAAAAAGGAGAAAAAAAAAAAAAAAGAGAGACCTCTCCCCCAATTACTATGTAGATGATGACAGTGGAGGGGAGGGGGCCCAGGGAAGGGGGGTGTGTGTATGTGTATGGGGGTGTGTGGAAGCAGAGGGGGGTGGAGGTCGTATCTTTTGCATTAAAGAAAAAAAAAAAACAAAACACAAAACCACACACACCAACCCCAAAAGTTTTTATGATTATAAAATCGAAAATCAAGTAGATGACATGAAGGCCACGAAGGGATGGATGTGGGATCCGCGCAGGCGGAAGCACCGGGGACGTTTTTATGGTCGCGACACGCTCGGTTCGCTCCGGCCCTCTCCTGCTCACTGCTCGCAGCTGCGGGGACCCCCGCCTCCGCGGTCCCCTCCTCTGTATTAAAGACAATACGGATTTCCCCCGCAACTATATGCCTTTAAGCCTCCCCCCCTTAACCCCTTCGGGGCCGTTTGGGTCTCCTGACACTGCGGTGCCGCGGTCGCCCAGCACATCGTCAGGCAAGCTCTCCGCGGCGTCTCGCCACTCGTTTATGACCGTCTTTATTTATTTACCTCTAAAAACGTGCTCTCACCAGGTGTAAAACAACTGGATCAAAAGCAGGAGGGCAGCAGGGAGGGATTTTAACAGGGTTGCCAAGCACACAAAATTGGCCCCGGCTTCTGGGACTGCCAGAGGTGAACTTGCAAAGGGGACAGAGGCTGGCAGGAGCCCTTTCTAGTTTGAGGGGTCAATTGCAACCCAAAAAGGGCTTAAAAGTAAATCAATACTCACCTTCCGTCGTCCCCCCGCTCCCGCCATTCAACCTGATTCCCCTCCTCCCCCGGTTAACTCCTGCTACCCCTTACACTTACTCTTACCCTGCCTTCCTCCCATCCCCACATCTGGTTTCTATTGCTCGCTTACCTTGAAGTTTTCAGTAATAAAGATATTACGCAAACTGCATCCACAGTCCTTCAGTCAAAAAAAAAAAAAAAAAAGAAAGGAAAAGGGAAAGAAAGAAAAGAAAAAATAAAAAGGAAAAAAGAAAGAGGAAAGGGAAGGGAAGAAAATAAGGCCTTTAACCCTTTCGAGAGCGCGGGCCGCGGCCGAGCCGGCTGCGGGTGGGGAGCGGGGGCACCGGCGGTGGCTCTTGGCTCCCAGCGGGGTCCCCCCAGGGTCCGGCCCATGCGTCCTCCCTTCTCCCCCCGGCTTCCTCCCCGCCGTGCAGAGAGCAGGGGAGCCGTGGCTTTCATCTGTGTGTGTGTATCTGGGTGCGCCGGGGGGGAGCGGGGCGGCAGGGTGGGGATGCGACCCCCGGGGCGACGGCTCGGGGGGGGGGAGGCATGGTCGCCGCCACCCCCGAGGGCTTTGCTCCTGGAGCAAGACCAGCACCGCCGTTTTCATTAGCTCGGGTCTGACAGGAACAGTCCCCCCCGCCCCTCGCCCCCCAGATGCAGAAGGGATTTCTAGCGAGGTCGTCGTTAAAATAGACGGAGACGGATTAATTTACTAGATTTCAAACCATTTTGCGAGTCTCCCTCAGAGCAGCGCTGGGCTCGCTCAGCTTTCTGGTCCAAGAAAGCTTTCAGCGGATTTGCCTTCCTTATTCTCTTTATTACCTTGCTTAATTCTTTCCTCGTCGTTTCTCTCTCCCTTCTCGAACTCCCCCACCCCACCACAGCCCCCTCTCTCTCCCTTGTCCACGACTTAATAAAGAGCAAACCAACTCAATACATGAGTCTTTCTAAAAACTACTCAGGGGCGGCCAGGGGGGCCGGGGCGCTGCCGGTACCCGCAGACTGCCGGTACCGGCAGCGCCCCGGCTCCCGCATCCCCGGCTCCGCCGCAGCGGACTCGCAGCCGCGCTCCATGGAGGAGCAGATTTGGGTGTGGGAGCGCGATAAATACGGATTTTCCAGCCAGTTACTTCCCCAGCGATTATTTTGGCGAACGCAGAAGCAGGCTGAAAGACATCATGTGAGGGCAGTCCTCGATGCTGCAGCGTTATACTCGGCCTCGGGATTTCTGTTCGGCAAAGTTAAATAACAGCAAGAACAAAAACTAAACGGAGAAATTCCGGCATCGGGCAGGAGTTAGTTGTTTGGTTTTTTTTAATATCTATATAATATTTTTTGTAGAAGCGCTGTGGTGCAGGGGCTCACAGAGCTTGGCCGAGCCGAAGGAGGGCTGCCCGGGGTCTGCCTCGGTCGGAGGGCTCCGCCAGCCCCTCCTTGCATTAAGCTGTAACGAAAAGTCCCTTAGTTCCCAATCACGGTTAATCCGCAGACCCGCGGAAAGGACCGCAATAAACCCCTCTCCCTAATGGCCAATTTGTGTCCTTGGAAACGGGAGGTTAATTCGGGAATCGTTACCAGGGGAAAAGGGTGCTCGCAAATACCTGGCGATCTGGCGGGGGTTGGGGGGGGGTGGGGGTGGGGGGGGCGGATAGCTGGGGAATCGCTTTTCCTGACGGTTTGCGTTTGACTGGGTTGGATTTTGCATTAAGTCCTCTCAGCAAGTTTGACGGGGTTTCCCCCCAGCCCCCGTTAGCTGGGAACACAAAAACACACAAGCAGCTTTCAGCCGCCCTCCTCGCTAAGCGGGGCGATGGATCTGCGTGTCGTGGGGCTGCCGGGGTGGCCGTGCCCGCCCGCCGGGTCCGGCGGTGGGGCTCTGCCCCCCCGGTCCCGCCGCACCTCCGCCGGGAGGGCTGCCGGCTGCGCGGCGAGGGGAGCATCCCCGCTTGCGGGAGCCAGGATCGGCAGAGCAGGGGCAGAAGGGGACACGCACCACTGGAAACCCGATCTCGCCATTTTTCCTCCGACTGACCCCAAACCTGCCCTGTCTCTGCACCAAACGAGTCCAAAAGGGAAGGGCGAAAGAGCGGCCGAAAGGTCTGCGCTCAGCAGCAACCGGTTGCCAGTTCCGTATGTATATGTGCTTTATATAGAGACCGTTTTCAGGTACAGTCGCTGTTGGTTTTGGAAGGGGTCACTCCTGAGGGTCCCTTCCCGCACAGGGCTGCGGGAGCCCAGGTGAGACCCAGCCTGTCCCGCGTCTAAACGGGGGCAGCTCCCACCAGGCAAATCACTGCAGCTCCCACCAGGCAAATCACTGCTGGGGGAATCACCTGAGTCTCCAGCCCCGGGAGATCCAGGTGTCCTCTCCCGGCGACACACCAGGGAGAAAGGAGCAGCCCTGGACATCCCTGCCTGGCTTGTTTTCGAGGAGCCGTTTTCTTTCCACCGGGACAGGAGCGGGCATCGCTCCCGGGTGAGGACCCTGTTCGAGGCGCAGGCGATAGCCGGCGGGATCCTGCATCTCGATCTCTGCAAGAAAAAAAATCTTTATTTCCGTACGATCTAAACACTCGAGCTCGTGTCACGTCCAGGGAAAAGGCAGGGGTGCCCGCTGGTCCCTGCACATCGGGCGCGGCAGCGCGGCGCTGCGGGAGCGGGCAGCCGGGAGGGCGGCAGGGACGAGCCCGGCTCTCGCAGGGGGCCGGGGGAGGAGGCAGGAACGCGCTTCTCCGCTTTCCCAGCCGCCGCCGAGGGAAACCCGCTGTGCCCACCCGCAAGCCTCCACCGTCCTCCCGGGGCTCCGGCCGCCCGGGCCGGCCCAGGGTTTGTGCCGGTGGCTGCAACCGACTCGGCGGCGGGGTGGCTGGGGCGAGGCACGACGGGACCCCGAGGAGCCGGGTCCAGCATCCCGGGTCCTCCCCCGCTCCCTCCGGGCGATGGGAGAGTAAACACCTCGGTTCGGGGAGTGGGGTCATTCACTAGGAGGGCGGGGGGGACAGAGAGAGAGGGGGAGATCTTTCACGCCGTTCCCTCCCGGCTCTTTGGCAGAGCTCTGCTCTTGGAAACCGCCTCCGGTTTGTTTCCCCATTGGGTTTGTTTGCGTGGTCACTTCAGAGCTGCGGGCTCCTTTTGTACCGGACCGACATCTGAAGGCGACCTATTTATAACACCACTGCTAGGGGGAAAAGCGGGGAAAAATTATTCCTGCTAATCTCCCCAGACTTTTTTTTAATTTATTTTTTATTTTTTATTTCGAGAGCAGAGCTTGCCTAGCGACAGTCCCGCCTGTACCTGCCGCCTTGTGCTCTGGCTCTGCCGCCCGCCGGGCACCGGGCTGGGCCCTGGGCTGCGCCGAGGCAGGGGCTTTGCTCTCCTGCCCTCGGGCCCTTTCCTCGGGGGTAAATATACATGCAATATATATGCAATGTCTATTGTTATTAAAAGACGTTCCTCCTCTCACGAAGAGGCTTGCGGAGCACTGGAGCTGACCCGTTCCTCTCCTTCCTGGGGAAAGTGAAGGAGGCTCTGACTGGGGCCAGGCTGGCCCCTGCCCCTCCGGGCTTGTGCGGGCAAAGCTCTTCTCCCCACGTCCTCCGAGGACCCCCGCTGCCTCTTCAGCAAGGGACCCAAGTCATCTCCTGGGCTCCGCTTCCCGCAAGCTCTCGCCCCGCTGCCTCTCCGCTGCGGCCCCGCAGCCCGGCGCGCCCGGCCGCTCCGGGGCCGGTGCTGCCCGCCATCCGCAGGCGCACGCGTGTCTGTGTACCTACATGCTGTCACCAAAAGCGGGTACCTGCCTGGTCCCTCGGGGGCTGGCTGCGGGACAAGCCGGACCCGGGCTGCCCTCCGCTGCCGGTGCCCGCTCGGGGAGGAGGGGGCGAGGCGCGGACCCTGGGCCTGCTCCCTGCGGGGCACAGGGGCGGCGGCAGGAGGGGCCAGAGCTGCCACGGCCTGCTCCTCTCGCACGGCCCCGGGAGAGCCGTCGGGCTTGGCGGAACCGCTCCGGGCTGCAGGGGCTCCGTTCAGGATTTCCAGCCAAGTTCCACATCCCCCCTCCCCTTCCTTTTTCTTTTTTTCTTTTTTTTTTTTCTTTTAATTTTTCTTTTTTCTTTAACTTTTTCCTTTTTTTTTTTCTTTTAATTTTTGTGTTCTGTCCCAGGAAGTGCCGCGCTCCCTCCAAGCTGCAGGCGGCGGAGGGCATTTATTCACCCGCTTCTCCACGCAGCCCCCGAGGCCGCCGCCGCCGGAGCAGGGCGGCTGGACCCGCTGCGGCGAGGCGCGGCCGGGCCGGGGGCTGCGCCCTGCGCTGACGCTCGGGGTGGCCCGAACCCCTCGGTCCCGACCTTCCCCCGGAAAAACATGGAAAATCACGGCTTTTGGCATCGAGCTCGTGGGGCCCCGGTGACGCCACTGCATGACAGCAAATGGGAAGGCTGAGCAGGGGCGGCCCCGGTGCCCCCCGCGCCCCGCCTCGGGTCCCGCCAGGCGCGGTGGGCAGCGCCGGGCGCAACGGAGCGCACCCAGTACGGGTGCCCGGTCCGGGCCGAGCCAGGCGGAGGAGGCCCGGCCCGGCCGCCTCCCTCGGACTCCAGCCTGGGCTTAGACGGTCGCGCCGGGCTGGGTTAACGCTCTGCTGCACACTTTTCCCGCTTCCAAGTACCCCTGAGCACGATCTGGGGAGGGGGGTGCCTGCGTGTAATATGCCATCCCAGGATGGAAAATTGTAGTGGCTATCTGTAAATTCCTTCCTGCGGGGAAAAATCCACTTGCTATTAATTTCCTCGATACCTTCCGTCTGCGTGTGACCTTGCCAGACCTCGCTGTGAAGTCAAGGGCTATTTTTTGCTGGAAGCAGAAGCCCCGGCGCGGGAAGGCAGAGCGGCGCTGCCTTCAGGGACGGCGGGGCCCTTCCGGGCGGCACGGCGGGCTAGCGGCCGGGGTCGCCCCGCGGTTCCTGCCGGGCGCTCCCGGGGAGGGTGCACGGTAGAGCCCGGGGCAGGGGAGGGAAGCGTCAGGCCGGGCGGCTCGGCGGGGCAGCGGGGCCCGAGGGATGCGGCGCCGCGCCCCGGGTACTATCCCGGCTGTGCTGGGGGGCGTGCCACGGAGCCGGGGCGAGCCGCCTGACAAGCACCCCGCGCCGGGCCCCGGGCCCGGGGACAGGACAAGGGCAGCCCCCGGCGCCGCTGACCTCTCGGGGCAGGGGCCGCGATGAGCCGCGAGGGAGGCATTTCCCCGTGGGGTGCGCCGGCCTGGGAATGTCCTCTTTGCCCTGCGCACGGAACAGAGGTCGGGGAGGAGGGGGCTCCGTGCCGAAGGCATCCAGTGGCAGCTGGTGCACCTGTCAGCACGGCGAGAGCGGCTCCCCCTGACCTTTCCGAGCAGGGCAGAGCCGGGACAGCCCGCGGCGGGGACACACACACACACACGCTGAGGCAGGGGGGAGGCCGAACGAAGGGCAGCTCGCTCCTGGGCCGTCACGCCTGGTGCTGGGAGCCAGCCCCGCTCCTGGGCCCCGGGGCCGCCCGTGTCCCAGCCCGGCGACCCACCTCCAGCATCCCTCGGTGGAAAGCAGCTGATGCCTGCTGCCGAGAGCGGATGAAAAGCGCTCCTGGGGAAGCGTGGATATTTTTAATTACAAATATGAGGCATTCAGGGCAAGGCAGCCGCAGACCTCCCGCAGGCGGCGGCAGACCCGCTCCGCGGTGCCCGGCCCGACGCCCCCGTCGGGCCGCCGCGGTGGGGGCGCCGGCTCAGCCCCGTCCCCGACACGGCCCAGCCATTGAATTTCGTTTGTTCCCCTCCTTGCCTTACACTCTGACAAATATTTCCACTCCGGGTCGTTTGTACAAAATCTACCTTTCTCATTCTAATCTCCAATCAGCTCCCCAAAACCACCCCTAAACCAAACAAGAACAGACCTCGTCAAATACAGCAACTCCCCATCCCCTGCTAAGAATAATAACCGTTAGGATTATTTTTTTTTCTGATTATAATCGCGCCTTAATTACAGAAATCACAGCAACATGTTAGGTGGTCAGTGCACCACGCATAAACCTATTTACCGCGTGCTTTGATTCAAACTCTACCGACCCGCTCCGGTTAAGGCGCTCAGGACGGCGGCGGCAGCGTGCCTCGGGGCCACGGCAGCGGCTTTGCCCCCATCCCGCTGACCGCAGCGCCGGTTTCCAGGGCAGCGGCGCCAGAGGAGACCCCCCTTTCTTCAACGGGTTCATTTGGGGAGGGGTATAGGAGGGGAACTTTTTGTCTGGGTTTTTTTTTGGGTGGGAGGAAAGTGGAAAAGTCCCTTCCAGAAACGTGTCGAAAAGGGAGAGGAGCAGGACGAAGTGGATTTGCAAATAACGTGCTCGGCTTCTTCTCTCGGGACACTCGGCTCCCTGACTGCGGCCCCGCCACCCTTCCGCGCCCCGTTACCGGCGGCCCCTCCGCGGGCACAGCGCGGCCCGGCTCCGGGGCTGCCGGCCCCGCCGGAGCTGCCGGCCGGCTCGGCGTTCCGGGGCCGTTGGAGTTCACAGCCGCTGCGGCGCGATGTCTCAGGAGAAATGATTCCTAGCAGGGGCTTAATGCCGCTCTCTGAGTCTCCCGGACCATAGCTGTGACCTTTTCTGTTACCCGCTTGCTTGTTTATTTTTGTAAGCCTTCCAGGAACGCCGCTTTTCCTTATTTTGGGGTTTTTTTGGGGGGATCCCACATAAAATCCGATCAAGGCTGATGGTGTCAGAGCCATGCCTGATTAAGGGGGAATCAGTTCACAGGGTTCACAGATATCCTCCACAGGATGAGTTGCTCTTTCTTACAGAAAGCATCCAAGAAATTTTGCAAGCAGTGGAGCAGGCTGAGGGGTTGCCTGATATACATCCCATGAGGATGCCACTTATTTATTGTAAAGTCTCACACTGAAAGAAGGACTCCTGTCTTAAGGCAGAGAAATTGATTTTCAAACAAGTGGTTGCCTGAAATCACAATAAGCCACAAAATCTGCTGTCTACCAGCAGCTGGGATAAAAGCCCAGGAGTCCTGCGTGTCTCTGCCTCTCTCTCCAGTGAGCAGCACAGCAGCACCAGCCATTCTCCCAGGTGAGCGGCTCATTTGGCCCGCAAGTTTCAGGCAGAAGTACCTTATCTACTGACAGGCACAGGGACATGAGTGGCTGGGATTTCCCCAGCTCCTGAGCTTCTTCAGCTTGCCCTGGAGCCAGTGAAAGCTGCAGAAGCTGGGACAGAAATCAGGCCATTAGGATTTAGACTGCTGAGTCAGATGTCCTGGTGATGTTCACCCAGTTTCCAAATTGCATGGCCATCAATCTTGCCCAGCTAACAGCGAGCGACCTCTGCCCAGCAGCCATCCTCAGCTTTTAGGGGTCATCCATCCATGAAACCTTCTCATCAAGACACAACCATAGCCAGGATACAAGAGAAAGACACTGAGAAAGTCTGAAAAGGAGAACTGTCTGAATGACATCATTAGGAAACCCACTATCAAGGCAAGAGCAATGACTCACCATGACTTGTTATCTTTGGTGGCTTAAAGATCAAAAGGACAAAAATAGAGCAAACCCAACAGCAACGACAGTAACAGCACGTATCATAAATTGTCACAGAATCATAGAATGGTTTGGGTTGGAAAGGACCTTAAAGATCACCTAGTTCCACCACCCCCCTGCCATGGGCAGGGACACCTTCCACTAGACCAGGCTGCTCAAAGCCCCGTCCAGCCTGGCCTTGGAATGGGGGGGCATCCACAGCTTCTCTGAGCAACCAGTTCTGGTGTCTCACCATGCTCACAGTGAAAAATTTCTTCCTAATCTAAATCCACCCTCTTTCAGCTTAAAGCCATTCCCCCTTGTCCTATCACTACATGCCCTTGTAAAACATCCCTCTCCAGCTTTCTTGTCTGCCTTTTGAGTACTGGAAGGCTGCTGTAATGAAGCAAATGCAAAGGCTCCACAGCCATTGCAGTCTGGGATGGAGACAGCCTGTTGCTGTGCTGATGCTGGGATGGGGCAGGAGGACAGTCAGACAGACCTTCCCCAAGTTAGAAATGACAGTCCAGTCAGCTGAGCCCCAAGGCCACCTGTGTCCTCCCTGCTGCTCAGATTTATAGAGTGTAACATTTTAATAAAAAACACACACACCTCTCCACTTTGGTGCATTAAGAGATTTCTAGCAAAACACAGTAATGTTGCTATAAATTTCCCTCCCAGCACCCTCACAAGTAATAACTCAAGCCCCAGCATTTTGTATTTAATGTTTATTTTGATGGCTGCATTCCAGAAAGAAAAGGGAAAAAGAGGCAAAATCTACTCAACCACTCTCCCCATTGCTATTAGCCTGATGTTTTCAATAAAATTTAGTGCAAACTGGGAAACAAACACTTGGAAAAAGAAAGGAGGAAAACAAGCACACTTGGGCAAAATTCTCCTAGACATCTGCCAAGGCCTGGGTTCAAATCCTGGCTTAAATTACAGATGTCCTGCCATGGATTCTCATTATGTCCTCCTCCCTTAACATGTTTGAACAGCACCCCAGGGAGCCATACCTGAGTTAAGCAAGGCTCAGTGGTGGGATGCTCCGAAGGATTGAGACATATGGAAGCTCGAGGTTGAAATAGCCAAGTCTGGAAGTTAAAGACCGAGGCTTCTTGGCTAAATAATGCAGGGCAGAATACTAGGAGTGCTGCCAGTCATGTTTGAAGGACGTGGCAGAGCTATTTAAAGCTTTCAGAGCACCTGCTTCTCTGTGAAGCCACCAGTCCTTCACAAGCACCAGCACTAAGCCCACAGTTGCCACTGGGAAAGAACGAAACCATGCTGACAGAAAGCACCCAGACAAGCCATGGGCATTTCCTAACCAGCATGCATGCTCCATGAGATGACTTCTGACTCCGGTGAGAGTAGTTTAAACCCTCATACAATGATGAATATTTACCCAGATGCGTATTAAACTTCTAATTGTTTAACCAGAAGTAGCAACCCTTGAATTCGACTTGATTCAGATGTGGTTAACAAAAATGTGCTGAGAGCAGCAGCACTACGTAACCAGGACGCTAGCTAACGAGAGATGTGTCCCAGGCTTGCAGTGAACGTGTGTGTGAAGCCTGCATGGGCTAAGCCTGCAGAACTGCACACCCAGAGCACGTGAAACCCACCTTTGTGCATCGGATCAGAAATAGCCAATGGGCTTAAGAAGTAGCCAGAGTTAAATGTTGCGGAAGCTTTTGGGTTGCCCTTTCTGCAAGGCGCACTTCACCTTGCATTCCCTGTCCAGTAGCCTGGGCACATGCCAGTATGGTTGTGTCTCTGCCTTTGTGTATTAATCCAGCTGTGACTAGATCTAGATTTTCCAGATTTCCTTCTCTCCCCAGATCACTTTAGACCCTGAGCAGATTCAGAGACTGAGCGTATTGCTACTATGATGTTTCACTGAACCATCAGTGCCCCCACACACTCACTTAGGACAAACTCCAGTGGTCCCAGAAGGCTCAACCAGTGCTGTCTTTTCCACTGGGTTTCTCTGGTCTCTGAATAAGTATTGTGAATCTCTGTGGATCTCTCTGAATAGCATATGTATTCACTGCTCCCCACTTTTCAGCATGGAAATCAGAAGGATTTGCTGCCCTAGCTCCAGGGCACTGAATCATTACTAAGCAGTTCTGCTCTGATGGCACAGGGGTGATTTCAATCCCTTCTTGTGGTCAGGCTAATATTGCTCTTGAGTTCATGTACAGCACTGAGGTTTCTATGGACAAAATTACTCTGTAGATTCAACCTCCACTATGATGTTTGGCTTATGGCATTAGGTTCATAAATTAGATATGGTCATGACTTCCGGAAGTGGAGGGGTCTATCATCTCACACTAATTCTTATATTTTGATGTAAATGACAGATTTGTGAGTAAGTGTTCACTGCACCTTACTGGGAATGAGTCCTGCTTCTCCTAAAACGGATTTTGTGTTGCCTGTGATTCTAAAATTTCCATGCCATTTGAGTGGACTTCTGCATTGCATCCTGTCGTATCAAGCAATCAAAGGCAAAAAAAAAAGCCCAGATCACAGAAGGCCAAAATATATTACTCATGCCTATGGCGTCTTCTAGTGGGCCTCTGTTTTTTCCAGTGGTATAAAACAAGCATCAAGATTTGGTCCTGAGTAACTCATCAGAGTGAAGGTGTCACTGCCCATAAGGCTCAACAAGGCTTTCTGATCTCTGAGCTAATGTGATTATTTCCATTTCAAGCAGTGTGCATGAGGCGCGTGTGAACTCACGCCTGGTTTACTGGAAGCAATGGGCTCGTGGTAATGGTGAGCTGCCCACCAGTAAGCTCTCTGCTCACAGGAATGGGAACAGCTCTTAGCTCTGTGCCAGTGATTGTCAAAACCGTATTTGCAGCCAGAAGGCAGCTAGAAAGTGCCAGATTTTTCCTTACTTCAAGTTGTTCGCTCTATTGACTTCAGTGCTTATGAGTGGTTTCAATGAGGATAACGCTAGTTTTACGCCTAGTCCTTTGCTTTCTTTTCACTCTTCTTCTGAACAGAAATTTAGTTGAGCAGCCTACAGCTCTGGAGTGCAAGGTTATTAAGTACGCTGGCAAAACAGTAATTAATCGAACATGTCTTTGCTATTAACTGGAGTAAATCTGCTCAGTAAACAGGGACATTTTGACTCATTGTAAGAAACACATCAGTCTGTGACTCAGTGGGTCTGAAATACAAACCTGCTGTTTCTAGTGGGGTTTAGACATTTTTTAACCTGTTCTGTATTTTCCCATCTTCCTTCCCATCAGAATTCTCTACAGCAGGCTTAGCACATTGAATACCCAGGACAGCTTTTTACCTTGTAGAAATTGGCATGGCTCTGACGACACCATGGTGATTCACACAAGGCATTTGACTCCTTGGTATTTGTCCCGATAAAAAAAAAGGAGAAATCTTATGGTGCTTAAAAAGGATAATGCTGTTCAGAGGGAGGGCTGTATGGATTTGGGCTGATTGCGTTCCAACAGTCAGAATCAGCAAGACTCCCAGCCAGCCTGGACAAGAGGAGAGAGTCCAGGGATGTGCCCATCTGATTTCTTTTTTTATATGCCACCGCCAAATATTGGAATGGGTATAGTAGTTCCTCTTCAAGGCCTCAAGCAGCAGGAAGGAAATATATTGACTAAAAACCTTAAATTGACCCAATGAACTGATAGCCAGTTCCAAGAAATTCAGCATTTTATCCTGTATTATTATTACTATTCATTTTATTTTTTTTTTTTACTAGGTTAATATTCTTTTTATAAGGAGAATGGGAATAACAGTTCACTCTGGATGACCAGCATGATTTACTTCAACTGCATCAGCACTCTTCCAGCTCATACTTGAGGCAGTTCTTGGGTGATATTTCCAGGAGGGCAATGGAGTTTTGTGATGCCATTTAAACAAAACAGAAAGCTGAAATATGATTTTTTAAAGATTTCTTGAGGGAAAAGAAGAGATTTGTTTTAAAAACCTTCAGTCACTTTAAATCCATAAATTTATTTTACCTCAGGACAAGCAGCAAGGATGAGATCACTGAATTGCATGGATGAACAGAGACCTCACAGATACCACGGAAACAAGAGTCTGGTTACTTCCACGGTCAAGGATGAAATGAAACTTTACCCATTGCCTCATGTCCAGCTCCCCCTCCCCAGGGACACCATTTCTGTGTTACCCTGGGTGCAGGTCTGGCAGCCTGAGTCAGTGCTGTGGCTTTGGCAGCTGCCCAGGGAGCCTGCTGCAGGAGGCAGCGGGAACGATTTGGTGGTGTCCTCTCGGACACTTGGCCCTGACCTCTGTTTCATACCTGCATATGACAGGCTGCCAGGGACTCTCTTGGTCTGTTAACAGAAGCTAGCCTGAGTTTACTAAGCTGATCCTTTTCAACTGTTCTCCCTTGAAATCCCTAAACAGCTGTAGCAGCAGCAGACAAATGGTGTGGTTTTGACCGGGGCTGCAAGACTGTGTCCCTGTCCTTTGAGTTGCAAATATGGACATGGAGAACTGAATTTATCTGGAAAATAAATTCATCCACTGGAGAAAACCTCCAGCAAAGCTCAGTGCAGTGACACTGGTCTTCAGGTCTCTGAGGATACACCTCTTTTGTTGCCTCCTTACAGAACGAGAGGCCAATTCAAGGTCTTTGTACTTTTTTTAAAGTACATTTGATTTTTAAAACTCTTGAGATTCCTCTGGTAAGAGTACAAGGGACCTCATGCAGCAGTGAGCCCTCCCTGTGGCAGTGGCTGGTCACGGTATTACTGCCACCGACCTGTAAAGGGGTAACTGAGCTGAAGGGTGCAAGAAAATGCAACTGTTCTGACAAATGCTCAAAAACCTCATTTCTCCGGTCCATCTTTCCAGAAAAATTACACATGCACATATGTGCAACTGGTACAGGCAGGTGGACTCTAAAGTTGATTTTTCTACCTGCTAAAAGAGAAAAATACGGGTTTTTTTTAGCTGTCCAGGAGGCATATGTTCAGGTCTGTGAGGGAAGTTGAGTTTTGGGAACTGTCTCCTGTCCTTAGTTGTATGAAACTCCAGTGTTTTAAATGTTTGGACGGACGTGTTTCCAAAGGGAAATCTTCTTAACCTCCTGAGAGTGCATTATGTTGGCTCATACAATCTAGATAGTGACTTGTCCTAATTTCTGTGTGACTGGGCCCTATATGGCCTGCACCGAAGTCAATAAAAGTTTTGCTGTCCAGCTCCTTGGCAGCAGGTTTAGGCTCTCTATTTTTATCTGTGTTACTTTTTTATCTGTGATTTAATTTTTCTGCCGAGACCTTTAACCACTGATGCCAACTGATGATATGGAAGGTGAGTGGAGAGGGAGAGATGGTATTTTTTTACTTGAAATACTATATATTGAGCATTTAATCATCTTACGCTTGCATACAAAACTTTATGCAAATGTCTACCTTCCCAGATTAGAATAGCTTGGCAAATTTACTTTGTACTTCACCTTTACACAATAGCTCTTAAAGATATTTGTACATCTTAAGCCCTTCAAGTATTATGCAAATCATTTAAAAGCCAAGAGCAGGAATATGCCCATGAGTTGTTCTTCAAAAACTGGGTAAACCCCTCAAACTTTAGACTTAGTTAACTTTCTTTCCTCTCTCTCTTTCTCTCTCTGTGTCTCATATGGGCCATAAACCAATATCCTCTATTCTCCAGAAGCAGCAGGAGCAGTGGCGAGTAGCATAAACACGCAGATATTAAAATTTGAGCTCATTCAAACATAATTGACCAAAAAAGAAAATGAAGTGAAAACAAAAAGCTTAGTTACTCAGCTAAGAAACAAATAACGCCTTTCCCAAACACATAAGGGTACCTTTCTCTCTCTCTGATTAGAAATCCTTAGGAGATTCGGGTTTCAAGTGGGGTTAAAAGCTTTATCATTTGTTTAGCCAATGCATGTAAACCCAAAGGCTATTTTTGACTGGGAGCGAGTGTATCCTTGGCGGAGGGAGCATTTGCAGACAGTGACACTGTCCCCTCTGTGCTGCTGCCCAGCTGGTACATGAACATACTTTCTGTGCTGCACTGGGAGGCAGTGGCTGGAAAACCAGCTTGGAATGGCAATCGTGGGAGTGGGGTTTCTGCACGGCATGGGAGAAGACCAGGATGGCCAAGGGCTCTGGTAGTCACTGCAAGGCCACTGTGCCCTGGCTGGGGCAGCTGACTTACCCCCTGCCCTGCATGGCAGAGGAAGGAAGACCAAGTACCTACAGGTTGCCTCTGGCTCCCCATCCTTCCTCCCTCTCTCCCGAGCGGGAAAACCTCACAGCCGGTACTGGGCTGGAGCTTTAACGCAGCCCAGCTCCCCAAACCTTTGGCAGACAGATGCTCTTATAAGGAACATCGAAGGACAAACCCAATTTTCTCTAACAAAGTAATAGACTTACAGGCACAGGAATTTCTTGTGGGTTGGATCATTGCTGCAAAATATTACTGCAAAAGTATCCTTGCTATGTCCCTTCTCCAGGACGTACGGCTAGAGAGAACTGCTCCCAGTTGCCCAGACTGGGCTCAGTTACACAGAGGTAAATCTAGGGCAAATCCACAAGACTCCAAGAATAAACAATATGAAGTCTGGGACTGAAAGAGAAGTTTCAGGGAGCTATAGACGGAGTAGTCTGATATTGGTCATGGATTAAATAGTACAATGGTTATGGTAAACAGCACGGACAAAAGTCTTTTGCCAATATATGGCTTCACAGGAATGGGTCTTGTAAGAGGAACTGCTTGTCTTTTTCAAACAGGAATACAGACTGCTCAGTAAAGTCAATTTACATTTAATCTGCCTACTCGTATTTCTTAACGATGCCTGTCTTAATGCTGCCAGATTAAAAACTTGTAGTATGTGGAATTAAGATGGAACTTTTTAAAGTAAAAGCAAATTAGTTTATGGATTTTAATGGAAATACTAGTGCTGTGACAGCAGTAGTAATGCTGCATATTTCTGGGAGTAGAAGTTGTTCAACACTTGGTAAAGCTGCTACTCAAATATTGCACCCAGTTCTGCTCTCCTCTGGCTGTGCAAGTGCTGGAGGAAGTTGAAAAGATTTTTGGCAAGGCAAGCAAATCAATCTCTTAGCAGGAGGCTATGTAGAGCACGATCTAGTCATCTTATTGGAGGGAAAAGGTTGGGAGAGCATTGGCTGCGCACACTTGCAAACAGCAATGTCCACATTCATGGGGCTTTTCCATCTTGCAAATGAAAATGCATCACAAGATGCAATGGCTGGATGCTGGAGTTGGACCAGTTCACCCTTGGAGCAAGCTATCATTTCATTGCCACCAAAGGCATCTCTGCCTGTCCCGGGGGCAAAGGCGTTCTCTGGCGCTTGGAAACTGCAAGTGTGGGCAGCTTTTGGAAAGGCGCGCTTTAACCCAGCTTCCGGGAAAAACCTATTGCCTGTGTAATACAGGAGGCAAACAAGATGATCACAGCAGTCCCCTCTGGTCTGGGAGCCGGGGAATAAAAGAGTGGAGGCACTTTGCTTTTGCAGTGGCATGTGGTGATATGAAAACTCCTTGGTCATTTAAGCATTTTGGAGTCTTTATTTTATAGGGAGGGATAATGTCTAAATACACATTATTTTTTTAACACCACCACCCCCTCTTGTGCTTTGTAGAGTCCCAAGCTACAGTTGCAGAGCTGTGGTCAGGATAAAAGCCGACAGACCAACCATAAATCAGCCAGAACCGAGTTCCTTAACCTTTCATATTAACCTCTTGCATTGACTTGAGTTAGGTGCTACGCTCTGCTGCTATAAATCATCCTGCAGTGAATTTATGAGCTTCAGCACAATAAAGGGGTTTTTCTTTATCCCCCCCCGCCCTCACCCCTTTCTCTTAGTGCATTTTAGAAATTACGCAGGAAAGGCCTAATGACTGGGATCTGTGAATATTGCTAACTCTCCTTCCCTACCAAAGGGATCTGGCAGGAAGGTGTGGGGGATGGGAGTGGAGGGAGAGAAACTTAATTTCACTTACTGGTGACATGATCAGGAAAGCCTGTTCTAAAACACCCAAGAAACCATTAGCTGTCTCTTGGAATAGGGGAAAAAAAAGTGCTAGTAATGAAACCCATTTGGGGGTTAAAATAGCACGCTGTTCTCTCGGATGCAGCCACCATGCCACTTCCCCCCTCTTCCCGGAGCTCTGCATGGTGGGTTGCTTTGTCCTGTGGACCCTGAGTGCTCTTGTCGGGCACCCCTGCACACTCCCCAGGGACAGAAATGTTTTGCTGGGCCAAGCTCTCTCCATGCTCCTGAACCATGTGTGCAGGAGCAAGCCTGCTAGAGCACAAAGGGAAAACCACTCCTTAGAAAACCACCTTTCTCTCTGCATTTGTTCAGCAGGGCTGTGGCACCAAACCGAAAGCCAGCAAGGTCCGTGCCCCCCGGGGCAGCAGATGTGCCTTGCTGGTCCCAGGGTGGCATGCAAGGAGAGGACCCAGCAGGCTGGCACCACTGACGGAGGGCACACAGATGGGGATGGCTCTGCAGTTTCCTAGTGCTCCTAGGAGGGAGGAGATAGTTTTGCACAGACACCAAACGCCACGGATGCCGTTCCGTGTGAGTGGGAGCCTGCCAAATCCTTCCTTCCTGCTGTTACTCTGTAATGCTCCTCTTTGCTGTCTGCTGCCCTCCGCCCCAGAGCTGGCTGCATTTCTGTGTTATTCAGAGGTTTGGAAGTATTTTGAGATATTTATGCAGTGATAAAGTATGTGACTCACATCTGTGTCCTGGCATCTTTCAGCCTGTCTATCTGCAGTATTTCCATGGTGCTGGTGACTGCAACATCTGACCCAAGGGCTAAGGATGTTGGTGTCACTACCGCTGAGTTTGCTCCTACCTCTAGCCCCGACACTGCAAGGCAATTAATGCTGATGAACATCACATCACAGGGATGCCCAAGACCTGCTCAGCCTTGCAACACTAGGTGCTCTGACCCCATGGCTAAAGGCAAGACATTGTGCCATCTGAAATTTTTGGTGGCTTCTGCACCCCGATAGTTTGATGCCTTATGCAGGAGCTGCTTTCCCACTCAGGAATACTATTGGGGCTGGGGGGGCTGGAGGCATAGCCTCATTGTTTCCAAGCCAGCCTCCCTGGACCCCACACCACAAGGTGCTGGGGACTCAAGAGCAAAGTGTTGGCATCAGTATGGCTTGCTGTCTTTCTGAAGTATCCACTTTTCCATGGTCTTGTCAAAAATGAGCAGTCCTACCTGTGGGACACTCCATTTCAGTGGCTCTTTCAAAGATAAAATGGCCACTTTAGCTAAACATAACTGAAAAGGCTCCAGAAAGCCCTCTCTTTTTCTAGGGGAGGTTGTTTTATTCTGTTATTTGTATTTGTTACTACAGCTGGTGCTCCCCAAAACCAGAGTGACTTTGCTGAGGTGCAGGGAGGCGGTTGGGCTCTCCTGCCTGGGGCATGGCAGGGAGCAGTGGCTGGTCCCCAGAGCCAGGGATGCCCTGGGGGGGTGGCATGCAACTCCCTCCAGAGAGGCACAGTCCTGAGGGCTCTGTTTCCCTGCCTGGGAGAGCAGCGCAGCTGTTCCAGTGCTAACTGAGCAAGCGAGGCAGCATTAGGGAGAAAAGCAAATACCCTGCAAGAAAAAAATTAAAAAGAGCAGGTTCCCTGGCTACCTGCAAGGTGGTGCGAGGATCTGCATATTTTTGTGTTGGTTTTTTTTACAGTGTGAGAAGAAAACTGAAGAGGGTTTGGCTGAAAGTTTTTCATGTGCATTCTGTTTCTCCTTCCCTAGCCCCTGCTCCTGTGTTTCTGGGTCTGCCCGTGAACTTGCCGCTTCTCACCTACACTAGATTTCCCTGGAGCGCTCCCAGTGTGTGCCCTCTCATCTCTCAGTGGGACATGCAGTATGGCGAAGCTGTGCCCCAGCTCCTCAGCCTTCCCTACGCCTGCGCAGGGCTCCAGTGGGCCCTTTGAAGCCAGTGGGTAGGGGAGAGACTGCAGCTGGTGAGGGTGAAGAGATGCTCCCACTCCCCTGTTATATGGCGGTCTCGGTTCATATTTTCCTCCTTGGAGTGCTAAGGAGTGCCTTGCATCTGAAAAGCTGGGGCGCACCCAGGGTGATCTGCATGTCGACCAGCCCTGGGCTTCTCCATGCTGGTGCCGTCAGCCTGCCCCGGCTGCCTTCCCGAGGCGTGAGGGAGGGGGTGTGGGCGCCCACCCTGTCCTGCCAGGGTGGGGGCTGGGCTGCCTGGGCTAGGAAGCCCCTGCAGCTGGGCAGCACCTCTTGGCTCCCCATGAACCCTGGTGTGGGGTGCACCCCCACCTCCCTGCCTGGCAATGGGTGAAATGGCACCAAAAATAAAGGGAAAACAACAAAAGGCCAGACCCCGCCAGCCAGATCATTCATGGGGATATTTCTAGTTCCCCATTTGTTTACCTTATAGAAAAGTTAATTGGCTCCTTTTGATCTTACAGTGAAAACCACAAAGGAAATTTTGTTAGAGCAGGAGCAAACTGAAGCCTGTGAGTTCCTCTGCTAGCTCTAGATATTCATTAAAACAATTCTGTTTGAGTCTTAATTTAAAGAAAACATTAATTTTCCCCCCCCTCGCTTATTATTAAGAGCCCACTACGTCCCTAGGCTAAAGTGCTCGCTCCACAAATAAGCCTCCCGACAGCTGCCAACTCGGTGCAGTTTATAACCTGCCTTCAGAATATATGTGTATATATATATATGCATGTGTATACAGAAAGAGCTGTGTTTATAGTGATGTCGTCTTTAAAAATTTCCAAATAGGCAATTCAAGATTATTAGAAAGCTTAACGGGCTAAAGGAAAATCATGATAAGTTTAGAGAATGCTACCTTATTTTTTAAAATATGAGTTTTCCCAGTGTGCTGAAATTAAAACAATTTCAAATTCCAAGTTTGAGGCATTTAAGCTGAAGATGTGACAAGAAAGTATTTCTTTTTTGCGGTTAATTAGCAGAGTTATTTTAAGAAAGCAAGTAATGCAATCTATTTATGGACAGATGTATCTATACATAAAAATGGATAATAAAAGTAAATTAAAGAGAATCACAAGGCAAAAATAACGGATGCTTTTTCTCAAGTCTTTTCTAAGTAATTTCTTGGGGGAAGGAAGCAGCAGATCTCTGCTGCCTGCATTATTTTTGTTTCAAACAAAATGATTCTCTCCTTTTTATGAAATCTCTGTCTATTTTTATGAAGGTAGTTGAGGGCAAAACCAAGTCACCTGGTAGCCAAACCCCCCACCACATACACACATCTAGAACTATATTGTAGAGCAGCAAAAAAGGTTTAGTGAAAATGTGGCTTGTGACAAATGATGACACAAACCAAACAAACAAATACGATCTGACCCCATGCCCAGACAACCCCCACCCCCCCACCCCCCCGACCCAGCACACTTAAACCAGATAAAAATCTGAAGGGACAAAGTCACAGGAAACTTGTACACCAAATGCACAAATGCTGATGGTGAAGCAGTATGTCTTGAAGGCAGGGAATTAATGGAGTGGGTTCCTGAAGGATTTTCTTCTTCTCATTGTAAAACCTAGTTATACCTGCTGCCCGTTGGTCTTTCTATGTATACACATACATGGGGACAGAACTACATGTATTTGTAGCTCTTTGTCTGTACAGATGCTACCATACAGATGCAAACTCTTGTTAGGGGAGAAGTACTCTGAGGACAAAAAATAAATTACTGTGTAGCAAAGCCATCGCTGCGTGATTATCAGAGCAGAATAAAGCAGGGAGTCAGTCTGGAATGGGAATGAATGCGCTGCGCGTAATTACAACATCATGGTCAAGACATTTTGTTTTCATTTTAAAAGGCTACAGAATTATTAGCCAAAATGTGACAAGTAAGCACAGCATAAATACGTAATGTATTAAAAAGAGTTTTATATCTTTCTTGTTAGGTTTTTCAGTGGTAATTTTTGAATCAACAAATGGGACATATCAGCCATTCAAAAATAAATTGTAGCATTTCTCCCCCCTGTTTTAATATGCAAGTGTAAGAAAAATTACGCTGTCAAAAAATATTTTTAAGTAATTAAAAAAATAAAAGTGGAGCTAAATTTCATATTTTTTGTAGCAGAAATAGACTCTTTAGAAAACATCCTGGAAGATGTTACAATTCTTATACAAATTTTTATGCTGTGTTTGGCATTTCCAGTTGCCTTTTCCCAACCATGAATATGTCTCTTTTTCAATCAATACAAAGATATCCACAAACTATTATGTCAAGTAAAATAAAGACAATGAAATATTTTTAGCTGGCAAAATGGGATGGTATTGTTCCATCTTTTTAACAAAGAAATCATAATAAAATGCATAAACGTGAATGCTGCCTAATAAGAAGCAAAGCCTACTTGATCCTTGTTCTGTTTAAAATGAAAGGCAAATAAAACCAGTTAGAGCTCTTCAGATTTATCCCCTCCAGAATACTATGCTAAACAGCACAATTTTTCCTATCTTCCCCAGCAGAGACAAGTTTGTAGAATTATTGAGAAATAACTTTTTTTTTTTTTTTTTTTTTTTTTGTAACAGCAGAAGAAACAAGGAAAATAAAAATTTCTGCAGGTTGGTGACTGAAATGAGATAATTCTTAAGAGGGAGGGAGAGTGGGAACGAGAGAGTGTTGAAAAGCACAATCAGGCAGCAAAATGCAAGTGTCTCTCTTGCCAAATCCAGCTCAGTGTTAAAGCAAATAAGTTATTCAGCAAAGAAAGAAAAGTTCGGACCCTACCTTTGTCAGCTGGAAAGTAATGGGGAACGTCTTCCAAAAGTGGGAATGACCTGCACTGCCTATACGGTACGCCTTACCTTAAAATCTATACATTTCTAACCAAAACAGCTTGGAGCAATTCACATAAAACAGACCCAAATGTTGCCCATTCCATGTAAAAGATCAGGTTTCTGTCTCAGCTCAGCCTGTGATATCAGACTTGGGCTTTTTTTTTTTTTTTTTTTAAATATGTATTCTTATGTTTCCAATCCTCCGACACACTTTTTTCATCTCGGTAAAGTTCTCTTTTTCGTAAAGGGTGTGTGGGAAGGATTTCCAACTTGTCAGAGCTCTCTCTTTTCAGTACAATTAAGCTTTCACTTGATCATTTTGAAGGCCGGAATGATTTGCTGTGGTCACCAGCTCTTTATTATTAATATTGTTGCAGATACATAAAGTTTACTGCGAGCTGTAAATATGTCAGGTTTTGCCATGGGGCTTACTAATAAAGAACTCTTAGAGTGGGATTATTGATGGGAAAGATAATCTTTTCAATAAGGGTTCCTGCTTTTTTTTGTTTCCCTGGGCAAGCGCGGTGCCGGGGCACTCGCCGAATCTCCACGCGCTTGGCTGCAGGCAGTGCCGGGATCCTGGGCAGGGCATTCCTGCTCCTGCCTTCCTCCCGGCCTGGCGCGGTTCTGTCTTTCAGCAGGATTTTAAATGCCCTATTAGTTTTATTAATACCTTTGGTGCTATGGTTTTTTAAATGGGTTTGTGACCATAAGGAATTGATTGATTGTCAAGTGACACTTCCAAGTTATTTCTGTAGGTGTCACCTTGGGTTAGCACTGCAGTATTAAACATAGCAAATACTTTCATTTCTTTTGAATTTTGGCCACATAATTCAGCTAATTAGTTCTTTTTTTAAAGAGAAAAAAGGAGGAAACTGTATTTGAATTTCCCCTCTGCCAGCATTTCTCTCTTTTCTTTTGAAACATTCTATTATTAAATGTGTATGTATTTGGTCAAGTCACAATAAGTGTCCGATCAATCATTTTTAATTCACTTTGGTGTTCACTGTAATAACAAGAAACAATTCTGGGCTCATCTGGTGTTAATGTGGCTGTCATATGGCTGCCCAGAAAACTTCTATACACATTTACTATTAATTAAATGCATCATTATGAATTGTGAAAAGAGAAGGGAAGGGCAGGGAAGGGCAGGGAAGGGAAGGGAAGAGAAGAGAAGAGAAGAGAAGAGAAGAGAAGAGAAGAGAAGAGAAGAGAAGAGAAGAGAAGAGAAGAGAAGAGAAGAGAGGACATGTAGAACCCTGTCCGGTCAGAAGTGCTTTCCTAGCTGGCTTACACAGTGGTGGGAAGGAAGAAAAATTAATGGTGAAATAAGGCTGTACTGCTTCAGCAGTTGCTTCAAATCCAAAGCTTAAATTCTATTGTTATCTAAATAAAATCTAGCCAGTACAAGAGCCCCTAGATTCTGCAAGTTGATGTTTGAATAACTTCCTTATACTCACATAAAATAATGCCAAAGACTATGAGACAAGGACAGGACTGCTTTTGTTTGACACGATTCCTCTGGTTGCATGCTGTTGATTAGCTGAGAGGTGGGGAAACTTTAAAGTTCACAGGGCTGGTGGAAACCAGTTGTCTTTTCCCAATAATGAGGGACAGGCTAGAAAATAGGCTGCTTTAGGGCCCTAGCTGTGCGGTTATAGAGCCCTGTGCCTGGTGAGCCAGGAGAGCTGGAGGGGCGGTGGGAGCCCTAGTTCTCTGCTGGTGGGACAGGAGGGGACGAGAGGGGATGGGGTGGCATGGGGGACCCCGGTGCACCTGTACACTGCAGTGCCTTTTGCTGCATCTCCCTTGCAGTGGTCTGTGCCTTCTCCTTTGCAGGGGACCCATGGCACTGGTGTGTGTGATGCTGTAAAGTGGAGAGGCTGCAGCTGGTCATTGGGTTGGTGGCGGGGCAGGGTGCCCGGGCAGGCTGGGGACAGGCAGGGAGCATGGGACTGCAGGTGGCTGTGGGACTCAACACCCCAGTATGCATCCAGGCAGCAGACAGGAGAGCCTCTAGGGCATTTCTGCTTATCTAAACAATTCTGTGTACAAATCTGTACATGTTCATTGTCCTGTTTTTATGGCCAAACACGCAGAGAACCCTTGCTCTTGTCTGTGGCTCCTCGCCCAGATGCTGCCTGTGGCCAGGAGATGCGGAGGAGAGGACACAGCCACAGCCACAGCCTGGTGCTCGGGGGGTTTTAGCTGCAGGTGAGAGGCTGTTTGCCACCCCCAGGCACTCCCACCGGAGCAGAGGTGGCCGAGCAGCCGGCTCTGCAGGAGGAGTGGGGTCAGCATGGATGCAGGAGTGGGAAACATGCTGTATCTTGCTGAGCGGGTTGAATTGGCAGGGGCAGGCGTGCAGGGGGGATGGTGCGGCTGAGCTTGCTGTCATGCAGTGGGGAGAGGGGGGATTGAGCTCTGCAGGCAAAAAACCCCAAACCTCAGCTGTCATCAGTATAAAATAATGAATGGCTGAGACCCAGGCTTGGTAAAGCAAGTGTGTTTAGGAAAGCTTGTAACCTCATGCTTGCTTTTAAGCCCCTCTGGTGTCAAATCAGTGCTGTCCTGAGGAACAGTAGATTTAAGCATGTACTTAAGAGTTTCCTGGATTCGTGGCCCAGGATGGAGGTGGCTGGCCAGAGTGTTTGCAAGCTGCCGGCATGGGTTTTCTCCACATGGTCACAGCCACAAAGGAGCAGAGCTGAGCCTGCCCAGAGTCAGCTCCAAGTTTTGATGTATAATTGCAAGCAATTCCCATCTAGGCTCAGGAAAGCTGAACAGGGGCCTTGTTTACTTTACCCTTCTTATTTTTTCCCCTGAAGGCAAGCAGCCAGGGTTAGGTTTCAGCCTGGTGGCTGCTTGGGCCAATGACGCAAAGGAACAAGGGCTCGTTTGCGCCGTCCTGCTCAGCTCGTGATAGTCTCTGGGTACTACAGCCTGACTCGTAATGTTAATGAAGTCCCTTAACATAAACACTGCTTTTCTAACACACTCCTCAGGGACATGGAAAAATCCCTTGGCTTCAGCTCAGGAAAAGGCTGAGGCAAACAGAGACACATAGCGGGTATAATCCACCGGAGAAAAAAACCCCGATTATTTCCAACAGGTCTAGGTAGTTGTTTAAACATGATATCTGTCTTGCCCTCTCTCTTCCTAGCTGCCTTGCGCCCATCCTTGCAGGCAGCAATGAATTAAACTCATGCAACAGGTTGGCTTCTTTGCATCACCTGCTTACTCCTGATGGGGTTGCTGGTTGTTTTGGTGCTCTCCTGGCACAATGATCTCAAGGAGGTATCAGGTCAGACATGCCTTGCACCAGAAGGGCATCCTGCTCTCCTAAACCAGCCTCTGAAACTCTCTGTTGCCAAACAGAAACCATTTGCACAGAGATTGTCTGTTGTCTCAGACAAAAATGGCATGCATTGTTTTTAGTGGAGTAAACCTGGACCGACTCTTCAAATGGTAAATTCTAGAGAAAAGTCTGTGTTGTGAGGACCAAAACTGTTTCAGCTGAAAAAGTTGGATGGAAAAACTCACAAAATATCAAAATAGGATTTTTTTAAAAAAACTTTTCTTTTTGCAGTGGTATGAATCATTTTAGAAATATAAAACTGTAATGCAGTTTAAGGAAAAGACAAAAGTTAAAAAATGAAAGTGGGAGAAAAATAATTAGCTCTCAATTTCTCTGAGTTGGAAGAAAGAAGAAACATTTGGAGATGGAAAAAACCAAAAGATGGACAGCTTTTTCCATTATTCCCTCAAAACTTAATTTTTTTTTAGCTTGATGCCAAGTCATCAATTTTAACTTAGCACAAATTTCACTTTGGCATCTGAACTAAAAAAGACCCCTCACCTGTGCAGTGCTAGTACTGATGTAAATTATCTGCCCAGACCTATTCAGACCTAGGATTCACCTCTCTAAACAAAACTCTTCCTGAGGATTTACCTTACTGGACTTATGCTGGTGAGTAACAGTCCTCCCTGGTCCAGCTTTTGGCATCTGTCAAAGCAGAAGACACCTCTTCTTCTGCACATTGGCCACAGTGGGGCAAGGCTGAAAGTCCTTGTTCCATGGGTGGAAACAGGGCATGAGTGCCCTGGCATAACGGAAAGCACTAATATTTCCCAACAGAGAAGGCAAACTTTTATCTGTGAAAGTCACATTATTTCCCTGGTCCTGTACACATCCATGTGGCCTTCCTAGAGACCTGGGAGAAGTAGATAGGCTGGAGTCTTCGGTGCAATCTGATGGTCTTTTGCTGCCTTGCTGACTGCTCTAGGTGTAATCTATCTGGCAGAATTAGGAACAGCTCAGGGAAAAATAAGATTTGTTGTCTGGGGATGATAAGCAGAAAAAAATATAGGGGGGGCTACCAGTTTGAGCCCTCAGGTCTGAGAATTGTAAAATCTTTGCTTAATTGCGTCTCCATCTGCATCTCACCTCCATGTAACAGTACTCACTGCTGAGCCAGAGGCCTGACCAGAGCCAGGTGTCTTCAGTCAGTGCAGAGACCATCACGCCAGCAGCAACCCACCCCCTCCTGAGCAACGTGCCCCATGGGGACAGGGGGCACGGTACTGGGTGACTCCTCTCCCTGTGGAGGTGCTGGCTTCTCTCCATTGACTGGACAGGGCACATGCAGGGAGTTCCCAAGCCTTTGACACCTTATGTCAGGTGAGGTGACTCCCTGCTGATGTGACTGAAGTGACATAAAGACATATCTAAGCAAATAAGAGGGTGAAGTCTTGAATATGAAAGGACTGCTCAACAGAGGCTAAATTCATCTGTCTGTCTGGTACTATGCCTGTTGAGGCTGCAGTTTGTGTCCTGTAAGTTTATGTGTCATTTCCAACCTGAACAAACTGCCTCTTCGGAGGGTGACTCCAGTGTAGCAGTGGTAGGGCTTTGTTTTTTATGCCTGATGGGTTTCATGCCTCTTGGGAATAAGAGCTGTGAAATTTATCTTCTTGCCAGAATCCATATGGAATTGGTGCATTTTTCCCTTGAGAAGGCCCCTGAAACTGATAGCCATTGCCCAAAGAAGCCACTAAATCCTTGGGCTTGCTGTAGCACGTCAGTCCTTCCCCTTGGGTGAACGATCAGAGGGAGCACGTGGTGCATCCCCGTGTGCTTTGCAGCCTGCCCTGGCAGAGGTGGTGGGCAGGTGCCAAGGCAGGCCATCCCTGAAGCGGGCCATCCCTGCAGCGGGCCATCCTGAGCCAGGCATGGCACTGTTGGAAAGGAGCAGCGCTGCCTTGCCAGAAAAGGCACTGCCACTTCCCCATGGAGGGCACCTGTTCTCCACACTGCATGGCAGAGCATTTCTGCTGCGGCAACATTAGATCAATCCAAGATAGCCACGTATATGAAATCCACTCAATAATCTTATCTGGAAAAATGCTAATTAGATTTCCTTTTGATACTTCTTTTTTTCCTAATTTCAAAATAAGAATTTTGTAAAGAACCTGACTGAGTACCTGAAGCAGCCAGGTGAAATGAAACCCCAAAGTTAAGGGAAAAATAACCATCATCAGGGTCTTGCTTTAACTTCTGATGTTCTAACAGACTCACTGATGTTTTAGGTGGTTCATTTTCCTGTCATACATTAAAGGGACACCAGAGAAATACATTATCATTGTAATTAACAATATTTTTTTTCGTGGCTGAGACATCAAACTCTATACTTTGGAACCTGGGACAATATCTTTATCTGAAGACCTGAGCATTATATCTGACATGTCACTTATCCACACCTTCTTCTGAAGTAGCTGTCATTTTTGGAGCCAGGACAAGAGGGTGCCAGGACTTCAGGCTGATCTGAGACAGCAATCCTTACATTACTATGAAAACATTCAAAATGTAAAATTGTGACATGTTTTAATGAAAATATACAGTTTTTCCTTGCAACAGGCAATTTTCCTCACTATACCCAAATAAAATAGAGATATTCTGAGCAGCTTGAGCTGCGTGCTTCTAGTACATTTGGCAAAAGAATTGTAGATTAGCTATTTCTGAAATAATAAGATCAGGCAGACCTGAAGGAAGTTAATGGACAAAGATGCAGTGTATTACTGCAAAGCTCAACGGATCTACAATCAATCACCTTCTGTTCAAATCCCCTCCACTCAAGAAGGAATTACAGGCATCGTGGGACACAGCCAGCTGAGGGCACACCATGTGGGGCCACCTCTGCTTTTCTGCAGCTGGTAGCCAGAGAGGGCTGCGATGTGCTGCCAGGCTTCAAAAGCCACGTCAGCATCTCCTGTGTGTGGTGCAGATGCAGGGCAATACTGTCATCTGCAGCGATGATGGCTCTGAGCTGTCTGTGGCTCAGCACGGGACATGAGAGCAGAGGCACAGGGAAGGCAACCTAGGAAGAGCCCGGGACTGAGGGGGTGGGAAGAGGGGCCGGCAGACCTTCCCCAGAGGGGATATGTTGGCTGGAAAGCAAAGTGGATAAATGTAATAAAGAAGGTGAATGGGAGCAGGAAGGAAGGCGGGGGGATGAGGTATAGGGCAGAAAGGGGAAGTGTTTAACTGAAATTCAGGTGCAGTTTTGATTTCTGTGCTTTTGCTCTTATGAACATTTCTTAATAAATTCAGGGGACATTAATTGTCCTTCTTGCACTGTTCCAAAGATCTGATCTTGAATTCCTCCTGCAGTGAAAGTCCTTGAGTTGACACTCAGTGCCTCCCCGAGACAATGATAAGCATCAGAGTGAACTGGGGTGCCAGCCTTTGCTTTTTCCCTGGGTCTTGAGGTGCTTTTACTTGTTTGCTTGGTTTCTGACTATAGAAATCCTTGTGCTAGATCTGATGAACCAGCTGGATGAACAAACTGGGTGGTGGCCAATGCCTACTGCTTCATAACAAACTGGGGAAAAATGATTTATGGACAATTTTTGGGCTAGCTTTCTAAAGGGATTTCTTTTTTCTCCAGACCTTGGGCAACTGGAATTTGGCCTGTCTTGAAGCATGCTGTCCCTTATTGTTAATTACCTTAGTGGCATCTGGATATTCTTATTATGAATATAAAATCTGTCCTTTAGAAGGGGGTAGATAATACCAGGCTTTGGAACAGGTGGAAAGGTTCCTACCAAAGTGTCCACCAAATCATAGTTACTTGCAGAGAAGACCTAATGAGAAGTGAAAATAGGAGCCAAAATTTTTAAATAAGAACTGAATAATTTATGTACAGGGTACTTGAAGTTCAACCCTTGTACACTTCTAAATGAGGGGCATTGCTTAATGTTGGCATTTTACGAATTCCCTCCTCTTGAGCTGGAGCAGCCACTTCTTTGCTCTTTGGTGGGAGAACACAGATGTACTTTTTACAGCCTTGATTGACTAAAGGGAGCCACAAAGTCAGATTGTGGCACAAGGGTTCACATGCCAAACACACTGGAACATTTTGTTCTCGAAACACTGCACCGATTTCCACGGCCATGTTTTCTGCCCTGCAGCAGGGGCTGGGATGCATTCCCGCACATGGGCAGAAGCCAGCAGTTGAAAATGTGTAACCTTGACTATTCCTCTCCGCTTGGATCATGGACATCTCTGACCTACAGCAAAACTTCTTGTTTCAGCTGTGGGTTCTGTACAAGCAGCACTGCCAGCTACTTCCCTGCAAGTACCTAGGAAATAAACAGATACGCTACTGTATCAACGTATGTGGTGTATACATAAACATGTGCACAGATAGGTAGCCTTGAACAGCAAAACACAAGCCAGCTGAGGATGAGTAAAGTGGTGCTGAAACTGCCCAATTTGGTGAACGGAAGCTCTTTGTAGCAGCACCCAACCAACGCACCGCTGGCACGTGATGACCTTCCTCTCTGTAGGTCTTTGGAGAAGATGCCAGGGAAAAAGCAGAAGCTGCTGGTATTTGAGACAGTCATGCTTTTTTCCCCCACTTTTGGGCCTCACTCCTACGCTGACGTCTCCGCAGACCTTAGCCCAGCATCTTTGGGCAGACCTTCTATCATCTGCTGGATTTTCAGCTGTTTGAGCTTCCTTAAGATGTGGGTGATTGTTTTTCAGATAAGACACATAGTGTAGGATGGGTATATTATTACCGTGTTATTCTACCTCTGATCATTTCATTAAAAAGATTTTACAGCTCCATCACAAGCTTTTAGGTCATGGGTTAAAACAGGAGGAAAATATGCCCTGGCTTGTGGAAGATAATTTGTTTATGGGGTAAGGGGAAAGGCAGGTGCACAATGGGGAGACAGCAGCCAGATGAAGAGGAACATCTGGAAGCAGTGCAGCTCCAGCTTGTAGACTGCATTCAAAAATAACTTTGTTGGTCTTGTAAGAACTTTTGTGTGTTTAGAGGCAGTTTGTCACCATTTTGCTTTTAGAAGAAACGTTACTGCTCTGTGTCTGGAGGTGGGTGCAGTAACATCATTTTCAGTCCTAACAGCCATCACTAATAATAATCTTCTGTCCTGGATGGTGGAAGGTTTTGTACATTTTGAATCACACCTGTGTTTTTCTGAGGGATGAGTTGAGACTTATGTCTGGTGTTACTGTGCTGGTCTCATGCTGACTTTTGCCCTTTTCACGTGACATTGGCTATGTTACTTAAAATATCCAAATGTAAATGAACAGGACAATTTTGTGACACACCCTTAAGATGAGTTGTGACTCTTGAGATGGCAGGGGAAAGGCACAGTAGGAAGGAAAGTGCAAGACGAGACAAGTACTGAGGTATTGTTTGTAAGTCTTCTTCTCCAGCCTCCAGTATCGATCAAAGCCTACCACCTTATCTTTTTTTTTATTTTTTTTTTATTAATTTAAAACCTAACCAGCCCTTCAACTTCATCTTTTAAAACCTTGGATGCAGATTAATCACTTGCCTCTTTATTTAGGCTGTGCCATAAATGTTCTGTTTCATAGTAGGCAATTGGCCATATAAGATGAACTGGTACAAGACAGACAGCTGTGGGTGGTGTTTCAGGCAGTCTTCAAGCTACTTAAAGCTGCCTAACACACCATAGCATGAACCGTGAATTCATATGTTTGTTCTGCCACTTGACCACTAGCTCCCCCCAAACTGCTTTTGGCCCCTCCTAGGGGTTAGCCATTGGGTTAGGACATGATGGCTTAGAAAACAAGATGACGGTCAATACTCCTATGTTTGGCAGAAATAAACACAGGGAATTATTGTCTCTTCTTACAAGACACCTATCTCCTTCTTCCTGCCCTCTGCTAGCATCCATCTACAGGATCTGAAAGTGGCAACATTTTCTCCCAAATGTTGTAGGAAGACACAGTCTCTGTGTGACTGATATTCTTCCCTTTCTTCTAAGGGCCCTGGACCTTGTAAAGATGAGATAAATGTCTGTGAATGATAGCAATCCATAGCCAAAGGGAGTAGTTTGTTTAATGGTAGTGCTCAC
The DNA here is from genome assembly GCF_023634155.1 of Falco peregrinus. Classification (NCBI taxonomy): domain Eukaryota; kingdom Metazoa; phylum Chordata; class Aves; order Falconiformes; family Falconidae; genus Falco; species Falco peregrinus. The sequence continues at coordinate 85,142,690 of NC_073721.1, forward strand.
TTCATAGCTAGTTTCTGCATTTTGTCATTTTATTCCAGTGAATTTGAGGTTTCATGATGAAATTTCATAGGCAGATTCCTTCCAGCTAACGAACCATTACGGCTAGTGTAATATTGCTTGCCTGCCTTCCTTCCTTCCTCCCTCTCTTCGTCCCTCCTTTTCCTCCCTTCCTTCCATCCCTCATTGTGCACCCGCAGGAGAAACGAGACTGAGGCCCCACAGCCAGCCCCAACAGTCCCTCCTCCTCCACCTCCTGCCTTCCTGGGGCAGAACCTTTGTTCAACCTTTGTTCTCCCTCCTCAGTGGAGAAGAGGGGTAGAAAAGAAGCTTACAGCATAGTTGAGCCACGTTGAATTTTTCTGTTAACTAATACAACATGTTCAAAGCTCTGACCTTGTATAAGCAGATTCATCCAGAGGAAAAGAGATGTTAGGAAAAAACAATTGTGAAAGATAAAGTAGTCACTTGAAAGTGATCCGGCCGCGCTGTGCCATGGCTGTCTCCGAGCAAAGGAGAGTCTTTCTGGGTCTGGAGAAAGTTAGCAAAGTGTAGCACTGCGTTGCGGGGGGCAGATGCAGAACCACATATGTTAATACCTGCTCTTGACAGAGTGTAGACCTGAACAGCAAAATTCACATGTGTATCAGAGTCATCACTAAGACATGAGCTTTAAGAAACCCCAATTTGACTTAAGAGTGCCTCTGGTAAAAGAATTCACATTTAAACTTCAGCTGCAAACCCTGAAGCTCTGTTAAATATATCTGGGGTTATGTTTTAGTGACCATCCACAAATTCAGCAAAAGTTTATCAAAAGGCTCCCAGAGAGAGGTTCATGAGCCCTTTTGTTGAAGCTGCCTGAATGAAACCTGGAGAACTGGAAAAATGTACACAATCTTTGAATGTTGTGGTTCAGCCAAATCCCTTCACCAAATGAAATGGTGAAGCCTGGAAAGTTGCGTAGCTTGGTTACATACGCAGTAAAGATGCCATCTCTGCCCTGGGGAGCTTATGGTCTAGGCTGACATTCAGAGCCCCTCATCTGTCTGCATTTCAGAGTACTTACTCATGGATAAATATGAATGACAACATTAATTTACCACCCAGGGGTTGGGAAGACAGATCTGATAGTGCTTGTGGGGGGGTGGCCCTCTATATTACAGAAAACATAATGTCAAATAAGGGAAGCCAGCTAATCACATCAACACCTACCACAGAGTCTCTATTTACTGGAACTCTAGATGTGGGGAGCTTGTTAGGGACAACTAATACTAGTGGGGCTATGATGTAGTATTGACCAACCTGTCAGATTTTGGTGGTATCTGTAGAAATGCTAAGGGGAATTAAAGAAACTGCAAAGGGAGGATAAGAGGGAATTTTGTCCATCCTTATGTTGACGGGAAAAATGCTTTAAGAGATTGTGTCATGGGGACATTACATTGTCAGACCCCATAAATGACTATTTCTCAGTGCAACAGGACCCACATGTTTAATTGTGGGCAGTTCTCATGCCAGACCCCGCTCTTATGCTGCAGAAAGTGCAGACATTTGCTCAAGTGGGACTACCAGGGGAAGAGGAGCCAAATGTGAGCAGGATGATGCAGTGGAGCTGGTATTTGCCCCACAATCTGAGATGAACTCAAATGGGGGTGCTGATCTGAGGGGTACCCCAACACTTAGATAAGTCCCTGAATGTGGCAAACGTGACACTAGCCTTTAGGAAAGGTTCCAGGAAGATTTTCATAATGTTCCATAAAAATTAATGGAAATTAACATGCATAAGAATAAGAACAATATAATGAGCCACATGGCTTTTGTAAAGGGAAAGTAAGTCCTACAAATCTAGTGGAGTTCTTTAAAAAGTCAGTACGAACACAGAGGAAGGTAATCTAGCAGACCTAAAACCACTCGAATTTCTGAAAGAGCACTTACAAAAGATAACTAATGAAAGTAAACTCTCTTGGGGCAATAGAGAAGCTCCTCTCATAGATCAATTGCAAGTTAAAGGAAACAAGGAAAAAGAATAGGCTCCAATAGTCATCTTTCACAATAGAGGGAGGTTACCCGCAGTGTCCTTGGAGAATCCTCCTGGGACCATGGTTCAGGATATTCAGAAATGATGGTTCAGAAAAAGGCATGAACAGTGAGGTGACAAAATACAGATGATACAGTACTGATCTGGGTAGTCAAACCAAAAACTAAATGGAAAGGGTTGCAACATGATTACAAATGACTAGCTATAAAAAAGGAAATTAAATGTTGCAGAAGTAATACATATGGAAAAAGCCAGTCCTGACCAGACAGACCGCATGGCAGGCCTTAACGGGCTTATGACTGCACTGGACAGCCAGATGTGAGAGCTACCTGAGAACAACAGTGGCAGTCAGGAAAGAAAAGCAACTGTTGTGTGGTTCACCCTGTAGCTGATCTGCAGCCTACTGCTTTGAGGGAAACAGTCAGACAGCTCGGCTGGAGAGAGGGGATGGAGAGGGAGATGCTGTATAAAACAGGCAAATGTTGCCTTTTCAGAGGTCAACAGTCTTATTTACTGGATTTGGGGCTCCCAGCTACCACTGGATCCAATTCAGCTGAGCACATGCAGCAGGACTGTAGAAATAGTTATTACTGACCACCTATCTCCCCTTATGGAGTGAGTATTAGTATCGTTGCCTTATAGCTGGAGAACCAAGGCAAATGAAGTGATTTGACTAAGAACTTGGAGGGAGGAGGGGATGCAGTGCAGTGGGAATGCTGCAGTCTATGTCTCCCAGTTTTGGGCCCAGAGCACTGGATTTCTTTCCCCACATTGCTCTTCAGCTCTCCTTTTGCATGGCCAGAGACTGTGGGAATTACTTGGCAGGAGAATTAACTCAGCTGCAAGATGCCAGCTGAGAAATCATCAGTGATTTCCAGTCCTGCAAACACAGGTCTGAAGGATCTGGAGCTACACACATTTTCTGCCCTGTGTGCACAAGTCCTGTGACCTATGCCCTGGCTGTATGGCTGCAGACATGAGAGAGGAGAAATTGGCACTTATATATGCAAAAAAACCCCACTGATTTCACTGATCTCTTGAAGTCTGTTTTCATCAGGTCAGAAGTGCCATCTTCTGGGACTTTCTTTTATCTAAGATAGAGTCTTCTCCCTGTCTAGTGCTAGTAATACATGGGAGAGTTATACACAGGGGGGACTCTGGGCTTAGGCAAAGCTGACAGCTGTCTGCAACACACTTTGGCTGCCACATCCTTTGCCTGTACTACAGGTTTGGAGAGCTAAAAATACCGTTGCTTTCACTTACTGAAGTAGCTACACTGTTTATTGTAGGAGTGATGCTGATCCCAGCACCAGCTGTTTGCACCGAACTCCCCATTTCCACCCTTCTTGTGGTAGCAGAATCAGTCAGATCTGCCTTCCAAAGCCTATCCACCCCAGCTTCACTCTTTTCACCAGCAGAAAATCCAGGCTTAGATTCAACCCCAGATCCATGGTGCAGGAGCATGCACTTTGGTCTATACTGCCATGAAGCCTTGAGCTCCTCAGTTCCAGCTGGGAGGACCACCATTGTCAATGGGACAAGCTGTAGCATTGTGGAGCTCAGTGTGGGCTACGCAGTGACACTCACCCTCCTTCCCAGGCTTCCTTTGCATCCCAGACAAGCCCCAGACTGTTGCAGCTACACAGCCACCAGTATTTGAGCTAAGTAGTTTAACTCCACGCTGGAGAGTTATACATGAGGGGCGGTCCCAGTAGCAGTGCAGCCTAGATGGAGAACAGGGAGGTGACAGTTGGTTCATATGGAGGGACCCTTAGAACAGGTGTATGGCCATGAGCTCAGCCATGGTAGGCAGTGGCAATACCTCCTGCATACCAGGTCCCTGCCTTGCAAAGGTGTAGCTCATGTAACCACAGGTCACGTTAACAAAAGTGCTCAGCATCTAAAACCTCCCACTTACATCACCAAGTATATAAAAATAGGTGCATTGTAGGGGAATGCTGTGAGCTGTTTGAGGTGTCTGGAAATCAGGCCACTTCTTGAAGGGCTGTAGTTGCACCTCTGGACAGCTGAGCTGCTGCTGTTGTTTCCTGAAAAATTGAGCCTACTGTGTCCAACTCGCCTACCTGAAGCAGAGCAGTGGGAAGAGGCACACCTCTCCCAGAACTTGTCTAGGCAACATGAGACAGGCATTTTTCTCATGATGTCATTGTCCTGGAAACTTTTGAAAGCACATTGCAGAGGAGGAAGCCTTGTGGGTCTGAACTCCCCATGAGCCTCCCCAAATGGGCCAAGCTTTGATGAAACCAACTCATTATCAAAAGCGGGGAAAAACATGTTGGACGTTGTTTACCACTGAGATCACCCTGGTGGTTCTTCCAGCTGCCTGAGGATATCGGTGAAGACAGAAGGAGGGAGAGATGGAAAGAACCTGTTTTGAAGTTTCCATCCTCAAGGTGACATGTTTTCTTTCAACTTATTTGCTCTAAAAAGCCTCTTGAGAATACATCTACCCATGGTCTCTGCATCTTTGGTTCTGGGTGAGATCCATAGTCTGAAATTGCTTCTGGGGAACTTTGTTTACCTTTGAATCTTTTTTATGACTTTGCTTTCCTTGTTTGTCTTGGCATTGGAGTGGATAACGCTGAATATAAGAAAATGGTTATAATGATTCCCATACAATTAGAGGCAACTCCAAGTTTCAGCCTTCTTGACAATATGGTTCAGCCCTGGGAGTCTGAGCTCTGTACTGCTAGAAGTTGCCACATTCTCATGCTGAAACTGGGAGGATTTCACAATCTATGGAACCCATCACAACAGGGAATGAGAAGTTGCTTCCTGTTATATACACTAGAAATTATAAGAAATGTGAGAAAAATCCTGCTAGAGGTCTCCAGTCATCCTATAGTTAACATCTTTTGTTGTCTCTGAGTTGGTTAAAAAACAAGAACATGATGAGGTTTTTCAAATTATTTTGTCAATGGTTCTCTGAGCTGCAAGGTGACTCAGAAAGGGCCAGGTCATGGCCCTGCACTGCAGGCAAATCCACTAACACCAGTGGATTTACTGGGCACATTCTATGTTTGAAATCATTATTTGTATCCAAAGCTCCTTTAGGGTGGGGACTTCCAGACTGATCTGTACTGCACCAGTTTGAGCTTTTTCCAACGGGGACCTGAGGGTTGAGCACTTGAAGGACAGTCAGAGGATGGAAAATCTGATAAGGACTCAAAATGTGATCCTTGACAAATTATGTAAAAAGTATAAGGTTTCTCTGGGAATGGTCATAAACCCCCCCAACCTAATAAAGAGGCAATGAAAGCCAAGGGTTGGCTTGATTTTTGATGCTCGTTTCTTTCCCCTGGTCAGCACCAAAATAAGACAAGCTTGGTTCTAGCTATTCCTTGCCAGACTGAAAAGTGTTGAGCACCAGACTTCCAGTTCCCAGAATATATTTCTACTACTTTATCAGGAGACCAAAGCAACAAGACTCACGAGTGAAATTTTAAGACTTCTGGGGACATAGGTGGGGTGAACACACTTGCTTGCATTAAGGAAGGTGCTTGCCCACATGACTAAATGGTTGCCAACCCCAGCTTCAATTGATGGGTTGACATTTGGCCAGCTGGGTTGTTAAAATGGGTAGCACCAAACTGTTACCCCTTTGCTGGGCTCCTGAGGGAGCTCACAAGAGCTCTCATAAAAGGAATCTGGTGACAGGTGGACCCTGCTGCTTTGGATGTTCATTTTATACATGCTCACATGCTTTATGACTAGAGAAGACCCCTGAAGAACTTTTAGTTTAAAAATAAGCCAAGAAATGTTACAACCATAGAATCATAGACTATCTCAAGTTGGAAAGGACCAATACGGATCATCAAGTCCAACCCCCTGCTCCTCGCAGGACTACCTAATAACCATCTGACTAAGAGTGCCGTTCAGATGTTCCTTGAACTCTCACAGGCAATGGCTTAGCTATGTATCTATTTTTTGATGGATGTGCTCCTTACACTTTGGGATCCATCAATAATGCAACATAAACAACTGTTCTCCCGGTATCTAAGCAGTATGCCCCCTTTCCACCAGGGGCTGGCTAGGGAATGTACAGTGATTTTCTGCTCTCTCTCTTTCTGTATACTGATTTGTCATCTCTAAATTTCGGTACCTCTGAACTACTTCCTTTTAGAACCGTGCATAGTTTATTTTACTTCAGTTTGCATTAGTTAGTACACAATAAACAGTAGCACAGCAAGATCTGGAGTTCTTTTGTGCTCAGTTTTTATAGACACACAGGAAGAACTCATGGTCTAAGGGGGTAGCATTCAGAAAAAGTACTGGATTTGTGCTGATTAAGAAACCCAATCATTAGGAAGAGAGAAGATTTTTCAACATGCTGGTCCATGAATGGACAAACGACTACAAAGAGAGATATGGAAAATCCTGAGTGAGTTTATGCACCAAAGAAGCTGTCTGAATTATTTTACTTTGGTTTCTTAAGACAAGAAAGGGTCAAGCAAGAAATCTTTGTATCTTTTTTGCTTTACAATAACTACAGTGTGTCTGCTTATAAGGCAGAATGTGGCTTGATGGTTCTTATATGCATCAATACAACCTGAAGGGACTTTTCCTTCAATTTCCCTTTCTGCTTTTCTTTTCTTTCCCTTTTCTTTCCTCTTTCTTCCCCACCCCCCCCACCCCACCCCCACCCCGCTGCATTTTTACAAAAGGAGTTTACTTGATTTCAAGAGCTTGTGTGGTTTTCATTAGGATGGCAGTCTTTTGAAATGTCATAGGAATGCCCAGCAGAAACTGAAATTGATATAAAAGGGGCTGACTCAGATCACCCTCTGCACCCTGCTATCTTGCTTCAGCTTGATTGGTTTCAGGTTGGAAAGTGGGGAAGTCACATTTCGGGGAAAAAAGTGATGAAAGGAGAGAAAAGAAAGTGAATGAAAGGGAACCAGTTTTCTCCAGTCTTCATTCGCTTTCTGACCCAGCATGATTAGTATTGAATGTTGTGAAGAGTATATTCGCACTTTGCTGATCTTTAGGAAGAATGTTCTGAATAAGGACTCTCCAGGTAATACGGACACAGCATGCAGCAGTAGAAATGTAGTTAAGCAGCTTACAGCATGCAGCTAGGACATAATCTGATAGTATGAATCTTGCCAGAATGAGACTTACCTGAGCAAAGCCTTTCACCAAGTCATCTAAGCTAACTAGAACTCGCTTCCCCGGTTTGGCTGGGAATTACGTACACAGTGATGAGTATGACTAGTCTGGCACAGGTGTTTATGTGAGCATATATGCGTACACACACACATGTACATGGACATCTCTTCAACTGTTGTTTGAGCTGTCACAGAGCTGTTTCTTTTGGAAAAGAAGGGGCTTGTTCTTGAGGATGACATTTTTCCTGCTTTTCCCAGTCACCTAATGGCAGGCACATCCCCTCTTTGGCTGGGCAAATGGGGGTCTCTCCCCAAGGGACTGCACATTCTTCCTGAAACACAGAGTATATGGTGCACCAGGCATGTGAATGGGGGTGGATGGGTTTCAAGCTTATTTCTTTCTCTTTTCCACCCCAGAAAACTGCAGAGGTCCTTCCCAAAGACTAGTGAGGGTGAGGTGCCATTCTGGTGATACTCTTCAACACCCTTCTTTTCTTGCTTGCATTTGTAACCCAGAGACCACTCAGAAAACCACCCTTGTCTTGGTTGCAAAAGCTGCTAAGAATTTGCTTTCAAAGAGTGTCCTTTTACAAAAAAATACCCAGCAGGAGATTCAGCAGCCTCCCTAACAGCACTTAAAGAAAGATTTCTGAGCATGAAGACAGAATCGTTTTGCTACCTCCCATGTTCACTCTTAAGGCCTCATTTGCACCTTTTTCTGTGTCCTTAATCTGTACGGTACACTTACTAGTGCTCAACCATCAGCTCAAACAGCAATACTGGACATGGAGTAAGATCACCTCATGCAATATGGGTCCTGTATTGCTGGCTGGTCAATGCTGTCAGCTGGAATTGAAGGATGCTCAACTCCTTTGAAACTGGGCATGAGCTGAGTTCAATCCACCTCTGGTGAAAGACACTAATTTGCCTTCAGCCTCCCTCCCCACACATGAACATGTAACTTTGGCCTGATGGCAGCTGAGAAATCTCTTTGCTCAAGGGTGGAGAAAAACAAGACTGATGGTTGGCAATCAGAATCTTAGAAGAAAGCTTCCTGCCCTTCCCCACTCACTACATTTTTGGAATATCTTGGAAGTCAACATGTAAGAAAAATCCTCATCTTGGTAAATATTGGCAGTTCTGCCCATGGCTGTCTTATCTAACTCAGTCTTATGGGTCTCCCCAACACCATCACCTAAGGCAGAGCTGACAGAGTTAACACAGAAGTACAAAAGCCAAGAAAGGTCTAGCAACAAAGAAGCTTACTGCTACTGCCCAGTGCTGCAGTACATATCTTGGAAAATGTGCCCTTCACCTTCTTTTTTCCCCCTTTTCTTTATTTACCTTCATGGTGTTGCCTTCCCCCTTGCCTTTTAAAATCTGCAATTTCAATCTTGCAGAATTTGAGCAGGTATCTGATTTGCTCACTCTTTAACTAAGTGTTGGTCAAAGGTTCCCCTCTGATGTCCCCAGAAGTCAAATTCCCATCTACAGAGCAAAACCAACAGGGTAAGATCACACTCACCTTCATATTGTGCCCTCACCTCTGGGCCCATTCTCCAAGACCTCTTTGGAGTTGATGGTTTGAGACTGATGGTTACGATGACAGTCTCTGTGAAATTGAGACCTAGTGCCCAGGTACTAAGACAGATCTACAATCAGAAGACAATGCCTTGCTATTTCCATTTCTGTCTTGGGACCTAGTTTTGATATATAAATTCTCTTCTTAACCCCAGAGGCACCTCACCCCAATTGCAAGGAGCAAGAGGGGGCAGTGTTCCTTCACAAGCAGGAGAAATTAGAAAGACCACTCCCAGGAAGAGGTGGCATCTTAGAGGCAATTCTTGCCTCCGCTGAAATCAGTGAGAAGCTTTGATGGTCCCAGGTTTCCACACATGTGACCAAGAAGGATCAGTCTTCAGCTAGGCAGGTGGGCTGGAAATGAGTTAGAGAAATACAGGGTTTGTTTGCTTTTATTCCCAAAGCTGATGGTCACTGGCATGATTTTATCACTCTTGTGAATGGCATTTGGGTAACAGGGCCAGGAGCATGTGTGTTCACACGGGGAGCCAGAAGCTGCCTCTGCACAAGTAAGTGCTGAGAATGGAAGTAGCGTGGCCATGTTGGCCTGGGGGCAACACTGCAGAGACACTGCTTTGCTTCTCTGTCCTGGCCCCATGCCGCACTGTGCATGTGTGCACACTGCCAGGGATGGGGGCAGGTTGGAGGTCCCTCTGTCATGCTCCGTTGCACATGAAAGCCACAGCCTTGGATGACTATTCTCTCAACTGGCTGAATTTCAGAGAGAAATCTGCACCCTTAATAAAAACTTGCTTCACTTAACACTGGGCCTGGCCTCAGAAGGATACTGAAGCCGCCTGTTTTTGTGCTCAAGGATTACAGATCCAGTCATTTCCACTGTGGAAAAAGTCATCTGAGATGGTGTGTTGCTCCTTCCAAACTATGTTAGTCATGGGGAGCAGACGGCTTGCTACCCGGAGATCCCAGGGCCTGTTAAGGCACAGAAAGAACAAAGTAGTCCTTCTCTCCAGAATATACAAAGAAACATTTACTCAACATTTGCCTCTAATGCAGCAAAAGCACTAAAAAAATGAGAGGAGAAGGAAGGACATAAAACATAGGGAATAAGCCAAATGAGAAGACGAGGGAGGGGAAATGCGATTCCTAAAACCAACCACCATCTTCTGTCCAAAGCTCTTAGGCCTAAGGCCTCTCTGACAGGGGATTCTCCTCTTCTTGTGTGATCACGGTCCCTTCGCTCTTCAGGCCTCCAAATAACAATCCAGATGGCCTTTCGAATTATAGCTTGCTGTAATTATAGCTCAACCTATGATGAGTTGCCACGCACCTTTTCTTTGCAGTCTCCTGATGGACCCATGCTTTGTAAATCCTCAGGTCGAGTGAACAATAAGCACTTCAGGGGAGAGGATTTAGGAATCTGAGGTAGAGGTCAAGACACAGCTGAAGAAAGAGTCTTTCTTTTAGTAGAGAGTGGAGAAGCCCATGCTCACAATGAGATGCTGTGATACAGGGACCTGCAGTGTGGTTGTGCGGGTCTATGCGAAAGAGATGCAGGAAAGAGTCATTGCAGAGCAAGTTAACACTAGGGGCCTGCATCTAGTCAGCAGAGGAGGGTGGATGGACCATAACAGTCCTAAGAAGGCTGCTATCTGGCAAGACAGAGCTTAGACAGAGGCATCACATGGCATTTATTCATTTGTCCATACACATTCCTGCAAACCAAAGCGGGGCTAATAACCTCTCCACTGGCTGCAGGCATCTTGGGGCCACCACAAAGGGGACCCTGGTCAGTGCCGTGACACCAGCCACGTTCATGCCTGTGAGGCCAGGAGCAACCCCAGCCAGCCAGCTGCTGTGGCCTGAGGAGTTCGGGATGCACCAGTGGTTTTGATTATGTTTGAACTTCCTGTTCTACAATTGACAATTGCCATAGTCTGGAAATGTTTCTTCTTACCAGTGCACTAGGCAAAAAAGGATAAATAAACTATTTTTGTGGTTTGTTTTAGTTGCTGCTGGCATCTTAGAGGTCCTGAAGTAGAGGGCACAGGACACAATAGGGAAGAGAACAGACCATCTTTCAGGGACCAGCTGACCTTTCAGACCTCTTGAGCCTTCACAAAAACTTTGCCAGTTACAAACCAGCTGTGGAATCAGGAACTCCTTTTGACGTCACTGCTGGAAAGTCATAATTAGATAATTTCCCAAACCATGCGGGTCTCAAGTGCCTCAGCTTCACCTTTAGCCCTGGACCAACTCACCCAATTTAGTGGTTAAAGGTTCAGTGCTGTGTCAGGTCAAAATTATTTTTGAGAAGATACCTATTGTTTCAAAATGGATTTTGCTGTCTGATACTATTTCAGGATACCTCCTTCCCTGTGTGCTTCCAATGCCTCAGCATTCAGCCCAGCTGCTCTAAGGAGAATGGCAGCAGTCCTGAACTGTCTCTCACCGTAACCATCCAAGCAGCCTTCACCTCCTAAGCAGCCATGAATACAATCCAGCTCCCAAAAGGCATTTGGAAATGCTACAGTATATTTATATTATATACCATTGCAAGGAAGCTGATAACAGCAAATAGCAAAAGTAATAAGCCTGTCTGTTGGCATAAAGTCTAGCACTGTGCTTTAGAAACAGTAGCTGTTTAACTATAAACTTCTGGATTAACTTAACACATTGCTAGCAGCACAGCGAGCCTCCCACATGCCTCTGACATGGATGGAAAATGTAGCTATGCCTCTTGAGACACAGAAGGTTACAGCACAAAGGAAAGAAGGATACCAGTATTAATGAAAGCACAAAGATGATATTTCTTGTGAAACAAACATGTAATAGCATAAAAAGAAATGAGGATTTTCCCTTCCTTCCACTCTGTTTTCAATATTTCCATTTTTTTCACCTCGTAGGTTAAGTCCAACCTTAGCAATTTAATTTTAATTAGTTACTTCACTCTAATTTAATATGAATTCCATGAAATCACTGATTTTACTTTCCCCAAAAAACGATACAGAATAAGGCCCCTGATTTTAATACACTGCCTTGGTCAGAGTAGTGGTGTGAGGCGGGTAGTGTATGCCTGCTGTTAGGCTAAATGCACTTTAACTCAGCCGCAGTAAGCCACAGGACAAAGAGGAAAGGTAAGACCATTGTGATCACAAAGAAAGCACTGGGCCTTCATGGGGCACAGGAGTTAAAAGGGAGCTACGTGATAGCACCATCATTGTGTTTATTTGGGGATTTTCTTTTCAGTGAAAATGAGAGGGGCCTGCCAGACCTCTGTGTGTCAGGTTAAGCATATTTCTGATGTTTATTCCTGTCTGCATTCCATTCATTTTTTTCTGTATGCCCTAAAATATCATTTGAAGTTTATTACAGTCACTCTGAGAAAGAACACGTGGTAGGTTTGGCCTGATGTCTGATTTTTCCTGTTCCCTCAAAGTACAGTATTTTGTGGTTGACCTGCCTCCTGCGAACCTTTGCTTCATGTTGCCTGGCTGAGTTCTTGCAATAGGCAATTTTCTTTTTTTAATAAGACACTCATCCCCCTTGTCCAGGAATGGATAAAGGGCATGAGGCTCTGTTATATTGCTCTAAAATAACAACTCTCTGCTTGATGATTTTCCTCTGGATACTAATAATAAAAAATCCGACACAGAACATGTATTTTAGATGATTCTGAAATTTTATCTATGGAATCAGAAATGTTGCTTTTGAAATGAAGCCTCTACAGCGGTCCCTGGGTCACACAGGCAGGTCTCCTAATTTTAAAGGGCGTAAAAAGAAAGCCTCAAAATCACTGGGTGGAGAGATACCTGAATTTGTGCTCCACAGCATGGTACTTCAGAACAGACTTGCTCTGCCACCTGGGGCTCTGCAAATGTGCTGAAAAGCAGGAAAGTTCCCAGGCCCTAGCAGATGCACTGTGAATCTGCTTGGGCTCACTGGTTTGATGCAAGACCTCCAGACTCACCTCAGCACAGGCAAACCTGAGTTTTGCTGGCCAGGAGTGATGGGCTGAGTCTCTCCTGCCACAGGAAAGGGAAGAGAGGAAAGAGAGTACTGTGGAGAGCCTGCAATGGTTATTTCTACAGGTTCCTGGGAAGCAGCAGCCACACTGCATAAGCGAGCCCTCACCCGGCCTCTACACTAGCCTGACCCAGATGTGAAAGGCAGCTTCCCCCTTTGCCTGGACTTACAGCCCAGCTCTGGCCTGGTGGTTCAATTTATACCTCAAAGAGCTCTTAAAATACAGCGCTCTCTTTTTTTTTTTTTAAGGGGTAGTGGAGAGGATCATGCACCAGCCTAATCCTAAATGAGTGAGATGGTGGGTAGGACCAAAGGGGAGCTAAGAGCCACAGGTGTGCAGAAACCTCTGTGAGAAGAGTGCAACGCTGTTGCTGTGTTGTCTGAGGGGTGTCTGCTTATCCAAAAACAGAGGAAGCTGCACTGCAGCTCTTTCCCAGGAGCCCTCAAGGCAAGCAATTTCCAAGAAAGTCTGAGTAAGCACGTGGATTTTTGAAGCACTTAGAAAAACTGTCTGTAAGACAGTGAATCTCTATCTTTAATTATGGTGGTGCTGTTCCCTTATTGTACCTAGCAGGGTGTGTGTGGGAGGAAAACTCTTCAATTGCCTTTGTCTACTTGAAACTTAAAATAAAGAAATACAGGAATAAACGGACACAGACATAACTACACAGAAATGCAAAAACCAGTGTGTGTGTGTGTCTATATATATACACACAGGTATACGTATTCTGATTTGCATTACTGTCACTTTTCTTTTTTCTCCCAAGCAGACAATCTTCTCTTCCAGGCCCCAACTGTAAATTTCCTAAGGCACTGACTTAATCTCCCCTCGATCTGTCCTCATCGCTGGGATCACTGGGATGGAGGCCTGGAAGCGAAGCATCCAGGACCTCACAGCCAAAGCAAAACAATGGCTCCTTTCCCCAGCCTCCTAATAAGTTCAAGAAGTTATGTGAAAACAAACAAAGCAGTGACCTGGTCACATAGCTGAGCTCTCCAGCTCACGTGCTGTGCCATACCGTGCCATGCCACCAGGGCCGGTGAGCCCTTGCCAACCTGCGGGATGTGATGGCTATGGTGGTGAAACCCACGCTCCCGCAGGTGGGCATGCTGCCCAGTGTGCTTTCTGCGAGAGACCCTGGGAACGTCAGCCCCTGTGTCACCCCTGCTCAGTGCCGCTCCTGGGGTCAAGGCTGGGGGTGGCATCATTGCCCACCTGTGTGATAGCACGTGTGGTGTGAAGAAGCGGTGGTACAGCCTGCATGCCCTGCGCTTCTGGGCCCCCGAGGTCTCCAGAAGTGCAGAACCACTTCCTTGTGGAAAGCTGGTGTTGTCTGGTGGCATAATGAGCTTTCTGGAACAATTCTTTGCTTTTTTTCCCATAAAGTTTGCCTGATTTACAGCGCTCTGACGTTATTTAGTCATAAGGACTCAAATGAGTTGCTTGTACATGGCAAACCAGAAGAGTAGTGTTACTGCACTGGATGGTTTTTGGAGCATGCAGATGTCTTCTTACAATTGTGTAAGCCATCACAACACAGTTAAGTTACGAGTTACTTCAGCTGCTGTTCCCATCAGTATTATATGCCTTGGTTTGCTCTGTGTGTGGTTTGGAGGAGAAGTTGTATCTGTGTGAAGAAAATCCTTTCAAGCAGACTTTGTGTGGTGCTTCCAGATCCTAAAGAACACAAATCTCAGAAGAGGAATTTGTTGCACTCTGCTGTGTCACCCGCATGAGCAACACACCCGAGGAGACAGGGGGACAGAGTCATCGCCTCAAACTTGAACATCTCCGCAGGGTTACAAATGCAGCTCCCAAGGCAAGTTAACACATCGAGGACATGGCACTGCTGATGGCAGTGGGAATTTTGCTCTTTTTAGCAGAATTATGATTGAAACTCTTTGCTATTTATTTTTTTTAACATTCACTTTGAAAAAAACCCACATTTTTTATGAAGCTGTCTTTCCCTGAAAAAATATTGCTGATGTTCAAGGCTTTGCCCTGGCTGCTCTGACCTGCTGGTAAGTCAAAGCTTCAGTTTTAGCATAGTGCAGCTGCCCCGAGTAGTCATACAAGTGACAAAACAGGGAAGGACCATGCCTAGTGGCCGCAGAGCGGATGCTGTCGTGTGGTATGGGCTGTGAGGCAGCCCCCAGCATGCTGGGCTGCCCTGGGAACACCTGGGCTCAGTGTCTGCATGGAAATAAAGGGCCTTTCAAAAATATACCTTTATTTTGTAGTGCCAAGCATGCTTTAAAAAAGCATGTCCTAATACAGCTGACTGGTCAGCCTGTGTTCAGATGAGGAATCCACTGGGTGGCCAGGCTTCCAGCTGTGCCATGCCGTGGCTCTGCGAACAGCAGTAGCCCCTTGCCCTCCTCCAGGGTGGCTGTACTGGCAGAACCTGTGGTAATGGCAGTGTCACCATCACCGCATGAACTCCACCCCTGACCCATCCTCCCTGAGCATCTCTGTGCTCAGCCAGGCACATCCTTATGCAGGGCTCCACTCCCGCCTGCGTGAGAGGCTTTGCTGCAGCAAATGCTGACTTCTGAGGCCAAGTTTACATTAAAAGAAGTCATTTGTGCCTGAAGGAACGAATGTGACATTGTTTTTTCACTTTCCTGCTGTGCTTCTATTTTTTTCATCTTGTCCCTCGTTAAGCATCTCCCTGTTGCAGCGCAGGCAGCCCTTTACTCCCCAGTTCCAGCTATGCAGTGTGCTTTACAGTTTTTCTCAACTACTGCATTAGAACTTCCAGATGAATTCTCAGAGTGAGTGTTGCCTTCAAAAGTGCCTGCGAGACCATTTAATCTTTTCAGTAACCTCAGTAGGTGGGTCAACACCACTGCTCCTATTGTGCGGAGGGCAAGAGCAAGTCGTTGGGGGTCTGAGCAGCTTGTCCAAAGCCATGGAAGGAGTCACAAAGCTTGGATAATTAGGCCCGATGTCTCACTTTCTCGTTTGGTCTTGAAGACACGGTTTTCTCTGACCTGGTTTTCCTTCAGCATGTCTTCTGAAGTGCCTCCAGACTGGCCCGAGGGGTGTCTGAAATGAGGAGGTACATTTTCCTGGGGTCTTCATACTCAAGCCCTATTTCTTCTTGATACTTGCCTATCACGCAACCTCAGCTTGCTGGGAACAATAGAGGTTTTGTTATTCATTAAGGGGCTTAAATTAACTGAAAGAAAAATTCAGGCTCTTCCTTAAGAAGCTTATAATTTAATAGGTGAAATGTCAGGGAAAAATCAATGCAAGTCTGTTTCCTCTCTGCTTCATTATGCACTCCATTAAACAGCTTTTATGTTCTGTTTATAGGTTGGTTGTGTATTTCTTCTTTTTTATTTTTTTTTTTATTATTTTTATAAAAGAAACATTTTTACATTTATGATGTAAAGCAAGCTGGGCTGAGAACCAGAACGACAAGAAATGTGTTTGGCTCCAGCAAGTAATCTGTGAGACCACAAACACCAAGATGTCCCTTGCAAGAGGCTCAGTGGTGGGACACTGTGGAGGGGAGGTGGGTGGGGAAATCAAACACATTCCAGGCAATTCGCTGATTGCAAATCTTCAGAGGTATAAAATGTTCCTAAATTGCTACGTTCCCCCCTGTGGTGTTAAGAGAGATCGGATCGCCCAACCTGGAAAGAGAAAACCACAAGCGACTTGTTAACGGTTCTGCCTCACCCCTACCGTGAGGAGCAAAAGGATGCCTTTCCCAGTTTGTAAACACTGCCTCGTTGACTGAAGGGATGTTCTCGCCCGGATGTGGCAAATTTTATAGCTGTGTGAATAAGAAACAGAGCATGCAAAGGAAAGTATTACAGTTTAGGGGGTGATAAAACTTAATGCCACCCTGCTCCATTCCCCTCCCACCTCGTGCTTTCTCAAAATGTCCGTTGGGAATCTTTGGCTTTGGTGAGGCTTAGGAGGCAAAGCGGACATTAAAACAAAGTTTGGAGACCAGTAGAGATGCCATCCAGGATAATGCCTTTATTTTCCTTGAGCAATAGAAGATAATAGCTCATGGCTGGATCATGAGGTTGAGAATGAAGTTTTAAAAAATCTTTTTTTCCTTTAATTTGCCACAGGATTGCTCAGAAAAGTTATTTTGTTGCTGGATATCTCAGTTTTTTCCAAATCTACTGTGGGGAAAAATCTTGCCCAGCTTGGACCAAGGCTATGAAGGTTAATTTACCATTATTTGTAAAGTATCACCGAGGGCAAAGCCCTACTGAAGTGTCCAAGGGGAGAACTGTCAGCGATAACGGTGCTGTGGTTACACTGCTAAGCCACCTCCCACACGGCAGGGCCAGCCTCTGCATTCTCACTGCTTTTCCCTTCATTTTCAGACATTACCAAGGGTATCTTAAAGTAGTGGCAAAGCCTCTGAAGATTTCTACCATGGGAAGACAAGCAAAAGGAAAACACTGTTCATGCAGCTCTAGCTGGGGGAAGTGGGTCAGCACTCCCCAAGAGATTTCTAAGCAGAAGAAAAGGCACGGAAATTACTGAATGCCATGGTACTTCTTGCAAAGACAGTCCTTCGTTTGGATAAGTTCTCTATTTAAACTTGGAGAATTCACCAGCAGGAGCAAAGGTCTCTATTCAGGATTTGCAAAGAGAAGTCTCATGTCAAAGTACAGGGGACTTCTTCCATGAATCAGGTTAGACTCCCAACTGCAGATCCCAGCAGGAAGGTGCTGTGATCTGTGATAGGGAGTGAAAACTAAGGACAGCATTGCTGAAGTAACCGAGTAAAGGGGCAAGTTAGAGAGAGAGAGAGAGAAGGGTGAAAAATGGTGATTGATGGTGATGGTTATGACTTTATGAGAAAAGTTCCAGTAGCAATAACTGGGATCATTATGGTGTGACGTGCCTTAAGGAATGAGTCAACAATGTACCAGGGAAAGATTCAGCAGAGGTGCTGCTAGGGAAAGAGGGTGAAGGAAGCTACAGGGAGGGTTGAGAAGACCTCTGCTAATGTAGAGGGGTTTGGGAAGACCACATTGCTGCACCGATTGCTGTCATGTCACACCATCAGGATGTTTTGTGTTGTGACAAGTAGCACTACTGGGGAATGCACTGTTCATAGCCTTCCCCACCCCAGATCTGTGCTTGTTAATGGAGGGTAGAAATGTTTGGGCCCAACTTGTAAATTACATCTAAACCCAGCTCATCTCACAGACATCCAGCCAGATCTCTAAGAGATCTCCAGAAATGGAGTGAAAGGCAATCTCTTGTTTCCCAAGAGCATTTACAGCCTGAAAAGCAAAAACAAAGAATGGGGAAAAAGAATTTACAGTTTTAAAGTCCAAAAGTAGAAATACACAATGTAAGTCTCTTCTGCATGACTGAGTCACACCAAATGTTTTTTGTGAATTTTTATTGGTTTTATTGAATCGATAACCCACAGAAAATCTGAAAGAAAGAACCAAGAAAAAAGATGTTGTTTGAGAAGAACCTCATTTTGCTGCTTACTGACAGAGAGGTTCTGGGAAGGTACACCTGGTCTCCTTGCCGCTAGGAAGTGGTACTGGAAAGAGCCATGGTTTTGAAATTGCCAGTAGTCAAACAACTATGCTTTTTTTCAAGGAATGAAGTTTGGATCATCAAGGAGCACTGAACATCTTTTTGAAAGATAGGAAGGTAGATATACAAAACCCACAAATATAGTAAACCGTAATAGGGAGTTAAATTTTCTAGGGAGCCACCAAAATATTGAGGTGGGTTGCATTAGTGTGATTTATTTGTTTGGCTTTCATCACATTTTTGGTTTTGATTTTCTGTTAGGAAAAAGATTCAGACATGCTGATAAATGGAAAACACATCAGAAAACTGCTCAGGATTAATTAAGGAAATGCAATGGAACAGGTCATTCTCTGACTCCTGTCTCCTGGACCATACCCAGAGAAGTTAGTTTTTGCCAAGGAAGAGTCAGTTAAATTGGTGATCATGTAAAATATTCACGCCCTTGGTCAGCTAGGTAATTGGATGCAAATTAATGTTATTCTTCAAGAACATTTACCAAAACCATTTAGTTAATTTTTTTGTTTCTTAGGAAAGAAAAAAGACTGCAAATTTAATAATTATTTTGTTCAAATTGCAACTAGAACTTTGATTCAAATCAGAATATAATAGCTTTTTTTCAAAATTACTTTATTTGACCTGATTTTTTTAAAACTAAAAGACCTTTCAAATGAAACAAAAGGAATGAAACTATATGTTTTTATTTTAAAGCATTCTTTTGTTCTTACTGACTCTTCCTCTTCTTTTCCCTTGAACAAGGAGATTAAGAGTAGCTATTATTTCTGATACAAAACCCAAAAAGTCCCTACCCCAAACACACTGAAGGACAACCTTGCCCTGGAGCCTAAGGGAGAAAACCCCGTTTTCCATAAGATCCATTCATTTTCCACAGTTCTTTTCTATTTTTAAGCTGCAAAATCTAAGTCCATACCTCTTTGTTTCTGTGTTTTCTTAAATGCCTACTAACAACATCAAGTTGTAACACCTTCCCATGCATGTTAGTCGTGGCAATGCTACAAAACTGTCTCTGCAGTCGGGGGCTCCCGTGGGCATTGCTCAAGACTGGTGGAGTGCAGAAACCATCCTTCTTACTGGCTAAGGTCCAAAAATCCAAAAGCATGGTTACATGATCTGACAGGCAAGGTACAGTCCAAATTTAAACAACTTCTCTAATGCCTGAAGTGGCTTTGCTCATACACCCAAGAAATATGGAAACACTGGAAGGAAAGTTAATTGAATTTTCCCTCCTCATTCCTTTGTCCTCAAACCCCACTGCATTTTTTTTAAAAAAATCCCTTTTTAAAAATAACTATCAGAGCTGGAAATTAAGTTCACATGAAGTGAGTTAGGGATGAGAGCAAACTCCTGATTAAATTTACTTGGAAAAAAAAAAGAAAGTATAGCTGAAGATGGGAGGCCAGACTTGTTGTAAGGCAGTTTGGGGAGGGCACGGGCTGAGCAGCCAGTGGGTGCTGAACCTCAGGGCAGCTGAGCATCATGCTGCCGTCACCCATAGCTCTCCCTCAATACCAGGTTGAGTCCTTATCACCTCTTGCAGTATCTGAGCCTAAATGAAAGCTTGGCTTTCTGTGGGAAACAGGTTTCCCCCTGTACACAGGCTGCCTGCTTTAGCTGGCGTGAGAACCGGCTTCCTGCCTTTTGATAACCAACACTAGCTAAGGCAAAATTTCTGCCTAGTGAGCATTTTTTAGTGCCTTGTCGTTATGATTGAAGCAATATTATTTCCACTGCTTCTCCTGAGAGACTTTCCAGTGCTTGATACATCTGTTGACGTGTTGCCTTCAGCATCCTCTAATTATAGCTTGAAATTAAGATACTTTTTTTTCCACCCTGGCCCTGGCTTCTGCTGGTCTGCCACTGGGATAATGTTTTCTGGAGTAATTCACAGCAAATGAGTTTCAGAAGGCAATGACTAGATAGAGGAGTGTGACAGACCCAGCTTCTGCTCTGAACAGACTCTTTCCAGTTTGTGACTTTTCTGTGTTCCCTTCGAAATGCAAGCAGTGCCTCTGCTACAGAGTCTCATGGGCATCATACTCTTCCCTGGGTTATGAACAAGTATAAGTATGTGGACTGGAGCTCTGTGTCTACATGTGCCTTGGACCACAACCAGATCTTTCTGACAGCCCTGAAGTGCCCGTGTTTTCCGGTTGCCCTATTCCTCCCCCTGTACACACACTGCCCAGACGTAACCTTGGCCTCATGCAGAGCTTAGTCTCAACCTTCTGAAATCACCAAATCTGCTTTCCCCACAGTGTTTGAGAAGGGGCCCAAGACCAATCAATAAGTGTTTATTTAAGACTGAAGACAAGCACCCATGTTTGGGTCATATATCACCTAACTGCACCGCACAGCTTGTCTCCAGTTTCCCCAGCGTGACTGGTGCATGCAGTTTTGCACAGGGATACCCAGGGACTGAATACCTGCCTGGGACAATCTCCCTAAGGTGCTGTTGGGGAGAACTAGACAGGAAACCCTTGTCTACCTTTTCCCTTTTGCTCTCCTACTCAGGAACAGAGAAAAACAGCCAAACATTTTCAGTAAGCCTGGTGGTGAAGTACTCACCCACTGTGGATTTAAATCCTTGTTTAACCATGGGGCTGTGGCTCCATTTTGTTTCCAATTACTATTTCTTTGACATCTAACACCTTTGGCAGAAGACAATTCCAGCAGGCTGGAAGCAGGGGCAGTAGCCACATGCCCCAGATGTATGGAAAGGGGCCACATCCCACTGTACAAAACAGGCCAAAGAGGGTCTGAAGGTCTGCCACAGTTGGGGTTATGGGGCTGTCCTCCCTTGAACTTCACTCTGCCTCTTCCTGACTGCCACCAAAACTGCCGTCTCATGTGAGAAAAGCTCTTTGTAAATCAGCCACTTCTGATGGAAACCTATTTTGCACCCCAAATTTCCAGGCAACCCTCCCGTGGCCATGTATAGTACCACATCGCCAACCCTGGTATTGGCTTCTCATTCTCTCTGCAACCAGACAAAAAGGTTTTATTTGAGTAACAATCTGAATGGCTTAAAAAAAGAACAAAAATCTAATTTTAAAGGGATTATGGTGAACGTCTTGTAAACTGTGTTCAATAAGAAGAGGACTTAGGACAGGGCCTGTAATGGGTCTGAGTGACTGTGCTGGGGAAACAGGTCATTTCCTGATGGTTAACAGCTAATTTTTCTAACAATTGAAATGCACAGATCTTGCATATAGGTTTCTAATGGACACTTGTGAAATGGCAAGAGGACTGATGAATACCAGGTGGCCAAACTTCACTTTCCTATTATTGAAGACTCCATTTAACTCAGCAGGCAGCGGGATCTCTGACCACCTGAATCTGTACGGCAGTCTATGGGCAGTTTGTAGCCATATACAGTTTATACACCCCCCTCCTGGGAAATAAAACCCATTGATAAATGGCGTCATTGCAATATCTCCATTAGAAACAGCACCATCAAAACTATTCAGTCCTGGAACTGATTCCCTTAAGCATCCTGGAGTCACCAGGGACGCTACTGTCTTTTAACTCTGTAATTGCTGGCCAGCTGTGTCTTGCTGTGATGGTCCCCACTGGAAGCAATGAGCCAGGAATGCACGCTCCATGGGAACACCAGTGCTTGGAGGGGTGGCTGGCAAAACTCACCACTGCAGAACCAATAAGGAAAATAAATTTATTAGCACGGCTTTTTGTCAAACTATCTTATCATTCTTCATGCTGTCAATAGTCCTGTTTTACAGGAGAAATGTTCATGAGTTCTATGCACTGCTGTTATGGCATAGTTTACTATAACTAGTATTACTTGTAATGAAACCAAGTGGGGTTTTTTTCTCTGACAAAATCTGGTTGTTTCGTGTAAAGAGAAACTTTTTTCCAATTACTTTGAAAAGTCCCATTGTGTAAGTTTTCCTAATGCTTTATATCAGAATTTTGTTGAAAAAAAGATTGGTAGATTCAATGTAGTATTTTTCACTCATACCCCATACAGACCCATTCTGAGCTTTCTGCTTACTTGCCCTGGCAGTAGTGCCTAGCTCAGAAAGGATTTTGATTCTGAAGTTCAGAGTTCATTCAAGGCTGTAGAGGTCTGGTCATTCAGATTTACAGTTTGCAACCATTTTTCACTTTTACTGGCTACCTCTCTAGCATTCAAATTTCATTTGCTTAGTGGCAGTCTGGCTTTGAGTCTTGGAAATGGATCTAGGAGACTTCTTTTGAAAAGCCTGTAAAATGTGTCCTTCTCCTGGTGCCAAATAGTACAGGTTTCTCCCCTTTGCCATATGGCTTCTTATGAATTTCCAGAAGCTTGTAAATAGACAGTGATATATAGCTTCTGAAAATTATCCTGAGATTTATGCAGGGTGGAAACACTGATGACACTGCCTAGATTTGTTTGGACTAGGAATCTAAAGAGAAATGAGCTTCTGATGCAAATTCTCTGTACAAAGCACCTGACAAGGGTACAAGATACTGTACAGTTTTATTATACTGTACTACATGATAAATTCATGTTTATATGATAAATACATGATAAACTCACGCTGGGATTTAAATCCACAATGGTTAAGACCTTGGCTTTCTGGAGGCCGTGACATTTCCAGATGAGTTGTGTTGCCCTAAAGAGCTGGAGAGCCACAGGCATTTTAGGGGTCTTCCACAAAACTCTGAGCTACAAGAAGTAATGGGGTAAAGGACAAGTTTCCCTTTTTAAAGATGTGAAAAGACAAACATCTGGGGAAGTTGTGGGAAGACAATGGGAGACAGGAAGGCAGGGAAGGAGAGAGAAGGTCAGTGAGATTCAGGGCAGATGTAGGAACAGAAGATACACTCTGCTGCCCATGAACAGTAAGCAGCAATCATGGCAGAGCCTGTGCTGACTTTGCTTCTCTGCCTCTGCCTCTCCCATATGCCTCCAGCAGAATTAATTCCTCATGTTATGTAGCTGCCTTTTGGTCCTTCCTGCTCTTTCTGATACTGTACAGATCATAGTCTAGCAGTTAACACTTAAGATTGGGAGCTGGGCTTCCTGGACTCTCTTTGTGGCTCTGTGACTGATATATTGTGTGGCTGTGGGCAAGTTACTTCATGTTTCTGCACCTTGGGTCCCTCATCTTCAGAGGATAAGAGTACCAACCGGCCTGCTGGAGAGATTATGGGGCTTAACTAAAGTGTCTTTGAAAAGCTATGTCTGACATCTTGGATGAAGAGCAAATTGGTACTAATGCATATTGCTCCTCATGATGTAATGCAATTATTAAGAAAAGATGTTTGCAGGCTCTCAAAAGTGTTGTGGAAGTCCCAAGGAAAATTATGTAAAGAAGGGTCACTCACAGGTGTACCAAAGGGTGAATTAAGCTTTTTTTCAGTTTGCCAGATCTTATGAAAGGAGGATCATCTGGACAGCTGATTCCAAACAGAGCCAGGGTCCAAGCCAAATAATTCATTTTAGTGTCTCCGGGAATGTAGCGGGCATTTCTCATCTCACACAAAGGGAGCTCAACCAAGAAACACTTTTTGTGCTTTTATGCAGGAAGACACAAATTCAATCCCAGAACAGCTGTCAAGACCTTCATGTGCTTCAACTAAGGATACATGTCCTCGTCCTCATATGCCACCAGGGCTGGCACTCTCTTTCTCAAAGCTGGAAGCTGGGGTTCAGGGAAATAGAACTGGACTTTGATGGAGTCTAATAACAATTTTTTTTTCATGTGAAGTGATGAAAGGAGCCTAGTACAGCTGTCTTACACCAGCCCTGTAAGAAGAGCCTCAGTTCCTCTAAACTGTCAGCAATAAAACTGTATATGCTTTGAGCAACACCTTGGAGAATGGAGTGAACTGATTTTTTAAGGAAATAAACCCTATTCTGTAATATGTATTTATTGTACATGCTACGTTCTACTAAGCAGTATGGAGCAATATTAGTATCAGACTGCTTTGCACTCTTACAGTGCTTTCCACTGGAGGATCTCTGTGTGCCTTGGTAAGCTTACCTCCGTAACCCTGCAGCCTCTACCCCTGCCCTCACTTTGCCTATGGGAGATCACACCCATGGCTTGGCCAGGGGGGTTTTCACCCTTCCTTAATGCAGGTCAATCCACAAGCACATACAAACCATGCAGAACACCTGTGACAACTGCTGATTTACCATTCAAAGACTAGGAAGGAAATATTCTTTCCCTGTCTTGCAGGGATGTGCCCAAACCTGCAGTCCCTGAGTGTGCCCAGACCCTGGGATTGCTGCCTCCATGGGTAGCAATTGCAAGTCCGGGCTCATCTCTATCACTGCTCTCTTTCCAGAGGTGCCTAACCTTAACACAAGGGAGATGATAATGCAAAGAGTGCATGCTGATGCTGATTTCTGTTGTGTGACTAACACCTTCCTCAGTACCCCATTACAGAGGTATGAAAAAGGTGGAAAACAAGCTGGTAAATGGCAACATTTACATTAATGTCGTAACTGCCTCCCTCACCCTTTGTTCTGTGCATAAATACAGATGGCATGGTAAGCTTCACTGATTTGGGATCTTGCAAACCTCCTGTACCATGTGGTAGATCCACTAAACCCAACAGGGCTCAGAAACACTTTTTTTAACAGAAAACTGCAGGGATGTATGTCTATGTGCGTGTCTGTACATGTAGGAGATTGTGGATATCACAGGGGGCACAGAGCATTCCCTGGGTATGATTGTGCTTATGTGCTTTGCAAATGTTACGAAGATAAATGTGGTTTTAAAGTACAGTCAGAAATGCAAAGAGGACATATAGGCAGATCTTGGCAGTGAAATGATTTAAGGTTCTAGCCCAGCAAGCTTGGATTTATAGAGGTATATGTGCTTTGCTGGACAGAGGTAGCGGCCCCACCACCTAGCAGGCTGGCTACACTGGAATATAAAGTAGTACATCACATTACTAGTTGGCTGTTTCCTGCACAGATGTGTACTTCATGAGCTGTGGCAGTTTGCTTTATATCTCCTTCACAGAACAGGAATTTCAGGACACAGATCTCCCTATGAACATATTCTTGATAATTAGGGACCCATACTACATGATATATTGGTTTGAGCTGTTAAGTCCTAATTTTGTACAAGGGGTTTCAGAGAAAGAAACCTCAAATAGAATTCTCTCTTGAATATGGTAAATGGTCTGATGGGTACAGATAAAACCTGTGTCTGTGGTATAGCTTGGCTTCAAGAAAGCTTTCAAATATCCTCCCATGTGAACAAAAAAGCATGACCAGTTTGAAGACAGCAGACAACTGGTTAAAAAAAATCCCAGGATCATGAGTCAACAACATGATGCAGTTGCACAACAAAAACCCCCCACCAAACAAATTTTGCAATGTAGCAAAATGAATGTTTTATGCAAGGTAATTACCCTGTTGTACTCTGCTTTTGTGACCAGAGTACTAGAAAAGTCTTGGTAAGGCTTATAGGCATAAGGTCTCATCTTATTATGGGTCTTCCTAAATGCTGGGCTACATTAACTTAGCTATAAATTGTGTTCCTGGCACTCTTTGAATTGGATTTCCTCAAGAGAAGTCATCAAGTTTCTTTATGCAGCATTAGCTGAGAGACACTGATGGGCTGTAAGCAGATGGACTGTTTAGGTACGGTTTTTGATTTACACCCCTTTGGAAGACTCTCTTGTTTTAGGTATTGCAATTCAGGAAAGGTATAGTGAAGAGACCCCAGAATAATAACAGTTAGAAAACACAACCACTGGGAAAGAGTAAAGGAATTCCAAGTCTATCCTCCAGAAGAGAGAGAAAAATGGGGGCGATGTGAAAGTCCTCTGATATGTACAGCTTCTTCTGAAAAGGACAATGATTCTTTATACTCCCTCATACTCTGGGCAGAGGTAGAAATAATGTGTTCAATTTGCAGCAAATAAGCTGTTCAAAATCGAGTGAAACAATCTAAGCACTTCCAGTTAAGCACTGGAGGAGGCTGGGAGGACTGGGGATCCTGTTCTTGCAGCGTTATACGGAAAAGTTAGATGGTGATTGGCCAGGAATAGGTCAGTTTAATCCTGGCTTAGATATGAGGGTTGGGCTAGATGAACTCCTTGCTTTCAGCACTGCATTTCCATGTTCTGCTTGACCCCTGGAGGAGACCTAAGGAGCTGGAGAGCCTTGGAGGCAGGGTTGGCAGAGGAGAGCCCCTCCAGCCTATATAGACTGTGCTGATTGATTTGTTGCCACTACAGTGTATTTTGCCTCCTCGCCCTGTCCCTTTTCCAATACTCTTTTGTAAGTGGCACAGTAAGCAGCCACTGTGGGTCTGTTTCCCAGGGCAGGACTCCCGTAGCAGCTTTCAAAGTCAGATTGATGCATCAACCCATATGTGAAAATGCACACATCCAGCAACACACAGAGCTGGGCAACCGCTTATTAGTAAGTTTGACTAACATTTTCTGTTACAGGGTCCTTCTTTCACTTGTTTATAACTTTGACAGCTTCAACTGTTTGGGTTTTAATTTTACATACAGACTGTTTGCCTCAAACAGAATTATTTACGGAAATTTCAGCCAAAATGACATAGTGTTTCTGAGGAGAAGCCTGGAAAAATACATTGTTTTCCTTGTTGCTTTTTTCTTTTTTTTCCAACCTTTTATTTGGAAAGCCCTAGAACCCCTGTGCTTTGGAAGTGCAATCGGACACTTGGCAGAAGAGGTGCCTTTTGTGTTGGGGATGGGCCTTGTCTGTCCCTGTGAAAAACTATCCACATCTGGCCAAATTATAAGACATAGAAAAAACACGTGTAGAGGATCTGTGACTTCTGTTGGCTTAAGTCCTGGCACAGAGACATGCAGCAGGAAGTTGCCATCTTGATGGCAAACCCTGTAGATGTCCAAGGTACAACTACATTGACACGCCTATGCTACCACCTAGCTTACTTCAAAACATAGGAAATCAGGCATCCCCTGTGTTAAGTGAACATTACCACAGTTTTCAATTTGATCTCTCAAAAGTCAGGAAATATCTGGATTAGGTCTTCACACACAATACTAATTCCACCCTTTTGTTCAGAACATGCATTACATGCTTGAATACTCTTTCCCACAGGTCTCCCGCTGTGCTCCACAACAGGGGAGCCTACCAGCCCCTGGACTCCTGCTGCATTTGTTGCAGGTGATGGCAAGTGGGAGGTGGGTGAAGCACAATGAGCAGTAGGAGGGCTGGAGCTGTACCTGACCGAGCTA
Organism: Falco peregrinus; assembly: GCF_023634155.1. Taxonomy (NCBI): domain Eukaryota; kingdom Metazoa; phylum Chordata; class Aves; order Falconiformes; family Falconidae; genus Falco; species Falco peregrinus. The sequence goes on from NC_073721.1 coordinate 85,170,165, forward strand.
AGCAGTGTTGTGAGAAGCAGTGGTTTTGCCCTTCCAGATGCTAAGCCATGCTGTCTACAGCGAACTTTTCACATAGGGCTCCTAACTGTAGGCTCTCATTTTCTGGGGACCCAGCCTGCGACCCTGGGGTCTCAGCTGGGACTCAGTTTGTCAGGAACTCTGCTCCAAACATCTGCAGTGCTGGCTAATGACAAGCAAAATGAAAAATCAAGACCTAGGCATCTCAATGACAGGATTCAAAATAAATGCCTACCACAGATCTTGTAGACACACTGTTGACCATATGGCTATGTCTATACTGTCAAAGGCGCCGAGGCCGCCTTCAAGACTAGATTGAATTTTGTAAGTTTTCAAGCATGGCTAGGGGGTCAGGCAGTGCACACGCTGAAGCCAGATGTAGCCTGACGGACCATGCAGGCATTGCTTGAAGCAGCCATGGGGCTGCAGAGGACACCACAGCTTTAGCTGCTCCGTAAACTGCATCCGTGAGTGTATAGACAGAGCTTACGCTTTTCAGTTCAACATTGGGAGAATGAATAAAATACCAACTTGCCTCCTGGGGCTGTAGCAAAAATAGATGAATTAATCTTTATGAGACACTTTGATACTATTGTCATGAGTGCTATAGAAAAGCCCGTGAGAAAACAAAACGATGTTGTTTTCAGAGCAGGGTTTGAATAGTGCACAGTCAGTAAGGCTTGAGGTCACAAACTGAACAATGAAGAAAAAACAAAATCTTGAATAGCTATTCCTGTAGTGAACAGTATCCGTCCTGAGCACAGAGGGAGGCAGCCACCCCATGGAAAAAAGCCATGTCCTCATGCCACGAACGGCTGTGTCATGAATAATGCAAACACATGAGGGAGCCCTCCTAAAGGTGCACAGGTAACTGAAGTGGAGTATGTAGCTTCCACCTACGTGGTTTTGCAATCTTGATTTCACAGGTTTTCGCACATATGCAGCCCCCCAGACTTGTGCATGTATACATTCCTCACGCATCAAAGGTCAACGGCAATGTGGTTACTAGGCAAATTTTCCCCATTAAATTGTTACCAAAGGCAGATGTTTAGGGGCCTACAGGATTTACAGATTTGCTCTCCAAAGAGCGTATTAGGGAAGATGACTGTTCTCCTGTTGGGTCGTATACTGTGTTTTTGAAAGCCTCAGTGCCCACCCCAGATTAAAGCAGCATGTTGCTGGAATACTGGGCCTCCAATGAAGATGCCTTTCAACAACACAAAACCACTAATGAGAAAACATAGACAGAAGGAAAGCCAGCCCCCGATGGCCATGTTTCTCAGCTTTGAGTAGCTTCCAGGGCCATCGGTGGCACTGGCCTGATGGAAGAACAGGTCGAAGGAAGATGAAGCCTTTGCTCTCAGCAGCTCTGAGGTTTGTCTTTAGTTGGGACACAAAAGGAAAGAGGGAAAGACTGCAAGAGTGAGAGAGGGAGAGATCCTGCTTGGCCACATACCATACATGCAGATAGTGTATTGCATTTTTCCAGACCAGGGAGACCTCCTCTTCCAAGTGTTCCAGTAATTAACCTCACTTTCTTGGCTGGTGTTAATTTGTTCCAAGTATTTGGGCTTTAGATCTAACCATGGGAATCTCATTCCCTGCAGAAGTCTTGCCAACTGTTACTAGACATTTTACCACACACATGCAGGCCAAAAAAAGCAAGGCTAATTACACTGCTTTTTTGCAAAGTGAAGTGTATTTGTTGTATGTTCAACGTCTCCTAATAAAGGAGAGGAGGGGGAGAAGGCAAGGCAGCATCTTTTTATGTCTGCCTATGGGAGGAGGGGGCAGAAAGGAACAGGGAGCTGCCTTTTGCTGTGTAGTACCCACAACGTAAATCCTCTGTGAGGTTTTAGGAGCCTAGGTGTGATGATCCACCACATGAAACCAGAGAGGAATGGTGCTACCAAGATTTTTAGTTGTGAATAACTGAGTTCAATTATTCAGTACCAATGGGAGTTCTCTAAGTAAAAAATTAAATAGGAGGAATTATTCAAACCAGATGTCGTTTTCCCAATACTTTCTTTTTTCTCCCCCTTTTGTGCTGTATGTGCTACCTGTTAAGAAAAGAGTGTGTATGGGAGGAAAAGCATGTGTGTGAGAGTGTGTGTAGGGGCTCTCTCTGACAGCGTGACAAGCAACAAAGTCATACGTGACAACACCTACAGCAGAGGAAATAGGTTATGAAAATCCCTATGAATTTTCAAGTCCAAGTGCCTGCAGTTTTTGGACCCATTCCACACTGAAGAGGTTTAAAAAGGGCCAGCAAGGTAAGAAGGGCTGGAGACGCAGTCATAATGCCAGAGTGTTGACATTTGGGATCTTTTATCAGGTTAAGTCTGTAATTTTACTGAAAGATATTTTTTTTTCTGCTTGTTATTCATTTTCTAGCTTTTGAAATTAACAATAAAATGTAATAATACCTAGTACTAACATAAACCCTTTTATCCCTAGACCTCAAAGCAGTTCATAATGGTGAGTCAGTATTATTATCCACAGTTTAAGCCCATCTGCAAATAAGTTTCTTCAGGGTCTATCTCTAAATCTGATTTTGTAATCCTTTGCTTAGTGCATTTGAATTTATTTATTTTTTAAGTGGGTAAGTGTAAGTTGCTCAGACAAGTTTCTTTGTAACTTCTCTGGGACTGAGGTCATCAAGTCTCAAACAAAAAACAAAGCAGACATCTTTAGTGTTTGGGAAGGCTAGAAAGCAGTAAGCAAGGAGCAGGCGGCATTCACCTTTTTCCTACAAGAAATCCAAGCTTTCTGACTAATAGGTCAGTGGAGGGAATGAAATGCTTTCTTCATGAAAGGGCTCAAAATTTGGGAATTTGGTTTTGCTCATAATCTGAGCAACCCTCCCCAGGTTAAGCTCTCTATGAAAGAAAATTCTGCAGCAAAACATATTTGGGTTTAATTGAAATACTGAGTATTGTTTTTGGATTTCTAATTTTTTAACTGTTTTCTAGTACAAACTATATAATGAATTAGAACAAATCTCAGCAAAACTTTGTTTCAAAAAGGAAAGTGGGGGTTTTCTGTTCCAAAATGTTAAAATATCTTGTGTTTTTCACTGGCATTTTTGAAATTCTTTCCCTTCCTCCAGGTTTCTTCTTCATATAACAGCAGGACCGGCTTTATCTTGATGGAAGTGCATATTCTCACAGGGTGCAATTCCATCAGCTTTTGCTGACCAGTGTCCGTTGCCAGCTTTGCTCTTCTGTGATTTATATTAAAGGAAAGGCTGAGGCTACTCCCCTATGATTCCTCATTCTCTTCACATTGAATTGCTCCCCAGAAGAAAGTCAGACACAAGACTACTGTAAATTAGCACAGCTCCATTGAAAACACAGTTTCACACCAGCTGAGGGTCTGGCTCAATAGCTGCAGTTAGAGGAGCGTATTTTTGCCTCCATAAAGGCTGAGACTGACCCAGCCAATCTGGTGAAGCAAGGCATAAGGAGGGATCAGAAAGATCTTTTTTCTTCTTGGTAATTTTTAAAAATTGTGTTCTGAGCTTTCCAGCTTATGTGGAGCCAATGGTGAATCGATGAGCTAACAGTGATGGAGGTGGTGGGCCAGTGTTCACATCAACCTCCATGTGAGAGTCTGGTGAATGTTCCAGATCTCAGCGGAAGAGCAACCACAGCTGCAGCCACCCCAGCTCTCACACATGGCCCCAGTATGCCCTGACCAGTCTCTGTGCTGTTGAGGATGAGACATTTTTGAGCAGACACGGGATAACCTCTGCCTTCCCTTGGTACTCTCCTATTTATTGATAGCAAAAGGTATATTTAAGTGCTGAAGTATATTAATAAGTGGGAATCAGTCATGTCTACTACTTCCACGTATCTGATTGTGTAGTCAGATGTCCTCACCCACAAGCGTTTTGCCTGAGGAGTTTCCAGTCTCTCAGTTGATGCCTGGCCACACAAACAGCTGATTCAGTGTTGTCTCACTGGAAAGGGCAAAAGATACTTTAATAAAGGCTAGGGGGAAAGTGGCAAACCTCTTCGATCATATATGTTGCCTGGAGAATTTCTTCATCAACAGAACATCCACAGCATGACATCTTTGACCCAGTCCTTCCTCTTTGCCTCTTACCTCCATCCCAAAATTTTCATCCCTTCACTAAGGATGAATCTAACTGCTTATCTGGATGAACTTTAACAAAGAGGTAGACATGTTAAATGTTTTTCCCCGGATCACAAACTGGCTGTGAATGCCAGGCCAAACAAGCCTTCTCCTAAAGCAAGGAGCTAGACAACGTTCCTGTAATGCACTCACATTAGGTAGTATATCTTGAGTAATTCTGCTATCTCTGAAAATATCCAGCCTCTTTTGAATCTTGTCATATGTGGAAGCCAACAGAGACACATGTTGGTTGCTAAGATGTCCCTTTTTGTACAAAGCATTGCAAGGGAACGTCTCCTGTAAAGCATGTGCCTCCAAACGCCAGTATCTGGGAAAGGCAAAGCCCCAGAGCCTGGAGGGAAGCTCAGGTGAGCAGCTGCTCACAACTGTGGCCAGGGGAGTATACTGGGGAGAAACAGAAATCCTGTGCACAGACGGCAGAGGAATGGTTTGAATGAGACAGCCCTGGGACGACTGCACAAGTTTTTGGCTTCCCTCAGGGCCATCAAATGGTGAGTGCAAGCCTCTGGAGCCTTGTACGGCTGAGCTGAGATGAGAGGAATTTTTCAACACCCAAAGCTGGATCAAACCCTCCTTCCTGCCTCTAGTTCATAAAGCTTTTTAACTTCTGAAGGGGAGAAAAAGTGATCCCAGATGTACAGCCCTAATTACATACTTAGATGAAATTGGATTAAGGTGGCTGCTGCCTGTCCTTTTCCTCTGAAGACGGCTGGGACTGGTGAGGGACTGTAGGTTGCTGATGCTGGGACACAGACAAGGGGGATCAGACCCAGCACTGCACTCAATGAAAGCTCCAGTAAAAGCTCCCCTCTGACTCAGGACCTGGCTTCTAATTGTTAGGGTCATTATCTTGACCATGGAGTAGATTTGTACTAGTTTTCTAAAATCTGCCCTTCTTCCCCATGAAGCTACATGTACACATTGATCTTCCTAGTGACACAGACATCCTCCTAAAAAAAAAAAAAAAAAAAAAAAGATAATTACCCAGTAATCAGGGGCACAATATGCATCAGTACTTTTAATGTGTGTAACATATGTCTAGTTATTTTCATTTCCAGTAAATCAGTCCAATGTTATATATCTCTATCCTGCCTGCCTCACGCCCATGTGCAACACATTTCAGTCGGCATACGTGAAACGCATGGGAACTGTGTTTTCTTGCTGTAAGCTGAATGGCAAGTCACTGTTGAACTGCTCAGTGCAAGCCCACAGCTCCTCAGGGGACTGCAAGATTGCTGACAGCAGGAGGACATCAAGCCAGCCACATGGATCTGATATGGGTCTGACGAACATGCAGGACTGGGGTCCCCTTGCCCACTTGCAGCCGGCTGGTATTAGCAGGATACAAATCAGTCTGCTCTATACTCCCTGTCTGAGCAGGATTTTCTCAAAATGAATATTTATGGTGTTTTCATATTTCAGATAAACCCCTCGAGTCTCATAATGTTGTTTGAATCCAAATGAGGCTGATGGCTGCGGCACAGTGCCCTACCACAAAAACCAACTCTTGCAAATCTGACCCAGTTCATAGAGGTTTAAAGCTAAACCAGTGCAGAGACTTGAATGATTCTGTGGTCACTGCCAGACCAGTGTGTTGATGGGCCCCCTGTGGAAGCAAGGGCTGGGGTCCACAGCTTCAGGTAGGTGACCTCAAGGCTATGGTTGTCAGTTCCTTGGACACAGAAATAACTCCTCCTCTCACCTCCTAGTCATTTGTTCTAATACATATTTATATATGACACGCCAAAGGTGTGACTTTGGCTCATAGAAGCTGTTAGTAGAAGCGCGTGTGTTGTGACGGCTTCTTAATATTCCTTCAGTGTCTGTTTTGATGCTGTTTGAAGCACACAGCTCTCAAAAATGTTGCACTGGAGAAAACTGTTAAAGTAGATATAAAGACAGAGTGGTAAGTAGCTTTATTGAAACATGAATTAAAGTTCATAGGAACAGAATTTGAGGTGTTTTTTTTTGAGCAGGGGGAGAACTGGTCTTGCATCCTGCACAAGTTCCTGGAACTTGTAACCTGGAAACAGCTTTGAGTGAGAAGAATCTGTCCGTCTTTGAAAGCTGCAGTGCCATGACACTCATCCTTGTGGCAGGTGTGGCTTCAAATAACCTCTTGTGGCAGGAACAGTAATTCCCTTCCGGACAAATATTCTGTTTTACTGCAACTATCTGGCTACCACAATAGGGGAAAAAAAGATTCCTGAGAGCCTCAAGACATGTAGCTGGTGGCAGTGGAATAGTGACAGAAATTCAAGAGGTTCTGAGTTTCTAGAATTAAAGACAATAGTGCTGGAAGAGGCCTTTGGAGATCATTTTGGACAGTTTTTCTCAGTTTAGGGTCAGGGGAACAAATGCTGATCTGAAAAGGCATTAAAAGGTGTTCCCCAAACCACTGGGGGAAATAAACCTTGGTGTTCCCCAAACCACTGGGGGAAATAAACCTTCCTCCCTCCTGATATTCTCTAGCATCTGAGAAAGCAAGCAAATGCAATGGGCAGCATTACAATTCACTAAGCAAACTCTTAAAGGTCAGCCTAATTTGTGTTTGGTTGGAAACAGGAACTACTATGCCTCATGAACATTTTTCTGGAAGTTTCTTTGAGCTGAAAACCACCAATATAGCCCAATCTCCTGTCAGGCTGTAACCCCAGCTTGGCCAGTCATTTCCTTTTGACCTTCCCAAGTAACTGCTGTAGCTGCCTTCTCTAAACCCCCTCCAGGTCGAGCTGCCTGTACACCAAGGAGCAAAGCCCTACTCTGATACAACACAGCTGCATAACCTTGACTCAGACTGCTGAGGAAGAGCTATGAGAAAGTCTGTAGAGAGAAAAGTAAAATCACTGTTGGGATCAATGCATACATAGCTCAAAGGTTCAATAGGAAAAGCATCACCATGAAACATAAAACCCTAAAGCGAAAACCACCAGCAAACAAAAAGAAAAAAACCCATGGAGGCTTGTGAGGAATTGTAGGGTCCCTGTGTGGAGAAGTCAGCATTGTCAGTGCCAATGGAGCCAGCGGTAGATGGCAACCAAGCAATGCAAAGGAGGTAGTTCCCAGGAACTGCAGAGGCCAGCCCAGCCCTTCCTGGCTGCTGCTTGCCTGGTAGCCAGGACTCAGGGTGGCAAGCACACTGATGCCTAGCCTAACAGCTTATTAAATCCCAGCTGTCTTCTCTGATCCAATAAATTGTATTATACTCCTAAACTGTATATACTCTCCTGTGCCCAAAAAGCTGACCCCAAGGAGGAGCTGTCTCCAGGTGTTTCCATTTGGTAGGTGGAGAAGAGGAAGTGACTGGGGTGAGTCAGGTCTGGTGGGCTGAGCTCCCAGCGGGTGCTGAGGTTCAACATCAGCCCCAGCGCCTGAAGAGTGAGCTTTGGGAACCAGGGAGTGTGGTGCCAGCACTCTGCTCTCCATATGGCTCCCAGCCCCTGTGCACAGAGCACAGGATAACTGTGAACACCCAGTGGATTTGTCAGAACTTCCCCACCTCAGAGGGGTGCATTGTGAAAATTAATCAGTTTGTGTTTGACTTTTTGACTTGGCGCTCCCTCAATAACTTCTTCACACACAAACCCACAATAAACTAATTAGGCCTATTTCTCTGACAGGCTGTTAAAGAAGAAAGAGAAGAAGGATGTGTCTAAACTGCTTGAAAGACAATATTGGATATATATGCCAAGTTAGCAAAAGGCATCAGTAGCTCTTTAAATTCCTTCACTCTGAAGCTCTGATGAACAGAAATAGCAAATGAATGGCTTCCAGAAATGATGGGAAATAGTTCTTGTTGCTGTTTGGCTTGTGTTTCTCTTTAGGGGGTAGGGAGACCTGGAAGAGCGGGGAGAGCTATGAAAGAATTAGTTTCAAAGACATAAAGTATGTTAAACATATTTTGAAATAACTTACTTGATTTGCAAAGCAGGGTAATAGACGCCATACTCACAGCTCAATTTATGTATATAAATATACATACATGTATATTGTGCAGAACACAAAATAATTCCATCTGGAGAGTTGGGTATTGTCTTGCACAAAAGGGTTCTACTTGAGTCATTAATAGTATATTTTATTAAAGGAAAATTGGCTTCAAAAGTGGTTGGGAATTGTGGGAATAAAATTGGGATGAAAGTAATTATCCCCCTGCCCTGTCTCTTCCCTTGTGTTCATTTTTCTGTTCCAGACACAGACGGCAACAGCAGCTCCTCTGTCTTCTGTTCCTTCCATGTTTGATCTTCTGCCTGCGCTTTCTTCTGCTGGGTCCTGGAGCCCGTAGGAATGAGGGTATTGTGTCCATATTGCATGTGATGACATATGTTTGAACCAGCACCAGGGCAGCCTGGCAAGAAGAGCTTGAAATGCAGTGGGACTGAACAGCAGGCCAGGTCCCTGCTGGTAAACAGCTCGGCCACTTCTTTAAAACCCTTTGGGGATAAAAGACGTAGGAAGAAAAAGTTGAACCTGCTGTGGCACCTGCTTTTTTCCTCTACCTAGAGGCTTGAGGAGGTCAGGGATGAAATAGGGTGTGGGGGGAGAACGTCAGCCGAGTCAGGGGCTGCAGAACATTAGTATAAAATAGAATACAGAGGCATTTCCCAATACAGGGAAGCAACCTGGGAAACCCCACATCAAGATGGATGTGCTGAGTACCAGAGAATAGTTGATCACCCCAAATGCCTTCGCAAAGAAGTGGGAAACAACAGGTGGCAATGAAGGCCCTCCTGGGCTGCATCTGGGCAAGGTATTTTGTGCTGAGCTTTTGCAGTTCATCTTGGCCACCCTGGCCCAGAAGACTGCCAATGCAAAGGGACTGAAAAGCCATTTCCTTTAGAATTCAAGAAGAAAGTGAGTGCAGTTTCTGGGTGGTAAAATGTCTGTGGTTGAATAATTAACTTGGAAAGGCTACAGAATGTTTTGTCTTTAACAGCTAACCCCCTTTTGCTTTTAATCAATACAATGACTTATGGAGTGAAGTATCTTTCCAAAATGTCTACCCCATAGATTACTGTTCCTTGCTGAGAGGGCTGGTCATGAATTCTTGACGATGGTGGCTTTCATTTCACCCAGAAAAACATTGTGTGTCATAATTGAGGCAATAATTAATGCTTACTGTGAATGCTGAATACTAACAGTATTATTTTAAACAATAAAACTGTAAACCAATGGAGCATAATGTCACGTGGAAAAGACTATTTGGCTCAGCAAAAAGCAGGGAGGAGAGAAAGGGAGAGGCAGAAAGAGGAAGAGTTCAACAGAGAGACAGTGACTCCTGCACAAGGCTCGAACTGAGAAGGAAGTGGGAAAAATCACTTTTCCTCCTATTAAAATAAAGTAATCCATTCAGTTAATATCAGGTCAGGACAAAAGGTCAGGGATCTTCACATTGTTAAACATTGCAGTTGGAGCACAGTATCATAGCTAGAGGGAATATACAGCAAGCATTTCAAGAAAAAAATAATCCACTTACAAAATTAAGTAACAAATAAATAGAGTGTGTGTTAACTTAAGCATCAGCGTGCATATCACTGTCTCTGCACTGAGGGGTATTTTTATTTGTAGCACAGTAGTACCCAGAAAATCAAATGAGATCAAGACACAGTTTATCTTGCTGCTGTACAGATGCATAGTCAGAAGTAGCCTTTGCTTGAAACAAATGCTCTAGCCACAGTGTATGAAGAGGCACTAAATTGTCTCCCTTTTGCAGGTGGATAAAGTGAGGCAGAAAGGCACCATGGTCCTGATTATAGAAGAAATCAATAAACGTTTAGGAATCAAATACCTCAATACCTTACAGATTTGGCCTTGCATGATTTGCCTAAGGTTAAACAGGAAGCCTACGGCAAAACTGAGAATTGAATCCAGATCCCTGGGATACTCAGCCAGAGCCTTTTCCAAAACCCAGCTTTGCATGTATGTATGTAAGCCACTGGAAACTCCAAGTGAACTCTCATTATGTCAATTAATTTTTTACTTAATTAAACAAATCTTTTGTAAACATATGTGAGATGTTAGCTCCCTTTCTGTATAGAAAAAGAAGACAGACAGCTATATGCACAGAGGGATGGGCTGGCAATTAAGTTTAGTAGCATAATCTTTGATCTAAAATACAGTAGCCCAGTTTGCAAGGGCAGTCTCACAGCTAGAACTGTGTTCAGTTTTGACCCTCTGTGCATGGAACAGCTGGATAATCTAATGCAGCCACGATAGCCCTATGAGATTCTGATTACTCAGCAATGTGAACTTGTTTCTCCACAATGTAAAGTAGAAGCTGATAAAATGCAGCAGGCAACCACTTGCAACCATGTGCTACTTGCAGCCAGTGTAGCCTTTACGTGTTTGTGAAGGAATTTTGCAATTGCCACCCTGCCTGGCAGAATCAGCTGGTTGCTCTGGGGCCAGATCTGTCAATCAAACATGAAGCTGGTAGCTAGACAGAGTCTGGAAACCCCCACAGTTGTAACCCTTCTCCAGACAATCAAGTCATTGCAGAGGTCTATTCCCGGTTCTTCTTGTTGTGGAAGTGAACAAGAGTCTGTTTTAGAGGGGTGGGAGAGAACTTGAATTTGCTGCCTGGCCTCCACTTGATGTCCCACTTTAGCTGCTCTCCCTGAATGAAACTTCGATGCCACTTGTTACAAATTATGAGAGTTATGGAGACGTAGGTTGTGTTAAAGATCTACTTTAATTATTTATGGGTTATACCTAATTAAAAGAAAAAAAAAGATGACAACTGTGATCTCTGGTCTGAGCATCTACACTGCCTTAGGATTCAGCTGAAGACCTAAATCTTCACAGATTTTATGGGATGGAGCAAATTCCTCTATCCAGTCTCCTCTAAACTGATTCAGAGTAAACCAGCCCACAGGAAGCATGAGGCCCTATGCCATGATGGCAAGACTGCTTCCAGTACTTAAAGAAGAAAGTCCATGTTCACTTTGGGAACTGATAACTTTACTGCAGTGAAGGTTTGTTTTCGCTGTGGTTTACACTCAACAAATGCAACTGGAGTTAACACCATCATACCTGGACTTGAATCACAAGAAAACCACATCAGCATCTTATGATCTATGCAGTTTTGCCCATAAACTTTGCTGCAACTATGAAAAGACTGCATGGCTCTGTACTCAGCTCATGTGTGGCCATACAGTAACAAGCACACAACAAATCTCCAGAGCATAATTTTCCTAAGAAAGTGTAGAAATAGTCTTCATGCCAGGACAGTTAGCGTACTTGTATGTGCCAAACTGGTGTTGTTTATAACTGTGAAGGCTAGACCCCTTCACATGTGGCTGTAACCACATTTACCAGCTGTGTGAAGGTAAAGCTGTAGATTGATGATTTGAGGTTTTCCCTTGCGTTAGGTACTACAGAGGGGAGAAAAAACTTTTCAAACTTCAGAAAAATTTTATATTGGATCCTGGAATATTTGTTTGCCTTAAAATAGATATTAGAGACTAATATCTTCATTAGCTAATAACTATAAAAGCAAGAAATTGAGAGAAGCTTTTTCCAAAATCTCAATTTGGCTGATTCCATCCTTCTCCCTTCCTTTCTGACCTTTCTCATACTATGCTAAATGAACCTTCCCATTTCTTGGTTTGGAAACATCTTCCCACATGTGTCTCTTTTTTGAAGCTCCAAAATAAAAATGAAGAGCTACAGCACTCACTAAAACTTCAGTGTAACTCCTCTTCTCAACTGATTTCAAAGGAAAATATTCTCTGTGGATCTCCTCAAATGAACTGTCAACAAAGTATGCTCTGGGAGGCCAGAATTCCGAAAAGTCACCCAGCGTGCTGACTGGGGAGTAGAAAAACAAGCCAGGGAGCCATTACCCCAAAACAAGAGGAGACAAACCTTGTCCCACTGGAGCAGCTCTGAATGCTAAAGGTTTCTCTTCGTGCCTGGCTGAGGAATCCAACCCCTCACCTCACTAACTTCACCCTCAGAAAGGTTATCTTGCAATCAGAAATGTTGCGTTGCGTGACTTGGATCCATTGTTTATAGAATCGTCTAACTGACTTCATATGTATCTGGTCCAGGGAAACTGATGTTATTAAAACACAACACTGAGACACTGAGCTCCGATAGCAGTTCAACATGAACAAATAAAGCAAGAGTTTTCCCCAAAGTAAAGCAAAGCAAGGATCCCGGCCTTCGTGTGAACTGCAGGGATGAAAGGAGGATGTGATACCATCATCTGAACATTGACCTTTTCACTGTTTCTTTTTCCAGCTCTGAGCCCCAGTCCTGAGTCTCTCCCGCTCTCTTTTATCCCCTCAATCCAACTCTAGCAAACCCCTGGAGCAGGTAAGCTGTGCACTGAAAAGGTTTTTCTCATGTTTTGACTCTATTTATTGCTTTTGCAGCCTGGTCAGAGAAGTGCCTGGATTGTTAGTTGTGACCTTTAACCTCCAGTATCAACTCTGCTTGCAGAAAGTTCAACAGCTATAGTTGAAATGGGCACATAAACTGAAAGGTGAAAACTCACACTGCTTAACTGTATTTGTGAAGTGTTGATATCTTATCAGAAACATCTGATTATGGTTTTTTCCATACACTTTTCTCAATATTAGTATCAGAATTTCTGGGATAAAATCTCTGTTATGCCTGATTAATGTGGAATAATCTCACTGAAGTCTCTCACAGTCCTGCCTTCGGTTACAGAGATCTCCAATATTAGGCATTGCAAATACCAGAGAAAACCCACAGTAAATCCTTAAAATGCTTTGTGCTCTTATTCTTGAGAAACACTCCGCATGAGGATGTACTGGAAAGTGGAGAAAGTTTGATGTTCCACAGAGAGGTGCCACAACTGTTGAGTGAGAGCTTTTGGATGACTGAAGAATTTGGTTTGATAAGAATAATTAACTGACATATATCTAGGAGCTTTCATCCGGAGATCACAGAGCTCTTAGAAATAGAGGGCAAGGAAAATGCTTTAGGTATTTTAGACATCCGTGGAAAGCAGCCAGTTTCAGGGTGTAGTATTTTTTTTAACAGTGCACAACAGGAGTAAATAATAGCCTATGCTTTGCCTGCACTGCAGAAGAAATCTCTACAGCAGCAATATGCATCAGCTCAGATGAAAACTGGCTGATGTGTTTAGTAGTGCTAATACCCTCATTCTCATGAAAAAAGCCCACCATACCTGTAATGAGAACAGGTTTTGCCTGTGAGTCAATACATTGTCACTAGATTGTCTGTAGTGGAGGTTAGCAAGAAACTGAGGCTACTAAAGGGAATGGCAGCACTGTGCTTTTGCTGCAATTGAACTTTGGCATCCAGGACTGTTCTCTATCCCCATACCACTTTAAAACAAACCAAGCATAAACTCAATCAAGACTGAAGATAAAATGGAAACTTTCTATGTCAGAGTCCCCTGGACAGAAGAATGGGTGGAAGAAGAGCCATCCTTCTGCATTTCCAAGTCCATGCTACAGTACAGGTTAGATGAATGGCAGGAGGAGGGCAAGGATAACCCCCACTGTTTAGTGTAATTTTGTGCTCAAGACAGAAGAAAAGTAGGATAGGTGAAGACACTAATTTTCTCTTAGAAACAGAAGCTACTCTGAAAACTCAGATTGCTTCTGTGCTCAAAACCAGATGGATTGTAATGGTAATAAATGAATTAAATCTTTATCATCTGGCAGAAAAGCCAAGAAGAGAATGAAAACTAAGCTCAAAGGGTTAGAAAAGGACTCCACATTCCCCATAGAGGAAACAGATGTAAATCTGGCAAGCTGTCATTTGGAGATCCAAGAACTGTGGGTTGAAATGAGGTCTGGGTTATTCAGCCAAGTTTATTGTCAAGCTCAATGGTAATTCTCATTTTAGTATACATAAGACTGCAGTCCTGAAATGTCCAGAGGTCTTTCTGCACCATCAAGGGGTTATCAGAGCTCACAGAGTGACTACTTTGCAAACGTGTTTGTGTTGTGGTATGACAACTTTTTAAAGTTCCTTGTTGCTGGTTGATGCACTTGCAAAAGACAGATGTCAAGATCTGATATCGGTGGAGCTGCAAATGGCTTGATGCTGTTCCAACATTACTTGAGAAGTCCCACTATCCTATGGAGAGGAAAAAAAAAGCCCATGATTTTTGTAAATGAAAAGGCATGCTGAGAAATGTGTAGGATGTGGAAACCCAGTAAGGCAAGTCAGTATATTTTCTTGAACTCACTGCACCAAGTCTAGCAACACTTTTATTAAGTAAACCTTAGTTTCTTTAAATGTACTGCTGTAACTACTGTGCTCACAAAACATGTATCTTGGTCTCTAGCCTTCCCTCAAATATTTTGCCTCAGTATTGCTGCACCTTTGTACTACACCAGTTAGTTAGGAGGATAATTCCTGCCTCCCTTGCAGCAGAGAATTAGGAATTTCAGAGGATGCTGAGTTAGTTGACCAGATTAGTGGGACTGAAACACAGAGATTTCTTCAGGTACTTACAAAATTTCAGTCCTTCACCATACCCATTAATACTTATGACCATTTCTGTAGGTTTCCTTGTTCTTTTACTGCTGTCTATGCATTGAGAGGATGTTGGGCTGGCAGACCTTTGGTCTGGGCTTGCCTGGCCACTCTGTTATTTTTATTGCAAGTGCTTGGAAATCACTGCATGAGAGGTGCTGCTTATCCACTACCGCAAGATGACTCACTGATTCCTGTGGGGCTGTGGCATATTAGAATCAGGAAACAGTTAATCCAGCTCTCATTCACTTCCTGCTCCTGACTGAGCAGCCTCCCAGGAAGAGTGTGTATATATATATATATATATGTATATATATATATATAAACAGTATCGGGTCTGGCTGAGCCCCATAGCAACCCTCATAGTGTTGTGCTTGTTGCTTGTACTGGTAGCTACAAAGGTGGTGGTAACACAGCAGTGTTCTGACTACTGCTGAGCAGTGTGCGCACAGCATCAAGGCTGCTTCTCCAACCTTCCCCCCCACCCTCCACTGGCAGGCTAGGAATGGGCAAGATCTTGGGAGGGGACATAGCCAGGACAGCTGATCCAAAGTGACCAAAGGGATATTCCACACCATATGATGTCTGCTCAGATATAAAAGCCAAGAGGAAGGAGGAGGAAGGTGGGGGCATTCATTATTTATGATGTTTGTCTTCCAAAGAAACTGCTAAGTGTACTGAAGCCCTGCTTCCTGGGAAGTGACTGAACATCACTTGCTGATGGGAGGTAGAGAATAGCATCTTTTGTTTTCCTTTGCTTCTGTGTGCACAACTTTTGCTGTTGCTCCATTAAACTGCCTTTATCTTGACCCACCAGGGTTTTTTTCCGTCTTATTTTCTCCCCTCCCCGTTCTGCTGAGGAGGGGAATGGTAGAGCAGCTTGGTGGGCACCTGGCATCCAGCCAAGGTCAACCCACCACATATATATATATACACACACATATATACGCATGCATAGCTGAGTATCCATGCCATATTACAGTCATGAACATCCTGCTTGTAAGGTAAAACTTAGGGAAAACAAAAGCATAATTTAAGTCCTGTTTCAGCCCTTTGAGTAGAGCAATGGGCTGACCTTCTACTGCTTGAATTATCACCCTTCTCTCCTTGACCTGTGATTCTGCAGTGGGTCCTTGTATATATGTGCAAGAAGTCAATGAGAAACTGGTGAAGGGCTCACAAGAAAGGCTAAAACATTCTTGGAGATAAAATAATACAACGCTTTCTAGTGTGGCAATAGCTTTGGCTTCATACACTGGTGTCAGGAAAACAATGGTTCTGTAAAAGCTCTTGAGAAGGTGGCAACTGGGAATGCTCCAGAGATAAGGATTGACTCAAACAAGGTTTCCTGGGCCTCTGGGAAGGGCCGGCTGGGCACTGGGCATGGACATGCTCTGCTGTTCCTGTCCCGAGGTGAGGAAGCTCTCTAACATCTCTGCATGTCCATGATCCACAGGAAAATCAAACACAGGTTTGGTAAACAAAAATGTTTTGCTTGGATCTTCAAGTTGGTTTTATGTCAACTAACTTTTCCTGACAGAGATGCTGAAAGAGGATAGGATGACCATTGTTTCTCCTCAAAGTTCTGGTCTTCAGACCAGATGAGTCTTTGAAATTAGCCTTTTCCTGTGACTGAAATTGTTCGGACAAAACTGGAGCTTTCCAAGGGACGTGTGTGCGGGAGCTTCCTCAGAAAATGCTCTCTGAGCTCTTCCCCAGGAAGACAGTTGTTAGCTAAAGCTGCCCATAGGGGACTGTGCCCCTAAATGGTCCTTGTTTATCTTCACAACTGCATCCCACATCCCCTGAGCTGAAGCTGGCTGTTGCTCAGAGCCCAGCACATCTCAAACACTATTTGCCTTTGGCTCCACTGCCCGTCATGGCCATGGAGGCAATCAGGGCAGGAGCGGCCAGGAAGGCTGAGGAAGATACAGGAGGAAGAAAGAGCTGTTTCTGCCCTTTCTTTGGCTCATAGGGCAAAACAGTTTTCTCATGGCACCAGTTCCTGTGGCTTACGTGCCTGGTGGCAATGGGGACGCTCAGCAGCAGATAGACATCTGTTCCCATCAACATTAGGCCTGGAGCTCTCCAGTGACTCTATGTATTAAATACCCTCTCCAGGCTATTCCATCTGGGCAAAACAGTGGGTGGTGAAGCAAAACCAACATTTACAATGTTTAAGTTGTATAACAGACCTTTTAGTGTAAACCAGGGCTCTCCTCCTCACTTCCCCTTTCCCTGCACATCTCTTCAAAATTGCTTTTGTCAGTCAAACATTGTTTTTTTTAATATTCATGCTTTTCCCTCTTTGACCTGGTTATCTTGGCACTCAAGGCAGAACTGCTTGCCAAGGTAACTAAGTTTAATCCATGGATCAATGCACCATTTCCACGTGACAAGCTTCAGAGAAAAAAAAAGAGGTGCGAGCAATATACTGAATATGCATTTTAAAATATGTATGCTTGAAAATGCTATTTCATTGAACAAAATGATCTCTAAAATGAGTTTGTGAGAGGAAAGGCACTTTTTTGCCAACAGGTGAAGATGCTACCAAAGCATCTGGGGATCTACTACTATAACAGTGTGGTGATATTCTCCATAAGGAAAGCCTCATGAAGATGTTAGCACGCTGTTTGCCCAGCAGATAATCCTAGTCAGTGTTGCCATCCATTCTAGCATCCATGGAGCCTGACCTGACTTAAATCCCAGAAGCTGAGGCTGTAGACAAGGCTGTATGCTAAAACTGGGTGGAGTCATAACACAACATCACTGCATGACAGTCCATTTAGCAGGACAAACTAATCACCAGATTACCTGGCATTTCAGTTGTTGTGCTGAGGCATCCTATTGTAAAGACCCAGCATGATACAAGCCATAGTGGTGTTATTTTGCCCTGATGGGTGCAGACAAATAAAGGGAGGCTGAGCTGAAAAACATGCCTTGGACAAGCATCAGAGTCAGTCCCAAACAGCTGCTTTGTCCCCATGCTGCACCTCCTGTTTTGTTAGTCACTAGGGGAGACCAAGGCAGGAGGTCACTCTCTCCAGTGGGGAACTGCAGAGTACACCAGCGTGTGAGGCTCACAGTTTTCCAGAAGATTTGTTTCTGTAAACCAGATCAATATACTGAATAAAATGCATATTTCTACTTAGGTCAGGAGTGAGTCAATACAATCCATATTTGAGGAAATGCAAAGAGCCAGCTAGAGAGAAACTCAGGAGGACATGTTCAGTGAGCTTGACTGAGCTTCTTCACAGTTTGCTTCCCTCATTCAAAGAGCAGTCACGGACAACCTACCCTGGGCAATGTGTGGAGTGCATCAGCCCATGGGCTGTCTTACAGCCCCAGGTTATACCTTGGGGATAAACCAGCCATCACACTGCTTTGTGCGACCTGCAAGGAAAAGCTTCCCAATGTCTTACAACTCCTAAACCTCTTGAGGCTGCAGGCAGCCAGGGTTTCTTCCGACAACCCCTACTGCTTGTCTGACCATCTCTGAGGAAGCAGAAGCCATTCCTACTGTTCACCCTTTAATTCAGTTAAATAACAAACAAGCTTATGCATAAAAAAGGCAACTGTCTTCTGGCAAAGTGAGGGTTTAATTTCTTGGTTATAAATTTGGAAATCAAGTTACAAAACCAAAACCCTAAAAAACAAGTGAAAGCAATGAAATGCTGGCTAGTAACCTGCCTCTACCTATCTGTTTTTCTAGCTCTCAAGCAGGGTATGGCAGCTGTAGAAGCACAGGAGTAATTTGGAAAAGGCTTGTTACTTTTCTGAATAAATGAACACTATATAATGAACACATATATGAACTTTACTTAAGCACACAAGCTAGAAGACCACATCAATATTCCATTCTAAATGCCATCTTCCTTTCAGTGATGACTTTAAAAGCTAATTTTGGAGGAGCTGTGTTGACCTTGTCCCACCTACCCACACTGCAGGAAAAGCCTGCCCTGGGTAGACCTCCTCAGAGCTACCTCCTCCCTCGCCCTTCAGCCAAGATGAAACTCTCTCATTTCTCAATCCCCTCCTGTCTCTAAATGCTCTTCCCAATTCATCTGTCCCACAGGAACATAAAACTGCCACAGAGCAGGACTGTAGCAATGATTTTGAGTTGGTCACTGGGATTAAACCCTTCCAGTAGTGATAGTCGCAAAGCGCAGCCACAGACTACCTGGGGAGGCTGCAGAACTTCTACTGCTGTAGCATTTATGGAAAAAGTTGGCCAAATATCTGTCAGAAATGCCACAGAAATAGGTTGCTTTCCTCTGGCACAGGCGTTTGGACTGGATAATCCTTCAAAGCCTCGTCCAGGCTACTTTTTTATGGCTTACATTTCTGGGCAGTCTCTTTTTTTCTTTTCCAGTCTCATGTGATGGCTGTGAATCCAGGAGTGTTTTGCCTTAAGACTGACAGAATGCATGTGAAAAAAGCCCCCAGTGTTTATCTAGCAAGAGTACATTACAACATTTTCCTGACTGGTGTAAGGCCAATAAACCATGTATTGTAAGATGCAGCCATTATGCGTCTATCTTATCAAAGCCACAATCTCCAGGTCACCATTAGCTCTTCACAAAGACCCATACATGACATATTAGACATGTGGATGACAAAGCTGGCTTTTCAGTTGGTTTTCAGTGCCACCACCATCTCTGCCTTTTCCAGAGGTTCAGGGTAAATCCCATCACATAAACAAGGTCTTCTTGCTTGGCCTTGCCAAAGGACTCCAGTCCAGCATGTTCTAAGTATATTCTTAGGAGACTGAATGTTGCTCCCAAGGACTCTGTTGTATTTTGAACACCAGGGTCAATAATTGCAGCAAATACACATATACTGTGTAGCCCAGTATAGATTTCCTGCCTTCTTACCTATTCATCTGCAAAACCACAGATGAAACAGCCAAAAAATCCTAACCTGAAGAAGTTTGTAAAACTTGTTCTGGTTTTCTGGGTTTAAAGGCAAGGACCATGAAAAGAGTCCAGCTTGGTTTAGAAACTACAAGTTCTTCACATGCACTCGCATATATGAATTTATGTATACATGTGCATTTAAATAAGGGAGTGCTGGGAGGAGACACATACATGTAAATATAAGAAAGAGGAATGCAGGAGGGAGACAGTGCATTTCATGTGCACGTATTTGAACATATGCACCTTCATGTGTATTCACTGCAGAGAGAGCAAGTTAAAAAGAAAATACAGAAGTCAAGTTTATAAAGGAAAAAAAATTACACCTTTGGGGAAATGAATGTGTTTATATGAGTGAAATATTAAATGCCATACAGTCAGGCAGTCCATTGAGAAAGGAGTGGTCATCAAGTGTTTTAGAAAAGAAACCCAACAAAAAAGTGATGTGTAAATGGAAAATAAATAAATTTAACATAAGACATTCCTGCTTCCAGACTGGTGTTAATAAAGCAGCTATTAGGTGGAGACACTATGGTGATGCCTGAGTTGACGTGGTTGTTGTTTTTTTTCATTTCTTGCAAGACCTTAATCAGTGTTACTTGAAATGATTATGTGGGTTTTAAAATAGCAAGAAGTAGTAAATTTTAAGGGCACGTCTGAATGCTGTTCCATTTAATTTCTATATGAAGCAATATCAAACCTTTAATAAATAACCTGTATCTGAAACAGTCTCCCTCTCTCCCTTTTACACACACACACATGCCACCTCCAACAAATATATTTGATGTTTTTGCAACAGGCTGGGGGAGAGATGGCAGAAGGAAGGGATGAGGTGGGGTATGGATCAGATGAAGAAGTATATTTCCTTATTTTGAATATATTTCCTTCTATAATGAAGAAGTATATTTCCTTATTTTTCCCTTCCATGTCTTTTTTTTTTTTTTTCTTCTTCTATAGGAAAGTATAGTTTAGGGAGTATTGAATGAAAATCACACCTCTGCCATGGGCCAGAACAAATCTCATTTTATGCTAATCCCTGTTTACATTTTAGCAACTAAAAGCCAAGATAACTGGTGCTTGAGTTATCGTCAACTTGGGGTGTAAGATCCAGACAGCACACTCTGGGACATAAATAAATGTGGCATTTCACTTCAGGCAGACATGCAAGCTGAGAGTTTTCCATTACCTGTTGGGCCCAGGCACACCTAGATGACTTTCCTTTAATAAACGGCACAGAGACAATATGCACAAAGGCACAAAAGGCATCATCATCATCATCATCATCATATAGTCCCCTGTGAACATCTTTCATATCTCTGCCTCGGCTCCCACCTCTGAGTAAATTCTTGAGGATAATCCTCCGTCGAAACCCCTTCCTTGTGATACTTTCTTTTTCAAATGCTGGCAACCCATCTTGCTTTTCATGTGCCCCAACCAGCCCCTAGATAAGAGGGGCTGTCCCTTCCTAACACAGGCTGTAGAAGTAGCACATCAGTGCCTACCCTAGCCCCAGGCGTTCCTCCTCCTGCTTCACTTCTCCCCCTTGTTTTGGCGTCCACCATCCCAATCAGTCCTGTCTCCAGTGTTTTCTGATGGGAAGCTCCTTGGAGCAGGGAGCAAGGCAGTTCAGCTCTGTGCTAGACACTGTGCTGTGCCATATGCTGTTTTGCAGTCCTGCAAATTATTATTCTTTATGAACAGTGGTAGTCAGTCTGCAAGAGATCTGGATGTGGATTAAAACAATCCACTTCTTTAAACACAGCAAAAAGAGCTTGCAGAGACAATCATCCCTCCAAATATTGTAAACAATCAACACAGGCTGCAAAACCATAGGAAGCAAGCGGGGAAAAGGAATTCGAGGAAAAATTTGGAGGACAGAAGTGAGGATGCTGGTATTTGAAAGCCAAAGGCTGTAAGTGGGAAATCCTAGATAAACACAAGAGTGTATTTATACCTTCCCCCAAGCTGGCTGACACAGGTGCTCACCAGACACAAGTTACCTGGGTGGCCTGAGCGTGGGGCTGCACTGCTGCGGGGAGGCAGGCCACTGTGAGGAGCATCGCCAGGACCATACACCTCACAAGCCATCTGCAAGGTGCGTGTTTGAAACGCACTGCCAGTCCATCAGGTGCAAACTGCGAGAACTCATTTGAACCTCGATAGCTCACTTGGGGAAATAATTCACCTTCCCCACCCCCCAACAGTGATACTATACCCTCAGGCCCACAGCCTGATTCCTCACCTGGCCCTCCCACATCTGTAAGGCTGTTGTTATTAATGCCATAAATCATGGTTAGTAATAAACAGCAGAGAAGTTCTGAAGAGTGGGAGGCCAATTTCTCCACTGAGGTGGAAGCCCCAAAGTTTTGGGTCCTTCTCCTGACCTGGTGGCAGTTGTTTCCAGCTCCAGCTGTGCAGGGGCTTTGTGCATGTGGCAGCATCCCCCAGCTCCCGCCTTCCCTGCCAGTGCCAGCTGTCACTGGGGAATGAAGCTGTCACTGCAGGAATAGCCTATGAAGGTTCTTGTTGGCACCCTGGGGGTGCTCCATGCTAACCAGCCTCCCATCACACTATGGCGGGCTGGGCCTTTTTTTAGCTCTGCGTGTGTTCAGCACAGAGAAAAATGTTTCCACTTACTTTTCCCCCTCCTCTCTTTGGAATATGAGGCACACACTTGTCATGCTTAAAGGAGTGGATTTATGGTTGACTCTGTCTCTTATCTCTCCACAATGCTCACTGGAGCTGCTCTCCAGATGGGACAGTATTACAAGCTTCATCATATAAAGCCCACTTCAGCTTGCGGCCCAGATGTTCTTTGTTCCCAGAAATATTCCTTCCCACAGTAAGTAAAAGGGAGCTGGTGCTGGTGTGCCGTCTCTGCTCCTTCTGTTTGCATCACTTGTTTATGGGTTACACATCCCAGCTCCAGACAGCACAGTCACCCCTACAAAAGCCACTGATCAAGCCTGATGCTGAGACTCTGGGTCTTGGGCAGTGCAATACTGGTGTGTGTGTGTGAGATGACAGAAAGGATCCAGTAAGTCCCGCACAGGCTCAGCTACCTTTGCAAACTACACCTAATGTGAAGAGTGCCTTCCCCTTCCAAGCAGCAGATATGGGTTTCTCTGGACCCAAGGGCAAACTGAGGGTGCAAAACAAAGCTCACTTCACCCAGTTTTCAGAGGGGACGAGGTAGGATCTTGCCAATGGGAGGTTTTGGGAAGGAAAACCACAGCTCTCAAACAAGTCTATTGATGGCAGAAGCGTGAAAGCAATCCTGCTGGCAGGAAAGCAATAACCACCCATGCATTTGCCACAGCACGTCCCAGATGTGTTCTACACAAGGTTGGGGGACATACTGATAAAAATGCCAGTGCCCTCTCTGAGTGAAGCCTGCTGCTCATGCCCACTGGTGACCCTCTGGCTGGACCTGGGGTGCTGGCTGCAGGGGATGTGGAGTGGTGCTGCTGCTGCCTGGGCAGGTGGGCAGGCTGCTGGGAGCCTGCAGGATGGCCTTGCTTGGCTGTTTGCACCATCCCTGCTCAGGCACGACCCTGCAGCTGCCCCTACACAGCTGCTGGCTGCACAGTGGGGCCAGGCTGCCCCGAGCCCGGTCTGGTGCTGGTGGCCATGGGGAGCTCATCTTGCCTCCTCACGCTGCGCCCAGAGTGGGCAGGCATGTCCTGCGGCAGTGGGATTGGCCCCCCGATAAAGGCTTCATATTTATGCAGCTTTCCCCGTGCCCTGAACTTTATCTGTGTCTCTGGCAAAAGGGCAGCTACCCCAGGTCAGAACACTGCCTCGAGCCAGCGCAGGGAATCGGCTTTCAATTTCAGCAGCGACTTTCCTTCCCTTTTTTCTCTTATCCCTCCAGCCATCACAGAATAATTCCCATCCCTATTAGCTTACCCCCCTCCCCCTTCCTTTCCCTTCCCCTTTGAAATCCTCCCGCCTGTCCCCGGGATGGGGCAGGGGGAGGCGGGGGGCAGCGGGAGAATTCCTCCAGATATTACACAAAAGCCTCATGTATCCCCAGTGTCAACCCCAGAGGGCGGCTGAGTAATTTAATTAAGGCAAAGGGGCTTTTGTTTTACTTGCTTTCTTTTTTGATTTTCTCAAGTTTAAGACAAGAAAGAAAAGAAAGAGAGAGAGAAATGTTAGCTCTCAGAGGAGGCGCAGCGATGCAAGATTTCCCGTCTCTGTTCAGTCTCTTGCTGAGGAAAGACCATAGGCCTGTCACCCGGAGCATGTGGGGCTCCCCAGCCTTGGACGGCTCCCCTCCCGCAGTAGTGATTTAAGGGACTGGCATATTCCAAGAATTAGCATGTATTCTTCTGCAGAAAAACACATTCGTGCTGTTCCCTCTGTCTGCCCCACCCCACTCTTTGTCCTCCTCCATATCCTTCTCTTTGCGCTTGTGTCTCATCCTCTCCTGTTGCCCCTTCCTGCCTCTTCCTTCTCCCATTCCCACTGCCTGCCCCCTCTCTCCCTCCTTTCCTCCTCTCCCTTTTCCTGTGCTCTCGGCACACTCACTTCCTCCCCTCTCTCCCCTCAGCCTCCGCCTTCCTTCTCCCCTTGCTTTTGATGGAGGGGAAGATTAATTTTTTTGCCAATAAATAACATCCTCATTCCTCAGCCTGATGTCTATTACTTGCACATCTATCATATGTCTGATGGAGGCCATCCATGGTGGGGTAGGCTCAAATGTGCCTCCTTTCAAATATCATGATGGGCAAAGCATCATCTTGCCTGTGTGCCAGTGGCGGCAGATTTTTTCTCTTTGTTTCTCATCTGGGCAAAACAAAATGGCAGCACCAAGGGGCTGAAGGCTGTGCCACATTCAATTTCCTCTCGTCACATTGTGGCACAAAGACATGGGGACGTTACACCAGGCTTGTGTGGTGGTGGAACCTGCTGGCAAGCCCCGACTGTGCTCTGTGCCCCTGAGGCCACTTCTAGTGCTGCACCCCCAGCTTTGGCCCAAGTCCACAGGGTGCTGGAGGGTGTGGAGAGAGGCTCACAGGGGAATGAAGCCCCAAGGAAACCAAAATTACCCTTGATGCTGATTTAACACTCACTTGTTAGGCCATGGTGCTCCTGGAGTCAAAGCCTGGGCCCAGCACCCCACTAGGAAACTGTCCGGCAGCCGAAGCGCACACAGTGTTTCTCTCACTGGCTTGCCTTGAGGTGAAGGCTGTAGGTCTTATGGGGCACAGTCCTGCTGGAGGGGAAGGGGTCTCCTTTCTGGAGATGGGATAGCCCATAGGGTCTTCCACAAGGATCTCTCTTCTGACACCGAATGCTGTCGGGTTATGAGTTGAACAGGCTGCTTTATTCGTGGGATCTCCTGTGCTGCTGCCCACACCTGACGCTCTTACGCATTTACCTCAGCCCAGGCACAGGGGTCAGCCCCAACGCATGGCTCTGGGTAAGACATTCTGTGCCACCGGGGCCAGCTGCAGACTCCTCACTGCTGCCTCCCTGCCACCGCCTCTTGACGGAACGCTTCCCCCCACTGAGGTGGCGAAGATATTTTTGGCACTATGTGTTTCGGCGCTCTGTGTGAGCAGAGACCCTGCTCGCTCGGCCTTAGCGCCGCGGCGCTTCCCTCCGTGGGAGCGGCGGCACAAGCCTAGGGCTGGGTTTGGCTGGCCTCGCCCCCGCCCCTCCGCGCCGGCAGCCAGGCCCCGCTCACGGCTCCTCGGCCCCCTGCGGCAGCACTGCGGCTGCGCGGCTGCTTCAGGCCCGGCTGCCCTCGCTTGGGACCCCCAGCCCTGCTTTCCCTCTTCAGCCGTCCAAATGTGCCCAGCTAAACCTTCACCATCCTCAAAGCTTGGGGTGGGGGAGTGGCGTTTATTTATCTTTTGGTTCATAATCTCTCTGAACTGTTCACCCTCCCACTTCCCCCCCACCGCCTCCACCCCCCTTCCTGAGGAGCCACGCGTGCACCCCTGGAGGGGGTCCCCTCAGGCCCCCGCCTGCAGAGGTTAACACAACATGGCGGGGCTGCGTCTAATCCCCCCTCATGTCACAGTTCCCCCAAGTCTGGCGTCCCTCCCGGCCTCCACGAGCCCCATGTCTGTGGCAGCCTTCCCTTATTGAAGGGGACATATAGACCAATTAGCTGTTATACAATAGCTCTGGATGGTCAGGCAATGGGACCAAGGGCACTTGCTCAAATTAATAGAGTCTGGAATTGATTTAACTCCAGCCAAAAAAAAAAAAAAAAAAAAGCTGATATCTCTCTGGTATCTCCTCAGACAAAACAGGACAGGTTTTTTTGGTGCCCATATTGAATGAATCACAGCAATATGCACCCTCTTTCTGAAACAGAAAACTGTGGCTCTGAAAGGACAAAAATGTATATTTTCCCTTGTGTTTAGCCCATCTATCCAAGAAAAGGCCCTCACTTTCAGAAAAAAAATGTGCTCAGCATAGGACACCCATTTCCATGAATAAGGAGTTTATTAATAGTAAGGAGAAGGCCCAGGAGCAAGGGGCAGCACAGAAGAAGTTTCGTTCTGGGGAAGCAAAGGCTGAACAGCACATGAGCACATTTGTGGCCACCAAAATATGTGGCCCAGCGAGGTCAGAGGTGGTCACACATCCTAGGAAGGACAGAGCCAGGCACAGCATGTCTCAGCTGCAGGGGAGGAGAAAGCTACCTGCCTGGAAAAAGAGCAAAGGGCCATGGGGAACCGTTGGCTGGACCCAGGACGCAATGGGGACATGCCAGCCCAGCACACCCCAGCTGGGGGAGGCCTCCACAGCTGCAGTGGGGTGGCATCAGCTCAGGTCTCTCTGAAGCCATCTGCCTCCCCTCTGATTATGTGCTGCAGACGTTGTGCTCCTTTAATCTATTAATGAGATCTTCATACGGATCTTGACACAATTAGGAAACACAGACAAGAGAGAAGCTGGAATTTTCTTGAGTGGCTAATTTCTTATAAAAGAAGCCAGGGCTGGAAGATGGCAGAGACACGTTTCCTACAGTACATGATGTTCATATAAAATGTGTTCTTGGCTCCTCTCACATGTCGTTTATCCCGTCTATGAAGCAGGAGGCAGAGAAACGGCACATAAAACTGTCCACACAAACTGGCAGCACTGGAGGCCTTACATCCTGCTAGCTTGGCTCTTGTGGCTACCATGTTGCATGTCTGTAACCCTTGCTGTCTTGCTGCTTGTGTGTTACCTGAAGCCTTACAGAGGCTGTCTATCCAGTGTTGAGTTCCAGTTGATCCAGTTGAGATCCAGGAGACAGACTTCCTCCGTAGTGCCACTGAGGGGCTGTATGAAAAAACAAACCACTTAACTTTTGGAATGAGTAGAAATAGGATTAGTATTCATGCTGGGCTGTTTCTTTAATTAACAGAGCTGATCACGAATACTAGAACTGGTTTGCAAGTAATTTTGCAAATTAAAGCGCTGATTTTCTCTGTTATGATTCACGTTGTATTGCTCGCTTGTTGGAAGAGTTCCGATTAGGATGAGATACACAAAGAAACACACAAGTCTCCAGCATTTCATGGATTTTAACAGCATACATGGAACACTGAAAAATTAGTACCAGAAGTCACTTCATTTTTTGGCTAGTGACTAACCTTTTGCTACAAAGGGAAGCTCTCCAGGCAGGGAACAGCAGCTCTGCTCCCAGCCTTGCTCTGTGTCTCAGTGCAGAGGATGATAGCACACATTATGCTTCCTATAGATAGAAAACTATTCCTCACTATTTGGAGAGATAGCCTGCTGAGCAGCTCTTACTGCATCAGTCAGGGAACATGACATCATCCAAGAAGGTGCAAAATGCTAATTATCACAAGTTCACATATCACAGATATTTAAAGAGCTTCTGGTGGAAAGTGTGAGAAGATCTGGAGGCTATTGATGGATTCATTGTTACGGAAGGCTTTGGCAGGGCTGTAAATTGACAGCATTAAAAAAGAAAAGCTTTTAAAAAACAGAAAATAAATCGTAACAAGGATTATATTATTCAATTATGTGACCCAAGTAAGAGAATGATGGGGGAGGGAGGTTTGTCTTCAGGAACCCATGATTCCCTTAGACAAGCCTGCCTGGGGAAATAGTTCATTAGAAGAGTGAAAATCACCTACCTTGCTTCTTTCACTGTACCTCTCTTGTCCCAAACCCACTTCGCCTTTTTAAAGGGGAGAAGTAACACTGGGCTTTTGCTGCCCCCAAGCTCTAGCCAAACCCCTGAGAGGAGCAACGGGATGTAGCTGTCACATGGCCCTTTTTCATCTTGGCAGTTTGGTACTTCTGACACAATGCAGAAGAGAAAGCACGTCCTTTCTGGGTTCCCTCTCTATCTTGGCACTGCAGCCAGTAGGCATGTGCCCAAAAGCATGCATACAGCTTTCTATGAAGTGAAGCCATAGGAAGTACATCAAGCCAAATAAAGTTATACTGTTTGATTTGCTGCCTCTATTCAAATAATTCCATGATCTACTCCTCCAGTGCTGGAGTCAGTCAGTCATTTATCTTTGACTGTTCCCATTAATCACAAGGGTATGTTTGGTGGGCTCTGGGGCAGATGGGGACCGACAAGGAAGCAGCTCAGCTTGCTGGAGAGCAAGATGGAAACACTTGGCTCCCCAGCCTTACCACTGCTGGTGCCACTGCTACACCACAGCCCTCAGATGGGGCTGGAAGATTAGGAGGTTGGAGAGAAATGTTGTGGGAGAGTTCTGTCTCTGGGAAAGCAGAGAGCTGGCAGTCAAAGCTAGCACATGCACTGCAAAATGTCATCCTAGCTCTTCTCCCTCCCTCCTTCCACATACCAGCTTCCAAGAGCACTTCACGGGAGGCTGGGACCAAGCCAAAGAAGCCAAATCAGGCATCTGGCACCCACTACCTCTGCTAAGGACTCCCTTGTCCTTCATCTCTGAAGAAGAGCTGTCACACCTGCAGGAGCCAAGCATGACACTGGACTGCATTCAAAATTCTTAAGTATCTGATTTTACAAGGTGTCATTTTTTTTCTGCATGCAAAGTAGTTTAGCAAGACTCTCTCAGGTGGTCACCCTGCAAATTGAGGGGCTGCAGGATGACTTGCTACTGCCAGGCGAGAGGGGCAGTCCAGACCCACACATTCCTGTTGCTGCACCACCTCCAGAAGGTCCTAGTCCCTCCTACAAATCCCCCACTGGTTGCCCCACTCTGGTTCCTTCACTCTGCATATCTGCTCTGGAGGACAGGTTCTCCTTCTGCAGACAGTGAGTTTTGGAGGGTTCCCATACTCTGGATCTCAGAGAGCTTCCCAAATTTCAGAAGCTGAGCAAAGTCCCTTTATAAGGGCCTGTTTTTCAAACAACTGGCATCTGTAAGCACATGTATAAATTGCTACCTATAGTTCCTGAAATTAGACACCTTGAGCAAACAGCTTCTCAAGCCAGTGGACAAAAATTAAAAAAAAAACCCAACAACAACAAAGAGAGAAGGGGAAATGACAATTGATTAAAAAAAGAATCCCTTCAAAACCAGTGAAATGGAAAGGAAACAGTAACTTTACCAAAGTGCCTTGACTACAGTGGTATTTTCATTCTGGTTTGCACACAAGCCTACTACTGATATACCAGGTCAGAAGTCATATATTTCTCCCACCTTGTAAAGCTGAACTCTCTGAATGAATTTGATAATAGAATTGAGCCTTTTTTTTTTGGCAAATGGTACATTTGCTTAGACAGGTTTAGGAGAATGAAAGGACTGAGAGGAGTCAAATTTTGACTCCAGCTTAAGAGCTGG
Source organism: Falco peregrinus (assembly GCF_023634155.1). Taxonomy (NCBI): domain Eukaryota; kingdom Metazoa; phylum Chordata; class Aves; order Falconiformes; family Falconidae; genus Falco; species Falco peregrinus. The sequence goes on from NC_073721.1 coordinate 85,199,497, forward strand.
AAGCTAAAATACTGACTTTTCATAAAAGAAATTCTGAGTTTTCTCTTTGAAATATTTTCTTAATTTCTCCTAATGGTAAAGTTTTGAAGTTTATAAAAAATAAGGGAGATAAAAGGAGAAGACTGCATTTGAATTTGTCTGAAGCAGAGACAGACATCACCCAACTGCAGGCACCCACACCTGGAGAACTTTTCTGAGGGTCCCTCCTGGGAGATCAGAAGAAAGAGAGAAACTTCTCTGAGGGGGAGTCGGTACCTGAGCAGGATGTGCAGAGAAGGTACAAGGTGCAGTCACTTCACCAGCTGCCCTCTATTAAAGGCCATGGGTACACAGGTATTTTTTTAGATTGTCTAACGTTGCTAAGATAGTAAACACGGAGAAACAGGATCTAGAAAACAGCACAAAGATAGATTGTGGGAACAGCTAGTATGTGATTCGCAGGGCTGACATCCATATGTAAGATGAGATTGGGATCAGGAAGGGGTTTAGGGCAACAAAGTGGATTGTACGTTGATGTCATTTCCAAGACCCTAACCTGGAAATAAGCTTCTCCATTTACATCCTTGGGGCATGAGCTAGCTACGTGCTTAAGGAGGTGAATTTATATGGCAAGAAAATGAGCTGCATGAACACAACAGGTTGACAGGGCAGTCCATTACAGATATGTTTTAACTTTGTCAAATCCAAAGTGACACAGCCCTGTAGGAGACCAAATCTGGTGGCAGGCACACCAAGATATTGGGAAGGTGGTGGACAGCAAGCATTCAGAGGGGTTCTCCCACAAACTGCTCTCATCACAGATGTTGGACGTGGCTGGGCAGCCGTGAGTCATATCCAGTGTGGCTCTCTTCCTGGACCTGCAGGACCCCTCCCTGGAAAAGAGCTGATTAACACTGAACTTCTAGGTAAAATTCTGGCCCTGATTGCTGGCCATTTTTCTGGGGAGAGGAGTCCCACAGGCCAGGTCCCAGCACATTCATCCTCCAAGCAATCACACCCCCCAGAGCAAAGCTCACCGTTGTGGCCCACGGAGGCACTGCTGGCACAGGCTAAGCTCTGGGGTCCCTGCGAAGGTTTCACTCCAGCTGTGGGACCAGCCTTATCGTGGCTGTGCTTTCCCACATCGTGTTTACCCTCTAGGATTTTGTGTGTTTTCCTTGGGCTCCCTTTGGTAAACCTTTGGTTTCAGCGTATTATTAGGGAAACAAGAGCCTGGTATTAAGTGATGATTATGCAATTTATTCTGACAGCGAAAAATGTGAAAAGGGGAAATTGATATTTGTGATTTTGGTTATGCGCTGACAACTATAATTAATCTTAATTCCAGCAAGAAGCAGATAAATGAATGTGATGGGAAAACTTGCATTTTCATTGCTGTTGCCTAGGGACAGCTACTTAATTATGGCAATAAAATGGCACAAGTTAAGGAATTAAAGAGGGCAGAAACTTTAAACTAGTTTAAATACAAGACGAAAAGGAAGACATGAAAATGCAATGAAATTAAGATACATAAAAGGCACAAATTAACTATATAGAAAAATACCACTGTACAAGGGTAAAATAACAAGAGATGAGTTTATAAAAGAAAAAGAAAAATCTCTCCAAAACCCCAGCTAGGGGCAATTGTAAACAGAAACAGGAAAGGGCTGAGCTTAGATCTAATATACAGAAAAGGGCACAGTAACTATTTTTTACTTTACTGATTAAAAACTTTTTATCAAAGTGGATGAAGATTGCTCTTTTTAATTTCTCTTTTAAGAATGAAAACCTGTTTTTTGATATGCCATTATTTTAAAATGAAAAGGACTGGTGATCTTGATGAACAAAACACATTAACCATTTGCAATGAAGCAGCCTAAGTCAGTTTTAAACCACATGAAGTAAAAACGACATTTTTTTTGATAAGTCCTGGTGAGGAAAAAAACATTTTTCAGCTCATTTGACTTCTGTTCATTATGTATCAAATTAAAAGATGGTACTCACTGCCTTAGGGCAGGAGGACAGACTAGATGACTTAGTGTCTTCTTTCCCACTGCTTTCTCCTGGCTGTACTTGAATAGAACAGGATACGTAGTATTCCCTTTCCCTCTTCCCACAGAGCTTTTTTTCAGGCTTATTTAAAGAATTTGCAGGGAGATGAAAAAAGTGCAGGGACAGTGTCTGATTCACAAATACAGAATTGACTGGGGTCTCTAACCCTGCCATAATGGAGATAGGAAGAGAAGGAAACCAACTGCTGGGGGACATTTGAGTGGTGTTACTATCACCTGCAGTTACGCTCAAGACCATGGGCTCTTCCAGTGATGCAGATCTATCTTAGTTTTGGGTACCCTCTAGGGTCTCTGGAGGGAATAAGGTAGTTTTTTCTGCCAACTGAATAGACCTTAGTTTTGGTGAATTTAGTTTGTTGCTAGCTAGAGTGAGACTATTGTTCCCAGCAGGCCCCGTTTGGGTGCAACCCTGTTGTTGGCCTGTGGCTCCTGCAGCCAGTGGAGAGGAACCCGTGGGGCCAGTGCTTTTGCATGTGTCTCTCACAGAATGTGCACCACTCTATGGAGCACTGTTGGCTCAAAGGGGAGCCCAGATTTAGCCCCATGCTTCCTCCAGATTTGGAATTGGCCAAATTTCCCTCTGTCCCATTTTAAAACAAATAAATCCACACATATATGTGCATACATTCTCCAATCTATTTGGCTTCTAAATGTCTAATATTAACTTTGTCTGACAGCTTAGGCACACATAAATTTGGAGGTTGTTTGAAGTCAGCTTGGAATTGTAGACCAGAGTCTGAAACCTTGCTATTCTGATCACACTTTGTAAATGCATTACACATCTTTTTTTTCACCACAATTCTCACCTTTCTGATGAATCAAGAGGAAAACAAGCTTCCCTTCCTTGAACATGGGCTGCTCTTGATGTTCATCTCACCTGTCTGGCACTTGCCCTGTGCCAGTTACTGGCATGTCCTGATTCCTTTCCTAGAAAATATGACCATCCATGGTGCTGTGACGAGAATGAAGGTGAGCTACAGCACATCTGAGTTGGAGCTCAGCAAGTTGTTCAACACAAAAACATCCTGCTGGTGTTTATCAACTGCTTTTTGCTTGGGTAGGGGCAAATTTACTGGGGAGGGGAAGGTTGTTGGGGAAGGCAACTAGGGAAGTTGTAGCTCACACTTACCCTGACTGACTTCCCATCCTCCCTTCCAGAATGCTGTCAAACATTCCTAGCACAGCATCATCATGGTTTCTTTCTGGGCCAAAAAGCTATGTGCTAGACACTGCCAGTCAGCCTGCCGATTGGCTACAGGCACATGGCTCCTGCTGCCATGCGATGGTGTGCGGCTGGCAGCTGGCCAGGTCACAAGCTTCTTTGGTCCATCATGTACAGTAGTGCACACACTTCTTCAGCAAATATGACCCAGACTAATGATACGCTGATGATATTACAATTCTTTTTGTGGTTTCTTTTTAGAGAAAAGTGGTATTTTTTAGCCAAAATGTAACTTGGTTCTTTGAGCCAACTCACTTAAAGAAATGTTCAGACAAGTATTCATATGGAGTATCTTGATGAAAATTTCTCATACACTCAGCATTTTTCTTTACTTTCCACTGCCAAAGATGATACCTTTTCCCAAATGATCTTCAGTTGATAAATTCTATATGCAAACTGAGGTTTACAAAAACCTCCATTTACAGTCAGACTGTGGAAATCCCAGCCACAGAACATTGCAAGTCAAATGCAGTAAATGTGGTATTTTGTGGGGCTTTTTTGGGTTGTTTGTTGGGATTTTTTTTGTTTTGTTTTGGTTTGGTTTTTTTAATTCTAAGTAAATATATAACTAACATTTGTTTATATTTAGGATAAACAAATCTGATGCTCCATGGCATAAAGCCAGCCATGTGAGGGTCAGGAAGAAATGTCCACTACAGATAATTTCTGTATGTTACTGCACAATTAGACAGGTGCTTTGTGTGATGTTTAAGCTTCCTTTGGAAGGAAAAGGTAGCGGCTGTTGCTGAATCTGGTAATGAACACCGGTGGTCTAATATGGCTTTTCATTCATTCTTTCTCTACTGCACTGTTTGCTAAGAAAGGCCAGTGAAATAACTGCTTTTTTTTTTTTTTTTTTCCTTGGGAGTTTCTCTCTGTAAGGTGAAAAACATAACAAGGATGTGAATAAGAAACAGAATCCCTCCCCGTTGCATTCATCCACTGTGCCATGTGTGTCACCATTAATGAAAATTAAGGCCGTGCATTAGTCCATTCAAAGAGGGTCGTCTTAGAGCAGCAAAAGAGACTTTACAGCTGTTCTTCATAAAGAAGACTAATTTTGAAAAGGTCACCTATTCAATCCTGCAAGCCAAACTGGTGGATAAATCAGAATACAAGAAGACATATAAGAATTTTGATCAAAACCTCTGGTCTCTGTGACATGGCTGGAAGCGAAGCTACCAGTGCTATCAACCACCTCCTTGTACAGATCATCAAGGATATTTTTGCAGGGTTGGAGCTGACAGCCTCAAGATCGCAGTATCCCATCTAAGCCATGTCACAAAAACCCTTTCATGTCATTCAATTCTACTTCCAGTACAAGACAACTCTTCACCAGAAAGAATTTAAAAATTGCAATAGTGATAATTGCATAGCAACATTGACATTCAAACAGTGAGATTTAGCTGGAGATACAATGTGATGTGCTGGATCATAGTTAACCAGATACATTAGTTCATTTAGGGCTACTAACTCCACATTCTAGCCAATTACATGCCCAGAAGAAGACACATTAACTTCCAGTAACATGACCATTATGATGCTCAGCAACCCATTGAAGGAGACTGCATGGTGAAGGAACAAAAGTCCTTGCTGTGTCTCAGCAAATAGCTACAAGATGGATCATGTTACCCATCCCCTTAGGACTGATGGGCTGTCAAAGAATTTGCGTTTTTCATAGTGGGAATCACTGAGCAAACAAAGAGAAATAGTGTTACTGATTTTGCAAATAGGTGTGAATTCATTGACAGGAATTGATTTTAGTAGTCTTTTGCTGTGGTTGAACTTGGCTTATGCCTTGAAGGGAAGGGTTGCCGTAGGTATGAGAGAAAGCTGTTGACAAGAACGTTTTCCATGTGAATCAAAGCTTGTTTTGTTTTTAGATCTGCCAAGAATGACAGCCTCCATTTCTTCTGCAACAACCTTGCATAAGGATGCATTAGAAGGCAGTATTTAAGTCTACTGGAGCAGCTTATGATTCCACCAGTGGATCCAGGAGAAAAATTAAAACACCAAAGCTTGAGTTAGAGCTTGACAGGTAACTGAAAACAGAGCCATTTCTCACTGCAGCACAATCTTAAATAACTCTTTGTATTGCCAAGAACAAAATAGAAAAACCACATGACTTTGGAGCAATTTCTAGGTTGTACAAGGAGTGTAGTGGGTGCATTAACTATAAGGCCATTTCTCACTCTTGTAAGTCACAGACAGATCTGAAAATGAGAACATGAATGTTTTGTTCTGGGCTTTGCCATATACTAACCATCAGGCCTTGGAATGATCTGATAAAGTATTGGTAATACAGAGGTAATGGTGCTTATCTGCCTGGTAGGGGACAGAGCTGAAAGCTGAAATTTAGAGCAGTGATACAAGAAGCTGTGTGCAGTCTTCATAAGACTGGCTTAAAAATAATGCCTTTAAGTCAAGATAACCCTCCATATCCATCCTAAAAAAAAAAAAAAAAAAAAAAAAAAAAAAAAAAAAAAAAAAAAAAAAAAAAGCAAAAAAACCCTAGAAAATGTAATGTTGTAAGAACTGATTGGGATTCCCTGGTATTACTTCTGTTCAGGATATGCAAAACATGTGATATTTGGCAATGCTATCTTGCAAAGGTTTCAGTGTTTGATAATTGGAAATCTTGTCAGGTCCAGTAAGTTTCTTGATCTCAGAAAATATTTCTTTCTTAGCCCAAGCTTTATTTCAGAAGCAGCTTCTTTAGGCTGGCTGTCAGCCCTGGTCATGGTGTATCCTTACTGATGAACAGACGTTTGGATCTGCAATTTTAGAAGGCCTTGGAGAAAGCACTCTAAGCTAAATGGGTTAAATGTTTCCATCAACATACATAGCACAGACACATGCAGTTAAAAGTCAGTCTGTGCTGATTCAGAGGCCGTGTATAATTCCAAATAAATTCGATTTACTAAGACTGACTCTTAAATGGAGTCTAGTGTCATAAGCCCACTAATGGAAAACTTGCAGTCTTTGTATTTTCTGTGTTGAGTAAGTACCAAACCAGATGGCACTAGCTCTGGGATGCAACAACCAAGTCTCCTTTCCCTGCAGGGACAAATATGCTGACACTACATTATGCTTACAGGTGTTATTCAATATTACAAACACTAATAATAGACTTTCATCTATAGGACACTCTCGCCTTAAGGCCTCTAAGCTCCTGAATACAAATAAACTCCCAACATAATTTACATTAAACAGGCAATATGCCTGACTGAACCATATAGCAGGAACAAAGTCTGGGAGAAAACTTGGCATGCTGTGATCACCCATCTGCAATGCTTAGCGGCAACATCAAGAGAGTAGAAGATGCAGCAGCCTTGTCTCCTGTTCGTTCTGCTCGTGATAGGAAGGAATTCTCTTGGTGGGGGCATCGGGCAGCAAGGAGCATGGTGCAAACAGCTCTTCATTATGTGGGCAGTCCTGTAGAGGGGTTCTCGGCTTGTTACTCATTCCCTCTGAGATATATGCTGGCCTCAAGGATTTTTCAGGTTTGGGTGTGATCCCAGCCCCATTAAATGTCTGGGAAGAAGGCTCTGCAAAGGAGCCCTGGAAATCCCTGAGCCTTGGTCTTCCTGTTTCTCTCTGGAGGTGAGAGCTGGCTGGCACACTTCAAGTAGAATTGACCCTCCTCCCAGCCCAAGCATTTTTTTCCTTCCTTGCAGAGATCTGTGGTGAACTTGTAACTACTGGCATTGACGCCATCCACTGTAAGCAGCAGCTGAGGTTTGTTACTGTGGGATAACGCAGGAACACTTCTTATTCATGGACTCAACCATGGCTCTTTACTGGTGGCAGACAAGGCATCAGGGCATAGCTCAAGAAAGACAAGGTCTTAATGTTGAGAAAAGGTAAAAGTTGTTGTATAAATCACTTAAATCACCTCTTAGAGGAATAGGTTAGCTCTCAGTACTCATACAAGACTAATGCCCATCTTGGAGAGGATACAAAGAGGTGGAGCAGAACTACTAATGACCCCTGTCTATTCCAGATGGGTGAGTTTGCAAGTACTTTGCTGGCATAAACCCAGAGACACATAAAGCATCAAGTCTTCAATCTTTACTGGAGGAAATGAATTACAAAGAAGATATTAAAGCAATGTGTCTGCACTCATTTTGCATCAGAAAGATGGGAGGAGTTCATTTCAATCCTTCCTCCCCCCTGTCATCAAGTGTCCTAACACCAGTGAAATCCCTTTCACATCAGGTCAGGCAGATCGCCTTTCACAGGCTGTTTCCCGCAGCCAGCAGGGGAGAGCAGGGCTGGCCAGGCAGCAGCTGGGAGCTGGGGCTGGCAGCAGGTGTGGAACACTTGTGGAGCCCTGGAGTTCCCGGTCCAAGGGACTGGGCAGGCAGTGGTGGGGAGAGGGCTTTTCTCAGCTCCTGCTCTGGATGGGGCTGGAGGAACACTGCCTCGCATCAGCAGCAGTGTGTGTGCCCTGGAGCAAGCAGGATAGTTCGATGTGAGGGGTTGCTGGGGCATCTGAGGCAGAAGGTAGTCAGTGCCAAGCCATTTGGGGCTGCAGGAGAATGAATAACTTGGTTGTGCCAGCAAGTATGGGCTAGACAGGGTGAAAGTTGCAGTCTGCCCCTCTGCACTGTCGCCTCATGTTAGGTCTGGCTGTTGCATGCCCTCTGCAGCACAGGGTATATGGGGTGGCATGGGAAACAAGCGGCAGAAGCTGTGGTGGATGGGAAAGGGGAGGAACAGTCACTGTGCTGAGCGTGGCTGACAAGGGGTAGTGAATGCATGGGGGGGGGACAAAACGCCCACCATGTGTCCAACTGCACATTTCCTGCAGTGGTTATTAGAATGTGTTTCTGCTCTGTGCATCTACCTAAAATTCACAAACACGTTCACAAAACACATTCACAAACTCGGCTGCTGTCAGCCTTTTTAAACCAGATGTCATGTGGACCAAAAGGCTTCTTTTGTGTGCCAGGGAACCACTGGCATGGAGCAATATAAGGTGTAAAAGACGGTGAAAGAGGCTGGGGGAGCTGGACCTCACCACACCGGTGGCAATGAGAGGAGCCATGTCTTTGCAGCCCACAGGCAGCTCCTCTGAAAACCTGTAGGAACAGGTGCCCAATACCCATGTCACAGAAAAGGTTATAGTAAGATGAAACAGCAGAGGAAGGCGCAGCAAGATGAAGTGACTGCCAGATAATTTGAATCCCAAGCATGTTTTGCCATTGGTGATGAAGATTAATGCCGTGTAAAATACAGCAGACCAAACATTTGGGGGAAATGGGTGTTCCCAACATGAAATGTTCAGCAGAGATTTGGGAAGATGGCATGCTTTTGTGCACTTGCAGTGGGAATGGCAGGTGGACAAGAGAGGAGGTGCAGCCAGTCACAGGAATGTGATGCCCACAGACACTCTCATGTGATCACACCTTGGTTATGGCAACATCCAGGTGCTGCACAGTACTTAGGGAGCCCAGTCTCCAGCAAGTTAAAAAAAAAAAGAAAAGAAAAAAAAGAAGTGTCCCTGAGCAAATTAAAAAGACAGCTCCTCTGCTTTGGGCAGTCCTTGCTGGAGAGTGCCCTCTCGCCAGTACTGCTATGGGTTTGTCCTTGTTGTACATGCAGTTTGGGGCACTGTCAGGTGTCAGATATTGACTAGACCATGAAAGACTGTTTTAATGTTCATTGAAGCTGGGTGAATTCAGTTCCTGATACAGGCCATCTGCCCATAATAGAGTTGAAGAAGCCATGCCACTGAGCAGGTTTCCAGTGAGTATTAACTAACACTTATTTAAAATTTTTAATCCAATTTTTAATCCTTACCAACACTGAGAACTTGGAATAAAAAAATGTAGTTGAAACTCTGAAGATGGATAGGTATTACTATTTGAGTTGTTACTTACTAAGACTGGGGTAGGGAGAAGCAGGTCCAGAAGGAGCTATGCTTGCCTTGCATGACCTGCCCATCTAACAGCAGCCATAGGACTTTCCTGATTCAGATATCAGTAGAACATACTTGAATGTAAGAGTCAAGACTAAGAGGGGCAGTAGATCTTTGGTCTTGACTTATGTACCACGGGTCATGGGACTGTGGGACAATGCATCATTGTTCCATGATCTTTATCTTGGGTGACACTGACTTCATAACTCAGATGTTGCTTGGACCTATCATTTCCCCCCTTCGTTTTCCCACCCTAAATTCATAATGACTGCAACTATTTGCACTGCTGCAGCTTCAGGTTCTTCTTGGCCTGATTTCTCAGCTTGCTATCTCTTAAGGTTGTGAGTCTCAGGCAGGGCCAGAAGCAATAAAGTCAGGGCAATGGCACAGCGATGAGGAACTATGGATGCTTTTGTTCAGATGGACTCTGCTGTATCTAAAACTCAAAACTTCTGGCAGAGGTGGAAAAGAATAACCATGTTAAATAGCAGAGTCCTGCTAGATACAACAGTGCAAATAGGACATAATATTTAAAAACAGCAATGCTATGCATGGACAGAAAACCAAGAATCATTGGTACTTAAGCTGCAATTCAAGTTGTCCTTTAGCACAATAATTCAGTCAGAATAACGTGAATTTTTTGTTCACCTCGGAAAAAATGGTATTTCTCCTTTGTTCCTCTTGTTCTTATACCAAGGGTATCACTCATGCACCCAAACAGTGTCCTCATTACCTGAGAGGAATATTCTTAATTTCAGCCTCATCCTTTGGCCTTCCCTGGGATATATAACAAAGTGAAGAGAATGTGCTTGGGATATTACAAAGCCTAGCAACCAATATTGCTCATCTTATTAAACAAAAACAAAAGATGAAACTTTCAACCTTAGATTTTCCAAGTTCTGAGGCAGGATTTCCCACTGCTCTGCAGCTGATGATCTCTGAAGGCTTAACAAGAACTCTGGTTTGGAACCTACAAGGAAATATCTCTTGATACCATGTATCAAACCGGATTCCTTTCACCCATGCCAGAGGACTAGCGCTATCACTGGTCCCTTCTCCTTTTTGTTTTATGGTGACACAAACCAGGCTCAAGAATTCCCTCACTACCTAATTTTTCTTTTGCAGAGGACGAAAGTTCCTACCAGTCATTTTCCACAGGAGCTTACTTTCAAAGCACAGCTGCTTCTCAGTTACACATGTAAAGCCATGAAAGGTGTTGCTGAAAATAGGAAGAGGCTTGGACTTCTGGTCTTACATTTTCTCATTTGTGGTAGGATCTCTTGTTCCTTTAGAGCCTTGTTTAGATTGATCAGTTTGAATGTGAGGAAAAGACTTATGTTTACCAGATACACTCACTCCCAGATTCTTCCATGTGTATATGTAGTAACATCACAAGAAGTCACTGGTCTGGGGAGCTTCTGCTCTGCATCTGTCAGGTAGCTACAAGGATATCTCGCTACCACAAATGGAAGCTTTTCCTGTGCAGGCTGTAACTTTGCTCTTAAGGCAAGAGCAAGGCACAGGCACTTGTAGAGCTTGTAGATACATAGATACTTGTATACACGGATACATAGATACACAGACACCTCTCATCAAGCCACCTTACTTGAAAAGCCATGGCAATACTATTCCTTCAAGCCTATCTCATTCTGAAGGGATGAAAGGTCTTCAGGGTTCCTCTGAAGAGATGTAACGCACTAGTGAGTGTGACACGTTCCCACACAGACTGACGTTGCTGAAAGAAGGGAATGAAAACATAAGCTAAGAGGTAAATCCTTGGTGACAGCAATTTGCATGTAGTCACTGCAAGCTTGATGGGTTGGTTTGCAGCCTGTAAAGTAAGAATGCAAGCGAACATCAGCTCTCCACATGGAAACACATCTGCTTGCCCGGTCACTGGGGAGCGGCTGCTCAGCGGAGAGGGTGTGCTGTACTGTTGCTAAAGCTGTACCTGCACGCAGGGTCTGCTGGCCTTTGTGCTGCAGGCTTAAGTGTTGCCCAGTTGTTGCTCCAGTAGGTTGAGCTAGCTTGTCCTTGTGACTCAGCAGAGCACAGCAGAGGTCCCACACTGAGGTTCCCCCAGGAACAGAAATGATCCAGAAGTGGTGCTGGTGTGCTCTGCTGAGAGAGCAGGGGTTATAAATGCAATCACATCTCCTCATAAATAAGGCTTTCAACTATGCTTGAAACATCCCCTCAGTGCTGCATGGGTGTAGAGATGTGCCAACACCAGACAAAAGCAGCTCAGACACCTCTGCAGTTCATTCCCTTGAAGGGCTGAAATAGCCACAGTCATCAACACAAGCTTAAGAATAATTTTTTATATAGTAAAAAATGCACAACTGATATGAAAGAAATAGGAGAAGGAATTATATCTTAAGTTGCACTGAAAAGATGTCTTTGATGAAGACTTAACTGGGGAACTAGTAGAAGGGTACAAGATTCTTTTCATCTATGCTTTATTACTTGGTCTGTTTTTTAAAAAGCCTAGGCCATTTTAGCTATGAGAATTCAACCCCTTGCTGTAGGGGCAGAAGTCAGAAACATCAGAATGAGGGCATCCAAAGTGCAAAGCGATTTACAAAGCCTCGGTTACAAACCATTCTTCCAAAATAACAACTATTACTTAAGACAGGTGCCTCCTCAAACAGTGATGCAGGTCTGTTCATTGCTTTTCATTAAAACATGTAGCGTTATTAGCAAATCAAGGATATATTTTTTTTCATCTAGGAATGCAGAGATAATACTATTTTCAGAGAGATTGGAGGACAATCCTACTAGACTGCTGCAAATCTACTTGTTTATCAAGTGGAAATGTTATTTTTTCTGTGCAGGGTACTCACATGAATTGCAATGGAGTGTAATTTAGGAATTCAAGTTTATCAGTATGGTGACACCAGAATGTAGTGGTTTTCTACATTAAAAACTTTAATACTCTATATCTCCTATTTCAATGTTAGAAGGAAAAAAAAAAGTTTAGCCTTTTAGATTTGGTATTTTGGGGTTTTCAATCTTCAGTTCCATGCAGTGATGCTGAATATTTACTCCCAGAATTGGTACTGTTGGTCTGATCTTCTGACCTCCAAGCTACAGTGCTGAACATATCCTGGAAACTATCATAAGAGATACCTTATAATCAGTACAGCTAATGAAGGGTCCTTTTGTAGCAGGAAACTTTTTGTGTAAGCTGTATGCTCTTCTCCGTTTTTCCTTTTCCTTGTGGGTGGTCAGAGCTGGAATTAAAACATAAAAAAAAAAAAAATCAAACCATTTCAAATGCAAGGAATTTTAAGTTCACAGACTGTGGCTCATTGTCCTAACAATTTCCTCTGGAATGGTGAAGAGGGGTTTTTTCCTTCTTAGAAAAGGCACCTTTTCTCTATTTTTTGGCTTGCAGTGCTAGAGAGATGTACCCCATTCAACAGTTCAGAAAAGCAAACCTTTTTTAAAAAGCTGGTTAAAATCTATAGCTTAAGGAAATTTTGCCTTTCTCCCTCTCTCTTCTAATACCAACACTTTTCCACATAATAACCTCTTTTTGCTGAAAAAGAAGTAAAAATTGGTTCCATTAAAAAATATGACATTTTCTGAAATTCAGTGCTGGGATACATTTTGCCTTGTAAACAGAGGTTAAGAGAGTTCCTGTAAGCAGAACATTTGGAACAACAGCACTCCGTTCAAACTTCTGTTTAGAAAAAAATGTAAAACCTAGCCAGTTGTTTTCCACTGTTAAATGGAGTAAGAGCTGCCACCTGCTTCCCAAACCCAGTACTATTTGTACTTCACCATAATTCCTGAGAGGATGACACACATGGTAGGTGGGCTGCTAGGGCAGCCTCCAGTCCCACTGTTCCCTGCACACTGTCACACCTGGTCCTGTGCTTGCTGGGTGCAGGCAGGGCCCTGGCACCAACTGTGTCAGAAGATGGTCCAGATTCTCTGCTGTGCTGTATTCACAATATTCATGAGTTGTTTAGTAGGGTCCTGTGCATCCTTTTTTACTCATACACATTATGACACTACTTCTGCTAACCCAGAGAAAATTACTCAATGGATATATATTTTTGGTTAGCTTCTTCAGATTCCTAACTCACTTTAGTTAAATCAAAATAACACTGATTTACAGCAGGATGAGAGTTACACTTTTTCTGATCTGTTTAAATCACATCTTTACAATTTTCTCCTTCTGCCCAAGAATATGCATTACAAAAGTCAGAACCTCTGATGCTCTCAGTTAGGTACAAAACTGGCATTCCTTTCTAAAGTCCACTTTCTGTTATATTGAAAAATTTTGTCTCATCCTTATTACACCATCTGGCCACAGGACTTGGACAGGTTACCAAAATGAAAATTGTTTGGTTTTTATACACAGTTTCTGATGTCTTGACATGATCTTGGAGGCAGAGGGAACAGCAAGAGGCATTTAAATCAGAAGGAATGCACTGGTTAGGCAACATGGTGAGGCTGTTAACTTGGAGCAGGGGAGAGAGCTGACTGATTATATGTGTCCATTTTAATTCCAAGGAACAAAGGATGGGAATTCGTTGCAGTCTTTCATCCCTAAAATAAACAAAATGCATTGCATTTATTTATGTATTGCTCTCTGAAGACTGCAGTGGACAGAAGTTCCTGAATGATGCTCAGCATCAGGACTGCACCAGAACAGACACCAGCTCTGCCCTGTCACATAACAGGGAAGGGAGTGTTAACGGCACCCAATTTCAGAGACCTTTCTAGGACAAGCCAGCCCTGTAATGTGAAAGAGCCCGTCTTTCAAGCAGAAAATACACAAATACCTCAGCTAGCAAAGACAGTTCTTCTGCACAGAAAACTGTGTGGTACAAGAGACAGGCGGGAATCAGACCCCTATCAAAGTCCAGCCAATTTTGTTCTGAGCAGCAGTGTTTAGGGCTAGAGGCTGATTTTCTTAAGCAGCTCTTCAACATCATGTCAATCAGTCCTTTCATTAGTTCCTGTTCAAGGGAGTGTAGAAAAATATTGGGGGGTGATGCTCGATCTGGCCTTGAGCATCAAGCCCACAGTCCTGCCCATCTGTTGCACAAAGGCAGGCCCTAGAAGAAGCAGCTGCAAAGGAGCTGTGGTCTTTCTTCAGCTGAAAGAGAAAGATCCTGCAGAAGTAGAGAACTGAATTTCAATAAACTTAGAAAAGTAAACCCCAGACGTTATTTCCTTTTTTCTGTACATTGCCATCTTTGCCTTGCCCTTGCAGAAGAAAATAGATTTGCAATTCATCTTTTGACTACAATTTATTGAATTATAGAGAAATTATTGTGTTCTCTGCAGGAAGCTGACTGGCCCAATGTATATTGTTCTTTAAAAGTGTGATGAATCAATTTACACATTCAATTCAACACTGAAAATATGCCTATTAAGTATATTTAACTTGGAGTTGGCACTTCTATTTGAAAAATCCAACCCCATTCCTACTTTCCCTCCTTCCTCAAATATGACCCAGAAGTTATTATTGTTATTATCTTTTTTTTTTTTTTTTTAATCAGAGGAAACATGGCCCAAATTAACCAATGTGACTGAACATGGAGATGTTTCCTGTTTCCTCCCTCCTCATTATCTTACTTTTGTGAGCTCAGGAATATGCCTACCAGAAATAAACAGGTCTCAGCTGCAAGCAGCTGTCTCTACTGCTGCAAGCAGTCCTAGGCCAGGGCTGAGAAACTGTGTGAGAGTGGACCAACTGCTTCTCCTCTTGCCTTTGCAACATGCTACCATTATGTGTGTGGGCTTTGATTCATGCACCCTATTAGAGGCAGTCCTAGGAATTTTTCAGCAGCTTCAGATAATTAAAAGTGAATAATGCCTTCAGCACAGTAACCCTTGTGCTAATTGCTTGGATATTAAGCTACATTCCTTTTATTTTACTCTTACACGTACAGATTCTTGCATTAACATTGCAGTGGTGCCGTGTAAGTGGTTAGTGTGAAAAATGGAAAAGTTAAGGCATCTGGCTACAAGAAACCAGAGCATTTGATATTTGGTGACATGTGGAAGGTGGTGTGGGATATGGGTAAACAGATTGCTTGGCTTTTTCTATTAAAATGATGGCATCATGTCAATTAACAATGATAACTGGAAGCCTACAGACAAAAGTGGCCCTTTTTCACTGAGATGGACAGGGCAAGCTGCACCCCTCAGCTCTGGTTTCCCATCAGGATGCCACAGAATCACAGAATGGTGAGCGTTGGAAGGGACCTCTGGAGATGATCCCCTCTAACCCCCTGCTATAAAGCAGGTTCTCCTACAGCAGGCTGATGTCCATGCATATCAGTACTCTCCTGTGTAGCCCTCCATGAGACAGCTAAGTCAAGCTCAAATGAGAGGAAGGCCTTCTGCTATGAACTGAAAACCACAGATTTTAGGTCCCAGTTTCAAAGCCAGGAGTGGATTTTAAAGCTTTTCCTATAGCTTTGGCATGGCATTAACAGAGCTGATGGAGCATCATGCTCAAAACTCAGAGTAGTGGGGGCCTTGGGAATTGCTTATGATACATGATAAAGTTTCAATATCAAATTAATGCAGATCATAAAAATAATCTAAAATCTATGCTATTTGATATTGTCAGGAACGTGTCAAAGAGTTCTGAGTGGAGCAAGAGAATTGTTTGCACAAGAAGCAAACGATGATTTCAATCATCAGGAACACATGGCAAGTGAAGGCTATAGAGGAGGGTCTCAGCAGAGGTGGAAAGAAGAAAGGCTTCAAAGTACATGGACAGAGTGACATTGAGAGAAGCTGCTCTCAGCAACAAAGGAAATTTTGAACCCTACATGTACAGGAATGGTAAGAAGAAACTATATCTGTATTAGCATGTTGCACAAAGATTGGAGGGAAACAGGTCAAAAAGAACAGTAGTTGCAATAAATGTTTTTGTTCATCAGTGTAGGAGGTATTCTGAGTTTTCATAGACTGGACCCTACCTGAAAACACGTATTTCCTCTGAAGGGAAGCTCTGCTCCAGCACATCTGGAACTGATTTCTAGAAGAAGCCAGAGGCGGTTTGCTGCACTCCTATATGAGATACACCTGTGAAAGGCCCACAAACCATCTTCATAAAAGAGAGCATAAAAAGGGTCATGGGTGTATGCAGTGGGGAACTTAGATGTGTGCTGGCATTACTGTACGTCAGCTGAGCCCTCCTGGTCCAGCATGTGCCCTCAAACACCACTCAAATGAGGCAGTGTGTGCTTGCTCACACTCCCTGCCTGGAGCTCGAGCCCTGGGGACCTCCCCAGGTGTCCTGTGACTTGGGGGCAGCCAGATGACTTGGCTGGTGTGCAGCAAGTTGCTCAGTTGTGTACCTGAGCACTGTTGCTCTGCTTGGGAGGATTTCAGTGGTGCTATGTGGACAAGAGAAGCCAGAACTATTCATCATCAGCAAAGTTTGTTTAGTATCATGGGCCACCGTATTCTTCTGCACCCTACATAAGACAAAGAGAGAGAGAGACCTTGCAGGCACGGGTGGTTTGGATGCTTCATGTTTATCCTCCATGAGTCTCTGAGTGAATGTTGAATTGGGTTTGGCAGCCAGACCCACTGGAAGTCTCACAAATTATTTCAAACTTTGTGAAGGACAGCTGCTGCCAACATCCATTCACAGTGTCCTTTGTTTACCGGATTTTGAATCCAGCTCTGATTTGCTTCACCCTTGTTGCCTGACCTTGTCCATGCCATAAAAGTTGTCTCTCTTCCAGGCTTCTGGATGTTTTTATTTAGGTATCTCCCTTCCTGCCCTGTGTCACAGCTGCAGCCTAGCAGATGAATGCCTGAGGTGGGGAGAGTGCTGACTAGCTGCAGAGGAGTGGCCCCCAGACAGGAGCTGGGGAGTGAGGAGCAGCTTGTGCCCCAAAGCTTGTGCTGCAGAACTGTGAAGGGGAACAAGCAATTAGCAAAATAGATTAAGAAAGGAATAAGAAGGAGGGGGAGATTAAGCCACTTTGTTTCCCGGTACATTAGCAGGACAGTGTTGCCAGCAGGTGAACAGTAGGTAGATGAAATGTCGGATATCTATGCAGAGACATGAGAATAAACTAAGATGCAGAGATACTCTTTTTCTCACTGCCTTTGATTGCCACTGTGTATTATCACTGGAAGATATTTTCATTATTTCAGTTCTTCTCAGGAGATACTACATATCTTGAACAGATACAGGGAGATTTTACTTCTACATCCCTTCTGATCTTTACTGTAAGATGGTGCTCATCTCCCTGTGCTTCCCCTTATCCTAATATGCTGTCATTGAATGGGTCCCATTCAGGAATCCTAGCTGGGGAAGGGAGCAGTGCAGCCCGGAGGCCCACCCCCAGGACCCTCCAGAAAGCTTTTTGGTTGAGATCTCACTCACCGAGCACCTCACAGCACTTGCTGGAAGCCAGTGTGTCTGCGGTTGCTGCAGTGCCCAAGAGCAGAGGGTCAGCACTTGGGAATGTGGATTCCCTGCAAGATGTGCTCATCTCTAGTGACAGCAAAGACATTGTGCTGCATCTTGTAAACAGAGGTCCCTTACTATTCATTCTGGGGCAGCCACTCAGTCCAGGAAATACGCAGGGACAGCTGGGCTCAGAAACCAGGACTGGACACTTAATCTAATGTGGAGGTGTTATGAAAGTGTCGTATGCAGAGATTTCAGTCAGAAGCTGAGTTTGGCCAGCAGCAATGGAGAATTTCTTTAGTCAGAGAGATTCCTAAGATTATACATTCAAAAACATCTGTCATTGCAGCAACCAGAGGCCACATGTCTGTTCTTGCTACACCAGTCTGAAAATAGATGCAGTGAGCAAGAGCCCTGGCCCAAAGATGAGAAAGACAAAAAAAACTTCAGAGATTTGGTACTAGGGCAGACAGAGCAGTGATGCGAATGAGGAAAGATCATGATGCTGCATGGTGGCCCCTGTGCTGCATTACCGGGATGCAAGTCAAGCACAGTGCTGAGAGAGACTAATGGCAATGCTCATGTCCCCTGTCTGCCACATAAATGCTCCAGGGAGACGGGGCAGAACAAGGAGCAGGGCTCAGGTTGCCTTTGTCGCAGCCTGCTACTCTGGTCTGCTGTTTGTCAAACTTGTTTTGATTTTTGAAAAATCTCCCTGTACAGATTACCCTGTACCACATTGCCACACTATCAAATAAAAATTGTTCATTGCTTTCATTTTTCCATGTGCTTCATGTGTACGTGCACATGAGCACTTTGTAGTCATTTAATGGACCAGCTCCTGGGGTTCTGTGGGGTAGAGGCTGCAGAGCACCACTCTAACCTTTGGTTCATGCTGCCTACAAGGGACTTGCATGGACATTTCCAGCCTCTCTCATGCAAGGGTGCAGGTCCTTGGCACACACTTCTCACAAAGGACAAATCAGCTTTTTCTTGCTCTGTCACACACTCACAGACCCCCAGTGCTTTTGCACCTGCAGACAGTTTTCTAGACAAAACCTCACCCAAGTCCTTCCAAGAGCCTGTATGCACCTCGATTTTTACTTGGCTGAAAGTAAATCCGCTGCGTTTGGAGCATTTCCTCCCCAGTCCATGTGATTCTGATTTCACTAATTAAAGTTAATCTGATAAAGGAAGGAACTACAGAGAAGAATAAGAGCAAAAAGGCAGGCGAGCAAGGGTCAGCCGGCACGCCACAGAGAGAGATCTTTGTAGCCGGGGAGCCATGCCGCTGCAGGGCACGAAGGGAAGCGGTGGGTTGAGCTGCTTCATCTGTTTGGCCCATGGGCTGGGGCTGAACCGCCGGCCACCCTGGCTGCCCATCCTGACCTCCTTGCTGCCCTGCAGCAGAACCAACACTTGCAAGGTGGAATCTAATGAAAGGCATCAGGGAACAGAAGGAGTGCTTCTGCCTCCTGATCGTATTTATCCAGAACAAAACACGATGCAGGCTAGCTTGGAGGATGAGTAATGGGTAACAGAGCAGCTTCTCATGTCCAGGCCCTTAGTTTGACTGGTGCCTGGAGGGCAGTGCTGATTGAAATGCATTGCCACCTGATGGTGGCTGAAGGGTTTCTGCAGGAAATGAATGCTTGGATTTCAGGGTAAAATGTCCTCTCTGTGGACAAAATGGTTCCTGGGGTAAGGGAGCACAGAGTGGGAGAAGTGTGTGGTGATTAGTATCCCAAAGAGAGCAAAACTGCAGTTCACTGCTTTGCCATGCACAGAGGTACTTCCTTCCAGCTCCCCTGGCAACACTGCTAGGTAGAAAAAGCACGCTCGCACAGAACAATCCAGCTCAAAGTGAAGGACACCTGACAAGGTGTCATGTCTTTACCACTCTGAGCTGGCAAGACCACGACATTCAACTTCATTGTTCAATACCTTCTCCAAATAGCATCCCAGGATCCTTGTGTCCAGCAGATTTACAGTGGAGATCTTCAGAGAGAAGTGGCTTCTCAAGCCACACACATGCACTCATGGAATATCAGAGACTGGTAACTGGAAAGCTAGGAAATGTGGTGAGCTGACCTTCCTCTTTTGGAAATCATCTTGATGGTGTTTAGGTGCTGGAATTAATTTGGCTGAGCACAATGTAGTAAATCAATCTAAAGGCACCAGGGATTAACTTTACCCAGCTTCTGTCTGGACAGCAAGTAGCCATAGGTAAGGCAGAGTGTGGAGGAGGATGGCCTCTTGCTCCATACATGGCAACAGAGATGTTTGCAGAATCTCTCTGCTGAGGCATGATATTCGTATGCAGCTAGAGAGTTACCACTTCTCTGCTTTCTTTAAATGGCTGGTACATACATTGATTTCGACAGCACCCCTGCCCCTCCTCTGCAAACTCCATTCATCGTTAACTTGTTTAAATTAAACACAAGTACGGACAGGATCAGCAAGCAGCCGTCTGTTTTATTAGTGCTTCTACTTCAAATGTCAGTCTTAGTCCCTCCTTGCTGGGCTCTGATCTCTCATGACAATTTGATTAACTTTACATTTCCTTTTATTGTTGGAGAAACATTTGGAAAATCTTAACATATCTTACTGGCTCGTTCTGAGACCAAGATGGTGATTATGTCCATGCTTAGCATCATCCATCAAAATCAGGCATCTGACAGTCAGACCACCTGAAAAATGTGTCATTCCCAAGTTCATGAGCCATAAAATGTTTCCTACTTGCAAATAATCACAGGACACTCCCTATTCTCCTTACAGCAATGCTTTTGTTAGGAACTGCTTAAACATCTTTGTTAAAAGGAAACAGTTTCTGCTTTGTACCAGTCTGCCCAGATAAGAGCACCTTCTCAGCTCCCACCAGCTAGAAACTGGTATATGGGTTTTTCCAAGAGCCACATTCCTGCAGCGACCCCCACCCCTCAATGGGAACATACTATTAATGAGCGACTGCTGGGATGTGACAGATCCCAGGGAAAAGGATGCTCCATTTCACTTTGACAGAACAGCTCAGAACTTTTCCCCCTTTCCTCATGCTCAAGCTAATCTAATACAGTCCCAAGCTTCTGGCACATACTCATCGCTACATTTCTGCTGGCCTCTGAGCTTCTGGATCTTGGCTCAGCCCCAGAGTGTCAAGACACCAGTGGAAAAGGCTGGAAGTTAGCCTGGTTTTGTCTTTGTGTTTCAAGACCGGGACCAGAAATAGAAGTGGTAAGAACCTCATGGAAAAAACCCCTGGTTTCCTGGTGTTTTTGACAGAGTTAATTACCTATAAATATTTAAATTCTTTCCCTCGCATAGTTTTCATTGGTTTGAAGCTGTAGTTACTTGGTCATTCTGAAAAGCTACACTGCTTGCCACTACTTTTGAGGGCATTAAGATGACTACTACTACTACAGGAAATGCTCAGATATGACAGTTCAGCTGATTCTATTAAGCCGTGATAACTCTATCCCATGCCTGAAGCACTTATTCACCTGTTCATTAAAAGCCAAAATTAATACTAAAATATTATGGTCATCCAATAACACGGCTGTGAGACTTAGTCTCAGGTCCCAGTCCATGACAGAAGCTCCCAGGGTCTGAAGCAGTCCAAAATAGTAAGGATCTTATTATAGTTTCTGTGAAAAGTTAAGTATCATGTTAAGCTTTGGGTCATATAGCATACCAGTCTCCATTGCTTCTGGTGTGATTAGCAGCTGCTACTGACCACCACAAGTAATTAATGATGGTACCAGGATCCCTCAATGGATGTCTCTAATAATTTTTCTCTATTCTGTCATTTTCAGCCCCTAGTGAAGTCCTGCTGCAATTCCCACATATTTCTAATCTTTCTCTCCTGAGAAAAGCTACAATTTCAGCCTCTGTAAATGAGCAGTTTTGTTCCTACTCAGACTACAGGAGAGTGGTCAGCACTTAAAAAAAATAGAGGTTTTCCTTAATGAAATCTCATTTCAGTCTACCCAAAACCCTCAGAATAACAAATGATCTTATCTCCCATTCTCAGGCAAAGTACTGCTTATATCCTCTGAGAAATGTCTAGCTTTTCTGGTAAAGAAGAGAAAGTAGTGAAAAAGAAAAGGAGATAGAAAACAGTTATGAGTAGCTATAAAAGAAGAGTTCCTAGAAATTATAATAAACATACCAAGACTGTAACACCTCTGCAGCCCAAATCCTTGCAACAGAGAGGTCTAGACCCTTAAGTAGTACTTCGACTCCTTATACTTCCAAGTAGAAATACTGCAACACAGTACTAAACACCTCTTCCAGGCCTTCAAGAAGAAAGCTACTTATGCCAGCTTGATACCACATCCGTGCTAGAGAAAAAAAAGCTTCCCTGACCCAAGAAAGCATGCAATGAAAACTGGAATCTGGCCCCATATCACCAGCTCTCCCTGTCTGAGTGCCCATAAACCACAGGCCTAATCCAGCATCTTGCTTTCAGTGCAATGGGTGCTGGAAACAGTCCAGCTCTTGCTGTCCCAGGGAAGTGATAAAATGCCATGTGCTAGTTAATGCACTGCCTCTTATAGGCCCATGCAGCAGGTGAGCAATTATCACTTGCAGCCTAGCTTAATGCTTTACAGGGCATGAGACCTGGTTCCAATTAGACTCAGTATACCATGGAAATTAACTCATTTGTGTCACCTTGGCTTGCAAGTGGGTTGTGAGGAGCTGGTGAAACAACTAAAATGGAGTACAGGTGGCATCTCCCCTCTCCTCCTGTTCCTTGCACTGGATCCAGACAGCATATATTTCATGGAAGGAAATACAGATGGAAAAACCAGCTTGATCCATAACCACGACCTGAGGGAGGGTTGGTTCATCCCCAGAGTCTCGTCTCCATGGCATTTTTCCAGGCTGGTTCTCTGTGTCCCAAGAAACAGCCTTCTGAGCACTTCCCCTTGGATTATTTAGTAATCTCATGAGGCTCCTCAGCGTTTGACCTACAAAAGCCTCTCTTTATAAAGAACTGTGTCATATGTGTGTTTTATCTATGAGCCTTGTTTAATGAATGCTTTCAGACATTATGAGCCCATTCGGAGCCGGTTGTAAAGCCAGCACCATTCCGTCAAGCTCACTGCAGTGTCATTGCTGCCAGGCATTTTCTTTTAAAAGGATGTTCTGAAAGTTGATGTCAGGGCTAAAATTAGGCTAAATACTTGCAGGGATCCTTCTGTGATCTCCTAATACAACTCCAGTGCCTATGAATGGTGTGCATATCAAAGGAAGTATGATCTCATGGACAAAGACCAAGAGGATTGAGGAGCTCTCAACTGTTTTCTGAGCTTTGCTATAAAAAGGCCTGTATCATTTTGGGCACATCACCTCATCTCTCTGTGCTTCAGTTTTCTCCCTTTAGCGGTTGCAGTAATCACCTCTCAGTGAGATTATGGAGATAAACATATTGTAATTGTATTTAACTTCAATGTTTAAGAGATCTCGTGTTTTGATAGCTTGATTTTGAGCTTGGCAAACTCTGCTTATGTGAGCCCCTTATACCGCTGCACTCTTGAAGGAAGGAGATGAGCTATAAGCTGAGTGTGATGGTGTATCCATCTAAAATTATGTGTAAAACAACTGATTAAACTTTAGGGATATTGTGCCTGTGTGTTATATCTGGAACAAATATAAATTAGAAAGCCAAATTCAGCCCTCTTGTGGAAGGATCCAGTTCTATTGATTACCTGCTCATAAAATGACTGAAAAAGAGACTCTGAGTTGTTTGAGAAAAAAAGCAGAAGAGAATAAATTCGTAACTGAAAATTCACACCCAAAATGCACTCCACAAAACAAGGATTAGGCACTGAGTGACAGCTTGCTCAGCTGGGGGAAAGGTGGGTCAGAAGCACAATATTCTCCAGGGAAACACTCTTCAGTTCATTAAAATGTGAACTGCAGCTCAGGTCATTATTTCCAGCAGCTAATGAAAGTTAATTACACTGAACTTAAGTTTGTTGTAGCAGTGAAGATCAGTGCTGCATTGTATTAACACAGTGGGAGACATTGTCTGCCCTGGAGAGATGTCCAATACCTAGCGGATGGTGTAGTTTTCCCCACCTTGGAGACACATGGCAGTTGAGCAACATGCTTAAGGCCACACACTGAATTTTCAGTACAGGCAGGAGCTTTGGACCCCGGGATTCTGCTTGTGTATCCTGTCGTCTGAACACAATGTTATCGTTGTGTGTAAGGGTGATTGCGGGGTCCGAGCTGCAGGCAGATGGCCAGAGATTTATCCTGAATTCCCAAGAACTCTTACCTTTTGATTGCTTTTTTTTCCTGCATGAGCAACACATAACTGCAGAGAGCCCAATTCTCCTAGGCTTTAGCACTCGCAGGAACCAAAATGCCACAGCAGCATCATGGAAGGCATGCGCCCGTCACTGCTGCAATTGAATTAGCTGCAGTAATGACAGGCGGGGGCTTTTGAAAAACCCGGACCAGCGGGAAAGCTTTCGGCAGCAAAGGGCCAGACCCTGGGGGTGGCTCTGCACTGGGGAGAGGCTGTGTGCCTGGGGAGGGGAGCTTCCCAGAACTGGAAATGTCAAACTGCTTCGTAAGGAGAGTCAGGCCTGGGCCCAAACCCAAAATGTCAGGCCAAATCTGAACTGCCCCAAATTTGGATCTGGATGTGAAATCTCTGGCTTGGGATCATTTCTGGTTTATATTTAAAAAGCTAATTGTCTCTTGCCATGGGTAGCTAAGTATCACAAGAACAGACATGGAAGCAGCAGACTGAAATCTGCCAGGATCCCATTTTGCAGTAGTTGAAAAAACCCTTCTTTTCTGGATGCAAGGAACAAACTTTGCCACATCTGTGAGCCAGGGGAAAATCACTGGAAACTCTGGAGTGAATAATTATACACAAATGTTTACAAAATTCAAATAAGAAGAATGTATGCATAAGTCAAGAATAACAAATGACATGTGGCCAAAACCCTGAATAGCTACTAAGGCCTGGGACTGGGATATGCAATTTTCACATCATTTGCAGCCTTGGGCAGCTAGAAAGGGTAGTTAGGAGATATTAGTATACAACGGCTGCTCAGTACCTGGTATTTATAGTAAATTTCCAGTGGCCAAGCAAACAGATCACAAAAACCCAGCCTGGGAAAGGATGGAAAAAGGCCAGGATAGCCAGTTTTCTGGGTTTTCCTGGCCAAGAGAGTGAACTTGGACAATATGTATGCCTCCTTCAGGTCTGTGTATGCACAGACCCAGACTCCTGCTTTCATTGCTGTCCCTGGTTTGGTTCACCACCCTTCATTTGGTTCTCCTTTCAGACACATCTTCTGCATCTTTTTCTTCCAAGGACTGACAGGTCTCATCTTCCAGTAGATGTTTACCTTCTTTTACACATTTGCTCCCAACTTACCTATGCACCCCCAGAGGGTGGGCTCTGTCCTTCAGAGCCTGCAGGACTTTTTCTTTGGTTTTTATGTTTTGCAGGAAGCAGCTAAAGCCCGAGCTCTGGGTGCCCTGGCCAGCTTGGGTTCCTCAGGGTTCCCACCTACCTACAAGATGACAGCCCTCTCTCCTGGGGCTTGCTTCTCTTGTGCAGACCCTCACGCTTGCCTGACGCTAATCCTGAGCAAGAAAGAAGTACAAAAACTGCATGGGAACAGGAAAAATCTCATTTCTTCCACTCCCAAAAGGAGGCATAACAGAGAGGTTATGCCTGGTGCCGTCAGCATCATCTTGCTTTTGAAGTGGCCTGTTCCCGGGAGCGCCTCAGTGGTTTGCTTTTCCCAAGGCTAAAGCCATGGGTACCCAGCAGTGATCAGAGCAGGCTGGAAGCTCTATCGTCTCTCAAGGAGTATAAGAAAAACCATTCTTGCTCATCTTTTTGAGTCACAGGTGGGTGATAACTCTGCAGGCCCCTGTTCATGCATAGTAGCAGATAGCTGAGGTTCTGGAATGGGACAATATTCCTGAGCACCTCTTGACTCCTAGTAGATTACTGGGGACCAATTTACCATTTACTGGTCCTGTGAAAAATGAAAAAGAAAGGGAAAAGCAATTTGGGAACTATCAAAGTGAGTAGCTTTAGCTTTTACAGAGCTGGTTTTATGAGAGGTTGTTTCCAGGTGACTCTTGGCTGGAGCAAGGGTTTGCCTGACACAGAGCAAGCCAGCCTGTGGAGGGGGCTTGAGGCAATCAAAGGACAGTGACATCCCACTTTCCTCTTGTCCTGGGCAAGGACTGGTACTCAGACAGAGCAGCTTGCTGAGAATCTCCTGAGTGATTTGAAGCTACTCCCTCTCTGCTTATAAAAAGTATATTATGCATTTATATGGAGAAGGGCTGTTGACAGCAAGTCAGAAAGGAAAGCAGAAGTGTATCTGCCTGTGGAACTGGGCTGCAGGAGATGATGCATTAACATGTACATTGCAGGAATTTCCTCCTTGTTATTGCACAGTAACAGGGCCCATTGCACACATAATTTACAATATCTAGGTAGGAAAGCATGCAGGATGTGGCAGCCACATAATACTCTTCACCTCCTCCAAACTCATAGCTGACTGCAAGAGGACAAAATCACTACAAGCTGCATCTGAAAGTAAACAGAGTGTTTTTAATTGCAATGTGACTGTGAGGCTGTTGGGCAGGAATTCAGTTTTAGCTAGAGATGAGCATGATCTAAAGTGGGGCAGATCTTGACTGGATTCTCTCCAAAGTTAAAGGTTATTTTGATCTGAGATTTTCAGCCAGGTCATTTGAAAGACTTTTCTGATATTCAGACCCAGGATGCAATGCAAACACCACCTCTTTTCTTCCTCTTCTGGTAACTAAGTTCAGCAGATATGCACATGTACATATGCCCAAATCAAAAATCCACCCAGAGCAGCAGACTGCAGTGCAACCCCCCTCCATAACTGTATGACTGCAGAATGCAGTTGCCACCTCTGTGATGTCTTGCCAAGCTACCAGTGGTAACAGGGCTTCTCTGGTAACCACACTGTGAAACATAGGAGCTTCTGCTGGAAGACCCACCCCAGAACATTGTCAGCGGTTGGGCTGAAATGGTTGGGATCCCGTGTACATACTCAGGGCTGAGGCATGGGGGCTGGAAGGGAAGCCATCCAGATGTCACTCGTTTATCGTGACACATGGTTGAATGCACACAAGGCTGGATGCTGCAGAGGAGCAGAGGCTTACAGCATTCCTCTCTCCCTCTCTGGGACAACTGAACTCTAATGAAGGCACAGTGGCAAGGAGCATCATTGCTCATCAAAAAAGCACTTTGAGAAAGAGAAGCAATTTTGAGGTCGTGCTTGTTCTGCAAGTTGGAAGGGTTTTTGGGGCTTTTTCATTTTTTTATATACTCTTCTTAATTTTCTTATTTTCCATTCCATCCTTTCTTTCCCTTCTTTTTTTTTCACCTCTCTCAAATCTCATCTTTCTGTTTAGGGGAAGACAGAAGGATGAAGTAGTTTACAGAGCCAAAAAAGTGTAGAATTGACAACCAAAAAGGAAAAAGTACAAGATCCCTCCAAGCCAATATCTTGTGATTTCTTATTTTTGTTCAAATAAAACCAAAAAAAAATAGACTGTTATTACTTGAAGTAATCTTTAGCTTTCCCTTAAAAGAAGGCCCTGATCTACACCATTTTCACCCAAAAAGAAAAAAATCCACAACAAACCAAAAAAAAACCAACCCTTAAGATGAAAGATACCCTTTTTTAGTGGATGAAATCTCTCAAAATTTTCAGCCACTTCTGGGAATAATGATTGACTGCTGCTTTTATCTGAAACCTGGACTTGGTGTTTAGTTTGGCAGGTTTAAAGCAGACAGCAGAACATACTGATCTACAGTATGGGGCACATGAGAGCACAGCAGGCAGGATGCAACACGTGGGTTTCCCAGTCCTGGTACTTAGAACTACCTGGATGATAAGGAACCTGCTGATTACTAGCAGTGGCAAGGTGGTGCATCTTCTGTCTGCTTCATCAGACCCCATGGGCATGGAAGTCTTCTCTTTTCTGTGGGAGGAAGACCCAAAGGGCAGGAAAAGAGGATGAAATGACATTTTTGTCCCAACAGAGGATGCTGAGGCTAACTCAGCAGCTGCTCCTGCATCACTCTCTGGGCTACAGTGCTGTCACATCATCAGGGCTTGTTCCCATCCACATTCATTATTTGGCATCTCTTGACAAAATCAACCCATCCTGAGAAGAGCTCTGTTCCCTATGTTCCTAAATTTAAGAGATAAGATCCTGTTCTCTTGGAAAGCAGTAGAAGCATTGCCACTAACTTTCCTCAGACTAAGATTGTTAGGTGATAACCTCTCTTCTCTTGCTGTTCTGTTGGTTTTTTTTTGTTTGGGTTTTTTTTGGGTTTTTTTTTTTTTCTGTATTACATTATTTCACAGTTTGTGCCAATACCAAGCATCAAGTGGCCTTTTTCTTTAGTTTTTATTCCCTCTAGTACTCAGTTATTTATCTTTATTTTCCTTTTTTTTGTTTTCTGCTGATGCTTTTGGTTCCTCCTGTTGCAGCAGCACTTCACTGTCCTGTGTATCAGCTGTTAATGTGAGTGCATAAGCTCGTTCAGGCAGGGTCCCTGCTGCCTGGGATCAGTAAATTGCTGTACTTAACTAGCACTATATACAGGACCAAAGCCACTGATTGTGCCTGGTTGTTGAATCAATGTTGCCGCTGGTCTGGCATGGGGGAAGAATTCAGTGTTATCTATTTTCACCTTTTGCTGCTTGCCTCTGCACCATGCCTGCCCACGCAGCTGAGGCTGAAACCGCTGTGCCAGGTTTTGCATTGTAGTGGGCCCAGGGACTTTATTTTATCCACTGCAAAGAGTTAACTCTCTCCCCAACTCTCCTGCAAGAGGAGGATTTAGAAGGGATTGCAGCATCATTCCTTAGGCATACCCAGATGCTCAATATTAACGTAGGCAGCCCTATGAAGATTTTTTCCTGCTACTCATCAGACGAGAAGAATATTTGGATGAAGGAGTGGTTTGGGTATCACTTTGCAAGTCTGGAGTATAACTCAAGTGGAAAGAGATTTAGCTCCAATTACTTGGTGTAATTCAGAATACAGAAGAGCCCTCTGTTGCTAAGACAGTAGTTAGTTTTTGGTTAGCTTTTACTTCACTAGCAAAAGCCACAGCAAGCTACACGTGCTTTTTTTTGAGTGTATGTATGTGTGTGTTATGAGGCCAAAACCTCAGTCTGAGCATCAGAGCGGGCACTGAGATATGATTCAAAGGTGTGTATTTAGCTATGGTCTCTAATGAAAGAAAAAAACCAAGACAAGCCCAAACTGGAAATAAACAAAATTTGTTCTGAGCTGAGACTAATTTAAAAAGAAAACAAAAAACAAAACACCACCAACAAACCTCCGTTCTTTGGGGTATTTTCTGTAAGCTTATTTTATTCCCTTTGCTCTTGCTGGGTCGTGAAACTGAACTCCTCTCCTGGCAGTTTAATGCAGTTCTTATGCCATAGGCAGGTATTATTTTGTTTGGGTCTCCAACGCTACTAAAGTTGTTTGGATTCAGCCCTGGTTTCATCTATGTTGAGAGCAAAAGCAGCATCAACAAAATAAAAAAGTGAAAAAAAATAGCTTTCTTTAGTGCTTCTATTCTCCCTTTTATGATAAAGCTTTATTCTGAGCCTAAAATAAGCTAACAATATTCTTTAAAATTTGATTACAAATGGACAAAAATCTATTAGTTAAAGTAGAGTAGGGGAATGGGTGACTTGTCTGACCTGGGAAGCCCCACTGACAAAATAGGGGATTTAGTAATTTCAAAACAAGAGGGAACCTAAACTAACCTCCTAGAGTCTCAGGGGCCAGAGAGTTCGATATGGAAACAATGCTGCAGAAACTTTGAAAAAATAAAATGCTGCCTGGTTGAATAGCAGCTATTGCTGTGAACATGCGTAAGAGGATCACTAAAGTTGAGATTTTGCAGGAAAGTGAACCTTGCTTTCCCATTTGTTTAGTACCAAGTTTAAATTCAGAGTAGTGTTTGTTCCAGCAACTCAATTTAGTGCTGCAGCTTGAAGAAACCTGAAATATACTTGGGAAGATACAAGAATAGATGCTTTTTCCAGTACAAAAACCTGAAACCTTTGATAAATAACAGAGCATGATCCCAAGCTGTCTCCTAGATTGTCTGAGCAGAAGGTATTTCCCCACAAACCTCCAAGGTTTCTTTTCTGTTTCCAATCATAGCGACTGCAGGCTCCTTGAGGCAGGGACTGCTCTTTGTCATCCTTAGGGCCTTGATGTGCTACAGTCCAGTTCTGCCCTCTCCCAGGTGACAAGGGCGGTCAGCCGTTTCAGTCCTAAAGTTCTTTCTATTCCTCACTGTCTCTATTGCATTTTTGACATCTATATATGTCTAAAGGAAAGAAATGGAGGTTTTAAGGAGAGGTAAGCAAGAGTCGCCTGTCATAGTAAAACTGTCCATCTGCACAACCTCTGCCTGTTCTTTGCACCTCTAAACTGAGTCCCAAGTTTTAGCTTCGTTCTGTTCCAGAATCCCCCCTTATTCAATCTTCAGTAAATTCACCTCAAGACCTAGGCAAATTAATAGAACTTGTGCCAGATTCATCAACACTTTTCTAAAAACAAAACCAAAAAAAGCAAGACCAGGGGGTTGAGCTAAATATATTTGACAGTGTGTGCTTTCCCTGCTGGTCTTTAAGTCCAGCCAGTACTGACTATGCACAAAAATGGGGTGGTTCTCTCCCCACCCTTACGAAATTATTTAAGCCACAAGAAGGATGCTTGATTCCTAACCTGGTGCAAACTCCAGAAAAGTGTGAGGCTGATTTTGCTGTGTCACAAGCTGATCTTTCGCAGATGCTGAAAAGTTAGGAAGTGCAATTATGGGAAAATTGCACTAAGGCAAACAAGTACATGCCAAGTTCTGCCATTCTCCATTACTCACCTGAGCCCCTTGATTGTGGCAGACAACGCACCATCTGTATGTGCTTTGTCAGAGGGGGGAAAAAATAATCCCAAGAGCAGTGCCTGAACAGGGGAGTGGGAGAAGAGGGGGAGGCTCCCAGAAGGAGCAAGCACCCAAGAGCTGCTGCAAAGTTGTGCTGGCTCAGCAATTGTGGTTAGCTGAGGCCTTCTCCAGGGTGACACCACATAGGGTGACCTCAGTACTACCACCTGGTAGTTCCCATTCTGTTTGGCTATCAGTGGTTTCTCCAGATCCCTGAATTCTGGCCCTCCTGTGTGTGTGGTGTGAAGCTCGGTTCTCATGAGAACAAGCTTTCTGGGTGCTTGGAGATGTCAGATACTTTCAGCTCCTGCTTGGGCCAGAAATAACTCACGATCTTTTCTCAGTATATTCCAGCAATGCTGTTTCCTAACCTGGCTGGATCCCACTATTCCTGAGGCACCAAAACATAAAAAAGAAGATGACAAATGAGCAACTAATGTGGGAGGGCAGGGAAATGAAAGCGCTACTCGTGCTTTTTGGACTGCAGAGGTAGCTCAGTTTTTTTCAGCTGAACCCTGGGTTAAGATGCTGTCCTTTTTGAATGTAAATGGTTCAGAAATTCTCTGTGGTGCCCTTCAGAGGCAGGATGGCTTGCAGGTCAGATTGGTGCTCTGTTCCTTGCCCTGCTACACATTTCCTGGGTGATCTTGTTCAAGCCATCCATTGCCCCCTTTTGCAGGTCCTCATTTTAGGAAGGCGACGCATAGCATCCCCTCCCCTGACAGACATCTTGTGGGATAAACACCCCAAAATGTCCCCTTGGGGCAGGAACAGGAGCAGAACCAATAAGACAGAGAAACGCCTGCACTGACTCCCCTGAAGGCTCATCTATACCAGTGGGTTCCCAGGGGAGACTGTCCCCCAGGAAAAGCACAGCTAAGTCACAGGGAGGACAGAAAGGCCACTGCCTGCAGGATGTTACACTGAGGGGCAGCTGCAGTATTGCGAAGAGGTCATCTGCAGGGAAACCTGCTCTTCTTGAGGATTAATGATTGCCATAAAAAACTGAAGGGAAATACTGATGATCAGTCCTGGGCTAATGGTTGGACCTGATGATATTAAAGGCCTTTTCCAACCTAAATGATTCTATGATTTAGTGAAAAATTCCCTAAAATTGGAAGTGGTCATTTCACAGCCAGTGCAGCACTGTCCCTCCATTGTGCTGTGCAACTACAGGGTGACATGGAGAATTTTCAGTGCACAAACCACCTGGTGAGGGGGCCTGCTTTCCCCCACCCTGGCCCTGTGGTGGTGGGGCCGTGCCCGCGGTGCTGCCTGCAGTGACCCCCAGCTCCTGCTGCCGGTGCCTGGGCCGCCCTGTGGGGGCCACCCAGCCCACTCAGCAGAGAACCAGAGAATCATTTCAGTTGGAAAAGACCTTTAAGAGCATCAAGCCCAACCATTACCCCAGGGCTGCCAAGTCCACCTCTAAACCATGACCCTAAGCACTGCACCTACCCATGTTTTGAATGCTCCCAGGGATGGTGATTCCACCAGCTCCCTGAGCAGCCTGTTCCAATGCTTGACCACCCTTTCAGTGATTTTTTTTTTTTCCTAATAACCAACCTAAACCTCCCCTCGAGCAACTTGAGGCTATTTGCTTTTGTCTTGTTGTTTGTCACTTGGGAGAAGAGACTGACCTGCACCTGCCTACAACCTCCTCTCAGGTAGTTGCAGAGTGATAAGTTTCCCCCTGAGCCGCCTCCTCTCCAGGCTGAACAGCCCCAGCTCCCTCAGACGCTCCTCATAAGACTTGTGCTCCAGACCCTTCACCAGCTTCTTTGCCCTTCTCTGGACATTACTCCCGTGCTGCACTTCCCTTGCAATGTGGTCCGTGCTGGGAGGGTCTGCAAGGGGCCCATGTTGAATGGGTGACCCAAGCACCATCCTGGGCACCCTCCCTGTTTGGGGCTGCCTCATGGGCCTCTGCATGCAGCGTGCTCCCTGCTCCAGGTGAAACTTGCCTGGTCAGGTGAGTGAGAGCTCTATGGGCAAGGATGGCAACGGGGGCTGAGGAAACATAAGCTCTGCCTGAAAACACGAACAATTTCTCTTTGGCTTTGTCTGCGTCCTTTCATGCTGGCTTTTCACAAGTATTCTAGAAAGTGCATTTGCTAGCAAGAATGTTGGCAGGATCAGCAGCATTTAGAGAATATCCAGGGCTGGACCCAGCTGTGTTGTGAACAGGGGAGGTGCCAGGCTAGGGGAAAAGAGGCTGGGTAGCCATGTGTCATATGCCTCAAAACATTTGGGTGGTACATGTGGAACAGAGGGCAGGGTGGGAGACTAGTCCCCTCTTCCCCCAGTCCCTGCATAATTCCAGTCATCGCATTGACAGAAAGTGATTTCTGGATCTGAACACCAGAAACCACAAAGCAGAAACCCAGTGCTGGAGAACTGTGCTCACCAAGTGGGGAAACAGGAGCTCGGACACTAGTGCAGTACAGGAGAGTGGCTGGGTGCAGCTTGGCAGCACAGAGGAGCCACAGAGGGGAAATGCTGTATCCAAAGTCAAAAAGGGCCACACCAAATGCATCCTATGCCAGATGTATGTGAAAGGGAGACTTGGGCACACAAGTAATCATTTTCTGAAGAAAACCCTAGAAAAATGGACAAATTTGGGTTTAGCATTACTGAGATCAGCACAGCAGTGCTGAAGTGTTGTGGCTAAACAGCGCTCTGCACTGTGCTCATGCTGTCAGCTGGATGGAGCTCTCATATGCATCTGAGATCCTTTCTGTAACTATGGCTTTATTCTGACTTCAGTCAGGACTTGTAGAACGGAAAAGAGAATAAAGCAAGAAACAAAAATCACACTAGTCTCCTTGTTTTGAAATGATACTTTTACACTCAACTGTTCCTTTTGGGACAGTGCAGTAATCAGGGAAACACAAACCAGTCTGCAACCTTGAAGGAAACAAAAAATCAATGATCACTCTATTTGCCTAGTAATCACCCTTTAATACCCCTCTACTCAATACATGGGGCCCAAAAATGGTTGGGTGGTTGAGGCTGCAGATTAGAAAAAAGCAAGAAGGCAAGTGATGGCAATGCTTTGAGGGTTTTTACTGCTTTGGGACCTGGAGAAACCATTCTGTCTGTCTCCCACCACAGGGGAATCTTGTAATAGCTACGATAGCCACAAAGGCATGTGAAAAGCAGCTGTTGAGGAGTTAGGGGCTTCTGCGTGTGTAATTGGGAGCTGGAGCTGATGAGCTCCTCAGAAGTATCCATAGTTACACACATGCCCAGAATGGGGCAGAGAACTGAACACATCACGCTTCGAGGTTGAATTTGTTTTGATGTCACATGCTCAGGAGGCTTGAGACAGCCTCCTAAGGAATGTATCTGGGCACGAAGGTGTGTTTGGGTGAGGAATCATCTAGATGAAATAAAGGCTGTTGTTGGAAGCTAAAGATGTGCTTGAACAGCTCCAGACTCAGCTTTGGATCAAGACTTGGATTTTTGCTCTCTTCAGCTGGCTGTCCAGATCTGAAGGGACACATTAGGTCCATACTTCCTTTCAAATCACTTCAGATAGCAGCTACTGGGCAGGATTGATTCTGGACAATAAAAATCTGTGGGTTTGCAGGACCAGCTACAATGTGATAGGAAAGGGGGCAAATCTGATACACGGAAGTGCTGAGACAGAGTCTTCCCTCTCCGCTAGTTTTAATAGTGCCCCTTGTGCTTTTCCAACCAGATCCCTTTCTGGACTTCAGGGGTCAGTCTCAGGAATCTCAGGGCTATCCCAGCACCCACAGCCCTTGGCAGCCACCACTGCTTGCTGGGGTGCCAGGCGGGGGGAACAAGGAGAGAAGTGCAGCAGGGCAATTTGGGCCAGAAGTGTTTGGAGACATGGCAGGGTTCCCAGTTTCTGATCATACAGTGCAGTCTCTTAGAAAGTCACAGTACAAACTTTTGCCATGGGCAACCTACTGTGCTCCTGTGTGCTTAAATGCCTCTTTGTAAGGGGAGAAGCTCAGTTTCTTGCACTGAGATCCTACCCTCCTGTACTGCAGAAAACCCTGGGCTAAACCTGGTGACTGAATCACTAGAATAAGGGAGATCTGGCCAGGAGAGTGAAAACTGCTGCTGTGGTATACTTTCTTTCCAAACCAACTTCCACTCTGAGAAGCAGTTCATAATTTGAGGCTATAAATTTTATTCTGAGTGCCTTTACCAGTAGTAACTGGACTTTTCTGCTCTTATCTTTAGACACCTACACTGGAGGCATTTGAGACTCTTGTAATCAATGAGGAAAAGCAGCACTTCCAGAGCACATTATATTTCACTGATTTTAGGTTTCTGTCTGTGGATGAGATGCATTACAACCTGGAAACATTTGTTTCTCTCCAGTTACGGACGCCTTAGGGAGGACACCCAGCTAGTCCCAGCCTAAACATCAACATTGCAAGAATCTACAGACAGGCAAGGGAATCCACCCTCGGTGTTTCATGTCCAGCACTAGGCTAGGCCATGCCCTGGTATATCACATGAGCCATTCCCTGGCATGGTGACAACTGTCTGGCAAACAGGACTCTAGCAGGGGTTCTTTCACCCTGCAGTCCTGCAGACTGCAGCTTCTTGATTAGAGGTACAGCCATAGCTAAGAAGCTGGGTTAAAAGGGAGGAAAATAGGAAAGAAGGGAAATAATGGACTAGCTATAAGGAGTGGTGCTCATTTAATGTTCCCTTCATTGCTTCCAAAGGAGTTTGAGATAATGCTCTGATTTGCTACAGTGAAGGCTAAATAACATTGTGGGGTTTAATAGCTGTCTAGAAAGGAGATTCCTTCTTGGATGGGTGCAGGCAGCAAAATGTGTGCCTCTGAGCAGAGAAACCATTTTCTTCCGCTTGCTGTTCTCAGCCACAGCGTGGGCATGTCACTGTATAAGAATATGGACCAGTCTGCAGGTCCTTTGGTGGCTGGCTCCCATGGCTGCAGGGCTGTGTCACTTTGTACCACTGTTTGTACCACTTTGTGCACTGTTGTACCAGAACAGGGAAATGACAGCTCCCTCCAACAGCACCTTCCCTTTAAAGGTTTGCCTTTTCTCGGTTCCACACATGTGTGAAGTATGTCACATTACGGGGCATTTCTGTGACAAGTGGGGCTGTTTGCTGCCACAGAGCACTTTTAGAGCAGGAACAATTAACATGGATACCTTGAATTGTGTTGCTGTTCATTTTGGCTGCTGAAATGGCATGTTTCTAGATATCCTGCAACTTTTACTTGTTCCCCTATGGATATCAGTGCTATCACAAAAACATTCGGATGCTAGAAATCAGGTACAAGATAAAAACTTTTATTGCCTTTGTCAAATATAATTTCATGAATCTATGGATTATTGGGAAAAATTTGAGTACTTGAACTGATTGAAATTTCTAGTATCAGTTAGGTGTTCATCTCTTTGAGGAATGCCTGCAGAGTGAGTAAAATCCCCCAGATGTTAACCCGGACACCTGTTTGAGCCCCTGCACAGGGTGGCTGCAGTGCCCCCAGTCCAGGCAGAGCGCTGGGCACGGTGCAGCCGTGGCACCGCACTGTGTGTGTTCCTGCAAGCGGCAGTTGGATGCCAACAGTACCATGTTACACTGGGAGCTGGGCAGGAAGAGCAGGAGGTTTAGGAGCTGGAGGATCTTTGAGAAAATGGAGAATTCTCATGAGCATGGACGTATTGTGTGTGTGCTGGTTAGCCATTTCAGTGCTGTTTGCTCTGAACTTACAGCATTTTAGACCTGATCTGGCAGCACTCCAGCATCCTGAGCTCTAAAGACATAAACACTCCTTCTGAAGTCCATGGTTATTGCTAGGCTGTCCTCTGAGGGGTGCCTATATGGTAAGGAAGGGAAGCTGAAAGCGTGTGGCTTTGGCTGTAGCCAAAGTGAATGCGATCTGGTGAGCCTGTGCTTGCCCAGGCAGACCAAAGTACGGCATTACAAGGTCTGATCCGGTCTCAGCCATGCCAGGAGATGGAGGGGTTGCCACTGTGAACAGGAGGTGGGAGATCACATTCCCTGCTCACCACTGCTCCCTTCATGGTCTATCAAAGGCTGGGCAAGCATAGGCAATAGGACCATGCATGCTTAAGTGTATTTTAGATGAAGAACTGCTTGTGATCAAGTCCTTTTTGATCAAGCTTGAGAGTGTTTGTTGAGCATGGAGCCGATTTGTATGCACCCCTTAAATGCAGAAAATGAACCTCCACTACCAAAAGTCATTTTTGTGTGAAACCTGACACCAAGTGAAAGGGAAGATAAAAAAGTGAGCATAAATGTAACTTCCTCCCTCTCATCTAAAAATTGCACTGGCAAGTTTATATTTGGCAAGAGACAGTAATGGATGCAACTATTTTTTATTTTTTTGCATTTCTATAAATTTAGTACAATTGGTCTAATTCAGGAGTTTACAAGCAGTTCCCTCGTTTGCATCAGATCTCAATATAGCACCTCATGCTTCTTTCCACTCCTGACAGCACTCCTTCATGCATGGACTATCTTCCTTTTCTCTCGTTCTCCTCCAGCCATCCTGAAATTGTTTACCTGGCAAGCCAACACGAGGAAAATGTTTACTGTCTTTATAGCTGCTTTTTCATGCAAGCTCTTATGTAGAAAAAATGAAGAGATCTGGCCAAGGGAGTGACCAGTGTACCTCTGTGGAGCGCCAGTAAATGCATCATGAACCACTGGCATCATCAGTCTAGAACCCAGTCCTGGCCATTAGTGAATTTAGGACTGTTAGGTAAAAGAGGCTTTGGCATTAATTTTAGATTCAGAGAGGAGAGAAGTAAGGTGCTCTAGGACTGCACATGCCCTTGGCAGTTTCAGAGATGACATCTGATGGCTGTAATTGCCAGACTGGTTGGATATGTTTCCTTTCAAACAGAAAGACCTCTGTGATACAGGTTCCCAGGCTACTGTGGATGTAACCCAACATGCACTAGGAGCCATTAACGTGTAGGGCTCTGTCCTGTGACTGACAGTGATGCTCCACTGACGGGAGGGCTGCTGGGGAGTCTGAACTGCAGAAGCAGGAGGAAGCAAACCAGCATAGGGTGCTGGGACCAACCCCACTGCATTGTCTTGGATCCCATGTTGCTCCCAGTCCAGGCCAACTGCCATCTTCATGGAACAATGGGACCCCTGGGGACGATGTCATTTCCTGTCTGGAAGCTGATCCTGGAGATCTGCCCACTTGGCACTACCAGGGCTGCTGTGGTTTCTAGACAAATGGACATTTTCATACAGGGCTTGTGGAAGTTTGGTCACTTGGCCAGATGACTGTTGAGATTATTCACTTATTTACCTCTCACTGGAACAAAAATAAATTCTGGTTGCATCTTCCTTCAAGACATGCACAGCTTCAATTTTGTTTTGAGTTGTTGGGATTTCTTGGGGAAATTTCCAAAAACTGATTAGAATTCAGCCTTCACATAATAAGGGGTTTGGAAGAGCTCCTGTTGCACAGAGCACAATCCCCTTCTTCACTTTTCATCCCGTGAGCATCCGATTGACTGTTTTGAGGAATCAAGTCCAGATTGCCCAATCTCATCCAGTCCAGTTCTGGGGCCACACTAGGTTGCTGCTAAGTGCACTTAAAAGACCCACCAGTATTGGCACAGCGGCACTCAAACACATCCAGCCATCCTCAGGACTGGCACTGTGTCTTACTGCATCAGCTTGAAAAGCATGTGGTGACCTGCACCTGGCAGTATTGACATCCCCTCTATCTTCTGTCAAACTATCTGCAGGCAGAATGCCTGTTATTTTCTAGTTCTGACAAAGCAAGCAGAAAATATTTCCTTTCCTTTCTTTCTGACACTGCTGGAGGCTTCAGAGCTAAGTTTCTCCTGCCTTCAGTCTTTCTTAAAAGAGACTGGGGGTATGGAGGACGTGCTGTGAATGGAAAGTTGGAGGTGGGTATAGTTTCATTTTCTCCCAGGACTTCAGGAAACTTTGGAGCTGGGGCCACAACTGGACATTGCAGTTTTCTCTAAAGTGCTGAGCATCACACTGACGTAGCTGCAGATCTGTGGGGAAATCCAGCTTTGGATCCAGTTCTGGACCAGAGTGTGCAAGATATGGGCTCACTGCAGTCCTGGGTAGGTACTTCCACTGTCTGCAGTTCCCTGAGAGCAACACACAGTGAAAGTCATGCTTTTGCCCTGCAGCACCTGCTCTGTCTCTGGGCTTCCATGCACAATTTGCCTCTAGTGAATCAGTTACGGGAGCCTGGGAAGGCTTTTGTGGCCAGATAATATGGAAGAATTGGCGCAGGCAGCAGGGAGCAATAGGAGGCAGGAAAATCTCTAGATGGGACTTCAAGTGGGATATTCAATCAGGTGAGTGAATTTCTTTATAAAGGCAAGCATCACAGTCATCACAATCTGTAAACCAGGTTTGAATACTGAAGTCCTTGCAAAGAAAAGGGGTGTTTGCAGCTCTTACTCCAGAAAGGAAAGGGGCAGGAGCTCCATGTCATGGCTTGGATTTGAAGGCTCAGTCTAAGTCTATTCCAAATTGATATAAACCTTCTGAGGTTGAAGCATCATATTTCTGGGGGATGACAGGCTGCAGCCTCTTGCTTTACTTTACATGTGTTTCTTAGGGCCTCCTAGAATGTATTTTGTTATCCCTTGAGCGTGCTCTTGCCCTGCATTTATCAATGTCATTGCAACCTTGAAGTTGCTACGGTCATCTTTGGCAGCAGGTATAGACAGGAACCAGAACTGCTGCTTGCTCCTGCTAAGCCTGGAGACACAGCCAGTGCAGCATGTGGTGTCAGAACCACAGGCACATGTGAGAATGCACTGGCCCCCGAAATTCAGCAGGACCGAGATTGGGGTGGGGGAGAATGGGGCAGAGGCACCAAATTCTGCGTTGCTGACTGTTCCCAAGCTCACAGAATTATGTTGGTGTCACTACTAATTAAGCTTTTTCAGGGCCAGTTTGAGCTTTGATTACCAGCTGACAGGTATGTACAATCCCCCTTCTGGGATCTGTAGCTCCCTGCAAATCATCAAACTGTCTTCAGTCAGCTTTGGACCAGAGGAGTTTTGCCAGAGGCATCCTGCATCTGTTGCATCATATACAGTACATTAAAACCATCTTTATTGCTCTTTATAAAGAAACCACAGTTGTTAGAGAGCCCTGAATGCTCAGCCCTCATGTACTTCCTTGCCTGTGTAGTTATTTGCCCATGTTACCCCCTATTGCTCTGAGACATGGTAGTACATAAGGCAGCTAATAATTTAAAGCTATATTCATCCTTCCTCTTGGAAAGCAATAGTGGCAGATACATAATGACACACTGGATCGAGGCGGGTTGATTCAGGCCCATCTGTAATTTATCCAGTGGGAAATGCAGGGAGAATGTCTTTGTTCATTTGCCTTATTCAAACATGCCTATCGCAGCCTCTTGATGTCTGTGTGATGATCGTGGAGGGGGCAGGGAAAAGAAATTAGAGAGGAACAAATTGATGACAGCCATGGCAAAAGAGATGGAGTCCTGTCATCATCTGATGGAGAGGTGCAGAGCCTGTCCCCTCGGAGGAGGGCCACGATGTGAGGTCTGCTGGGGGGGCCAGTGAGAGCTGGGGAGGTGGGTGCCGTGCACCTCGCACCCTGGAGTGGGTCAGGAGCGGGAGCGTGCAGCCTGTGCTGGGAAACATGGTGGATCTACTTGTGCATTTTTCTGGGGTGTTTTAAATGAATGTAAAGGGAAGGTTTCAAACCAGGTAGTTTATAAAACCCTAAGATGGGTATCGGTAGATGTTCTTGTCAGATGTTCGTGTCAGCAGCCACTTTCTTCTTCTTAATCTAGGAGTTTTTAAAAACAAATACAGCTATATTAGCTTGTAGGATTTGCTCTTATTCAGATAGTATTATGGTATTAATTAAACCTAGCAGCATCTTGAGTGTCCAGGAAATGTAGTTGAGACTGTCCCTCTTGTACAGATGAGCAAACTCAACAAAGGGAGTTACTTTTTAGAAAGGCTGCAGAGAGTCAGTGTTCAAATTGTGCAGGCTGAAGCAAGGTTGGGCTGTTACGGTTACACCAGTGTTCAGTGAGCCGCAACATCTTCTGTGGAGAGCAAGGTTTTACTGTGACTGGATGGCATTTGAAGCAGGAATCAGGACAAAGATGAGGGATCCTTGTCCTGCCTGCCATCAGCCCACTGCCCCGGTGCCAGCCCAGGGCATAGCAATTCCCACTCTCATGGCTCCCTGTCCCTTGCTTTGCTTTCAAAATTATGTTCATCACTTTGTCTAATTTCATTGTCATTTGCAAAGTATATGAAATAATCCTGGATATACCAGGTATCGCATTTAACATGCAGCTTCGTGTTCTGATGCTATAAAAACAGTAGTTACACACCAGCAGAGGACAAGGCATTGACAGCTACGAATTGAAATGTTTCAGTGTTTTATTCCAAGGGAAATTCATGAAGACTGTCTTTTCATTTCCACTCATAATGACATCTCAGTTTTAAAAGTAAAAATTTCTCACAAAGTGGAACTTTAGCTTTCCATCATCCAGGGCTGCCAGAAGCACTTTGCAAGCCTCTTTATTTATACAAGTTATGAAAGCAGAAAGGTCACATCTCTGTGTATCTCTCAAGCTTTAACAAAAACAGTAAGGTGCCCAGACATCACTGGAAGAACCATAAAACTCTGACAGACAGGCAGTGTTTCACTCTTAAACCTGGTCTCGTGCCAATCCTTAATGCAAAAGCATGAGAATGGCAAGAAGGAATGGCATTATTAGGTATTTCCTGTGTGGTCTGAAATCTCAGCATCTCCCCAGACTATGAAAGTGAGCAAACCATTCTTACTGTTTGAGACAAATAAAATGTTGAAGGGAAACAAATAAAAAATGGCATCTTGCAAATCAGGTTGTTGAAATTCTACCTGTTCTTGAATTCATATGACAAAATCTTAAAATATTTTCTTATCTTGGCAGTTCCAATTAAGCATAGCTTTTAATCAGAATCCATTTATCTGGAACAGGAAATAAACTAAGCTCAGATTTTAGCCACTTTGAAAGAGAATAAAATGTAAAAACACTTTTCCTGACTATATCTGGTGAGTAGGCAGAACAAAAGACAGAACATTGCTTCTTGGAGCTCCTATGGTCACACAAGTTTTGGAAACAGGCTGCCCTGATACCACAGAAGTATCCTGTAGATTTCCTTTTTGAATCTGATCCACACCCATGATTTTAACTGATGCAAGTAGGAAGTGTGTTGCTGCAGCTTGACTGGGCTAAGAGTAGGTTCGAAAGCTTTCCTGCACAATTGGAATTTCCTATTTCTGTTGATTTGGTCTGAGTCTCCCCCAGAAAGAGAATTTTCCTCCATATCTCCTAGTATCTCCTTCTTCTACCCGATCAGTAAAATCATGTGGGGAGCTACTTTCCAAAGGCTGGACACTGTATTCCAGCATACAAGGTTCAGAGCCACATCTGAAGATGAGCAGCATTGCATACAGAGGGAGAAGAGATTTAGCGAGCGAGTTAATCTCCATTGCTGGTGGAGATCAGAGGCCTTGAGTCTTGTACATCAGTTTTCACGAGCTTAATTTTACTGACTTTCTTGCGGTTATTCCTGATTTACGACAATAGGAGATTAAAATGAAGCTCAGGGAGAATAGCTTCCTGCTGAAATCCCCAAAGAGACCAGATCTTGCATTATTTCACATCAGAGTAAACGATTCCTTTGGACAAAAGAAACCCATGAAAGAGATAAATATCCATCCAAATGCTAAGACAGATGGGTTCCTTCAGAGTTTCCTTACTAATCAAATACATCAGTGCCCCCTTCAGTTATGTGACAGACAATTTAACGTGGGATATATTTCATGGGGATTGGAGGACAGGGTCCAGGAGCAGCCCTCTGTGGAAGGAGACGCCCATCCTGATGACCTGCAAGGCTGCTCCATGCAGGTATTCTGTACCAGGAATTTTCCTTCCTGCCCATCATGTCCTGCCCCAGCTGTACAGGCAAACCGGGCAGTGCAAGGAGCCACTGCAGAAAGACCAAGTTAGCAGGAGAGAAGCTGTCAGGAGTCAGACATTTGTGGTTAAGACACAGGGAGGGTGGAAAACTGGTACGTGCCATTTACAGAGATGTTTTATTTCTGCGAACAAATAGAAAAAAGGCATTTCAGGCCTTTACAGAAAAAGCCAGAACAAGTGAAAAGACCTTGGCAGTACAGTTCTCCCCAGAAACGAACAATGGAAAGTAATAGAAGCCTCAGGGCATTATTAAAAATCAAAAATAACAGCTAGCAGAGCTGAACCTGGCACTCTCCTGGCATTTTGCATATGCAGCTCTGCAGCCATCAGAGGTGCAGTGCTGCCCTGCAGACCTCCATGGGGCCTGGAGACCAGTCAGAGTCTGCCACTGCAGAGGTGAGTGACACAGAATCATAGAATCATTTAGGTTGGAAAAGACCTTTAAGACCACCGAGTCCAACCGTTAACCCAAGACTGCCAAGTCCACCACTAAGCCATGTCCCTAAGCACCACATCTATGCGTCTTTTAAATACCTCCAGGGATGGTGACTCAACCACCCCCCTGGGCAGCCTGTTCCAATGCTTGAAAAGCCTTTTGATGAAGGAATTTTTCCTAATATCCAATCTAAACCTCCTCTGGCGCAACATGGGGCAGAAATTGTCTTAGCAAGAACAAGCCTGGGATAGTAATTTATACTGATGTTCAAGAAGCGCATTTCCCATCCTCTGCTTCCAAGATTTTTCTTCTGTTTCTCTTCAGGATGGATTAGAGCTTGTTCAAAGCTTTTCAGTGAAAAACAATGCAAACGCAACTACTTATTCAACAAGGTTTGGAGAGAGGTGGGGACTGCTCAGATCTACTCTAAGCAAGGGCTTTGAGTTTGGATCGCCTGTGGCCCCAGATGAAGGCCTTGGCTGCTGGCTGTCCTTGAGAAAGGGCACCCTTTTTTGACCCTTAATATTAATTTTGATTTTTTGACCTTTGACCATGAGAAAC
This sequence comes from Falco peregrinus, assembly GCF_023634155.1. Classification (NCBI taxonomy): domain Eukaryota; kingdom Metazoa; phylum Chordata; class Aves; order Falconiformes; family Falconidae; genus Falco; species Falco peregrinus. The sequence continues at coordinate 85,243,119 of NC_073721.1, forward strand.
TCTTCCTAATTAAGCTTCTACCAAATCCTTCAGAAGGTTTAGCATACGTTGAACAATTTTTTTCCTGGCAGAAAGAGATCATGCAAGAAAATTCCTGCCCCACTCTCATGGCCTGAGAAACTATTAGAGCTGTCTAAAGCTGATGCTACCTCTGAAGCTGCTCATCCACACCACCCCCCACATTCCCACACTGCTGCCAGGCTGCCAGGGTCTATTTGCTCTCTGACAAATCCGTCAGACACCAATGAGGTCTTCTTCTGCACCTCCATAATATCTTCTATGCCTTTGGGCTCTCTATCATCAGCTTTACCACAGCCCTTGTCGCCTTCAGGCCTGGCAGTGTGGCCCAAAAATGCCCTGCCTCCCTCATCGTGCTGCCGGGGCCCCCACCTGGGGTCTCCTGCTGCCATCCCCCAGCACTGGGTGCTGCCTGCCAGCCCCACTGTGCCCTCCCGGGACAGGTACCCAGCTGCCAAACAAAGGGGCCATCATACAACGGGCACCAAGATGCTTCAGACGACAGACTGTCTGTCATCTGGATCTACTTTGTTCAGGAAAACCACTTAGTTTACAAATATTTGTATTTAAATGTTTCTCTGCCCACTTAATTCAAGCCTGTGCTGAAAAAAAAAAAAAAAAAGAAAAGAAAAGGAAACCTTCCTTAGAGAAAAGCAAAACACAAAGCTGAGGCAGAGGGAACTGCTCGTTCACTAACGCCACATTTTCCACAATGGAAATAATTGTCTCTCTTCATGTTTGACAGTAATCTGAAGTCCCAAAATAAACAGGGCTCCTCTTAATTTTGCTTCAGGGTGTTTCCCATCTGTCAAAAGGGAGCAAAAGATTGCAGCCAGCCGCGGCAGAGATTTAGCATGCTCAGCTCTGTGCTCCTCTCTTTCACCTTAGAGGATCCCAGTGGCAAAGGGTTAAAACCTTTTGTTGGCCATCAGGGCTGACACATGGGTACCTGTTGTTCCCTCATTAGTCAGTGGAAAGCCAGGACTGGCAAGGGAAGGAAATAGGCTCATGAGAAGTGGTGTAATGGATTGTCTGTATATGGGTCTTGGAGTCAGAAGGAAAGGGAATGTTTCACACCAGAGCTGAGACATATTCATGGCATCTCAGAGAACCAAGGTATGCAACACAAAATTGTCCAAAATTCACCAATTCTATGCCTAATTTTATCTCCCTTACCGAGACATTTATTTGCAGAAACAGCAAATTCATGCCACTATTTTGAGGTAGTTACTTTTGTGTGAGCTGAAATCAGGATTCCATGTTTAATAAAATATCTGCACCTGGAATACTTTGCAAGAGACTATGCTGGGAAAATCCTGAAGAAATGCCAAGTAGCTCTGGGCAATGGATAATTGAGAAGCTCTGGTACAACCCAGCAGTCAACACAGCTGGGATAACCCAGCCCTTCTGCAGAACAGGCTGTGAGGAGTTTTGGGATCTGATTGAAGAGTTCAAAAAAAGAGTATACCTTGCTTAGTAGCTGCTTTTCCTTTCATACGCAAGCAGTGTGAGATGGAGTATCACTTTCTGGTTACAAGCCGTGGAAGAGGTGATCCTCCTGCCTTTAGCAGGAAAACATGTTTGGGCATCCCGTAACTTTAAGAATCTCTCTGGTACACAAACTGCAACTTATCTCTCTCTTGAGTTGTGGTTGCTTATGAGAAAGGAGAAAAAGCAGTAAGCTTCAGATAGAAGTAAGGTCCTCTGAAAGAGCAACATAGACTGTAACACAGCATGATCTAAACATACAAAGGAATTTGTGGTCCTTCACCACAGTAGCTGACCAAAGGTTCAGCTACTCTGCCACCCTCTGATACCTGCCTAACGGATGCCTAGGGAAGGGTGAGCAAGGCAGATTTTAAAGCGCATATTCCCAAACTCCCAGAAATTCAGTATCCTTGTATTTAACAGCTCTAGATGATTTTTTTCCTTAAGTTACCCTTCTAGTAAGTATATTATTCACATCCAAACACCCTGTGACAAGGAATTCCATGGCTTAACTCTAGGTTGGATGAAGAAGTATCTCTTGGAGTTTCAAGTCTGTCACTAACCAATTTTTTTTAAGTGTCTTCTGTTCTAGGAACAGAAGCTTTGGTGACTAACCCAGGGCAACCAATACTGTGTAGGCCCTTGTCCTGTGTTCACTTAGTTCGTGCATGCACCTTACTAGCCTACAGACATTCTAATTTCGTTTTTCCTCATTGTTGGTTTTCTCATTCAAAACTGAAAGTAATTTTGAACTGAAAGTAAATGATTGCACTTTCCATGAAGTGAAGAAGTTCAAAAGTTACCACCTCTTTCTCTGTTTATTTTTGGAGCCTGGTGGCAAGATCTGTTTAGTGAAAGGACCGCAACTCCATGAAATGGTACTTACTCTCCTCAAGATGAACCAGTTCTAAGATTGATATTTGCCTGTGGTCAAAGCTTGGCTTTTGCCAGACAAGCTGTCAGGGGATTCACAACAGGCAGAAGGAAATAATCACGTTGTCCCAAAGGGATCCTTAACACACGGAGGCTCAGACAAGGAGATCAGGTTTTGGGAATAATGACTGGGAGAATGCTGGCAGGGAAGGAGATGCAGACATCTGCACCATGTGGCTGACAGACCAGAGACAATTCAGGTCCAGAAAAGAGCAAGAATCTCACTATAAAGCTTAAAATAAAATCTGTGAAGGCAGGGAAAGGATTCCACTCTCAGGCTCTGTGGGGATCTTTTCAAGTGAGCACTCAAGACCTGTCCAGGTTTTGAACTGCTCTTTGATATCTGGTGTAAAACTAAAGCCACCCATTAGGAAAGCAGTCCAAAGATCTGACATCTATTTCCCAAATGCATCAGGACTGTGTCAACTGGAAAGCAACCTTGTGCCTTCTAAGAAGGGGAGACTTCCTCTAAGAGTCTGGGTTTGTGACAGTCTTGCACTGTTGGACTCAAACTTCTGGGGAGACATAGGAGCAGCTGGCAGCTGTTGAGGGCCCTTGTAGTATCAGCGAGAGCTGGAGAAAATGGTTAGCTTTCTGAAGGCTTCGTGCTTCCCCTCTACAGAAAGAAGAAATTGCCAAAGACAAAAAGGATCTTCAGACCAAACAAGGGAGACCTGCAGGTAAGCAGCAGCCCAGAGACCTGTTAGAGGCTGGATATTTCTGAATCCAGCTATGAAACTGGTAATTTCATGCCACTTTTAATTACCTTGTTTTCCACGGGCTTCAGAAGCACTGGACTGTGATGTCCTACAGATGGGTATCACCACAGGATGAGATGCTGAGCAGTAAGGGGGAAACCTGGAGGAGTCTTGGGGATTCAGTCACAATTTCCTCCTAGACAGTTTGCCTCAATTTAAAGTCAAAGTCAGAAAAAGGAGGCAGGCAAGAGACAGCAAATGAATGAGGTAAGGTTTCTGGATCATAATTTATCCACCCTTCGGGACAGCTGTTAGTTAACACTAATGATAACCCTGGTGGTGTAACAAATACTGAAGCAGCTTCCTGCAAGGGGAACAGACTGCCTGCAGTTGTGACAGGAGCCTTATTAGTGCCACCACGGAGCTGCAATTATAGCTGATCTGAAAACATGGGGTTTTTTTAACATTTAAACTGCAAAATTTTAATCTGAATTATTTTTAACATTAAAAATGTTTTACTTTTTATTTTTTTATGTACATGTCATTTCCTTACCTAATGGGAGCTGCAGTGAGAGTTCTTCATGTCCACACTCAACTCTACAGATGAGATGCTGGGATAAGACTACAGATCCCATGATGCCTATTAGCAATATGTAATCATGAATAGCTGAAGACATTGGTTCCTAAAAGTGAAAAGTGACTTATCATAGCTTGCTAAAGTTTCTAGTGCAGGGTTGGGGATTTTTGAGATTAAATACTTTATTTTTGGCTGAAACCTGCAGTATTTTCAGGCATACTGCTTTCTAAAGAAAATTTGAAAGCATCCAGAAAAGCACAGGCAAGAGTTTTAAAGACAGATAGTATCTGTTAAGAAATAAATTAATATACTGAGGAAAGGAATACTTACAAACACAGAAGCCCTTCTGCAGACAAACACGTTTCCTGAAAAAAAAAATAAATCACTTTATAAAATATTTCTCAATTTGAGCAATGTTATATTTTGACAGTCGTAATTAATGTGAACCTTTGACTTTCCCTTCATGGAGCCTTCACTGTTAATGCAGAACTGATTTAGGGAATGGGGTCCCTAACAGCAGCTGACTTTTATTAGGTCTTGTTTCCGGCAGTAGGAGAACAAGGTAAATGACCAGGTAGCCCAAGACAAGCAGGAGGAAGCCCCTCAGCCCATGGCTAGAGCATGGAGGGGAATGGTAACTCAGGTCAGCTCAAAGGGAAACAAGAACACAGGCATTGTCTTGGCGTTCGAAGTCCAATGGATGCACACAACCTGGGCTTTATAAGACAGGATTGATGGAAGTGGCTGCTGGCCCCCTGACTTTGGAGCCTTCTGAGATCAATCTAATCCTTGATGCTGGGTAAGGTCATGATAACAAGAGTCCTGCCTCACCCACTAAGTTATTAGTGCAGGAACACATTGCAGTGGGGAGTGACAGCTGCACCATTCACCATGCTCCCTACAGTACTTGATTTGATTTTCCCTCCTCTGGTTTTGCTTTGTCCCCCCAGCACTCTGAGCCCTCTTTGGGTAGTGTGGGAGTTTCTGTGCTGGAGCCACGCAGCGGGCAGAGGAAGGAAGATGAACTGAGTATAGATCGTAGGTGGCTGCCCTCATTGGAAGTGGAGTTTGACCTGAGCTGTTAGCGCTGAGCTCTGCCACTGATCAATGCTGGGAGCCTGGGAGCACTCTGGCCTTGGCGTCTGTCATGCCCATCCCTCTCAGATAACCTGGTTGCTGACATTTTCTCACTGGGGCTTAGGCAAAGGAGGTTTCTGTACCCTCCTGGGCTGAATCATTTCAGACTTTAATGACTCAAGTCTGTGGAACAGAAGCAATAAAGATGTGGGAGAGAAGGAGGGGAAGCAAACTCTCTCTCAAAGGTACCAAAGTGTGTAACACCTCATAAAGCAGTGGGAACTGGAGCTCGGAAAGTTATTGGAATCAAGACTTTCATCTCCTGTCAATAAAGCGTTATCAGCACCGAGCCCAATTTTCGGCTCTTAATTCCAGATGTGCACATTGGAACTCCATCCCTCTTCTCATGCTGAAACCTGCAGCTAAGTTCAGGCCCCGGGGCAGATGGAAGGCAAACTAGAAAACAGACAAGTTCCTTCCACTTGTGTCCAAACACCGGAGTGTTAGAGTATGAGCCAGATTTAAGCCCCACTTTCCTGGGTCTCAGTCAGCAGGAAAGGCTGTGACCTTGCAATATTCCCTTGATAAGACTGAAGTACATAGCTAAAATAATAGGAAAGGCCATGAGCTGTGGCTTCTCTGAGGTCTAGAAGAAGAGGAGCCATTCAATTTCCTGCATAATCTGAAGCCTTTCGCTTGGAAAAAATACTTGGACAAAGGCATCTGGCTACATCTTTTCTCCAAAGGGATCATAGTACAGACAGAAATGAAACCATACCTTTACATAATATCATGCCATCGTCCAGAAGAGATGGAGATGACAGCTTACAGTCTTTACTGCCTCTTATTCATCATCTGTTGCCTCTCGGTGGAAACACAGCTAGGCCAGCTAGAAGCATGTCCTGATCTTCTCTATCTATCTCAGCCTGCATCTCAGACCTGAGAAGCCAAATGTCACAAAGCTTAGTGAGTTGAGAGCTTTATACCAGAAGAAGGTGAACATTGCCACCATTGGAGTACAGGTGAGGACCGTGACTCCAAGAAGGGTCTGGCACTGTTCATTTGGGGTGCTGGAAGTATTATCTCATCCCATTGACTTTGAAAGTAGTCAATTTACTTAACTGCCTAACTTTATGTGCTGGTACTTGATTATGTTGTTCCATGAGGGCTAGCTGAGAAGTCCTCTCACAACAGCAAGAAGGGCATCTCATCTGCTCATGTCCTGCCTTACTGTAGAGAAAAGGTGTGGAGAGATGCAGAAGTAAGGTGGAAGTCACACGACAGTTGAGTTAATTGACAATAACAAGAATGTGCAGCTCCGCTCTCTTCACCAAGGCAGTTACAAAACTTTTGCCTGTGCTAAGGACACCTTAGGGTATACTTTGGCTCTCCATTGATGGCAATTTGAGATCTGTGTTCAAAGTCACAACAAAAGCAGACAAAATCACAGCAGGCCAAGGATAAGAGTTGCACTAGGCACTTCTAGCAGCCATTTACACAGTAAAATAATAAAATATAGTGGCTTTTGGGGTAGATGAAAGAATAGTGCTCTTTTTTTTAATCTCAACTATATATTTGCCAAGGAACAATCAAAGAACAGGCAGCTCCCTTCAGTGGCAGACAGCTGCACTGTTTGGAACCAAGCACACAGGGAGCTGGAGGTATTCCTGTACAAAATCCATGGTAAATTCTCTGGGAATAGGGAATACAGAAGAAAAAAAGGCAAAGGGAGAAAGGATAAGGAAGAGAAAAGGACAGAGAAATCCCTCTTGTGATTGCAGTAAGTCTTCATGTTCAAAGTGAAAGCGATAGGAACACTAAACATTTTATAGTGCAGCTTCATTTGTTTAGGCTTCCCTATTGAGCATTAAATTTTATGGCACTTTAAAGAGTGCTTGATAGTTTTGTAAAGCCCTGCATTAAACACACACATACACACACACACGTGCATGCGCACATGCACACACAGACGCGCGCACACAGCTTTAACAACCTCAGCATCTTGTAGTGGCCCAATACATTCTAATTTTACACTGTGAACTTAATGCAAAGCATCAGAAACACCTTGCTAGGAGAGAAGTGTTTGATGTCGAAAAAGAGAGATAAGCAGAGGGAGAGAGTTCAGGAGGTGGGAAACAAGGGCCAGCAGAGCCCACGCCAGCCTTGTCCCCAGGCAGTCTCATGAGAGCCAGGTCTCATCAGTGAAACAGCCAGCATTGTGAGTGGTTGTCTACAGGAGACGTTTGTCTTCTCTGAAGGAGTTGTCACCATGTGGGATGTGCCTTGTAGTCAGTTCTCCCCATTCAAATAGGCATTTGTGCTGGCTTGCAGAGAGCAGGGTGGAAAGTGCAGTTGCACAGCAAAGAACGGGGCACGCCAAGGGCGTCAAGCAGGGAGCATGCTCCGCTGACAAGCTATCAGGTGGACAAACATATTATCTGGGCACCAAGGAGGCTCCCAGAAACTGGCCTGGCTTCCCCTGCACCCAGATGTATTTGGATTTTATGGAAAAAACTGGCACCTGAAAAGATTTCCTTTTGTGTCCTCCACACCACACACCCTCCATACCTTCTGCCAAAGCCATGATGGACTTTTCCTGTGATGAGACAGAATAATGAGGTAGGTCTTAAGCAGGTCTGAGACTCTAAAAGCTTCAAGGAAACGCTGGAGGCACTGAAGTACTGTGCTTCTTTGGAAACACCTAATCCCCTTCAGATGAGAATCTTTAACCCTTGTCACCCCAGAGCCATGAATCACGCACCAAAGGCCTGACCCTCAGCGTGCTTCTCTGTCAGTTTAGCGGTGGAAGAAGGGCGTTCTTTATGGCTTTCACTCAGGCACACTGTCTGCTTAGGACTTCAGAGAGAGGCCATTTATCTACAACTTTTTCTACCCAGCCTCTCCCTATGACACCCTGAGCTCCTCACTGTGACAAGAAGGTGAATGTCAAGCTGTGGATATGGATGATGCCACGTTGCCAAACTTGGGGTGTTTCTTGAACTCCTCTAGTTCCCCCAGCAAGCTCTGGCAGATGGGAGGCTGTTGGTCAAAGCAAGCAGAGCTGCTCTTCTCACACGCACTGGGCTGCAATGCTATATTAGGGCAGCAGGGAGGGATGCTAATGGCACAGGAAGGGGATCTCCATCAGCATCTCAGGAAGGGCTGAGCAGCAGGAGCAAGAGCTGAGGGTATAGAGGAGTGTATGGTTTGAACTGTCTGAGAAAGTAGTGCTAGAACACCAAATGACTGCCTGACACCAAGCCTTCCCTTGGGGGTTTTGAGGGAGCATTTTGATGCCACTGAGGCTGCAAGCACAGCTCTTGCTGAGTCTCCCTCTCAAAGTGGCATAGCACTTCTTGATCTTTTGGGGCTGCTGGCATAATTCTGCTTCCATCTGGTCTACTTCTAAGTCAATCTAATACTCTTGCTTGCTCCATGTCACCTCTACTTGAATAGCTGAGAAATAGAGGCCTATATGAGACAACCTTAATGCAGGAAAGGCATTTCTGAGACTTGTCTTGCAGAACTGAAAATATTTGAAAAAGAATAAATATGTTATCCCATCAGGACCTGGATTTTGGGTGCTTTTTTTTTTTTTTTTCCTTTTTTTCTTTTTGGGTTATTTTAAAAGCAACTCCTTATTAAAATGAGCATCCATAGACTATTGTAGAGGTTCCTGTTCCTGTTGCATCGTGAGCGGCTTTGGTCTTACAAACAGAAGGAATCCAATGAAAGAAGACTTCATGCAATTATATCTAACCAAGGTTTGTAATATATAAAAGAAGACAAGACATGCCACTCTTACCAGAACTGATGTTTTGTTCATTGATGGTGACGTTGTGAAAACACTGAATGCCTTTGGGAACTGCTTGGGGTTTTTGCTTTATCTGCTGCTGTACATGTTTTCAAGAAGAAAAAGAGCACAAAGACTTGTCTACTGTGAAAGCCAGGTGGTTTTCCTGGCTCTAGCCAGGAAATCTTCACAAGATTTAACTTTGTGCCCTGCAGCGGCTACACTGCAATTCAAGGGCCATTGTGTACACATGAAGCTGTTGTCTTCGGTGTAGCTTCCCCAGCCCCAGTGGCAGAGAATAACCAACAGCAGAGCCTTATACACCTGCTGTGCAAGACTGTGGAGGACACCAGTCACCTCCTTGGCCAGGTGATAGCCCACCCAGAAGCCTAAGACTTGGGAGGTAATGATATCATAGATCAATGCTCAGCTGCATTGCTACTTCATTCCTCAATCACAACATCCACCACCAGGTACCTCACCTGGCCAAGCCCACCCATGCTCTTCAATGCTCCTGTAGTCCAGGGACAGAGACAGGCTCCTCCAAAGGGCAACCAGAGCATTTCAGTGAAGTTTCAGCTCTGCATCACTCCCAGCCAAGACATCAGCTGCTCTTCAAATCTGTCACCAGAAATTGCTTGGGTTTTTAACAAAACTATCAACAGGACAGTGAATTCACCGGGATTTTTCTGTCTCAAACACATCTTAAGGAGAAGATTCCAAAAAATCTGTGATCATCAGATCCCCTAGAAGCTGGGTGCTTTAGGCAACGACAGTCAAGGGGCGTGCAAATTAAGTTCCTTATTGTCCTTGCAATTTAAGAAACTAAAGATGAGATTTACATATTGGAGAAGATGAGTTATATAGATTTGGAACATGCATGTGCTGTATTTTGTAAGCATTTGCTATATTTAGGGGGGGGGTACCAACAGCACAGTAAGAGTGCTTAATACCTACTTTCTTCTAGTGACTTTAATTACCTTTGTTTTTAGTTGTGCAGGCTAAACATTAGTATGCCTGGATTTTCCATTAGAAGCTGCATTTGGAGCACCCTGAGCGACACAGATCTCATGCAAAGGTACTGCATGAGATGTCATGCTACTGTCATACAGCTTCACAATGCGTCTCATCACCCTTGCCTCTTGCAATAAGAGTTGGACCTGAGCTGGCACTGGTGTGCTGGCTGGCTCCTAGCCCTGGGGCAGAGCAGATTTTGAGATCAGGACCAAGAATGCCACAACCAAGACCTGGGATACCAGCAGGCAGAAATTAAGCCAGGCTAAGGCTTTAGCCCTGGGGTTTAACTCCAGTGTAAGACATGGTGTGACTGTACCTACAGACATGATTTGATTTAGCCGCACCAAGCAAGCAGCCTGAGCCCATCTCCGTGCTGCAGCATGAAGGGAAAGCACATATCCTGGCTCAGTCCTGGCGCCCGCAATGAACTGATAGCAAAGCCAGGAGCAGAATCAGCTGCTCCTTCCCACGCTGGTCCTTTATTGTCTTTGGGAGCCCACCAGCAGGCAGGCAACAAATTATGCAGATAGGGAAGCTTTTAAAAACATGCTTCTAATTATTCAGGTGCATGGTCAAAAGCCCCACCGTTTTACTCGTGGTAAAAATGACTTGTCTTTTTTCTTGGGGCCCTCTCCCTTCCTCCTTCCTCTATTTTTATTTCTTAGTCTTTGTCTTTCCTAAGAAAGAGAACTGGCTGTTTAAACATCATTAAAACCAACTACTTTTCACAAAATATATGCTTGCAGGCATAACCCCATTGCACCAGGGACAAATACATCCTGGTCCCAGAGCTGTCATCACAACCATATGCTTTGTACTGTGTCTCTGAATAGATTCGTCCCAAGGTGAATACGGTAATGCTTTAAAGTAGTGTATTTGTTAAGTATTCTGTCAGGAGCGTAAATCAGAACAGGACAGCATCATTTCTGCTGGGCAGACAGGATTCTAGCAGGATCCTAGAGCCTCCTGAATGGCAGGCATGGGGACCGAATATCACACCACATGCCCTCCTCGGCAATGAGGAGGAGCTTAGGACCAGCTCATGGGAAGATGTTCCCAAGCTAGTACTCAGGAGCCCTGCCAGGGCCATGAATTCAGACATGCAAAAAGAAGTAAGGGCTGTGATCCGACTAGTGAGGGCAGAAATGAAAAGAAGCCCAGGCACCACTAGCATAATGTGTTTTCTGGATAGGTTGCTCAAGGCAGCCTTACACCAATTTAGTCATTCCTCAGAGGAGAGGATCTACTTCTTGTGAGCTTGCGCTGCTTCTGGGAACTGTGACAGCATAGGCACCAAAATGTTTCATGTTTGGCAAAGCCAGTCTGTGCCTAACTTCACCACATCATTTAAGGTTTGAGATGTGGCAGTTGGGCACGTACCAGAAAGAAGCAGCCACAGAGTCTGAACTCTCCCCAAGTTTGGGAGTACTCAGATCCCTGCATTCACTTCAGTTTCCTCTCTGGCTTCAGCTGGGAATGTTTGTGCCAGCAACCCAGAGAAGAAAATGAAGTCCATTGCACACAGATGCTTGGCCAGCTCTCAGTAATGAAACACGTCTTTATCGTCCACAATTTTTGATTTAAGGAAAGGGGCAAAACTGCCCACAGTTTGCAGAGAAAATAAAATATATAAAAAAAGAAGCAAGCCTCAATGCTTAGGTTGTGAAACGCAGCTTCCTCGGGACAATAAAGACGTGTTTCATTACGGAAAGTGGCCGACCATCTGTGCGTGTTTGACTCGTATCCCTCAGATCTGGGAAGTAACAAGGCCAGTTTTACACTCACTTTGCTGACTGTAACTGTGCTGACGTGTCTGACTTTGTAAACATTGCCAGCATTTTCGGAGCGAAGACCACATGCCTCCTGCTCCTCTGGGCACGCTCCTCCTGTGGGGCGCGGGGGAGCCCTGCCGCTTCCCCTCCGGCGGGCAGAGACGTTCAGCACGCTGCCTGTCTGTTATGTGTTGCTCTGAAGGACTCGTTCCCGTGTGACTGGCAGCCTCTAGCATGGTTGAAATTATCTCAGAGGAGCCACACTCATGCTGTTTAAAGGGCATAGCGTGACACGCTACCTTGGGCTGAAGTAATACTAGGCAGACCACACTTTGCTGGTAAAATCCTGCAGTGGCTCTGTGCATGCTGCTCCGCTGTTTGCTCTGCTCAGGCTGATTTTTGAGGAAGGGAGAGCTGTTGGATGGCTGCACCTAGAGCTGGATGCTTCCTGTCTGTATGGAGTGTACAGTGGCAGCAGTGAAGGTGCCCGTACCGCTCCTGGTCCCCCAGCACTGCTGCTCTGCTGCCCAAAGCTGCCTGGTCATTGCCTGGCCCTTGCCTCCCCTGCTGACACTGCCCACAAGGCTCCTGCTTGCAGTGAGGCTTTCTGAGCTGTGGATGCTCCTGCCTGCAGCGCAGGGCAGCCCTATGCTGGCCTGCTTGTGCTCAGGAATAGAGAAAAAAGGGAGATCCAACATGGGCAAAGACGGTGCTACACACTGGGAGGTTGCTTTTTCATATCAGCCATTGAAACTGACCTGTGGGGACTTGCTGGGAAGGACAGTGGGGGGGAACCAACAGCCCCACCATGATCTCCAGCAGGTGCCACGGGTGGTTGTGCTGCCACTTGCACCTTCCCCTGACCTAACACAGGCTGTGTCCACCTCTGACAGCTCTCAACCTGGTAGTTGTTAGTAGGGCAGTATGTATGTGTGTTGTTGCAGAAATGGACAGGGTGGTGGTAGAGGTGGCTGCTGTGGGAAGGGTGTTTTGTGTGTGAAGAGTGGGATGGAACAGAAGGTGACATGTCCTGGGGTTGGGTCCATTTTGGGGTCCAATTCCTCATTACATGAAAGGTTTCGCCTCTTGCATCTCACCTGTTGAAGGCCAAACCTTCATGCAGATCTTTGGCTTTTACATTTTAAACATATCCATTTGTGTTTCTGACTCGCTGTGCAGTCTATCTATCCATCTATCTCTGGTGCTTCCTATAGCTATCCCAGTGCCAAGGATGCCACCGGTTAGAAAAAAACCCTCCAATTTCAAGAGAGACAGAGCTCTGGAAAGAGTAACGGTTGATACCTACCCAACATGATTGAAGATGTACCGAAATCTACTCAGGCTGCTCCAAAATCCATCAAAGGCAGCATAAAGACTCCAGCTGTGACCACCAGCCCTTGGATCAGGTCCTAAATGAAGCCATGTGAACTATCTGTGGACAGAAGAAACACAGCCCTAAGTGCACGATGTGGCAAAGATATGACATTTCCCAAACAGCAGGCAAACTGATTTTTTTTTTAAAAAAAAAAAAAAAAAAAAGGAAAAAAAGTGGCCAGAAGAGCAGAATGGTGCAGGCTTCCTCCGTGTCTGTTCTGTAAGGCTTAGAAAGGGTAATACATTACCAGGAGCTCTCATTTCTAAACATGACACAAGGAGCTGGAATTGGTGTTTACACAGTCATTTTAGGGAAGAAAGAGAGTTTAATTTCAGCAGTACCCCACCTACACATGTGCCTGGATATCATTGTTGGCAGGTGCAAGTAATCACAAAAACACCAATCAAATAATAAAAACATTAAGTTTCAGCTCAAGATCAAAAGAATGAACCAAAACATCTACCCTGGCTCAGCCTGATGTGTCAGCCACATGCCTCAATACCTATACCTTCAAGGTTACTCATTCCTCCAAGGCACATATGTTTGGCTCTTTGGGAAAGCTGAGGAGCTTCTCCTCCTGGGCCTCCACCTGTAAAATCAGTCAACAGCAGCGTTCTGGGAGTAATGCAATGAAACCAAGCTAGGGGAAATTTCTGGATGGTGAGGTCTTGTAAAGGGCTATAGGCAAAAGCCCAAGGAGCAGCGCAGCTCTGGTAACCGATACGGGTGAGCAGATGTCCAGCCGTGCCTGCTGAGGGCTTGCATTACCCCTTTGGGGATGTAGGTGGCTGAGCAGGCTGGTCAGGGACAGACAGGTGACAATGCAGCATTATTAGAAGTAGGAGAGACAGTAGAATGGCACTGATAAAAAATAAATGTCCTTCCAAGGCTGGGGTCACATGCCAAATCATTTAGGTCATTTATAAACTAGATTAGATAAGGAGCTGAAGAAGACATGGCCTGGATCAGTCCTGTACTGGGTTCCCAGGGGAAAGCTTGAGATAGGATTTAATAGCTTTTTCCTCCAGTTCTAATTTCCATTAAGTGGAAGCCTTTGTGCCTGCCAAAACCAGAATGCAAGGGTTCTTTGAAATGCTTGGCTAAACGCTCCTCTCGCTTGCACCAGGAGAAGCATGGATTTAATTCCACAGCAATCACTGGAGCTCACCCAGGGTCTCTGGTGTTCGGGGCAGGAGCCTGCCTGATGTCTTCACTGTGTGCCCTGCTCCAGCCTGCTGGAGCTGCTCATGTCTGTCCAGTGCACAGGGCGGCTGCCCTGTCACCCTGTCTCCATGGGGCTATGCTGCAATGTGGCTTTCTTGGGGTTTTATTCTTTCTGTACTAGCTGCTGGTCACTGAAACTGGTATTTTAGAGTCACTGAATTGCAGCTGCTTGGCATAGTGCGTCCAGACAAGCAAGGAAAAAAGGAAAGGGAGCAAGAGATTTGTGTGCACAGAGTCCAGGTCAACAGTGGTTTATTAAGTCCCATTAAGCATATGGTCACGATTATAATAAAAGTCTGAGTTATGGCCAGTGACATGTGTAAACCTCCCCCCCCCTCCCCAAACCCGATATATATATGATGGGTGTAGACTCAATGTGAACACAGACCTATATCACAGGGTTTTTTAACCCTTTCTGATCCCCAGGGGAAAGGAAGAAAGACGTGAATGCAACCTGGCTATGTCTGATAACTCTCCAGCTCAGCAAAGCCTCGCAAAAGACACAACCTCTCCTGTTACTGCTCTCCTTCAAGGGCTCACTGCAACTGCTCAGATTGGGAGATTGCTCTTACACCACCAGACCCCAGTAATTAGGATACTTTTCCATGTACCAGCAGCAGGCCCACCTCCTGCTCCTTCTCCATCTGCCTTTTGAAGAACCTGCCTGACTCCTGCAGGCTCCCCTGGACCTAAGGGGTTGTAATTCAGAGCAGAATTTGACCCTGCATATTTCTGAGCAGTTTTGTAATGGGCTAGTTCTGCACTGAAACACCTGCAGGCAGACCCTTATGGGTGACAAAATATTCTTGAAGCTGTGAAGACATCATGTTTCTTTAGCACCACCCGTGGAAAGTACTTACCACACTCTGCTGGCGTAGAGACGTGACATGCAAAGACTCTTCAGCTATTTCATGGGTCAAAGAGCTGAGGTAAAAAAAGGCATTGGCTAACATAAGTGATGACATTGGTGACAGAGCTAGAAAGAAAATTCTGAAAGCATGAGTAGGAAGAAGCAGCAAAACCTTCTGGGGTGTTTTCCTGGCCAGGCCAGAGAAGGCAACAGACAGCGAAAAGGAATACGTAATTTAAAAAATTCTTTCCATTTTAATAATTGTGGGAGTTATCAACCCCTGGAAGGAAATCTAAATGTGTGAATTTTTGCTTTGGCAAAGTTCCTTTGAAACAGAAAGACTGAACTGGCTGTGAAGGGCAGTGACTCCTCCCGGGCTGCCTCTTCTGCTGCACAACGTGGCTGTGGCTCCTGCAGCTCCCTCACCCCCAGCTTGTCCCCAGCCTCCTGCAGCCACAGGCACAAGAGACTGAGGAGCCACACAGAGGACAGGAGTTCTGTTTGGAGCCCGTGGCCAGCCTAGCACTGGTGCCTCCAGCCCCCACGGCCCCACCGCCACCTCCCCGAGGCTGCAGCTGAGCCCTCTGGAGAGGTGATGGTACCAGCAGCTCTGCCATGTTGATGCTGCCTGCTTGCCTTGAGGTCTCCGAGTCTGTGAGATAACTGCAATGCAATTCACACTCTGTCCTGTCATTCCAAGTGATTAATTTGCTGGAGAGGTTCTCTTCCCTCAGTGCTCCTTCCTCAGCCTGTGTGTTAGTGTCTCCCCATCCTGCATGAACACACACCAGGAAGATTTCCAGCACTTGTAAACTGGGGCATGTCTGGTGACACCTTGACCCAGTAGAGGTTTTGGCTTGTTGGTCTTTGACCATAAATAATGATATTATGAAAGGTTTTTCCATTTCCTGGCTCTGAGGAGAATCAAAATCTAGCTCTTCATGGTGTGGATACCGTCACTAAGGCATGGAAAGGCACCACCCCACCCCCCGCCTTGTCCCTGTTACAGGGTTGATCTGAAGAGCAGCAGAATCTCTGCCCTGCTTTACGGTAAGAGCAAGGCTGGCGCCAAAGAGCAGATGGCATGCAGTGAGGCACAGGCCGGCTGAGGAAAACCTCGAATTTGGGAAAGATTATATCTGCATGCAGCAGAGGTCAACACGCAAAGCCCGCTGAGGACCAATACCTGGGGCTGTTCTCTCCTTGGGTATCTCAGCAGCCTGCAAAGCAAACAACACGGCCAAGCAATTCCCAATGTGCCTTCATTGTTCCTAAACCACACACTAACCATCCTCTCTCCCAACACGGTTACACATCCAGCCTCAGCCCAAAGTCATGCAAAATTCAGCTGCTAGTGCTTACCTGAGCACCCCCTTCTGACACACAATCCCACCCATCCCCTCCCTTCAGCAGCTTCCTAAATCTCCATCCTGAGGAGTGATTTGCTTTGGGGACTCCGGTTCTGCTGGAGAAAAGACCCCAGTCAGGATCTCAACTTGCCCTTCCATCACTGCGAGAGTTTCAGACAGCAAAGCCTAGGACATAAATAAAAATTTGGTTGAGACAGCATTGGAAAGTGCCGGATGTGCAAAGAAATGACCTAAAAGGTAAAAGTCAAAGATAAATAAGAACAGTCCGTGTAAACTGTGTGCTCATCTTAACAATAAACAGAGCGGCTGCTGCCAACAAACTTGAAAGGACTCCACTCTGCAAAGATGAATGGTTTGCTGAGCCTGCTCCAGGCTCCGTTCGAGGGGCTTCGGCATGAGTAATTGGGTGTGAGAAGCGCTTGCTCACCAGAGCTGGAGCAGGCAAGCTCCAAGGAGGGGGAACGCGTAATGATCGCTGGAGTTATTTATTGTTTTGTTTGCTCATTAGCTTGGCATCACCTTAAGTCTCTAGCTGCAGCACGTGATGGCTTTGAACTGGCGCCCCGGGTGTCGCGGACACTGTGACATGCAGTTTTGATGTGTGCCCCACAGCTCCCTTAGGATTTCCGCTCTCTGCTCTGCTCAGTCCAGCCGTCCGGCTGGGAATAAATCACCCTCCCCTCCCCAGAACATCTCAGGGGTTTATTGGTATTATCTATCATTGTAGAGTCCTCATCTGGACATGTGCAAGCTTACTGTCTCTCAACAGTGAGGGCAGGATTTCAGTGTGCTGGGAGAGTTAAAAGATGGGGAGCTAAAGCCTCGTGGGTTTCCCCAGGCTTGCTATTCATCACAGGCGGTGTGCGAAACTGGAGACAGGCTGTGTGATATAGCACGGCTGGCTTTTGCTGAAGGCTCTTGCCTGCAGAGGGGCAAGCTCTGCAGCCAGCCTGTGCATCACTCCCCAAGACGGGGAGAGCAGCGGCGTCAGCCCTGCTCTCTGCAGCTCTTGGCCAGAGGCCAGCTGAACTTGCACTCCAGTTACCTCCTCGGCAGGGGGGAATATTCCTTGCTGGCACTGCCTGGCCTTAGCGACGTGGGGGAAGATGCAGTGTTACAAGACAAGCCCAAGGAGAAAAGAGGAACTTACAGAGAAACTATCAATCCAGGGACAGCAGCACCAGTCCAAAGCAGCTGCACAAATGCCAGTCGACTGCTTGGAGATGCAGGCTATAACAGAGGACTTTGCCCAACATGCTATGGACTTCAGCAGGCCACCTGCACAAAGGGAGACTGTCAGTATCAACACCTTGCACCATTAGCCACCTTCATTCCTTTAATTTGGCACCAATAGTTCCCTAACCTAAAGAAAGCCTGAGTTGCAAGTGACAGACAAAAACCACAGTCTTCCTTAAGCCACTCTAATAGCACTCATGATCATGGCAATGTGTCATGCAACTGCCATTGATAAAATACCAGCTCAGCAAAACTACACTGGCAGGAAGATGCCAAGAAAACACCTCTGTGTCTTGGGAAAGGTGAATAAGATCCCACACTGCATTGCAGTAGCATTTACACTGTCCTTGTTCTTCTCCTAGCAGATCTGGTCTGCCTGGCTTCCTCTCACTTTTTATTAAGCAAGGTTTGACCATGTTCTGTGTTAATGGCTTGCTAGACCGTACCGCTTAAAGTGAGCATTAGGAAAGTACCTACCAGCAGAAATGGGCACAACATCAAACTTGCAGGTAGACAGATCCATTGCCCAACCTCCTATACTCTAGTGATGAGTATAAAATAATGGAATGAGAAGGCAGTGGTAAAAGAAACATGGGAACTTCTCTTTTCCTCCTTTCAGAAAAAAACACTAGTTAGCAAAAGCCAATGCAAGCAGCTAACCGTTTCAACGCAGAGTAGAAGGCAGCAGGCTTTGATTTCTGCTGGGAGGAACTGCGAAGATCCTTCACTGAGAAATTCATGTTCTTGGACATGGGGAACTGGAGAGAGCTCATGTCCTTAGCTTGCATCCAACACAAGATCTGACAGAGAACAGCAGTAAGTGCTTGGCTTGGCCATAAGGCAAACACAATGTCAGTGGTGTGTCCAGGATGATGGATGTGAGAGGAATTAGAAGGCAAAAAGGTGTTTTTAAAGTTGTGGACCCACTCACAAATATCAGGTGGGTTTTCTGTGACTGCCCATCCATGAGATGTCACCCTAGCTTCTCTGGAGACAGCCAGAATTACAATGCTCCCACACGTTGTTCTGAGCATCCACACTGGCACAACCATTCTGCAAATGCCCCTGTAGTCTCTCCAGCAGTGTGCAAGCTCTAGATAATACTGACAGACTATTCCTTCAACCTTCCCCTGACTCCCTTCCCACCTTTCCCTCCCAGCTCCATGCAACACAAGCAGCAGATCTCCCTTCTCAGGGCTGTTTCCCTGTTTTTTCCTGTGATCCTCTGTTCTGTCATGTGCCCCGCATATGTGCCAGAGTTCAGCCCCCTGGGGCTGCAGGCAGGGGCACAGCTGCATGGTCTGGGTGATACCCGTGTTAACACACACTCCTGAAACTAGATGTCTCTGAAATGCTTTGAGTGACAGGCCCAGTTCTCTGGCAACCCTCCTGCACTGACAGAGAGGGTCACAAGGAAGGGTGACGACAGGTTTTGCAAAGGCGGCTCCATTCCCTTCTTGCTAGCTGTGAACACACACAGTGGCTCCGTGTCTGGGCTTCGTCCGCTGCTCTCCCTGGAGCCAGCCCAGGTAAATGGACCCCGGAGGGGGAAGAAGAGTCCCTGGAAGCCTGCAGGAACAGGGCCCTCCAGTTGAAAAACCCAAGTGCACCTCTGTGATGCTGGGTGACGGACACATTAAAGGCATCTATTTCAGCTCCTTAGAACCAGATGCCTCCTCCTTTCTCCGCTGGGCAGAGAGCCGGCTCAGCATGGAGTTTTCTCTCCCATTTCCTAGGGATGTCAGTCAAAGCCAGGCTCTTGGAAGTTCAAGCGTGGCCAAAAGGAAGCAGATTTCAAAACACACCCCTCCTTCCATTCCCCCCTTCCTAGGCCTTTTGTTTCCAGTTCCCCCTCCTCCCATCAAAGAAAGAAACAAGAAAAGATTCTGGAGTCACCAAGCCATGATCTATCATTCTTTCAGGGGAGTTTCTTCTAATATTAATCAACACAAGCCTCTCTCCCCGCCTCCCCCGCCCCAAGGGAGCAGTGGGCTTGGAAAGCTCAAGCGGGTTTCGGATGGGTCTTGCGGCAAAATTCCTTAGTTCTCAGTTGGAGTGAGATGGTGTTGGGGCAGTTGCCAGGCTTTCTGAGATTCTTGGAAGATAAATGAGATTCACTGCCTATTGCCTAGCGCTGTGAAGGCACAGGACACCCAGAAACTGCTGTTTTCTGCAAAGCGACTGGCGGCTTTGTCCTGAGAATTACAGACAGAGTCCCCTCTTCGCTGCAGTCATCCCCAGTGAAGAAGGTGAGGCTCCAGCCTGATGGAGCTGATGACACCTTCTGTATTTTGCTATTCGACCGTAGACCAGATTGCAGAAGCATAAAAATTATCCTAAATATGTCAGCTGCTGACAGACCTCCGGGGTGGCCTCCCAGTGACACAGAGTGAGAGTACAATTTCTCAGGCCACTTCTTCCCCTTCAGGTCCCTCCCCTCGGTCTCGCAGTGGGTGCTAGCAGAGCGGCACAGGAGCGAGCTGTTCCTTCCCTGTGCCCAGTGGTGACAGCTTTGCCCTGGGACATGAGGCAAGTTTGGGGACTGAAGTGAAGCAGAGAAGTTGCCTCGTTCTGTAGTCTCTCCCCTCAGTACGGCATGAATGCCTCTGGTCTTAAGCTCTGCATATGAGCCAAAGAATGTCCTCAGCGGCTGCCAAGTGGGACACTCCTGTCCACACGGCTCAAGATGCTGGCTGGCCTCCCCTTGGGCCAGGGCTTGGGTCCCTTGATGGCAAGAGTCATGTAAGGAGCTCTTCCTTACCCAGAGGTAAAGCAGGTGTCCAGTCAGTGTTTAATCTCCTGGGGAAGGAAGAAGGACACTTTCAGGTTTCAAGTAATATTAGAATTGGCTCCTTTTCCCTCCTCTGTATCTGGCTCTCCTGCCACACTCTTGGCTGGGGATGAGTTAATTTTCTGCTGTGCCCATCATTGCTGATTTGGCTGTTTTGCAGAATATCATTTGCAAAACCTCACACCCATGCTGTTGATATAAATTTGGCAATCCATTAAAACCACAGTGAAGGTGCTCTAATCTTTCACGTATCCTTGCAAGCTCTGCTGACTTCATGAATCTTGCCATGATCTCTGCTGTCAACATCCCTTTGACTTTTCCTTTCTTTTGTTACTGAGTTAGTTTGAGCATCAACAGCCACTGAGCAACTGTCTTACTATCCTCCCGATAGCCTTAAAAGCACAACGGACAGGACTGAGAACGAAAGAGTCTTCCAAAACTCTGCATGAGAACATGGGTGCCCAAGCATAAGTGAACCACACCACCCCTGAAAGGTACCCTTAAGAGAGTCAAAACAAGCCACAGCAGAAGAATTTGCTGACAAAATAGTGTGACGTCCTGAAGACTTTGGTCTAATTAATATGACAGATAAGGGTGGTGACCTGAAGCTCCTCCACCACCAAGACTACGGACTGGCTCTAAATCATACCCATGTTAGAGCTCAACTGTCTCGCAGAAGTCTTCTTCTGATGCCAGATGATCTTGTAACAATCCCTTTGATACATGTTACCAGGAAAAATGGTGTCCTCTCTGGATCCTGATCTCCAGAACAGTCTTGCCATATTTTATTCACTTTTTATCTCAGCCTAAAGGGAGATGGTTTCACACTCCCTGATTTCTGATATTCGCTCTCATCGTTTTATCATTTAACACTGCAAGACGTTCTTTCTTATTCTTCTATTTTGCAAACATCAGACTAAAAAGTCATAAATACTGATACAACATTGAGGTCCAGGTTGGAATTACATGTGGCCCATTCTTCTTGCAGACCTCAGGACTGCCAAGGAAAAAATGTACTTAATGTGCTTTTTAAATTTCTAACTCAGCACCAAGATCTGCTGGCTGTGGGTCAAGCCTCAGTCACTGGCTTTACCCTCATGGGACAGCCTGGGCAGTCAGCATGGAGTCAGGGGCCAGGGCAGCACAGCCCTCACCAGGGCTGACCTGCTCCAGCACGCCTCCCTTCCCAAGGCTTTGCCAGGGAAAACCTCACTATATTCACTATATACAGCGAGCAGACTAGTATTTATTATTTGCCTTATGGTCTCTTTCATGGCTCAGGGATAATCACTGACACAGAATTAAAAACATAGTCCCCATCTCGAGGATCTTACTGTCTGGCTGCACTAGACCCAAATGCCTTTCAAGTGAAAGTCCAACCCTGACCTTAATTTCCATGAAGACTCTTCTGTTGAGGCTCATCTCAGAAGATTTTTGGTTGGAAGTCTGAAAAACTTTCAAATAATTTGGGAGGAAAGTGCTGAAATTGTACTGATTTTGGTGAAAATTCCCCCAGAAAGTACTTTGTATTAGATTTTTTCCAGCTATAGAAACTGTGCTGGAGCTTCAAAAACACTCTTTGATTTGGTTTGTTTTATCTCAATTCATTTTATTTGTATGTTCTTGTTTCCACTATTTCATTGCACATCACCATAAGCACATGCTAGAGACATGCTTGGAACAAGCATAAAAAGGATAGCAAATATAATGTAGAAAGGGAAGAATACAAAATGGTATTTTAAAATTTGACACATTTCCAAAACTGGAAGCAGTATTTTTCTGAAACAAAAGCTTTTTTAAATGTCTGAAATGATCTTAAAATTCTGCTTCACTGAAAATTATAAACATATTAGTTTTCATTTGTAGTTTAGACAGAAAGGAAACTCATCAGTGACGACATCTCCCATACAAACAGCATTTGGAGGCTGAAGCAGCCCTCGGTCTGTGTCTTTAAGAAGGAGGGATGACAAGAGGCTGGCGTGCAGTCGCTGTTAGTATTTCCAAATGCTTTGTATTATGGCGGGGCAGAAGAGTTGACAGTCTCTTCTCAGTTGTGTGGTTAGCTGGCTACAGGCATGCAGTCATTACTTTATATTAATGTGAGATGTGAACATTGTTTTGCTGGTTATAATTATTCTCCAAGTGGTACAACCTTAAAAATTACAGCTTTGGAGAATCTCTTTCTCTGTACTTCTTCCTGGGAGTCCCTGCCTGGGTCGGTTCCCAATAATGAGATTTTTAAGGGGGCTGGGAATGTATTGATTGATTTATTTGCTTTTGGATGCTAATTAACTTTGATGTTCTGCAGCCACGCTCCTGGCTGCCATACTGCATGCAGGGAAACAGCAGGGCTGGGCCTCCGCCTAGGAGAAGGACCACAGCAGGGGTCAGATGGGAGTGAGTGTGGCTGGTTTGTGTTGCATTTTGCTCCTAAGCCAGAAGTAGAAACCTTTCTGAAGAGCCCTTCTTTTCACAAGACACCCCAATGGACAGAAGCAGGGACATCCCCATACACCAGGTGTTTCTAATATGGCCAAAGCAGACAGACATGGCCCAGTGTAGGGCTGCCCTCCAGCAAACTGGGAATGGGAACTGCCCACACCCCCACAGTGAGCTGTATCTTCTGGCAAAGGTTGTCCTGCAGCCGCCAGCACCCCCGTTTTGCACCCCACCAGAACAAAAGCAGGCAAAGACATCTGAAACAATTGCTTAAGCAGTGATGAAAGGCATCAGCCTCTCTTTATCTCCACAGAAGGCACTGTGTCATCAGTCTTTGCACCATATTTTAGCACTATCCTCTCCACCAAGCCTGGCAGTGAGGGGCTGTGTGGCCACGCAAGCAGATGTGGTGATGGGTTCAGCGCTGCTGAGTCTAAGCCTTGGGTGAAAACCAAGCCACTCCTCTAACACAGGCAAGAGCCATCAGCAGCGATGACCTCCAGTAACACTTAGGTCTCAATGGGATCTAAACCAGAGCCTTCCCTTCCATCACCAGAGACCTCAGTACACGTAGAAAAAAGGTGCTGGAGACCTGGAAGCAGACCCAAGCCCTGCTAGGCGTTGGGTTCATGTTGCTGTGGCACACTGATCCTCAGGCCAACGGAGGGAATCTAGGAAGGAACAAAGGTGGCTGATGCCACACACCGGCACTCCTTTCTCGGCCCAACGGATTGGTAGCCATTTACAAACAAACCAAAAGTGGCTGGCCTTCAGCTAGGGTCCAGAGCGTGCTTCAAGGTCCAAGTGAGGCTGCAATGTCTGAACTGTCTGAATGCTGGAAGTGCAAACTCATATTTTTCTTCTGTATTTCCTCCCTCTTCACTGTCTTTTTATTTTGTCTTAGTAGACAGCAGCGCACAATGACATAGGAATGAAGGGAGGTACTAACTTATTCTGGTAATGAACAAAGAGATGTCCTTCTGCAGAGGAAACAACCCTGTGCCTCCAGCATACGTTTTAAGAGCCCTAGCATTAATGTTTACATGATGCTGCATCTACTAGAGCAACACATGTGATACCCACATTTATGGAAGCAGCCTCGTCAGCCATCATTTTGCCACACACATCATAAGTCACCAAGACCTCCTGCATGTTGCTCATGGGGCTCTGGCTTTGCGCCTCTCCTCCAACCCATTTGTACCATACTCTGAGTATTTAGCAGCTTGCTGAGATGCAGAGCTACGCCGTAAATCTGCTGTGAGGAGCCGTCCTATAAATGTCCACTTGGACCTCTACGCTGCCAGGATGTAGCAGGATGTCCCCTGGGGCCACCATAAAGCAGCTCCTTCCCATCTCCTGGTCACGGAGTCACCCTTAAAGTGGAAAGGGTCAGGTGCTTACAGCTGCTGCTTAGAAAGGACCCAGCATGCCTTGGGCATGGTAGTGTGTTCAACCACAGGACACAACATGCTGCCTTTCCTTTAGTCATGTCCAAAAGCGGCCTCGGTTACTAATAAGTGACATAAGGGTTTGATATCTGGGCACACCAAGGTACCTGCTTTTTGATTTCTCATCTAAAAAGCCCATCTATAAACGATGTCCCAGGAGAGGCAAGTGAGGAGAGCCCCAGTTAACCTGGACAATTCATTCCTGAGTGGGAATTTAAATTCAGTGAATTTAAAGTGAGACAACAGGAACTCTGCCCTGCTAGGATGGATCTAGCATAGACAGATGGTCTAACGGAGCAAAGCCAAACAGTTTTCACGTTGCAGTGAGAGCTGGAGAGATGAGAATGGGCAAGAAAAGCCATGAAGACACCCATTCCTGCTCGTGACATGGAAGCAGCAGAGAGCTGGTGCTGCTCATCAGCGGGGTACAGTAGACAAGTAATACAGTGTAATCATTCACTCACAGTAAACTGAACTTTGGGATCCTGCTTCCCTGCTCTTTCTAATCCAGGCCTAAATCCCTCAGGATTATTCAGGTATCTAACTGCTCTTCAGCTGACATGAACTGCACTAGAAATCCAGCTACTGGCCAACAGCCTGAGCTGTCTGCGACAGATGACTGGGTGCTATGGGATTGTTCCCCAAGCTCTCAGACAATAAAAGGACTGTTTTTTTCCTAAGTTTCCTCACTGACTGCCACATTTAATGAAGATACATATTGGGACAGTCAGCACCTTAGGTGGTGAGACCATCAGTTGTCTTCTGCAATGAAAGGGCCTTTTTTTTCACCCTTCTAGTTACTGAAGCTTATTGAGAGAGACTGCAAGAGATGAATTATCCCAGCTGAAAAGTCTGAGCCTGCTAAATCTCGTAGGGTGGCTAGCTGGGCAGCACTATTGCAACACAAAGATGACTCAGCCACATAGCATCTTTGTTGGCATCCCATTAGCTGCTGCGGAGACGATTATTTCTTTATTGCTAAACAGAGTCTGTCAGTGGCTTGGGGCACTTCTGTGAAAAATGTAACAGAGGCGGAATAATAATTCAAAACATTCCAGACCAGAAAGCCATGGCTTCATTGTATCAGGCTCCTTCTGCCTAAAAATCAACCAGTCCAGATTGTTCAGGATGGGTGAACCAATGCCACAGATGCTTGTGACTTCACCAGAAGCAGCGCACCCTTCCAGGAAAGCAGGATCCCCTTCTCATACAAATGGCCTTACAAATACAGAAGCAGAAGGCAGCAGAGAAATTCTCCGAGTGGAAGCTACATCAGCAGAACTGACTCAGAAGAGAAATTTGCTTTTCAAAGTTTTCCGTGAGGCGTCAGCTGCTCTTGGGTGAAGTGATGCTAACAGGCAGCGTCCCAGTTACTTTCCCACTGTGGGAACTGAACCCTTTTAAAAGTGTTTTGACTGTAACCAAGGAATTAGAGAGATGGATGAAGCCAGCCGAAAGTGTGACAATCTCCTAAAGGCACACAGATGGTGAACAGACCCTGGAAACTGATTCACTTTGAGCGATCACTTTCCTGAAGCACATTTTGGAGTTTTCAGCCTCTCTGAGGACCTGAGGAAACCCATAACTTCTCCAAGGCAAAATGAGGGGCAGGAGGGGAGAGGGGAAAAAAGCATGATTTTTCCTTGGAACTCACATTCACACATAGTTATTTATTTATTTGCCCTTTGACATTGAGAGAAGCTCATCTCTCAGAGAACAATCACCCGTGGCTCAGCCCAGATGGAGGTGGGATACAAATGTCATTGCCAGTGCTAACCATGAAAAGATTTTCCCGTTTTCCCAGAAACCACAATCTCCCATAGTTCCCAAACTGCTGAAGTGATGTATAGCTTGGTAATTGTCCTGAAAGATAAGGGAAAGCCTCCTCTGTGGTTGCATTTGATATTGGCCTGATGTATGGGATAGCTCAGTGCTGGCTCGGTGGAGGGTGTCTACAGACAGTGTGGAGTATGCCTCTCTGTCTTCTTCTCGCTGGGGAAACTCTGCTGGTGGCAAGCAGGATCCTGAGGGCTGCAAATTGCTTTCCCACATCTAACATCCCTTTCATAGCAGCCTTAGTCAGTTTTTGGCATGAGGAGGAGAATTAAAGGGTTGTTTATAGCTGCTTTGGAGCCTCCTCTGCAGTGCAGCCACCCCTGCGGCACCCCTACACCAGGGACTGAGAGGAGCTGCTGAGGCAGCTCAAAAGGGTTGGAGTGAAATGGGGCATGGGGGGGAAGTCTTGCAAGTGGGAGAGTGAAAAGCTTCTGGAGAGGGAAACGTTCATGCACAGCAAGCAGCAGAAGCCCCTTTCCTTGGGTCAGTGCAAGTGACACTGGACAAACATGCAACTGATCGACTATTAGAAACACTGGTTGTGGCAAATCCTGCTGACCAGACAGAGCCTCATCTAGAGACATTTCAGCATGTTGCTGTATAGAAAAGATGGACAACTTAAGATTTTCAGACAAGACTCTACAGTGCTTAGTTTTCTACTTTCCAGAGAGAAATGAGGATCCTGTTAAGAATTTGGGATAAAATTGTTCAAGTAATCAGGATGAGCAGCTGCCTGGTGACACATCCATTCTCATCCAGCTTGGTATCTCACAGCCATTGAAGTCCAGGATGTCCCGCTCATCCCGTGCAGACACAGCAAAAGGATGAAATGTTATCTCAACATCTGCTTTAAGAAAATGCTGGTACACTTTGCAGTTATTTTGCGTTGGGGATCTGCAATCTGATGAACATTCCTCTGTGATTTTGAAAGGATTTAAAAACAAGCTGCACACAGATTTTGCAAACTTGCTCTCACTGGTTTCAGTGGACATGTACTAGGACTGCAAAGAGCATTTATGTGCAAAACAGCTCGTAAAAGGAAATATACAGTGCTTTGTTCTCCCACAGGAGGGCTAGTGAATTATTTGGGTAGAACCCACATGAAGTAAGAAGTTATTGGTAGATACTATTTCCCAGATCCTCAGCTGCTGTCATGTGGTATACTTCCCTCGTTTATACTAGCTGGGAGTCTAGTCTCTAGGTCTCCAGATCAGAATTAAGCAAGACACCAAGAGGTCTTTGGAGAAAGGAGCTTTTATTTGAGGGGACTGCCAAACACTAGATTTGGACCACTTTCTCTCAGAGATTTAATCTCAGAGGAACTGGCAAAACAGAAAAGGCCCAGAAACAGGAGTGAATCAAGCACATTAAGACATTTATGCTATAAGCTGCAGTGTTTTCCATCTGCAGCAGGAAATATCTGAAGTCTTTCAAAGCAGAGAGTTCCAGTGTAGTGTTTGTCATTGAAAAACTGGCTTGTGCTACACAGAAATTGAAAAGGAAGCCAAGTTTATGGATTTCCTTATCAAGTCAGTCTTATGCACCGTAAAGAAGTTGGGTTCTGATGCAAAAAGGCTTAAATCACATCTCCCCCTTACCCTGCCAAATTTTTCCTCCACAATATGAAGAAGGATTAGAAGTATTATTAAAAGGTTTTTAAATTGTCCCTTGTCTTCTCTGTTTTTGCACAGAGGCAAATACTATGCTTTTAATTGATGTTATTTTGAAATCATCCCTTTAAAAAACGTGAATTCAGTAAAGTAACATTTTGTATTTCACTTGCATGCCTGTAAACTTCTCTAGCAGTTTTTAGAGGGTGAGTCAAACCAGCCCTATCTCTCTGTAACAAGAATTAGATCCAGCTGGACAACGAATATGTTACTTTCACAAGAAAACAAACAAACAAACAAACAAACAAACATAACACCCAGGAACAAAAAATATTTGAATTTCCTAAACTCATTTAAATCTGATCGGGTGCATACAGCCAAGCTATACAGCTGGGAGGAGAGGGAAAGGGAGTCTTACATTTTGTGAGGCCTCTGTGTTGCTGATCACTATGGAGTTGGGGTGCCCTACTGAAACTTTGAGATACTTCTATGATGCAGATAACAAATAATCGTCCCCAGAAGAGCACTACTGGAGATGCAGCCCCAGATTTGAGACTAAAGAGAGACACCAAGTGGAAGAATGGCACATGACCTGTTGCAAGTCATGAGCGGACTTCAAGGATTTAATTCCCGTGTGTGGTTCACTGCAGCTTTACGTGCATAAACAGGTAATGCAGGGGAGCATTTGGGCATTGAAACATGCATCTCGGTGAGAAAGAGCAGGGAGGCAAGGGTGGAAAGGAGACTTCTTTTAATGCAAGATTTAAAATTGGCTCTACATTGCAAAGAGGTACTTAGATGCCTTCATAAATGAAATTGAAGGGAATTAAGCAGCTAAATGCTGTTGTGGATCTGAGCTTATGTAAGAAGTATTAGTGTCATAGGATTGTTTGTTCCACTCGCTCCTTCACGTAAATTGTGCCCGTGTTGCACACATTTCCCTGAGAAAATATCTAGCTTGCCAGTGCCAGCTCCTGCGTGTTTTCATTTACTTTGGCAGACCTTGAACTGGGTTCTCCTTCCTTGCATTTTCTAAAGTGTTTATGTTAACTGGACTGAAAGGGATGACTTCTCACTAGACTGTAGGGCTGTGGAGTTTGGAGTAAATACTGCCTAAGTGACAGCATCTGTCCCAGAACAACCCAAATCCAGATCAACAAGGAAGCTTTCCCCATTTCTGGATTATGTTCATTCCTCCCAATCCAACTAACAGGCAGTTAAAAGAGCTGTCAGGGAACAGGTGGGTATTTAAAAACACTTATTCATCCTGGTATCAGAGACAGAACTGGTCCAGGTCAACATAGGTGCCAGGTGTGAATCACATATGAGATCAGCCCATGTTTCGCTGGTGCCAATTCTGTTCTTCCTTTTTGAAAGACAAGGGCAGATCCATGCAACTTTGCACTCAAGTTACGATCTTAGGTGGAAAGTAGTCTTATTTTCAGCACTCTGGCTCCTTCTTCCTACTATGCAGAAAAATGCTTATATTCATCCAGGCATCCTAACTCAGAAACACTGTTACGGAAAGATATTAAGCAAAATAGCTCAAATCTTGTGGGAGGGGAGGGATCTCATGGTGCTTTGGCATTTCATAACCTCCTAGTGCAAAGCTGGACATAAAATCCAGAGTATCACCTCAATCTGCAAGTATTAGATCAGAACAAGGTTGTAAGGGTAACCTACTGTGTTGCAGCAGCCTGCCTTTAGAAACAAGACCCTATTTGTTTCTTGTTGCCCTCTAAACAGGAGGTTGTGATTCAAGGCAAGGACTCTCCTGCAAAAGGCACAAACAAGACACTTTGTCTCTCCAAGGAGAGAGAGCACACTGGAAGAAGCAGAATGCTTTGGTGTGAGAAAGGAGGAAAGATTTTGGTGTCCAGAATGGAAACCTCAGGAGTAAGGTCAAGTTCTTCAGGTGTTCATCCGTAACTACACGTTTAGAAGGACCGAGCTTGAATGCTGCTTCTTTGAAATTAGCTTCTGGTTGCCAAAGATGACTGCAAAAGGCCCAAAGATAATCCTAAAACTGGGTGAAATCCTAGCTCCACCAAGTTCCACAGTGTCACACTTATGAATGTTGTTAGTCCAGGCATGCCCAGGTTCTGATCAGAGCTCAGCTGGACAAGCAAGAGCTCCTTAGTGACTGGGATGCTTTTTTGAACTCATCTGGCATTTTCTGTCTTATCTGCCTCAAACTGGCAAGCTCAGGACAGCAGTCATGGTCTCTTCCTAACCCAGAGATGCCTGTGACCTCCTCACACTCTGTGGAAGACCTTTTGAGATCTGTTTCTGTGAGATTTTTTTTTAAAAAGGGAGACATTCTAGAAAGCACAGGATGGTATATCTCGATGATTTGTTCCAGGAAATTTCCTGTCCCAAGGGTCAGATAGACATCCAGCTCATGGGGGTACATGCTCCCATACTTGATAAAGCTCAATGGATTACAACAGCTTTGAGTCCAGAAGTCCAAAAGCTAGTGCCTAGGAAGACATATCCCTGCTCGTTCTGGTGCCTATTGAGGCGGGGAGCAATCTTTTCTTGCAAAATACCAAGTTGGGGTGTGCAGTCGCCTCTGTAATGGTCAGCTGCGAGGGATCCCTACTGGGTCCAAAATAACCAAGCTAAGAGGGATTTGCTTCCCCGTTATGTGGTAGCTTTGGCGGAAGTCTCCCTTTGGCTTGTCCAAGTCTAACTTCTGACGGGAAATTTCAATTGCCTGCATTTCTCATTTCAACCAGGGGAGGGCAACCGGTCTTCAGGAAAATTAATTCAGTTAACTGAAACTGACTCGTTCACTTCGAAGTCATAAAATGCAGAATTAGTAAAAATAATTAGTCCTGAAAAAAACAGACTGATTTAAACATATACCTTTTGATAAACGTTTTTTTCCCTAAGGTAAGTTAAAATAGTCTTCCCTTGCCCCACAAGCCCCAGTAAGTACCACACTTTTATTGCTGTTCGTTCTAACCATTATTCTTTGTATATGATTAATCTGCTAGTAAATCACAGCTTCTGGCAAATAAAAGAGGATTCCACCTACAGTGCCATGAAAGAACTTCTGTCAAATTAGACTTGACAA
Organism: Falco peregrinus; assembly: GCF_023634155.1. Lineage (NCBI taxonomy): Eukaryota > Metazoa > Chordata > Aves > Falconiformes > Falconidae > Falco > Falco peregrinus. Next base: position 85,273,750 of record NC_073721.1, read on the forward strand.
AATCTGTAATTTTAAATTGTGCTTTGCATTCTATTTTATACTGTGTTAGTAAACAGACACTAACTGAACTGTAAGATGTTTGATTTTTTTTTTAACTTGGAATTTAAACAGAAAAAAAAATACAGCAGTTTTTTGCTCTATTTTTGAAGTCTTTCCTCCTTATCAAAGCAATTTTGAAAGAATAGTTTTCTCAGAATTAGGCAGTTTGTATTAATAATTTTAACACTCATCACTATCACCTGAACTGCTCAGTGTTTTGGCTCTGTCAGCACAGAAAGCCTTCCCCTCCTAGAGTCACAGTAACATGTGGCAAATTCAAAGATTTTTTAAGGGAAAAAAATATGCAAACATTATAAATCCACTTGTGTCTTCCTCCTTCTCTGCTCTCCCTGATGCCAAGGACTAAATTTCCTGCTTCTGATATATGTAACGCTGGGCAGCAACCTGTGTCAACTGAACCTCAGACCCTCTCTTCTCAGACATCTGCTGAAAGCAGAGAAAAGCAGTTCTGCCCTTTTCACTCTGCAGCTTGCTGCAGAACAGCCCTGAGACCTTCCACCTCTGCTTCACAGAAAGGCACAAGGTGCTGCCTGTACATAAAATGGTGGGAACTTGCTTGCCTGCATCCTGATGTTCCAGGATGGCTCCTGCCTGGCCAGGTGTGGTTTTACTAACAGAGAATGAAGGGCCTGTAGTTTCCTCCCTCATTAGTAGCCACCCATAATTAGTAGCCAGCATTCTTTCTGAAAAGAAAGTATTCATTTGACAGGGAATTGTTGCGTTTGAAATGAAGATAGCTCAAGGCAAAAGCAGATTGCTTGGCCAAATGACCTATGGGCTGGTCTCTGGCTGCCCCTGAAATGGGATTTGGTCTTCAGCCTTACACACCACATAATGGTGGGTTTCTCCAGCCTGCTTGTTTTCTTACAAGCACTTTTGTCTAATCGCTAGCTGAGAATCCAGCCTACTGTGTACGTTGTAAAAGATGCTGTTTATACTTGGGCTTTTAGTTTACCATCTGTGCACAGCTTAGCTGCAACATCTCTGCAGATCTGTTTCTCTACCGTTGCCAAGTCCCTGTTGCAAGCCCTCAGAAGAGCCCGATTTACTTCAGACTTTCTAATAAAATTCAGGTTCTTTGGAAGTTCTCTTTTAAAACCTGTCCCCTGTTCTCAGCAAATGCAATGGTATAGACTTAATGCTTTTCTACAGACTCACTGATTCGTATCTGAGTAGCACTGAAGCATAACCAGTTATACGCCCAATCACTGATGCATATATACCTCCACACTGCCCTTGCTAACGTGTATCCCATTCTCCAAGCCATTGACACAAATTCATTCAGGCACCAGAGCTGCTGGCACATTCACAATCCATTTGCACTGCACCTTGTAATCACTTTTTATTTTAAACCCATTTTCTTTAAGAAAGAGCCTTTGCACTAATCCTCAGGGGGAATATTTTTTGAGCCCAGGCTTCCTTCCTCAAAGTAGGATGCTTTTTGTAAGAACCAGAAACAAGCTACTTGTTCAGGACCTGTAGGCTTGGATGCTCTGTCGGTGCACAGATGAGGAAGACAGAACAGAAGAGGCAGACACTACTTCACCTGCCTCACAGCTTCTTTACATCTTTACATTCTTTACATCTACCTTGCATCTTTACAGGTAAGCGTTCTGGCTTACAGGGTACAGCCATAAGCCTAAGCAGATGTTTAAATAAAGGTCAAAGCCTATTACAGAGAAAGGGGAAAGAAAAAATACTTTCAATTTTCTGTTTGAGAATACGGGTGTTTTTACTGAAGACTAATTCTGCTTGAAAAGAAACGCTGGAGTGCTACTGATTTCCAGAGAGACATGTAGTCCCCAAGGCCAGTTGTAAATAAGTTTTCAGATACTGACCCAAATAATTCTGATGCAAAATTTGTCCTCGTCTTAGACACTGACTACTGGTCTTCCAACTCTTCTGGTAAGAGAGCAGAGCCTGAGCAAAGTTAGGTTTATTAGACAGTCTGCAGGCTATAGATAACCTGCTATTGCTGTGGTCAGCTGCAGAAATAGGGGTGGCAAGACCACACCTACAAAAGCCCCTGTGCAGTGACTCATCTCACTTCCACCTTACCGTCCCAGCTCCGCTTCAGCACCTGCACTTCACCCTCCTCTCCCTGGCCCAGCCCACACACCAGCTGCAGCTGAGGAGCCTGCATTTCCGTGCTGGTGGCATGGAGGAGGACAGGCAGCCCAGGGTGCTGCACGCAATGGCTGTGGTGCTCAGTGAGTGGCACTTGCTCTCCTTGGGCAGCCAGCCCCCTCCTGTCCCACACTATCCAAGATGCATGAAGGAGGACCTGTTAGGTGGCTGGCCCGTGTTTGCCTATTACATGATCGTATGCTCATCCTGCCACCAATGTAAGATGTCTGCAGGATGGTATACAGGCTAGTGGGAAGGCTGCTGAAGGGAGAGGGGTGTATTTCGTCCTGGTACCAGAGGAAGAGAATGGGAGCTGCAGGGAGAGGTTCAGAGTGGATGAGGTTCTAAATGCAAGAATTAAACTCAGGTGAATGCAATGAATAAAGCATAGCACAGAAGAGGACCTTTAAAATTCTTTTATTCAAAGTCTGGTGCATAGTGAGGAATCACCCCGCAGGCACAGAAAGATGATGGAGAGGCATCTTACAAAGACAGAGTAAGGTGGCCGTTGCGCACCTGTCTCAGTACAAAGGCCAAACTGGGTTTTGCTGCCCCCAGGACCAAGGACTGGGGCCTTGAGCTGCAAAGCTTGCTGTTCCTCCTCCTGCCAGGACAGCAGAAACCGTGAGAGGGAGGAATGCTGCCCCTCAGAAGGGTGAGGGACCTCCTGAGCTTCACTCATTCTAGAATTGCCCTGTCTGGTTTGGTTTTAGTGGCTTTGATTTGAGGATTTGAAGAGGATCGCATTATTGTTACTATTAGATTGCCTTATGGCTGTCATTTTTATTTCTGTCCTGCCAGGAGAGAAGAGGCAGGATCCCACCGGGCTGGTTGTGCCACATGCCAAGAATAAAGCGCCGGCACTGGCAGCGCGCAAGCGGGTACGCTGAACAGAGCGGGGAAGCCCACGGGAACAATGCAATGACCCCCGTCAGCAGAGTGAACGGCAGCCGCAGCCTTCGAGCACCTCGCTGCCGTCACGTCGCTGCGGTCACTGGGGCAAACAAGAGCTTAACGGGGTTTGGGTGGGGAACAATGCAGCAGCCGCGCCGATGTTCACTAGGGCAGCAAAACTGCGTGTTGGGAAAAAAATCTTTGAGCGGGTTATCAGGCTGGCTGTCGCTTGGCGGAGAGCCACGGCGCACATCTTGCAGGAGCAGGCAAGCCGCGAGCGGCCTTAGACGTGCGGGTGGGCAGCGCCGGGCCGTGAGGGACAGCCTGGCGCAGGCGGGTGGGGGCACAGCACAGCAAGCCGGGGCTACCGCCCGCGGGGCAGCGCCCGGGACCGCGAGAGCCGAGGAAGGCGAAGCCGCCGCGGCTGGACGGCATGAGGCAGCGGCCGAGGCCTGACAGGTGAGAGGGGCCGACGGGCGCCGAGCTCTGGCGGAACGTGTTACTTGGTTCGAGAAACGAGCATAAACGGGACGTCGGGCCGAGCGAGGGGCTGGCAGCAGGGCAGCGGGCAGCCGCCAGGCGCCGTGCGGGGCCCCGCGCCGCCCCACAGGCAGGCAGCCGGGCCCGGGCCCGGCCGAGCGAGGCGCCGCCGCCTCCCCCGCGGGGGCCGGGCTGGGGCGGGGGGCAGCGGCCCGCCCCGGGGCCGGCTCAGCGCAGCCGCCGGCTCCGCCCCGCGGGGCCGGGAGCAGAGCCAGGGCCATATCGGCGCGGGCAGGGAGCGCGGCGCCGGGCTGAGCCCCGCAGGTAGGTAGGTGTGCCGCGGCCGCCCTCGCCGTGGGGGCGAGGGACGCGGATCCCTCTGCTGGGCCCGGCGGCCTCGGGCCCGTCGGCCCGGGGGTCGCGGCCGTGCGAGGCGGGGGGCCGGGCCCGGCGGGAACTTCCCGGGGGTTTCTGCGGGGCGCTGGCCGCCGGGGAGCACCTTGCTCGGGCCCGGCGGGGCGGGAGCCCCCGCCGCGAGGAGCGCCGTGCCGTGCCGTGCCGGGGGGGCCGGGCAGGCAGCGCTCCGGCTGCCCGGGGAGCCCCCGCGCCGCTGCCGGCGGGTGGTTGTGCGAGGGCCGCGGGGAGCCCCTCGGGGGCCGGGCCCGGTTGCCCGCGGCTCACGCGTGTGTGTCCGCGCAGGCTGAAGCGGCCGGGTGGGTCTGAGCCTCCTGCGTGGCTGGTGCGGGGCCGGGGTGGGCATCGCCAGGTGCGGCGGAGCTGGCGGCGGGTGGCCGCGGTGCAGCGGTGTCGGCAGCCTGAGCCTGCCTCGGCTGCCGCCCGTGGGGCTGGGCCTTGCGGCGCTCCCCAGTGGGACTCTGTCGTGATGGGTTTCTGAGACGCAGATTAGATGCCTCCGTAGCAATCTTACCCCTAATAGCATTATGGAAATCTGGTACTGGCCCAGCCTGCTGTGCCTCCCCCCACCCTGCCCTGTAAAATCTCAGTGAGGAGTTAGGTAGCGCTTGCGTTGCAACAGCTGGGGAGGTGTTGGCTGCGAATTGCCTTGCAGTGTGACTGTTGATGTGTCTGTCCATACGGGGATAGTGGCTTGTTACAACCCAGGCATGCCGTTTCTACCCCAGAGCGTTCAAGGGCTGCTGTCTATGCTTTACCGTAAAATGGAGCACTCGGTACAAAAATACCCCCAAACAAAAACAACAACAACAAAAAACCCCAAACACATGACGGGAGAAACACAACGGTTCTGGAATCCAAACGCTGGCTTCAGTAAACTGTAAAGCTAGTTCAGGATGAAGTGCTCCTGTGTCTTGGAGCAGCTCTAGCATTTCCATCTCGTGCATGAGATGAGAGCTTGAAACTTTACTGGCTGTGCAAGGGAGGGACAGTGTCCTGCTGCAGTACTCTTGGAGCTGGCGGCTGGGGAGAAGAGCAGCTCTTGGTGATGTTTGTGCTGCTGCTGCCAGTAGGGATTTGCGGGGATAGGATGCACCCCAGCACTAGTGAGGCTTCTTGATGTGTAGCTTCTGAAAACACCCGTGTGCCTCTGTGCAAGCAAGGGCGTACAGCTGGAGAGTGCTGTCTGGAAATCTGCCATCAGTGATACTTCCTCTCCACATAAGGTGCTTTTTTTTTTTTTTTTAACTTTCTCAGGCACCTTGGGCTTGAGAAGAATTTCATCAAAGCCCAAGGTGTGAGCCTGCTGCTGTGAAGCTTGCTTGCTGCATGAGAACCATTGAGCAGAAGTGTGTGGCTAGGATCCTTTTGGTGGACCACAAGGTTCAAAGTGTAGAAACACTGCTCAGAAAATCTGGAGGGAGGTGTCTAATGAGAGGAGCAGTCTCCACAGTGTGCTGCTGTATGCTGGTGTCAAGATAAGTGTGTGATGAGCTGTAAAAATGACAAATTACTCAGATCTTACTAAATACTTCATGAGCACTAAGTGGGGAGAAGGGCACTGGTGGTGTGGTTGCTGACCTGTTCTGCGGTGTCACTGCACTGGTTGGCAGCAGTCCTGCCAGTGTCCCATCATAGGACCTCTTTGTGGCTGCCAAAGTGGGGTGGTTTTTAACACTTATGTTTGTTTCTGGTCCTTTGGCTGGAGCAAAAACTCCCACACTTACAGTTGTGCTTATTTAAAAAAAAAATGTCCGTGGGTGCTTGCTCACGTTGGGCTGCCACATGGGTGAAAAGGACCTTTGCCAGCTGCACTGCAAGCCTGTGTATGGATCTGGAGTGGCTCAGGGAGGTGAATAGCCTCCCCTTACTCCTAACATCCTTTCATTTAACACCCCTTTCATAGAAGGGTCTTGCTTCTAAAATAGCTTCTCTTGGTGGAGCCTCTCAGGGCCTGAACGCCTCTTGGCCTTAGCTTCTCTGCCTTTGCCAGGGGCTCTGGGGACTGCTGGGATGGCATCCTTGTCCCTGTGCTGAGTAGCAGCAGTGGCTGGGTGAAGTCTTGCAGCATTCACTCAGTTTCTTACCTGCGTGCAGCAGAAATAGAGCAAGACTCAAGCTCGGTGCCTGGAGAAAGCTGTCCCTGTGGGCAATCTCTGTCCTGCTGTGTGGAAGCTCCTCCCTTAAGAGGATTGAATGGCTTTAATGATGTGGCTCATCTGGACTCTCTTCGTTCTTGCTACTGTCTCTATTTTAGTTCTTGGCGTCAGGCAGGTGTAGTGTGACCTACAACTGTAAGTGGGTGCAGGAGATGCTCTAACAAGGCCTTCCCATAGCTCTGTGGAAGTTTCCTGCCCCTGCTACGCAAGCCACTCTGTTTCAAACTCCATGAAGTGAAGGCTGTGGGTTGTATGAAATTCCTCATCAGACTGTAGCTGAGGAAGGGATTTTTCCCTCTTCTGTACCTCTGGGTCCTTGCGTCACAGCTGTGAGGCAGCAGGGGACCATCCAGGACTGCAGGCATTCATCCAGTAGATGTTTAAATTTGAGAGGTGCAGGTGGGAGTTTTGCAGACCTCTGGTAATCACAGGCCCTGCGAAACTTTCCAGCTCAAACCATGGCTGTGGTTCTTGATGGCCGCTGGCACTGTTACAGTTGGAAGTGTACAGCCAAGGCAAAAGGTGCTGCCACAAGGACCTTGGGCACTGGTTGCATAGGATCTGTTGCTGGAAAGCCAGGGTGATGCTGGGAGGGGGACCATGCCCTGTGCTATCCAAAGTGGTAGTTATCGCTCTACTTCCATGGTGCCTGTGGCGTGGCAGCCACTTTCTTCCTGGTCTCCTTTCTGTTTCTGCTCGCTGGTGAGTGGGAGGTGCTGCTGTGGGTCTAGCAGGGCTCAGGCTACAGTTGAGTGGCTTAAAATGCTGGAGGAGGTGACAATATTTCCAGTGGGTCTGTGCAACAAGGGGTGATCAGCGCTTCAGTTATCATAGAGTCATTTAGGTTGGACAAGACCTTCAAGATCATCAAGTCCAACCGTTAACCCAGGATTGCCAAGTCCATCACTAAACCCTGTCCCTAAGCACCTACATGGGTTTTTTTAATACCTCCAGGGACAGTGATTCTGCCACCTCCCTGGGCAGCCTGTTCCAATGCTTGACCACCCTTTCAGTGAAGAAACTTTTCCTAATATCCAATCTGAACTTCCCTTGGCACAACTTGAGGCTGTTTGTTCTTGTCCTGTTGGTTGTCACTTGGGAGAAAAGACCTACCCGCGCTGCCTACAGCCTCCTGTCAGGGAGCTGTAGAGAGCAAAAAGGACCCATCTGAGTCTCCTCTACACTAAATGACCCCAGTTCCCTCAGCTGCTACTCATCAGACTTGTTCTCTAGACCCTTCACCAGCTTCGTTGCCCTTCTCTGGACACACTCCCAGTTCTTGTGCTTATTCCTCAGTTTCCTCTCTAAAAAAGCCTCATGTGCATCAAAACTAACTTCTTATTGCTAGGAACTCAGGCCCTCACTATGGAGTGTCATAGCTTCACCTCTAAGACAGGAGCACCACGCCTGCATTCCTTTCTTCCCTGCCATCGTTTGTGGAATGGATCATGACATCCTGGGATCTGGAGTCCTTCTGTACAGCAAAGGATGAGCTGGGCCCAGTAGCCTTGCCCCCCACCCCACAGCTGTCAGCTTTGAAGGGCTAAGAAATAAACTGTGCTCTTGTACTGATGCTTCTGTTGCAGGAATGTGTAATCAGAGCTTTCTACAGGCAAATAATTAATGACACATGTGTGAAGGGATGGCCGTGTGAGCCACCTTCCTTTTAGGAGCCACGTAATGAGCTGCAATCGTTACCTAACCACCTCCGTCTCTTCCTGGCTTGTCTGTGTTCTTAAAGAGGGAATGAAGTGGAGGAAAGGCTAAACATTACAGACTTTCTTGGCGTGGTAAAAGGAATAATACGGGAGCCACAGCCAGTGCTAGCAGTTTCTTGATGGTTGGTCAGCTGTGGCAGAGCCTGTTTGCTGAAAGCTGCCTGGGCTATCAGGGCTTGGAAACACTGAAGCAGTTAATGGCTGACTTGAAGCTAGATGGGGTGATAAGTGAAGCAGGAGGAACTGCATGCTGGAGATTGCCTATATCATTGCCTGCATGTGCTGACAGATTCAGAGCGAGCTAATTTTCTGGAAGAAAGATGAGGTGTTACTGTGGGCAGCCCTGCGAAAGGGACTGCCTGGTAGATGGCAGCAGAAAAAGGGAATAAAACAGTAGCCTGTTAGCATGGGGAGAGGAATTGGGGTCTGCTGGCTCAGTACCCAAGTGTGTGTCCCCTTAGACACAGCAGGGCCAGGGAAGCTGGGTGGTTCGGGGCTCATCCAGAGTAAATACAAGGGAGAAAGGGAGGGAGACTAAGCGGAAGGCAGGTTTTCTCCTGTGGGAAGAGGCACGTGCATGGGCTGACTGCTCTAGTTCTTTTATGTCCTTGATGGAGCTTCAGAACTGGGACATCACCATTTAAAAGCAAGTCAAAACAAAGTGCGGTGCATATACCTAATTGCTGAAACTTGCTGCTGAGGTAAGTGGCCCGTCTGTCTTTAAGGAGCTGGGAAGGGCAGCTCTCCTGTGCCACCAGGAGCCTTGCACGTGGGCAAAGGGCTGGTGGCATTTGTTAAGGATGCTGCTGGGCTGCTGCTTTAGTTTCTCTGCAGCACAGCCTTGAGCAAACAGATGTATCGTGAAGGTGCTTTACCCTTTACTGCAGTATTGTTGCTGAGCTGTAAGCAGATCACTGATCTCTTCCGGTATGATGATAATCCTGTGGCCATGTGTACTGGAGAAATGCTGACCTGGGATGAGCAATGTATGTTCAGATATCTAGTAGCCCAGAGATTTGAAGTTATATAATGGAGAATCCCCCTTGTAGGCAAAAATAAATCTGCTTCAGTTAGAGAGAGGTCTTGTACACAAGCAAAGGAAGGGCTGAGCTGTCAGAACTGCAGCCATGCACCTTGAGATGAGCTGACCTTCTCACAGCTGGACTCTGGACTGCCTTTGGTCCCTTCTGCTGGTGCTCTGCATCCATTGCCGTGGAGGCAGTTTGGGAAAGGGGAAGGAGACGAACTAGCTTGCAGGGATTTGTGCAGAGGGGCCAAACTTGCTGTAAGGTAGAGGAGGCTGTTTCCCAGAGCTGCCGTAGAGAATGGTTTATTGTGACTGGATGTGGCAGTGTCCTCCACCAGCACCTTCCTTTGGCCACTGCCTCTCTGATCTGTGAGATTTCAGTGCCCTCGATAGGATGGGGCTGAGGGACAACATGAGACCTCAGTGCCCTCAGCTCCTGCTTCTACAGGAGAGGCTTCATGCAGCAAACTGTCCATTTAGTTTTAAAAGCAGCCCACTGCAGGACCCTGATTTTGCTTGGGTTGGTGTACTGGGCTGATACAGGTTTGAGTGAGTTGCCTCTAGATGTTTTCTGTATCCAGGTGCTGTGGAATTACAGCCTGTGCGGGGCTTCAGGAGCAGCACACGAGGCAGGTGTGGAAGTAATATCTTGGCACTGAGTAGGACTGCAAGGGCTGCTGCCATCATCCCATAATGTAAGAATATGCAAATCCTAAACACCTGGAGCTGGCATGTCTCCTGTGATAGATGATTAGCAGTTTTGTTGGGAACCAATTGTGAAGTCTAAATTAAATAGAGGAGCTCTATTATTGCACAAAATGGCTTGTGCTCTAGTTAGACCTTTTCAGGGAAGTGTCTGTACCTTTTCATGGCATTTCAGTGACTAGGTGCTCTAGTCTTAGAGGCAAAAGTATCTGTGTGGAGAATGTCTTACTCCCTCCCTACTTGGTTTCTTTCAGATTTCTCCTTGATCCTGCAAATGGCTTACTGAAAATTACTTGTAATACATGTGGACAGAAATTGAAGAGAGGTTCTGTATCTGAATTCTGAAGAGAGGTGTCAGTATCAAGTGGGATTTTTTTGGACTTTGGTCCCCAGAGCTAACATGCCTGCTTTTGGAAGGCACCATGCAGACAGCTTCTCTCCTTTCTGCTTGTAATCAAATGATTTGTAGAGTTCTCTTCATGTAAAAGGATTCTATTCTGTCTGGTGTGGCTAGGACACCATCTCTAGTATTGCAGTTATAATTCTACATTGTTTCATGCTGGTGGTGTGGCGCAATCAAAGCACCCTCTTTACAGCTGTGGATCTGGTCATGTGTCTGCTGTGTGTGTCAGTGAGGACTGGAGCTGCTGCTGCTGCTGAGTCAGTCTGGAGTGGCTGCTGGAAAGTCCTCAACTTCCCAGTGTGCTTTACTAAGTTAACTCTGTCTCCTGTCCCCTTGCTCCGGTTTTTCCATGTCTTGTAAACGTGGAGCTAGGCTCCCTGCTCATACAGAAGATGGATCCAGAATACTGTGCTGGACTCGGGCTGAGGAGGCTGCTGACCTTAGGTTAGCATGGCTGTTTCCCCGCTGCTGTTGCCTTGAATTTTGCACTGACCAAGCAGTGACAGGAACTATTTTCCAGCATTTATGCTGGATGCTTGAAGAAACTGGGCCTTAAAACGCAGGCAGCAGTTCTAATTATGCTCATCTCTGAAGTCTCTTGTGGGGCGGGGAGGGGGTGAACCTGCCTGGATGTACTTTCCCAACAGTCTAAGAAGCTTCTGGGCTGCTCTTTGCATTCAGGTCCCTTTCTTATGCAGGTTTGCAGAGACACTGCACATGGAATAACTAAAGAGCCCTCTGAGTTGTGCAGTAAATCTGCCTCTTCCTGAAGGAAGCTCTTTTAATTAGAGAAGACTTCTGCTTGGCAGCTGCTGTGCAGGACAGTGCTTGACCACAGCTGTGTGGTGAAGCCCTGGTGAGCCATGTGAAGTAGGGTGAAGGGACAGCCCTTTTCCTGCTCCGAAGGAGTCTGCTGCACGTCCCTGGGGATGCTGTGCAGGAGCAGCAGTGGGAAGGCTGTGGGTACAACAGAGGTCCCTGGTGGCTGGTGGTGAGGGGGAGTGAAGCCCTGTGGGGCAGGTCAGCCTTGCAAGTGAGTTCCAGCCCCTCTGTGGGACTTTCTGCAAGAGTTGGCTGCTCCCTGTGTACAGAGCTCGGCAGATCCCTCCCACCCGATCCTCTGAGAGTGGTAGCACCTTGTCTGAGTGCAGCTGAAGTGGGGCAGTTGTGTTTGCTCCTGAGGGGTGGGAGGTGATGCCCGTGGTCGTCTCTCTTGCCTGATGTGATGGGACCCAACAGGTCAGAGTTTCCTCTCGCCCCTGCTCCCTGGGGGAGGTGGTGTGACTGGCAGCTTCCTGAACGAAACTGAGGTGACCAAAATGCTGTTGCAGCTTTTGATAATACAGCTTCAGCATCAAACTGGTTGCTGCCTCAGCAGAAGAGGCTTTTTCAAGGGAGGGCTATTTCAAGGAACACCAAACTGCTTTAATGCCAGAGTCCAAGACCTCAACAGCTCCTTTGATGTGATGCTGCAGTCCTGCTGGTGGTTACAAAGCCTGGTTGTTTCTGCATTCATTCCCAATCCATCATATTGCAGCTTCACAGGCTGTCATGGCAGTAGTTTAGACTTGATCCTGTGTTAAATCAGTAAGTTCCTGCTTTGCGTAGCTTCAGGCAGATGGGAAACCTCTTCCTAGCACAGCTGTCAGCTATGAGCAAGACCTACCAGCATGTATACAAATAAACGGCCACGCACCCGGTGTTGTCCCATGGGAACCTAAACAGTTGGTCCCTGTTTGCATGGAATAGAGACAGCCTTTGCTGCAGGGTGTTTGCTGTCAGGAGGAAGAGCCTGTGCAGTGGCCTGTGAGCTGAGGCCAGGTCAGTGGCCGTGTTACTGCGGTGCTGTCTCATGGTTACTCCTGTGCCCAGGGTCTCAGTGGAGAGTCCCAGCACCCTGTGGTGGGTGGTTTTCCTGCTGGCACCCTCCTGTCAGAGGAAGAGCAGGTAATGGGGCTCTGCTGGGCTGGATTTCAAGCTGCTGCGCTATCAAGGGATGCGTGTGTATCTTGGGGGCAGAGGGATCCTCGTGTCACAGCTGTAACCTGCCCAGGTAGCATGCATGAGACCCCTTGCTGTAATTTGATGTCATTAGCAAGTTTGGCTTGATTGAAAATTGTGGAACTGATGTTAAGTAGAAACGGTCCCTGGGAAGCAGGCTGTGGGGGAAAGAGCACAACATGGTGGGACAGAGGCAAGTAAGAAAAAATAAGTGTCTGCAACCCTATTAAAAAGTAATCATAGCCTCAGTTATGATTTACTGATTAAGGATGAAACAGCCTCACTTTCCTCACCCCCCCAAAACGGGAGCATTTGTCTCTGCATTAAGGGTTTTCTGATATTTGTAAATCAGTTATTCTGAATAAAATTTCATTATTTTTAAAGTAAATACCTCTGAATTACTTTTTTTTTCCCCAATCTGATTCTTCTAGCATTGCTCCATCAAATAGTCAAATAGTCTCCTGAAAATTTGTGCTCTAAATTTAGAAAAGGAGACCTTTTCAAGAAAGTAGAAAGGCCACCCAGTGTCTCTTGGTTCAGGTTCAGCTGAACCCATTTTCCAGACCACTCTAGAAACCACTGTGTAGGCTTGCAGACTCCAAGGAGGCTCCTCCTTTTCCCAAAACAGACCTAGCTTTTCAAAGTCTTGCTGTCTATTTTAACTGCCAAACTCTTGGGGAACTTATCCCATATGTCTGTTCCACTTGGCTTGAAGCAGCCCTGTCCATAACCTACGCATGTAGTGCTTGGAAGGATGGATTAATTATTTTCCTTTTTTGGGTGGTGTTTGGTGGAGAGTTGTTCTTAACTGCAGGTGGCAGGTCTGTAATTGAGTAATGTTCTCTCATTGCTTCAATTAAGTATGCTGGGATTACCTGACTAGTAATGTGGCTAGCAAAACACCTGTGTGAATTGTGGTCTGCCTTGGCCTCCAGGACCATCTTCATAGAAGGGAAACCAAAAGATTTTGAGCATGTCTTCCAGTTGGCTAAGTGTTTTCCAGAGTTCCCCTTTATTTTCCAGCTTTGCTGAGATTTCTTATTGTGGCATTTCACTTCCTGGAATGCTTAGGCTGGGAACAAAGTGGCTTCACTGCAGCTTCTGTAACAGCTTGTGCTGTGTTATTATTGCTCCTCACAGTGCTGCCCTTTACTGCTGTGTAATGCAGCTTTCGTTTCCACTTTCTTTCTCCTGTAGGAAGAGCTTGGAGTGAGGAGACTGCTCTGCAAAGGTGGAAGGAAAAGGTGCTAGACGATGCTGCTGTAGTCAGACTGTACAGCAGCCCCTGGTGGCACCAGCTCTCCAGGGTAAAGCATGAAACTGCTTCTGAGCTGTGTCCTCAGAGTGATCAGACCAGTGAGGGGGTTGGCTGTTGTGGCCAGGTGCTGCCAGTTAAAAATGTGAAACTGTCTGTGTTACATTGATACTGGAGGGGGAAAATGTGGTTGCAGGTGGATATTTTTGAGTAAAGGGAATGAGCACACATGTTTTCAGTCATTCCCTTGTACTTAAGGGCTTTTCTTGACCCCCTGCCCTCTCTAAGTCATCATTTTGGAAGGAAGGGCTGTTTGAGATAGTCCCTTCCTCCAAAGCTTTTTATAGTTCTGGCTTTTTTTCTTTTCATTCATGCCCTCTGGTAGTGGTAACCATGGCGTGAAACTCAGGATGTTGTGAAATGTAAGTCCTGAGACTGTCTGTGAAGCATGCTCATTTTGCTGGCAGGCAGATCAGGTTCTGGTGGGGTGTGGGATCTTGTGTGACCCTGGGATGGTCTGATGGGAGGTAAAGCTTCTCCTAGGGCAGAGGGCAGTGAGTGCAGACACTGGGTCCAGCAGTAACCTTTTGTGGCTGCGGCACCGCTGTTGCACAAATGGCTCTGAACTGTTGAGTTTGGAGATCCCTGGCTTAGCTGTTCCCGTCTACTTGTAGCAAATGGGTTTGCTGAGTTGCTTTCCTTGCTGTCCTCCCCGTATGTGTGTCTGGGAGAGACCACGTGATACTTTGTGTGAGAATCTTGCAGGAATCTTGTATTTCTGACTCTGGGTATGGCCAGCCCTGCAATGGGGTCCTTCAGATTGTAGAGTAGGGGGCCCGTGGTTATGGTAGGTCAGATCTTGTTGAAGAGGGATGATTATTACAGCTGCTGATCTGTGGTCTTCTGCTTTAGAATCACATCTAACAGTGCCAATGTAGTAGCAGGGGAACAGGAGTGGTTCAGTAGCCACAGGCATACAGTCAACTAGTGAATGGTGAGGGTGCTGCAATTGCCAAATAGTGTATTTGGCAAAAAACAAGATTCCTGAGATCACAAATAAAGGGACTGTTTCTGTGAACAGGCGAAAAGATGCATCCCTTTGTGGGCTGAGGCACTTTTCTGATCTAGTAGAAATTCTGTGACTTCTCTGTCATGCTGGGTCTGCAGTAGTCTTCCAGCCCTGCTTGATCTGTGGGGGTAAGGGGTTAAAACCTTTGCTGCTTGAGATCAGTGCCTTGCCAGTGGCAAAGGATCTGATACAAAGCATGTGATATGGTTAAAGTAGACTAATAGCCTGTCCTTTCTGTTGTTCAAGAAAGCTCACTTAATTCTAAAGCTTCACAATAATTTGGAATGGCAAACTGGAGGTCTCGGTTTGGTGTTTGGTGGGTTTTTTAGTTGGTTGGTGGTTGTTGTTTTACTTCTTTTCTGCCAGGTAAGATCATGTGGATGGACCCAAGGGGAGAGGTCTTGGGTAGACATTTCTATTCTCCAGTGGGCTGGTCCCACTGTGGCAGGGGACTTCAGTGCTCTGGTGGGCACCCAGATAGCTTGGCAAGGTGTCTGAGCTTCTCCAGAGGCTTAGCCTGAGAAGCATGAGGTGGTGCTTGTCCTCCTATGCTCTTTTGGGTAGGCTATCTCTAGCACTTGGCTTCTAGCAGCATTTGGCTTCAGTTGCGGAGTGAACTACTGGAGAGCCTGCTATTGCTGGGAATGGCTGGGTAAGCCTAGTTGGCTTCTTTCCCACACTGGGTGCCGGTGCCCAGGCTCTGCCCAGCCCCATCCACCTGTCTGTGGAGAAAAGAGGTGCAGTCCCAAGGCTCAACAGGCAGAAGGGAGGTGGAGAGAGAGGGTATTTGTTTAATTGCTATTAAGCTACTAAGCTGGGGAAAACTTCCTGCCCTTGGTAAAACTACTCCAGATGTACCTTTACTATATCCTTGATAATTCCTGGAAAGAGCCAGAAAGAATACAAAAACTATTTTCCCAGTTCAGGGAGATGCTGTAACTTCCCAGAAACATGTTCGTTATGAGCGTGCTGAATCTAAGCACCGACTAGTTATCTTTCCTAGCATCTGAGAAAATGGAAGCAACTAAACCCCAGTTTGTTTTGAAAGGGAATTTACAGTAGGAAAGTCCTTAACCTTGACCTCTAGTATCTTATGGGAGGAGGAGGCAGAAAAGATAAAAATTCAGCTATACTACCTGATTCCTACCTCAGTCTGGCAATCTCTGGTGCCATCTAAGACAGAAAAAAAAAAAAAAAGCCTGTGTTAAGGCTCTCTTCCTGCTTGGACTGTGGTAGCTTTTGGGTGCTTTGGCAGGGTGGGAAGGTTGCTGGGCCTCAGGAAGGAATCTCTAAGCCAAGTGACGTTGGGAGCAATATTGTGCAACTCCTCAGAGGTGATTTGTTGACCTCTGAGGCAGTGCTTGCATGAGAAGGGAGGCTCAGGAGCCAGGGGATTTCCAGGCTGCTAAGTCTGATGGCAATGGCAAATGCTTGGTAGGATCCTCTGCCCACTGCAGAGCCATGCTGGGGAGAAGCTTACCCGAGTGTGAGCTGGGTGCCGCTGGTCTGTGCTGGCTACCCTGCTGCATTTTGGGGTGCAGGTCCTGCTCATGGGCTTTGCTTCTCTGTGGGGAGGTGTGGGGCAAGCCAGTGTGGGGGACTGCCTTTGACACACACAGGGGCCGCTTGCGGGCAGGGGAGCTGGTGAGGGCATCCATTTCAGAGGTTAAATTTGCAGCTTAACAGCTTCAAGTGCAGAAAACAAAGCTGAGCTGGTCTCATTTTTGGAGCCGTTAAAGAGCCAATGTAGTCAAGTGACAGAGCTGCCCAACCAGTTTAGTGAAAACTATGCGTTTTTACTGCACTGTGTACTGGTTTTAGTCAGCATGGAGATTTCTCTCTGGACCCTACCTGCAGCGTTTGTTGCACAAGTAACATTCTAATACGTGGTAATCAAAGAGTCTAAACTGTACTTTTGGCTTTTTCTTCTGTCTGCTATTTCTGGTAAGTTGTTGTTGGTTTTTTTTTTGTCGGGGGAGAGAAGAACCAAATGACTTCTGGGACAGATTGTGGGGTTTTTGGGTTGGGGTTTTTTTCCAGTTTTTTTGGCAGAGTTGTATCTCTGCTCTTGCTGAATGGAAAGATTTGCTCAAATTGGAGAATTACTCTCCTGCAAATACTGTCATGCTGTGCAAGTGTGAGGACTGAAAATAGCAACGAACTTTCTCGATTTGCCAGTTGTAGGGACTGAAGACTTAAAAGGTTTCAAGCTTTCGAGTGTGAAGTCCAGATGTGCAATCAGATTTTAAGAACCCCTTGCAAATATAGAGAGACAAGACATGCTTCTAAAACTTGTGCTGCTGTTTTGATGCTTAACTGTGAGTTGTTTTCTTTTTAACAGTATGATAGTGGTTTATAAATATCTAATCACTTCCTCTTGAGCATCAGTACGTTTCTAAAATACATGTTTCCTTTTTACAAAACATGCAACATGTGCTTGCTGTGGTAAAACATCCTGAAAAACTTCTGTCATTGTAGACAGTCCTATGGGAGCTTTCTAATCTTGAGTCTTGCTGCATGACACTGCTCCTTATTATTCACACCACAGTACACGACTATAGAGTCAAATGGAAAAGCTTAATGTCTTACTGGGTGCCCCAGGAACAAATCTACCTTTGCAGTGTGGGTTGATGAGTCTCCTCAAACGCATCTAGTTTCCTGAGAAATCTAGTCTTTCCAGTGGTATTTCTGCAGTACTTGCAGCCAACTGTTGCCTTGCTTTAGTCTGCTCCCCTTACTCCAGGGACAGCCAATGTGCAGGAGCTGCGTGTCTGCTTGAGCCTCTAGCTTGCAAATGTCTTGCAGAGGCTCATGTTAGGGTGTCACTGTACATCTCTGTACTCCTAAGTGGTAGATCAACGTTTGTTGACAAGTATTGTGCTGCAATTTGCAGGCTGATGTAGCTATGCTGCTGTTTTCTGACTTTGTGCTTAGCCCTCAAACCATCTCCTCTAGCTTGAAGGCAATTGCTTCTACTTCAGGTGAGCAGCAATTGTCTCTGGAGTAGATGGGATAAGAGTGTCTGTTCAAAGTACCTTCTTTTCTTCTCTTCTGTTTCTGAAGTTTGTATTATGCAAAAATAAAGATTTCTACCTTGCCCTGACACTTCCCTCCAGAAAGGTACTGTAGCTGAATTGGTAACATGTACACACACACACATATGTATCTATAAATAATCTCTGCATCCACAAGTGTTGCCTATTTGAGAGGGTAACCCTAATTAGCAGCCTTAATTTTTAGGATCCAGCTTCTTCCTCAATCCCTCCATTGTAACTTTTGAAGAGATGCTGTTTGGAAAATCTCTATGACCAACATGGTCTTGTTTATGTTTTCAAGGTCGTTACACGGCTGGTATTATCTCAGTGAAGCTGAAAGAAAAGTTCAGTGAATTCAGACCTGAGTCTTTCCATTGACTCTGCAGTTATGTGCTTGCCAGAGACAAGATGTACTTCCCAGCTGTACTAGAAGTCCAAGGCCTTTGAATATTAACGTCAACAACACAAACTCCTTAAGATACTCTTTTTACGTTAACATGGCTTTAACTTGCAGTTGCTGCCCTGAGGGCAGCGCTGTACCTGGTTAGCAGGGGACTTAGTAACTCTGTCATGTTTCATTAACTGGCACTGTTGTGTGAAGCTGTTCTGTCTCATCACTCGTGATCAGGGCACCTGCTGATTACCAAGTGCTTGTTCTTCATGTGTGTGGATAGGGAAGCATTCCTGGCAGGTGGGCTTTGTGGCACAAGGGCTCAAAATCCTGTGAAAGATGATGTTTTCTCTCCTGCCATTAAAGATCGGGACCTCCTGGGCTGCCCGTTCCCCTTTGTGTGGGCGTCTGGCTTGGAGCTGGGACGGGAAGTGCCCATTTAGTGAGTTCTGATCCCCAGTTGGTCTCTGCGGGTCTCTAGCCTGGCGTATGGCTGATCAGGTTCTGGTTTCTGGGTTGGTACACTAGCCTTCAAAACCTCATGCAAATTAGCACGCAGAGAAACATCTTTATGGAAGCAGGGGCTTGCTGATTCCCTCCTAGGGCAGGTCCTATTTGCTTTGGTGACAGGGAGCCAGTTCTGCAACTTGAGTACATCAGCAGGAGCTCCTTCTCCTGAGCTTCATGGTCAGTCTGTCTACGAATGAGCTCAGCTAACTTTGGTCACTGAAAAGAAGGGAGGTGAAACCAGATGAGGCAAAGCTTTACAGACTTTCAAAGTCCAGCCTGGTAATAAGTATCTTGAGGGAAATAACCTGTTGCAATGTGTAAGGCTTGGGTAGGCGTGGGGAAGGTGGTGCTTGCCTGCTGTGTCAGGAAGCAGATCCGTTGAGGCTGCTTTGGAGGTTGCTTCAGTGGACTAGCTGAATTTTCATCCAAAGATCCCACCTGCCACATCAGATGCAAGATGTGAAAGATCAGGAACCTCAGGGTATGCTGCAGAACCTTGGTTTGCAGTGCTGACTGCTGCATCTCTGCATCTGTCAAGTTGGAAGTTTCTCCTTTGGCAGGCAGGAGGGACAGCAGAAATGAGCTGGAATGTCAGCAGTACAGGGCATCCACAGTGTTTGCTCTTCCCCTTGCTCTCACAACGGGAAAACCGGTTCTGGTGTTGGTTTGACCTCTTCCTAGCCTAGCTAGTAAAAGCTAGCAGCAGCACATCCTATAGAGTCTGCTTTTGTTTTACATCCCCTGGGGTTAGAGTCTGAGGGGTGGTAGCGAGGAGCAACTGGCCAAAGTACATAGGAACAACCTGCAGCTGCTTTGTGACTGATCATTTACTTCCCTTAAGGAGGGGTTTGTGGGAGAAGGGACAGCATCTTCCAGGCTGTGTAGATGCACTGAAATGTGAACTCTCTTCTACTTGAAGTATTGGGGCTGACCTTCAGAGCTTGTCGCTCTCAGTAGCGTGTGTGCTGTCCTCAAGGGTTTGCGGGATCTTTGCACTTTAATAATGTACTGAGATGGTGATTTCCACAACTGATCTACTCTGATTTGTGTTGAGGTTGTTCCTGCTTGTCTCCTCCTCTTTCACCATGCTTGTAAATGAGCCCTTATTTGTGCTGTGCAGTAACTTGGCAGCTGAGGTGCTTCAGCTCCTAGAGCTCGTCTGGAAGAAACTTGCACTGCAAAAGCAAGGGTGGTGCTCCCGAGAAAGGCTTACTCTTACCGGCAAAGCTGCGTGGCACAGGCATGTACAACGCTAGCCTGAGCCAAGGCTTCATAAACTTCAGTGAGCACTAAACATGCAGCTTGCTAGGTAGAGGCAGTACAGGATATGATTTGAGAGAGCAGGATTGCAATTAAAAATTAACTTAGCCTTTCTGCCCCTTGACTGGTGTGGTTGCAATACCTGTGCGTAAGTGTTCTCCCCCCCACCTCGCCAGCCCGTGGCAGGGCCAGCAGGCAGAGGTGTTCTGCTCTCCCTGTATTGCCTGTCAATCACTGCAGTCATCTTTTGTGAGAAGAGGGCTGAGAGCATTGCAGGCTCCTGCGACAAAACTAAGTTAATCTCCGAACCATGATGGGACTCCCCTGCTGTCACTAACAAAGCAGGCCTCTGTCTGCCTCTTCTCAAACTGAGTTGTCCTGGATTTTGTGCTCCACATACTGGTTTCTCAGTCATTGCTGTTACTGGGAGAATGACAGGCCTGAGAGTTGGAGGTGGTGGAGGGGGCAGCAAGCCACCCCATGATGCCTGTTTAGCCTGCATGGACTTGTCCTGTTCGTCCACGCTGGGGCCCTGGATCAACTGATGCCTTCCTGCAGTTAGTTCTTCCGTCAGGTCCTGGGGCTGAAGCCAGGCTAAGAAAGACCGGGGATCAACTACACAGACGCTGACCAGGCCATGCTGGCAACCAAGTTTTTATGGTAGTAGTGCCTCAAAGCAGCAAATGGAGTGATGTGTATAAATAATCCTGCGTATCTGTACAGGATGGAAAGTGAAAGGCTGCGAGTAATGCCACTCTTCAAGTTGACGCTAGGGTCTCATGAAATCCACTGTAGAGCTGACATGAGTCTGGAGAATGACAGGGAAAATTTGGAGGCGTAGGGGCAGGACTGCTGAAAGGTGTGTGTGGCTGCTTGGGGAGGAAGCTTCAAATGAACGAAGCAGTTGGGGTGGAGTGGAAAAGGAGAACACAATTAATTGTGGACAATTAGTGGAATTTGAAAGTTGCAAACTTCATGTATTAAAATTTACGTGCATTGCTGCAGGATGTTAAGTCTCAGGTGTTGACCAAGTTCAAAAGGCAGATGGTCAGCTCTGACTGCCACTGTTCACAGGCAGCATTGACTGGCAAGACTTGGTACTTAAGCCAGCCCTTTGCTGCCGAATGACCCATGAATATGCCTGGTTGTGGTAACTCCAAGCTTGTCTGCTTCCAAAGCTGACCCATCTCAACTTTCGTTGAGTTGCTGCTTCAACTGTATGGCAGTACTGCTAGTTTTGTGACTGTGTGATTCCAGAAGGTAGGGTTTTGAGGAGTTTCATTAATGTAGTGAACAGAAGCTTATAATTTCTTAAGGATAGCAGAAGAATTAGAAAATCTGTGATGTTTCAGCATGTGGAGCCCTAAAGTATCTTAAAAGCTCAAACAGAACCCTAAAAACCTGGTTCTTTTTTGGCTTGAAAACAGTACTTTGAATTACTTTAGGGCTAGGAGCTAGGAAAGAGGTATTATCTCCCAGTGGCAAGAGAACAGTGCATAATGCTGTAATTCACAGCTGGGTTTTGGTTTGTTTGTTTGTGTGTTTTTTTAATAAACACTGAAGTTGGTATGCCTTTATGACATAGCTAGAAGAGCCCTGAAAGCAATCTTTTAGTCTTGTCACCTCAGGCATGTCTCTTCCGCACCAGCTCTTGTCAACTTGTTTAACTACTTAATTACCTTAGATAACTATTGTAAAGATCCTAACAGCTCTGCAAATATCTGTTTTCCTGGCAAATGAAAGTGGTGTGGACAGAACTGGAAATAAGCAGCACAGGACTACTTAGTGCTAGGAAGCAGATCAGCAAGTACTGGGAGTTACCCCTCCAGCTTGAAAATAAGGAGGATTGCACCTGGGACCAGACATCTTAAGGTAAGAAGTCCAGTGCCTTGTGCAGGAGGTTATTATCTAGCTTAGTTCTTGGCAAGGTTGCAGAGCAGAAAAACACTTGTATCCCCCACAACAGACGTTCATCATCGCCTAGGGACCTGGCTGTCTCAATGTTCTAGTTAGACTGCCAGGCTCCAGTTTGTGATGCTATTAAGGGGAGATGTGTTCGTGGTGAAGCCAGTAAGCAAGCCAGCTGGATGGGAAAACTTACGTCTTAGTTATCCTCTCCAAGTGCAGTCTTAGGTGATGGTGCTTGCCAGGATCAACTGCCCGAGAGAATGTTCCTCCTGCAGAGGAAAGTGTACAGTTTGAAGGAAGCTATGTTTGTGCTCTCCCTGCTCAAATACTCGCCCCTTTTCTGAGATACTGTTACAGGGCGCAGTAGTCTTTGGGTTACAGCTGTTCTGTGACAGCAAGCTGGCATATGATTTGTAGTAGGAGAGTTGCTTTGACATGAGCAAGGCTTACTGAATAAACTTGCTGTCATTAACCAAGGGTACGAATCTACTAACAGAGAGCCTTCACTCGCTTTTCATAGGTTGGTAGTGATGCAGCTGTTGTATAGTGCATCTGTGCTGGAACAGAACCAGCTCATAGCTGATGGCTGCGCCTGGGGGAACTGGAAATGGGAATGCTGCCTCTTTGATATTTGGTGTAAGTACGGACTAGGACTATTACCGGAGCTTTTCACAGCTAATTTGAAGGACCTGCTTCTGGGTACTGCTGACTTTATGGACTCTGACCTGAGGAATGAACTGAAGAAAATGAGTGTGCGGTGGTGCTAACCTGGTTCTGCAGTAAGAGCTCCTTAGGTGCAATAACTGCTATATAGATGGGATTTTTAAGATCGACCTGTAGCACAGCTGGCTGAGATTGTATTTCTGTACTGCTTTCCGATCTCAGTAGTGTCTTGCTTAGGCACTGTGTGGTGGTGGGTTTAGCACAGCCTCTAGCTATGGCATCTCTTGAAGGTAAAACAGCAGTGCTGTCTTCAACCACAGAACTCATATTCGTGCTCTCTCTTGGTAGTTGGAGGGTGATCATTGCTTGGTGGGAAGACTAACCAGTTATAATAAGGCCCACATACCAGTTTAGCTCCAGAGTTAACCTAATTATTTAATAGGATTAAGCAAAAGCCTTTGATTGAAACAAAAGAACATACTGGGCTCCAGTGACACTCAGTATACCCAGGCTGGCAGCAGGGAACCCTGCTGACCTTGCTGTCTGGGGCTGGCTCTTCCCAGGCTGGACTGGTGACCCCAGCCTAGTATTTCTCTTCCTCTGGCTGTTGCTTCTTAAAGCAGCATGGTCTATTTTGAGCAAGGAGGTTGCTAGAGCAAATTTTAAGGAACTTAAAAGTCCTTTCTTGCAGGAAACGTAACTGAGCATGGGGGAGGAAGAAGAAGCAGGAAAGCTGACTTCTGAGCTGTCCCCCACCAGTCCTCATGTGTTACCCAGCTGTGCTGCTTCTGCAGGGGGACACTTACTCCCAGTAGTGGGGTTGGTCTGTGGGACTTCTTTCTAGCTTCTGAGCTCTTTGCTGTCAGACAAGTGAGAACTGAAGTTGCCTACAGTAATACAAATCTATTTACTCCCCGGGTCCTGCAGCACAAAGACCTAATGAGGATCCATTGCTGATAAACTGCCTAATTTGCAGCGTTAAGAGCAACCTTGTCATCTCTTCTCATGCTTTACATAGGCTTCAGCCATGGTAATTGAGCAGAGTTAACTTCAGATACAGTAAAGTACCTTTTCTCTGTGGTGAAGACCTGCCCTGGAGTTTGCTGCTTGCCCTCTCTGTATTGCTTGCTAGTCGCCCCATGGATGTGTGTAGTCTGTGTGGGTGGTACCAACAAAAAATGGCATCCTGTTTTATCAGTGCTCCTACAGCTTTGGAAACTGGGACTGGTTGAAATCTTGCTTGTCTTGATCTTGCAGCTGAATTGGTAGCTCATAACCGTGGAGCAGACTCACTGATCATCATGCATATCAAAGCATCGGGTGCTGAGTTGTGCACAGGAAGCTTGATTTGATGCTGCCTTTTATATTGACCCCTTGGCCTTGGTCTTCAGTGTTCCTTCAGCTGCTTAGGGGTCATGAGGAAATGAGATTTTGTGGGGGAGGGAACTGGCCTTGTGAGCTCCTTCAGATAAGTGCATCCCTCTTTGCTGCTGGGAGTGGTAGCTAGAGTTGGTGTTTTGGTTGATACTATTAATGCAAAGTCTGTATAAATAGTGATGGAATTAGTAGTGTATTTGTGATTAAACCCCTTCTGTAATTGCTGATAGCCCTCTGTCATTCTCAAGGACGTTTTGGTAGCAGTGGCTGTGTGTAGTGATGATGATGTCCTGTTTTGCTGCCCTGAATAGGCAACGCGGGTAGTCTGTGGATCACGTGCTTTCTGTGCGTCTGCTGTGAGATCCAGAGCTCTGCACAGGGGAAGGGTGTTGCTCTGAAACTGCCTGGAGGACCTATCACTAACAGCTGGTTGTCTGCTTTCCCCTTAGGTCCCATAAGTGAAAGAAGATGGGGTCTGGCTGCCTAAAAGTCACCAAGTACTTCCTCTTCCTCTTCAATCTCCTGTTCCTTGTAAGTATCGAGGGCACCTGCAGAGTAGAAAGGAAGGCCTGGACTAAAATTAGCTGGAAAGGTTTTTTTCTGGATGTTGGCCAGTTTGTACATTAAATAAAATTGCCAGAGTTATGGGAGAAGGGAGAGAATCCCTGAAGCTGAGGGATGTCAGAGCTGCTCTGTGGCTCCCAGGTATGTTGAGCAGCTCTGCTCCCAGTACCCACGTGATGTTTCCAATGCACGCAGCTCCTTTCCTGCAGTTGGAAAGGAAATCAGGAGTTATGGGTCCTTTCTGGAAGGAGAGTAGTAACTGCTTTCTCTGCCACATCTGGAGTAGCAAAGCTACAAAACCTGCCAAGTAATGGCAGTGCCCTCCTAAATAGGCTGGGCAGGCTTCAAAGAGTAACTCAAATTTTGTTCAAGTCCCAACGGCTGGTTTTGATTTTTAACAGGATGAATTAGTCCAGTTCCCCTATTGAAATGGAGTTGGGAGGTGGGGGAGAGTGGGGCAGGCTTGTGTGGGGAAATGAGGCAGCCCACTGGATGCAGTTATGTTCGTGTGAGGCTCAGCAAAAGGTGAGCTCCTTTTGGATCAGAGTGGGTCTGGGAGGGCTGCATACATTATTGCACACATCCTTTTGTGAAGCTTAGGTATTGTGTGTCATGTGGACCGTGATGGTACTGTTGGTGCTGCCCTCCTGCAATGGGATGGTGTAGTAGGGAAGCGTAAGTTTTCAGCTTTCCACAAATGAGCGAGAAGGTAGTCTGTCTGATATTGTTACCCTTTGTGTGGTGTGTAAGGTGAAGAAAAGGGCAGGCTGGGAGGGCAGGGAGGGAAATGGAGCATAAGGTGAACACCGCTTTCTAGTCTCAGTCCCTGCACACAGCTCCACTCTTGCTTCCTGCATGACTGGGCTGTGCTGCTGGCACATGGGCTTGAACTTGAGGCACATCTGGATCTGGTTTCCCTTGGCTTACTCTGCTGGCTCTTTCCTCTCTGCTTTTTGCTTCCATCCTAAGAGCAGTTAGTTCTGGTCTATGAGTTGAAAGTCAGGGGTGCTCAAAGCATCCATGGGGAAGATTTTTGGGACGGAGGGAAGAGGAGAGTTTTTTCAAGTGCCCTGGATCTTTCAGAGTATGATGCGGTCCACTTTAAGGATAGGAAAAATCCAGATGAGTCCAGGTCTGACTCCTGCCAACGCAGGACTCCTCTGAAGACATTAGCATATAGGCTATCTTCTCTCTTGAAGAGGTGCTAAGTTACATGCTGCTTAAAAAGTAACTGGCCTACCCTGGCAAGCAGAGCTGCATTTGTTAAGGCAGTGTTAACTTGTCTTAACAAATTGAAGACTTAATGTCTTAACAACATTAACAGTCTTGCTGGAGCCCAGTACCTGGGCACTGTCTAGTCTTCCTTTATCCCCAGGCCTAGGTCCAAGTTCATTAGTTAATCTCTGTACAAAAAAAGTTCAAGAAAGCCAGCCTAGCATGGGAGGAAAGGGGAAAGACAACAGCCTGCCTTACAACACTTGCTGGTTTTGCTGGATGCTATCAGTGGTCATTGTGGCATCTATATTCCACGCTGCCCTCCTCTCCCCTCTCTGCTGAGCCAGGCATGAGTGGCAGGCAGCCTGTGGGGATTGCTGCGCTGTTTGTTGGACTGACCCACCTCTGTGCTGAAAAGCATCTTCCTTTATTTCACAAGGCTGGGAGGATGGCAGGCACTGAATCCCTCTGCAGGTATTGGGGAGGCTTGAACACTCCTGTCTGGGTTGCAAGTGACGGAAAGCAGCTGTTCTTTGTCCCGTGCACACCCTGCGCCAAACCAGCTCCTCTGGTACAGCAGATCTTCCCCTCTCGGGGAAGGCTGATCTGATGCACGAAGCTGGGCCTGGAGAGTACGGGTTTTAAGGTGGGCTGTGAGGAGGTCTATGCTGATCAAAAGGGAGAAGCTGCTTTAATGAGCTCTTTGCGAAACCCACCATGCAGATGCAGCACGGGTGCTGTCTTCCCCTCAGGCTGCTCCATGGAGGTGAGGTCGCTGAAGCCACAGTGCTCTGGTGGGGAGCTTGATACTTCTCCAGATTGAAGATTTTGAGTGTGTTTCTGTCTCAGCTGATGACAGGGTTTTGCATGTGCCAGATGTTGGGGAAGGTGGTATCCATTACTCGCTTGCTTCCATAGGAATTAGTTGATATGAGAAGCTTTTTCCGTTATCGTTGTTCAAGGTCTGAATGAGAGTGTGTGTTGGGAATTCTTGAGCTTATAGAATGTGGTAGATCAGTATTAATCTAGCAGAGAAACTGCTTCTGTTGAGTTGCTGTGAGTTCCCAGCACGGGCAGGTTTTGCATACCTCGTTTCCCAGAGCTGCTGAGTTTTGAATAGAGTGCTTGCATAAATGTGAATGTTAATGCTGATGGTGGAGCTCTGTGTCTGCTCTGGACCTTGAGCTGAGCTTCTGTGATTGCAGCCTGTGCAGGCCAGCCCTTGCTGTCTGAAGTATGATCTCCAGCCTTGCTTGTAGCTGATGAATTAAGCCTTTAGAGAGATGCTAGTGACTCTTTTAGAAGTTAGTTATTGAAATAGTACTGCTCTACAGGTCGAGGTCTGTGAGAAGGTCCCTTGCTGTAGCTGAAGTAGTTCAGGGACTTGGTATTTTGCAGTCTTGGAGCCTTACTTTAGGGAGGGGTTTGACCTGCTTTGATTAAAGGGAATAAGGTTATTTGGACTGCTTGCCTACTTGCTACAAAAGATACCAAACCCATAAGCTTGGAGTGTTAAGTTTTGATTAGAGAAACTAAGCTCTTACATCCCTACTTTCTTGGGTAGTGGACACAGGCAACAACAGATGCTTCTCCTTAAAGGGAAAACAGTTCTGTGAGACAAGTTCAACAGTCTTTAGAAACTATTTGTTTAGAATATATAACTGTCTGTCCTACTTCTGACCCTTCTGTAAATGAAGCAGAAGATGACTACCTAAAACAAAGTCTGGAGTTTGAGCCGTTCTGTTGTGCCAGGCTTAAGTTGCCCTCATGCGGTCTGAGTGTGAAGGAAGGCAGTGCTGGGGGAGGACAGCTGGGACCCCTAGCTGCTCTTTCCAGAAAGGTCGGTCAGCTGCGTTGCAGCTTAGTTCTTCTGTGCCCCTCTTCACTGGGCTCTGCTGTGGGAAGCTGCTGGCCCTGCCTTGAGGGAGCTGCATCCTTCTGGCTTGGGTGCAGAAGGGGATCTTGCTGAAATTGGGAGCGAAATCTCCACCCTCAGGGTGAAGGGGAGACATCTGTCCCCCAATTCAGGAGTTTAAAGCAGCAGAGCAGAGGAATTAAGTTCTATGGAAGGCAGATGTGATTTCTTCTATGGACGATCTGAAGCCAAGCCAGTGGCAGAAGCAGCCTTGCTATGCTGTGCAAACTCCTGAGGATGCTGAGCAGAGATACTATCCTGCTAGGATATATAAGTAATAAGTAAAAAGTAAATATACTGTTGTATATATACTGTATATATATATACAGTGTTTTCTCCCTGCCGTCCCCTTTTAGTGTTTTCCACAGCAACTCCTGGCAAATGCATGAGTTGTGGACTAGAGCAAAGGTCAGAGTGAAAACAGACCTTGGATAGCCTGAGCACCTCATAACAAATAACTTCCCAGAAACTCAGCTCAGCAGCCGTTCTGTGTTTTGTCAGCAACAGCGAAACTTAGGTGACATTTCAGGGTCAGTGAGCCAAGAGAGATGTCATATACAGCCCAGTTTGCATCTTTAAGACAAATATTTTATTAAGACTATAGTTTAAATGTGAGACTGCCTTAAGCTGTAAATTCAGCAGTTCTTGGCAATACCAAGTTTGAGAGGAATTTTTTAGGCGCTGCGGCTGGTGCATGTTCAAGGGGCCTTTCTAGTTTGATCAGCAGATTGAATGCTGCGGTACAGCATGTTAGGACATAAGGCAAGGGGAACTTTTGTTACTGCCATTGTGTCTTTCTTTTAATCTTTCTTTTGTCTTTTTTACTGTGATGGAACAGCTACATACTTTCTGCAGCTGAGTCAGTCATCTTCATCTATCTTTGTAGATGGGAACTTGCTTGGTGACTTTCTAATCCTGTCCCCAGAGCTAACTGCATGTTGTGCCCTTTGCCAAGCCAGAGAAGCTTGCGAGCAGCTTATTTCAGACTGTTGCTTTATCTTTGCTCAGAAAAGCTTCTTTGTATGAAGAGCTGAAGCATAGTGTAAACTTTCAAAATGTGGAGCCAATGCCTGTCCATACAACCATCTCTGCCAGCTTGCTTCAGGTGGTGGTTTGTCATTTCCCTTGCCTCCCAAATGTCAGAACATTCTCTAATGAAGCACAGAATTGTGATTTTTTTTCAGCCCTATTGGTTTATTTACTATTTCACTTCATCCTGTCTCAAAATCCTGCTGGTGTAAGAACTGCTTGCGGTTCATGTCCTCTGGAAGCATCTCACTTTGTGCTTCTTGTCCTCCACTTGTTTCTCCAAAGTCTGTTTTAGATCTTTGCACAAGTGGTTTCCAGCCTTTGCCACTTCTGGCTGGCTGAAGCATATTTCAGCTTCTTATCAAACCTGCAGACTTGTAGGCTTCTCCGCATAGCTACTTTATTATGGGTATAATGGTGTTCTCATCCTAATTTGGGAGCTGGGGTCATTTACATGCAAACACCTCACAGTGTAGTATAAAACATGGTGATACCTGGAAGCTGAAAAAGAGCATGCTCTTCCCCCCTCTTTCAAAATGAGATGGGAAACTGTATGTCTTACCGTCTTGATTCGATGTCTGGATTCAGCTGAGTCCTCACAGGGGTATGTGTATTGCTCTACTAATCCTTGCCCTAGATAAATCTGACTGTGTGGTGATCAAGGCAGAGACTGTGGCTGGTGTTTCATAATGCTTGACTCTCTTGGTGGCAAGATGTGTTGGTTTGAGTGGCTGGGGTGTTCTGGAATAAAGTAGTGGTCGAGTCAAAATGCCTAAACTTGGCTTTGGAAGGGACAAAAGCACTTCCCTTAGGAGAACCTGCATGCAGAGTGAATGCTGCTGGTCTCTTGCATTTGTGGGTTGAAGCTGTAACATTACAACAGAGCCTGACAAGCTGAAGATTTCCTTCCTGGGAAGGTTCCTGCTGCCAGATATCTAATCCTTTGGCAGCTGGCTCCCAGCCTGGTCCCATAGGGTCAGGGATTTCTCTATTAAAAAAAAATATAATTAAAATATCTTTAAAATCACATGCTAGATGTGTTGGTTCTTCACAGAAGCAGCGTACTTATCTTTTGCTCTTCTGACAGCAAGATTCTAACAGCAGGGTGTCTCTTCCTCAAACTGTGTTCAGTGGTTCTCCCATACAACCTCATGTACTACTAAAATACTGTGTGAAGGACTGCCAAGCAGAACCTAGGGCTTCTGTGCAGTTGGCCGAGGCATTCTTCCTGGCGTCATGCTAATCTTGTTTACTCTGGGAGGAGTACCATGGGGGAGATGGGTGGGAACAGCAAAAGAATATTTGTTTTTACTCTGGAAGTACGGAGAACAGTGACTGCCTCTTCTTATTTGCCTAAACTGATAAGCCAGCTATATGTGTCTTGTTCTTACTCTTTCAGATCCTGGGTGCTGTGATCCTGGGGTTTGGAATATGGATTCTGGCCGACAAAACCAGTTTCATTGCGGTTCTACGTAAGACCATGTTTCTTCATCTTATTTTGCTTTCTGAATTGACTCTAGCCTGGGGCAGTGCTTGACTATGGTGTAGTCTGTGGATGGCAGTACTTCTATGCATGGTCTGTGACCAGAGCAGTAACATGGTATATAGCAAGATGGAACTCTTATCAGGGACAGGGTAAAAGGGAGCAACCCTGGAGACACAGCATTTCTCCTAGTCTTGTGGATTGCAACACTAGGGTCAGACTGAGTGAGACCATTGCCTCTTCACCCAACAATCCGAATACTTCATCTTAAACATAGGGACTAATATTTCATGCTATTTTCGCTGCACGCTCTGTGTTTCCACAGCAGCTTACTTGCTGTCATTGTGCCCAAAGGCCCCCAATGTCTTAGTGTAGTTTTGTTATTCGGGTCCCCTGTGCTCTCACTGCTTTCTGTAATGATCTACTTCAGTTTGACTGTTTTAAATGCCAAAGGAAGTACCTGGTTTTATTGATGCTTTATGTACATTGAAAGTAGCCAGTATGTTTGTCGCTAAGCAGTAGGGGATGCAGATCTGAGAGGGGGACAGAAGGTGTGGATCCATACAGTCTTTAGTGCTCTGACTTCTAAAACATACTTGATTATACACATTTCATGAAATTTAGCCTGGCCATCAGACATGTTTTGTGTCACTGCGTGTGTGAGGGGCTAGCTTCCTTCCCCTTTAAGTCAGCCAAGAACATCGCCTTGAATCTTAACAGAGGCTCTGTTTTCTGCAACAATCAAAAAACTGAGCTGGCTTAGCAGAGCCTGGGCTTCTTAAGGCTGTAAGTGGACTCTCACCAAATGAGTAGCTCAGCTCCATCTTTCACAAGCTTTTCTTCCTTTGTGCTTTTTTCTAGAGGGGGGGTTTAAACAATTTTTATGCTTCAGTGGGTCTGGTTACCCATTGCCACTACCTCCAGAATTCTTGACTCTGACTCTGCTTGCAGCTCCAGGGAATGAACAGTAGTAGCATTCATAGCTGTGTTCCCAGCCACACTGATTCTGCAAAGGGCTTTCTCTCTGAGGTCCTGCTGAACACTTCAGCCTGGCTTTGAAAGGTGCTGAGTGGAGGTGACACCTGCACTAATGCTGTACAGACAGATACTGCTGCCTGCTCTGTTGTGCTGTGGCATCTGGCTTGCTACTGTAGTACTAGAAGGACAAGAAGCACAGCAAGGGGTGCTGGTTAGTAAAGTCAGGGCATGAGCAGAAATGCACTTTTAATACACGAAGCCAAAATGGAGTTTATCAGGGCCTGGTTATTTGCAGCACCCGTTACAGTCTGAGGTGTGTTAAGTACCAGTGGGCCAGCAGCTGTTCCCCCGGCAGATGGATGATACTGCTAGTGGTGGAGGTACCAAGTCCCTAAGCTTGGCTCTGCTGCTTCCCATTTTACCCAGAATCTCTGCTAGCAGAGCACTGAAGTATTTAGCTTCCTTCCTGGAGATTTCCAGCATCAGCTCTTTCTCCCTGCCCCCTGCTTCCTTTCCCATGCCTTGCCCCTCTTTCCCTCTGCTTTAGTAACCCAGGCATCAGGGAGGGAGCTCGGCACAGCAGGGCACTCCAGCCACTGCCAAAGGAGCCTGTTGTATTTGCTTGGCTGCCTGCCCAGTGCAGGGGAAAACACGGAACAGCAAACAGAGCAGGAGTCATCTTGCCAGCAGAGCCTTCTCTTGCAAGACAAGACATATTGCGGATGAGAAGTGCTAGCACGGCTTCTGTCCCCCTGCCACTGTTGCTTCTCCAAAGGGCCTTTGAGTTGGAAATACCTTTTACTTTCTAATGAGAAGCTAAGCAAATGCGTTCTAGTACTGTGGAGGTGCTGCAACCCGGGCACTTGGATGCTTGCATGGTGGCAGAGCAGATTCTGCAGGAGAGAATAGTGTAGTCTTGTGAAGGCCACTCCTGTAAGTCTGCTACTTCAGTAAATGCTTTGCAGTATGAGCACCTAACCTGCACAGCAGGAGTCGGGACTGGTGAGGAAGGAGCAGCAGGATCCTGTTTTCCATAGCATGAGTCTGGCCTGGAAGCTAATCAAGGCTGAAGTGTCTGAAGTGACCAGTGTGGCAAACAGCTGTGGTTCATGTTTTGATAAGTGATCTTTTTCCTCTGTTTGGCATGTTGTAGGGAAAAGTTTAGAAGCTGGTGACCTGCACCAAGTATCAGAACTGGGGGGAGGTATACGTTAAGGGGGAGAGCATTAGTCTGGATTTGGTTACTCTCTCAACCTATTTCAGGAGGACTTCGGTGGAGGCTTGCCTCCTGGGACTTCTGTCCAGGAAACTAAATGCTGAGCTCTAGGAACATTATTTATATTAACCGCTGGACATTCAGAATTCCCCTACGCTGTGCAGCTCACAGGCTTAGGAATGTCTCTTGATGATAAATGAGGCTTCTGGTTACTATTTCTAGACAGAGTATCTCTTTGACTTTTATGCTATAATGTTTGCTCCCTCCAATCCTGTTCTGCAAGAAATAGTCCTGTGACCAAACTGAATGTAAGAGCTTGTTCTTGTTGTGGCTCTCGGTACTAAATGTTGAGTGGAAAGGACTGACAGCACCAGCAAGTCTGTCTGAGAGAATGCTTCCTAAACTTGGTTGAAAAACTGTTAAATGTTCAAGAGCATACCAGATACAATAGCAGGAGATAACTTGGAGGATATGTAAAAGTAGCTCACTTGAGCATATCTGTTTTGATCCTGGAATAGCATCTGTTTGCAGGGCATCATACACAGGTGCTGAAGCAGCCGGCAGTGAGTGCCTGGCTACAAGCCATTCAACACTGCCTTGTCAGGTAACCTGTCACATCATCTCTGCTTAATGCTAGCTGTAGCTCTTGCTTCATGTTTCACTCCACATAGTTTGTGTCCCACTGTTGACTGCAAGTGGCTAAGTAAAAACAGAATGGCTGGAACAAGGAATAGTGCATTAAAGTGAAAAGCTGGAACAAAAAGGGTTTTTAAGACTTGGAAAAAAACTTCCCTGAGGATAGTGAAGGGAATTGAAGTAAATAGGCAGTAGTTGTGGAGTAGAACATACTTTATCTTACTCTCACTCAGAGTGCATTTATGAGAGTTAAAAATCCAGTAAGCAGCTAACTTTCCCCAAAGAAGGTTCATCTGTTTGGAGTAACCTTGAGTCTTCCAGGCTCTGAGGTAATGGAGGCCTGCCACTGGCTTTGAAAGTCTTCCTTCATCAGAAGACACCCGGAAGCAGCCTTCTGTCTCTACGTTCAGCACACCTCTGTGCAGTCCCTTTGTAGAAGACAACAAACTGTTATATGTGGAGGCAGTTCTCTAAATGGTGAGAGCAGATGTAGTTTCTGTCAGTAGCTGATTTTGTTCCCTCTCCTGGTCCCTACAGAAATGTCATCTCCCTCCCTGAAGACTGGTGCATACATCCTCATTGGTGTTGGGGCTCTCACCATGCTGATGGGGTTCCTGGGCTGTCTTGGAGCAGTCAATGAAATTCGATGTCTCTTGGGTCTGGTGAGAGAATTCATGCTATGTTTTAGATCCAACCTTTAATACTTTTCCTGCAAAATATCTGTTGAATTGTAGCTGGGGCTCAGGTCTCCTGGGGATGGTATTTCTGCTAGGTTAACTTAAATCCAATTCTTAATTTGCACACATCAAATTCTCCAGCAGTTAACAGGTCACAGCAGCAGTTCCTCAGACATTACTGATGGTGAACTAATAACTCTGCAAAATGAGAGAGGATGTCACTGATACTTTCTGCAGACAGTGGGTTGAGGACTGCCAACTGAGGAGAGATTGCTGCAGGTGACCCGGTACCTTGCCCCCACCTCTAACCCTGACTTCCCAATTGGCATCATGCTCTCAGTGGTGCAAAGGCAAGTATCAAGGGCAGTGAGAGAGAAGAGGAAGAGTGACAGTGTCCTGCTGTGCTGCAAAGTTCAGCCTCTGGAAAGTGCAAGAGTTGAGAGAGAGATTGCTAGGAATGTCCTTTATGTCAGCACCTCCTGTCAAATAGTTAATCTATTGAAAATTTTCTGTTATGGATGAGATGACACTAGCTTGTTACACCTCAGCCTGCTACTTTGTATTCAGAGCACATATGTATAGGTAACAAATTATGGCCGCATTGTGTGTCCTGATACTAGGAACATTAATGTAATGGTAGTAGCTGCCACTGTTTAAAAGTAACCTCAGATGTCAAACTTCTCTTAAAAGCAGTTTTCTGGTGAACCTTAAATTTAGATCCTCAAACAAATAGCATTTTTTTAAAAAAGCAATTTACTTTAAAAATATTTTTTTTAAAAAGTTGGGTTTGTAATTCTTGCTATGGAGGCTTGGGGTAGGCAGAGTCCAGCAGATGGAGGTCAGAGTGGACTAGGAATGGAGTTGGGAGTCTGAGAGGGAGTCCCAGTTGGAATAACATACGCAGAGGGTGCTTGTAAACCCTCACCCTCCTGAAGTCTTCCTGTTGGCGTGATGGGAGAAGCACTGAAGTGCACTGGCCTGATGTAGATTCTTGTACTTAAGCTTTCTACTGGGGAGAGCATCATCGACAGCAGAGCTTGGCTGCAGGCAAAGGCGTTGTCTCAATGTTGTGACTTCTCTTGCATATAAAATCTTACTACTACTTTGTGCTATTATGTACAGACCTTTCTGAAGGCTGATAGTGGTCATCTGTTCTCTTTTGTTTCCAGTACTTCACCTGCCTGATGGTAATCCTCATAACTCAGGTTGCTGCTGGACTGGTCATCTACTTCCAGAAAGAAACAGTAAGTGTTTCTTACCATGCATATTTTCCTTGGTCTTGGTTTTGGGGAACAGGAGACACATAGAAATTCTTTCTTCCAAAATAGGCTATAATGTTAGCAGACATAACTGGATTCTTCTTTCCTCTACCCCAGCTCAGCAGTTTTG
Source organism: Falco peregrinus (assembly GCF_023634155.1). NCBI lineage: Eukaryota > Metazoa > Chordata > Aves > Falconiformes > Falconidae > Falco > Falco peregrinus. The sequence continues at coordinate 85,308,308 of NC_073721.1, forward strand.
CTGTAGTTCGTTGCTTCTGTATCTGCCAGCCTCAGTAGTGCTACCTTCTCAAGGACTATGAAGCTGTGTTTGGTATGCAGGCTTTATTTTTGGGTAGTGGGAACAGTAAAAAGAAATTCCTGAAAGGCTTTTCACCACACCTCCTCTTGATCCTGCTACAGACTACTATTTGGGCATGTAGTAGCAGTGATTACTACCATGTTGCTTTCACTAGTGCCTTGAGGGGTTACCAGCCTGAGTGATTGCTTTTCTGACTGGCCTCCTCCTTGTGTCATCATGTTCCGTCCTTTCAGTCCTTTTGCATCTGTATGTAAAACTCTCCTTGAAAGAGCTGTCCCCTTTCACCAAGAGCAAACCCAAGTGCCTGACAGTTTCTGTACTACAGATTGAGTTTAAAGCCAAGTGGTTTAACATTTTGAAGTGGATCTTTTTGTCAGGAATGCAGTTTCACAGTGTGTGCTTCTAGAGCTTCGAGTAGGCTTGGTAGTGTAAAGGGAGTAACATTTGAGCTACTTAAGTGCATTGCAACAGCCCATCCTGGCTATAGGTTCTCTGGCCAGGGCAGTGCCCGGTCAGGCCTCCAGCTATTTGACAGCTAAACTGGGAGCCAGATTCACACATTGGGAGCAAATTATAACTGTGGGATTGTTGCTGGTTTCTGTCCTGATATGCAGGTTCCTGGCACCAGTTGTGGGTAACCCTGCCCCTTGCCACATAACTAACTGTATATCTGTACTGCTGCACAGCTGTGCTTGCTTCCCTAAACCAACCCTCCTGCTAGGTGGTTACAGAAAGCAGGTGGTTGAAGAAGTTATGGATGGGGCCTGGTGGTGAAGTTTGAGGGCAGGGGAAAGGTGCCTGACCCCAGCATAGCTGATACGAGCTTTGTACAAGTGTCTGTGGGACTATGAGCAGCTGTTGACTGGGTTCCTTGCCAAACGTGGTGTGAATGTAGCTTGCTGTCTGGGCTGGCTGGAGCTGAAGGAGAAACTGAAATGTTGGCTAGCTGGTGTGTAAAGTTACAGCTTTAAACAAGCTGCTGATTCTCAACAAACAGCTCTGAATAATGCAGAGGAGGAGGTGTGGGGATGGGCATTTCCCTGCAAAGGGGAAGTGTGACTTGTTTGGCCATGAAATTTCATACTGCCTTTGGTATTTCTCCTCCCGCTGTCACTCTGCTCTAGAGAGCTCCAGCTTTTGAGTTTCATTTTGAGGTTCATTTGAACCTCAGTTAGACCAGGGAGAAAATAAAGTTCTGGAGGTTATTCTGCACAGCCCTCGGAGCTGGCATGGCTGAGGTCATCACTTACACAGATCCAGCAGAATCGTAGGGGAAGCTGGGCTTTGAACAGGTGCTCCTGTTGAGTCCTCAGCAGAAAAAAACCCCACCCCAGCTGATGGAAAAGCTCTTCCAGAGCTCATCTATTTCAGGGATGCTCTGAAGTATCTGCCTAGAGCACTAAGAAAAACAGGAAGGTCTTGGCCAGCCCCCCCCCCCCGCCCCCGGCTTTGTGGCTGCGCTTCAGTGATGCTATGCATGTCGCTCTGCTTCACTTGATGTACATCATCCCAGGGCAGCTCAGAGCACAGTGAAGCAAACTGAAAACTGTTCAAGATCCTGGCCCTAGATACCTATTGTGTTCATTCTTTCTGACTTCAGAAACTTGGTTAGATATAAACCAAGGAATAACAAGAGTGGAGGAATGGATCTTGGATCCAGAACGTTGCAAGGTGATACTCATTCCTCTGCTTCTTGTAACTGAAGTATTTATTTCTGCACTGCAGGAGAGTAGACAGGATGACAGGATTATTGTTGTATTCTTCTCTACCTGCCCTTCTCTTATTAGTAGAACAGATTCACTATTTTTTGTTGGAATATCTGTTCCTTTTCAGTGTCAAAATCCTTCCCCACCCCTGACATGTGAGGTATGCTGCAATAGAGTTCGTGTAACTGTAAAAGGCTGAGTCTGACAGGAAGGCTGCTGCTTTGCCTCCGCCATGCGCATTGCTAGAGGAATGCCCCTTAAGACTGGAGTTGCCCAGTACTACTGGGAGGATCCATTTCCCTGCATCTGTTGATGACTGAAACTGTGGGGTGGGTTATTTTTAGGGATGACAGAACAGTAACATCACAAATGTTGCAAATGGCATTCTGCTTTGTGAGTTGAATCTTATTACTTGCCCACATCTAGTGGATCACCAGCCCCTAAGTGTGTGAGAACCTGGGCAGGGTCTCTCTTGGCCTAGTTCATACAGTTCTCTGCAGCTTGGCTCTAAGTGTCTTGAGCAAAGGAGAGCTATGGTCTCTTGGGAATTGCCCTGCTTGCTAGCTATTGTTTGCAGAAAACAGGCCTGTGTGATTGCATGCAGTGACTTGTCTGGGGTTATGGACTATGCATTAGTTTCAGAATCTGAAGTGACTGGAAGGGGTGAGAGCTTCCTCCTGGTGTTTTGAGCATTTTTGTCGTGTGCAGGCTAAATGCCAGTAAATGCTGGGGGAAGAATCTAGCTTTAGCCTCAGACAGAGGGGCAGGGTAGATGACCGATGGTGTCTAACAGTGGAAGAAGCCTACATGATTCATTCTGTGATCAAGGCTGGAATCAAAGACCTGTGCTCTTGCCTTTAGTGTTCTGCTTTCCCCAGCTCCCTGTTCGGTAAGCCTGTGTGAAGGGGGGACTGACAGCCTGCTGCTTTCTGGCAATGGTCCGTGGCTTTGGTGCCTAGGCTTTGAATGCCATGGCTGTGGGTTGGTGGGGCAACCACAACTTCTGGCACCAGGCTAGCTAGAGCTGGGAAGCAGCAGGAGCCCAGAAGGCAAGGGTAGCCGTTTCTTGGAGCAATCATCCTCCACGCAGCACTGAGTTCTGACAGGCCTTAAATGAGTGAAGATGTTGAAAGCCTGCCTAAGTGTTCAATATGCCTTTCTAGCTTGTTGCTCTTCCAGTTTTCTTCTGCCAAGTTCAGAAAGGTGATCAGCTGCAGGTGCATGTGTTTCCCCTCGGGCTGCTCTGCCGGTTAAACCTGTGAACAAGCTGCCCGTGTGTGTGCTCTCCGGAGCTGTGCTATTGTTTGCTTAATAGTCTCCCCTTCTCCAATTACTTTCTGAAACACGTAAGAATGCCTGAGTTTTTCTTTAGTTGAAATGCCTCACTTCTTGAAACCAGAGGTGTTTTTAAGACTTGCCTGTTCTTGTGTAAGAGTAGAAGAGCAAGCATAGAGCTTCCCTGTGCAGTTGTGATTGAGGACATTTAGTTCAGGCCCTGTCTCTGCTTGTGGTGAGGTCCTGGGCTGGAAATCAGAGGCATTGCCTGGGATTCTTGCAGAAGTAACATTAGGCTGCATCTGGACTAACAGCTAAGGGGCTAGATGGGCCCAGGGTAGGACAGCAAACCCAGCTCTCTTTGCCTCCCTCTGCTTGTGGAGCAGCAATATGTGGAAGGGATGAGGGTGGGAACTTTGGAGGTTCAGTAACTGATAAGGCTTATGACAGCAGCCAAGGCCAATCTCATTAGTGAGAACCAGGTCAGGTTGCCTTGATTTGAAGGGAAGGAAAAGGGGAAGCAAGGTAATTAAAAGGGGAAGAGCTAGACATTGTGGAAGAAACATCGTGCAGCTTCCATCTGTCTGGACTGATACAGCTGGTCCCAGTGAGCTGAGCTGCAGTTTTCCTAGGAAGAAGAGTTGCTGATGTAGAGAAGCTTCTCTGTTACACACAGTAGACACTGCTTCCTCTTGCTGTGTGTCCCTGGGTTTGCCATGGTCACTTGCAATGCTTAACGGTAGAAAGAAAGGGATAAAACAGTTTCCACTGATCGGAAAGATGCTGTAGCATCACAGACAAAAAAGACGTGGGATGGGTGCATCCTAGTGCTCAGGCTGATGTAACTCTATCCCATCCCTCAAGTAGTCTAATGACACTTCTCTCCAACTTCTTGTGGTCTGGGTCTGTCCTTAGCAGTAACAGCTGTCGTCATGTACGGGCTAGCTGAGAAGAGCTTCAGGAGGAGGTGGGAGGAAGATGGTGAAGGAGTCTGGGTGGTAGCTTGCACCTCTCATCAAACTGAAAGGTGTAAGTATCACTGGATTAGGAATGGGGGTGAAGGGATGATTTGATACACCTGAGCTTGGTGATAACTGTTAATGAGCAGTTTAGATAGTTGTAGTACTTCCTGTCTTAATATAGACTGCTGTATGTCAGAAAACCTAGCTGTATAGAGGAGCAGAGTGACTCATACTTTCCCTGAGTGGTGAAGATGAACTGCAGTGACTGAGATTCTGGACCAGAGTCTCGCTTACAGTGCAGAGTTAGAAATATATTACCTGTGAGTACTTCAGGCAATGTTGTCTTTCAGCTTGCGCTTATTTTTCACTTCTGTCTCATCTGGGGCAAGCAGCAGTTGTTCAGCCTCTGTCTTACCAAGGTAACCATACCCAGTTCTGTTTCCTTATTGCTTATCAGGTTTGTAGCTCTTCTCTGTGCCTGGGCAAGGACTTGCTTGGAAGTACCGATGCTTTGGCTGTTGCAGTGCATAGCGCATAGCAAAGCTGCAGTCTTGCCTTCCCTTTAAGACTGAGTCTGTATGTATCAACTTATCTGTACCTGTTACTTTTTGCAGTTAGCTTTTTTTGAGTGACTGAAGCTGCGTATATGTACCCTAAGCCCTAAAGAAAAGGCTACAAGGAATTGACTAATCTGTCTTGCCTTTCTTCATTGCCAGCTGAAAGAAGAGCTGTCCCACATAGTTGGAAGTCTGATTGAAAAGTATGACCCTTTGAATGAGGATGAGAGGAACTTACAAGATGCATGGGACTATGTGCAAACACAGGTGAGTCATGGGGTGCAGCAAGAGGCAGATGATGCTATTTGTCAGTGCAGTCAATGGCCTTTAAAACTAGGCTGAGGACAGGGGAATGGGTGTTGCAAGAGGCAGTACTATAGCACATTGATCTGGCTGATCTGCGAAGTTGTCTGTGAGGCTGGGTGCCTGCAGACTAGAAAACCGTGTTGCTTGCTATTACTAGGTAAGATCCTGAACCATTCCTGCATACTGGCTGTTAGGACTAGCTACTATTGGCTGCATAGCCTAATATGTGTAGCCTATCAAATGCCTCTCCAGCACTTCTTGTCTGCAGGGCCTCCGGAACACTAGCCTGTGTGAAAGCCACAGTGCATACTATTTTTGCAGCAAGTAAGGTCCCTAGCTTATTGCCAGGCAAGCCAGCAGCACTGCCTGCCTTACTACTTGGTGCATGTTGCTTGCTTATTGTGATGGCTCTTCTGCAAGTGTCAGTGTTCTTGGGAGCCATCCAGCTGCCCATGGTTTCTGTTTTAGCTTCAGGGTCAGCGCTTGAGCAACTAGGTCAGTGTTCAGGCACACTGGAGTCATGATAGCTGTTTACTGCCAAACCACAAGCTTGAGAGCTAGCTGGCTGTTGTGGTTAAGTACATGCCCAGCATGGGACTGATGCGTAGTAAGCACAAGTAATAGCATTTTTCTTCTATCTGTTCTTCAGTCTGCAAAACACTGACCTGCAGTATTGCTGCTCCTTGGAGACAGAATGGTTTATTTATGTTTTTTCACTGTAGTTGCATCTCCTTGGTAGTGGACTGAAGAGAAGCCTCAGTCTATTGTGGAGAGAGGATCCTGCTTGAGCTTTTCTTTAATGTGGAAACAGAAGAAGGCATCTTTGTAGAGGTGAAGAAGTCAAGTGTTAGGACTGTAATTCCCCTTATGCACTAGAGTTGGCATTTGAAAAGGGGTGGGTCCTCTGTAGACCAGTCTTGGAGTAAAAAGTCCAAACCTCTGGGAGGCAGAGGTAGTTTGTTCTGGAGGCTGGGTCTTCGACACTTCTTTGGAAACCAAATGCTTATCCTGGCGTGGGTGTTCAGCTGTTTGTACTTCTCATGTCTGTTACGTCAGACTGAAACATTACTTTTCTGAGCAGAGGGGGACTTTCCCTAAACTTCCACCTCAGGTTTGATAGCCTTTCTGCTCTGTACCACAATGCAAACACGGATCCATTCTTAAGATCTTAGTCTTTGCTGGACTTCCCGATGTGCTTTCCCCTCCAGCAATTGCAGTTTTATCACGTGGCTGTATAGGAATGTAAATGTTTCTTCAGATGGAAAATTTTTCTCATCCCATCTTCCAGCCAGTCCCAACTGCAGTCGGGCGGGTGGGAATGCAGCCGGACTGGCTGGGGCTCGGCGGCATGTCAACGCCATCATGTGGTGGCTGCTGCTGTCCCCCGGGGGCCACAGCTCAAATCAGCAGTACCTTGCAGTTGGGAACTAGATAACGGAAAGCTCCTGCTTTGTGGCTGGTCAAAAAATGTGTGCTACTGAAAGAAAAAGAAAGTCTCAACGTTTAAACCTATGTGAGTGGCATTGCTAGAGGAAGACTAGAAGATTAGGTAGGAATCCTTTTGAGATGTCTGTGAATACATATGTTGTCAACACATTAATTTCTTGCCTGCCTTGCTTCTCCCTCACCAAATCAATCTGCTGATGATGAACTGGAGGGACTGAAATAATCCTCTCAAATGTGTCATACAGGACAACCGCCCTCCTCCAGCTGACCCACTAGTGACATCTGTTTTGCACTTTTACCTCTGTCTAGCATTGTTACTTGGAGATGAGATGAGCTTTGCTAGTATTTAATCTGCAAAGATTAATGAAAATTACTCTAAAATCGATGTCAAGCTGTATGGCCTGCTGAAGTCTGAGTATCTAGGCCTCATGCAGTCAGCCTGGTGGAGGAGTCTTATTCTGACATAACTGGTGTGCTAGAACTTTAGGGATGACCTGTGTATATTATAGTCTACTATTCTTCTAAGTCTTCTAGAAGTGGTCCTTAAATTCTTGTTTTGTTGGCAGAGTGATCCTTTGCTAGGAAGTAATGCCCCATCTTCTGGACAGCCCTGTGCATAAGTTATCATCTGGTAACCAGGGTGATGATCTAACATAACTAATTCATGCAAACTTTATGGCCTGATGGGTTTTGTTACATGGAGAGCTCCTGTACTTTCTGCCTCCACTGCCTGTTAGTTTTCACATGTGGTATGTTACCAGTGCAAAATTTAAGACCGTGATGATCTCTCTCTGCTTATTAGATCGCCTGTTGTGGCTGGACTGGAGCAAAGGACTGGGAAAATAATGTGATTCTTATCAACCAAAGCATGACTGCGTATCCCTGCTCCTGCTCCAATAGCTCCAAGGACTTCCAGGTAGATAGCGGTTTTTGTAATCTGGACGGCTCTGTCAATGGCACTGCAACGTCTGCTGAGTGGCCTGTTCATGAGCAGGTGAGTGGGTATGTCTGGACCCTGTGAAGCTTCTACTGAAGTCACCATCTCTTTGTTCCTTTGGGAATTATTTAGAGGACTTTCTTCACATCAGTATTGCTTAAAGTACCTGTGGAAATTTGGACGGGGGAGGACAAGGGATCCTGTCCTTTTCTGCTAAAGCGTCTGTGAAACTTGGTGTGGCATGTAACGGGGATAATCCCTGCATGCACATGGAGATGTGTTACGTATTTTCCAGTCTTGAGATACTTAGATTTGTGCTTCTTTCTCTTGTGACCTTGTTTTCTCCACAGGGATGCATGGATGGTGTAGAGAAATGGTTGAAGGACAACCTTGGTGTCATTCTTGGAGTCTGCACTGGTGTTGCTGTTATAGAGGTAAGTCACACCCTGATGTGAACCATACTGTCTTACCGTGGAGACTCTTTAAAAGGCAAAGCTATTTTTTCAAGTAATAGACACCTGGTTTAATGGCAGTGCAGATCTAGCCCTTGGTTCTCTCTGCCTGGAGCTTTGAACTGCTGCTTTCATTGGTTGGATTAAATGTTTAACAAAGCCCTGTCTACTTGCAATTCCTGCTGTTGCATCTGATGCTTGGCAATTTACTGTGTGCGTAACCAGGAAGAATGAGACAAGCAATGCCCCACTAGTGAGATCCCACTTGTTGCCTTGAAAAGCCTTGTAACATAGATTCCAGGTGAAGGCACATGTTTTTGCAGCAAAATATTTTTGTCATCCTGATTATTGCGTTTTCCTTGCATTGGGGACTGACTGTGTTCAGCTGTATGGCTTCATCATCCTTTCTCCCTGCCTTATCTGTCTGATTGCTGATTTTTGTTCCCATTCCTCATTATTTATTCCAGCTGCTGGGGATGATACTGTCCATTTCACTTTGCAAGAACATACACAGCGAAGACTACACCAAAGTGCCCAAGTCTTGAGTTGGCTGACTCCAGAGCTACGGCACCACAGAGAAAGGAGCAAACAGAACATCCCTGTCTCATACCCAGACTGTCCAACCATTGACCATTATTCCTGTGACATCCCATTTCTGACACAACTCTGCTAAGAACTATTAGAGCTGCAATACAGCCTGATTTTCTGGCAATAGGGCCCTTGAGCCACTTGCATCCTGCCTCTGGATTGTTTCTACTTCAAGAGCAGAACTTGACTATCTCGTATCACATGAGACACTGTTTAACCCAAGGGGACAATACTTTTGCTGCCTGCTCCATGTTAATACTATCCGTATCTCCATTCTACAACCCACTGCGCCTAACATACAATAACTCCTTTCCCACCTCGTTCTCCTCCCACATATCTTTCCCCCTATCCCCAGAAGTCCCATCTGTGTCCCATGAGCCAGGATGGCTGTTGAGACGCCAGTGCTTTGGTTGCTTTGTCTACTTCACTGACTTGTGGCAGTAACTAGTTATGCTTTATAGGCCTTCTCTTACCTTGCTGCAGTTAACCTGATTCTGCTCCCACTATGCATTTTCTAGCCTAGGCTGTCATCTGAACTATGGAGTGCTACCCTCATACTTGTTTCTCCTGCTTCTGGAGTCAGCTACACATTGTCTTCAGCAGAGTTCTTCCCTTTAAGTGTGGTGAGAAGCTGCCAGGAGGGAGCCAAGCCTACGTGTTCTTAGTGTGGCATGGGAGATTGTGGTGGTAGTGCTCAGCTGCTTCTGGAATGGGTCCCTTGGGTTCTGGATTTAACACTTACATGTTTCTCCCACTTGCCTCTTTACCTTTTCCTCTTCCCCCCTAGCACTGCTACGCTGACTCCTGTCAGCTTGGAAGCACTTCAGAGACTGCTGCATAGTGTGGACCCAGCCCCAGGCTGTCTCTGCTGGTTGCATTCTTGGGTTGCCAACTTTTATAGAGGTTACAATTCACTTGATTCTTCCGCTGCCCCTTTTACAAATGTAAAATTTGTTAGCTGTGGGTTTTAATTATGAATATGGAGGGATCTGACTGGATTGCTGTAGCTGTATATTGGAGATAGCACTGCTACCAGTGCCCAGGTTAGGTTCTGTAGTTTGGATGCAAAGATAAGCTGCTTCTGACTCCACTGTGGACTGGAGCCCTGACTGCATCCTGAGCTCTGTCTCAAGTACAAGTGCTGCAGCAGATAAGTAGCTGGTTCTGCAGTCGTGCAGGTGAGTGGTTTCTGTACTTAATGGCTGGGCTGTTTGCTCTATTCAGCCAGCAGCAAGGGGTGGTGTAGGGCAGAAGTAGGAAACTTATGTGAAAAACTGCCCCATCTTCTTGGATAAGGGATCTCTGTGCAAATCCTCAGTCTTAGAGGTGGCTTGGGCACAACAGATTTCCTGCAGAATCACCGTGACAGCAGGAAGTTGTATGAGAGCAAAGTGGATGGTCCTTGCCTGAGACCTGATACGAGGTACTTGGTGAGAGAGCCTTTGCCTTACAGAGGTGGTCCCAGGACTGTCTGTTGTCAGGGGTGGAGTTGTAGAAATAATCCTAGTAGCAGTTCCAAGGGATGGCTTCACTACCTGCTCAGTTTTCCTTCTGGGAACAAAGGCTTGCATAGGGGACCAGGGCTCCAGCAGTGGATCCCTGTTCTGTCCTGATCTGTGGACACAGCAGTGATTAGGGAGAGTAGATGTGACTGGGCAACTGGTTTTTATGGAGGTCTGATAAGGCTTTCCTGTTCTGAGACACCTGCACGCTCCTGCACAGATCCTTCAAGCTGACCTTTGCTATAGCGGAAGGCACCCTTCTTAGCAGTAAAGCTTGCTAGCTTTTGTAGCACAGTCTATTCTCTAACGTGTTCTTATTTGTAAGATTCTTGTTCAGTTACAGACGCCAATGCTGAGCAGCAAGTAAAAAGGAGCCAGTGCTGGGTTTCCTTTTTGTTTTTTGTCTGGTTTTGGCAACATCTTCCTACTGGAAGAAATGCATGTACAGATATAAAAGTCTAGAAGGTGAATATTTCTGTAATAAAGACTTTGCTAAAAAAAGATATATATGCCTATTACTTGTGCATTGCAGTGGTTTCTCCTTGCTTCCTCTCCACCCCCTTCTACTTTACATACAAATCACTGACACCTTGTTTGTTCAAGGTAGTGAAGGGCCTGTCAAAAGCTGTTCTGAGGCCCATGTGTGAGGTCAGTGTGGACTGTGGAGATACTGACCAGTAGATGGAGGTGGCAATTTTACTAGGCTATATTCTAGAGTAAACTTTGCCTCGTTTTGTGAAATATACCTGTCGTAGGGTGAGCTGACTGAGTGGGAGGTCTTTTGAATTACCTGCTGTTTCCTAAGCTAAATGATCTCTGTGTTTGAAGATGTCACTTCAAATCTGTACAGTCTGCACTATCTGAAGTCATAAACCACAGGGACTTGACTGACAAAACAGAAGCTTGCTGCGATGCCCACAGTACATGCAGCTCTTGCTAGCTTAGCTGGATCACTTTTTCCTCTTCCAACTCACCTTCATTATATACCTGTCTCCAGGCTGCTATTTAAAAAAAACCAAAAAAATCTTAGCCCCTGCCCAGTCACTGTGAGGAGGAAGAAAGCTGCCATTTTTGTAGGCTATGCAGCCACACACTAGGCTTGACTGTTTGAAAAGCTCCTGAGAAGCACATAGAGCAACTGTATGAATCATCTTACTTCCCTCAGCTAAGCAATTGAGAAGCAAATAGGAGCTGGATCTGAAAATCCCTTCAGATCCTGCTCCGTGGTGGTGTTCCTGGCCATTTAAAATGGCTGTCCTTAGAAGGACCTACGTTAGTGTGCTGATGGAGTCAGGAGCTGTTGCTTTAGGAAGTAATAAGCATGACCTGTCCTCATACATGCTTGAAGAGATAGAGAAGGTGCTGCCAGCAGATACTGGTAGCAACCAGTCCGAAATCAAGACTTCGGTTACCCTGACCAGCTGAGTGCAGAGCGAGAGGTGCTTAAATGGATCCTGGACTGGACCCACAGCAGCGTGCAATGATGGTCCTGATCGGTGAGTACAACGTGTGCCTTTAGGCTGTCCTGGGCTGCGCTTGAGGAGAGCCTGGTTCTTGGTCATACGGGTTCTCCCCTCTCTCTGGCTGGTTTCCCAGATAAACCTGCTTTAATCGGGTGGCGATGCTTTCCCAGGGCCTCACGATTTAGAGCGCTGCACTTCATGGCAAAGCTGCCAAACCCAGATGGCTGCTGGGTGGGGACGGGCACTGCTGGTTCTCCTTCAGCCTGATGTGGAGGTGGAAGGAGAAAGGAGGAAAGGTGAGGACTGCTGCTTGTCCCCAGCTGGCTGAGCTCCGTGGAAACCACTTGCATTTGGCCACTGGAGGGAGGTGTTCCTCCAAGAAAACCCAGCCCGGGTGCCGCATTATCGGCTAGTCCCTGGGGAATGAGATGATGACATTGATCGCTTCCTTCTGTTCCTTGTTACTCCTGGCAGCAGGGTAGCTACAATAACTTGTAATTACAAATGTATTCTCCTCGTAAATGATTTGTGCTGCGTGCTTGGCATTTTTAGGGATAATTTTCCCTTCCATTTCTTGGGAGCAGCGCACTGTTATTTTGTTGCATGTCTTCCACCGCTGTATCTGGGGTTTGCCTGTTTGTTGGGTTTCTGCCCTAAGTAGCTCTGGAAGTTCAAAACAGTATGAGGAGCCTCTCCTTCTGCTCCTTTCCTCATCCCCATCTTTTTCCTGTTTTCCTCCATCCTCCTTTCCTTTGTGTGGTCAGCTTGGGAGGAAGCAAGGGGCATTTGGTGCTTATAAACCTGATCTAGAAAGGATTCCAGGAAGAAAGTACTCGGATGTTCTGAGAACAAGGAACCTGCTGCTGCTTCTTGGGCCAGGATCCCAGATCATCTCCAGAGTAAAAGTTTGCCGCTGGAACTAGAAATCAGAATAGCACTCAGACATCTTGGGAGCTTCAGTGTTTGTCTAGCATAACCCACGGCGCCAGCCTCTGCAGTAGCTCAGCACATGGAAGCATTTTGTGCATAACCAATAAGCTGTTACATAGCTGTCCCAGGCCAATAATTAATATTGCAAGAACATAGCTGTGACCTCCCTGTGGCCTTAAGCAAGGCCCCTAGTAATGAACTGGTGATGTTCCTCATTCCGTGTGATCACAGGGAAGTCAAAGCTGCCACGATCCTTTCCACGAGCTGTTTTTTCCTTCTGCAAAGGTAAGAGGAATTGCATTAGAGTGGGTAGGGGCAAGCCTGTAGGTTGCAGTGCATCTTGTTTTCTTGTGATGGTTTCTGCATGGCGCATACTCAAATGTAATGTGTGAGAGTTGTTCTTTCCTCTGTAACTCTCCCACATGTGGTGGTGTGGCTGGTCCCTGCTGGCTTTGCTTACGAATTGAGGCTGAATTTGGTCGACTTCAGAAAACATCTGATTTCTGTCTGCAAGGCAGGCTGCAAATGGTGTCATCAGACTGTGTGACTTGGTTGGGGAAGGTGAGGAACAACAGCCACAGGGGCTCATTGGTGAAAAGCCAGATGACCCTGGGATTCCCACAAATGCTTTTTCACAGCCAGTTGCTGCCACTCAATGCCATAAATGGAGAAAATACCCTCAATTATTCATGGTCTGGCTCTAACCCGTTAGCCTCTGAGACTCTTGGCTCTAGCCTTGGCCTTTTATTACAAAGAATAAACCTCGGTTAGCAGCCAGGATTTCTGAATGACATTTTAAACCAGGTTGATACTGAAAACTTGCCAGCATAAAATCTACTGCCGTGGAAGTCTTCAGATACTTGTAAGCTGGCAAAAGGTCCTTAGCAAAAACGGTGCTATTAGTGAACAAAAGCTATTAGTAAAACGTTGCTAGTAAAGCTACTAAGTATGCTTTAGCCATTTATAAACAGTTTCTAGCAGGCATGCGTTGGTAGAGCACACACCATTTTTTGCCTTGTGGCAAGAATTTCTTCTGCCAAACATGGGGAGTTACTTTCTATGTAGGCAGTGTAACCCTAGCCATACATTCTTCTCAGGTATTAACTTTCTGGTTTCTGTCTTCTAAGCTCTTAATAATACAATTGGCTGGGGTGTACTTGTGCTGTTTGGCTTTTGTGGGGAGGGATTAAGAGAATATTGGATGCTCTGTATCTGGAGAAAATATATTCTCAGTTCTCCAGGCAAAAATATTATCCCTGGATTATATTTTTATATAAATATAATATTATTTATTATTATATTATATATTTATTATATATTGAATATATCATGGATAAAATAATAAATATATAAAATATATATCTTTAAGAAGGATAAGGCTCCAATAAGTATGTGGATGCTCTAAGATGTGGAATCTGAGAGGGAAAATCCTGCTTTAGCCCCCAAGGATGGTATTTGCACACACTTGAATTAAATTTCTCTCTGGTGTCTTCTTTCCTGTCCTTCTCTCACTGACAAATAGCATCATGAGGTGGCCAGTCTGTCCGCCACAATCCAGACTTAAGCAGAAAATATAGAAACCTACTTCTGTAACCACAACAGGCCCCATCTCTAGGAAGCTAGAGGGCATTTCCCTTCCCTCCTGTAGGTTCCAGATGTTGGTAACTCCCATTCCTTTGCTATGTTGCTTTGAGCTACAGCAGCAGCTCAGGAGTTATCTTGATACTGCTGTTTGTTCTGGGAGTGTTGACCAGGTTAGGAACTATTGGTTTACACCTATGTGAGGCCATCATGCTGCTGCTCCAGACCTGTATCAGATCTAGACTTCGCCCAGGATCCCAGATTCTCAGTATGTCACCATCATGGCAGACCTTGTCTATCATCTGACTCTTGCCAGTATTACTTGCTGTTCATAACCTTAAACCTTCTACATGTTGTCTCTTCTTTTCCAAGCAGTTTCCTTGGAAGTTCTTGGTCTGCAGTTCTTTCTGGATCTGGCTGCCCTGGCATCAGGTAACTAACTCTGAAACAATGGTTGTGACAGTGCTGGAGATCAGAGGAAAGTGTGTCAGACTAAATTTTTCTTCTTTTTGCTCTGCTTAGAGTTACAGACTGGACATATGGAAGTTCTTCAGAGACAGCAAGAATCCCAGAGCATGTGATCATCTGAATTGCTTACCCAGCATGCTTCCTGGGTATTTTCTACATAGCACTTCTGGAAACCATTTAGGATTTACTAGGGTGGAAATGTGAGGTCCTGTCAAGACCATGTTATAGTACAGGCATGTGCTGTGGGCACTGAACTTGCAAAATGATGTCAGAATAGTGTAACTCATACAGTGATGTCTGCAGACAGTCTGGAACAGCAACACATCAGAGAGCAGACCTTTAATTTTGGCAGAGGTTGTTTCACGATGTTCTTAAGTATTTGTAAAGAAGTTGTCCTTTGAATACTATGTTGTAACTAACTCCGGTTAGCACTGGTTGGGAATTCTTTTCACAAAACAATTTTTCCCTAGAGGGTGTAGGTTCATATAAAACAAAGTGTGTTTTGTTTATGGGCTTTTTTTCTTCCTGCTTAAATGGGACTGAAAATAGTTGGATAACTTTTGATGGAGTGGTTTCTTCTGCTTTCTTAGTGGTTGTAAACATTACGTAAAAGACCTGGAATTGGACAAAACAGGATTATAAAACCATATTCTAAATATGCGATCTAACAACAACGTGTATTGGTTTTCTGAGGTGGGATAGACTGGAGAGATGGGTAAATTTTTATTTTTATTTTTCCATGTGAATAGTCAAAAGTGTTGGCTGTATCTGAGGGAATCTCTGCATTTCTTAAGATCTGGGGGTTGAAGGGAAAATAAAAAATAATAAACTGTCCAAGATAACACTGTTACCCCTGGGCTGGGTGAAATTAGATTAGGGGGTCCCTGCTACTTCCCTTTCAAGCAAAGGTGTCTGTAACAAATGTGCAAACCAGGTCCACTTTGGCGCACCACTTAGAATCTTAAAATTATTTAGGTTAGAGAAGTCCTTTAAGCTCATTGAGTCCAACTGTAAACCTAGTACTTCCAAATCCATCACTGAGCTCTGTCCCTAAGTGCCACATCTATGTGTCTTTTTAAACACCTCCAGGGATGATGATTCCACCACCTCCCTGGGCAGCCTGTTCCAATGCTCGCCCACCCTTTCAGTGAAGAAATTTTCCCTAATATCCAATCTAAACCTCCCCTAGTGCAACATGAGGCTGTTTCCTCTTGTCCTGTCACTTGACAAAAGAGACCAACACCTGAGCACTTCATATTTTGGAGTGGCTTCTTTAGATGTCTGGGCAGTTCCTCAGAGCTGCAGAACTCAGCCAGGCATAAGCAGAAATCAGTGGGTGCCCTTTCCTCAAAACTAATGCACTCTTTGTCAGCTGGGAACAGAGTACAATTCCGAAGGACCTTCGACTTCAGAGCCTGCATTGAAGCAGGTGTGTCACTGCTTTCACGTTGCTGCCAAGTGGAAAGTTAATGTTCCCCTTTGTGTCCTGTGAGGCCAGGGAGAGACCAGTGGAGACACTGAAATGCTGCCGCTGCTGCTAACATATATATTCAAAGAGGGTTTAGGTAAGATGATGGGGGGGAAAGAAGTCTGTCAAAGGCTATTAAATAAACAAGGGCAGATGCAACTTCTGCTTGGGGAAGTTATATTTAAAACTGTACACTGTGTAGCTGATGCATGGAGTTTGGAAGAATGAGGTGTTAAGATGTTAAAACCATGGAAAAAATAGCTGGAAAACGCCAGCCTGATGTGAAATCCCACCTGAGGCAATCCCAGCTGCCTGTGGCACTGTTTATCTGACTACCACACATTGTTCCTGCTGCAAATGATTAATGGGATGTTTGCTCAGCTGGGGAAGGGGAGAGGAAAGTGAACTCCATGGTGAAATCAAGCCTAAAAGAGGAGATACTTCAATATCATGGCAGAAATGTAAATGCACAAAAATTGTGGCCTGATGCTGTTTGGGTTTTTGGTGGTGTTTTATTTTTAATTGCCCTACTTCTCCAAGCGTGTGTGAAATTAATGAGTGGCGCAACTGTCTTGTAAGCCAATAGTGCGACTGTACTTCAGTGACTCTGAAAAGCGACATCCCAGCAACTTGTACGGCTGAACATGCCAACAACAGTATTTCATTGATACAGACTTACGGGGTTTGGGGTTTTTGTTTGAGGTGTTTGGTTTTGGGTTTTTTTGTCTTGTTTTGGTTTTAAGTGGAAATGCACCAGCATCAGGTCCGTATGAGCCTGTAGAAGCGAGGTGGTGCGGAAGCCGGGCTGGGGCAGTGTGGAAGCTTCCGGAAGGTGGGGGGTGGCTGGGGGAGGAAGAGGGACCCGTGGCCCCTGGCCTGGAGGCGAGGGAGAGGGAGGTGGCAGGGGGTTTGCCCTGACAAGGGGGAGCTGGCATGGAGGGCAGGCCCCACAATGAGCAGGGTGGGAAGGTGGTAAGGATACACACCCAGATGTTTAGCTGCAGCCGTTTGCCCCAGTGAGTCTGAACAACTGTTTAGAAAGGGGTTTAGCTGTAACTTGTGTTCTTACTGGAAACCTAGTTTAGCCAGCGCGTAAGGTAACGGCGAGACCACCACCCTGGGTCCATCATCAGCTGTAAGGCAAGCAGGAGCTGTCTGGCGACGGAGTCGGCGTGTTTGGGAGCCACTTGCCTCCTCAAGGCAGTGAAGAACGAGCGTGGCAGTGCCAAGGCCCCGCTTGCCTGTTCTGCAAGGCACCGTGGATGTGGCGGGAGCAGGGTGCAGGGGCAGGTCCCACCTGTGAGGGATATGTGCCCGGAGGAGCCTCAGGAACGGACCCCCACAGGGCAGCACCAGGAGTCAGCCCCTGCCCCAAGGAGCTGGGTGTCGTGGCCAGGTAGGTTGGCGTGCTGAGGAAAATCCAAGCTGCGGTCTGGCCGTGAAGGGCAGTGGGACAAGCTGCAGCCAGCCTTGGAGGGGGACATAGGAGGTGGATTTTTCTGGAAGAGTTGCTTTCAGGAAACAGGGACCATGAGACAGGCAAGGCAGCAGGCAGCTGTATTCCAGCTCTCGGTGGTGGTGGGAGAGGAGCAGGCCTGACTCCCACGGCTGAGCAGGAGCACTGTGGTGTACAGCTGCTGTTGTGCAAGTAGTCAGCAGGTTTCATACAGAAACCACAGCACCTTTATCCTTAAGAGACTCTGCTGCCATTCCCATTAATTTCAGGATCAGTTTGAAACCAATTGTTTATAAAACAATCAACTAGGTTGCCAGAGTTGCCTTTTGAGTGCTTCCAGGTATTGGCAGTTTGTCTATTGCTTTATACAATCTCACCACAGATGTTATGAAAACATTCTGTCTCCTGTAACACCCCGGGTTGCACGTTCTTTCTCACGCTTGCTGGCTCTTCCTGAAGTCCCCAGCAATGCCTGCTTTGGCTAGTAAAGTACCAGAGCCTGATGAGAAAGTTTGGCTGCAGAATGCTGTGGGTTGCAGGCTCTTGGTTTCAAAGAATCCTCTCACACCGGTGAGCTGTAAGCAGAAGTAGGAAGATGTCCTAACAGGAACCAAAGCTTCAGAGCACAGGCGTGTCTGAGATTTGGGAGCCCTCTCTTGTTTTCTCTTAGATTTCCCTTGGTATGCTGGTGGTCATTAGTGAGCAGCTTGCACTTTGTTTGAGTAGTGAAGAAGCTGGTTACACTAGCTTTTATGTGATGAGAAGAAGCAGAGAGCACATCACTGATCAGACAGCTATCTTGAAGCTGGCAATTTCATGCCTAGCTATAATGGAAGCTAATTAGCTCAAGGCTGTCTCTCATCTGAGCAAGGCAACAGCAGGATTGCATTGTCTTCCTATTAGGCAATAGTCTTGCCTGACATAAAATGAGATGTCTGGCCATTCTTATAATTGCATACAGCTATTTATTTTTCACCACGGCTAGATTATCTCACTCTTTTAACAGGCAGCAAAATGGTAATGAGATCTTCTCTCCTTTTAAATTCATTGCAGGCCATGCTGAGGACTTCTATGCTCCGATAGCAAAGAGGGAGGGTAACACAGAAGTAGGGGAGGAAGCAGTCTCCATCTCTACCCTGGAATGAGCTTGGTAGGAAAGGGTATTCTGCTAGCTCCTGCCTTAATAGTGAAGTCTCTAGGATAACTGTTTCCTACTCAACCCTTCATTCTCTTGAACTAAGAGAACTTCTGTCACATGCTCCTGTTTGTAACGTCAGGACCTTGTAAGAACTTCACAGTACTGCTAGCATTTCTGTGCCATGTAAACACAATCCTAACTCTATCCTTAATGTGTTAGTCTCTACCTGCCCGTCCTCTTCTGTGTGTGGTCGTGCTAGAATTCAGCATTAACACTAACAGTTGCTTACAGGGGCAGAACTACAGTCGGGGATGTAATTGGTTTCTGATATGCAGAGATATTTCACATAAGGATAAGAGCCCAGGACCAGAAGGGTGGAGAGTATGGCATGTTTCAGGATCCTGGAAGGCTTGCAGTGCGTATGGCTGCTGTTATCAGACTCCATCAGTAAAGCAAAGCCTGCCTCACTGGAAATAAAAGATTATGGTCAGGATCGATGCAAGGACAAATAAAAGCTTGTTAAAACTGTAAAGATCACCTGTTTATAATGGACTAACTGGTGGCAGAAGCAGAGAATGCCTTGATTGTCTGGTTAGATGGCAAGAGGGAGTATATTTCATATAATCATCATAGAATAGTTTGGAAGAAACCCTTAAAAGTCATCTAGTCCAACTCCCCTGCAATGAGCAGGAACATCTTCAATGCGATGAGGTTGCTCAGAGCCCCGTACAACCTTGCCTTGAATGTTTCCAGGGATGGGGCATCTACCACCACTCTGGGCAACCTGGTCCAGTGTTTCACTACTCTCACAAAAATTTCTTTATATCTAGTCTAAATCTATCCTCTTTTTATGAGGTTTTAAAACCATTACCACCTGTCTTATTGCAACAGGCCCTACTAAAAAGTCTGTCCCCATCCTTCTTATAAGCCCCTTTATTTGTATCATTGACTCTAAGCCTGCCAAGATAACAGTGCTGCTGTGAGACAAGCTGAGGGGAACAGCCCAGCATGCTACGTCAGCTTTAGGGTTATCCAGAATTTAGGCAGGAAGTGTTTGAAGAGCATAGTATACAGTAATGAATGGAAAGTGTGGATGCACTACCTTTTGTTGTTGTTGTAGAGTTACTTACAAGTACAGTGAGGGTTGGGGCAAGAAATGCTGAGGCTGAAGTTTGCCCAGTCCTCAGGAATGGATGAAGGCTGGTGTTGACAGGATTAGCTTCAGTATCATCTTGTTCATGGGAATGAAATGAGACACAAGAATGAAGGGTAAGTAGCTGCGCAAGGAGGTTCTAGTTTAGGAAAACTGCCAGTGGAAATTCTTAATATATGGCTAAATTTAGGTTACCTTTGGGATGGGATAGATTTAAGGACACTTCTTACCCCTGAATTCTAAGAAAAATGTAACACCGGAAAAAGAAACAATGTTTTCATTTAGGGTGAAATGGGTTGAGAAGGCCAAGCTATTGATTGGCTTAAGTTTAGACAGTAAATATAAAACATTCTGGTGCCAGCTGGGTACAAGGTACTAGAAAAACCTTTGACTGCGATCTCAGCACCCTGGTACAGCAATGCTTCAGAACTGTGCACAGAACAACCAGCAGCTATGGTCAACCTACTGCCAGTACTTTGTTACTTGGTCAGGGGAGACAAAAGTTGTCCGATGCTTTCCTAGGCCTAGGCTCTGTCATAGCATGGTGTCAGTGAAGTTACAGCAAGCTGTAGGATCCTGCTGAATGTAGTTCTTTATATTACCCATGGAAGTCTTTTCGTATATTAGAGCAACTCACGTTCTCCTCATTTTTCTTGCAAACCCTGACACCACATTATAACTGCTGAGACCCTGTGTTTTCTAAATAACACCCTTGAATGCTGCTGTTTTCTTGGTCTACTTGGGCAGACCTTGAGGGCACAATAAGAACTGGTCATGGCCCATACTACTTTTCCAAAAGCAAAACCTAACCCAAGCTATACCTCCAGTGTTCGAGATAGTTTGCTGTTGCAGGCTCAGCAGCAAATAAAGCACAAGCCCAGGAGCCCTAGCTGCAACAGTTGTTGTCCACTTGTGCAAATTTCTGGGATTCATCATCAAAAGGATCTCCCAGTTACTTCCTATCTATAATCCTAGCTTTAATCGAAGGCTGCTGAGATACTGTGTCCCTGAAAGTAATCACGGCTTGGAGGAGCCTTCTGGCATGCAGTCACAGCTGACTTTTGGAAACCTACATGCAGGAGACTGACTGAAACTTTGATGCTTATATTTTGGAAAAAGAAGTATAAATCCAATCTGAACCCTGGAGTTCACTTAACACTGAAATAGGCCTCCCTGCAAGCTCAGCAGGAGCCACTGGGTCTTTGCCACAACAGCCTCATTATGTCTGCAAGCCTTCTGGTAATTGCAGTAGAAGCTGTTTATTACTACCTCCTAATGCTAGTCTAAACTGTGGTCTGCTAAAGCCCGATGGTCTCAAAATGGTGGTAGTTCATAGGATGTGACTGTATACCCTTTGGGATGTGTCTGTGAATGCATCTTGTTGAGTAATTTTATTCCTAATTCTTACCTTTTAGTGAGAGCAGAGTCATAAGGCTGCTTTGAAGCTTGGCACAGGCAAGGGGACCCTAAACAGAGCTGCTTGGTGTCTTGCCACCAGAGCCAAGCACAGGATTTGGGCTGGGATTAAGATTTATTGTTCTGCTTTGCCTTGCCTACAGGGCAAGAATAAGGGCTGGTTCCAAGAAGGGCCAATGGATGTTTATGTTTCAGTCAGGACAACTTGAGGTGAGGCTAGCATTGGGCAGCATTCAGGACAGCTGGGGCCTAAAAGGGGTTTTGGTGATCTATTCAGGGTTTGTAATATTAAGAGAAAGGCTGATGAAGGTTTCGGCAAATGCATGAGACTTAATGTGGGAAGTGGTTGCTGGACTAGGTTTAAAACTAAGATGAGGAAAGAATGATTATTAAGGATTGACTTAACAGTGAGCTCTGTAGGATATGCAGTGTTCAGATGAAGACTTGTACCAGTAGCTACCCTTGAGAGAAGAGACAGCAGGCAATCTAGAGTCCTCACGAGACCTTCAGTATATTCTTTGTGCCAACATGAGCCTGAATGACTGGAAAATTCTCTTGCCATAAACTTCATAGTATTCAGCTCCAGATAGACCAAGATCACAACTGAATACTGCACTCTTAACATCTCATCCTAGAATCCCATGCATTTCTTTAGCCACTAAAGAGCCCTTCCTACTTGTTCCTACATGATTCCCATTAAATACTCAACAGAGAAGAGCTTGTCATGATCTAAGGTTTACCCTCAGCCACAGGCCGATCTGATCTGATCTTTGTGTGGAATTTGCACCAGAACAGCTTAGATGGAGTGCCAGAGCCATCAGCTGCTGATCTTGTTGTCACCATTGTTCTGCAGTTGGGACCTGGAACTGTTCTTTCGTGAGTCATACAACGTATTAAAGTGCTGATTCTACTCCTTGGAAATCCAGAATCATGCTAGGTAATAACTCATAAATGTATTTGTTCTTGTGTCATTCCAAAGACACAATGATATTTTGGGATAAATCAGTTTTCCGTTTTTTCAAATGTCATTGCATTGTCTTTTAGCAGTTGTTTCCCTTTCAGATTTTTTTTTTTTTGCCTTCCTCACCTCTCCCAGCCCTAATCCTTCTCAAACTAGGGACCTGAAGAAAAATGAATGTGAAGGCAGTGTTTTTATGTGGGATAAAATATCCCATTTTATCCCATATTTAGTTGCAGAACTACCAGCGTCAAATGTTCCGATCTCTTAAAAATCCAGGGAGTGGGGTGCTTTGGCAGGAATCTATCTTTTCTCATCCCCTAAAGTTCTCCAACTTCATTAGGTCTTGGAAAGAAGAACGAATTTTGAAGGCCTTTGTGGAAGTTGCTTTGATATGGAAGGGGCTCAAGTTCCTCTGATCTGTGTGTATGAGGATTTCTTTCTTGGAATCAGTTCCTCAGACCCATGTGGCAGATAACCTTGTTGTCTTAGTGCACTAACACTCCTTTCCAAAATGCTCCAAGGGGGGTTGTTTCAGTTTAAGAGAAAGAGAAGGAGGAGGAGGGAGTTTCCCTTGCACTTGCCAAGGTAAAAGGCAAGCCTCTTCTGAAGCTATGGCCAGCCTCTATTACCCTTGGGTGCTTCTTGTCATCACCTGCTATTACCAGAGAGTTTATGAACTTTTTCAATGGCTCATTTCACACTAAAGTGTCCATGTTCCTTCTAGAGCCTGCTGCTTACCGGCTCCATCCCAAACGTAAAGGCATGGGAGGGATTCTCAGAGCTCCAAACTTTACTCTAGTCATAAACTCTCAGCATACTACATTAAATTCTGCCACCCGCTTCAATCAGGGAATGCAGGGTGCCTCTCAGCAAGAGAAGATGAGAAGCTGGTCTAATTGGGATATCCAAAGATGTGGACTTAATTAGGCAATTTTGTTTGTCTCACCCAGGGATAAGAGGAATCACTGCAAATAGCCAATGGAAGGTTTTATGAGAACAGTTAAATATCTTCTGTCACTTCTTGTGCTTTCCCACACAGGTTGAAGCTCTTCAGACTACTTTCAACTGATGCCAGGCTTTTTTATCATTTACAAGTGCTGCTTCCATCACCCCTTCAGCAGCCTTGTGCCTCATACTGTTCTACTTTGCTGTTTTCCCATGGGGACTGTGGATTTCCCACATAGTGGAGAGTGCCAAACTGTTGTTTTGGTCAGATACCTCATCTAAAGGTGATGTGATTCCCAAACTCTCATCATCCCAGAAAAATTCAAAGGTTATATCATCTTTCAGAGAGACAAACAAACTTGCTTTCTTTTGTCATTTCTTCTTTCTTGCAATAAGCTGCAATCACTTTTTTTGTTTAAAAGAAACAATTTTTTTGTTTCTTATTGAAATGTCTACAATGTTTTTGTGAAAATTAATAAAATCTGGAATTAAAAGAATGAAGGGGGTGTGCACTGCAGATTTTTTAAATTTTCAGTAACTGAAAATCATCAAAAGTAGTATGTCACATGTTGCCCCTCATCTCCAAAAAACCTGATTTCTTGTCTAGCATCTCTGTGTATGTAGAATGCCTTATCCTTTCCCCTCTCTAATGTTAAGATTTATAGACTGCCTTCCTGGCTGCTAGCCTTTCCTCCATTGAAGAAAAATAAAACCAGAAATAAATAAATTCACAGTACTAAGGCTTTTCAGTTGCCAAAACTAATTAATCATTTGAACATAGGCACAAACTCTGATAAGATACGGACTGCAGCATTCAGCCCATTCCAAAAATTTTTGTTTAGTTACTGCACTTACTCCATTGGGAAAAAATTCTATTTAAGCCAAAAACTGGTGGGTCATTTCCCAACTAACATTTTCATAGTGATATCAGAGTTGTTACCTACCAGATCCCTGTGTGACAGAGCTGTGGCTGTTTGGGAGCATTATTCTGTTGCTCTGTATTTAGTTCACGTCTCACCATTTGAAGTGTTTCTCCTATCTTTCTGCTTCCTCATCATTTACAGCTCTATAAAAATCCCCAGCCTATATCCTGGGACCCAGTAAATATTTAGCTGTCTTTTAAATCTAGTACTCAAACACTTGTGATAAATAAACCAACATATTTATATAAACTATCTCATTCTCCTAATACGTGCTCCCTAAATTAACTTATATTGCATGTGTTAGTGTTAGTACGTGTATTTGTATTCCTGCTTTTCTGTAATAGCCTTTCAGGAATTTTGAAGAAATTGTAAGTCTCTATGTCTATCAAACTTCCAAAATTATTTTTCCAAAATATCTTCGTTAAACACATAAATATAAGTTCAATTTTTAGAGATATGGTATGAACAATCTGTGACCCACAGTAAGCCGCTTGGTTTATTTAATTACTTTTTTGCTAATAACATTTAGCTTCCTTACTTCTGATCTAATGTGGTATTCACTCTTCAGCAACCGTTTATCCTGGCATACTTTGGATTTAGCTAAATAAGGATGCATTTTCTTTTATGGTCAGGGAGCTTCTGTGAAAACTGGTATCCAAAATGGCTCCCTTGAGGTCTGACTTTGGTGGTAGTGGGGAGAGAGACAGAGGTAGTGGCAAGAAGGGAAGGAGCCATAAAATTTAAAGAACCATTTAAGAACTTTCTTTCAAGAGCCAAGAGTTCCCCAAAGTAAACTTCATCTCTCTAGCTTTAGGAACGTATCTTAGGTGCCTAAATTAATAGCCTAGTCACAGCTGAAAAACCGGTCTAAACTGAGAGCTGAGCCCTTCAGTAGCTGCTGAAGAGAGGCTCAGGTTATAGATTAGGGGCACTACTACAGGGCTATTCATATCTCTCCATCCATTGCCTGTGGAACCCGAACATGGGCAACTCTTTTATACTTAGCATGCACAGTTACCCTGCCCTTTGATTAATCTCAAAGTTAACTGATTCTTTCAAGCTTCAACTCTTGAGTAAGATCTGGAATGTCTCTTGGGCTATGCTTATTGCAAACACATGTTGGGGTGTAGACCACATCTGTGGTGGGGATGGGGGGAAAAAAATGGTATGTGGAAACTTCTCTCTCCACTCCACCCTCTTTGTCACTGATCCATCTCCATGGTTTAACATTTGTGAGCTGAAGAATCTGTTCCCCAGGCCCTATTTCTGGCTCACTCTGCAAGTTATTCCATTTAACAGGCCTTGCCAAAAGTGGTTGATGCTAGCATGAGGGAAAAGTCTAATGGCTTTCAGCTACAGTATTCACATTAAATGCCTGCTATGGAGCTGACATTCAGTGTAATGATGGCTGAACTGGGATGTTCTCATCTCATTCGGTAGAACCTGCTCTTACTGAGGTGTCACATCCTTCCCACAGTGGCAACACATGCCATGAAAGGGTTGAAGATCTGCAGATCTTCCCTATTTACAGGATTATCTGGCAAATGATTTTGCTTTGCTGACTATACTAGAGATGTGCTGTTTCCACTTCACTGAAACCAGCAGATCCCAGACTACTAGGGTTTTTTTTTTGTTTTATTTTGCATTGTGGTTGGCTTGGATGTAGGAAATTCAGGTAAAATATCAATCATGTTGTCTGTGACACCAGACAGGCAAGGCTATTTCAAGCACTATCAAGTAACAATTGTGAGGAGACTCCAGAATTCCTTGCTGACAGCAGGCCGTTGGCCATGTTGGTTAAAATCAGATAAGTGTGTTAGAAAGCCATGAGAATTCATTGCTGTGAAGCAGAAAGATAGGGGTGGGAACAAGTTCACATAAGCACCACTAATGTCTCAGTTTCCAGACTCTTGAAAGCCTGGGCACTCATAGTAGAAATCCAAGAGGCAGTTTCAGTGATAATACATAAGGTGGGAGTGGTAGGTGGCTCTGCCATGCCACTGCTCTCCACATCACTAAGGTGAGCACAGTGTCAGCATGCGATGGTGAAAGAGGGATGAATGTTACAGCTACTGTACGTTCTATAAATGTAACTAGTTCATGATTACTTCATAAACACATAGTTAGTTCCCACCTAAATCAACAACTAAACACATTTGTTCAGCTCCTTCCCCACTGTGCATTACAGTAGCTTTCTGAGCATCTGATTTCTGGAAACTGCACTTTTCCCAGCAACCCTGGGACAAAGGTGAGCAATTCTGCTGCTCTGGTAGGGTCTAGATCTCTTTTCCTAGCTGCTGGCCCATGAAAGGGCAGAAGAGTCAAGCTTTGCTTCTGAGATCATTAGCAGACCACAATTCTGATCAGTTGTGGCTGGACAATAATGCCAGACTTCATTAGAGATTTCATCCTTTCAAAATTCCCCAGGAGCCAAGCAAGGATAAAACCAGTATCTACCAGAGTCAATAATCAACATGTAGGCTTCTGGCAACAACATGCAGAATGAGGTACATCCTGGTGCTGCTCCCTAATATTCCCCATTAACAGCCCACAGGCATCCTGTGGAAGGAAATACAGCAGACCAAAGGCCGGGGAACAGACAAAACAGGAAAGGGACAAGCACTCAAGACCCCTTGCAAATGAACCTGATTTATTAAAATGCATCCCACCTTCAGTCAGAAGCTTTATCAAGTGCCCTCCTGACCCTTTGTCCCTCTGCCTCTGTGCTTTGAGCCTGTTTGCCCTGTATGCTGCCCAGCTGTGAGTGCTGCCTTAGCGTTTGTAACCACCACCATCCCATTTTATCCAAATTGCTTGTTCTTTGACTGAATCTTTTTCTTATGCTCCTTCAATTGAGCCAGCTGAATTTTGCTAGGTCTCCTGTAACTACTTCTTTTTTCTGGTCTCAGTGAGTTAGGGAATGGAGGAGTTTGCCTTCTTTTTGTCATTTCTCTAACTCCTTCCAAGCAGCTGGAATTTATTTTAATAAAGTTCATTTCAATAGAGCCTGGAGCCATAATACATGAGGCTGTGATCTCAGAAGTGCTCATAAATTAAGTAGGGTCAGCTCTGGTCGATGCATGCATAGGAGATCTCCAAGGACACCCTGTGTGCTGATCGGCCCATGCCAATGGTATAGCAACTGCCAGACACTGTCTGCCCAGTAGGCTGTCTCTTTCAGTATGCGATCTCTAGCCACTGCCAAATACTTCAGACGAAGACGTATTATCCCTGTGGTGGGCAAGTTATTCTTGACTGATCATAATTTCCTTCTAGACCTTTGTGGCATGAAGCTGTTGCTCTGCTGTCTCACATGTGCAAGGGTAATTGTGGGGCAGTGGACCCTAGCTGCTTACACACTGCCTGGACCACTCTCTGACACTCAGACCAAAGGTGTTCTTGTAGGCTGCCAGGCGATCAGCCCCATTCAAACTTCACTGCCTGTCCTGAAGGATGAATGTACCACAGAGATATCTCGACTTCATGAGGGAAGTAGCCAGCTTGAACATACCCTCTGCAATCTAGATAGATAGATAGATAGACAGATACCCTGAATCTAGATGGTAAGTGTGCTTTTAAAAGATATACAGTCTTATCATAAAGACTCCAAAAGATGGTGACCTCCACCATTATGCTGTTGTACTTCTAGCTGCCCAGAAATTACATCTTATTTAAATAGGATGGAATTTGTCTTGTTGAACTTCCAACTATTGCTCACATTATGTCTTTGTCAGAAAGACTGAAATGCCTGCCTGCTTCGCCTGCCTGCTTGCCTCCTCCCTCCTGTTAAACGCTCTTCTGTGTGTAAATCTCTATATTCAGCAATTATGTCACCTCTAAAACTTCCCTTCTGTAAGCTGAATTAATTGAATAGAATTAGCTTTACATTCAAAGTCTTGTCTTCCAGTTCCTGTGGTCCCTACTACAGATAGTCTCACTCAGCAATAAAGCCTGTGTGCTTTGAAATCCAGCAGTGTGTTTTTAATTCTGATTACAATAAAATCCACTGATTAACAGTAAAATAATCCTTTAGGCTATGTTTGACAGTAGTAGTTCTTCATTAGTGAACCTACTATTTTAACCTTTCCCCTCCCAAGTCAAGGAAGCTTCTGAAAATACTAAGCATTTTTTTTCTAGTAAATGTTAACTGCTTTCCTACTACCTTGACCTTGACTTGGTGGTTGAAGTCAACGATGAGGCATGATCTCTTTTCTGGAATAAGACAATGTGGAAAGAGTGCCCCTGAAAGAGCAGGAAGGTCTCCAGGTCAGTAACTTTCAAAAGCTGTCCTGTGACCTTCCCACTGTAGAGGGATCTACCAAGCTCAGAGGAACCCTCTTCCCTTCTTTTATAGTCTCCGGTGGTGTTGAGTGAGATAGGACTATTTGTTTTCTTTCTCTTGTTTTTCTAGTCCCTTTTCCTCTTGCCATAATGTGTTAGTTCACCAGCCATGGAATTAGAGTTTGCACAGAGCTATTATTCACTGAAAGATTACATTCTTACATTCTTAGCACTGCTCTGCTTCCCACTTCTCTTTCTTTCAATTTCTTGATGCCTTTTCTTTTTATTTTTCTTTTTTTCCTTTTTTCCTTTTTTTTTTGCTTTGTTTCAGGATGATCTCAATACAATTCTAAAGCAGAAGCAGCAAGCTAGAGCCAAATGCCTGTTACAGCAGGCATTAGGTGGGCTTTTCCCATTGACAAAACTGCTAACATTTCTCATTTCTGACCAGGGGTTCTTTTTGCTTAGGTGTTTTTTTTTCAGTCTAGAGTGAGAATCTGCTACCTGGCTGGACTGCTGAGTGTTTCAGTTTTTATTGTTTTGAACGTGAAACACGTCAACAATAGCTTCTAGATAACAAACAGGCAGATGATAATCTCCAAGTCTCACTTGACTATGGGTTTGTTGGGTATCTGAATCTGAGTCTTTAAACAGGCTGTGACAAAACACACCATTTGTTGGTGTCATCAGTTAGCTTCATCATCTTCTGACTGTCTATGATTGTCATCATCTGAGTAATGTTGCTTGCGTGGCATAGTAGGAGTGACAAATAGTTTGGGTCTGGACACCAGTGATGATGCGTGCTCCTGAAGTTTTGGCTGAGCAATGACAAAAATTCAGCCAGATTTTTTTGTTTGTTTGTTTTGCTTGTTGCTGACTGGATTTACTCTGTAAGGGCTGTGTTTTATTTTCTTCCTGCAACAAAGAAGATACTCCTCAGCATACAGCCTGTGTTTCATTTATAATTTTTCCCAAGTTCAGTTTCCAGGGCCTGCTGCACACACCTGTATATCCAGTATCTCTTGTATTTTGTGCTGTCCAGTATCAGGAGGCTGTCACTGAGGTTTCCAAGGCAGCCTTATCTGATTTCAGGTATGCTACAGGAGCCTTCTCAGTAGCTATTAGGTGCAATGGATGACTGGGTTAAAGCGGCAGAGACTGTTACACTATTTAAATGGTTGACATAGGAGAAAGGTATACTTCATTGAGTTAAACCAAATGGAGAGCGGGGAGAAATTTAATCAGAAGTTCTAGACATGCAGTGAGAAGGAAATTTCAAACAGTTTTTCTTTCTCTTTTGCAGAAACGAATATAATTCTGTAATAACATGTGATGTGTTGTGTGAATGGGCATGGATGTGAGTGTCTCTGCTTCAGAGTGTATCTCCATAATGTTCTACAGATATTTTTTTTTGTTTCCTTGTTTGTTCTGGCCATTTCATTCCATTATTCTGCTGAGCCAGTAAATAGTAATCCATGTATTGTTTTCCAGACCACAATAAAATAGCTTATCCTGGATCACTGGACACTGCTTGATGGAGGCGTAGCATCCACTGTTTTGAGATTTACCACCTCTTGAGATTAGGAAGAGCTGGAAAAGGAAGAAAGAATGTGGTATCAGTACTAATAACATAAATGATAGTTTTGGGGTGATACAGAAAAGTCATTGGCATAAACTAGATCTAGGGGCCTCCCCTATGACAGAGTGCACCAACAGGGTCTGCAACCTTCCCCCCCTTCCCAGCAAGAGCTTTGGCTGCCTGTGCCCCTGGCTAGCTCTGGTATGTGCAGCTGTAAACTGGGGTTAGGCTGCTGTGAAACCAGCAGTGTGAGATCTGTGCGGAGCCTTGTCAGGGGTCTCCCATCTGGAGAGACCTGGAAGAGTGTTTGGGAGCCACTTTTAAACTCATGCTCCTCGTCCTTACTTGAGCTACACTACCAATACAGCTGTGCCTGACCATACTCCATGGTCCCTGGCCCAGTGGCTTGAACTGACAGCTTGACTTCACACCCAACTTGCTTTTGTGGACTTGTCTGGTAACTGCTGGACTGAGGCTGACCCTGGTTAGAGTCACTGGACCTGCTCCGCTTCCTTGCTCATGTACTGTAGGCCTGCAGTCTTGTGGGTGAGGGCACTGCCCTGCCTGCCCTGCTGTCACCCTCATCCCCTTGCAGAGCAGTCCTCCCTTGCTGCTCTGACACCCTGCATCTGGCAAAGCTACAAGTGAGATATGCAGGGCATCCCTGGCTTGTACTACTAAAACCTTTACAACATCACATACCACAAAGCATTTTTGGAATGCATCAGAGTCGTTAAATGCTTGATTTGGAATAGTAATCACCTCCTTTCTATAAAGGCAAGATATTTTGGTACTATCAATTTAGCTGTTCAAGGTTGAAGGAGAAGGAAAAGCCTACATAATAGATGAGAGGAAACTTTTAAAGACAAGATAGGCTTTACATACATAATATCACAACTTCAGAGTCCACTAGCTAGCACTAGTAGCACATGATTTATTCCAAAATAGTTCAGTGTGCTAATGTATTTTGAAACATCATCTGTGCCTTTTGTGGGATCTTGAAATATATTAGGTTTATGGAAAGTTAGTTAACAGCAGTCCCAGCCTCAACGGATTAATGAACTACAGACTACATTTATACAGGTCCAAACTATACAATAGGTACAGTGTCTCACACCGCCCTGGACATGTATCATGGGGTTCTGCACCACACACAGTTTTCAAATAGGACATCTTTATATTTTTTGTTTCCAGTCTAATCAAAGGTGCTGACAGCACTTCAGAGATCTTGCAGTTCATCTGAGAGAAGCCTTTACCACATTCCAGCAAGCAATAGGAATTGCTCTGGTCATATTCCATGTGTGCTGGGCTAAGCTTATTTTACCATAGCCTTTAGGCGAGTGTTTTCCAGCTGCTCCTTTGTTTTCTGACCAAAGAGACTGAAAACAGGGTGAAATAAAAACATCTTACAGACCACTGGAGGAGATACAGGGAGGCTATGTGAGGAAGGATTTTCTGGCTGTGATTCTATTTCTTGCTTCTAAAGCCCTTGCCACATTCTGCATTCCACCCAATTGCCCAGATTCAGATGCTAGCACTGCTGGGGCAGTCTGTGGGTCCTTTTCCAATCAGCAAATGGAGCAGCTTGCTGGCTGGGGATGACTGACTCATTGCCTAGAGATTCTCTTGGCTGCAAAGAGTTCCCACCGCACTGACTGAATGGACTTTGCTCACAGTAACAGGTCCTGACTTCTAAGATGAAGACAGTAAGGAAGGCAGAGTACAACCAACCAGATGGACCCCAGACTTCCCAACATGTAAGTATCCTAAACTATGGGAAAAACTCATCCACGCTTCTTGAAGTCTCCACAATCCATTCTTTGTGTCCTCTTCCAAGGCAGAACAGACAGGAACTAAATGAGACAACAATCAGCCTGTATATTTAATTAGCACAATGTCCCTTGAGTGGCCTGTTGCTTTTAGGCATAGATGTAATGTGCTGTGTATGACATCCGCGTCTTCCGTTTCTGTACGCTATTTCATCCATTCCCCTTTGGTCATTGGGAGATTATCCTCTAGATTAAAACAGGACTGGGGAAAAGTACTGATGGGATTTCAAAGGTACAGCCTAATAAATCTTGCTAATGCTTGGGGAAAGACACAGCATTTTGTCTGCCTCTTTGCCCCATCCCCCCTCATGCAGCAGAAGCTGGGTGAATTGTTCCAGGTGACTGCAATTAGAAGGTCCATGCTTGTGTCTACAAAGTAGGCCTAAGTACCAAGAACGTGAACTTAGAAGTTTTAAATTCCCTACAGAAGCTGTAGGACTAGCAACTCAAGAAACAGTTAGAAGTGCATCACTGAAGAAGAAAATTCATTATGTAGTGAGTATTGCACTTGTGCAACATTGTCAACAGAGCCATAGTAAGATATCCAGGCACTTGAGATACCTCCCAGTTCACCAAACCTGCTTGTCTTACTACATCTGCACTGCTACAGAACCTCAGCTGTTCCCCAGGGCAGTAGCATTAGTTAGCAGAGCATGAACATGTATGTTCCCTACTTGGTGCCTCCTTGCCCTGGCCTTGTAATTTGTCCTGGCCTTGTAATATAAGCCTCATATCAAAGGCCTTCAGGATTTCCTTGCTTTTTCTTTGTTCCTCTTGAAAAGATGGCACCCATTGAACTTTGTGCAATGCCTGCAGTAGGTACATAGCTATATTCTAACTTGTTTTCTGATAATCTCCCTCGTAGCTGTTGGGACTGCTTAAGAGTGGGGTCATCTGTCTGTGGGACAGTATTCCACGCGTCTTAAGAGAGAACTCATATCATTAAAATAATTTTACTATGCCATGTTCTGATCCCCATCTACAGGGCAATCACACCAGGCTCTTTTGTCTTCAAGTCTAATGATCTGGGATCAAAGCAGCTCAGATTCATCCTGCTCCTGTAAATTACCTACACTCAGCCAATGCTCAGCAGTCTAGTTCATTCAGTCAAACTTCATTTGGACATGGGGGTAGCACAGCAGCTCCTGATTCAAACATAGCTGTACTCTAATATGGTCTACATATCCACCTATCAGCAATGGCCCGTCCTATAATATGGTGTAAATTGCTCCACTACTTTTCTTATCTAGTTCCTTTGTTCCTGGTCACATTTCAAAAACACGGTTTCTTAAACTCTGATCCCACTTCTCAGTTACTGCCATTTCTGTTTCAGGGAGTAGCCTGCATTGTCATAAGGAGCTGCTGATAACTCAAGGGGAAGCTTACTCAAAACTTTCATTTAGAAACCAGTAAAATACGATTGATAGTTTTGCTTCCCCTGTGTATGAGGAAGAGTTAACAATTTCAGGACAGTAAAAACTGTTTCTAACTGAGACTGCAGCCCTTTCAGACTGAATGTTCTTCCTTGACAGGTATTTGGATGGGAGGACTTAAAGAGGCTTCCAAGCAGTAATTTGGAGGTAAGTATTAACTAGTGGTTAATACTTTATTACAGTGCTAGAGGGCACTGTACTGTTGAAGGTGCTGTTTATGGATCAAATATAATAGCTAGGAGCTAGACAGTTCAATGGCTTGAGATTCCTTTGCACTTTTTGTTAGAGAGACATGTTAATCCTGACAGTGTTGTAACTCATAATAATTACACTCTTCCTGTCTCAGATATGCTGTGTTTAATTCTTTGTTGTCCTGACCTGTGGATTGCTTTCTTCTGAAGATGTGCAAGAAAATGTAAACTGCTGCCATTCTGGATTGAAAAACATTCTGCATGCAGTTTACACGAGGGCAAATGCCTACACGTTGTTCAGGCAACATAAATTCTGTTATGTCTGGAAGACCATTAGCATTTGCTTGTATAAGTACAACTGTAGGCAGCAGCGCTCCATAAAAATGGTCTTCTATCCAGTTACATCAGCTTTACAGTTCATAGATAAGGATGAAATGTACTTCTAACTGCTGTCAGTTCAGATAAACAGAACTTAAACCCCTTTTTACAGAATGCCACCAGTTGTCTTCTAACGCTGTCACAAAGCTGGTGTCCATCTCTGTGACTTTAAATAGTTGTCACTGTGTGCACTTCACTGTTTTATGTTTCTCTGGGAAAAATTGCTTGTTTCATCTCTGCTGCTGGACTTTTAAACTGAAAATAAGAAATAGTGTCACTATCTGAAAAATTCATACCTTATCTACAAAGTTCTTACTTTTTGCATGGTTTGTTCACAGGCTTTTCATTAAAACGCTTCATACACAAAACATCTGTATGTTTTTCTAAAATATTATGATAGTTTTGTTTTTTAATCAGAATTCAATTTCAAAGTTAAACATTAATTTTCACTTCTGAAAATCTGTTCTGATTTTTTTATTCTCACTTTCGTTTTTTCTTACTAGAAAGGGAAAAAAGGAAGCTGGGAATTTTACCGGCTTTTTGAAAATATTTGTAATTATTAAATTTCCTACAAGTATTTTTATTCTTCAAGTTTTGAAACCCCATGTTTTCACTTAGAACTGTCTCTTAAAGTAACTTGACTAGTTCTTTTTTTGAACTTCAATCACTGTTTATAATGGAAGTTCTTCCTGTATATACAAAACGTGAGGAAAACTAAGTTATTGCTGTTTCTGGCTGATGCCATTACCTGAAATATCAGTCCCAGACGGTGATATCATGACAGCAAGCAAGTCCTGAATGATGAACAGTCTGTGTTTTTACATGACCCCAATTAGAAATGCACATGCTTAACAGATCTGTGAAATCTACTGTCCAGATCTGTTTCAATGGGAGAAAGTGCCCTGGGAAAGTGCTTTCTGACAGTAAGTAGGCTGTGGGTTTGGACTTGGGTTACTATCCAAGTGCAGTGAAGGGACAGCATGCAACTGATGGTCAGGGAGAATTGAAACTGAGGGTAGGCACCAACAGAGTAGATGCTGCTATAAAAACAACTAAATTTCATTGCAATTTTCTTTTTTATTCTCCAAATTGTAGGAATTAACTCTGAAGAGGGAAGATCACGATGGATACCCGAGCTCTTTTCAGTGTCCTTTCCTGCCCTATAGAATATGGCTTCTTTTCCCACCTTGCATATATGTGCCTGCAATTCCCATCTTACACGTTCCCAGATGCCTGTTTTGAGTGCAATTTCTGCTTGGCAGTGAACTGCTATTTTTCCTGCTTCACCTCCCATCCCCCAGCTCATGTTCTGAGCAGCTGTGAGGTGGGTTGATCCTTCCTGGAAAAATATCTAGCTGTTGGTCTGTCCTAGGAAGAGAGTTATCTATCCATGCTGCTCTGCATCCCATGCTTCTTTCTTCTTCCTTCCCTTCCCTTTCCCATCTCAGCTTCCCTTTTTTACTCCCCTGCTGCTGCCTCATAAATTATAGTTCTCTCATTTTAATCTCCACCCCACCCCACCCCTGCCTCCATCTTAATGGATTGAAGACATCAGAATTATGTAGCAAATTATTCTGAGCCCTAAGAATTCTTTTGAGAAGTGGCTGGGAATTTTTGACACATTGGAGTCTTCTGGGGATATTTTATGAGTGTACTGGGTTTGATTAAAATGGCAGCTCATATCAGGATAGAAAGAAAGACTCCAGCACTGTCTGACAGTCACCTGGAAGGTAGAAAAGGAACTTGAAGCTAGATTTACAACATTTCAGGAAGTTTCTTCCAGGCTGCATGCATCTCCATCTCCAAAATATGAGAAATTTTAAAGATGTCCACATACCAGAAAATGTTTACTTTACTAGCCTTTGCACATCTGCGATTAGTTTATAAGGGTTTAATTTTGATCTTAGCTCCTTTTCCTACAGTATGCTGAAGTATTTGAGTTGGGTTGTTGTTTTTTGTTTTGTTTTGTGACACTGTCAGTGGCTAAAATCTTAATGCACAAAATCTTTCTTATAGGAGATCTTATCATTTTGTATTGCAGCAGAAAGGACAGACTTGGGTGCTACAAGATCTTGCAAAGCTGCAAAACTACTGGACTAAGTTAGCGAAGTTTTTTGCTCATAAGAAAGCCTTAGGTAAGAGTGACTGCAAATGCTCCTCATTAATGGATATGTGTTCCTGCTTTTCTGGCTTACTCAGTCCCCTTACAGCACAGTCACATACTCCTGGGTGCCACTTCTGGTCTAGGCTTTACCCTTTTTTCAAAATGTTGATTAAGTATGGGACGGTGGCCAGCACACAGGGAAGCAGTGTAATGGCTGAAAGTGGGAAACAGCCAATTAAAGGATCAAAGTCAGGGAAATTAAGCCTTGAGAGGAAAGGGCACAAACTGGGCGGGTCTGGGAAGAGCAAGATAATAGTGGCCCTCAGGGGAGACACCAGAGTAGGAAACGGGACTAAAGTCAAAGAAGTGGAGGGCAAAACACAACTGCTCTCCCTTGAAGGGATTGTCTAAGATGGCAAAGAAGCAGCACAGGAAGAGAGAAAGGGAATAACTGTAATACATACAATGATTTGTTTAGCTACTACACTCTCAGTGGGGCCTACCTATAAGCAGGGCTGTGCAAGAAGACCTTCTAGTGCGGTTGGCAGCTGAGTAAGCTGCCAGTGAGCACTCCCACTTTGCTTCACAGCAGCCTCCTGGCACCACTGCACTGCTACTCTCTCATCCTCCTTGCTGCCAGCGCCTGGGTCATTCCTTCCCCTAGTTCCTCAAAAGCCCCTGCCATCTGACCTCTACTCCTGGACTAATTCTTACTAATAGTCTTACAAACAGACCTGCTTTTGACAAGCTAGACCCTTGTTTTTAATGCCTTGACTATATGTAGTTTGTGACCCTGTCTAACTAAACCAAGTATACTTGGTGCAGCACAGCAGTAAGAACTTTCATACTTCAAACTACACTTACTCTGCTTAAGTCAACACGAGGTGACTTGAACAGCACTGAAATAGGACATTCTAAAGATAAAATAAAAGTGTCCTTCCTGCTTGAGCCTTACTAAGCCTTTTATTTTAGGAGTGAGCTCATATCGTGCATAGACTGAAGTTGCCCAGGAGACACTTCTGTTGTAATAGGTTTTTAATGAAAAATGAGATGTTTACAAAACAGAGAAAATACTGAAATGTTTGTTTGCGTTGATTTTTCCCCCTGATTCATTTTAAATGGCAATATGCAAAGCAAAGTAATTTTTCTTGTATGTCACACTGTTTCATTAAGGCACTAACAGAAGACACTTGATCTAGAAATGAAGATAAGTTGCTTCAATCAGTACTAAGTAGCAGGTGCCCTTAGTGATTAAATGTAATAGAGTATTTCCATTATTCTATTAAGCTTTATGTCAGCAGTTGTCATAGTTCCTCTCATATCCTGAAATACTGTGAAAACATGTTCAGAACAACATTTCAGAATCTTGGAATGAATGCTTTCTTTAAGTAAGGAATATGAGGATTTTCACTTCATAAAAAAATCTTTAAAATTTGTGTTTGGTCTATACCAGATTAAAATCCAGGAATTTTCATATTTCCTTTTCCTGTGAAGGATAGTATTAGGTTTGATAGTATGATGTATTGCTGACACAGTGTAGGTGCTGCTCTGCTTCTTATTGCATTATTTGTGAAGAGCACAAAAGCATCTTTCTGCTGAGTAGTGTGCTCTTGCCTGCCCTTTGGTGCTTCTCACATATATTAAGGGTGTTGGGGAAAAAACCCAATACCATAAACCCATTACACAGCAAGCGAATTTATTATAGAATCATAGAATCATTTAGGTTGGAGAAGACCTTTAAGATCATCAAGTCCAACTGTTAACCCAGGACTGCCAAGTCCATCACTAAATCATGTCCCTAAGTGCCACATCTCCATGTCTTTTAAATACCTCCAGGGATGGTGATGCCACCACCTCTCTGGGCAGCTTGTTCCAATGCTTGACCATCCTTTCAGTGAAAAAAAATTCTCTAATATCCAATCTAAACCTCCCCTGGCACAACTTGAGTCTGTTTCCTGTTGTCCTGTTGCTTGTCACTTGGGAGAAGAGATTGATACCCACCTTGCTACAACCTCCTTTCAGGTAGTTGTAGAGAGCAATAATGTCTCCCCTCAGCCTCCTTTCCTCCACACTAAACAACCCCAGTTCCCTCAGCTGATTCTCATTAGGCTTGTGCTCCAGACCCTTCACCAGCCTCATTGCCCTTCTCTTGACATGCTCCAGCACCTCTACGTCCTGCTGCAGTGAGGGGCCCAAAACTGAACACAGCAGTCAAGGTGCGGCCTCACCAGTGCTGAGTACAGGGGGACCATCACCCCCCTAGTCCTGCTGTCCACACTGTTTTGGATACAAGCCAGGATGCTGTTGGCCTTCTTGGCCACCTGGGCACACTGCTGGCCCATGTTCAGTCAGCTGTCAGCCAGCACCCCCAGGCCCTTTTCCACCAGACAGCTCTCCAGCCGCTCTGCCCCCAGCCCGTAGCACTGTGTGGGGCTGGTGTGACCCACGTGAAGGACCCGGCACTTCTTGTTGAACCTCATACAATCAGCCTCAGCCCACTGGTCCAGCCTGTCCAGATCCCTCTACAGAGTCTTCCCATGCTCGAGCAGATCAACATTCCCACCCAGCTTGGTGTCATCTGCAAACTTACTGAGGGCGCACTCGATGCCCTCGCCCAGGTCATTGATAAAGGTATTAAACAGCACTGGTCCCAGTACTGAGCCCTGGGGAACACACTTGTGACTGACACCCAGCTGGATGTAACTCCATTCACCACCACTGTTTGGACTTGGCCATCCAGCCAGTTTTTTACCCAGCGAAGACTACACCCATCCAAGCCATGAGCAGCCAGTTTGTTTCTCCAGGAGAATGCTGTAGGAAATGTTGTTAAACATTTTACTGAAGTCTAGGCAGACAACATCTACAGCCTTTCCCTCATCCCCTAAGTGGGTCACCTGGTTATAGAAGGAGATCAGGTTAGTCAAGCAGGACCTGCCTTATAGCAGCAGATACAGAAAGAGAAAAGCAATGGAAAAAATACTTGACTAATGATTAGGTCAGTACCCTGGGCTTTTAGCTGCCATTTAAATTTAAATATGCACTGCAACATGAGGTAAATAGGCCAAATGAGTCTACAGAGAGCCTTGGTAACATGCAGCCTGAGACACTCATAGTAACATACCTTTACAAATGACTATGGCCTGGCTTCTCGTGGACAGCTGCTGGGAGTGACTAGCCTATATCACACACTCCTGCACAAAGCGTTGTGTGGAACAAAGTAAAACTGTAAAAGCTGATATAACTGTAAATACCTTAACGTGGGTTATTAAGGCAACAGCAAGGGGGCTCATGCTTAATGCATTGAGCTCTCTCGGTCCTCTCATTCACATAATTTCTATATTTAGGTTTGACAGTATCTTTTCTGAGTGTATATTACATTACAGAAGTTGACAACTGTAGAATTCCAAGTCTGACAACCTTGTAAGTTAATAATGGACTTTTTTTCTCAAAGTAACCAGGAAGGCGGCATACACAATGACTTATCTACTTAATTGAAATCTGAGGAGTTAAGTTCTGTTTTTATTTCTGTCAGCACAATCCCAGTGAAGTCAATCATATGGAACCAAGTGTGCAATTCAATTCTAAATTGTTTGTTATATTCAATATGCCTGTTTCCACACGGGGTGGGATCCTACCAATCCAAACTGAAATAATTTAACTTCTTTCTCAGCCAAGCTTTCACTGATTTAAAAAAAACCCCACATATTTTTCCTGACAACTGGTGCAAGATGGGTGAGATCGCAATTGTGTAGGAAACAGGGGTGGGGTATGTACCCTCTCCCACAGCCTAGCCTCTTGCAAAGTGGCAAAGAAGTGGGGAAGGCTTGTGATAAGCCATGGAACTCCTTTTGATTCATCTGCTACCAAAATAGTAATGTGAGTCTGTTAATTTAGATATATATCTAAGGGCCTGGTTCTGGTTTGGCTCACATCAACTGTTTGTTATACTAATGTGTAATATATACGTTGCCAATTTTGAGATAACAAACAGCTCTAGTTCAGCGTCCATTCTGGCTGCATTACTGTTCTAAGAGACACACTCTTTGCCCAGAAATAGTGATAGAAACCCACAGGCTGTGGGCAGGAAAAATGGCATTCTTCTCAAATCTCCAGCTAGGCCCATGGTCACTGAGATCAAATAGATATGCTGGTGGGATCCTGCTGCTGTTCCACGTATTCAAAACAAAAAGGCAAATTTAGTGGCCATCTGGTGTCAGGAATAAGCCCAGCTCCTTACATTCTGCCTGGCCCCATCTGAGGATCCTGGCCCACATGCTGTCAGGCAAGTCCTGACTTACCTGCAGTACTGAGGAGTCCTCAGGGTACATTCTGCCGGCATCAAGTGTCAGCATTCATCTCTGGCAGTGAGTTTTGATTTATGCAGTCTGTGGCAGAAAAAGCTCCATAAGCAAACCAAAGGTATACCTCACCTTCCTAAGTCTGATGAAAGCCTCATGGATGCATGAGCCTCTCAGGCCACAAAACAGGGAAAGAAACTTAAGCCAGATTCCCATATTCTCAGGAGGTGGCTTTCCTGGTGGACCATCAGGAAGAAGGTAGTACTATAGAAGGTCTAGTCTCAAAACACACGTATGCTTCTGGCCTGAATGCAGGATGATGAAGACCATGCTTTTTGCAAAAAGTCATACACCAGCTAAGGTCAAAAGGGACATCTGGATGTCATCCAGTCCAGTGCCTCCCCCCCGCCCCCCCCCCGCCCCCCCCCCCAGACAAAACAGAGTCAACTTTATTTAGATTACTCAGGGCTTTGTATCCACTCTCATGTTGAATATCTCTGAGAATGGAGATTCCTTTGCTTCTTGGTGAACCTATGCCAGTGTTTAACTCCCCCATTACATATTTTTTTACCCTGATAAGTAGCAGGAATTTCTCATTTTGCAACTTGTTTCCTTCACCTCTCAGACTGTCACCGTGTACCTATGAGGGAAGTCTAGCTCAGTTTCATCTATGGATTCCCGTATATAATCAAAGACAGCAATAATATTTTCCCCTAACCTCCTATTATGGCGAAAAAACCCAGCTCTTCCAGCCTTTGCTTGGTTGTCAAGTGCTCTGGCTCTCCTCTTGGTTAATGTGGCCTCTGTTGGACTTGCAGCAGTATGTCAATATCCCTCTTATGCTGGGGTCCCAAAACTGACACAGTACTGCAAGTGTAGTCGCATTAGTGCTGAAAAGAAGACAATAATAACCCCTGACTAGCTGGCTCCACTCTTTCTGATACAGCACAGTACATGGTTGGTTGCATGCAAAGGTATGTTGGTGGCTCATGCTAGATTTGTCATCCATTAGAACCCCTAGGCCCTTTTCTGCAAAGTTGATTTCTATCCAGCTGGTGCTCACCGGGTAAAAAAATTCCCTGGCTGTGGTCAGGAGAAATGGCATTGACTGAAATATAGATTCTTAAACTGCTTCTCTTGCATGGGATCATCCTGTAACAGCTCCAGGACTTCAAATTTGTCTTTCTTGAAACTCCTTCAGGTTCATCTCAACCCATTTTTCCAGCCTGTTAGTGTCCCCAGTATTGATCACTAGGTGCCACTAGTCACCACGCACAACAGTTTGAGCCTGGAGGTTCCTCCTGTTTTCCAATTACTTCATAGTCTACTTGTTCAAACCAAATCTCATCACTTTGACAATGAGGATACGATGGGAGACTGTATCAAAGACACTTCTGTACTCAAGGTAAAACAATATTCCCCATTGTCCTCTCATCCACACGTAAAGTATAGAATTTGCTAAAAAATGGTCACTTCATGATGAAATCCAGACACCAGTCCTCAGGGAGAAGTGCTGAGCATGTTCTCAGTGTTCCCCAGCTTCTGCCCTCCCTCCAGAGGTCTTCCATGCATAAGATCAGTTCCAGTTCATAACTTCATTCTTCCAGGACCCAAAGCTATACACTAGTTTCCCATGCAAAGCTCAGCTTCCGCATGCTTTCCTTCTCATGGCATTAAGAAAGATGCCAAGTACTTGGGAAAGTGTGTCCCAAACCACAGTTGCACATAGGAAGTCTCCTTTTGGCCTCACTTGATAGGGCTTCATTTCCATCCAGTATCTGCACATAATGTGAAGATGATAATGACCTTCAGTGGGGAAAGCATGAATGCTCTGTGTCAACCTGATAATCCCAGTTTATCTTGCACACACTACTAAAGGCGTTTATCCCTCCACCTATTTATGCCCTAGCATCCTGATGTCTCTCTTCTATTTGTCTCTAATGTACTAATCGGTGTGATCTTTGGAAAACACATTCAATTATCATTATTACCAAAGAGCCTGGAGATGCTGATGAAGTTCATGGTGCTGCTATAGCAGATGGTATCCAAGCATACTTTACCCAGACATTTTTTAGCTAAATAAGACAAAGGAAAGGCAAGGTGAAAATAGAGAGTAGTGAAGAAACTTGCACAATATTATTCAAATCAGGAGCAGAACCAGGATCCAGGGATTTAAAAATCTATCTGACCACATGCTAGACCACAGTTTCTGTAAACACACCATGGTTGTTGTCCACATACCTGTGTTGCTAGTCCATGCCACAGAATGCCTTTTCTATTCCTTTAATTCCTCATCAGTGCCCCAAAGTTACCCAGCTCTTCCTAACAGCTACCAAACATAAGATCAAATAAATCATCTCACAGGAACACAGAGGTGGTGTGAATAAATCTTAATCCTTGCTTTTGCAGGCATTTCTAGAACCCAGGTCCTATGCATACCAAACTTTCTCTGAGTCCTTTTGTTTGCCTCCCTAGACTTCCAAGTTAAGATTCAATGCTGTGTATCTCCATGCTATAAATATCATAATTGTCCACTGGTCTCAGGAGAAGCCGATTGTGAAAATGCATGGAGTCTCCAATCTTTGACAGGCCAAATCTTCCTTCATTACCTGCAGAAGAATAGCTTCTCTTGCTGGTCTTGCAGGTTCATTTTTCTTCCCTTTCAAAATTTAAATTACAATATTCTGCCAAAATTTCCCTCAAGAAAAGATTAAAATATTTCTGGCACAGTTTATTAATCTGAGGAGTTTTGCTAAGGCGTGCCCTCCAGATATCTTTCTGTTTCCCCTGCACAATCACCCTGGATGTGGCAATAAATACAGCCTGTGTTCAGCCACTGAATTAGTGCCCATGAAACCCTGGGTAAGGGGAGCTGGAGTGCTGGTGCTGCATGTTTACTCTGAGTTGTGGGTTTGGATTCTGCAGGACCTGGAGGTGGACCCTGGCTGGAGAAAAAATGACCCAAGAACATGCTGCTGCTGCCGCCACAACCTTAAGGGGCAGGAAAACAAAAGCAAGGAGGAGCCCAGGCTGGCCTTGAAATGCTGAGTGGGCCTTTCGGAAGGAAAGGAGAGGATGAGTTGATTGGATTGTTTAAACAGCTGCAGTGAATCAGCAGCTCTCTTCCCCTGCCCTCCCCTTGCTGCACAGCAGCCCCCTCTGTGCCAAGTAAAACAGAGTAATCCCAGAAAGTGCAATCTACCGCCGTGCAGCCGAATGGCGTTGCAGGACAGAACCAGCCCACAAACTCGAGAGAAAGGAAAGAGGTGTTTTCAGATGAGGTATGAAGCTGATGTGACAGTAGATCTCTTAACAGGAGCTGCAAAGAAGATTTGTACCAGCGGCAATGGAGAACAGGAGAAAAAATAGAGAGGGCAACACAGAAAAAGGAAAGGGCCAAACTTAACTTTGGTGTAAGGAGACACAACTGAGCATTATAATCACAGTGAAAGCTCCTTTCAGTTACAGCAGGATGAAATGTGCTGTGGCTACTGCTGCCATCTGGAACTTGTGGTTCCTGCTTTAGCTGGTTAGCCTGACCAGCTAACAAGCTGCTGCTAGCTAATGTGGCAGCAGCTAGCTTCTTTGTCCTGAGTCAGTAGAGCTCTCTAGGAACTTGCAGCCTCTGGAGCCTCAGGCCACAGCCAGAAAGTTCGGAAGCTTGTAAGAATCACATAAAGAGGGAGCTTGTGGGCTGCTGTCCCACGTAGATCAAAGCTGT
Organism: Falco peregrinus; assembly: GCF_023634155.1. Lineage (NCBI taxonomy): Eukaryota > Metazoa > Chordata > Aves > Falconiformes > Falconidae > Falco > Falco peregrinus. The sequence goes on from NC_073721.1 coordinate 85,351,815, forward strand.
GTTTTGAGAACCCCAAATACAAGGATCCATAGGAAATTGGTGCAAGAAACAGGTGAGTGAGCATTGCTAATACTCAATATACAGTAGCACTCAGTTTATTGCCACAAAGCATCTAATCTTCACCCTGCCCCCCTTCCCAACCGCTCAGCTCAGCTTTTTGTCTGGCTGCTGCAAAATCTGTTAGGCCAGTGCCCACTTAAGGATGGTTATTGCAGGGAGTGCAGTTAGAGTCTTTGTAATTGCTCAGCTGATGGTGTAATGGCCTCTCTGAGGATTCAGCCCAGCAACAGTAATGATACAGCTGGCCTGTCTTGCCTGATGGGATCATTTCCACTTTATTACAACTGTGATTTTCAGCTCAATAATTTCAGAGTATTTTTAGACCCTTTGAGATGCAAAAAATGTGCTGAATTTGCAATGTCAGCTTTTTTTGTTTTGTTTTTGTTCCCTCTTAACTGGTGACCAGGAGAAAAATAAATTTTTGAGCAAAGTCAGGCAGGGATCCCCCACTTCAGCTTTCTTCCTGCACCCGTTCCAGAAGAGAAGGGAGCTCTCAGCAAGCTGCTGAAAGAGGTCAATATGTTTCTGGGGATAAACTGGTGCCCAAGCATAAAAGTGGAGTGTCAGCAGAGACCACCTACCATTCTGTCACCTTATGGAAAAAATGTCCCACAGAGAGGTGAGGGGTGAACTTGTTCATTTAAAATCAGACCATGAGAATCTCTGACTAGAAAACTGTAGGAAACAACATAGTCCTAATTGTCACCACCAGCAGTCATCCTTTGCAACCTCCAGTTGCTAGAACCACCTCAACAGCCCTGTCCTTCTTTCAGGTAATTTGTCTCCCATGAGTCCCCAAAAGAAAAAGCAAATGATTGCCCCTTGGCAGCTCCCAGAAGACATGTCCTCCTTCTGGCACATGATAGAGCATGACAGCTCTAACCTGTTTCTCTTGCACCTGTTTGACATGGGATAAAACCATGCCCTGCTACATCTAGGGGAGGGGGATGCAGCTCTGAAAGGCTGCTTCTCCTTTGACATGTACAGACCAGCAAGGGCTACCCTGTCAATGCCATTTCTGTGTATGTCTGCTTTGTGTTCTGGTATTAAAGCCCAGAACCTCAGGCATCTATTGGATTTTGTTCAAATGCTTTATTGGATTTTATGAACCTCATATACACCAGATAAACCATAGGAGACATGTCCTGGTGATATCCACAATAACCAATTAAAATCCCAGCCATGATTTAACTCCATTTTCAATGAACTATGGAGACACCGCTCTCTTCTCTATAGGGTGAGCAGAGATCTCATTAACTACATTTAATTGAGAGTGGCAGCTAGTGGATTTTATACATTAGGGAGCACTTCTTTAGACATCGCATCTTTCAAATGCATACACTGAAAAATTATAATGAATCCCATGATCGATACAGAATCATCTTTCTTGTTTCTAGTGTTGCTTCAGTTCCAAGGTTCCTTGAATAAATGGGCTTCAGTTAATAAAATTCAAATTTTCTTCACCCTACAATATTTTTTCCAAATTGACTCTTACTCTTTCCTCTTTCTTTTGGCATCATCATCATAATCAATTGGCCCTTCATAATTACCTAAAAATTTATTTTTTCCCTGTGCTTCATTTTGTGGATTTCAAAGCTTTCAGGAGGTGCAGGCAATAGTTTTTAAGTGTATGATATTATTTCTGTTTTAGAGAGAGAATTTAAAGGAAAGCATGGTTAGGTGTTTCTCATGCTGTATGGCATACAGGAAGGCAGTGGTTAGGCTGTGAACCAAGCTTTGAAGCCACAGGACACAGAGCATAACACTAACAATAAAACATCTTTCCTCCATAATTCATGGAGATTCCAGAGAAGGTGTGTGAGCTCCTTCATGTTATTGAGTGAAAGAACCCACCAAGAATGTCATTTGAGGTCAATAATCCACAGAATGCAATAAAAAGGTAGTGGGAAGATCAGCCATATGGCACGTGTGCTCATACACATGCGTACACATACGCGCACCCACATACACAAGTTTTCCCGTACTCTGCTGTGACTTAACTCCTTACACCACCTTCCCTTGAAAACTGTATGAATGGCAAAGTGTGTGAGAAGACAGTATGTTAGAGACTGTTTAAGGTGGTGACAGCCTTTCTTCAATGAGCTGTGGTAACCCAGTTAATTCTACAAGAGTCAATCACTGCTTTGGTCACTTAGTACACAGTCTTTAGAGAATCATATTCATCATTGTAGGTCAGCTTCACCCTGTGGAATATCTCTTCTTAGGGATGTTAATTCCCTTTTGAGCATTGATAGCTTTGTAAAGGTAGTTACATACTTCTTCAGGTCTTTAAGTCCTATTTTGATGTACGTTCAGAGCTTTGAAAACATCTGCTTTCTGACTGAAATGCTTCAGGCTTGGTCAGTGTTTAAAGTTCTATTGTTTTGGAAAGTTTGAAGAAGTTATTTTGTTTGTGTTTTTGGGTCAGAAGCAAATGATTATGTCTGCTTGAGTCTAGCGACAGTAATAACAGTATCCCACTGGAGATGTGCAGGTAGCAGATTCCACCTAGCAGGGAAAGGTTGAGAGCAGGAGGGCCAAGCTGCCCCTTCTGCCTCTCTGACTGGTCCTCTCTGTCCTCACTTCTTGCCACCACCAGATCAGTGACAGAATGTGCAGCTTGTGCTTTTGAGAGGCTGGAGACAGGGTGGCTCCCTGGCAGGAGAGAGGTGTGAAGCAGCTGCCAGGCTTTAATGCCATCAGCTCAGAGGCTAATTGTTTGCATAGCTTTGCCTTTCCCAGTGATCTTCCCCTGTGTCTTGTGTTCCTCATGTGGTTTCCATTAAGGTCAGGGTGGGGGAAGGGAAGCATGTGAATTATTGCAGTATTTACTCTCACTTATCATGTCAAAGCTTGGAGTGCTCTGTCCTACAGAGGCTGCAGAGAGTTGCAAGCAATGCACAAGGGTGGTGCTTGAGTGTTAACTGCACTGACTGAAAGGCAGAAATCTCCCTCTCCTATCCCTTCACCACAAGACCCTGACTATCTCCTTTTCTTACTGCAAGCTGCACAATAAGGAAGACAAAGTTGACTCAAAAGTGTGTGAGAACTAGATCCTCCATCCAGCTGAAAAGAGCATGACAATTTGAACAAAGTGGTAATCCATGGAATATAGCTACTATTTCCAGGTGGGAGGGATTGGGACTGCCAGCACAGCCAGCATGAGCTCATCCACAACAGGGCAAGGGACTGATCTCCCTCTGTCTCCCCCTCTTTGTGTGTGTTGTGTGGCTTGTCTAAGAACCAAACTGCTCAGTCTCTCTCCTGAGAGACTTTTTCTCTGGCAATTGGTCAACCTCTTGGAGTATCTCAGTTGTCATCTGGTCCCTTCTTTTGCATTCTATAAAATTAACGAACTCTCCACATGTAAAATTACTTTCAGGTAGTCCAAGTAAGGTTTTATTTCTCTCCCTTTTCCTTTTTTCCTTTCTGTGGGTGGGTATTCCTTGCCTTTAACACCCGTGGTAAGGGTAACTGGCAAAGCAAGTTGAAGTGTGGCACTATGTCCCTGCTGATTGGTCTCTATTTTTTACTGGAGATGCAGCAGTTGCTGGAGTTGGGAGGATAGTCCTCTCTTAGGATGGGGTCTGATGATCCTTTTCTTATATGTGGCTCCAAAGTGTGCACCTCTTCTGGTGTTTTGAATATCCTCTTCTGCTAGGTAGATTCCGTATTAGGAAAGGGTAATGGATATAGGTCAGAGACCCAGAGCAGCTTGATACTGATAGATGTTAAGAACAGAAAAGCTTGAAAGGGAGATGGTTACAGCTTGACCGCTCCTGCCAGGGTTTCCCTAGACAAATGCCCCATCCTCCTCATGCTTTGTCTTTTCTTTGATGGATGAAAGGGCAACATTACATGTATGGAGTAATTTTCTTTCTGTTACATGAATAGGTTTCTGTTGGGGGCTCAACAACTTGCATGAAAGAAAAAGCTGTCCAGAGTAAAGATGATAACAAGAAGGAAAAAGCACATCAAGTGAAAGCTCTCCCCTTTGACAGAGACACCTGAAGAAGTGGTCTTACACAGTCTTTGTGTATATTACAAACCTCTGTAACACAGGGGTTGTTCCTAAAGAGGAGGCTATTTGTCTCACTCCAGCTTCCTCAGGGGATAGTTTACAATGGGGCAGTTCATAAACTGGCCTATCTCTATACAGGCCAAGAAGGAGAGAGAAGGAAAATCAAGGAGTGGAAGGCAGAAAAGTTCAACTTCTAGAATCTGCACGGACTAGAAATGAATCATGAGGCAGGCACAGCTCCAGCACTAACCTATAAATTGACAGCTTTGTATCATGAACTGCACCTTGTGACGTCAGGAACATCCTGACATTTCCTTTGGAGACTGTTAGGCAAGTCTTCACACTCTAAAGCTAGAGTGGTGCAGTCCTCTGTACAAAGATTAACCTAGAAGCTATTTACAAAAACAGCAGCAAGCCCAGAGCAAACTGGGGCTACAGGTCTGGAGTGCACCTGGGACTGGGCACAGCAGTGGTTGTATGTTGTGCAATGGTTGTATGCTGGGATATGAGTACAGGTGAGGTCAGAAGCAGGTGTATCACCCATAGATTGTACCTGTAGGTGTCAAAGCCAGCTGGAAGCTGAAACTATCAGCATTTTCAGCCTGTTCATGGTGTTGGTTTCCAACTGAACTGATCTCATATTCTTAATGTTTTCAGTAGAACTATGATCCTCAAGGCAATAGCACCCACATGCCCTGTTTTGCTTGGTGAAAATAAGTGTGTGTGTAAAAAGCAATCTGCTGTAAACAGCTTTAGCTGTAAAGGAGAGCAGGCTGGTCACCAACAGGCAGCAGGACAGTGCAGAGTACTGAAGGGGTAGAAGCCAGGATGCCTAGGTCCCAGTCTCAGGTCTGATTGTGTGAAATTGCTTGGTTTTTTCAAATAAAGATGCTTACATGCTTCCCTAATAGCCTAACATCAGTCATACCTCATAAAAACCATTGCTAAAAATACATAATTCTGTGAAAATCTGTTTTCAGTTAACATTACAGCTCTGAAAAGCAAATTAATGAAACAAACTAATTGCCACATTGGACTGGTGATGTGGGGCTTTCTGCAATTCTCTCAAGATTGACAGGGTTCTCTGATGTATGATAAAATGTAAGCAGCTTTCAAAGATTTTCTCACAGTGGGAGCATTTATAACAATATTATCTCCCATGGAGTATCTGGTATCTGCTAAGTCCCAAGCTCACACTGCAGTTTTACTTCATCACAAGATGGATGCACTTGGAAGGTTTTCTCTCCTATACCAGCCACTGATTTTTTCTGAACTTGTACAAGCTGCATAATTTGGGGCTAGAAACCCCTCTTCTGTTTGGTTTAAACTGGCTGGCAGACTCCAAGTTTTGCTGGGATGGTAAAGGGACAAAAGGAGAACTGGGTTTCTTATGCCTTGTTTCCTTAGTCAACCAGGCTAAAAACAGCTTTGAATGAAAAATTCCAACCAGCTCCAGTCACTACTTGGCATACCATCAAAAGTTGCTCCCTTGCTGTAGAGAAATAGGGCTTCATGAAGCTTAAAGAATGGGCTGTAGTCTATACTGTTATGTAGGCTGTGTTGTCTCAGATTTCTATCTGTCAGGGTCACCAACAGTAGGATAAAATGACAATAGTAACGGGATTTTCTGAGAATATTTCTGAGTCTGTATTAGTGTGCTGGGGTGGAAGTGGGAGGGCATGAAAGGGGCAATTTTAGGGATTTTAATCTTCCTGAATACATAGAAAAACACCTGCAATTTGTTAGCAAGTCAGAAAAGGTGGACTAGCAGTTCTGACATTTCCAGGAAGGTTAGGAATGAAACCCATAACTAATCCAGTTTGTGAGGAGGATGTGGCGATGGTTTGACAAGGGCTGGGCATGTGCATTTCAGTATGAGATTCTGCAGCAATCCCAAATTCCAGCAGCAAAGCCTTGCATGTGTCTCACACATGATGCGTCTTCCTCCTGCATCTCCTGATGAAGATTTACTTGGTAAAGGAGAATCTCAGAGATGAGATGTTTGCTTGCAGGTCCAAGCTTTTGTAGGAAAGAGTTCTCTGCACATCATTAGTCTGTGGTGAGCGGAGTGAGCTAACCCTACTGGCATCTCAGTCCTTTTCCAGTAACCACTCAATACATAGATGGGATTATTTTGCCATTCACCAAAGTTTCTTGTATGTGGAAGCAGAGTTACTGCATTTTAAGGGGCAGTCTAGCATTATCCCCAGACCAGGCTCCCTGACTAAATACTGATCAGGCCAGGAGGGGCTCTGGTGCAGAGACAGCTGTTCTGGAGAACATGTTGCAGCCTCTTCCCAGTACCTTCGAGAAAGCACCAGTCAGGCAGATTGCAGGCTGCTGGGGGGCTCTAATAGGGATGGAAGATCACTGGCTTGCTGCAAATCAATTACATGCAGATATAGCCACCATTTCTAGGTGGTAGGCGTGCTTGAAGAGATCCTACAACTTAGTCCTACTTAAGAAGAAATATAAAACCTTATGCTTAAGTGAGGAGTTTTCCATTTAATGATAGACCATTGATTTCTGAGGGAAACACTCTAGTTGTTCCTCACTAAATCTTTTCTCTTTCACGCGTACTGGAATTTTCAAAGATAGTGAACCTCTCAATGAATTTAGAGATCATCATTACAAGACATAGATCTGTATGGCATAACCTGCCCAAGTAGACATCAGGCAAATTTCTTCCATCCCAGTCTTTACCACCACATGCTACATAGGGTTTTGAGTGACTCTTGTGGGATGTTGAAAGCTTGATCAACTTCTCTGGGTCACTTTAAGTCTGTGAGACTGCCACTATGCCAGTAAGTTTTAGCTGTAGTTTTTTAAGTTGTTCTTTCTGTTTTCTAGAATTAGGAAATCTATCCACATTTTTGTTAAAGGGACTCCTCCCTGTCTTTTTTAGCCAGTAGAACTCAGATTCACATTGTCCTTAGGAAAGGCTAACTATTCTATTCCTTCCTTTTGGAGCAATGCACTCTCACTGGAATCCAATCTATATGCAATGTCTCTGAATTATAATTTAGGATTTTTCTTGTGCAAGGTTCCTGTGTTATAAACTTGCTTCGAAGAGAAACATTGTGTGTTAAGGCAAAAATGAGATAAGCATCTATAGCCAGGGAAAACTGAAAGAATTTTGGATGGAGAAAAATATTATTTTTCTGTGAATCTCTAAAGCTTTCCTGAAAAAATTTCAAGCCATTCCAATGCCACTTTAATCTGTCGGTCCTGGAGAATTGTGCAGTCAGCTGCTTTATAAGTTGTTCGAAGCAAGGAAGACTGTATCTTTCTCTGTGCTTCAGAGACACTCGTGCCAGCTCTCTCCCATCTTCTTGTTACAGTTGTATATGGGCTGAAACAGAGTCTGTGTATTCACTAGCTATCAGAAACAGAAGTTTCAAGCCTCCTGTTGCCAAATCCAAGATGTCGTGAAACATTCAGCAGCCAGGGAGGCAGTGGAAGCGTGAAACAGCATTTCACCTCTAGGGCTTTGGGATTAGGTTTTGACAAGGTCATGCCAGTCCCAGAACAGGGTCAGTCTGTGTGCATTGGCTGAACTGAGGCACTGTGCACAGGGGGTTTTGGGGCTCTGAACTATAGCAGTGAAACTTGTAGGGACCTGAAATGCCTAAGCTGAGCTGAAGAAGGAATGATTAGTCTCTGATTCAGATGGGCACCACATTGAAACCACCCTTCCCTTTCTTTCATTTGCAATGATGCGAAGTTTTAAATGAGAGTCCAGGGCGCCCCAGCTCCCGGGTGGACTTACAGCAGGTGCTGGCTCAATTCTGCATGCACTTTACAGTATTCTGGCCCAAGAAACAGTTTTGCTGTTTGGATACTAATCTGATGTCTTGGCCATCTGAGTGCTTCATGAGCAGTTACCGGCAAGGCTCACAGGCTTTGGTCTACGAGCACAGCCTGTGGAGGCACTGCCTTCTTTCCTGGGTTCAGTTCCCTGCTGCTTCCTCCAGGCCTCCCTCGACAATCCTACTGTGGCTTCCATAGGGAATCTCATTGCTCCCAACCTGTTTTGCTGCAGCTCCCATTAGAATAAATATTCTAAAGGCACTTCCTTCAGAGAAGCCTTCTCCTTTGCAGTTGCCCTCAGCACTTGCAAAGTCTCCCCTCCTCATGCATACTCACAGGACTTCCTTTTCATTCATTTCCTTTATTTGAGGGAACAGCTGGACAACTCCAGCTGCTTCCCTCCACGAGCAGTTTTGGAAATGAGGTGATAACCTCAGTCCTTCTTGAGCCTTGAGGTTAGCTGGGGGAGGGTTGCAGACTGAATTAAGAGTCTGCAAAATATTTGAGGTTAAGGGCAGAGAGGTTGAGAACCAGTGGAATTTTCCATCTCGCCTGGGCTGTATCCCTTTCACCCTGTGCTGCTTGTCAAGCCTCAAGGGCACACAGCTTGCCTACTTTTTTCCAATTATTGTAATCCTTTGGTAGTGTTAAAATGGGAAGCCTTCTAATTAAATCTGGAGTCTTGCACATGAATTATCCCTTAAGGGCCAGCAGGAAGCACTGTCAGAGGAGCAGCACATGCCGAGGCAGGGCAGGGGCATTACTGAAAGATGATTTTACTCAAGTGCAACTCCTTTGGACTTCTCTCAGAGCACTGGTGTTGAGGAAAGGATTTGCAGGGCTACTTGCAGTGGAGCATAGGAAGGTTAAAAGAGGTTTCTTTCCTTGTGTATGTCCAAATGGGAAATAAAATTCACAGCCACGGAAATGAGCAATGTGCATCTGATCTACACTTAGAAAAGACGAAGAGCAGTCAGCAGCCTTATTAAAGCATTGGGTCTTCTGCTTTGATTCTTGTTCTGTATGTGAAGAGGCAGTGATTAGCAAGGTTCAAAGAAAACCATAGTAAGGATGAAGTAAGTAGTTTTGAAGACACCTTAAATATATATATCTAAGATGTCACCAAAAATAGAGGAAGAATGTGATTTGCTGTGTGTTTGGATGTTTCTGACAGCTGTCAAAAATGTATTTCATCTTCTAGAAGTGTAAGGGGTGGCATCATCTGTCAGGTAATATCCTGCAGCTCTCCCATATACACTCATTTCTGGAGCAGCATGAGATCTGGAAGCTGTTTTGCACAATCTAATGCCCTGCCCCTTCTTAAGGCTACGGTCACTACAGTTGCTGTCAGGTTTCAGATGCTGTGGTAGCATTCTGTTGTCCCCAATGCCTTGAGCAGCAGCCACCCCATCTGTCCAGGCTGTTCTCTTTTGGGAGCCAGCCTCCAGATGACTAGCGATAGCAAGAATCTGCCTGGAGCAACTTCAGCCAAGCTGAAAGTAGCCTGCTTTTTTCCATGACTGTGGAGATGTGTGAGGGAGGTCTACCCTGGTTACTTACTTGTCAAAAAAAGTATAACAAATGGCAGCATTGACTGCCCTTTATGAGGGCAGTGAGTGACTAGACAATATTTTCCTGTGGTACATCACCGTTGGATTGTTACTCTTAAGTGGTCAATGAAAAGTAGCTGAGAAAGCAAGCCATCTACATTTGCAATGTGGGGAAATTAGATAGTGGGCTGCAAATTAAAATATCCCTTTCTGTGGCTTTCTGGAATGTTCCTCAGCAAACATTAAGGGGAGGACAGTCTGTCTGTTTTGTCACCCCTCTTACCCCATTTTTTGAGAATCTGGGATAAATGTTTGTGTTCGTACAGCAGAAGAGTACAGGATTTAAGAGTGGTGCTAACCATGATCATGTGGAACTGCAACACACTTCTGTTGAATGCTCCCAAAAGGGCTCTGACACAATTTATTGAGAGTATGACTTGTTAATGGCTTTATGATTAGGAACCTGACTTTGAGCCCAAGCACCAACTGTTTACTTGCAACTGGAAGTTCCCAAGGTGTTGGCCACCGCAGACATGGGAGAAGAAAGGCAGGTTAGTGAATCCAGACCCACAAAGAAAGACAGCAGAGGGTTTTTTTGCTGAATCATTGAGAAAAACCCTGCATTAATTAATGACAATGCTTCTTTCAGGCCAGTATTATCATTACATGAGTTCAATTTCAGAATTTATTAATGAGGGTGATCAGCAGGAGGCAGGAGAGCAGAGTAGATTGGGAAGTTTTTTATTTGTAAATTGCCATTTCAAATCCAGTTCAGCTCAGCAGTGATTTGTAGTTATTAGTGTCTGATATTTCTTGGTAGGCCCTGCATGAAATAAATTGGCAAATCTTTCATTCTGTTCACCCTCAGAAAAACATCAACCATAACTGACATTAATTGGATGCCTCATTGGCAGTCTTGCAGGGAGAGTGAAAACTGATGGAGATCATACTCTCATTTTTCCCCTCAGTTATCAACACATCCAGAGAAAAGGTCCTTGCAGGTCAGGTTCAGTGTATAGTGGTGACCTGAGCAGCAGACTAGAAAAACTTATCCTGATGTAGAATTAAATGAGATTTTGATACCCTGTGGTCCAGGGAGTGTAGTATTGCTTGTAATACACCAAAGTTTTTGTTTGGCTCGAGAGCTGGCAAGATCCCACCGCAGACACCTACTATTGGTGCCAGCTCTCTGGCAGTCTGAACTGTTATTCCAAGAGTAACTATGTAGATGGAGCATCTGTTTCTTCTCCAGGAACCCAGCTGGCTCAGAGTCCCAGCCAGACCAAGAGACTACTGAATATTTGTTCCATGGATGACAGTCAGGCAGTTTCTATAGAAGAAAAGGATTTCCTATCAGGGACCATGAGTACAGCCTCAGAGGCTGATAAGAATGTTGTTTGTTTTTTATTCTTGAACTGGTTATTGGATGAAGAATGGGAGAGTTCTTCACCTCATAATCAGAAAAGGTAGAAGTTTGGAATTAGCTACCAGCAAGGGAAGACCACTTTTTTCTTCCTTACAAACACATTCCTCCTTCTACTCTAGCATGGTGGTTTGTTTATTTCTTTGGCACCTTTTTGGTGCAATTGTAGGACCCCTTGGAAATTCTCCCACTTACACACCTTTTCCCTAGGATATGAGTCCCTGGGGGAGGCTTCCTGCAGGCTGTTTGCTTAGACACCGGTGCAGTATAATGTATGTCTAATTGAAATTGCATTAATGGTATGATTCCATTACAAGTGAGGAAGATGCTTGCTGCAAGAACACTCCCAGCAGGCCCTGAATCGGCTGCAATAGATAATTTATAAAGTGCTGTGGATCTGCTCAAAGCTCCAGTGTTAAGTACAGGAGACACAGGGCTATTCATTATTAACAAGACATTATGCTTTTTGCTCAGGAAGATGTGTGGGTCTGGGATGAGCTAAGCTCTATCAAAGGTGAGATTTGAGACTGCCAGTTTGGCTGAGCTATTCTTCAGGCACTGCCTCTAAGTCTTCACCAGTTTTTGAACTCTCTTTGAAAGATAAAGTTCACATCTCTGTTCTGACCAAGAGTTTCCTAGGTTCTCTTTGGATTTGCTTGCTTTGCATTGTAAGTTTTATGAAAAGACCAGGAGCGAAAAGAGCTAACAGCTACTTTGAGGTAGGCCTGTTGTAAAGCAGCAAGTCAAGCTTCTCTGAGCCCAGCCTTCTCTTATCGCAAACCGCATTTCTCCCCTCACTTCCACTTTCTGCATGTTATTTCCTAGTCCACATCTTCAAGAAGATTTTGCTATCTCGAGCATAGGCTTCCAGTGTTCTGACAGGAAGAAAGGTGTGGAGTAGAAGGAAGGTTTTGTGGTGTGACTGTAGGGTAGTGAAAGGGTATTCATCTTAGGAAAAGATATCCAGACTAAACTATAGTCTTACACTGCAGAAGTGCCCAAGTGGGAGGAAGGGAGAAAGAAGACATGAAAGATAGAGGATACCGTCTGCTTCTAAATCTGCAGCTCCCTGCTCCTCTTGCTGTCATTCTCCGTCCCCAGAGCCTGCTGCCACACCTGCCTGGGCAACGCTGCTCCCTTTGGCAGTTCCCATCTCTGAAGCAAAGCCCCAGCTTCTGCCTTCGGGGGAAGTTCAAAAACACAGACATGGGCAGCACTTGCTGAAGAATCTGTGTCAGCAGAGAGCATGAAAGGAAGACATGCTCAAGGAAAAACTAGATGCAGATTTGTCCTCTCTGATTCTTGCCTCCCGAGTCCCCAGAACTCTGATAGTGTACCTCTTCCACTGCATTTTCTGATATTATTCGTGCTAGTGTCCTGTCCTCCCGCAACAGGGCACCAGGAAGGTGACTTACCCATCTGCTCTTAGCTCTGCCTCAGGTGGCTGCACTTTACTGAAGCATATAAAGGTATGTTAGCAAATGAAGCTGCTTCAGTTTGGAAATTAAAGCAAAAATCAGTGAAAGCTGAAGACTTTACAGAAATGTTTTGCATGATTTTGCAAGGATGCTCCAGGTTATTTATCCTCTTCTCAATAGACTGTAGGAAACATTAAATGTTTTAATCTTCTAAAGAGAGACAACATTCTTTGCAAAATTATCACCCTCTTGGTCTAATTGTAATTAGCTCTACTAGCAAGTAATTAACAATTGTTACAACAAAATTTGAAGGCAGAGGTGGAGAATCAGTATGACCTCCTTATTCTTCACTCGTCTCTCTCCACTCCACTCCACATACGTAGTCAGAGCTACCACCAATGTTTGCAGTAATATTGTAACTTTAACTGTGCATTTGAGAAGAAAGAACGGGAGGTTCTTTTGGCACTGAATCTTCCAAGTCTACACAGAGCTTTGGGTCTTTTGGCAGGAAGATGTGCATTTTTAAGGGGTCACACATTGAAATTGTCAGTAGAAAGTTTGCCCTCTAAAAAAAGAAACTTAGAAAAAATTTTGCATTTGGTTGTTTGTTTAGGTTTTTTTTAATGCTTTTTTATTTAAAAACAGAAAGGAAGTACATGGCTCAGAGCTTGAGAACCGACATCAGACACCAGGGAGTGTGGCCTTTTCAGTTACTTTTTGGGTTGTATTTTTAGAGCTTGATGGTTGATCTTTATGAACGCCTTCCTCTCCTTCCACTGTCTTTTCTTCATCTCTCCTTTACACATCTTGAATACTTGTGGGAGCAGCTGGATTAACACCCCTAGAGACTTGCAGAGAGAAATTTTATGGGTCTGGCAACTCAGAATCTGATGCAGACCCTACCGAAAGTCATGGAAGAGAAGAATCAAAGTAGGGACATAGGCACAACTGCATTTCCTATCAGGTGCATCTGAACATATAGCTGTACCTGCAGAAACCCTTCTGCTGTCCTCCTGACTCCCTAGAGAGATCACTAGGGAGTGTGGCTCTATCGTATTGGCTGTCTAATGTTGTACGCTGCTTAGCTTGCCAGTTTGCTGCTTATCACTGGATTTTTTTTAAAGTAATTGGTGGCTTTTTACGTGCTGTTTTGGTTCTCACACAATCTATTAACACCAGCGGACTGAGCAATCAAAAATCTCTGATAAGGTCAGTGTGGCTTCCCCTTACCACCTGTCCTTGAAAAAAGCCCAGATGGGCTGCTGTCGGCATAAACATGTTCAGAGATTCTTTCTTTTCTGCTGAACTGTTCTTGTTTCCTTCCTCGCTTCCAGGTATGCAGCCCAGAACCCCACCCTGGGAAAAAGTTTAAGAGCAAAACTCTTTGTCTTCCTGAAACCAAAAGCTGTAAATTCTAGTGGTTCAATTTGAAAAACGTAATCTAAATGCTTTTCTTTGAGTTTCTTAAATGAATTAGACTTGTTCAAATGGCTCAAAAGTCCTGTCATTTTCCTTTCAGGCTTGCTGCCACACAGCTGGGATCCTAGCAGTCCTGGCTGCCCCGGCTCAAATAGGGCTCCTTGGCTTCCAGGCTTCTTGCCAGGAAAATCTTTAGTATCCCAGCTGGAACTAGGTTTGCCAGGCTCTCAATTCTGCTCACTGATCAGGTACACAAGAGAACCTGTGAGGAAATGGGCAGATTTCTGCCAGAAAATTCAATTAAGCAAGTACATTCCCATGAAATAGTTTGATTCTGTTAAACTGGCATTTTTCAAATGGAAAACTGTTCTATCAGAAAGCTTACATCTAGCTCTGCTCGTTAGTGCATCCATCCATGAACAAAAGGTAGGTTGTGCTGGAGACCAATAATTGAAATGCTTAAATCCCTTCTATCAAGAGCAGAGCACAGAGTAACGCTTCGGTGTCTGGTTTCATTTTAACCCTTTAATGTTTTCTGCAGATATTAAATCTTACAAGACCCCTGTTAGATAGGGATTACTATCCCCATTAACACTTAGATACAGGGCTGAGATAGGGCAAGGAATAACTTGGTCCTATAGTGAGTCAGCAGAGACTCTGCAAGAGCTCCCAGTCCTGACCAAGCTTTCTGCATCAGCTATACCAGCTTATACAAACCATTGCAAAAGCTGAAAGAATCAGTATTGTACAGAGTTCATGTTACAGGATACAGATCAGGTTCAATTATAACACTTTTAGAACAAATTAATTCCTAATTTTAACCTCAAAAATAGCAGCATCAGAAGACCACAGGGTAGCAGGCAGCCCTACAAAACAGTATCGACACCACCGGCTTCAGCCATGTGACATCACTCCACAGTCCAGACAGCAAAAACTACTAGGAAGCAATCTGCAATGTTCCCAGCTCTGTATGTATTGGGTAGAAGTACCTGTAAGTCTGTGCTGAACAGACAGTAACACACACTGACCATTTAACCATTGCTTTCCACTTGCAGCCTGCTTTCTTATGGCTAAAATGTTTATATAATTGTTTGTCCTGATACCATTTGAACCAATTTCAGTGAAATTTTTCAGAAGCAGCAGTATCAGAGATTATTAGGCTACTACAGATATTTTTTTGGAAGTAGAACAGTTAGGAAGAGGTAAGTGTCCTTTCAAGAAGAATGGCGATATTAGTTCACCTGCTATTAGACATCAGCAAATCCATATGAAGGGAGAGAGGCAGAGAAATAAAAAGCCTTAATTAAAACTCTAATTGTGGGACAAACTTCAACTGGATTTTGAACCATAGACATGAAAGCCAATCAACCCTAAGTCACCAAGCTTCTTCATTTATGGTGCCTGTGAGGAAGCCTTCAGCAAGGTAAAACTGCTGGCATGAAATAGTGGATATGAATCTTCTGAAAATCAGAGGAGCTTTTATTAATAACAAGCATCTCTAGAACAAGAACCACTTTTCTTTGAAGGTTCTTCAGACTTCTCATGGCACTAAGTTTTTAATTTTTTTTTACAGTAGTATTCAGAAACAGTCTTGCCTCATCCCCTTTACTAAGGGCTGAAATTGTTTGTCACAGACCTTCCATCCGAATCACATTTCTGTGCTAACTCTCCTGCCTGATTCTTTCAGCAGCCTCTGTCGTTGTTTGCTGCCTTTATACCCCCAGTGGAACTGGATCACACACTTGCTTGTGCTGGGTCCAGGGCAAGAATTTGAATAGGAAACAAGAAAGACTCAGCCTGTAGCCCCTGCTGACATCCCCCTCAGCACTTCTTCTATCACTGGTTGATTTACATGCTTCTTGTTGGTAACCACTACCTTTCAGATTACAACTCAGAGATTTCTTGACCTCTTCTCTCATTTTATCCTGTTTGATGGACCCTTGCAGCTGAAGTAGATACAAGCCATGGGAGGAGGGGTTTATGAAAAGGTCCGCAAACTAAATTGCATTATATAATGAGACTGTTTTTATTCTTCTGCTCAGTTTTGTGCCGGATCAGTTAACAGTGGCATATGAATTCCTCATGGGTGCAGAGAAACGAGAGACTTTAGTGTTAAAAGCACCGAGACCCAGCAATGTCAAAGATATAATTTAACAGGCTCAAAAGTAAAAGGCAAATTCTTAGCTGGGATTCCAAGCAGAGATGAGGAGTGGGAGTTGCATTATTAAACACCTTGTGATTTTTGCATTGATGCAAACTGCTACCATTGTTATTTAGTATCACCTTACAGTCACTTTGCAACTGATGTAAATGACTGCTGGCAACTGATGGTTACAAAAGGCATCCAAGTATGAGATTAGGAAGAGTGTGCAAACAAGGAACACAGGATTCCCTTCATTTCCTCCTAGCTGGAGGAGAGAAGAATAAGGGCAGAAACACCTGAGCTAAGAAAAATTCAGTCCCATTGTCCATTAGATATTGCACATTGAGGACAAAAATGAAAATGTGTTTCGGTTAGCGTAAGGCTGATCATTTCTAAATAAGATTTATTGGATGGTTACTAACCTGCTGCTAGAAATGAAGACATTTAGTTTGCTACAATTTTATTTTGATTGATCTTTGTTGCATTTTTATGTGGGCTTTAAGTGGTGTATAAGCCTTGAGTTAGGTTAAATTTCCTAAGTAGGGTATATCAGCTCAATGCATTTTAGCAACAAAGCAAAGTTTCTGTTTAGGGAACAGGGCCCTGCAATGTGTTCGTAAAGCTTTGTTATCCCTTCTACAGAGAATGAATAACCTTCCTTCCCACTTGCTGGTGTTCTTGTACCAAAGGTTGGTATGAAATGTGAAACATTTTTCCTGCTTTTCCCTTCTCCTGCTTACCTTCTAGGGAACTCGCTTTATAAACAATAATAGAATAGAGCTGGGAGTCCTTCCACACACAGAGGAGCAGGCCCAGTGAAGATTCTCTCTTCCATATGGCAGCATATGTTTCTGTGCATTTTCTGATAGAGCAGCCATCTCCCTGTGGCATTTGTGCATGGTATAATTAGCTGTGAACAGAAGTAGAGTGTTGATAACATTTTGCTGGAAGAATGCCATCAGCATGACTGTTCTTGGTATTGGTTTTCCGTAAGTAACACTGTCTTTAGAGAACAGTCATTGGAAATCTGTGGGCTGCTCTTGCACATCCTGAGCTCTTTTGTGATTTTATCATTAGTGGTCCCTAGAGAGCAGTCCTTTGAGTTTTGAATGTTTAACATGAGAGAAGTTCTAGCCTGTTTGTTTATCTGCTGCGTATCTTCTTGATTGCAAAGCCCAACTGCAGATTGGCATCACAACTGGATATACAGACCACTCTCCGTTCTGACATACTTGCTCCCTGTTTTCTCCCAGTTTCTGTTGTCAGTACAGATTGCGGCAAAAAAAGAGGGGAAAACAAATCCAGGGGTATTTCTCCTTAAAAAGCTCAGTCCCCTGCAGGGTCTCCTCCCTGCCTTCCCTATAACAAAATCTCCCTGCCTTTTTGCCATCCCATTCAGACAGAATCTAGTGACTACAGTGGACCATGCAAGAACTACCCAGAATGACATATGAAAATATGGTATACATATATGAAAATAAGTCTGTCTCAGAGAGTACCCAACAGCAGAGCTTCAGAGAGGAATGCAGAAAATGTAGGGTCACCACTGATGAGTAGGCCAGGGCAAATTCCATCTTCCTGTAGGCAATTAGAGATTGGTTTATGGGATTATAAATTTTTTATCCATTTTACACTGTTTACAGTAACCTTGCATGTCCCATTATCCATGCAAGCATCCTATAACATTTTGAATACTTTTAATGTGTTGACTTCTGTGCTAATTGTAGAAGCGAGTCCCAACAGTTAATAACATGATGGTCAAAGTATTTTCTGATCATAAATGCACTGCTTTTGGCTTCCTCTTCTCAATTTGTAAACTCTCCTTCTGTGCTTACACAACGTTTGGTTTTCAGTAGAGCTGCTGAGGCATGTCTATAACATCTGTGGGGAAAGAGGGGAAGAACTAGTCCTCAGTTCTGAACCCATAAGCCTATGCAACTCAGCACAGCTCCATGACGGCTTCCCTGTTTATTTGCTCACCACAGCACTGAGTGATGTGGCTATGTTCCTCCTGAACCCAGGCTATTTCACAGCTTTGATGCCTCAGCATGATGCACTCTAGTGTTTTCAGCTTCAAGAACATCATGCAAGGTGTAGGCTTGGGGTCACAGTGCCTACAGGACATTTTTATCCTGCTGGTGGCTGCTCTGTGGCCATGACAGGTGGCCAAACACAGCACCAGCTCCTCTAGCTGGATATTCTTTAGCAACGGAAGTAATATCAGTTATTTTATTCTGCATATAGTAGGACTATATGGTCTCTCACACGCAGTCAGAGCAGGGACCCTACTCAACAGATGTTCTTGTGTACTATGCTGTCATTGAATAATGCAAACAGATTTTCAAAAGGATCAAAAGGATCCAAAATTTTAGACTGGGAAAGGAATCCTCTGTATTTCCTTGCCTTTACTTAGGATATGTCAGGGTGCCCCGAAGAAAGGTAAAGACTCAAACTGGCAGTTTCAACTCAGAAGGACCGACTGAGGTTGGGGAAAGGAAGGGTGAGTCCTTAAGACATGTTACAGTTACACAGCCAAGAAGATTTTAGAGCACAGAGTCTTCAAATGTATTTTGCTGAGGTACTACTGGCAAAGACAACAGCAGCTCTTGCTTCTACACAAGTAGGTTTTTTATGCTCAGCAGGTGTTCTTATGCCAGTTTAAAACAACCTGTGTATCACACCAGAGCTTGAAAGCCCAGATATTCTAGACTGCATATGGAAAGTGGGAGTGGCAGGGAGCATATGCCTACTTCTCTGTATTTATCTGATTCGGGTATGAAGTCTAATCCTTGGGGCAGCATTTATTTTGACACCTGTTAGGTGTGAATTTGGAGAAGCTATCAGGTCAAAGTAATGGGTGCATTTTTTAGGTTTGTTCTCTGTTGCTTGACACCTGACTGCCCCAGTAGAGCAAAACTTACCAGATATTTTGTCCATAGTTGCAGGTAGATGCAGAGAAATTTGTCCTGACCTTTTGTGTTTCTGCAATATTAATAATGGTTTCTTCTTTGCTGTGTGTGCGAATCTGAGTTTGGCTGCCTCTTTGTTCTTTGTGGTAGGTACATTTGCTGGTGCTGTGTGATAATCCTAGAGTTTGTGTAATGTTTTTCACTTTATTTCCCAGCCCTCTTGTAACTCTAGAAGCTGAGCAAATTAATTTTTGGAGAAACTATGGCTGCAAATCTCAATAACAAAAGAACAAAAAAAAGTTGGAAAGTATAAAACCCTTCATTTTCTCAGAGCTTGTCAGTTCCTCAAAAAAAAAAAAAAAACAACCAGGGGCACATAAAATTCTGCCTTTTCCTAGAAAAATCACTTAAAGAGATGCCTGGGATTTGTGAAGCCAGAACAGAGAAAAAGAATGTTTTGGGGTTTTCTGCTGGGACGTTGACTGGAAGGCTCAGGAAAAACAAGGTCAGGTCCTCCATGTGTCCTGTGGCTGTGAAGCAGGAATGCTAGCTTATTTGAAGTAATTGGAAAAGCAGCCTGTAGCCCAGCTCCCACCCTCACCTGTGTTAGTTTGAACTACTGGTGAAAAAAACCAGCTGTGTGTGCCCAGTCACACTTATGGTATATTCTCTTCCCCACACGATAGCACACCAAAGCGCAGCGGCTGTGGGGCTCCATCTGAGGTATGTTTCTTGCTCAGAATTCGGCAGTCACAGGGGTACAAAGAGATTTCCGGCTTTTCTGACCTGCAGTCTTGACAGGAAATACAGTGGAGGGAAAGATAAAAACAAGAAGGGAGCAAATGAGGTTTTCTCAGGCCAGAGCTTCTCTGCCTTGAATTGGTGTAGACAGAAGAATGGGAGGAAGCAGCCTTTGAGGGCTGCTTGAGAGGCGGGCTTCTATTAATAACCTTGTTTATGTGATCCCAAGGCATTGTTAGAGGAATTTCTGCAGACTGCAAATTTCTTCTCTTCTTGCTTGGGATTTACCCACCTCATTTCTTTATTTTACTCTAAACAGATAATTTTTAAAGAATGCTTGTTTGGAGGAGGCTGCCTTTATACCTCCTTTCTCCCCCAACTTTTGGTGTCCTCTAAATGGGCAAAATAAGTGAGGAAAAATCGTCACCTTGCCTTATACTCACACTTAAAAGATCCTCCTTTTTAGCAACAGTCTCAGTTGAGGAGAAGATTCCCTCCTTTCTGCTGCAAAGCAAAGAATGTTGGCTTGTAATTGCAAAAGCCTTTCCGTGCCAGTTCTCCTCTCACCTGTGCTATTCACAATTAGCGTTTCCTTTAAGCTCTCCCTATTTGTTCCCACCATAGCAAACACTCAGAAAGGAATCCTGGTTGTTTGTTCCACATCCTCATGAACAGCCATTGTTTGAAGCAGCAGTGGACAAAGGCCTGGAGAGTTAAAAAAAGACCATTCGACAGTAATCTTCGGCAGTATAGCAGAGTTGGAAAGTATGCTTTTAGGCAGTGATGTGTACTGTTTAGTGGGATATATTGTAAAGTAGTGAGTTAGGGCCCACTTTAGCCTTCTCAAAAGAAGGCAACTAAACTCTCCTGCTATCTCTTTATTTCTCTTTTTCTGCTCTTCCCCCTTCCCAGAACATTGCTAGCTTCAGGTGTTTTCTGGTGATGATTATATGCAAAAACCCTTTCAGTGATACGAAGGGATGTTCTCAGCAAGTAACAGGGTGTCTCCGGGTCACAATTCCTGAGGAGCCTGGGAGTGTCCTTTATATCTGCTGCTATCACACCAAAGTTTCCACACCAAAACAAAAGGAGTTTTAACCCTTCCCAGTGAAAGCCTGAGGGGATGTGGAGGAACACAGCAGATCTTGAAATTCAGCATCTGAGTTTGGTAATAGGACTGCAGCGTTCAAGCTGTTGCTGAAGAACTTTGAACACAGCTGGAGCAGATGGAAAAGACATTTACCTTGGTGCTGTTAGGATAGGAGAGCTTTTCTGCAGGGTTTGGGTTTTGTGTGGTTTTGTTTTTTTAAAAAAAAAAATCTTTGCTTTATATTTTATTGAGATACTTTCTATATTAAATCAAATGGGCAACTAAATTAATTCAGGCATGCAGCTTCCAGCAACAGTCCCATATTCACAGGGGTTTCTCTCTGCATTAACATATCTTTGTTTAAAGCCAGGCCATCTCAGCAACTTATAGAGCAATGTATTGTATAATTTAACAGAGAACAGATATGGCACAAAACAAAGAACTATGGTATGTGAGAGAAGGGAAGGAAAGTATATCAAGAAAACCCCTTAAAATATTACCTTTTCCCCAAAGTTTACCACAACCCCTACAATCTGCCTATAGCCCCCAACACCCAGCAACCATGAAAATCTGTGTCACTTTGAGGTCTACTGGCAGCAACTTCCCTTCAGTTTTGAAAAATTCAGAAATCCAAAGGCTGATACAACTGTCTGAGAACTGAGGCAGGAGCACACTTATACAGACAAACATGCTATATAAAGTATATCTTTAAGGTTTGGTGACCAGGCTTGTTATCTGTAGTTTTGGTATAGTGTGAAAGGTGAAGTCCATGCAATGTGAACTGAAGCAGACGTACAAAGTTAAAATCATCTTGTAAAGCAATTTTTTTTTTTGCCAGCTGCCTCCAGCTGCAGCTAATACAAAAAATTTTCAAATGAAGACAAATATGTCTGAAAGCTGCCCTTGACTCAGTGTAGCAGGTGGGTGGCTGATATCTCAGGAATTCTTCCATGGTGATATTTAAGTTTATTTTAGAGTGCACCTGTAAAGATCTGGGATATCAGAAGCCTCAGGTGCATCCTCCCATGTGCCTCCCAGGAATCCCCCACATCCTAAAGGAATTGGTTGGCTGAAAGATTTACAAAAGATCCCATTCCGTACAGCCTCTGCTGTCCTCAGCCACAGCAACTGTTCTGCTGGTATCCCCTGTGCCTGAGCCCACTGGGAACCTATAGGAAAATCCTGCCTTCCCCCAGCTAGTAATCAGTAAGTGCTGGAGGCACTTTCCTGTATGTATTGACGCTATGTCTTTTGAAGCTTAAGTTCCCACAGTGTATAAAGGCTGTATCCCTCCCTTTGATACCAAATGAAGGCTAGGGTCACTGTATTTGACCTCAGTAACTCAAGGTTTGAAATGGAACAAAAAGAGTCAGTAACCACTAGAAGTGGCCCATGAGGTCTGATCTTGTGTAACACAATACTCCATGACAAGAGCTTCCACTGTTGCCAGAGCAAAAAGAATGTGACGTACAGCATGGGCAATCTCAATTCTTCACAAGAGAGAATTGGGGCAAGCATATCTGTAGAGAGAGCCAGCGATAAACATTTCCTTTTACCGCATCTGTAAACCCCTCCAGTTTGATGAAATTGCCACTACTTGTCTAGTAACAGAATGTCTAAAGCCATCTGACAAAATTAAAATGAGTAGGATTTGCTCATTTTTGCAAAGAAATGTCCATGCACCAAACCAAATAGTTTAGTGTTTCTAAACTATTTTACATGGGAGAGGCCTGTAAAGGGCTCCCTTTTCCAGCTTCTGGTAACCAGCAATGCTGACTTTTGTTTCTTGGATCAATCGTTTTCATCTGGGTGATGATGCTTCCCTGGGCTGTGGCATTATGCCATCCCATTTTTCATAAGCCAGTGTGCAGACACAAGGAGTCTGGATTGCTGGCCAAGTGTTGAAGAAGAAAATCAGCAGGTCTAATGTTGAAATTATTGATACTGTTTTAAAGTGGTCTAGTAAATACAGTGGAATCAGCCCTGTCATCTCAGTCAGAGCAATCAAAACAGTCATTAAAGCTTAATAAAGTTGAGTGATTCATCTCTTGCTGTAATATTTTCAATTACCCTACTTCAGATTTAACCTCCTTGAGAGTGTAAATTCTAGGCAGAAATGAGAAGGGCTGAGTCTGAATCCAGTGATGTTTCCTGCCCCTACTCTCTTCTAAACTTTGTACCTTGTATTCCTGCTAGTACTGCTTTGCAGTACCGAGAGCGCCAAGCTCGTTCTTGGTGAATACTGTAGATGTTCAAGCAGCTGCAAAACCCGGATGGATGCTTGGCCCAGATAGTCTAGGATCTCATCTCCAACAATCCCCCATCAAACCATGCATCCTTGTGTCATGCCAGTGGCAAATGTCCAATATCCAGTGCTGCTGGGGAACATGACAGCTCTGTCACACACACAGTGACACAAGGCACAATGCTACACAGAGACATGCAAATGTGGAAGCTAGCCAAGTGCCAACAACAGTGTAGACTAATGCAGATCTTCTCATTTATTCTGTCTGGCAGGTGTTTACTTCCAAATGTTGATTAAAACTTGGAACAGCTTTCTGCCCAGAAGAGAATATAGTTGTGTACCTTGAGTCTCTGGTACAGCAGATGGTAACAGCGACTGTTGTGGTGTGTTCAATGGTTAGATGTTTCCAGAGCCTCAGGTTGTTGCTTTGCTTGGCTGAATCCCTTTTCATGAATATTCACTTTTGAAAGAGATTTGTTTCAAAAGGAGAAAAATATGGCACAGATAACTGTGGTCACCAGAAGAAAGAGCTTAAAGGCAGGTCCTTATTTCTATCTGCAATAGCAACAATAAAAAGACTCAGCAGGTTAGCTATTACATCTATGTATTAAATAAAAGGCATTCGCTGTGAGCAGAGAGTGTGCAGTTACTTCAGTTCAGCTGATATACCCTCATTAAGCTGTAGTAGCCAATTTACTTGCAATTGTTTCTCCAAGCCCTAAATCAGTGCCTTTCAAAGTGTGTTACTGCCATACCTTCCTTTCCCTCTCATAGAAGGAAGGGCTAAGACACTAATTTACCAAAGGCCAGAAAAACAATATTGACTAAAACATGAACAGTTAAAAAGTATACTTTAGAGTCCAACTGGACATTTTAGCTTTTTCTCAGCCCAAACAGGAATTGAGTTCATAAGAAATTTGGGACATGGGGTCAAAACATACTTTCCAAGTTTTTCTCTCAGTGTTATGTATTATCCTTGGTGATAATGTCCCTATATTTTTCTCACTCTCATGGAGACTTCCACCAGAAGGGATCGTATGTGCTTTCTTTGTGCGCAGGCTGAAACTATATTTCTGGTAAGGAATCTCTTGGTAAGATGAGCTTTTTAACAGTGGAATTCTGCAGTGTTTACCAAGCAGTGGGACCAGGCATGCTGATTAAGTCCATCCAGTTTATCTGCTCCACAGCACCCCAGAGTGGGCAAGAACACACAAGGGTGTATGTCCAGACCCTGGAGTACGAATCAGCATTGTAGTAATGAGTCTAGATACTTTGATAATACCTGTAACACAAAAGGGCTAAGAAGTGACTGAAGAGCACATTGAGTGGCTCATTCAGACCTCATCTAAACCTTTTTGCTGTCTCCTGTCACTGAGGCACCAGCCTGACTGGGTATTATTAACCACTTAAAGCTCTTTCCTCGCGCTGATGGGAAGTGATTCAGAACTGCGCTGCTCTCCTCTGGGTGAAGTGGAGAAAGTATGTGGAGAAAACAGGCACCGCCTTGTTTTATTTCCTGATGGCTTCACAAAAATTGAACTGCTTGTGAAAAATGGCTTACTAAGAATGAGAGAAGATGTGGCTTTAAATCACCTTGGTAAGGTGCTTTAAATCCCCAGACCAGACAGTCAGATGTATCTTTCTTAACAGGGGCAATCAGACTCAGCTATGAGGGATCTTTCTTTGAGAGCTGTGCATACATTCTGCCATTCCATGATTATCTCATGTTTGTGGTATTGGCCTGATAATGCAGAAAAACACTGTTCTCTCACAGGGAGCATGTACTCCTTGACCCTAGCCAGAGAACCTTGCTTTTCACCAGGGAGATGGCATCTTTATGGGTAGGACGGAATATCCCTTTCTGGGGAAAACTGGTGCCTGAAATTTGAGACTGTTTTGTTAAGACAAAACTAAAATACATCCATTTACTTTGTACAGGAAATTAAGCAGCATTTAAATGAACTGTATTTATCCAGATTTCCAGTGATGAGTTACGTTCATTTTTGGAAAGCGCTGCATTCAGGGTGGAAACCTTTTAAGCCAGACTCCAAATGCATGCATTTCTGCATTTTCAGTGCCTAAATATTTGCCATTTCCTGCACAGGGATGCTGACATGGCATTAACTTTCTGTAAACATTCCCTGAAATGGCAGTCTGGGGATATTGAGCAAAAGGCTTAGTCTGGGTTATAGAACTGAGCATGACTGTGCTCTGATGTTTGATTCAGCAAGAGAAAGATTTAGGTCCATTGTCCCCACACAATTATTATTTTTTACTTTGTATGGCATGTGACTCTGCCAACTAGTTGCAGAGTAAAAGCTGTTCTAGAGCAGTATTAGGGTTTGCTCTTCATTTTCAAATGTAGGGAAAGGCAGCAAAATCAGCTGAAGAAGGTAGTCCAAGATTAGAGTTTAGGATCAACTTCTGAGCTCATATTCAGTGACAGAATTTGTGGGTGGCTTGTATGCTTGTACTTTGATTTTCTCCATATGATGGGAGAAACACCTAGCATCTTCCATAGTTCTGACTTTGATGCTATCCCAGCACACTTTGCTTTCTGTTTTCTCACCAGGAGACAGAACATCTTGTCAAATGGAGATAGCTATGCTGGTTTGTTTACCTCCATTGGGGGTGGGTAAAAACTGCAGAGTTGGGAGATTCAGCAAGAACAGCAGACACAACCACCTTCCTCCATGATAACCACCATGGAAATAATCTTGACCCCGTAGATGAGTGACTGCATCATGCAAAGTGCCTGGAAATCCTTGGCTAAGCAACAACGCAAAGGTAGCATAGAAGCATTCCTGCTGTTCACTCAGAACTGCCCCCTGTGAGTTTATCTGGTTTTTTTTCAAAAAGCAGAGGCAGCATTGTGTGGTGCCAGAGAATTTACCCAGACAATTCCACAAGAATAGAGGCAATTGCACTAGGAATTGCATGGCCAATATTTATATTCCAGAAAGAGATGAGGAGAGACCTTAGCAGTGCTCCCCATCCCTGCCTCTTCCTGTATCCTGAGCTTCTATATAGTGGTGACTGTTTATTTGACACAATCCAGAAAATGTAAACAGTTAGTTTAAAATTAGATAGAAAACCTCTAGGGGAATGATGAAATAGAAACATCTTAGATGGCTGTGCTTATGATGTATGTTCACTTAGTAAAGGAGGAACAAGGAAGAATGCAGTGGCTTGTTTATCACTCATTAAGTGTATGTGAATGACTTGATGAAGTTACATGAGCATGATGTGCCACTTGCCAGTGGTCTGCAGAGACTGCGCACTCCACTGTGCCACGAAACCAGTTATTTTCATCAAAGGAGCATGTTGCACTTGCATTATGCGGTCTATGAAAGCTGTACTTCTGTATTGTGGTGGCTTGGCCTCAGCTAACAGCCAAACTCCCACCCAGCTGCTTGCTCACTCCCTCCCCCAGCAGGACAAGGGGAGAAAATAGGAAGAACAAGAATAAGAAAGCTCATGGGCTGAGATACAGACAGGGAGATCACTTACCGATTGCTGTCACGGGCAGAACAGACTTGACATGAGACCCCACCTGGAGTACTGCATTTGAGTCTGAGGCCCATAAGAAGGACATGGACCTGTTGGGATGAGTCTAGAGGAGGGCCGTAAAGATAATGAGAAGGCTGGAGCACCTCTCCAGGCTGAGGCAGTTGGGGTTGTTCAACTTGCAGAAGAGAAAGCTCTGGAAAGACCTTACAGCAGCCTTCTGGTAATTAAAGGGGCCAACAAGAAAGCTGGAGAGGGGCATTTTACAAGGGCATGTAAGTGATAGGACAAGGGGGAATGGCTTTTAACGGGAAGAGGGTAGATTTAGTTTAGATGTAAGACAGAAATTCTTTACTGTGGAGGTGGTGAGACACTGGAACAGGTTGCCCAGAGAAGTTGTGGGTGCCCCAAAGGAAAAGTACAAGAAGAAATGAGCAGCAGAGAGAAATCACTACATGCTGACCATAACCTCCCATCCCCTCCCATCCTCCCTGTGCTGCCTGGGCAGGATAGAGGAGTCTGAAATGAAGGAGTGAAGCTGAGCCTGAGCAAGAGGGTGTGAAAGGTATTAATGTTTTTGCATCTTTTGTTTCCCACTACCCAAATTATAATTACATTTTTATTTTAATTGGCAATAAATTAACTTTCCAAAGTCACAGAATCACAGAATCATAGAATGGTTTGAATTGGAAGAGACCTTAAAGATCATCTAGCTCAAACCCCACTGCCATGGGCAGGGACACCTTGCACCAGACCAGGTTGTTCAAAGCCCCATCCAATCACCATGATTTCCTTGCCATGATGTATCACGCTCATGTCTTGGCTGGTGCTTCAGCTGTAAGATCTTTGTGGTAAGGGGAAGTTGTCCTGATCAGTGTAATGCAGAGGAGGGGTTTGCAGTTCACAACTTAAGACTTCTAGAGGATGCAGCATTATAAGGAAGAGATGAATCCAAACTCCTGTCACTCTGCATCCCTTTATACAGACACTGGGATCTACCACATTGGTCCCAAAGACCTCGTCACCTTTAACTGCCAATTCATAAGAAGAGAAACGCAAATGTAATTTCTAAACTGAATGCACATGGAAAAGCAACACTGGCAAAAAAAAAAGACAGCCTGCCAGGCTGTGGCTGTACAGGTAATGAGGGAAGTGAACCTGGCTCCTTTGGAATTCCCTTATGCGCTTCTCCCCGCCCAAACCCCACAAATGCAATGGTGTGTTAGTGGCAAGGAAACAGTAAATCACATTTTTTCCACCCTGAGCTACAAGCTGCGGCAATCAGACCCATGGGAATTCAGACTTCTTCTCCAGCTCAGCTGGAAGGATTAATGCGACAGACTTGAGGGGGTTCCGCTTCAAATCCCAGCTCCCTTGCCTCCCTAATTACTTCCATGTGTATTTGTGCAAGGCTGCATGTTGTCGGGGGTCTGCAGGTGGCATAGTGACCTTTGGGCTATAGGTGGGTTTTCCATGCCTCACCATATGTTACATGAATGAGCCAAGCAGTTAGAAGGCAATTGTAAGCATCCACAGCCAAGCAATCTCTCTCTGCACAGTGACTGATGGATTCTGTTTCTCTACCCTCACTTTTCCCTTTATGCTTTCTCCAGCTGTGAAAGAAGAAGGAATTTCTGGCCTTAGTTTATAATGTTTAATTAAAAAGAAAAACCTTCATGCAAAGATAGCTTGTTTCCACAGCTTTGATGTTGGTGCCTGTGGGAAAGAGATGAGTTGGAAGTGCATTCTGGGTAACAAAATGTAAATGAGCAACTTCAAGCATTCTTGTGACTTCCTCAAATCTCAAAATCAGTACAGCCAGATCAATATATTTTCCCAGTGAATTCTGCTGTGCTCAGTGTGCTTGTGCTGCTGATTGTACTGCTTTCTCCAGCTCCCTTAGGCGGCCTTTCCAAAAGTCTCCTCAGATATTTTTTAGCTTGTTCTCAGTGAGGCAGCTGCATTGTTGTGTGAGTGCTCTACAGGGAGTGTTGTGTCTGCAGAAAAAAGAAGCAGCAGTGGGTGCAAAAACCTGCCCATCAGTGCTCCTAGGGAGCACCCTGCCACTGGGGCAGAGCCTAGCTTTGCAACAGCTTCTAATGGTTCCTTACTTTGAATGTAATTGGGTAGTGCAACAGAAATTCCTCTTTGTTTTTTGCCCTTTATCTTCATGGTGGGTGTTTCTGACAGAAAAAAAGAAAATGAGGTCATGTCCGGTACTTTAGAGAATATGGAAAACCTGTCAAGGGCTTTTGGGGCAAAGGAAGTGGCTGAAAAGAATGGCTCACCTCAGAAGTTTGGAGTGCTGGCTACTGGTTCCAGTGGGATAATTCACATCCACCACTCAGGGTATGTATGTCCTGCCTTATATTTCAGGCAGCCTGGAATAGAAAACATAACTTCTAATGTATGTTTTTCAGCAATTTCTTCAAACATGTTCTGCTAAGGTTTCTGATCTAATTTCACAGGATTTCTTTTTTCACACTTTTGTTAAACTCACCTAAGATGTGTTATACACTGAAAACAGATGTATAAAGGCTGTATAAAGGGAATAGATTCACTGGCTTTGAATCTTCCTAGAATGAATATTTGCCCCTGGCTCTTGCCTTCTTCCTGCTGTTAGATTGTCACCAGGAGGGATAAGGCTGAATGAGAAGTCACTGCCCACTGTGACAGCAGAGACTAGCCTCAGTGGGCATTGCCACAGGAGACTTGGCTCAAATGCCCTGCTGTCTGAATGACCACGTGGAGGAAGCCTTCTGGGATGGGTTGTGCTAGGGAGGACTAGTTTTGTTTATTGGTGTCTTTGCAGCCCTCATGGCTACCCAGCTGCATAGCCCAGGATTGAAATTCCTGTATGTGTCACTGGTCCTTCGGTGTATCTCTAAACTCTCACTACCATACAGAGCTCTCTTCAGGCAAGTCACGATCCTTCCAGAACTTGTGGCAGTGTTTTCAAGCCCTGTCACAGTTGTGCTGTCTCTGATCTTCTTTTACCAGTTTTTTCTTGTGAACCACCAGAAAGTCTACCGAAGATGTGCTGCCTGACATGCTATTCTCCATCTGTGCCCCAAAGCAAAAGGGAGTCAGGATCTCTGGCCTTTTCCACTGCTCCTCCAGCACATCTCTGCCTGGGCCTGTTGGGCAGGGCACCCTCTCTGGCTTTCCTCTATCTCACAGAATCACAGAACTGTCGGGGTTGGAAGGGACCTCTGGAGATCATCTAGTCCAGCCCCCTGCTAAAGCAGGTTCTCCTAGAACAGGTTGCAGAATTGTGTCCTGGCAGGTTTTGAATGTCTCCAGAGAAGGAGACTCCACAACCTCTCTGGGCAGCCTGTCCCAGTGCTCTGGCACCCTCAGGGTAAAGAAGTTTTTCCTCATATTCAGATGGAATTTCTTGTGTTGCAGTTTGTGCCCGTGGCCCCTTGTCTGGTCACTGGGCACCACTGGACGGAGCCTGGTCCCATCCTCTTGTCTCCCTCTCCTAAGATACTTGTATACATTGATAAGGTAAGGTGGCCTGCGTGGTGGCAGAGGTTGTTCCCAGTCTCCGCTGGGTAAGAGAAGATGAGGCATGCGAGAGGTGTCTGAATAGATGTCAGGAGTGTCCAGCAATTTCTGACAACCTCAACTCACTGCTTGGTGCACTGTCTTAGAGGAGGATTCCCAAACAAGTCTGTGCTGGCTATGATGGCAATCATAGGTGCAGCATCTGTGGCTGTACCTATCTGCCGGCAAGATGGTTCTCATCTCCTCCTTGTAGCTGCGTTATTTTGGGCAAGTCAGGCAGGAAATCTCCTTTTGACACGCCATGCAACCTAGGACAGATGTAACTGATCAGTGGGCCCCATAAATGGAGGCACTGACAACTTTTCTGTGGTATAAAGGAAAAATCTTCATGTATGAAGATGAAGATGGCTGAAGTGATTTAGAGCCCTCCAGGCAAGGTGCTGTGGTTTCTGCAGTGGTGGCTTACAGAAGTGCTTTAGCTAGTGTGGTTTGTCCAGACTGCATGTGATGGTACTGTGCATCACTGTGCATAGGGAAAATGGTATGAGTCAAGGTCACACAAGCTTTCTTCCCTAGAACCCCAGCTGAGGCACGCCCCAGCTTTCCCTAAGGGCTCAACAGGGGGGACAGTCAGAAAACTGGCCCAAAAAGCACTGTCAAGGCACTGTAATGGTCTGTTTGATACAGACTCCAGTCACTGGTGCTCTTTGTTCTGCAGGGTGTCAAGACTCCCCTCTCCTCTCACAAACCAGAAGGGACCCCGTTGATTCCCTGATTGTGTTTGTGGATAGGCTGAATCGGAGGGAACATATGCAGAGGACAGTGTCTGAGTAGATTAGGGCCATTTCAATCCATTTGTTTTCAAATACACCATGTTTGGTTTGGGCCATGTGGAGTTTGTTTGATAAAGGAAGAACCATACTAATTGAATTCTCTGGGTCAATGGCAGTTCACCCGGGGGGGGGGGGGGGGGGGGGGGGGGGGCGGGGCGGGGCAAGGACTCTGCTATTAGGCAGGAAACTGCAAGAGTGTGGCTTTTCATCCTGGCAAAACTCACAGGTCCTGGTCCCTTGTGGGCCTCACTTGACAGTGGGAAGTCCACTGCCTAAGAAACTCACTGCATTGTAAAGGTTTTTGCTTGATGCAGGAAGATAAATTGAGCTCAGGATGTGTTTCTGAGTTGCTAGTCCAATTTGTTGGCTGTGAGGGAAGGACAAAAGCTAGCTGAAGAAAACTGCTTCACTGTTTCAGAGCCAGTCCCTTCTCCTTGCAAACCTTATCAAAAGGAGCTTGGTGAGCAGCAGCACCTCCCCTTCCAGACTCCCTAGGCACAAGGGCTCTGTATCCCTGTGCTAATTGTAGAGAGAGTGAGCCAGTGAATGGAAAAAATTAGGCAAATATGGAAGATAGAAAACGGAATGAATGTCTCTACCGCAGACTGGAGATGGGATCACTATGACTAGAAGCAAGAGATGATGCAAATAATTATTAAAAAAAAATCAATGAGAACAGCAGCTTTCATTTATCTGCTGGAAATTGCCACAGGCTATGTTCAAGGGCAAAATCTATAGCTCTGTATGTACATTCTAGTGGGAATATTCCATCTGCCCCAGTAACCTCTCTTAATAGTCCCCACTGGCTTCAGGAGAGGCTGGAAACGTTGACTGAGCACGACTCTCATCTGATGTAATTGCCCTACAAATGGTAGGCGAGTGGAGGAGCAACGGGGAGTCCCTAATTACTTCCACAGAATATAAATCCATGATGGCTTTGACAGCTTCTGGAACTGAGAGCAGCATCCCACTGCCTGGCACACCTCATATCAGAGAACAGTTCACTGTAGTCCCACTTCCATCAACACCACCATCAGCTCTCTGGGAGGAAAGGGAGAAGCAGGAACATGTGAACAGTGTGACACTTGATGGAGAAATTGCCTATTAGCTACAGCAGGGCTGGCCTTGCAGATCCCGAGGCTCTGACACTACCTGAATTTCAGTGAATAGTTATGCCTTTGCTCCTTGGTCTGTGATTTGTGCACTGTACCTAATGCTCCTGTGAAAGACACAGCCTTACATGTGTAGAGAGGATGTCTTGTTATTGTAACGTTACATTAGAATGTGAAGAATTTGGTCCCCCATTCAGTGGGGACTCATCCTCATTAAAGTGGTGCATTCAATTAATCTTCAGGACAAATCCTGGAAGATGGCAAGTCATAAGTCTGTACTCCTTTTCCTCCTCCATAATTGCCCTTTATAGTGATCCCACTAAAGGAAGCAAGCTTTAATGAACATGCCTGACTGATGAGGAAACCCATTGTGAACAGAAAAACAACACTTCCTCCTGCCTACTCTGAGAGCTGTTCCATCTTCCTCAGGTATGTAGGTATATATTCCAGTGCAAATATACAGATAGGGGTAAATTGCTTTGGTGTAGTTTCATCTTGTGTTAAAGTCATATGTTATGGCAAAACATTTGTATCACCTGATGGTGTCTGAAAGGTGTTGAGGCAGAACTGCAATATGTGCAGCAAATGTTGGTGTAGACATGGCCCAGTAGCTATCATGATGAAAGATAGTGGACATTGTGGTGCTTGCTGTTTGGAGAGCACTTCAGTGCAGTCTTGAAGAGCAGTAGTTGTTTCCAGGTGATAGGATTAGTGGCGTTGGGAATCCAAGATCAGGGTGCTACAGGAAGAGGGTCTCGCTATTGTTTGGAATAATACAGACAGGAATGCCTGGGTCATCCGTGTATTTAACCAGCTTTTCCTACAATAAAGGATTATTGCTAATTTCACTGACCCAAATTAAACTAAACCACTGAATTCATGCAGCCTCTTGAATATGTATATATGTCTATAAACCTCATTCTGAATCTCACAGTTTGGATGCATTTGTAATGTAGTGGAGTTACTTTAGTCTTTACTGAAATGCAGCTTCCTTTGAGTGAATCATGGTAGGCTGGCAAAGCAGTGTTAAATGACACTCTGGCAGGAAGTAGAAAGGATAATATTTCAATGAAGGAGAATTGCAGGAAGTCAGTAGAATGTCTGTTATCTTAGCTGGAGCTGGCATTTGGCCTGGTTACTAAAGATAACACCTTTTTTTTTCCTTCAAGACTTGTCACTAGCTGCTTTATGACCATGTATCTTGATTTACATCTCACTCAGAACACCTCCAGCTGCAGAGCATCACCAGTGCCTGGGGGTAACTCAAGGCTTCTGAACAGCATAGACAAAGTCCAATTTTTCAGCCCCCAAAATGAGGGACTGCTGCAAGACTGCTTTTTCCAGCAGGCAAGAGAAGAGTAGTGGGAAGGGGTGCAATTGTAATTGTGGGCTGAAGAGGAGAGCACCGGGGGACTGGACTTGCTATGACTACTGCTGCCAGACACCTGAGAGAGATCAGGTAAGTGACTGCTGCATCTGTTCTGAATAACCCTGACTCCTTCCTGAGCAGCAGCAGCCACAGCCAGCCTGCCCTTCCACAGCTCCCGCAGAGACTAAGGCAGCACACTGTCCCTGAGCACACTGCTGGCCAAGGCAGCTCTCCGTTTTGATTATTTCTGTGACTGGCATCACACTGAAGTTGTGAATTCTCATCTGGCATAGAAGAAGAAAATCACATCTGACTCATAGGAATTGTTGAGATCTGGATTTATTTTCCAAGGCCTAGTCAGTGCTGGCAGTTGCTTAATTTCCAGGACCTAACGGGACCGCTGTCCCAAAAAGATAAGTGTAAAATGTGCACAATGATCAGTTGGATGCTTCTGATATTTTTTTCAGGAAGAGGAAATAGTTAATTTTAGAAATTGTTGATTATGGATGGAGGTGTACTTTGTGAATTGCACACTGCCTGTCATGCTGAGCACTAAGGAAATACCACTCTGGCTTCATAAATGGTTGATGAGGTTACCAAGGGAAGTTACTTGTCAAGGGACATGTATTTACACTACATCTTGAAAAGCAGAAAGGTTATATCTCCAGCTGATATTCTTGTAAATCAATTTATGACTGAGTCCCTGCTGCCTTTGACAGGCTGCAATGTGAGCTTACAACTTCTTTTGGTGGCTGAGGAAAGTTGCCTTATTTCTACCACAAAGATTTCTTGTGATCTTGATAGCAGCTCATCTTGGGTGCCTGATTCCAAAGGGTTTAGAACTAGACATTTTGCTGCTTTGGTATTTTTGTTCACACTCCTCTTCAACACTCGTTTCCTAGTTTCCTTGAACTTCTCTTTCTCTGTGCTGCCAAAATGTCATGTGTGCGCCTGGGAGGCATTCCAGCTTCCAGTTGCAGAAGTGGGTCACTCCTCATACACTTACATTTACAGTCTTTTGCAGATGCCCAGGCTCTAAGCACAGGACTAGGAGAACCTAAGAAGTGGTGTCATAGCCTGTTGCTTTCAAAGATTCACAGTATTGCCAGCCATAATTAACTCTTATATTTGTTCTCTATGACTTCTACAAAAAGAGCTCTTGTAATGATTGCCCAGCTAAGGATGAATTATTAATTTGAGATGCTGAAGGAGATTTGTGTCAGAGCCCAGTTTTGGATGGGTGACTTGCACAGAGCTTAAAAGCATCTCTAGCTCATCGCCCTGCCTCATTCTGTATTCTGTGCCATTTCTCTCACTGCCTCAGGGCAGAATGTTTCAGAAAGTTGGAGTGGGAATATTTTTATTCATCCTGTTACATGAAGTTAATCTCATGTAGCAAAGCAGCTGTGTAATGTTTTGTATTAAATCTCATGTCTTCCCTTGGGTGTGATTAAAATTCAGGTGAAGGGTTTTTTTAATTTTATTTTATTTCCCCACTCCCAATGCTCTCAAGGGGCCATTAGGCTTCATTCTTAATAGCTTGCCATCCTCTTGCCTCTGCCAGTCCTGCTGCACACGCAACTGCACTTCTCTGACTGGTGAAGGGTGAAGGCTTTTTAGTGACTTGTGCACATGCTGCACATTATTGAAGCCATTTCTAGCTCAGGTGAAGGGACGACTGTGCTCCCTGGTGCATTGAATAAAGCCTTGGTTGGCAAATTCTCTATTTGCCTGATTATAGCCCTGGAACACAGCAAGTCCCAATTGGAAGGAGACCAGCTCTTCTATCAATCCCCTGGGCTTCCCAAAACTATTGCTTGATTTCAGTGGCTGTTTCCAAGGAAGCCAGAGTTTCCATTCTCATCCTTTCTAACATGTCATTGCTTCTGCTTGCAACAGATGTATTTGCCCCCATTTTGTCAGGTTAAAGAGGAAAAACCCTTCTGTCTGACTTTGACCCTTCTTTCCCTGCTCTGCTTTGTGTCTTTATCTGTAAAACTGAAATAAGATCACCTGGAAGACAACATAGAAAGCTGATAATGACTAAGGGAGGGGTTTACCTCAGGGATCCTTGGGGGAAAGTAAAGAATTTGAGTCAAAGTCCTGCAGAGAACACAACAGGGCTGGAGGCAGTGAGAGAAAACGTGCCTAGAGAAAAGGAGGTGAAAGCAGGAGAGAGGCTGTGGACATGTAGTGAGAAAGAGGAAGATGGAAATGTACAGACTGGATTGCAGACTGCACAGAAGAAGCTAACCTGAAGACTTGCACTGCTTCTGCACCTCTACTGGAGTGATTAAAACTGTCTTAAAAGCGGTGCTGCCGAAGTAGTTAGGGCAAACCCCTGTTCCCCTTTAAACTCCTTAGTCTTGACTCAGCTGTACATTTCATGAATTCAGAGGAGTCCAGTTAACATTTTCTTTTTAATGTCTTTTAACTTTCACAACCACTTCTGCAATTTGTTATCACAGCCAAGATCACAAGAGCTAAAACATGGCATGGAAGGCTGTGCAAAGTTGCTTGGTTACAAGAGGGAAGAGCAGAAAGCTTCAGAGCCTTTGCCAGGCTTCCCATATTTCTCAGATTTCAAGGGTTTGCTGGATTCAAACTTCTAGTAGACTGGAAGAGTGTCTTGGGGATCTTTCAGACAGAATCTAGATTCTGGATCCTTCTCTGATGGCAGCTTAGAAAAACAGGAAACAAGGAGATGCTGCTTTTCTCTTGCTTTGTAAGCTTTTGTGATGTGTGTACAATATGTTAATCTCAGTAGGTGGCTAAGGGCTACTTAGCTGAGAGAATGTGTCCTTGGCATTATTTCACTGAAATCAGTCTAGTAAAACCAGGGGTGGGGTTGGCTCCAACCTTTAATAAATTCACAGTTTATCTCTTCCTGATAGGAAACAGCAGCTAGTAACACAATGGTGTTTAATATATTCACAGCAGGAATCAGTCAGATAAGGGACTCACATAGTTCCAACCTGTGTTCCACAGTGGCCTACAAGAATCCATATTTTTCATCTGTAAAATAACCATATTTGTACAACAGTCATTCTGACTAATGAGTGTCCAGCCAGTGAAGGGGTTTTCATCTTCAGGTAAAGAAGCACCATGCCTGAATTAGCTGATAGGGGTGCAATCATGTGGTTTGATCACAGTTTAGAAGCCCTAAATTCTAATCCTGATGCCCACCTGATGAAATCCCTGCATATTCCTGGCATTCATTTGCTCTCACTTGTAAAAGTGGGAGGCTGATTAATTAGTGCC
Source organism: Falco peregrinus (assembly GCF_023634155.1). Taxonomy (NCBI): domain Eukaryota; kingdom Metazoa; phylum Chordata; class Aves; order Falconiformes; family Falconidae; genus Falco; species Falco peregrinus. The sequence continues at coordinate 85,388,236 of NC_073721.1, forward strand.
TGGTGAAGGGTTCACAAGGACCATTCATTTTATTCCTACATTTTAAAAACCAGCTGATCTTAACATAGCACCAAGTCTGCCTCAATCCCACTGTGCAGCATTCAGCAATTTCACAGCTCCTATACCCAGCATGGATGCTCTATTCACTTACAAGTTCCCTTTTGCTGACAGAAGAGCAGGGCTGCCTCATGCACACATGCATAGAAGGATTCCTGAGACTGAGGAAAAAGAAGCAAAAGTTGTGCAGTTTTATTTCTGCCCTGGCTGTGTGTGTGCTTGGAAGGTGGATGAATGGCGAGTGAAAAGACGTCTGCAGAAAAGTACTATGTTACAGAAAGTAACATAACTGAGAAAAAACAGAGAAGCTTCTGGGAACAAAAGAAAGCTGAGTACTTTTTGACACTTATCCCAATGAGGTTATAGTAGCATCACCATCCAATCATTACTTCATGGACTTGTTAGGATAGGACATCTCCACCTGTCACTGGAGATCGGTCCACATCTTAAAAGTTACACCCTGCAAATTCACACTGAATTTGATCATGAAAAATTCTGGGTTCATGTGTGATGTCCAGCGACGTTTACACCACGCAAACTGAGGGTCAGTGATAATGCTGCAAGTCATTGACACTGTTGTTGCATTTTACAGCTTTCTTGTGGTCATTTTACACAGCCATGAGTATTTTTCCTGGTGTTTAGGTAGTAGACAGTCCAACTTTCTGGATTTAATAAAATTCTATTTTATGTGATACCAGGAAAAACTTTAGATCCTTCCATGCCAAAGGTCATAATTCCAGAAATCTCCCAGCTGACCTAGTAGTGCCCATGTAAACCAACTTCTGCAGAATGGGGAATAGTTTTGCCATAGGACACCATGTTACCACCTTTCACCTAAGGGCCCAGTGGGATGACTGATTCGGAGTCCTGATGATGTGCTGTTTTGTTTTTCTCCTTAACCATGTTACATGTGCTTCAGAAGAATTTGCTTGGATGGCACCTTCTCCCAGGTTCAAAGGGAGCTATCACCACTTTTCTGGTTAGGGATCCCTTTCTACATATAGACATTAGAATCCTTTGCTTCAGTTGCCTCTCTGGAGGGAGTCATCTGGGGAGAAGGGAAGCAGTGAAATAATTTGATGAATGGTATCAATGTACATCCCCCAGGAGGCTTCCATATGTTTTTAGCAGATGTTTAACAAGTTATGGCAACACAACTGGCTGTGTTGAAACAAATTGCAGGGTGACCATCTAACTGTTGTCAGAAGTGAAGTTTTCAACACTTCCATCTGCCCCCTGGCAGTTATGGCTTTTCTCTGTAGATATCTGTGAACTACATAACATATCTTTGTCAGAAAAATAATGAATAACTTATAACTGTCCAATAAAGTGTTATTTAATTAGAACACCTCAAGGAAGAGTAAACCCTGAAGCTATGTTTGTTAGCTTTCTTTTTTTTTTTAAGGAGAGAGGTGCTTTATAAAATCTTATGAGAACGAAAATACCTTCAGGATTTTAGTACCAGCTGGAGTTTTAAAAATTCGTTTGAGCCTCCTCCCTTTGTATTACAAAAGGAACGCAAATGCAAATGCCTAGAGGCATCAAAACATAGATGTTTGGATGAGTAAAGCACCTCTCTGGGATCCAGGATCTCCTAGCTGATGTCCTGTAGCTGCCACAGACCTCCAGTACTCCTTCAGCATTCATTTTTCATGCCTCAACTTCCTATTTGTAAATGTGGATAACTGTTCCTCTGTATTTGTCTCTCTTGTATTTAAATGTGTAGGGGAAAGGGACTGGGCGGTTTCTGGTACAATGGGGGCCTCCATTTTGCTTGTCCTTAGTGCAAATTATTAAAAAGATTGTGGGAAACAAAGTTTGTTTCCATATAGGGTTCAAGAAGTACAGAAAAAGCTCACCTGCAAATTTCAGAAGAAATATGAACATTGAGAACTTTCTCAAAGGGTGTGCAGTTAGAAATCTTGAGGGTTTGGCATAAGCTCCGTTTTAGGAAACTTAAAAAAGCAAACAGCCAACAGGATATTTTCTGTTTCTGAATTTTTTTTCAGTTCAATAATATACAGTTTTACCTGTTGTTAGCAGTGGAGATGGCTACCATTTTAAATATGCTCATTTTGCTTTAAAATTATTCCTTCAGTGCTGAATATTAAAATTGTTACAACGAATTCTCTTAATTGAGATTTTTCTGGGCGGAGTCCAAGGGTTCAGTCAATTGTTGTTTCTGCAATTTTGGTTTTAGACACCACTGCCAGTTCTTTTGTGTAATCTTGCACGTTCAAAGACGAGGAAGGAGGGAGGTGGGCAGGAAAGCAGTTAGGAAAATTATGTCTATTTGAGTATCCCAATGAGCATGAAGTGTTGTTCATGGATTGGATAATCTCAATAGGTGCATGTCTTTTGCCCTAGAAGCCTGATTCCCATATTGTGGTCTGTGGGTCTGAGAGACGTTGAGAAGTTGAGGTCAGATGTGAAAGAATGAAAAAAACATGCTTTTTCACTTCAGAAAAACATACATGTATGTTACCATGTGATCAAATAAATATGAAAACAAAGTTGGGAAAAATAAATGTGTAAACGAATATTCAAAATGCAGCTTAGCTCTTGATTAAAAAAAAAAATAGTATTACCATGGCAAAGCTGTATGAGGGGCTGTGATTTTTTTTTCTCCAAAATGTCAGTTGTTGCTTGCATGAAAATGATTGGGAAATGCTGATATTGACAAAGAAACCAACTCATAAACCATTTAGCTTCAGTTTTCCCAACTGAGCCTGGGAAAGCAAAGGTGGGTTGAAAAATACACTGGCAAGTTTTTAATTATGATTTTAATAATGAAGCTTGAACAAGCTTCTCACTATCAGTGCATCAACTGCCCCCTCTCATGCTGTTTTCCCAGGCCTGATGGAGGGGCCCCGGGAAAGCAAGTCTGATGCAGATGAGAGAGCATACTGATCAGTGTAACTTTGGTTAGCACTACAAGTGATTGACATTTTGGAAAAACAAGATTGCTTACCTTGCTGTCTTTGTCCGGGAGCAGGTGATAAGGTTCAGACAGTCAGTTTGTCATCTTAAGCTCTTTGTGGCTAAGACCTTGTTTGTTTTGTGCTCTCAGAAGTGCCACTCAGTCTCATAGCAGAGTTAGTAACATGGTGTGATTTCTGCTGAGCACAGATTGCTCCAGGAATGTGCCATGGTTATCTGGAAACAGTCTGATACTCAGGTTCCAGCACACAGATGCCAGAGAGTTTCCTTCTGCCCATGTGCCTAGACAATGAGTTGTGCTGTGTGCCAGTCCAGTGCTAGGAACCACAGCCAAGCTGGACTGTAGTTGGATTCCTGCTTTATCCACCTTCACCTTAAATTGGGAAAGATGTTAGTAGAACTGAGAGAAAATAATAAGAAAGGAAAGGGAGCAGTCTGAAGGCAAAGGAAGTGGGAGGAGAGGTGGGGAGGCCAGGGAAGGAAGCAATAGGGAAACTGTGAAGTTGAGAACCGAGGTGTGAAACACAGACAGGAAAGGGTTCCTAACTAATGGGTTAGCTGTATGGAGTGAAATTCAATTATCTCAAAATCCATACAGTTACACTGGTGAGGAACCTGCCCCAATTTGTTCATGGCTTCCCAACATTGTAGTTTCTGCTTCTGAAAACTCAAGCCTACCAGAATTGTAATGGAGAGACTATTTGGATTATGATAAATATGACGTAATATTTAAGGGACAGTTGGAGGGCTGCAGCTCTAGGCACTTCTGAAAAGGAAAAAGTAGCTTTAGTGTTTTGGGCTAAACCATGGAACTATTTCCTTGTTCTGATTTCAGTTTCGTGATGTATTTTTCAGAAATGAAGTAAAAAAGCCCTCTCACAAGTTTATCTATCATAAAATTGGTTTTAATCAAGGTTGTTATGCTTTAAGTTCATAGAGGATATACTATATCCTTTACACATAACAAAGAATGTAAATCCCAGCTTTAAATGCAAAACTCAGTTCAGTGCTGGCTGGGATTCACAAAGCGGTTCCTTCATGACAGTGAAAGCACTATAAACTTGGGAAGCTAATTTTCAATAGCGGCCCCTTAAATTGCACAGTTGAGCATGTAAGAGTACTATTGTGTCTATGCGAGCATGTGGAAGATTTGAAAGCTGGGGTCACATATAGTTGACTTTTGTTCATTTACAAAACAGTTTCATAGAATCAGGATGGAAAACAGAAAACACATATAAGTCTTAGGGTACGTTGCCCTGTACTTTTTTCCAAAATATTAGAATAATGTCGTCACTGGAAGGGGGTGGGGGTGGGGCAGTTGTTGTAAAAATGCCAAGTGTCCCTGATAGGGACCGGGGTCTTATCTATAGAATGTGGAGCTGTTTAAAACTGTGGTGTTTTGGGCAGGACTAAGACCACTGAGTTTCCTAGAAACCGTCCGCATGAGATCTGTGCATTAGGCCACAAAACAGGGGTAGGAGTTGGGCAGCTAGGCAGATACACATTTTTGTGTTCTGTTCACCAGGTATACAGCAAAATTGCTTGGCATGTGGGGTCCTGAAATGGTGCTGTGACAGTGCAGGGGTAAATGTGTGAGATTGTTACAGGGGATTGTGGAGAGAGAACCAACAGAGCCCAGTTTGACAGGTCTGCAGAGCACAAATGTAATCTCCGCCTGCAAGAACCACGATCTGCTGCTCAAGGGGTATGACAAGCCAGTCTGCTGGAAAATAGCACTCTGAGTCCTTTGCAAAGGAATCAAATGAGGAACATGACTATTACCTCGTGTCAAACTGTGTCTAATAAAGAAATGGAAATCCCCTGCTCTGCCACAAAGACCAAGGAGAGGTAGGATCATGCTGTGACACAAATAAATGAATAGTGAAAGAGAAATGGAAAAACACGGGCACAAACATTACAAGAAAATATCAGACCTTGAAATGATTGCCTGTCTTAAGCAATAGACTATAACAAAACATACATTACAAATACAACCTGGTTGTGTAATCTAGTTTGCTGTTACACAGAAATAGATTTGGGACCATAACTGTTAAATTCTATGTCTATCTCCCTATTTTTATATCAGGTTAGGAAAAAAAAGAAAGCCAACCCCAACAAATATCTGCACCTGGGGAGCCTTATAAGTGTTCATTACCAGATACATGAGGCATTAGCAGAGATTTAAAGAGAGATGCTAGCACATCTTTTCTCCTTTGTGCTGCACCGTTAGACATTCCTGTTGTCTCTTGTTTTTCTAATAAGCTTTGGGGGTCCAGATCTGCATCCCTCATCTTGTAGAGCATCGTGAAATAAACAGGACTTCTTATCAGCACAAGGACACATCTGCATAGGACTACTTGCAGGATCTGGCCCTTGTAGGATTGCTCTCTCAGTTGTTATATGTGAGTACAACGCCCAATGTACTAACCCATGCCCTTGCTCCTGAGCTAATGATTGTAACTGAGAGTAACAGCCTTACATCTGCACACTTTTTCCTCCCTCAATTTCTTTCCCTCCAACCCAGCAAGTACTTTTCTGAGCATCAGGATTAGTGAAGTGGGGGTTCCATAGGGGTTAGCTGAGTTGAACCCCCTCTGTAGAGTACCTGGTGTCTGTTGAAGGCTGTTGGACTTGGGATACAGCTGTCCTATGTGCAAGAGGCATAGAAGAGATAACCTCTTCTACAAAGTTACCTATTTTTCTGAAGTTTGTAGTTGTCAAACAGTTAAAATTGTTTAACTGGATCAGAAGTTATTGGCAAGCACAGAGACGTATTTCCCTAGGAAACCGGACTTAGGAGGGTTGGCTTTTCCCGTGTCACAAATATGGGATCTTCATTCGCTTTGGCACACGTTTTTGAAAGCCTTTTTCTCCGACAGATCTTTGCACGTGTTTAGGCAGCTGCCACTAAGGTACTGGTCACAAGTGACCTCCCACCTTCCCTGTTTCTTTTTCTTTTGCACCCCGGGGATCGCCCCGGCGCCTCAGCAGCCCGTGGGGTGTTAGGGGGGCACCCCGCAGCGGGGAGCCGGCAGCGCCCCTTCCCTCGGTGCCTCCTGCACGCCGGGCGGGCTCAGGCCTCACCGCCGGCGCGGGGGTCCCAGGCTGGCCGCCCCGGGACCGCCCTCCTCGGCCTGCCGCTCCCGCACCCCCGAAACGGCCGAGCCGCCGCGGCGGCACGCCGAGCGAGGGACCCGTGCCCAGGCTGCCTGCGGCGGCGCCGGCCCAGCCACCCGGGAGCTTCCCCGGCGAGGGCCGGGGCAGGCGGCGACGCGGGAGGCGCGGGGGGCGGCGGACCCCGGGCAGGGGCGCGCCCAGGCGCCGGGGCCGGGCCGAGCCGAGGCGGGCGGGGCTGCGCTGAGCCGGGCCGGGCCGGGCCGGGCCGGGCGGGGGCGGGGAAGGGGGCACGGCCGGGAGGTGGAGCCGGCTGCGCTGGCGGCTCGGGCGCTCCGCGGCTGCCGGGCACGGGGCGCGGACGGCAGTGGGAGCCCAGCGCCGCCGGGAGCCGCCCGCCCGCCCGCTCGGTCTGTCCCCGGGGAGCCGCCGCCGCGGGAGCCTGCTGCGGTCGCCGGCAGGTAACAGGCCGAGGTTCGCTTCTCGGTGCCCCGGCAGCGCGGCAGCCTTTCCTTGGGCAGCCCTGCCGAAGGTCCCGTTCCCCCGCCAGGGGTGCCGGCTCCGGCTTGGCACCGCGCCGCCCTCCCGGTGCCTTGGGGCGAGCGGGTATGCCGGCTGGGGACACCCCGGGGAGGGGGCTCGCCGCCCCCGCCGCCGCGTTGTCTCACGGGGGGTGCGGGAGCGCCGCGGCTCCGCGTGGTGCTGGGAGTGCGAATCTGCCGGGGCTGAGGTGCCAGCCCGCCTGACAGCCCGCCGGCCGGGGGCTGCCGGGTCGCTCCCCGGCAAGAGGGCTGGCGGGGACGCGCCCCCGCAGTCCGAGCCAGCAGAACTCGCTCCGCTGGTAGCACGTCTCCGGGATCGGGCCCCGGGGAGCCTCTCGTGGTCGGTACTCGGGTGGCTCAGAGCTTGCCCTCGGTTTTTCTGCCTTTTATAAACCCACCCCGCACCCCGGGAGCCCTCATACTGTAAAGGCAAGCGGAGGAGCCGCGGGGTGCCCGGGGCTGTGCCTGGGAGCGCTCCGCCTTACGTTTGTAGCGTTTCGGGGTGTGCCACCCACCTCTCTCCCCACGCCCCAAGTTTGGATGAGGAAGGTGGGAGAGCAGCCCATGCTTCTGACTTTGGTCCGGTAGGAGTTTTCTCTTTCGCACTTGGCTGATAGGGAAACTGGAGTCCTGCCACCCTGGGCCAGTCCCCGCTTTCTAATCGAGATTTACAGCTGCAACAACACGTTAGTGAGGTACCAGCCCACAGAGATGTGTGGGTTTTATAAACTCTGCAGCTGGGCACTTAAAGTTTTATCATAACTTTTGTATTGAAATGTTCTAGTGAGTGAGCAAACAGCATTTCCAGATGCATTGTACTTGGGTGGTTTTCTGTGAAGTCTGAGAATTGTAATTTCCTTTTTTTCTTTAGCACTTCTCTCAGCAGTTACTTAGCTCAGCCTGACTACTGCCTGTATTTCTATAGTAAAAGAAGATCTGAACACAATTAATAGATTCTAGGCACGTATTTCACTGAATAGCCAGTGGCTACCAAAGCTACTTGGGCAGAAGTGTGCTGGAGATGGCTCTGTGCCTGGCTGGGAATATGTAGCAAACTGTGAGTGCAGGCTCGCCCTGGATTTTTATTAGTGGGTTAGAAGTGTGTAGAGTTATTAAAGAGTTGTCTTAATTCAACAGGGTGTATCCAAGTGTCTGATGGATTCTACCAGTCAAGCACCTATTTTGGTATTTAGTGCTTTTGTGAACGAGCAGCAGTTGTTCTGTCTCAGAAGTGTACAAATTGAGAGCACGATAGCAAAGTCAATGGGAGAAATAGGCACATTCTGGAACTTTTTCATAGTTTGGGGGGAATCTTTCAAATTTGACTGTGTAGCGTAATGTGCAGATGTGCTTCATTATCATCTGCTTTTGCTGAAGTGTTTGTGTAGTATGTTAAAATGATTCAAATGTTTGACCCTCCCTAGAAGGCAGTTAATGTTTCTGTATTTGTTGTGGCTGAGGTACAGCTTTTGTTGGCTTAAGCTAAAATACCATGCAATACAGTTGCCATGAATTTAAGCGTAGCAGGGTGAGAGGAAGAAAGGAAGAGCTTGAACTTTTCTGAGATGTTGCAGACTGCCAGCAAAACCAAGGTAAAATTTCTACTGATTGTCCCACCCTTTCTGCAAAGCAGACCTTTGCCACAAAGGGCTTAGCCACCTGAGTCGTGGGTTTCGACCTGCGAGGGATGCAGGGACACCCTCGGGGCAGGGCTGGATGGAGATGGACCACCCGTTCAGATCCCCTGGGTGACGGGGAGCCGGGGGTGCGCGCGGGGGCTGCCCGGGCCGGGCCGGGGGGGCTCGGGCTCGGTGGGTGATGCTGGCAGTTTCCACGAGGGGGCTTTCTTGCCGTGCGGTGTCAGCCCGGCTCCAGCCCGGCTTCTGTAGCGCCGGCCGCCCCTCCGCTTGCCTCGCAGGTACCGGAGGAGCAAAATGAACTTGGGGGTGGCTTTCGCGCACAGGGTAAGTATTTCAGATTTCCTTTGTAAATTATGGGGAAATCCCTTTATTCCCCCTGAGGTGTAAGGGTAGAGACATCCTGGGAAGAACACCAGTCTTCCGTTTCCAGGCTTGCTTAAAACTTAGAACGGATCCCAGCAACTTGATTTACCCACAGTGGAAATGAAGAAGAGGAGGCTGAGTGTGTTTTTTCACAAGAGAAGTGGTCTGAGTGTTTGCATCCTCTCCTCAGCTGATGGCAACGAATGACTGTATCTTGGTGTGATCTCATTTTTGGCTGCTTTAACATGTATTCTACTTCTCAGGGTGGGGCTGGGCGAAAGGGGAACGGGAATCATTGTGTGTGTATGAAAATGCTGAGCTATCCTTAAGTCCTTTGCCAAGTTGCCTGTGTATTGTTTAATTCAAATAATTTCATGCATGCAGCCTTGCAGGTCTGTTTTAAAAGGCAGAAACTGTATCTGTAACCAGGAATAATATTGCAGTTCATAAAACATGAGAAACATCTGTTACTGTGACTTCAGTTTGTTCCTGTCTCCTTGGAATAACCAAGCTGACAGCTCAGACAGTCAGGTTTAATGTCCTGTGCTAAACCTTTGGTCCTGTGTCCCATGGCTAATTGTGACTCACAGAATCAATAAACCCAGCTCCTGCTCGGCTGCAGCAGCTCAACGGGGGAGCAGGAAGGGCTTCAAGCCACCTCACTGTGTGGAGCTAGTCCACACCAGCAGACAATGGTGGACAGATTGGGGTTTCTGTAAAACTAGGTCTACCGTGTGCTCTTGTTGTTTTCAGCACAACAGAGCTGGCTGGGATCTTGGTGTTCTCTGGGCATTAGTGCTGAGCAAGTGGGAGGGAGGGTCTGCACTGCTGTAGGGGTAGTATTTTCCCTCTTAGCACCTTTTATCTTGCCTTAATCTATCCCAGGTTGAATACTGTAGGCAGTTGAAGTAAAGCCATCTCATGCTTTGATGTGTGTTTATTGGCTCTAGCATCTTGTTCTCCTGTCCTCTTTTTTTTTTTTTTTTTTAAATTTTCTTTTTCAGTTAGGATGCTCTCTTCCCACTCCACCTCCCTGGACAAAAAGAATTAAAGCACAGGAGGCAAAAAGTTAATTAAGTGACTGTATTTTTGTGAATGGGTTTTCTTACTTTGCCTCTGCCTTTCTTGCTGCCTTCTGTAAGGTCCCTTCATAATTAAAATATTATGACTATCCTTATGGTAGCCCTCCACTTGTGGCAAGGATCCTAATTTGACGTCAGTACAAAAACACTAGTTTCTGGCATAAGGGCAGATGACATTTCATCAGCTAGTGCATACCCTTTTTTTTTTAAAAAAAAACCAACCCGACAGTGCTAAAACCATATGGGCAGATAATGAGTTTAAGCTGATAAACAGCTTACAGATTTGCCCAAATAAAGGACTTTCTTCCTAGAAAACATGTTTTCCTTTAAAATAAATAATGCAGTTCCTGTGTTTTTATTTAATTATCTTGAGCCCTGTCTGTTCTCACCAGGCTGCAGGAAAACAGACACCACTGCTCTGGGAACAGAAGCTACTGGATTTATGAGGCCGTGGGTCTTAGATGAGGAAGGACTTGAAAAGAGAAGTTCAGATGCTACAAAATTGAGGCTTAAGGTATCTAAATAAGCAGATGGTGGTCCAACTTGTATTTGGAGACTTTTGTGAGGTAGTGCATAGTTCTTGACATCTTGAAGATGAGTCATTGCATGAGGTGGTAGTAGGTCCAAGGTCTGTTTGGGAGCTATAATAAAAACAGATAAATATCTATACTCCTTGCTAATCCTGTAAGGCTAAGGCTGCAGAAGCAGTCCTTGTTTGGGGGTGTTGTTGCAAGATAATCCCTACTTTTGCTTTTTCAAGACTTTGTGACTAATGTTAGCATGATTAGTTTGTTTGTTTAGCTTAAACTGACTTATCAATGAAATGCAAGGGACAGATTTTTGGATCCATTTTGCTTGTATTTTTTGAGAGAAAAGCACAAGTAGTACAGTGAGGGTTGGAATGTAACTTGCTTTCAGAAGTGGCGGTCTTTGGTTTTCACTTTAAAATAGTGACTCAAAACCAAAACCAAGTAGTGCATTTGCACGAAAGGACAAAGCCTGTGTATTTCTCCCCCAAGATGAATAGGAGTGAGCTGTTTGAGATATGAAATCGCTCATTCCCTTTTAAGTTTTTTTTATTAGGAGTTCTCTCTCCCCCCCTCTCTCTTTTTTTTTTTTTTTTTTTTTTTTTCTCCTTAGGAATGATTGTTAATCTTAAATGGAAGTAGCAAATGAAGGAAGAAAAATGTTGCACAGAAAAATCATTCCAGACATTTCTGTTCTTCCCAAAGATGCTTATTCCTTCTAAAACTTCCTTAAATGTTTTGTGTTGTCCCCTCCTGTCCCATCACTTCTCAGCACTGGGAAGACTACTGGACTTTAATTGTATTTCATATGAGCATATGTTCCAGATGTCTAGAGCTTTGCTTTCCAATGGTCGCTGCTATCTCATTTGTAATTGATGTGACAGCTGCGTTGCATTTGGTCCTACTATTGCTCATGACTGCACAGTTCAGCATTCCCCTTGTGTCTGTTCCTTCCCCTACACCATTTCTTATTTTCTTTTCATGGCTCTTACAGTCTTGAGTTTCAAAAATGGTGCGTGAATTATCCTATCCCATAGTTCCAGAGGATTCAGGTGAATTCAGTGCCCACCGATTAGTTGATGGGACATTTTTTTTTTTCTTCTTCCTCTTCCACCTCTCTAATATCTTGCCTTGGAGCGTTTAGTAGCTGCTTTGCTGTTTATCGTTTCTGCATTGGTAAAGGTCTGTCATGCGCTGATTTAGTATAAATTGTCTGAGACTGAAAAAAGTGGCTATAGGAAAGTGTTGTGTTGATCTTCTTTTGTTAACCACACCAGCAGTAAACCAGTTCGTCAGTGTGTTTTTATTCATTTTTGCACAGAAAAGATTTAAAGAAACAAATGATAAAAATATTTTACTCTTACAAAATAACCCCAAATGGGATTTGCTTCTGCACCTCTGCCACCTCCTGTTCTCTATTAATGGGCTTGAAGAATTTCCATTTTCCCAGAGTTTGTAAGAAGCAACGTGTACTCTTCCAGGGCAGCGGAGCTGTGCTGGAGGTGCTGTACTTCTTTGGTCTTCCTCAGGCTAGAGGGAGAGAGGCTCGGTATCCTGGTGAGTTGTATATGTGTGACTTTTCCCCCCATCTGAATTGCCTCTGCACATTTTTTGATACAAGAAGCTTTGGATGACCACATGCCTAATGTGAATGCTTCATGTTTGGTGGACTAATACACAGTGCATATTACATGACAGTTGAGGGTATTCATGTGGTGTCAGTTTACCTTTACCAAATTCAGTCAAAAGAAAACCAAAACCAGTATCTTGTCATTGTCCTTGGAGATGGTGGAAGTGGGGTTTTGACTATCACAGGATTTTAGTACGGGTCTTGTTCTGCGCAGCATTCCTCCTGTCTGTGTAGTCCCTCCAACAAGGATTCCAAGGATTAGTGAGTCCCTGGGGGTTCTTGTCCTTTGGGGCTTCTTTTAGCATCAGGATGTTCCCTTTGCTATATACTTACTAAATAAACCTGGTCTAAAATGGAAGTTTCCAGCTACTTGAGAAATAAATTGTAAGGTCACTGTAGAAGAGTGAGTTCTTAAACCCAAATGAAGTTCACATTTTTTTAGAACAGTGTATCACTTCAGGAAGAAACAGAGGATGCTTTTGACTAAATGAACAGTGTTGATACAGAATCTCATCCATGTGCCTGGTTTTGTGAATATTAAAGGGGCTGCATGAATTTGTGGATTAGGGCTTAGGTCTGAGTTTGCTCTGCTCAGCTGTTGATTGACTGTGTTGAATTCATCTCTGTTCCTGCCCTTCTGTCTCCCTCATTTAGTTGGTGCATAGCCATGTTAGAGAGGGACTTTCTTGGAGTGTCTGTGGTGGCTAGTGTGATCTGGAGTCTGCCCTAGTTAGTCTTCTGGAAGCAGTATAGCCAGTATCCTCTTTACTTCTGACATCTGTGAAGTTAGTGTCAGGACAAAATCTTACAGTGGTGGTTGATCCTGGGAAAGTGGAACTGAATCAAGCTGCTAATGTGAAAATTCACGTAGTATAACAGAGATAATAATAGCTCATATTCTTTCAGACTTTTCACTTGAGTCATAAAGAGACTTAAATACATTTTGTGCCACCCCAGATGTCTGGAAAGCCATCAACAGATGAACGGAATGGGACTGTATGGTGACTTGTTGACTGTGGGTCAGAGGCACAGCCTGGCAGGGGCTCAGAGGCCCTGGCTGCACCTCAGATTGTCTATATTGTGCACGGTTACAGTGCTGACTGTTTCTGCAGCTTTATGCTTCTCATAAGGCTCAGCAATAAAACTGTAATGCTAGCAGCTTTTTTTCATGGCTAAATGCCCAGTTTGAGGAAGGGTGATGTTGGTCATGTTGCTAGACATACATATTTATGGCCCTGTTTCATCTGTTGAATTTAATCTGTTGGGGTATTTTTAATGTTATTATGGAAACAGTTACTATATTTACTCCTTGTGAAAAGCTTGGTGTATGAGAGTCTATGAGGAGGGAGTTTTAGAGTAATAAGGATTGCACTAAATAAGTGTCTACACTTCTTCAGGAAAAAATGGTCTAAATGAACTGCCTGGCATCTTGCCTGTTCTTGAGACGTGGACCTCACAGGGCACTGAACTGGAACACGCTATGCTGGGAAAGCAATGACAGGGTTTGTTCTTGGCTCACTTGATGGCACATCTCGTTTTCTTGTGGAGCGAAGAGAACCAGATCTTCTTGTACAGAGGACACTTATGCCTGTACTGGGCTGCTTTCTCAGACCCACTGAGAACCTGTTTCTCATGGAAGTCTCCAGGACCTGTGGGTACCTTTCAGATGAACTTCTCAAAACCCGTTGCCAAGGTAAATGAGATAGTGGTATGCAAATTCAATGGATTTGGAATGGGAGTCACTGTCACTGTTGTTGATGTACTTATTTCTGTAACTATTTGAAAACAGAATGTTTTTTGGTATCAGTCTTGCTGATAATAATTGGTCGGGCTTAGTAGGGGTAATAATGTGGTGGGTCCACAATGGACATGTGTAAGGAGTAATTGAGAATAAAGGATTGAATGTCTCAAAATGTTCTAAAGAGGGGTGGACTTTGTCTGATGTATTTCTTAACTGCTTCTGACTGCCCTTTGTTCTTGTTAATGTCAGAGGGGATTCTCGGAGCTGCTTAGAATGAGGCACTTAGTTTTTGTTGATCAACAAAGCCTTTGCTTCTGATGGGAATATGACAGAAGCACAGACATGTAACAGGGATCTTAGAGTTGTACCAAGATGTTTTTCAGAATAAGATACCGGAAAAGCTGAGAGCTAGTTCTGGAAATGCCTGAGGTACAATGCTGGAAGCACCAGTACATCTTTGACCTACGTTTTGCTTTGGCAGCCTGAGAGTTGACAATGTACTACCTTGCTGATGTGATGAATGACTCTGGGTTCACAGCCTTGAAAAAAAACCCTTCCAAACTGATAAGAATTTCAGTTTACATTGATGCTTTGCCAATTAAAACCAGATTCTCTTCTTTTGTTATGGGGATGTTAAGGGGAAGCATCAGTCAGGAGTAACAGTCTGATGTGATTAAGAAAGAATAGGGTTTCCCGGAGAGTGGCTGGATTAAGAGTTGGGGGGGTTTTGTTCTGTGCCTCCCCCCCCCCCCCCCCCGCCCCCCCCCCGCCAAATGGAGAAGGTTTGATGCTTTGCATTTTGTGTGTTCATATTTTGATACTACAGCAGGGACAGCTTGGCAGGAGAAGTGGCAGAGTTTAGTCTAAAACCATTAATTTTCTTTGTTAATGCTGCTGCAGACAGTTCCAAGTTTCAGTTGGTAGTGGATTTCTTGTAGTATTTCTGTAACATGATGCTCTTTGGGAACAGCTTTGAAGCTCTGTGCTGGCCTTGGGGAGCAGAGGGCGTTGGGAGGGGGGACTGGACTCTCACTCCCAAGTCCTATCACTGATTTTACTGTTCAGAACAGAGGTGTGCAATTGCCAGCGTCACTGCCATCGGCCTGCTGTAGAGCCTCTCTGGCTCTGGGAAAGCGCTTTTCTGAGCATCTGTTTCACCAGCTGTGAAAATGAAGACAGTACCCTCAGCATGTGGGTATGATGAACATTCTTGTTAGCTAATCTCGGTAAAGTGCATTGGAACTGTGAAGCATCATGGGCTGTTGTTTGAAAGTGTGAAGGTTTCAAGTGGTGTAAGCCAAAAGCTTACATCTTTGTTAGGGAAGAGAAGTACCAACTGTGAGTCCTTCTAGGGCAGCAGAGGCAAAGGGTTTGTGGGAAAGAAGAGGAATTTGCCTATGATGGAGGACCTGGATTTACTTGGAACTTTGTAAAGTGTCTATCCAGGGCTGGATTTTGCCCTCATACCACAGGGTGATGCAGTTGCATTTCCTTTTGTTGTTTTTCCATTCCCCCTCACCACATACTTGCTTTTTATGATCAAAGCTCCAGTCTTTAAAGATATGCCAATAATGCTCAGAAGATCCCCTATGGGGAACAGTTCTGATTAGACACTGAGGAATTCTTTAATTCTCTTCATACTTCGTACTATTAGGAACATCTTGTTGATAAAAGGTGTGGCTTTTTTCCCTTGCTGTTACTACTTCTTCTTTGGCTCCCCTTCTCCCCAGACACTCATGCTTTATGCTCTCCCGTTGTCTCATCTTATATGAACTCTATTCCTTGGTTCTTGCTTTCAGTTTGTTCTTTTATCTTCTACAGCACTCAGTGAACACTTAAAAATAATAAATATTAATAATAGAGCTCTTTGAACCACCAAGTTCTTTGCTGCTTAAACTCACCTTTTCCTGCTGCTTATCCCCTATTAAGAGTTGCTATAATCTGCAGATTGTAGCTGTAATAACTTCTGCAGCAGTGACTGGGTTTGTGACAAGCACAGGATTATAGCTCCAGGTAGGGAAGTGGCAGCAGGAGCAGAGATCCTCAAAGGCACAAAGATGTTGTTTCAATTGAAATATTCTTAGCAATAAAGGAACAGAAGCCAAAAAATTTAATGTGGGAATAGAGCTATTTATCTAAATAGCCCTTCTTACACAGGTTTCCACAGAGTGTTAGTGACCGATATAGGATAATCCTGTATCGAATCTAAAATCCTGTGTTTAGAGGGGGAAAAGCATTTTTTCTGGAGAACATAGTTTAAGAAGGCTCTACTTTTGGAGATGCTTTCAAGCCAATTCATAGGAAGTGTCTTAAATCAGCAAGACAAACTGTGAGAGACATCTGTGATATTACTATATGTTTTCTTTTAATTCCCTCTTCAGACAGATTTACCTCTCCCTAGAGTTACAGAAGAAAAAGATACTGTCTGCCCCAGTGCGTGAAGTTGTCCACATAAAGTACAGGTTAGCCTTTGAACCTTATGTTGCACATGTTCGTTTGGACATCAGCAACATTTTTACTGTCTCAAATCACAGCCTAAGGAATGAATAAAGCAAACAGGAATTCAGTGTGTGAGGCTTTCCCACCACATCTCCTTTCCTCTGTTTAATAATACAAGCTACTAATTTAGTAGAAGAAGAGAGAATCTGAAGTGTCAGGGCAAACTTCAGGAAGCCTTATTTGTTTCTTCTACCACGGTTTTGGCTTGGCCCTACTTAGGGGAGACGAGCTGTTCCTAAGCAGAACCTCTCTGCTGGATGTGGGTTGCTTCCAGGCTTGTATCTTCAGCAGAAACCACACTACTTACTACTTGAGGCTAGGACTGGCTGGGAGTTTTTCAAGGAAAAAATTTGCCTGCAGAAAATGCTGATTTGTTGAAACCAGTATTGCCTTGTGGGAAAGGGTTGGTCTTCACTCAGTTCTCCTTGGGTGAATTTCTCACATTTGGGATAGAATCTCTTAGTCAAAGCAGAGATGCTGGTTAGGAGCCAAGTGGTTTGGGTTTTTCACCTATGCTGTCACAAATCCAGAACAGGGTCCTGAAAGCAGGTTTCCTACCCGCCAGAAATGCATGACCTAGCCACAGGACTGCAGTTCTAGGGCACATGGGGTTTTGCATGAAGGATTCCAAGGTGGATTCCAAACCTTCATCCCTATGTGAAACGAAAAAATATTTTAAGTCTCAGAAAACATGGTGGGATGAGAAATTTAAGCTAAGGTGTCCTTACATCTTTAGTGGCCTTGCTGTCTTGGCAAAATAATCAGCATGTCAGTCACAGAAGAGCAACTGACCCTGAAGCACTGCTGGTGTATTTTGGCAGGGTCAAGGTTGTACAAGGCTATATAGCCCTTGAGTCCCTGCTTTCTCTGAGGAATATTATTAGAAAAGCACCTTAAGCAGCCAAGCAAAATAAGGCTGAGCGCTGCTGGTATGTTTGTGCCTGGGACATTATTGTTGGGCAGGGTAGGAAAAATAATGCTTAAGGCAAGAGAGGAGCTTCTTGGAACAGGATGAAACACTCTCCTGCTGGTTTGATTGCAGCGAGATCAGCAAAGGCAGGGGTAACCCATGGTTTCAGTAATAGATCTCTTTCTTCCCATTTCTTCTCTCCCCCTGTTTTATGGAGAGGAGAGGAAAGTGGTCCTCTCTTCAGCCTTTCTTAACTGTCCTTGGAGAGTGAGGCGATAACAGGAAAAAAGCCAGGATAAGCGAGGTGCGTGCTTAGCCAGGGCATTTGTTCTCTGTGGGTTCTCTCTGCACCACCAAAGCCCCTGGCTCTGCTTGTTCCAGAGCAGCTCAGCCTCCTGAATCCTGCTGTGCTGTGTGCTGCTTGGCTGCTGAGGGAGCTTTCTGGGGCTCCCTCTGTTGTAAAAGGTGGGATTGCAAAATTGAGGTACACACGCCAGTTATGATCATATGAGAATGCCGCTCTGCCTTTCCTTTGTATTTTGTTCCCCCTGCTTTTAAAACCGGGGGGGTGGCAGGAAGGCTGGGGTTTGAAACTTCATCATTGCGTAGAGAAAGACAAACCACTCCTCTTAAAGACAAAACATTCCAGGCCCTTGCTGTGTATTTGAGGTTTAAATAACGGGAATTTCCTGTTTCCAAGAAGCCAAGTGCATCCTCAGATAGTCTGCTAACCTGTTTTAAGAAGACTTTTGTTCATCTTGTGGTACATGAGGAGTCTGAGCTTGCCTTTTTGGTTTCACCCCTCCTTCTTCTTCAAGTTAAAGTAGGAGGCATAAGGTGTGTTTATAGCACACAGAAGCATGGGGCAGCAGAAGGGCTGAGCTAGTGGGAACCAGAACCAGGATCTTTAATGGGTGCAGCACAGAGGAATCCACTACGCACAGTCAGCTCTGGAAATAGTATAATGTCAAAGCACTCCTGCATGTGAGATGAGCTCCAGTGTGCCTGTCCCCAGGCAGAGATGCAGACCCCAGATACGGAACATTGGAAAGAACAAATAAAGACACCCTAAGCCTTGCTTTTATGGTGGCTTTTTGGTGATAGCAAGGCGATACTTATTGCCAAATATTAGCTGACATTAATCTCTCAATATGTTTTCACAAAAAATTGATCTAAGAAAAAAATATTTCTCTTAAATCTATCAAGTCTGTCTTCTGTCTTTGGTTGAAATATCAGTAGATTTCTGCCTCTTGCTTCTTCTGGCTACAGTCATTAAAGGAACATCTAAAGGAACCTCTAAGAGGCCGATTGCTAAGGTTCCTTAGATCCCCAGGAGGATGAAGGTAAGCTGCTGCTTTTCATTAGAGGCTTAGACTGTGCTGTTAATGATAGCTGACATTTGGGAATTATGCGAGACCTTTTCAAGGACTAGACTGCCCACAAAAGTCAGTTTGCATCTTCTGTATCAGTGAATGACCAGACTTCTTTGCATCCATTTCATGTCTATATTCTGTACATTTAATTATATTTATTGAGAAAAGAAAGCTATTGATTTAAGACTTCACACTTTTCCTCTTCTGAATCAGGGATGGAGAACTGAAGAACATCAGGGTAGTGTGAAAATAGTTCCAGAAAGTTGAGAACTTAGATGTTTGATCGAGCTGTGCTGCAAAGTCCTCCTGTTGAAGGGACAGACTGCACTAGGCTGGCATTGTGGAGGGTTTGCCATAACCCAGACCAAGGCTGCATGCCCAGGTATTCCCTGAGATTGACTTGCAAAATCCTTTCTGTGGCTGGAGCTGTATTCTTGTGGTCTTCAATGCTGCAGTCTAGGACTGGTCACTTAAAGCTGAAGGAGCCCAGAAGAAGCCATGTAGTGGATCTGTTTCCCTTAGTATCCTACAAGATCATGCCTGTAGACTATCCTTTAGCATGAAGCTGCAATCTCCAGCTGTAATCTTTGATTCTTTATGAAAGTGCAAGGGTATGGAGTGGGACCAAACATTGATTTTTTAAAATGGAATATGATTAAATGTAAGAGTGTCTGAGTCTGGCTATCTTGCAGCTTTGTAGGTAACTCTGCAGGGACAAGATTTGTCACTTCCTTCCCCTTTCCTGTTCTACTCTCTCTGAGCTTTTTTCCCTGTCATGAATTCTGTCTAGTAAAGCAAGGATTTGTTCTGATACACTGTTGTTTAGCAAGGAGGTTGTGAAACAGATGCAGTTGTAGAAACTGGTGATAAGGTAATTTTCTCACCCTTCCAATAGCTGTAAATGCATTCAAAAGAGGATTCGTGTTGCTAGTAGCATTTGTTACAGTATGTGTACTCCCAGACATGAATCAGAGATTGACTGGTGGATAATGATCCAGTGCAGTGTGCTTGAGTGAACAGATTGGGCAGGCATCTGAACTAGCCTACAAGAATGAGCCCAGTGCTCAGAATTTTTCTGGCAGATAATCACTGTGACACAAAATAGAAACTATCTGGCACTTGTTGATCGAGTTCACGTGGTCCATGTTATCTGAACATCTCAGGGTTGCAAATGGATTGTATCTCTGTAGTACTTTTTTGAGGCAGAGAATCCTGTTTACCAATTCCCATTGTACTGATGTAAGGGAAATCCAAATTATTTGTTGAGGGTATCACTGGAAATCTCTAACAGACTAGAAAATAAGACATCTTGTTTTTAAGGAAGAGCCAGTGACTCTTCCTTCGTAGCACCTATCAAAATTTTGCTCCTTTAAAATATATCTCAGGTTTAAAAAATGGGAAGGGAATATTTCCAGTGTTATTGGAAGATTTTTCTTAGCTAAATAAATGGCTGGCTTTGCTGTTCTCTTGTACCCAAATGTCCTGTATTGCTCAGTGATATGTTGCAAAGGCTTTCTCTTCTTTTGACTGTGTTAATTGTGCTTTTACTAAACTTGGATAGAACGCCTTTTTCTCTGTAAATTAAGTTCTGTTTGTAGATATTTTTTTTTTGGGGGGGGGGGGGGGGGGCGCGCAGGAAGCAGGGGAGGGTTGTGTAGTTGTTTCTCATACAGAAACAAAGATCTTCTGAAGTTTTGGAAGGACTAGGGGGGTCAGTGGGAATTCTTACCTCTGCCAAAATAGTCAATATTTTGTGGTTTGGGATATGCATGAGAGTATGAGAGACTAGAGGTTGTGGTCCTGGGATCTGAACCTCTTTTTTTTCCACATTGTACTGCAGTGCACTTACTACTCTTGCCTTCTGAATGTCAACTTTTGACCTGTTTAATTCTCTTAGAAGTGTGCACAGGTTTGTAGCAAGTATTTTTCTTTGGATAGACTGGCTTTTTCAGACTGTTTACCCCAAAAAAGGTGTTTGTTGAGAGGATCTTGTCAAGCCTAATAGTCCTTAACAAGTTAGTGACTCCTCCAGTCCTGCCATGTAGCAGTATTTGAGCAGTGATGTGGTCCTGAAACATTTGCCTGTTTCCACTGCAGCAATCCTAATCAAAGCCACAAAGTGAGATGGCTGCTTTCTCTACCCTGAGGCACTCCTGGGTGCTTCCTTGAGAAAGTGATTTGCTCTGGAGATGTTAAAAAGGCACACACTGTAAAAAAAACCCCAAAAAACCCCAAAAAACCCAAAACAAAAAAAACAACAAAAAACCACCCCAAACCCAACCAAACAAGAAAACACCAACAAAACAAAACAAAACCCAACAAAACCCAAAACCCCCCAAACTTCCCAGGCACAGGTGTGGAGCTGCTGAGTATTAATGCCAATTGTGCAGTTAAAAATCACAGCTTTGTTCTTGAGACTGTAATAGTGTTAAAAAATTCAGCCTTGATCTTGATGAGCGCTCAAGTCCCTGAGCTTGTGTTGAATCAGGGTCAAGGTTTTTAATTTGTTCATTCTTCAGAGATGGTGCGTACCTTCTGTGGCAGCTGAAATTTGGGGGTGTGTGTGTGCTGTGTGTGTGTGCTGTGTGTGCTCAGCGTTTTGGAAGGAAAACAGTGTGTGCATGTGTTGTGAGCTGTGATCTACAGAAGTCAGGATCTCTAGGGTGGCTGCAGTATCTAAGTTGATGCCCCTATAGTTGTTTCTTAATTAAACCCCAGACACTTTACATGATTTCTCTTGAACTTCAGGACTCTGCTTTTCTTCAGCATATTTGAGACTTCTAGCCTGGAACTCCTTGGAGCTTTATATTAAGGTATTAAAGGGAGGAAAACCAGTTGGTTGCCTCGAGCTGAGGAGGAAATGCTAGACTTGAAGGATTATTTCAATGCAATGAATTTTAAAGACTTTTTGCTATATGTGTGTGGAAAGCTATCAAAATGCTAATGGTTCTGCTGTCTTTTTTAACCCTTTCAACATATGAAGCTGTCGGAGGGGCGGTGAGAATAATGTTGCTCAATGGCAAAAGGACAGTCCAGCCAGAAATTAAGTTTTAGGTAGCTTTTCATCTGTTAACTACAACTTCTCCCAGTAATAAGGAAGAATGATGCACCCATCACCACCCATCAGAATAGACTCATTCAGTTATTTATATTAATTATATAATTTTTATATATTTATATAAGGTATTTATTTAATATAAATACACATATATAAATATAATTCATTTATTTATATTAAATATAATATATTCATTCTGTTGAGCTTATCTGCAGGTGTGGTGTAGGTCAGCCAGGTAACCAACATCCTACAGGAAAGGCTAGCGCAGGGCTAATGAGCTCCCTTCACCCAAAAAACACAAAGTGAAGTTGGAACCAGGTTGCTCTGGCTGGATGACTCTTGCAGCCCCCTTCTGGGGTGGCTCAGGAAGCTGTGTGGAGGTTTGGTCCTTCCCCACCTGGTTTTTGGGATGGGCACCTTGCCCCCAGAGTTGTGGATGCCTCTGTTGTGCAAGAGATCTGTGTGGCTGCCAGGGCACGAGGAGTTCTGCCACTGACAAAGCAACTTATCCAGTCAAGAACATATCTGAGGGGCCCTGGGAGACAGGGCCTGTGATAGGTTGAATGCAAGTCTCCTACAGTAGTGCAGATGTTCTCTGTTTGCTTACCCTAGTTTTTCATCAAGGAGATTCTGATTCTCCTGGCTATCTTGCCTCACCATCCTAAGCAAGGGAAGGGGTGGGCTTTAGGTGGGCGCACATCTCGGAGTGTTTTCTATGTTTGCTATGTGGCAGCTGTGACCTGGACAGCAAGATGAGATGCTGAGATGATATTCTCAGATGCTGAGCGGATACTGTATTTGAAGTAGCTCTGTGTCGCTCTGGCTAAGCTGCTGTTGCTGCCCAAAGCAGCTGGGCTGGTTTGGTCTGCACAGGAGGCAAGCAGGCGTTGTCCTCTGGGGATGCTATGTGTATCTGTGAGGAACTTCTATTCCATTTATTTAGGTTTGGGGCTGAGGTTTTTGACATGCTAGGAATATCTCATTCAACTCTTACAGAGATTCTGTTCATGTTCTGCTTTGGAGCCAGGTAAATACTTGGATAACTGGCGACACAAATAACTGAAATTGTGAGTGTTATTAAACCCATGAGACTCGGTCATTCCTTTAGCTGGTCTGAAATATCTTAGAGCAATGGGTCTGTCTGTGCTTATCTTTTTAATCAGGACTAGCCAGGCAATTTCAGCTCCCTGGAGAGCCCAAATCACTGAGCTGTGGGGTTATTTTTGCCATTAGGGTTGTGGCTTTCAGGTTTCAGTGAACTTTCAATGTTTTGTTTTTTTATTTTTTTTAAGGCATATTTACTGTTAAATATTAGCTGCCACCTTATTTCATATCTTAAAAGCATCAGTGTTTTCCATTTTATAGCCAAGACTTACCACCTGGGGTCAAGAGCAAGGGCAGGCAGTATAAAAGGGATTGCTGCAGGGATCTGTTTGGGGTTGGTACTGGGAGGACACTGGATGAAGCAAGGTAAAGGGATTGGATAGCAGTGAGACTGTGGAATAGGATTTTCCTTTCTCATTCAGCATGAGTATGAAGAGGTATTGCTTTGCTTGGGGCATCCTAAACTAGATTGGATAGGATGCTGGGGAAATTGATTTTGGGGAAAACTGTTTTGACTTGGATTGTTCTAAATGATATGAAGATATAGCTGGTGAATAATACAGTAAGCGCTGGGGTGTGTGAGTTTTCTAGTATGTGTGTTGACCATGATTTCCTGTGTGGCTTTTAGCAAACGTATTATTTTGAGACACTGTGTGTATATTTATATACTTGGGAGAAGGAAGAGATATTCTCACCCCACCCCCTGTATTTTTCCCAGCACGGACAGTTGCAATCTGCTTGTTGATCTCATGTATACTTAAAGGCTGTTTTCACTGGACTCATCCCTCTCAGATTCTTACATTTCTTAATGGATGGCTTTAGGTATTGCAAACAATACCTTCTAATAAGACATTATTCCCCCCCCGAAATGTTTGTGATTACTGGGGGAGAAAAAAATGTAACTTGGAGGTTCTTCAATTTAGTTACTTGTTTTCTTGTATATTTACTTAATATTTTAAGTATTAATATTTAAGTATATTAATTATATGTATTATATAGATAAAATTTTATTAATATTTAAGTATATTTTGGTTAATCATGAAAAATTAGGACTGTATGCATAGATAGATAGCTTTTATTGTGTCCATAGTTGTTTTGCAGACAAAAATCTTAAACTGTGCAACTGTTTTGCAGTTCCTGTTTGGTTTTTTGTATGTGTGAAGAGAAGGGAGCCTGAGCTGCATACTTCCACCACAACCCCTTATTCCATGCTAGAAGAAGAAGGTATTGGCAGTGGGAAAAGTAGAATTTACAGAGGAATGCATGTACAAGACGTATCAATGTCGCTTCTGTGATTAAGTATGCAGTTAATCTCTGCAGATTAAATATTAAACACAAATGCAAAACAAAATCCTCTACTATTTCTGAAGGAACATGCCATTTAGAGTTGGGCTTTTGGATGAGCCTGTGAAGCAGGTTGCTGGGCTGGACAAAGGGTTAGCGGGATATGCAGGCATGGTCCATGAAGGGTATTTTTGGAAGGGGTTCGGTTCGGTCACCCTCCTTGATAGGCAGCAGTGCAGGTGTTTGTTTTATTTAGGGTTGCCTTGGGAGAGTAATTGTCATGCAGAATAGAACAGGAATCTCTGGCTTCTTCCTTTTATTTTTTTTAATTACCTGCATAATTTAAAAGCCCTAATTCTCCTTTCTGTTGGTTGAGTGAGGAAAGGAGGAGTGCTGAAATGCTTATTGTCAGAAACCACAGTCTAAAACTTGCAAGTTGCTATCTCACAGCTGTTGCCTTGTTTGCATGTACTAGTCTATGTTTCTGAGGTGAGAAGGGTCTTAAGAGATCCAGCCCATGACAGTAAATAGGGAAAGTTCCCTGTTTGCTCAGACTAGATATATGTGTGCTTTCCTATCCAGAGATTTGGTGTGTTGGAGGTGTTATGCTCTGAGATTTCAGTCTTCATTGTAGCAGCAATTATTTCCACCAAGAATCTTTGTATTTCCAGATTCCCAGGACTGAAGACACCTTGCCCCAGGATATGCACCAGCATGATAGGCAGGACACCTTCTGGGAAAGTGAAAGTGCTTTGTTCAAACATTGGCTTAAAGTTAGGCAAAAAAGGTGTATGAACCAGTCTGCAGTATTCCAGAAGCCAGGCAGTCAGTCAAATTACCAGCTGTTGGATGAGCTGTGGTTATTGTCCATGTGTGTGGTCTTAGCCCATGGCAAATGAAAGGTAATACAATTTAGCTGAACTCTATCATTGCTAAATCAAATTACCTTGCATCAGCTGCAGGAGATGAGCATGCACACATCTCAGGGAGCTACCACGGCTCAGTTGATGTACAGCCTCCTGTTACTCCAGTGTACCATGACTTTATTGGGGCCTTTACGTGGGTGTCCTGGTGACCAAGCAATAGGTAATACCGAGTTGCAAGCAGACAGATCATCTAGTTATGCCTCCAGTTAAAGAATATTGCCCCTAAATCTCATAACATTTTTAGTTTGGGGAGTTCAAGCTGCTGATTTGGAGTTGGTGGAAATAGAGTTTTTCAGCAATTATTGTACCTACTTTAA
Source organism: Falco peregrinus (assembly GCF_023634155.1). NCBI lineage: Eukaryota > Metazoa > Chordata > Aves > Falconiformes > Falconidae > Falco > Falco peregrinus. The sequence continues at coordinate 85,413,343 of NC_073721.1, forward strand.
AAAAACATAAATTACCTTTTCCAGCAGATGTTGACTCCCTTGCCAGTAGGGAGGTCCTCTTGTCTGTAAGAGGCAGTGGTGCCAAACACGTTTTTATTCTCTTAGGAGTGTGTTTCCTGAAAGGTTCCTTTCATCTACAGTGAATCTGTGTGCTTTAAACACAGGAAACATTACTGAGGTCTTTCTAAATATGTGAGAACTTTTTTTTTTTTTTTAAACTGAATTATAATTGTCCCATTTAATAGTAGACCAAGCAGCAGTCTGTTCTCATCTTCAGCTGCTTTGTTTCTAGGATTGGTACCTTGCCTAGGAATGCCAGGAGGTACTGAATGGCCTGATCTTGCCCATGGACAATTTGGCAAGCCTTGGAAGGCTGAAGACATGCCTAATCTGGCTGCCATAAATGGGGTTTGAAAGGCAGTTGGTGTAAAATAATGTTGGAAAGGACACAGGATGGCACTTTGGCTCCCCTGCATTTACAATAGGAAGAGCTAGCTGTTAGCAAAAGCTTTTGTAGTGATTCTGTGTCAGTGCAACTTGGACATGAAGAATTGCAGGACGTGCCTTTGCTCTGGTGGGCAGTAGGAAGGTCTTGCCTTGGTCTGACCCCATCCCCAGGGGCTCAGCAGCTGAGGCTGGCAAGATGGGGCATGCTGGCTTCGGAACGTCTAGGAGGAGAAAGGAACAAGGGCTTGCTCAGAGGAAATGTTGAATCTTTTGCCCTCAGAAACTGATCCTGGCAAAGTGAATGTGACCATGGTGATGGGCAGTGCTTTGTGCAGTCCTAGTGGTTATCATCCAAGCGGTTTGGTACTGGGGATGTGACACTGGCAGCACTGCTGCAGCATTATGGGGTCAGGGTCACAGATGCTTCTATGTCCTTGTGATTTGACTACACATCCTGTTTTCTTCCAAGCCAGGGTTGAAAACTCCTGTTATTGGCTGCTAAAAGCTTTTAGGCTGGAAATATTCCCATTCCCATCATCTCCTGGAAATAATTCCAGTTTGGCCCATTCTTTTCGCCAGCTCCAGTCTTTCTCCTTTACTGGGATTTTCTGGAAACCAAGGTCAGAATGTGTTTCTTAAACGTACATGAGGTTTAGCATCTGTTATTTCTGACACAGATTATTGCACATGGAAGAATGCATGTGCAAGTTCATGCACAGCGGGCTTTCACTGTACAATGAAGATGTGGTTAAATGGGAATTAGGATTAATACTGGATTTAAGATTCTCATAGTTGGCTGGTAATAACCTAATCTCCGCAAAGGCTGCAGGCAGGCTGGCAGCATTCAGCTCAAGGCTGTTGTTTGCAAAACCTGAAATAAATCCAGTTTTGATACTAGGAGTGCTTTAATCAGAGCCTTTCAAAATAGGGATGGGAAGATAGCATATACTGTGTCAAATGTAGCCTTTTAATTTCTTTAATGTATGACAGTCACCTAGGCTTCTAGGTCTGATGGGTGATTGGCAGTAATATTTTTGGTTTCCTTCTGTAAGAGCTTAGGGATTCTGATTGATTTTAAAAACATATGAACTGCATTCTAGAAGTTGATATACCAAAGTCTCTGTATAGGCAGAGTGAGATACATCCGTGTAGGGCAGCAAGCACTTGCCAGTTTAGAGTGTTTAATGCTAGATGTCCTTCAGGTAAGGAGGAGTCACAAGAGGCCACAGAAGTGTGGAGCTCCTCGGTGCGATGTGGTCAGTTCAGTCCAGCCTGGTTCAATTGTTGCTGTGGTAGAGATGACTGGTGAGAAATGGGTTGGTGAGCCTGTGCAGGTCACAAAATGAACTGCTGCATTTGACATTAAGGCCGGTGTGGAAGACAAAATGTTTTAACATGTTCTTGCTTCTCCTGTTTACTGTGGCTGCTGTGCCATTTTCAGTGTAACTGGTCTCTACTGAAAGTCAGACATTTAGTTGTCTACATAACTTGTATCCTCAGTTAAGTGTTGATTAAGGTAGAGTTTTCAAGCAGGACAGAGGTGTAAAGTTTACCTATAGACCTATTTCTGATTCCTTGCTTCCAGCCTTCTCTTGCATAGCAGTTCTGGTTCTGCCTAAACTCAGAGCTGTCCTTTGCAAAATGCATTTCTATCTGCATCACTGCGAGTGATAGCCTGGCAGTGTCGTGCTTACTCTGTCTGCTTTTCCTTTGTTTTAAATCAACAACCCATCCTGTGGATGAGTCTCCTTTGCAGTGGGTACCAAAGGTCACTATAGTATGATGATGTATGCCACTGTCAGTCAAAGTTTCTGTCTGGGCTGTTGCGGCTGGAAAGAGCAGAGACATACCAACTAGATCTGAGTGGAAAGCTGGTCCTGATGCTGTTGATACAATTCAGTATTCATGTTGCCAAGAGGAAAATGACTCATCTGCAGAGGTGATGATGAAGCGTCTTTATCTAGTCCTGAATCCACTCTGTCACTTTGTTTTTTCTTAAGCCAACTTATTCAGCCCTCACTTGAGGGATTTGATTGGTTTTCTGCTGCTTTTGTGTTGGTCCTCCTTGCTAAGGTTGCCTTTCCTCTCACTGTTGCCTTGTGTAGAACATGTTATCAAATAATCCTATTAATCTTCTTAGATAATCTTTAAAACGCTTATCATCAAGCAAGACATTTTTTCTGAGGTATGAAATTTTCTTGCATATCTAAAGTCACCGGCTCTCAGGATGTTAAATTGAGAAACGCGCTGAAGTTTGCCTTTCCAAGGCTTAGGGCCCACATGATGACTTAAGATATGAAAGACAACGTCTTTATTTAATTTATTATTGCAGATGTCTCTGCCCCGATTGTGTTCCGAGAATAAGAGAGCATCAGAAACATTAGGTCAGTTTGAATTCTCTGCAGGGGGTCACAAGTCCCTTAAAGCACAAGTTGGAGACAGGTTAATGGGAAAGTTTCTAGTTTAGTTTATATTTTGTTTTTAAAAACCATAAACCAGGCAAATCTTTGGTCTTTCAGCTCCATTTCTTCTTCTCTTCCACAGAGATTAATGGTAAGGAAAAAGTGGATAGAAAGGGAACCCAGATGAGCCCAGCACCCAGCAGTGAAGGTTAGCAGAGACGTGCATGAACTGTGCCAGCACAAGGTTTGTTTTGGTTAGTGAAAAGCATCCAACTTACACTGAGTCTAAGAGACCTTAACCCTCTGCAGGAGCCAAACAGCTTGGTTCAAGGCATGCAAAAATTCATGGAAGTGCCTCGTGAGCATCTTAAAACTCTTGCTTTGTTCAGTATTACTGCTGGCTGGAGTGTTCGGTCTGTGGCTTTTCTGGTGTGTGGTAGGAGGTGGCAAAGACTGCTTACACCACCGCTGTGTAATGAGACAGTGCCATGCTGGGTGAGGCCAGGGGCGGTGTGAAGCTCAGTGATTTCTAAGCCTGTAAAAATCCAGGAGAGCATGCATTAATGCTATCGCTCACTGTTCTAGCCTCTAGCAAGCAGATAGGGAGCTATTAAACCACTCTGAACAGAATTAGGAGTGAGGGGGAATATCTGTGTTACTGAGCTTGCATCAGTTGTACAAATAACTTGACAAAGAACAAGCACAATGATAGTGTTTAAAAAAACAAACAAGCAACAACCAACAATCAAAAAGCCCAAACCAACAGCAACAACAACAAAACTCTGTCACACATCAGCAGGATTTGTCTACCCTAAACGTGACATTTCAAGAGGACTCAAGTTCTCATGATGGCTGGTTTGAGCTGTGCAAAAATTGGGGGTGGTGGTGTGTGCAAGCTTACCTGGGCAGTAGCTAGTAGGTGTATCCTGCTACTTAGGCACTCCTTGAAGATGAGAAATTTATGTTGGCTGGTTTGGCCAAAGCCTTGTTATTACAAGAAGGAAATTGTGCCGTGTCTCTTCTGTAATAGCGGGTAGAGATGTATGGACGTGAGTAAACTGCTGTCTTGCACATAGTATCTTAGAGCTCAGGGTGATGGAAAAGCTCAACATGGCCTAACAATATGTGCTTGTAGCCCAGAAAGCCAATCAGATCCTGGGCTGCATCAAAAGAAGCAGGGCCAGTAGGTTGAAGGAGGGTGATTCTACCCCTCTACTTCACTCTGGTGAGACCCCACCTGGAGTACTATGTCCAGCTCTGAAGCCCCTAACAGTAGAAGGACATGGATATCTTGGGACAAGTAGAGGAGAGCCACAAAGATGATCAGAAGGCTGGATCCCCTCTCCTGTGAAGACAGGCTGAGAGAGTTGGGATTCTTCAGCCTGGAGAAGAGAAGGGCCCTCAGGGAGACCTTACAGCAGCTTTCCAGTATCTAAAGGGGTTGACAAGAAAGCTGGAGAGGGACCTTTTACAAAGGCATGTAGTGATAGGACAAGGGGGAATGGCTTTAAGCTGAAAAAGGGTAGATTTAGATTAGATATAAGGAAGAAATTCTTGACTGTGAGGGTGGTGAGGCACTGGCACAGGCTGCCCAGAGAAGCTGTGGATGCCCCATCCCTGGCGGTGTTCCAGGCCAGGCTGGATGGGGCTTTGAGCAACCTGGTCTAGCAGAAGGTGTCCCTGCCCATGGTGGGGGGGTTGGAGCTAAATGATCTTTAAGGTCCCTTCCAATGCAAACCATCCTATGATTCTATGAGAATGTGTCTTATGAATGCTCAGTGACAATTTCTTGCTCTTTAAATTGAGTCAACTCTGTGCTCACCAGTGAGTCTGAGAGAGGCCCTTAACAGCACTTGAAGCTGTAACTCAAAGCTAACTGTTCAGAGCAGGTCTAACTGACAATGGTGTGCTTTTCAGAGCATTTGTAGTCTTGACTGTGGAAGGCCAGCCAATGTCACCACAGCTAGTACAGCTCTACCAACACTTTTTCTTTCAAGATTTCCCAACTGTGGCTAGGAATGCACAGCTCCTGCGCTCCGCTGTGCCCTGGCCAGCTCCATGTTTTGTTGCAGATGAATGTGGTGGGATGATCTGTAAACATTGCTGTGTGTTCTGATGGTGAACGTATTCAAGCTGCTTGCACAGTGTTACTCTTTTATCCCCACCCCCACCCCCCCACCCCCCACTGCCGATGCCTCCTGCAAGCTCAGCTGCTGCTTTATCACTCCTGATAAGTGGGTGTGTGATTTGAGGCAGAGCCATCAGCCAGAACTGAAGGCAGGCAGGAGTCCCATGTGCATAGTTTGGGGGCAGCTTGGTTGTGTTTTTTTTTTTTATAAGCCTGTGCCTCTTGCGGCAGTACAGTGCACACTTCTTTTAAACCATAATCATAATCCTCTTTGCAGCCGGCACTGCTATCCCCACAGGAAGCATTAGCAATATCACAAAGTGCGGAGACTTCATTGTTTTCCCCTAATCTGCAAAGGGAGCTGAGACAAGACAGAGGAAACTTTAACCTATTATGTGCCTCAGTGGTAAATAATTAGTTTTTTACTGAGTGGGAGAATGGGGAAGCCTCTTGGTTAAGATAAAGTAAGCACAAGGCTCACAGGCTTATCTTGCTCTGTGGAATTCGGGAAAGGACATGTCCTTGAATTTGCTTGTCTGGTGTGCCCTGTTTTTGTGTTTGGGGGAAATGAGTCTGCTAGAGCTGCCCTAAGTGACTGCTGGGTATAAGACATCTCTTGCCGGGAAATGTGGTAGCTGTGCTTTTGTTTAAGGACCTTGAACAAAAGGTTCTGGATGCTTAATAATGTGCAAATTTGGGTGGGTGGGGTATGGAGAAGGTTAATAGGGCAGACTAATAGAGGAGGAGCTGAGCTTGGGAGAGGAGAACAACACTGAGGACATGGCAGCAGACAGAGCGAGGTAAAACAGGAAAAGCTGCCCCTTTTTGCCATGTTCAAGTTAACTTGGTCACCTCTGACAATTTTGGGGTAAGTGCAAGCTGTGTCTGCTGAAATAATGGTATTTCCAGCCACGGTGGCGTGAGAGGCCATGGCACAACTCCAAGGGGTGTTGATGTGCAAGGCTGTGTGCTGTTAGAGTGCTGTCCAGACCCCAACCCATCACGAGGGAGGACTTGCTGTGGGAGTGCTTGTGGGTGGGAATTCATGTTGGGTCAATGCTTTACATTCGCAAAACTTCTCTTTGCAAGCTGCCTGCCGTAAAATCTTTCTTGTCACACTTGGTTCTGCAGCTGCAGCTGTGCTGCGCTTTCCCTGAAAAGGAAAAGCTGAAGTGGGACTGAAGCTTGGGGGGGCTGCCCTGGCACAGGGGGCACCAATCCAGTATGGCAAATGGTCTGCTTGCACGTGTGCCATGTCTGTGGAAGTCTTTTAATCTAATACATGACGAGAGCAAAGGAACAAAACAAAAGCGTCTCAGAAATAGCATGAGATAAGGATCTGGAGAATTTGCTTTTTATTTCTCACAAGAGTCCCTGGAGACTTCTTCTTTTAAGGGAAGAAATTTAGCTTTCAAGGTCGAGTTTTCCCCCCACCCCCCTTTTCTTCAGACTTCAAAGGCAGTCAGCTGAGAGCTTCTTAGGAATGTTACATCTGTTCAGAGTAAATGTGGATCAGAGGGAAGGCACTTTTTTTCTCTTTCAAATTGTCTGAAATTTGTACACAAATTTTCTTGAGAGTGTGGTAAACAAGACACAACCTCAGTGGGGATGGATGGTGCGATATAGTGAAGGGTGGAAAGCCAGCAAGTGGGAGTAGTCCTCTGCAGAGACATGTAGTCGAAACACAAGTTTTATTTTCCTGATGCCCTAATAAAAAACATTTTAATGTCTGTGTCTTTAAATAAAATGGATTTGGAAATTGAAATAGAAAAAATGGACCAAAACATGCCTAATGCCTGCCTGCTCCTCCTCAAACTCTTAGCCTGTGCTAGCTTTGTACCAGCTGACACGTTGTCTTTTCTTTTTATTAAATAACTTGTCCTTTTGCTTTCAGTCTTAATCTACATGTATCAAACTGAGATCAATCAGTTTGGCTGTTTCACTCTTGACTACTGTTCCTTCACCAACTGACTGAAAGCCTATTCGCAGTGGAGGGGCTTTGGATCAGACATTGGATGTGCCACAGAAAAACGGCACAGCAAGCTTGGGGGATAGAGCAGGTGGGCTCAGAACTGGACCTAATTTAACACTGCTCTGCCTATAATGGGTGGGAATTTATTGCTGATTTTGATGAAAGCTGATGTGTGGCATTGCTGAGAACATTTGGAAATCCTCTGCATGGTAGGACTTACGGACATGATCAGGTCTCAGACAGCCTTGTGCGTAACTGCCTCTTCACATCTCAAAAGTGTAACTGAGCTCCAAATGGTTTTCACACCAATTATTTCCCTCTTGCTTTTGAATAGAACCAGGAGGGGGGTTGTTTATCCCATTTCCCTGGTGCAGCTGAAACTCAGAGCAGCAAGCTCGTGTTGGAGCTGTTGTTTCCTCTGCACGTTTCCCATAAGGAGGCCAAGGAGTGTGAGATTTGTGTTTCAGTGTGGGGCTTTGTCACGTGCTTACCCAGGCTGAAGATGATAGAAATCTTGGTGCTGTCTCACTCCGGGTTGGATAAGTATGTTACATTTGTTGCTTTCACGGGTTTTTCTTTCAAACTAGGCTTCTTAACTAAAGAAGAGCAATATTTAAGCTTCTGAGTAAATTAGCAGAGAACTCTGGCTTCATCTTGACTAATCTGTTTAACCTTCATCAGCCCAAATATTTACTCTAGGCATTGAATATCCAGGCAGTGTAATTCTGATGCTAAAATTCATGCACTGAGAATGCTGCAGATTGACTAATCCTACAGAATTCCAGAAATCCCTGTCTGTATAAATAAACTATAAATAAATGAAGGATTATAACTAAAATGCTGTGATTTCAGATCAGCAAAGCAGACATATAGCAGTTGTGCTGGTTGCTTATGTATTTTTTTAAGGATGTGTAAAGAAAACTGAAAATAATGAAGCACGATGCTGTCATATACTGCAGGAAGGAAATTTACCTCTACCTTTTTGCTACAACTTCTCTTTTATCAATTTTCAAATTGCTATCAGCTTGATTTACCCAGGCTGTTGAAACTGTTACTGGTTTCAGGTATGGCATTTCTGGTGAACTGTGTTTTCCAGGTCTTTGTCCCCTTACTTAAGCAACTGGGCAATGTAAAGTGTTCATGAAACTGCTGTATGGGAGATAGTTTGTAGTTCAGTCACTGAAGATCCCCCAGCCCCCATACACACACAGATTCCCCTCCAGCTTCACAGCAGATCCTACAGCGTCTGGATTTACCAGAAACTAAGTTGACATCTCAAGTCTGGTCTGTCGTGTCCATTGCAGGGAATACTTACAAGCCCCCAGTGTAACACTGTTGGTATAGGTATGGTGTAAGCAACCTTCTGAGCAGTTGTCCTGTTACTATAGTAATTATTCTGTCTTTGTGAGATTTAAGTGCAGGCTTATCTGGGATCCTTATCTCAGAGAAGTTCTGCTAATATCCCCTGATGTTGCCCTGTCTGTTACTGTACTGTTCCAGAGATGTGAAGGCTGTAAACACCCAGGGGAGAGGGGTTAGTTTGGCTGTTGTAAAGGGAATAACTAAAAAGAATAGGATCAAGTTTGAGAAATAAAATCAAAACTGTCTGAGGAGGACTTCCCAACAGCATTGTTCATTAGGTTCATGGAAAACTAATGTGTGCTCTGCCATCTGAGAATTTTGAGAGTAGACTGCAAAAATGAAATGGGTAGGAAGGACAGTGGGATGGAATTGTTCCCTATCAGTGGGGAAGGATCCCTGCCAATCTCACGCACCGCTTTTTGCAGATAAGATTCTGTGTATCAGTAGAAAACTAGAAGGAAGAAATTGCCGAGCTGTTGCATTGTCAGGAGGACATCTAGCCCAGAACCTGCGCTGTTCATGGCCACTTGGTCCTAACCGATAATTCTCCCTGCTTGAAAGGGACCAGGAGAGGAAGAACTGCGCCTTGCTTTACTTGCCTGGTGCTCTGTAGGGAAATTCCTTCTCTGTCCCGTGCTGGGTTAGTCAGTCCTTTTAGCACTATATCTGAGGAAGAATCACTGCAGCTAGGCAGCTAATCTCACTTCTGTCTTCAGATAAGATTGTTATCAGAGTAATTGTCTGTTTGCTCCCCCTCCCGAGTCTAATCAGGGTGGGTTGTGCCAGTACCTCCTGGGGCAGAGGAGCTTGGATGTTGGTTGCCCTCAAAAGAAAGAGAAAATCCTCAGCATATATTTAATGTAAACTTCAGTTTTGTTAGATGTTCACGGGAAAATCGCCTGGAAATAACTCGCTCAGACATGTCTCACGTGTTTCACAGTAATATGTTTGTTCTGGTTTAAAATCTAGGTCCAGGCAGGCAAGTTTCTGTAGAGCATACCGCAGTGGGGCTCTCAATGGGTAGTGCTGTGCCCCAGTGAAGCTGGTACTTTCCCAAGCCCTGGGATAGAGCAAGTTCATGACTGCAGAGAATGCATACTTTTAGATGTTGGCGTTTCAGACAGCAAATAATTCTGAACAATTAGTGCTTTTCCCCTTATTTCAAAGCAAATTACAGGATGGGTGGTTTCCTGATGGGGATAAAGGAGGCTTAGATATTAATTTTTCATATATCCTTCAAGCTGGGACTAGAGCTTGTCTCTTGATGTGTTTACCTGAGGAAGTGCACTGTGTTGTCTCTGTTGGTGAGCAAACTATAGGTAGTGCAATGCTCCAGTGAGATACAAAAATGCTCTGTGGCTTCCCCTGTTACATGGATGAGAAGACTGAGACACAGAAGTATGATGGGCCGCCGTGGGAGTTGCCAAAGCAGGGTTGCATGGATAAGGAGATCTGTGCTAGAGCCAGCATCGTTAGTGGCTGCTCCTGATTCCTGGTCTGTGTTACCATCTCCCGGCTCCAACAGCCAGCCCGGTATGAAAAGCAAAGTGTGATCCTGCCCTTAGTGGTGTTGCTGCTGTAGAGATGTTGTCTAGCTCAATCAGACCTGCATGCCTGGATAGCTTAATGAAGCTCTAGCTTTCCAGTGTGATACCTAAAGCAAGCTTAAAGGGCAAGGGCATACGACTGAAGAGAGTGCTCATAGCTGCTGAACTAGCTTGCCTCATATGTGAGAACCGCTAAGACTGTCTGATTCAATCAGGCTTAAAAGGTGTTGAATAAAGCAGGTTCTTTCAGGCACATGTAAAAGTCATCTTGGGGACCTTGAAATTGGTATGGCCACAGCTGCTTCTAGCCTAATGTGTGCTTGATGTGCTTAGTGTGGATATTCTCTAAAACTTTTATTGGATAGTTTGCTGCTTCCTGCTTCATTAGACTTCAAATCACTAATTGCAGTGGTAGCTTCATGGCTGTAGTGTCCTTTTTAGCAGGAGCTATAAGCACTTTACGTTTGCTGGATGACTTAACTGATGTTGCTCTATTCCTCACAAGGAGAGAAACAGAACTGCAGAGAGGAAGAGAAATAGAAAGAGGTGTAAAAGCTATTTTTGCCCTTGACTATACTGCACTGAAGAGATGCCAGAGGTAGTACTGTTTAGAAAAGTGCTTCTGGAATTGGAAGTAATACAACTACGTCAGTGCAACTAGTAAACAGAGCCTTAAATAGGTAGGATGCAGTGCCCACAGTGCTGATGGAACTTGAAATTGCATCTCCACACAGCACTACTGTGTCACCTTACCCAGACATAGCTGCAGTGTGTTTGATTTGGGTCTGCTGAATGTGCCACAGATGTGAATGTCCAGCAGTAGACCATGTGATCCTGAAGGTCCCTTTGTATGGTTTGTGGCCTCGCACACAGGAGGCCACAAATTATTATTTTACTCCTCCTCCATTGCATCTGTGGCTTTGTGTGGTTTTTGTTGTGGTTATGTTTTGGTTTTTTTTCACTTGAAGTGTATTTTTGGCAGCCTTTGGCCCTTCAATAAGCTTTCATGCTATCAGGACCACAGCTATACATACATTAAATGTGCTTTGTTATCTGGATTAGAGTATGGTGTTCGCTTTCTTTGTAAGCAATTCATATTCTAGAATCTTGTCTCCAGCTATTCTTCTTCTGTAATGGCACTGAGAACAAGTGTTGTAATTGACTTTGTTACTTCTGCTGGTGTAGCACTTTGGAGCCATCCCTGATGAGATGCATCGCTCCCCATGTTGTGTTGATGGTGAGGTTGTACATTAAGGAGCTGTTGGCTGATTTACAAAAAGCTCGCTTTTGGAGGCTGGGAGCAGATTTTTCCAGAGAGCCTAATAAGCTGTAGTCACTGCCTGCTCCCCTTCCCCAACGTTAGACCTGTGCAGTGCCTGCAGAACATGATACAACCATGTGTCTACTCCCTTATTCAGTATGTTCTTCAGCTTATGGTTGCATCTGCCCTGTTTAATGCTACCCTCCGGTCTGTCACCCATAATACTGCTTATTCAGTGTGTAATAACTATTTTGAAGCTGTAACTTAAGTATCTTTTTAGTATCCATTCATGCCGTACCTTGGACTGATATCCACCAGAGTGGCGAGTCACATACTCCTTAGCAGAATTACCAGGTAGGCCTTTGAATCCTTAAAGGTAGCTGTCCTGGGATTAATCTGAGTGTTCCCTGGTGAGTAGGGTCCACCTTGAAAATTTATGAAAGTACACCGATAAACCAAACACTAGCAAAGTAAATGTAGCAGGAACATACCTCAAGTTACTATTATTGCTTCGGCCAGCTACCATAAAAAGCTTTTCTAGACTTTATTAGCAAGTGAACAGAAGCTATCACAGAGCTGTCAGTCCCAGACTGTCAGCCTGGTCTTGCCACACTCAGGAGTACGTGACATGAACGAGGTGTTCCTGTAGCAGAGTTGGTCTAAGGACAGGTCTGTCCCTTGCTGCCTCTGACTACAATGCCTCCTGTCAGTAGCAGTTGGAGATATTGGGATAATTGAATATTCTCCATAAAGTAGTTCTACTCAGCCATAAGAATGGCCATGCATAGTGTGAACAGATGTAACCAGTTTTGCTAAACAATAGTTTTAAGAGAGACTATGTGGAGAGGTTTACATTTGAGGCCAACAACCAATCCATGTGGGAAGCACGGTGTCAAAATAGCAAGAAATAGAAGAATAAGATGAAATATTTTACTTGTAACATTTTAGGCATGTTGCAAGATTTGTCTCATTTTTATGGGTCTCCAACTGTCTGTGACAACGATCCTTATTTGGTTGGATTAATCCACAGAGGTTCTGTGCAAGCTATCAACAAACTTTACATATATACACACCATTTCAGTTGACTCCAGCTTGGAACTTGGTAGAAGAAATCCAACTGATCTCAGTGGGAGCTGAGCAAGGCATTAGCCTGCTTTTGAAAGAAAAATTAAACAGAAATGATTTTGTGTAGATAGGCACTTGTGCAAGTGCCTGTGAGACACTTCCATCACAGAAGCTGCCCTTTACCTGGAAGGTGTGAAAGTCAGGAGAAAGGAAATAATCTTTTAACTAACTGCAAGGAGGCATCAACAGCACATGGGAAAGCACAGGGCACAGAAAACTGTTCAGGTGATCTGGGGAGTCAAGATCACTTTGAAGTGAAGCCAAATGTGATTAGTGTGAAGTTTCTGGTTACAATGCCTCATGGCCTTTCTAGGGTAGAGGGCTTGTTTCTAACCTTGCCTCCTAGTAAAGCATATCATGTTGTGTGTATTTAAGGCTGGCTTGTGCCTTTGGGTATTTCTAAGATGACAGATCTCCAGACCCCCTCTTTTCTTCTGTTGAATACTAAGGGGCCCAGTTTCTCTTGTTTTTTCAGATTTATTTCTCTTCCATTGCTTCCAGTCGTCCAAGTGTGTTAGTAGTATCACAGTGGCAGTGAATCACAGCAATGGCAATATTTTAAGCACCGTAGTTCATGGCTTGCTTGTAGTGAAAGTCCTGTCCACTTGCACTCTGTTCCAAGACACTTCTGGTAGAGAGAGTCCTGTGTATAGAGGCCTGTCTTCCTACCTATACCCTTTTGCAAGTGGGAGCATGGTGGCTATGATCATAGTTAGTACTGGGGTCTCCATGGGTTAAAACAAATCTAAATGTCACAAGTTAAGCTCTGGCCTACAGATGGTCCCAAATTGCTGGAAGCGCTCTCACATCACTGGGGGTGTCACAGGAGGTGGGGAGTAGCCCTGTTTCTGGGTTGGGGAGTGCTGCTGTAGCTGTGTGCCTTCCCAGAGGCCATAGTGCCAGATAAGTGTGGTTGTGGCTCCCAAAAGCATTCAGCCTTCCCTTGGATACAGCTTGTGGTAGAATTCTTTGGGAGTGGGGAGAAGGGAGAAGACTGATGCTCTCCTAGCCCTGTGAATTAGACACATTGGACTAGAAGTTACCTGAGAACCTTTTGGTAAGGAACCCTGGTCATTCCTGATCATTCCTCTGCTTTTGTTGTGGTCTGTATTCAGCTCTCATTACCTTTGATGCTTGTACCTGAATAAGGAATTTGGTTGCTTCATTCAATAATAAAAATTGAAAGCTAGTTTCCTGATAGCTTTTTGCTTCATGTTTGCTGCTGCTTCCCATCATTAACAGCAGTAAAGTGGCATGGGGTGAAAATCAGCTCTAATTTGGGAGCTTGATTGCCTGTGTAATAAGCTTCTCTGTTATTCTTTGGCAGGAGCAACAGCTAATATAAATTTTTTTTGCTGTCACTTCTGCATGGGCCATGTACCAGCGTCAAAGTTAATCCCTCAAAATTATGTTCCATTATAAATCTCTCTTCACAGATGAAGTGGGTGCAATTAGGCAGAGAGGTCCAGAACCATTAAAAAAAAAAAAAAAAAGCTTGGAAGGACAAAAGCAGTCTGCCTGTGCATCACGAAGTGGTGTATCATATTGCCAGTCACCTCCATAAGACAGAAGCTCCTTGGTCACAGTGTACTTAGGGCTTATTTGGCAGTGACAGCATGTTCTGAGTTGACCAAGTCGAAGTTCCACATTTTTGTAAATATAAGGTGTAAGATCTTAAGAGTAATCTTAAGCTATTTGTGTCAGTTCTCCCTCATTTCTTTTCTTCCAAGTACATACAGAATATTTAATGTCGTTATTCCTGCCTGAGCCCTGGGAAATCAGAAGAGATAATCAAGACCCTGGTAATAGGCTGACAAAATCCCCAGCATATTTAATTAGAGATTATTCTTTTGATGTTCGAGTTGATTTTTTGATGCTTGTTTTTTATCAGGTTACTCTTGGGTAACCTTCTGTATACTGAACACTGTCCCTGCTTTTGTCAAAGACCCTCAAGGTTTAAATGTGCTAGCGTGGTTAAATTAGTTTCATTTTTTTAAAGTTTAGTATTAAATTCTTTTTGGCTAGGGAAAATGGAAATACTACCTCTGTGGCTGTAACATTCTGACTGTTCTGGGCAGGGCTGTATAATGACTGATTTTCTACATCCCATTTAGAAAACTAGCTTGAAACTGGTGCCTGCTGAAAGTTCATTCTTGCCCCTTCCTAGAAGGGAATGATAGCAAGTGACTTAGTTCCTGGGGGTGGGGTTTGGTGGTGTCATGTCCACGCCGTCTTCCCACCCCCTTTTCTAGAATAAATCTTAAATATACCAAACTAAGGTGCATTTCTTTTCTTATGGATCACAAGCTCTCTTTTCATCCCTGCCTTTTTCTTCAGGATGCTAAGCAAATGCTGTCAAGTCTGCACCAAGAATTGCATGGTCTGTGCACAGAAATGAAAAGTTTGTTGCCAGAATCTCCTATTGAAAGTCCCATTAAAGATATGAATTATGTGGCTGCATATACTGAGGTGTTATCTACCTGTTTCAGAGCATAAAGCTTTAGAGACATTGAAAATCCATTCTAAAGTCCTCATTCAACTAAACTTTACTCAGGTCAGACTTCTTTGATCAAAGATTTTGCTTTACTTTCTGTTCACTCTCTTCAGATATTCTGAAAGGTTTTACTTTCAGAAATATTTAGTATTCAGTACTTCAGTTTGAATTTGATAGGATCCATTTAAGAAAATCAGCAAGAATTTCACATAAATGTCTCTTGGCTTACGTGGCAGTCAAACATGAGTTACAATCACAAGGACAGGGATGAGGTGAACATGAGAAGCTGCATCCAGTTTCTATCATAAAAAGCTCAATGTAGCAATATGGCTTGCTATAGAAGCCACTTGATTTTGTTCAGATCTAGCCTGTTGAGCAAAGGGGGAAAATATATTTATAAAAAAGAGCTGTTCACATTAAGTACTACTATTCTGCACATCAGTCATTTGTCACCTTGTTAAATTCAGCTGTCCTCTAAAGGTAAATGGCTACTTGGCATGCTGTTGGCTCTCTTTGATCCTGTGCCGTGACAGGAGGATGTGTGTGTTCTCTAATTTATGTAACTTCAGTGGGCTTGAGTCTCCTTCAGGCTGCTGTGTTCTCTGAACCGTGCAAGCAATCATGACTTATTGCTGGTAGACCCAACATACCTGCTTCTTGAGAATTCAGTGGCTGCTGACTCCAAAGGAGCCTCCTGGACTCCTCTTGCAGTGTTTTGCCAAGTAGCAGTGGGACCTTACAGCACAGTATTACACGGCTGCATGTGGTGTTCTCCAGTTTTCCTACTTCTCTTCTCCAAGTGTATTCTCCCAGCATGCTAAAATGTCTAAGGAGGGGGTCAAAGTGCTTTATATGTTAAACAGGGCTGAGGTCAGCACCCAGTTCTTAGTATTGTCAGTAATGAGTTATTGCATCACTTGTCAGCTATGTGTGAGAAAAATGTAGGAAAAAATCCCGAGGCTTTTCTAGATGATAGAATCTCCAACTGTGGCACTGAACCACGGAGTAGAACACAGGATAACAATGCACTGATGTTAAGCTATCTTGATGTGACCAGGAGAGTTTGTTTTCCTCTGTGAATACAAATACGGGAATAAATCACTAACTGGGATTTAACTACCATGGTTGTTTTGGCCTGGTTTCTGAACTTGGAGATAGGCAAAGAATGCAACAGCATCTCGTTTTCAAATGCGTGACCAACAGCAACAGGGTCCTACATGTGCTTGAGTCTACCGAGATAGAAGTCTTGACAAGCTCCAAACGATGAATGACAGTTGATAGCCGATGCTGGAACATGGGCCGTGTTAACCACAGGAATGGTTTCCTCTTCCTGCTGTACCAGAACAACTTCAGGCTGCTGTTTGGGGTGGCAGAGAGAATTCAGCTGCTTTGCACACCAACAGCTTGAGCAGTCAATAGCTATCATAAGCAGAACCCATCGTGTCTTGTGAGGGATGTGACTGTGAAGTAGCTGACTTCTGAAAACAAGCTTTCCGCAGATACTTTTTCCCATCTAACAACAAAGGTCTTGTTTGGGAATGCTTTTTGGCTGCAGTCCTGGTGACCCCCCTGGGAAATGCTCTGTGCATTTGACTTGCACTCACCAAAGGAAAAAGCAAAAGTAACACAGCTGTAGTGATTTACTACGAAGTTTTGAGGCTAATTGCCTCGTATGTTTAATTAATAACTGACACATTCTGTCCCTCAAAGAGCTTGGAGAACTTCCATCTGGACCCCTAGTGATTACAGCCTGGAAGCCATCCCTGTAATTAAGGAGCAGGCTGTAGGAGGCCTGTTCCCATTATGGGCAATTATTGTGCTTACTACTTTTCCCCTCCTTTCTTATGAAAAGGCTGCGAAAATAGGGCTCAGAGACTAATCGGACATAAAACCCTGACTAAAGAGGTGCTTTGTGCTACCCTGTGGTAGAATGATGGGGTTATGTTTTGGTGCCAGCACTCTTTCTTTCTACAGGCTTCAGGAGGCAGGTTCTCCAAACGGCAAAATGCGTCTTACACCAAATGAAGTATTTGTTGGTCAATATTAATTGCCAATGCAAGAAGTGCATTTTTGCAAAGAACTGGGCAAATGAATATTTCTACTGTTACTTCTTGATCTCTCCCTCCCAACTTCAGACTTTCCCTAGGTTTGACAGCTGCTCATCTGTGAAGACTCTGGCTGGCTCAGAAGCCCTCAGAGCAGAGGATGCTGTGTCTTTAAGCCTTCCATACAGTGCTGAAATGTTATGACAGAGCATCTCACAGGGGGATGCGGTTTCCATGGCAACCCCACACTGTAAGATAAGCAAACTGGAATATTTTTTTTTTCTGAGAGGTTCAAGAGCAAGGAAGGAATGAGGCGATCTGTCAGCAGGCGAGACTTGAAAAGAGGAAACCATGTCCATTAATCCTGCAGCCCTGGCTGCTTTGTGTTTTAATTAGTGAATGTTACTATGGCAGAGAGCATGGGCGCCTCACCCTGTTGTGGGGTTTTGTGGGTTTTTTGTTTGTTTCTCTTTTTATATTTCCAATTAAAAAAAAAATAAATTGGGGTGGGGGGAGAAGCTTTACTAGGGCATTAAATGAAGGTCTGAAAGAGCCTCAGGATTTCTGTTCCAAAGCTTGTATACCAGGCCTGGAATGGGAAGTGGGGCTTGCCTGGTGGGAATGAATCTGCCATTCTCAAATTGAGAGTACATCTTAAATTTGTCTGTCTTGCCAGTGATGTTTAGCAAATATGGAAATCTCCCATACCCTTGAGTCCTTCTTATGTACCCATGGCGATGTGAAATAAGCAGGGGAGTTGTAACTTGCTTTTGTCCTCCCCAGTCTGCCCAGAGGCACTACCTGTTACAGAGCTATACTGCCTACAGAGCTATACTGCCTCCCCGTGCCATTGTTCTGGGGTAGTGGATACCTTTGGGATCAGTAGTTACCCTTAAGCGAGAAATCCTCAACTACTCAAATGCCACCACTTGTGAGAACGCAGGATACTGTACATGCTAAGAGAGTCAACAACATGATGACAAGGACAGGGAATATTCAGCCTGTAGTGAGAAGGCAAGCTCCCACCCAAGCTGAGATGGCATCTTAGTAATTGTAGAATCTCCTGGTAGCAGCTAGTGCACCAGCTGGGTAGGAAACTGTGCTGGCCTTGTAAATATGCTGCGTGTAGGAGATTATTATGGAAAATATTTTGACAACCTTTATTATTTTCAAACACTACTATGTGTCACTAGAAAATTAGAGTTAAAGTAAATGTTATCCCAATAGCAGTCTTTGTCTGCATGGTTTCCATGTCCATCCTTCATGCAGTACTGCCTGCTCCTTTGGCGGAATTAAAGCCCACTGTAAATCTTCATGTGGAATGAAAAGAAAATTATTCTAATCCTTTGCAAAAGGAATACACCGAAGGCATTCTTCACTACTTTCCTATAAGCAGCAGTATCTCAGCCTAATTTTCAGGTGCTGGAGCTTACAAGGAATTCTCAAAAATGTAGTTCCTCTTACTTTCCTGCTATGTCTTCTTCAATGCCTTTCCACCATGATTTGTCTCTTTTGGATTGTGTGGTGTTGTTGTTGTTGGGTTTTTTTCCATTTGTTTGGTTTGGGTTTTTTCCTCCCAATTAGGGTGCAAAGTTGAAATGCAATAGTGGGTATGTACTCCTCTGCCAGTTCGAATTTTTTCCACAATACATGGGCTGGAGGACGAACTTTCTGTTCCTGTACTAGGTATGAGGTTTATCCTTAAGGGGGAAAGGAGATGTCTGTGTCCACTTCACACACTAGCTTTTTACCCCTCAAATACTACATTTGTTTGGTCTTAGGTCTTACCTCTTTGTTTGCTCTGGGGATTTCACAATTCATAAGCTCAGCAGATGGCATGGTGTTGCTATTCTTTATCAGGTACATAAAAAGGTTTGGGGATTTCCTTTCCCTGCAGTTTTTGCCCCTCTTGTTCCTTCCTGTTCCTCTCCTCTTGTGCCCAGGACAAAACTGGTGCCAATGTATTGCATAAGGTGGGAGATAAGTTTCATAGCTAAATACGATGCTTTGCGAAGTGTATTTTTAAACATCATTTGAGTATCTTACAGATGGAAGAGAATCAGTAGTAAAGGTTTGAAAGTCAGCAGTGACAGCTGGAGCAAGTCAGTGCTTGTACTAACATACCTTTCAGCCAAGAAGTTTGGGGCTTGCACTTTCTCTGTAGAAGTTGTGCTTTCACATGTCTTTACTACCAGTGGTGCTATTCCAGAAGAAATCTGACCAACCAAGGAGTAAATGATAGAAGACACTGCTGGTAATATGTTCCTTTGTGTGGGAGCTCTCCCATCTGGTTCAGTTTGGACAGCCTCCATCTTTTTCAATCCTCTTTCACCCACCCTGGTTTTCAGTTTAGCCATGCAGCACTTGGTGGGATTTGCAAGCCTTCGTGCAGTAGGGCAGGGACTTTATTCCTAGGTGGGGGGAAGAAGCCCAGGGAGGTGACTTATTTGAATAAAATTTGGATCTGTGGTAAAGCAGGGTTTGAAACAGGTTGTCTCACAGGTTCCACTCCTAACTACAAACCACTGGACTCTTCCTCTGCACTAACATCACGTACTAATGCAGATCGGTGAGAACTAATATTGCCAGAGAGGGAAACCCTCTGGTGCTGAGGTGTTGCATGGTACTGCAAATTGACTCTTGCAGAGCTGAGATCTCTCCTGTTCTGTTTGAGGTTGCTGTAGTTATCATTTCTGCCAAATGAGCCCAAGCTCTTGAAGAAGTGTTCAGCAAAACACACTGCAGATAGAAAACCCTCAGAACCACTGTTCTGGTTTTGAGTACTTTCTCCTGAAGATTGTTTTCTCCTGTGGGTGCAATCCATGTAGCAGGAATAGCTGTTAGCAGTTTGAAGTCAGGGGCTAAAGAAGATTTATACCTTATGCGGGAATTCAGGGCTAGGGCAGAGTGGTATTTAGCCCCTTGTTGAGTAAGCCATCAAAAGCTGTAATTGACAATAAGCAGGGTTAGAGGCAGCTTAATTTCTTTGGAGACTGTTCTTTTTATTCTTTCTTTTGGCTGTATTGATGAATTCAACACTCTGATGAAGATCAGCTTTATTTAATGTTTTGAGTTAAGCTGCCTCCATGCCCAAGGATGATTTTTTGCCTGTATTGGTAAAGAAACTGCTTTTAACAGCTTAGCTTTGTTGTACCCGTGCTGGCTGGAACTGTGGCGGGCAGGGTTTGTGATCCTGATGGCTGGGGCAGAGCAGATCAGCACAGCTTTCACTGCCCATTGCCCTGTGAGCAGGGCTTGCTCATGGTTGCTTCCTACCCTGGATTTCTCAATTCATGGCATTCTGGCATCTTCATAATTTGGCTTGGCCCGAGTACCATTAAACCCTTGTACATTGCTTGGGTTTGTTGTCCCTCAAGGTACTGCCAGCTTGGAATCCTTGCCAAGCAAAATTAGACTGCTTGCTTCTTGGCTCTAAGCACCTAGTCATCCCAGCCCAGCAGAGCTTTGTTTAAAGAACAGAAATAATTGCGGTGCCACACAGATTCCCAGCAAGCATGAGCAGTGTTCATGTCACAGGGTGAATTGGTGAGTGAAGAAGAGCCCAGGAGTAGCTGCGTGCCTCATTCAGTTTGTTTTTCATAGGAGGGGGTGTTTAATCTTTCAGCGAGCAGGAAAGACTATCCTGTGTCTGCCCTGGCCTTTTTGGTTGAATTTGGTGCCCTGAGCTTAGGAAAAAGAGCAGCTGGAGAGTATTAGGCTCTGCTCCAATTATGATTTCCAGAGGGCCAGTGTTCCACAGCTAAAGTTAGATGTTTTAGCTGATTACTTGCTGACTCATCATTTCACATGGTTTCTTTCCCACACCATTTTTAACCCCACCCCTCCTCCTGGAGATAACAAATCACTTGTGCATCTGAGTAGTTTATTTTTAGGTAATTCTTCTAGCCATTGCTGTTTCACACTTTTCCCGGTCTAGCAGTTGTGCCCAGCACCCAGGTGGTAAGCACATTTCTGACCATGAAGACATTGAAATACAAAGACTTCTAAATCAACTAATGTCATCATGTAAAATTCTGCTTCCCTCACCTGCTTACCAGTCAAACTTCCTTAAACTCTTTAGGAAAAACCACGAGTGATTAGGTTCTTAAACTCTCCTTACCTGTGTTGGTGATCCTGAGTTGAGTCGGTGTGTCTGCGAGCACCAAGGAGCACAGAGCTTACCCAGGGTCTATCACAGCTGATTTGGAGGAATTTTGCTTGCTACTACAGTTGCATACTAGCTTAGCCTGGAAGTCATTTAGACTTAAAACCGGAGATGTGCTGCTACTAATGAGGAGCTGCCTTTGAGTGGCTTGTTAGTGGGACTGTTGGCAGGCATGACCCTGGTAACACAGGGACCAAGTGTGTGCAGCTTGGATGTGCCCTGCAGAGTCCAGCATGAGTAGAAGTGCATGGGTTTCTGGGCAGGCAGGTGCCTCTGAGCACTCCAGCTCTCTGTAGCATCTAGACTTTTCCTGGTTCGTAAAAGCATTGCAGGGAGAAAATACACATAAGACACCATGGTCCTGGTGTTGTAAGGGAGTGCACAATCTTGAAGCAAAATTCTTTCATTTGTCTTTGTATTTAATTTGCTGGTTCAGCACAGACCATGCTGGTGCATCCTGTTTACGTTCAGCTCTGTTTGGACCTCCAGCTTAATGAAAGAACACTGTAACTGTGAATGCTTGCAATAAAAAATGTTTTCATAGTGTTTTCTACAAAATAACCCTTGGGCCTGGAGTTTTCCAGTTTGAGTAACTTCAAGGCTTTTCCTAGTGTACAGAATTTTTTGAAAAAGAAAAAATGACTGGGAGCTGTATTTGTGTTCTACAAATCTGGGTAATAAAATAGCATTAATTTATTTAAACCTCTTCAGGCAATTTCCCACAAAACTTCCCTGTTCAAAACCTGTTTGTTGAAGCATGTGTGAATGTATGTATGCTCTTTAAAAAAATGCCAAAGAAATATTTTGGTGCTATGACACCCCAGGACCACAAATCAAATTCAATGAAAAAAATCCGTAGGTCAATGTGTTTCTTGACATAAATGAAAGATGCTTTGGAAAAAAAACAGAAAGAG
The DNA here is from genome assembly GCF_023634155.1 of Falco peregrinus. Classification (NCBI taxonomy): domain Eukaryota; kingdom Metazoa; phylum Chordata; class Aves; order Falconiformes; family Falconidae; genus Falco; species Falco peregrinus. The sequence goes on from NC_073721.1 coordinate 85,435,205, forward strand.
GAGCCAGTATTCCTTCTGGATAAGGCCTCAGCCTGAAAACATGAACAGCAAATGAGTTTATTATTGAAGCCATGTACATCAAAGCCAAGTTGACTAAGAAACTCTCTGACCTAACCTACAGTTGTTGTCTTTGCTATTATTAAATGTCATGTGGTGGTGTGCAGCTAAGAGACAGGGTTATTTTTCTGATCAAGAGTTTTATAAATCTGATGAAAATCGTCTTCACAAACCCCTTGATCTTTGCATTATGCCTGTGTGACTTAGGTGAATCACAGACCTTGGTTGTCCTCTGGTGTTATTTTTCACTCTTAAAAAGTGATGGTGCAGAGCCACAGAAAGTGGGGAGACACCAGCTTGGGTAGATAATGACCTCGGGGTATTTGGCTCGTAGGCCAGAGGAAAAGGAATGGAGCACTTCTGCAAGACAAATATTTTCTTTCGACTATTCCAGATGATGTTATTTGTGGGGGGAAAAGGCTTCTTCAGAAAGAGCAGATACTGAGCATATGTCTCCATTGTCTTCAAACTTGCATAGGACCATGAAAGTTTTAAGGAAAGCTAATTTTCTGAAATAGAAACAAAAATGTTGGGATCTTATCTTGATTTCCCTGCTGCTAAGACCTGGCTAGAGCCAGGACAAAGTTTTTAAATTTAGAAAAATTCAGAGAACTTTCTTTTCCCAAGATCAGTTAAACTTGGATTTCTATTTATTTGGGAGGTGGGGTGGGGAAGGAAGCCTGCCCAGTTTCATGCACATTCATTGATTACCATGCTGTAGTGTCAGCTCTTCCCAGACCTCTAAAATCACTGTAAGTAATTGGGTTAAAGTCAGCATTTATCATACTTAGTTAGCCTAGATCTAATCGTTCTTTGCACAATTGTTTGCTGAATTGCTTGGCATGTCTAACCTTATCGGCCCTGTTAACTTCTTATCCCCATTCGACAAATCTAATCTCTATCTTTCCTTCTGCAAGGAGAGAGACAGGCATCCTTAGAGGTTCCTGTTACGGCATCCCAGAAACTTTCAGAAGGATGCTTGCAGCTGCTAGAGAAGATTGGAAAAGGTTTCAGGTTTAATGGGCATGGAAAGTAGGATTTCTTGTCAGGATGGTGTGTGCATTTACTCAGTCTTATCTGTTGTAAGGACTTTAATTTTGCTGTTTTAAAAACAGAGTTAGGAAGTCTGCTAAAATTAACAGATGTCGGCAGTCAGAGATTGCTACAAGCCTAGGGCAAAGGGTATATATGCTGTTTCGTGCCTTTCACAACCTATGCTGTGGTGTCTTGCTTAAGACACTTTCCTCTAAGCTCATAAAATCACTCTTGGCTCTAGTTATTTTCTGAGAGTATGACTGAGCCACTTTACAAGAAAACACTTACAGTGTGGTGCTGGAGTTGCACACCAGGGACCTGATTTTTCCCTCCTTCATAAACCAGGAGTGACACCACCAAAGCAAATGGAGTCACAGGGCTGTGAGAGTGAAGTAAGCAGAAAATCCAGCCTATATTCTGTATCATATGCTCATTTAAGGCTATCTTTGCTGTGAGAAATTTTCATTAAAAGGAGGGCAGGGGGAGATATTTTCTGGCCTTGCACATCCCTTCCTTTGGGGATATCAGGGAGTCTGCAGGCACACACTGAAGAGCTAATGTCTGCCACAACTGAGAGAAGTTTGATTCCCCCGCCCTGTGTGTCCGCATGCATAATTTTACATAATTCATTTTCTGATGCATAATGCTGTTATTTGCCACCCTGACTTCCAGTGTGCTTGGCACAGCTCAGGAGTGAGAGGATTTTTTTTTGTTACCCTTAGATGGAAAGGAGACTCATCCTCAGTGCACATGTGGAGCAGGGACCTTTAGAGAGTACCTTCTCTTGCGCTGGGCATGATGATCCATAAGTGACTAGCCTGCTATGCTGGCAGCTGGGACTTTAACTGTTTGTATACTTCAGTCTGTTCAGAAAGGGAAGGGCTTATTTATTTATTTATTTGATTTTTCAAAGGGGATGTTTCTTCAGATGTGTTTCCCCTGAGATCTGTTGTTCACAATGGGACTCTGCATTGGAGCTGGGGCATGAAGACCCCGGCAGGATGCTTGGCCCTTCCCTCCTATCATCTCCAGCTTTCCATGTAGCACTTGGCGGTCTGGTGACTGTGTGTGTATGCTGTCCCCACATGTACACCTTAAATTACAATTTGAATATAAATATCATCTTTTAGATCTTATGTTTAAGGCCTCTAGCCTTTAAATTCAGCTCTGTGCTGGGCTGATGGCTCTGCTGGTGACTGCCTCTGGCTCATGCTGCAGCTGGGCTCAGGCAGAGCCCAAGGTGTTTCCTCTGTGGAGGGACGTACGCAAGGGGCACAGGCCCCAAAGTCTCTTCTTTTGCTGCCTTGAGGAGGGCAGAAATAGGGGAACCAGTGTGTACCTGCTCGGCTACCCCCTTGCTATGCTCTGCGGAGCATGCCATGCTCAGCTGCTGCTGAACTCCTCCTTGGAAGCTGGTTGTCCCTGCAGAACATGCCAGGGCTGGGCTGTGTCTCACTTTACCTGTTTAAATTGGCAAGTCCTGCTGGCTGGAGGCCAGACCTGTGCTGTGCTGTGTTGATATGGCTGCTCACTACAGCTGGCTACCCAGAGGCTCAGAGGGTCGGACTTGTCTTCCAGAAGGTGCTGATGGGGATAACAGCCAGTCTCCCCAGCCTCCCTGGAGGCACTCCTTGAATGCCGGACAGTATCCGCTATGCTTGTACTAGGAGGGGAGGCACCAAACTCAACTTGGTCCTACTGAAGCTGGCTGGGGTGAAGTGGCATAAAACTGCAGAAGGGGTCAGGCAGTCAGTCTCTCAAACCCCGTGGCAACACATGGGATGAAAGAGATGAAAGGAGGAACTGTCTCCTGAGTAAACCCAGTGTTTTACAAGAGAGTAAAAACTCCAGGTTTCCCAGTGGACTTAATTCAGAATTATGTCTCTCCCTTTTCTTTGATCTGGACTCTCCTTCATACTAGGTATCTGAACAAAGACCAAGGAGTGATAGAAATCTCCTTGCACTGCAGGATGCTTTTCTTTTAGTTATCCTTCTTCTATCCCTTTCTGCTCTCTTCTCAATGAAATAAAGGCATTAGATAGCATGCCTTAGAAACTGAGGAATTAAAATACATGGGGTTTACAGCCATGTTACCTGAATGATGATTTCAGAGTATGGGAGAAAGACCTGGAGTAGAAAGACTTTGTGTTCAGGAGCAACAGAGGTTGGTTGTGTTCTACCAGCACTAGTATTGATGGATGTTTGTAGCTGTGGCCTGGACATCCAAAAGTTACATGCACAGAGGGCAAATTTGACAGTCAGACCCAGGGAAGCTTTGGAAAAAATAGTAGTAACATAGTTAGCTGCTGTGGCTGCATGTATGGATGAATCTCTGCTTCCTCCAGCTCCCTTCAGTGGGAATTGAGGCAGGCTTCCTTCCAGTAATGCTTAGAGCACTATCCTGGGGGATAGATTCCCCCGCTACTTTCATTCTGGTGTGCAGTGGGTGTGACACATTATTATGGAACTAACAGCTTGGAAAAAAACCCAGGTCTGTTCATTCCTATCTATGGTCTCAGACAAAGGCTTTCGTTCATCATCATCTGTGGCCGAGAAGCATGAAGTTTGCTTTTGCAGGATGGATTGGCACTAGTGTGGTTGGCACGGTGGAGCAAGCCACTGCAATAGCTAGCTGCCATACAGGACTGATATCTAGCAGGTGGCTATCAATTGGATATGAGGCTGCTATATTGCATGATGCAGGCTGAGCTACCTGACAGAAAGCCGCTCCCCTGTCTGTCAGTGCAAAGTTCCTTTTCAATTACCTGATTATCCTAGTAAATTAAGATACATTTGCAACTAGATCTCCAAAGTTTGGAGTGCCTGGTGGCAGCCCTGCAGAGGGGTTCCTATCTCTGCTTTTGGGGCAATCACATTAAAACCAGCACCTCCTTACCAAGGGAGAATCTGGGTACTTCAAGCTCTGCTGGTTCCTTATAAGCTGTGTTCTTTTAGCCCCAAATATTCTTTGAACACCATCTTCTTCAAAGCTGCTTTTCAAGTAGAGTGATTTAAAAACCAGGAGAGATTACCATGGAGTGTTCTCTCTTTTTTTTTTTTTTTTTTTTTTCTTTTCCCCCCTCTTTCATTGTGGTTGAGAAAGTTTGAATTAAAAATGTTTTGACCAGCTTTGTTTCCAGAAAAGAGTCACCAAATATAGCCGTGTTCTCTTCAGTATAAGAAAGGTAAAAAAGATGTAGTGCTTTCACAGTGATCCATCTGCTGATTGCTACGTGTACCAATTGTCGGTTTGAGATTGATGGCCTTAGAATATAAATCCACTGAGGCTGGAAGAGTGCCTTCCTTTGCTTTTTTACAGGGCAAAGTGTGTGTATTGTCTGTGCTGAGCCAGTGGTGAATAATGATGAGTGACTGCAGTTAGCATCTGAGCTGGGGGAAGCCAGGGCTCACCAGCCAGCCTGGGTTCAGTAGCGCTCGCTCGTGATTAATCAGCTCACTTTGAGCCAGTGACGTTTCGCCTAAATGCCATAGTCTTTTTTTGTTCACAATTATTTTGAGGTCTAGGAAGGTATGCTCTTTTCTGTGGAAATGAAGTCGGTATTTAAAACCTGAGCTCTAATGTTTTGGGTTTGTTATTTTTTTTTAATCTGAGAAGAACTTTTGGCTAGAAAGCACATTAGGCTTTTGTTTTGGGGAAAAAAATATCACTAAAACAAGCAAATAACCTCTCCTTCTCCTTCCAACTTGCTTTGTTTTGAAGAGGATGAAGTGTGACAGGATTTTTACTCTCTTCAGTGTCTGAAAATCAGAAAATGAAGGGAACTTGCCATGCCTTGTTCCCTATTGAAGTGTGCCTGGATTTTTCCCAGCCCATCAAAGTCCTTCTGTTGTGCCTGTGTCAGACAGCAGTGCATGCCTGGTCCATCTCGGAGATGGCAGTGAATCTGCAGCCTGTCACCTGAGGAGGTGATCAGGGTAAAGGCAGTAGTAATACCACCTCTCAGTTACATCTCATTTTAGACTTCCTTAAAACTGTATGTGCGGCAGTCCAGGACCTGACAGGAGTGGATGGAGGAAAAGGATTAGGGATTCTGCCTAATCCAGCTCAGAACTCTTGACAGCACCCAACAGAAATTATACCCTGCCTGCTTTTGCAGTCTGTTCCTTACCGAAAGCAAAGATTTGTCCTTGGTGGCTACTATGAAGTAGAGAGCTGGAAGTCTGACTGTATCACTGAACAGCTCTGCATTTCATGGGTATCTGGAGTTTTGTTTATTATCAGCTGTGTTTCATTTTGGAAACACTGTTGAATCCCTGAAATATAAGGCCCCTGTTTCCTTTGGGGAGGAGAGATTTGTAACTGTACATGTGGTGGCAGGTGGTTTCTGGCAGCATGTTTTCCTTTCACATGTTTATGATTCTGACCAGGTTCATCACTGCTATTTGTAAAATGCTCCTCTCATTAGGCTAAAGCACTTCAGAATTTTAGGATCTGCTGCCTTTTTCTGTTTTCCCGTATTTCTTTTCCTCCCCAGCCACCTCCTGTTGTCTCTGTGCCGTGCTGAATGAGCCCCGTTGCTCTTGCCTGCACCTGGCTGTTGCAGGTTACCAGCGCAGGAGCCTCTCTCTGCAGAGCAGCACTGAGGAAAGCAAGTGTCAAAGAGGTGATGGCGATGCTTCGCCGGGAGACTGACCTGGGTCACTTAGCCTTGCTTGGGGGAGTGAGGTGCTGGTTTCTACTCCCTGCCTTGCTGATACCTCACGAGAGGTTTTGCTGCTTTGGTTCATGGGGGAAGCTGCTGCTCTGAGGGTATCCTGGCTTGGGCAGAACAAGCTGTGCTTGCAGAGCTGTTAGGTGCTGTTTTCAGGAAGGAACCACAGGAGAGAGAAACCACCTACCTTTTGTTAAGAATCCAAGCTCCTATTTAGAGCTTACTCTTCTATCTTGTGTTGAGGATTTTATAAGTTTAGAGGAGTTTGGGTGCCTGTTGAAGCTTGAAAATATGGTATTTTGTTCTAAAGGCAATATGGAGAAAATGCAGTACTTCGAAATACATTTTTGAGGGCTGAATTTCTTAAGGGAAACAAATTGGTTTTGCTTGTTTGCTACTGTTTCTTCTGGACTAGGAAGACAAATCAAAGTGAGACTAGACCACTAGAATTACAGTGTGAGGAAATAGGAAGACGCTTTTTGATCTCAAATGCTCAATACAGAAGCACTTGCCAGCAGCACCAAATGGCATTTATTTGTCAAGTCCTAGGCAGAGGCCAGCAGGGCCTGGAAACAAACACAGACACAGGGAAGAGGTACCATCCTATAAACTTAGATTCAACATCTTCACTGTCAGTCTTCTTTTACCTATGTAATATGAAGGTTATTAACTTGACTGCAAAAGGACCTACTGGGGAGCCAAGTGTCACGTGGAGGGCATTATTGCATTTTGAAAAGAGTTTGTGCTGGTGACTAACTTAATAAATGTATTAGGTGCCTCTTTAGATCTTAAGTGGTAAAGAAGCATTGATCACCTGGGGCGATGGGGTTTGGGGAGCTTGTTTTTGATGTTTTAATACGAAGTCGGAAATCAGAGCTCAGAGTTGTTAATGAAAGGAGCACATACATTTATTATTATTATTATTCTTATTATTCTTTTTTCTGTCTTAAAGAGACCAAGAGGGAGTTGATACAGAGGGCTGAGAAATAAATCATTAGCATCTTCACATTTGCACGGAAGATTAATCTAGGGAAATGAGGCTGGTAGTTGTTAAGCCCCTTGCATATTTGCCTTGTGAACTTTTTAACTTGATCCCGCCTTATACTTTTTTTCTAACCAAGAAAATTTCCACTTATGGACTTAAAAGGTCACAAGGTTAAGCAGAAGTCAGAAGCTGATTTATTGTGTAAGTACCCTTAGTAGGCATTTTGGCCAATGCTGTATGAAAGTTATTTTAAAGTTATTCTATTTTTTTTTCCTTCCACTAGGCCTGTGAAGAGATGTGATTTTTTTTTTTTTTCTTTCTTTTCTTATATGACCACTCAACTTGCCCCGTGCTTGCTTTGCTGAACCTCACAAGGTTCTAAGTGTAAGAATGATTTTCTGATTGTATTCAAGTAAATGTCTGGCTTGGAGGGGTTGGGGGGTGGCAGGTCTGATAATATTTTATGCTGACCTCAGTATTCACGTTTCGTTTCTCTTGCTGGTCAGTACTAACAGGAATCTTGTGGTTGTCAGGAGCAGATGGCAGACGGGAGCAGGGCTGTGTTGTGCGAGGGAAAGGAAAACTATGGCTGTTGCAATACAACACAGAGTGAGGGCTCTGGCTGAGGGGGCTGTGTTAGGTATTTGGAAATGCTTCTTTAGTGGAGACACAAAACAGAGATCATGACTGCTTATGAGCACTAGAGATCCCTCAACATGTGTTGCCACAGCAAGTGCCTTAGCCAGAGTATCTGAGGTAATTAGTCAGTCTGCCTGCATTCCTCCTGCAACCTCAATTAATTATGAGGTTCTCATTGACTTCTGGTCAAAATCATTCTGCAATGGTGTTACAGGATGTTAACCAGCTGCCACCTACTGCTTCCATTGATACTTTATAAATACTGTACAAAGGACTTAAAAGCAAGGTCTCTTGCTTGTGAGTGTAAGCTCTACTGATCTCTTCCTCCCTAAGCACTTGGTCTAAGAAAAGGACAGCACGATCCTGCCTGTACTGGTAGCAAATACAAACGCTACAGCAAGCAAATGCCTTTGTATGCAAGGGGAAAGCTGTTGCTTTTAGTGTTTCATCCTTTATCAGCTGAAGTACAAACACAGGTCAGCAAAGAGTCGTATAAGCAGAATCAGTAGGAAGAGCTCTACTGAAGTACAATTTCTTGGGCAAGGCTGACAGGGAAAGTATTTTATTAGACTTATTGATATTGTTGGTGTGTGTGTGTAATCTTTTAGACATGCAAATGTGGTTTCGCATGTCTGAAATACAAGGATCAGCCTTCAAAACTACATAAATATATGTTGAGAACACTTTACTAAACTCAAGGAATGTTAATCACTTAGACCATCTGTTGGAGAAAATGTGAAGCTGGGACAGGTTAGGGTATGTTAGTGAGAGAAGAGGTAATAAAGTTATCTCTTTAGGACAGAGTCAAGTGACCATTGTAAAACTCTTTGGAGAAACAAGTTTTAACGGCTTGTTTTTCCTAGTGATATTACAGTTCCTGTGAGGCCCAAAAACTGTGATGTGTTGGCTCAGTATCCTCATGACAGCAAAGTTCCTCAATGTATTAGGAGGACGAGGCTGGGGGCTTCCTTGGCAGACCCCCTGCCTGAGCTGGGAGAGCCCCAAGGTGTCCCGGGCAGACTCTGCCCAGCCTCTGCAGCTGGGGCATGTGAGACAGTCGCACTGCAACTTTAACCTGAGAGGAAAGCAGGGCAAGAAATATGAAGAAAAACAGTTAAAGTCAGTCACCCCCAGATGTCTGTCTGGTTCCTAATAGCCAGCTGGCTGAGCTTTTCAGCCTGACAGCATCTCTTCCCCTTAAACATGTTTTGAAATGTTGAAAAATGGTTTGTATGTCATTATGACACTGGCATTTCTTCAGGAGGAGCTCTCTGTTTGTTTAAATAAAGCCCCAGAGGAGGTGCTTGTTGTCTTAAGACTTCCTTTGACTGGTGACCCAAACAGGAGAACAGAGTGTCCAGGGAAGGGACATCACAGAAGCATGGCTGAGTGCTGGCAGAAATGTGATTAATCTTGACTAGACAACCGTGCCAGAGCCACTTCCAAATTGCTGGACTCCATGCTTAACACGTAGTATATTTGTGACCAGTCTCCTGTCCTTTTCAATTACCTTCTCTCTCTCTCTCAATTTCAAAGGCATTAGTCTTGTGTGAATGCTTCATTATACCACAGTGATGTGCTAATGCCAGTTGTAATCTACCCTTGTTACAGCGTGTACTGCCAGTGAATCTCATGCAAGCCAAGGGGAGGTACAATTAAGGGAAAAGCAGTATTTAGCAAAAAAAGTAACCATCTGCTTAGGTTGCCCTATGGCTTTTTGGGAGAAGATACACCTGAGGGCAAGTTCTTCATCTGTTCTTGTACCTGATCTGAAGAAAACAGTACAAGTGTTTGAGACCATCTGTAAAATATACAGGAAGTATGTTAAGTCTCTTGCTTGTTAACATTTCCCCAAATGTGTAATTTATGGAAGGCTGTGGAGATGAGATGTTGTACTGCTGAAGTGCAACAAGCAGGGAGCTGTAAACCTTTTAGGAGGGGCAGGTGGCAGAACCTCAAATGAATGAAGATACGTGACCCAATGAAGAGTAAGAGAACCCTCAAATTGCTTGGGAGGGAGGCTGTTCTCCCCCTTCTGCTGCTCTGGTTTCTGTGATTTGACAAACTTGGGTGTTTAGTCAATGTGGCTAGCGCCTCCCAGATCATCTACTGCAGTGCTCTAATCTCAGGTCAGTAGGAAAGGAATAAAGGTTCCTGTGTGACACAAAGGATATCGCTCACCATTCTACATTGATATGCCAATAGAAGAACTGATAAAGCAAATGAAACTCAAAATTGATGACAGAAGTAGAACCATGAAATTGTTAAATCTTGCAAAATCTCTGCAGCAATGTTGGCTCCTACCATTCTATTACTGAGGTCAAGGAAACCTAATGCTTTTACAAGACCTGTGGCTCTGGGAATTCTCTCCTCCAGAATAAGACCCTTCTAAAAATGTGTTTCCTGTTGCTGCTGGAGTAGATCTCATCACAGTTGAACAGGGACAGCTTTCCTTGTGTCCCATAACCTGTTGTTTTCATCATGAACTGGAAGGCTCACAAAGTTTCCATCAGGAACTGCTGGTGTGAACCTGGGGGACTGAGACTTCTTGGCAGCTGCTTGCTGCTTCTCCATGTAGTACTGCGGTAAATCCAACAAAAAACTGACTTACAAGTGTAGACAGGTCACCAATCTTACTTTTCCAACTGTCATGTCAAGCTTGGGATCCCTGCCCTGCAGTTCTTGGAAAGCCCTTAGGGTTTATTGGAAAATCCAGCTCTAGGAAGGCTTTTATTTATCTAACTATCTATCTATTTATTTATTTTTCAGTTGGACAACAGTAGCAAATCAGGTGCTTTACATTTTTAAAGAATTGAAGAGGATTATGCTGCATTGAATTGAAGGTGTCACTGCTCTTCTGCAAATCAAGAGAATTAAATTATTATCTGCTATGACCATCTGTGGGAATGAGATTGAATAATGGCATTAGTGCATTCAAGTACGGAGTCATTGACGTCAGATTTTGCTCAGACTTTGTGAGAGCGAATCAGACTACTTAGCCATCAGGTTCAATCATCTTGCCTCCATCACTCATTAATGGTTATGCCTTGGGGATAAGCAGAATTATAACTAAAAATATTATCCTAATACACCTGATCAGTTACGCGGTGTAATACAAGAAAGAAAATGCCTTTTCAACCCCCGGAATACTTACTTATGTCTCTTCATGATGAATCATACATGTTTTTGTGATAGCTACATGATAATTTGTAGCAATTTGAAAATATAATTTTCTATGTAAGTTCTTCTGTTGACAAATTGTCTACAAATAGCTTATTGACTCTTCTCAATTGCATGAGTTATTTGGAATTTTTCGTAGGTTGTTTCTTGGTTTGCCGGTTGTTTACAAGCAATTCCTTTTTAGTATTCAGTGGCTGTTATTCAAGTGCTCAGCTTCCAGCTGCACAATTTAGTTTGTATTTTGACATATAGGTCACACAGTAGTATTTCTGCTCCTCGTATTTCATAGGATCTAGCTTCTTGCACAAATATTTGCATTGAGTTACAAAATTCTTATTCTGCAGCCATTCTTTACCATTTGTTTTAAAAGGATTGTTTCAGTTTCTGCTGGTAATCTTATTTACAAAAGTATTTATGGAAATACTAATACACAGTGGACATTACCATAAATGAACAAATTTGCTATAAAGCTTCAGCTGTGCACTCAGCTGCATTTTTATTATTTTGATGATGTTTGCCCATCTTTCTATGATATTAATATTTTAATCTTTATAATACTTTTTGCCCCTAAGTGAAATTAAGCAATTATATGAATCCACATATGTATTGTTAACAGTTATAAGCATTTCCTGTGGAAACTGCATGTAGTCACCTGCATCCTCAGCACTGGCTGCCCCCTGCCTTATGTGTGTCTTTCCATCTGATCTGAAAAGGTTTCTAACATTTAACATTAGTTAAATGTTCCTAGAACCCAACAGCTCTGTTTAAAACCACAGTGCCATGTCTATAAAATCAACAGATAAGTAAAATCCAATGCTCTGACTGGACAAGCCAAAGCTATTAAATGAGCAATAGCTGGCTGCTCTCCCAAGTCCCAATGTTTGTTCTGTGGTCTCACAGATCCCTTTCTTCCTTGCCCTCCCCAACTGCCTCTTCCCCCCCCACACACACTCACTCTAAAGACTGAAGATTAAAAGATTGCAAGTGTGGAGACATTTCTGTCCAAGAACTGCATTGCAAAGCAATGCAGAGAGCATGTTTGAAATTCTTTTATACATTTCTAAAATAACAGTGAGAAGCATGCTCTCTTGCTGTTCAGAGAGAAGGGAAAACTAACTGCCCTTGAAGAACTGAAGTATCCAAAATATAAAATTTCTTTTAAATTTTTCTTAGCACAAGGACCATTTTGAAAACACTACTTCTTTTTTCTTTTTTTTTTTTTTAATATATTTTTTCTTCACATATTCAAGTAACCACAGTGCAAGGCGTTGTGAGTCTGGCCTCTCTGGATTTTGTTTGCTGTGCTTCCCTACACCTCTCACTGGTCCCTGGGGCCTGGGAGGGTGTTTATTACAAATGAATGTTTAATGTCTGCCTTGAAGAGCTACTTGTCTGGCTTGGATTTTCTGGTTGCAGTGCTCTGGAAACAGCCGCACATGGAGAAGGACCCTGTTGAGCATTATCTAGGCACAGGGAGATACTCTTGCATCTTGTGCCTGTTCTTGTCTGGCTGGTTGGCAGTTTAAGAGCTTGGTGAGGAGATTATACTGATTATTTTGTTTGACATTCTTCATTGCCAGTTAACTCCTGGTACAGGAGTGTGAGCTGCAGGGACAGGACAGCTGGAGGAGTCCTGACTCCCTTGGCCCTGGGTAGGAGCAGGACAGTATGGAGGAGAAGCTCATGGTGAGCCGAATGCTTCCTCCACCTCTCTTGCTCCTGAGGCTAAGCCCAAGGGGGAAGGATGCCTCTGCTCTTAGGCAGTTGTGCTGTAACGTTGCTCTGACCACTTCCATCTGGGTTGGCAGCTGGTGCCTGAACCTCAGTTTGTCTACCTCACCTGCCTTTCATTTAAATGCAGCTGGCTTATGTCATAGCTAGGAGATAGGGTGGGCTGAATGCTTTAGCGACATGCATTTTCGAAGCTCTGGCAAATTCACTCTGAGGTGTACTTCAGTGAGGGACATGCATGCTACATGTCTCTGTCATTACTGTTTTGAGACTACTGCTTCTATCTCAGAAGAGGTGTCTGATGCTTTCCCTGGATGGACTGGAGCTGTTGTAAGTGTTGGAAAACCTCTCAAAGGCTGAAACCAATCAGTACTATTTGATTGCACCATCAATGCAAAGCAGCTGTTTCACAGCCTCCTAAGGCTTTGTCCTTTCTCCCAGTTGCTGGACTCACGTTCCCATGTGCTGGAAAACGTTTTTCAGCTGGTGGGAATTATTTATTCATGGTCCTAGCTTGATCTGTCTGCAGGCTGCTGTATCTTGCCAACTGGTAGCCAGACATTAGAGCTGACTAATCATGGATTATAAGCAGCAACTTTCACAAGGTGAGTCAAAGGGAGCAAAGGTTTCCCTTTGGAGGAGCTCTCTCCAGCTTATCGCATCTAGGAGCAGCTTTCTGAGGGCCTTTAAACACCTAACTCCATCCAAAATGGAATACAGCTGTCCAGAGCAGGTAATTCTCTCTTAGCAGCTACGTTGTAACTGTGCTGGGAGCCTTTTTTTGTGCCCAAGAGTCCAAAACAAATAATGCAGCAGCGTTTTTGTGCAGTTGATAGTTTCCTTGTCAGGGTTTCCTGACTGCAATCCCTGCCTAATTAGCTGGAATGAGTCTCCTTTAGGCTCATGTGGAATGGTGCAGTAAAAATCAAAGTGCTAGTAAAGGCTCCTGTGGTTGATAGTAAGGCCAATAGACTATTTTTAGTTCACGCCCTGTCTTAGTAAAACACTTTTACAAATAGCATTGGTTTTGTCTTTTTCCCTGTCTCTCAATCTCACTATTTCCAGTCTGGTGCAAAATGCTGAAGTGCAGATGTGCCCTTTATTGAAATGCTGGAAAAAAAACCCCAACCCTGAAGCCAGGGGGTTGGGAAGCATGGGTAAGGTCAGGTGAAAGGTAAGGCCAAGTCCATTTTCAAGACATGCCTTTGCAGGCAGCTGTGTAGTAGAAAAGCTGAATGCACGTGCACCGTCTTGGCTGGAAGCAGTAGCCCATGCAGTGGCAAAGAGTATTTGCAGTCCCATCGTCAGGAGGACACCTAGGAGTCAGGAGTCCTCTCTATTGCACAGGCTGAATAAAAAGTTGCATTTTGGCTTCCACAGCCTATTACATGACCAAGCTCTGAAAGCAACATAGTAATGTCAGCATGTCCAGCATTTTGGAAACACTTCTAAAATTGTGGGATAATGAGCAAGGCAGAAGTCTCGCCATTTGTTTCAATGTAATCAAAAAGTTTTGGGAATGGGTTAGATTTTTTTGCTTCACTTGAAACACTTCCAAATGGCCAGATTTCCAAAACCAGTGAAGCATTTCTCACCTGAGGACTCTTGGATACTGAACTTGATACACTTGTGTAGATGCGTTCCCAAACCACTGATCACTTCTGAAAGCTTTGTCCTTCCCAGCGAAGCTTCTCCCTATCCATCTGTTTGGGGTCTGGTTGTGCCTCTGTTGCAGACACAGTTTTGTTCTCTGTTTCAATGGAATTGCTGTTTCCATTGGCTGTCTCTCTTCCTCTTGTGTTCAGCAGGCTCAGAAGTGCTCCTTCACTAATTGCTTAGCGGAGTCCTCCAAAAGGGTATTCTCTGACAATACTGTGTTTTTACAACAGAAAACTTTTTCCTCACATTTTAATAACTGTATTAATAACTGGGAAAACAAGGAAGCAATGTTCCTTTGCTGGCACACTATGACAGTGAGCTGAAGAGCTAGCTTTCTGTGGCTTTCAGAGGGGTGGCATCCCATTTCTCCAGTTCTGGGACATTCTTTGGGAGCTTGGTTCATTCAGCATTGTTGCAGAACCTGCAGAGGATTTTGTTCTGCCTGTGCCCTGTAATAACAACAATAGTCCTTGAACTAAACTGCCTGACCAGCTCCATACTTGCAGCTTCCATTACGCTACTTTGCTTTCAATTGCTAGTTGTTGAAAGCTGTTGAATGAGAGGGTAAAAGAGAAAGCCAGTGTGATGGACTGGGGGAAAAGCAGCTGATGAAAAAAGTTTGCGAATAAATGGGGCATGTGCCCTAGTAATGAAAGCTGGTATGAGTCCTCAAAAGCACCATCATGAGAAAACACCAGCTAGAAGTAAATAGCTGACTTCTCCCTAGTCAGTCCATTCTGATGTAGTATAATTTTGCTGAATGCCACGCAGTACAAAATGGCTTTAAGGTGCTTGTACAACTGACCCTTAGCTAAGGAAAAAATTACCTCACCTCTACATTTCTGTCATGTGTTGGAATTGCTGATACATTTACTGGTAGTCATTTTTCTTTTGGACCATTGAAAAGTTTTGACCATTTTTGACATTGCATTCCAGAAAAAAGTACATTAGACTTGCTCCTCCTGAAGAATTTGTGATCAGAATTTTTTTGGTTTATGTGGTGTGGGGTTTTTTTGGTGTTTTGTTTGTTTGGTTGGTTTTTTTTTAAACATACAAGGAGTAGAATGTAAAAAGAAAAGCATAGCTTTTACAATATCACAATTTTCTTTTTTTTATTTTCTGGGAGAATAAAAGAATGGATGTATCTGTTTGCCTTGTGCTAACTTGGAGTTCTTCCTTATCTTCTGCTGCTGTTTTGCTGACTCTGTATGTTCTTCATCCCTTCCAGTTACTGGCTTTCTGTGATGAATTGGTGCGTTTCTATAGTGCAGACAGAGTAAACCCTTTTGAGGCCTTCAAGGGTTATGTTGTTAATAGTTTTTACATTCTGGCATCTGATTCTTCATACGTGAAAATCTAGTAGATAATTTCTGTAGGGCTCAGCTCTTCATTTACTACACTTCCCTACCGTGAACAACCCTATGGCACAATGACAACATAATTTCCAACCAGGTCAGTTAAACTGTACTTCCATGTGTGGTATGTGTCATTGCTGGCTTGTTCCAATAAATTTCTCTTACTGATAATCTTTAAAGCTGCTTTAATTGACTGACTTAGGAATTTTATTTGCACTGTACCCTTCTATGGTAGCCTTTATTCAGAGGTTAAGTTTGGTAACTTGCAAAAATCATATCTTGATTTGTGGTCTATTTCCACCTATGCACAGCTAGGGCCACCTCAAATTTTATGAAGAAAGCAGTTAAGAGGAGCAGAAGGTTGGGCACTGAGTGACAGAACTTAGGGCACAGTAGCACATAGGTAAGGATACCTGACTTGCCTATAGGCAAGGGAGAATAAAGGAGGTCATGAGAGAGGTGGTGGTTTCCTCTGTATCTTGGAAAATAACTTTCCTTTTCTCTTTGCACTGAACAATCTGATTTCATGTGCTGCTCACAAGATTCATTAGTCTGAAGGGCTGAAACCTTTGAGCCATGTGCTGGATGTTTGCAACATGATGAAAATGCCAAGATATGTGGTATGTAATAGCTTTGTTGCTTGGTCAGGAGGATTTAGGCAGGTCTGCAGACACTGGGATGGAATTTTGCAAGCTTTTACTCTTCATTTCAAGAGGATAATGGAACAGCATTGCATGCCCTTTTCCATAACTGGCTGCGGCTTTCTCCTTGGCCTTTACCATTTGATTATTGGTTTTTGTGTGCTTTTTCCTCTTGAAATACTACTGCTAAGCCCTTTAAAATTATTGTGTCTTTCAAGAAAAACAATCAAGTCTTAAGAAGCATTTTTGGGGGGATGGGGGGAACCTGGAGTTTGTTTAAAGAAAAGGGATCTGGAGAAGATAAAGCAGAGATATCAGCTATGCAGAACTAATGATGCATTCCAAAAGAGAATTGAAGAGTTATACAACTCCATGAAGTGCTCTGCTCTATACTAGCTTTTTCACTGAGAAACCTTTTGAAGGACAGAATCACACACACATGTATTATACATTAAAATCCGTAATGCATGAGAGTATATTTGGATCTAATGCTGTATGAGGAAGCCCATGGCACTCTCGTGGAGCAAGCAAATGACACTGAATTCCCTAGGTGGGAATCAAAGCCTTTCCAGACTAAGCTCACTACTGGCAGATGTTTGAATTGCTAGTAACAGACATACACCCTTGTTGCCCATACAGCGTGGGCTGCCTTGGATGTCTGTTTTCTTTCCACCCTTGGATGCCTCTGTAATTCTGGGAACATCCTGCCCAAAGGTGTCAATGTGTCTGCTCAGGTGAATCTGGGGAAAGAGATACGAGAGGCAGATGAGAGCCTTAGAAAGGTATAGGATACACAATGGCCAGATTGTCAGAGCTAATAGAATGACAGCTTGAGTGTGAAAACCCAGGTGCTGTGACACAGTACCCCAGGGATCAGCCAGCCCTTTATTCAAGGGAAGGGGAAAGAGCAGCAACAGGAAACCTAAATTAACAGTTCAAGCTGATAGAAAGCATTATTTGAGTCAAACAACAAAGAATAACTTGAAAAAACACTTAGACTAACTGTTGTTTGTGCACCACAGATTCTTCAAACACAAGAGAAACTAAGGAAGTAGTGGTGCTTGTTAAAAGATGATGTAAAATTATTTGAAATACCTATTAATAATGCAAATGCTTCTGTTAGGCATCCTGCTTCCTTGGAGTAGGCAATTTAATCCTATTGCTCAGGAAGTTCCAGTGGTTTCTTTTTCCAGTAGATTTAGGGCATGGAGGACATTTGGATTAATGAAAGGCAGAGATGGTGGGAAAGTACTCTGTTGTTATTAGCCTTTGGTAAACCTGGGCAATTAGTGAAGCCTTTGCAAGAAGTATCTTTCATTTCAATGTCATTGCAAAATAATTGTCTCATCTGGTATCATCTGTGTTGATTGGTAACACACAGGTGATACATGGCACATCTACTTCGGAAGCACATGCACTACTGTGGTTCTGAGTTGCTCAGCTGAAGGCCTCATGATTAAGTATAATAAAAAAGGATACGAAACAGCATATGCCAGCATTTGTTGTTCATTTAAGGGGGGAAATTGGCCTCTTTGGGGCAGTTTTTGAGTGCCAGCTGAGAATCCCTAAGCTCCCTCCCCCTGAAAATGAAAAGCACACCAGTAGGCTGTGGACTTTGCTTTTAGGGATGAACTTTACAAGCTGTGAAAGAAAGAACTCTCAAGGAAAGATAGAAGAACAAGAAGGGAAGAAACGGTGATCTCCATACTGAAGGAACAGGCTTGAGACTGAAGATGTTCTCTTCTCAGTTCTGTCATTGGCTTTCTGTTTGACCTTTAACACCATTAACTTCTACTTTCCATCTATAACAAGGGAAGTATTAGTATTTCCTTTCTTTCCCTGCTTTTTGTCTGTTCAGGCAGCAAGTGCTTTGGGCAGGGGGCTCCTTTGTGCTGCACATAGTAAAAAGCTTGGTTTTGCAGGGGCTTATAGGACTCTTGTGATACAAATAGCAACCAAGAGGCAGGAAGATGTCCAAGGGTGTGTTTTTGGAAATGGGGACAGTAGTTTACTTGTTTTTCTTTTTTCTTTTTTTTCTTTTTTTTTTTCTTTTTTTCTTCTTTTTTTTTGGCAGGGGCAAACTCTTTTGTCTTGGTAGCCAGGGAAGTGAAGTTAATGCATTTCTGAAACGTCGCTTTTAGTAGCTTGGCACAGTTTGGTGTGATGCTTAGTAGGCTCTGTGGCTTCTTTGTGGCAGCGAGTCCCCTCTTGCAGTGGTTACCATGAGTGCATTGCTGTTTGCCATTCTTGTCATTGACCACAAATTGGGTAGTTTTTCCATTGCAGGGAACAGGAAAGAATCTACGTTATTTTGTTAGAACTGAATAGCACTTGTGCGTGTTAACAGTCAAGCAGCCAGCAGTGCTGGTGGGGAAATCAGTAGGGTAAAGGAGGTGGATTTGGTCAGTGCCTGACCATGACATTTGATGTGCACCCAGACGTGTGCTGGCTGTTCATGTTCCCCACAGTACGCTGAATAAACCTCTGTCTCCATCCCCACCCTTATATGTCTGAACACAGGTTTCAGAGGTGTGTCAGATCAACCTGGGGCACTGGGTGTTGTGGCCTACAATCTCCCTGGGCATAATTTCTGTGGAGAGAAAGTTATTCTGCTAGACAGGTATGTGCCTTTCATTCTTAGGCATCGTGGCAATGGTTTTCAGCAGGGCAAACTGTGGTTTGCCCAGTCTGGTCTGTAACTGGAGCTGCATCTGCTGCTCCTGGGAATGCCAAGCCTCGCATCTGATCTGGAATGCCAATGAGCCCATATAAAGCTGTTAATGTCTGTGTGAGGTTTTTTAGTCCTCATTACCAACCTGATAGAAAGATAATTCCTCAGCTGCTGTTCCAACCTGTGGGATTTTACCCACTTAATTAATTTTCCTTCTTGTTAAAGAAGATCTCTTTATGCACAAGAATCTGTGCTTGACTTGCTTTTGAGGGACTCTTCTCATGCCTATATCAAAGGCACACAGAGGCCCCAGCGGCTGGAGGGTGAGCCCTGGGGGCAGCATGCTTATGGAGGCTGAACTGGGAAGCACTGCCTTGTGTGCTGAGGGCAGGCTTCTGGAGGGAAGCCAAGTCTGCACAGTGGAGGGGACCCTGCTTCCCTTCCCTGCTCTCTGCTTTTGCCACCACTCAGCAACAAAATGGAAATTTGTGACATGACCAAAGGATAGCAAACTGCACGCTGGATGCCTACCAAGAGTTAAAAATGCCAGCCTACACCACCCTCCCCAGCGTTTCATCGTGTCAGCAAGCTGTCTATGTAAATAAATAAACATATCAAACAATAAGCAGATGCCTTTTTAACATGCACTGTTTCAGGCTGAGATATCCTTTCTGGTGCAGCTCATCTCAGCATCTGTCAAGCTAATGCCAGCTCCACAGCTCCCTTTCAGTTGTATTTAATGCACAAAGATTTTGTTGTGGTAAATGTAAAATATAATGAGGAATTGCTTGTTTTACATCTGTTTTGATGTTACTTGTGATGTTGTATAAAATAAATGGGAATGCTTTGTGTTCCTCCTGATCTCTGTGTGAGTATATAGGGTAAACTCTTGTTACTTACGCTTGATGAAGTGGATGTGTAAGATTGTGGAAGTATACACAGAGGAAAAACAAAAAGTCGTTTGCAAAATACACCACCATTGGGGCCCCAAGCCAAACAAACATTAAAGTGGGGAGGAAGCTGTGATGAGGGTTGGATTTAAAATAAAAATAAAAGAGCTTATTTCTAGCAGAGTCTCTTGGACACCTTAAATCAAACCAAACTCAGGAGCCAGAATCTAAAGCCCCAAGGGTGTATCTTAGTGCAGTGTTGTGGAAGGGGCAGCTAGATTGGGCTGGACCTTGTCTAACCCAGGGTCTTGTCTCTGATAGCAACCAGCGGTGATTAAAGAGAGTGTAAGACCAGGGCAACTAACCAGGAGAAATTCTATGTTAAGCTTTTGTTTATTTTTGTTTTCATATTAAAAATCTGTTAAGCCCAGATGACCTGTAGTCTACTGGCTCTACTCCTCTTTTGAAAATTCACCTATAGGGCTAAAGGAATGTTGGATCCCATGGTGCTGCTGTCCCTCTCTGTCCCTCTGCATCAGCCTTGGAGAAAGTACCTGGGTTTTATTGTCCTTATTCACGTTTCACACATGCTACTGCTTTTGCTCTAGTCAGATACAAAGGAATCACACTAAAAAAACCCACAAAACAAGAGACTGTTTATGCAGGTAAAAAGTCTAGAAGACTGCTCTCTGTCAGGCTTTTCTGCGATCTGCTGAGAGAGAGAATATTCCTGCTGCTTGAGACACTCAATTGGATTAGGTATAAACAAAGGGGGGGGGGGGGGTGGGGAAGAGAGAGAGAGGCCTGATCCTCCACTGGAGAGGAGGATTTAGATGACCTGAGATATATTCTGTTTCTTAATATTCCTTGAATAGAAGATGATTGAAATCTCTCATGTGGACAAGTACACACAGAAGACAATGCTATATTAGTGACTCTAAACGTATTAGAGCTCTCTGCTTCTGATCACAGTGGTACATCGGCTGGAATAGTAATAGGGAATGAATGGTTTTTACCTAGACGGACAGCACTGTTCTTCCATAATGGAAAGGGAAAATTGGTACTGAAAATGCCATTGACTCAAATTTTTGACTGTCAGTACACCTGTGTGTGATACTTCCCATCTTGTGGTTTCAGAGCACTTTACAAACCTGAATACATTTATTTTTTTTCCTCACTGCTTCCAAAGATTGGGGGTTACTATCCAATATTGCATGTTTGAAAGGACTAGGACCATGTTCACTAGGGTATATTCCTGTCAGGCAGCAGACACTTTGTCCTATGCAGAAGTAGATGGATATGTGCAATTTTTGCACGTGGGCACTTACACCGCTCAGGTACTTGCCCTTCCCTTTTAAAGAAACCAGAATGTGATCGATGTGCATGTATTTGAAATGTCAGGTTGTGCAGAGCAGGGAAGAGGCTTGTAAACAAACATCCACGGGGGGACACTCAACTGAAGGTGGAGTCCACTAGAGATGCGGGCAAGAGTTTCTTGCCCTGCTCACTAGACCGCACTGCTCCTCTAGTGCGTGTAAGATGAATGCCCAGGGTGCAGCACGCTCCTCTGTCTCAGGCTGAAGGTGTGGTGCTGCTGTGTCCCACAGAGCCCTCACCCTTGTCCTGGGGAAGTGTGAAATAGCACCTCTGTGGAGAGGGACTGGGGACTGCTGACAGAGGTCTGATACCCACATGCATGGCAGGAATTCCCTTTCGTGTGGTCTGGTGTGACATCAGCACTTCCCAGCTGGCTTATCAGTGGTTTTGTAATCTACTGGATTGACAAATAAATGCTACTTCAGCCCAGTATGGCTGTCTGCTCCAGAGAGCATGACAGTGAAGGGGAGCTTGAGATGTTTGGCTGCAGCCCCATTTCAGTCTCTTACAGGGCTGCTGGAGGGACTTGCTGCAAAAGCACCTTCTCTGCCAGCTTCTCATGACCCTGGAGGAGCTGCTAAGTGCTTTAGTGCAGGGGGAACATGGATGCTCCCTGGTGCTGCACATGGACAGTTGGCCTTGGCTTTGGGCTCCTGGAGGGACTGGGCAAGGTGGAGCGTTGGGGTCTTAAAAAAGAGTGAAGAAGCAAGGTAGACTGGGGAGGAGAGAAGTAATACTATCAAATGGATTTGTGTGGCGCCAGCTTCATATCTGAATTGGAGCTGTCAGGGAGAATGAGATCCAGACTCTGTGCTGTTCTCCAGAGAGAAGCCGTTACAGAGCGATTGCTCTGTTAAGTGCTGGCTCCACCTCTGTGCCCCAGGTTTGGCTGACTTTTGCAAGGAGAAAACCAACAAGATCTGGCATGATCCTTTCTCCTTTCCGACTGGCTTTTCCTGCCTTTCTGCACACTTTGATTTACTTTCTTTCCCTTGTTTATTGTTTTTATCACCTGAGCATCTCCCACTGAATGCTTCTCCTGGCTCTGTTGGGATCTTCAGCCCACCCTTACCTGCCTCTCAGCTCCATCACCTTGCCCTGTTTTTCCTCCTCAATCTTTTCTGGCTCCCTCCTTTCAGCATACAGTTGTACTCTAACATCTACCCAGTAAGTGAACATGTGTGTGCGTGTATTTGTTGCATCCAGTACAGGAAGGCATGGGGTGAATGTCTTAAACATTTAACTACCTTTGATTTTTCATGTACTGCTCCATCCTCTGTTCTGGGACTTGCCTTTGGGGGAGTCACAGCATCTCTTGCTGGTGTTCTTGTCCTCTTCTGTTTCCCTGGTGACTTTCCCTGGCTGCATAGGGGAGCAGGAGGGGAAGATGCAGAGTGACTCTGTGGCTCCTTTCTTATTCTGCTGGAAATAGTCCTGTCCTCCTCCTACCTTCTGGTCAGAGCCCTTTTCTGGCCAGTCTAAATGGACTGGAAGATAAGGAGGAGGATTTGGCCTTCAGTTCAGCCTGCCAGGGTCTTCAGGGACACTGCCAGGTGTTTTCCCTCACCTCCTTGAGAAGGAGCTGCTCTTTACTTAAGTAGGAAGAAGTAATTAAAGCAAGGTCATGGTCCTCTCCTCAGACCCAGTACAGAGGTACGAGTCAGGTATTTTTCATTGCTGTTTCTGACAGGTTGACCAGCCTGGATCACGGTGCTAGGGACCTGAAGCAAGGATCCTGACTGATGTTTAGTACGACCTGACTTCTTGAGAACAAGTATTTCTCTGAAGGCCTGTCCCCTCAAAGCAGCACGCAGGTAAGGCAGACGGTGCTCCTAATGCTCAGGCTCAGCTGCTGCTGGGCTCAGGGCATGCCGCAGTGGGCTGAGCAGAGGATTTTTTCAATTCATTTGGCTCAAGGGGGGCTTTGTTGCCTCTGCCTGCAATGAAAGGGTGAAACCTTGTATTGTATTTTCGGCACAGGGAATGTTTTCCAGCAAAAATGTACTTTTGGAGGGTCAAGACTGTTCATGTGATTGAGATAAATATAGGCTAAAAGTGTGGGAGGAGTATGCTGAAAGAAGAAAAACGTTACATGTGATGTATTAATAAAACAATACTTAAACCTCGTGTTCTAAAATAATTTTATATTGAAAATTACCTTAATTTAAACAAATTTTTTGAAGAAAAGGAATAAAGTAGTATTTGTTAGGGGGAAGGGATTAAGTAAGAAATTAATTTAATCATTTAGTTTTCAACTGGACAAGATGTTTCAGGTCATCCAAAAGTGGAAAAAAACCAAAAACCAACAAACAGAAAAGCCTTGCAGTTCTAATTGCTATGCCTCATGGAAACCAGATCTAGAAAAGATGAGGCCCTTTAGTCCAAACCCTTAATCCCTTACTAGTATGTAACATCGTTCCCAGCAGCTTCTACCAGTCCTGTTTTAAATGACGGGATTTTCCCTTGTCCCCTTGGGATACTATTGCACGGTCTAATAGAATTAATCTGCTTACTTCTTTTTCAACCCCTGACCACTGCAGATGCAATTAGTAGTAGGCGATGGGAGGATTCTGTTTCCTATGCTGTATTATGAAGGCTTAGGGCTGCATTGTGTTAAACCAGACATCAGTTGCAAGCATGTATGCATGAGTGTGGCTTATCTGTCAGTACTCATTACAGCCCCATAAGCATCTCTGAACTTTCTACAGTCCTAATTCAGGATCTGATAAGGCACAGACTAATGTATTTGAATGCCTGTGAGAAAGATAGCATGATTAGAAACTGAAGTGAAATGCAAAGGTACATGCTGTTTGTGCTAGAGTCTCTCAGAGGCAATTTACTTTCTGCAGCATTCTCTGGCCTCATTTTTGCTTTTTTTTTTTCAGACAGTTTGGTAGGAACTGTATGAAGTAGCTTTTTGCTGTGCATGGTGCTGCTGGAGGTACCACTGCACCTTTCCATCTGTGAATTTCAGGCTTGTCTTAGATGAATGTTATGGGCTTCTGCTGATGTCTGCTGATGTTTACTGGAAGGCTCCAGTCAAATAACCAGTTGAATATAAAGACAAAAAAAAAAAAATGGAGCAGGAAAATCATATCTGGTCTCAAACTGTGCCAGAGGAGGTTTAGATCTTCACTGAAAGGGTGGTCAAGCATTGGAACAGGCTGTCCAGGGAGGTGGTGGAGTCACCATCATTGGAAACATTCAAAAAACAGGTAGATGCAACGCTTACGGATGTGGTTTGGAGGTGGACTTGGCAGTCCTGGGTTAACAGTTAGACTTTATGATCTCAAAGGTCTTTTCCAACCTAAATGATTTTATCAGTCTATGATTATTTAGTGTGTCTCCACTTAACACAGTACAGCTTCCTTCTGTTTTGCTCCTCGAATTTGGAACAGTTTTGGTAATGAGAACTGTTAATCGGTTTCTAAAACACATGGATGGAGTTTCAACCTGTTTGTACCTGGAGACTACAGCAACAGCTGTTTTTTAAAGACTCTTTGTATTGACACTTGGATTTATCCATTTCCAAAATGAATTAAAAAATGCTTCCTAATACAGAAAGTGACTACAGTATAATTGCTGTTGGATTTTTGAATGAGACCGCAATGTGAAGTGGGGCCAGGAATCCTGAAAAACTGCATGTGCCAGCCTTCCACATGGGCCACGTCTGATGGCACTAAAGGAGAAGGTTATAACCCTGTTCCTCCTCCCTCCCAGTAAATCCCTGACTCTAACATGCCATAGCTTTCCCGGAGCATTTCGTCAAATAGAAAGCCTAAATGTAAACCTAGCCACTGGTCCAGTGTTCTATTATCAAGATAAGTTAATTAAGCATATTAAAATTGACTAGATTGCCTGTGTTTTTCAGATCAGAATTTCTTAAACGCTGATTGAGTTGCAAAGCTTTGATGTGTTCAATGAGTCTGGTGCTAATTTGCCCATTGTTTTTAATTGGTTGAAATTCTTTTCTAGCATGGTGCCTGGCTGCTTCATGTGGGTTTGTAGGGTACTTTAAAGGATGGGGAGGTGGTGACTGAAGCAAGGTGTAATGATCTGTAGCACTTGAGATCATCTGCAGCTTATGTTCCCTGTCCCTGCTTTGCCAGTCAAGCTTTATTCCAGTGGAAGTGTCAGTAAACCCAAGGCAGATGGGTATGTTTCTCCTCTGTTTTATCCTTTTCCCTGGAAGCTGGTCTTGCTTTTGGCTTGCTTTTTTTTTTTTTTTTGTCCTTTCAAAAGCTGCATTTTTCAAGCAGAGAGCTATTGACCCCTTTCAGTGCAGTCACAAAGAAATCCAAGATGAAATGGAGGCTGAGGGCCTGCAGGGAATGAATGAATATATATATATATGTATATACACACACACACATATATATATATTCTTCCACCCCCCCCCTCCACCCCCCCCCCCCAAGTCATCTTCTTACTGCATCCCCTGCCAGTCTGGCTATTGTTTGAGACTCCACATGGGATACTAGTTGCCATATTAGGAAAATGGCATCATCCTACATTCTTTCAAAAAATTGATTTTTTACAGTTGCCTTTTTTTTCCTTGCTGAAAATTGTTTTGGCTTTTGTGGAAGCTCTAGGCAAAAGGAGGGTGGTAGCCTATGGTATGCATGTATACAGTCTTGGTCTGTGCAAAAGAATTTGCTCTGGCTCTTTTGCTACGGTTTAGGTGATTAGGCAAAGCAGCAATAGCAAATGAGGTTCAGCTACTGTGATAGGAGCAGAGGATGTTGATCTGCATTTTCCCACATCTTGAACTCAGTAATAATCCTCCTCGCCTTTTGTTTTTTCTTGCTTAAGTAGATGCTCAGGCAGTGGTGCAGAGGCATGGAATTACAGAAACATAGAATCATTTAGGTTGGAAAAGACCTTCAAGATTATCACATCCAACTGTTAACCCAGGACTGCCAAGTCCATCACTAAATCATGTCCCTAAGCACCGCATCTACACATTTTGAACTCTTCCAGGGATGGTGATTTCACCACCTCCCTGGGCAGCCTGTTCCAACGTTCAGTGAATAAATCTTTCCTAAAGAACAGTGTGCCCCTCTGTGTTGCTCTTCATTCACAACCTACCATTTAATCAGTGTATGCCTCCAGTCCTGATGCAAGGACACTTGGACTCTTACAGGGGGATCCTGCCTTTTGCTCCCAAGGTGCTCCCCTCCAAATTGTCCCCGTTTCAGTGCTTGAAAGTTTTAGGTGAAAATCTCCACCAGAATTTTATGATTTGTGGTTGAGAACTGGGACAAAAACAGTACTGCTGAACTGGGGCTTCTGTTCCTCCCCATTGCCTGAAGACGTGGTTTGTGAAATGGCACTAATCCTCATTTTGCTGTGTTAGATGAGGACATGGAGCTGCACAAACCTGAACCTCCTGCTCCCCTTTTGTGCTTTGTTCATTCCTGCTGATGTGCTGAGTGATGTGCACCAGTTTGGGCTACCAGCTTCCTCTGCTCTGCTTGATGTCCAAGTCCACTGCTGGGGATGACCATAGCTCCATTATCCCCAAAGGCAGCTGTAACATTTGAGCCTGTAGGAAGCAAGGCTGCATGCAGCGATACTTTAGAGGCTGAGATGCTTCTGCAGGCAGCGGGCTTGGGTCAGAACATGCGCCAGCTCAGGAAAAGGACTGAAAATGTCCCTGAGGTTTCATTTTTGTTTTGTGTTGCAGCCATCACTTGATGAACAGAAACTGCCCACTTCTTGGAAATAAGTCTGAACTCCAAAGAAATCCACTCAGTGACTTGTGCAAAGGAACAGCCGGAGCAACATGAGCATAAATAAGGCTCAATCTCCTGGCTCCAGAAAGCAGAGGCAGAGTCTAGAGTGGGAAAAGCATAGGTCTGGGAGCTGGGAACACAGCCAGCTCTTGGAGGGGAGTGAGTGTCTGCTTGTGTGTGTGCACGTAAGAGTTGGGCACTCTGGTATCAGTAATTGGGATACAGTCTTCAGTGACGCTCCCTATGCTTGCCGTCGCTTCTGACTCCCTGTGATACCCTGTCGATTCCTATAAAAATCTGTTCGGTGACTGGTAGTGTTGCAGAGTTCTTAAAAATAAAAGCAGACAAAACCCCACTCCTTAGAAATAGCAGCAACAAATTTTTGGGTTCATTTGCCACAGTCATGTCATAACACTCAATCTCTGTTATGCTGAGGTGTGATCATGGGAGTATAAACAAGGAGAATACTTTCTATGAACATTATTTTTTTCAGAAAAGTAATGGTTTGATATTGTTATTATTATTATACCTGTGTATGCATTGGCAATACACGCTTTTTGCTTTTCAACATGTTGAGTAATTGGACAACTTGTAAAGAAATTGCAGTTTTGTGAAAATGGAGTAAGGGCTTTTTAAAGGCTCAGTATTTTTTGTAAAAGCCTGGAAATGGAGTCTGCATTGACCAAAGGAAGCAGATATCATATTGAGAAAGTTCTAGTTTTCTTTAATTTTTCTTTAGGCTATGAGTTAAATTGTTTGAAGAAGCTGTGCTACTCTTGCATCTCTTCAAAATGAGTCTCCAAGAGAATCTTCCGGTACAATAAACTGTGCTTATACTAGAGATACAATTGTGGAAGCCTCCTGGGCTTTACTGAGATGCTTGAGTTTGTATCAGTATGGCAGGGGAATGTCCTTATGTAGCTTTTGCTTCATGAAAGGTGATTTGGTGCCTCCCAAATGCTGTCTGCTGTGGTATTAAGAGGAGGTATCACTCACAGCAGGCAGTGTGAGACACGATGCCCCATGTGCTTGGTTCTCAAATTACTAGTGAAGCGGCTAATGACTGTTGACATGTACATGGCTGTTGTTGGACATCTGAGTTAACATTGTGCAGATAAATGGGACGCTCCTCACCTCAGCTATTGTTTCAAGCTCTCTGCAAACTCCTACGCATCGCGTCCTGGTTACAGTCTGCTTGCATTTATAACTGGCCTGATAACTGTCATGGCCAACAACGATATGTGTGTTGTATGCGTGCTTATAAGTGAAAGACAAGCGTAAAGGGTGAGTGTCAGGTCAGCGATGCATCCAGAGGTACTGGGAACATGGTCACATTGCCCCTTTCAGTCTTGCTCCAAGCGTGCCTGGCCAGCTGCGAGCCTCTGGCCCTGAGAAGCACTGCTTGGGACCTTGGCTGCGGCAGCAGGAGGTTTCAGCTCTTAATTTCTGCTGTTGAAGGTGCTGTAAGGTAACAAAAGTGTCAGGCTGTAAGTGGCTGCTGACAATGTGGCACGTGTTTACCACTTCTGTCTCTTAAGGGTCTAGAGGTGACACAAATAGCCAGAGGGCTCCAGCGTCTACAGCTGACTCTGCCAGAGGCTGACTGACCTTCTTTCGGAGAGGTATTGCCCCAGAGACTTGGAGCTGGGGCTTCTGATGTTAACCGTGAGGACCGGTTTTGGCTGTGTGCGTTTTCCTATGGAGTCGGGAGCTCGTGTGACTTGTAAATGATAATGAAGGAGGAGGAAACAAACTGTCATTAGAAAAATATATCTGTTAGTTCCTGTCACGGAGTTCTAATGCCAGTGGTAATTTAAATCTTTTTTTGACTGACTATATCATGCGTAAAGTGCTTTGTCAAGGGAAAATGGGGTTTACCTGATTTGACAGGGCAGGAAAGCAAATCTGCCTTTCATCGCTGTGCTTAGCCTTGGGTGGAGCAGCTGAGATACGGTATCACTCAGAATGGCAGCAAAGGCTTTGCATCGCTTATTGTGAGACCTACAGAAGTACATTTGCTTTTGATTTGTGAATTTTAAAAAATATTGAGTGAAGCTGGGGACTTAGTTTAAGAGCTGCCAGAGCTATTCTCTCACTGTAGAGATTTCTGGGGAAGCAGATGTATGAGGGGTATATGTGTGTGTATGTGAAGCTTTTTTTCCTTGAAGCTTATGAGTAAAAGCTGGGATCAGTGAAAGGCGATAACTGTTAAAATCAGTAATAAGGAATAGTATTACCCTATAAGTAGTGAAGTGGGTTTGGAGAGTTTTGCATTCAATTACTAGCTCTGTGCCTAGCCTGCATTTTGACAGCGTGAAGTAGCTTGATTCCTGTCTGCCTGCCTTCCCCATCTGTATGAGGACAGTAATACAGCTGGTAAGTTTTGTCTTGTAGAAAAAGGTGACAGAAGTATTTTATTTTGTGTAGAAACCGTCTTTTGTAGAAACTTTGCATTCCTTTTCAGGGAAACCTGAAGATGAAGAAGTTTTCATTCTGGAGGGTTTAGCTTTTTTTTTTTTTTTTCTCCTCCTATTGCTCCTCCTTTCTGTGATAAAGCACAAATGGGGAAGGGAAGAAAAAAAGGAAAGAGGTAATCCAGAAATTAGGTTCATGTAAAAAACTGCCCATCAAAAAATGTCAGTACGTCTTGAATTAAAAAAATAAGTTGAAAAACACTTGAATTTTAAACTTGCAGAATATAAGAAGGGTTATTATTACTCTTGAATGCCCTGACCTTTTTTTAAAAGCTGAGATTTCTTGCTTGTATTGCTGTGTTTATTTAATGCAAAATCTTGAGAGCTCTTTTGCTTGAGAGTAGCTTACATGTAGGTCAGCTCCTGGACAGGCTTGTGGACAGTGAAGATCATGATAATCTAATGGCTGATTTGTCCTTTGTGAAATGACTCATTCTCCAGTTAGCTTCTAGTGGATGTGAGGTGCATCCTTGGCAGACAGTACATTTGTTGACAGTACTGGTAGATAAGAAACTAGGGATTGAACAGCCTTGGACATGCTTGTGCTGGACACTTGGTGCTGTGTGGCAGGAACTGTAAGGTAGACATAACGTTTTGTGACGAGATGACATGAGGGTTATAATGGCAGGGCTCTGCCTGTATTTTAGCTTCAGTGTCCAGCTCGTGGAAGTCTTGAGCTGACCAGCACTGTCTGCAGCTGTTACTTTTCTGGAAAAGTGAAGCACAGCACATGTGTGAGTGGACCAGCCTCCCTAGCAGCATGTGCAAAAATAAATAAATTCCAAAGAAGTATGTTTAAGCAACATAAACTTCCTTTTTTAGTAATTTGTGGAAGGTTTATTTTCAAATCCCCAACACTCACCAGGTGCTAATTTTCAGATGGACTGTAGCGCTGGCTGGAAGTTTTAAAGTATGTTGGAGCTGTAACAGGCTCAGTCACTGCCTGCTGCATGGCACGAGCCAGCCCCTCAGCTCAGGAGGGCAGGAGGGAGCTTTTCCTGGGAACTGGCTCTCTGTAATTGCCATCTCAAACTGTTTCTGGCAGCTTTCCCTGGTGACTGTTGATGGCAGGATATTAGTTTACAGCTACCTGACCCACTGGTTTCCCCTTGTTCTGCAGTAGGGGTGTTTATTTGGCTTGGCCATTTCTGCCTGCTGTCAGGGTAGCCCTTGCTGATGCTAGAGACAGGCAGACAGACACCCAGTGCAATACAGATGACATGTATGTTGAGGTAGAATTTGTCAGTTACTCTTCAGACTGAGCTGGACCATTCATGACCTTTGTGGCTGCAAAGTACATCCAAGAATACATTCCAAGGAGGCTAAAAATAATATCCTAATTTTTAATTTATTTCTCCCACAAGTATTCAGTCAACAAGATGGAAAGCAATCAGTTTGTCCTTTTTTTCCCATGCTTAAGTGTTCAGATCTCACAATGAAGTTATAAGTTTATCGCAAGTTATTGGCTTGTTAGTTGAGTTGGCTTAGTGTATAGATCACGTTACTGGAAAGTGGGATCACTTGCCAGAACTGCCTTTGTGTTTCCATTTCCCTTTCCATCTCCCAATTTTGCATGTTATCTGGTAGCAGCACTGAAGGCCAAACTCTCACTGAACTGATTGGAACCAGGAGTTGGCATTCCACTATTCCATCTCCTTCTGCCAAAATCCAGTGTTCAAAATAAAGACTGTACGTTCAGGCTATTTACGTGAATACAATTTATGGTCATTTAAAATACCTGAAGATCAGTACAGCAAAGCTCTGATCCTCCTAGTGACTCAGTATGACCACACAGTGGTTGAAGTTGAGTATACTCAACAAGTTTTCTTAGGAAAAGTGGGTAAGTGATGGTGGCTTTTAAAAAGGAGTAACGAAATTTTTGTTGTTGTTGTTATTTTGTGGGTTTTTTAAGATACAGTTAGATATGACTCATTTGGAAAACTTCAGACTAGCTAGACGTAAGTGTAAACTGGAATCTAGACGTTTAGGACTAGCAATATAAATCCCTAGGGGTACTCAGTAGTCCTGAGTATTAGGTGTACAAAGCTAAAAGTGCTGCCTTAGCTGCTTGAGATCTTGGTCTTTTGCTATATGTTTTTTATATTGACCAAGAGTAATCGTAATTGATGGAAAGTGTAGTGACCTGATGTTTCTTCTCCTAGGGATAGAAAATCAGCTGTGTGTATCAAGTCTGTGAATCACATCTCTGTGCTAGATCATTTATACAAAAGGCAGAAATTACACAAACCTTTTTCCAAAATCTTGACAGAGACCATAAATCTTCATAAATTCAAGTTGAAATTAAGCAAATAGTTTCAGTCAAAAAAAGGGTTACATATGTATTTGTAAACATCAAAATATTTACAGATTTTTTAATTAAACATGTTTTTTAGAAACGCCAAAGTTGATGATTTCAACATTTAAAAATGAAAACCACATTTTCCTATTAAAAATTGATCCAAACATTTTATAAAAAGAGGTCTTGGTTTGTTTGGTGTGGTGTTTTAGGGGAGGGTGTTGTGGTTTGTTTTGGTTTGGGTTTTTTTAGTTAGAAAATAGAAAAGAATAAAGTTTCATCTTAGATTGAACAAAACTTTGGAGAGCTGATGTGAAGAAATACCTTTGTATTGTTTTGTTTCAGAAGAAAAATCTTCCAGTTCAAACTGAAGCAATTCCTCTGCTTTTTTTTTTTTGTTGTTGGTTTGGTTTGGTTTGTCACCCAAACAACAAAATCTGTTGATCATCTAGCTATGTTCTTTCTGATAATACTGATGCAGAGTAATTTTTCTTGGGTTTTGCTAATATAAAATTTGTTTGTGCCCCATCACTGGAGGAGTTTGTGGTTTGTCTGGCAGGAGAATGACCATTAGAGCATTACTCTTGCTTCTACCGAGTTGCTTTTGTCACTCGCAGTTGCAGGTAGCCTGCTTGCCATAGCTTTTCTTGCTCCTGTTTTCCCATCCACCTCTGAGCTACTGAATACTCTCAGCTGCAAGTCAAGGAATAAAGCATGGGTGCTCATAGTTATCATTAAATATTTTCTTTGCTAATTCTCTTATTGTATCCCAGTGACTTGCAGCTGAGGATTAAAATAACTGCCCTCAGCACCAGGGTGGGCTCTGTTTGAAACCTCCAAAGCATATTGGTTATATTTTGCCTCTCCTGCCTGTATCTCTCATATGATGCCTTCCCTAATGAGTAGCTTGCTTCTCCCGATCCCAGGTGATGCTATTACTGAGGAATTTTGGATGGATACCATTATACACATATCGGAGGTGCCCCCAGATTTGGGATTTGAGCTTTGATTTAAAGGGGAGGAGATGCAGGAAGGGAATGTTTTTAGTAAAGACCTAGGCTGTAGTACTCTGCAGAACTGTTTTAGATATGCTCATCAGGCAGGGAGGTCTGTGGGTTCAGTGGAGGGCTCAGCAAGCTTTTCAGATGTTTCCATGCACTGCTCAGGGCTGCTGTCCCAGGCACGTACTTCATTAATGCTTCTGGGAAAGGCATTCTGGGAATAATCAATCAGCATTGCTCTGGGTTTCTTCTCTATCAGAGCTGCTCTGTCATGTCTTGCAGTGCGGTTCATTTTGGTTTTAATTTCTGAATGAAGGATCGATTTGCACAGATTGTTGTAAAATTGGTGTAGTTGGCTGGGGAGTACACACTCTGTATGTAGGAACTGGCCTTCTGCTACTAGAGCTGCCCTTTGCAGCAGTAGTGGGAATTGGATGCTATGAATTAATCGCCTTGAGGACACCTGTATAATGCGCACATTGGCCAGTCCCTTCTGATGTTCCATGTCATTGCTCACAAAGGAGCAAAGGACTGTACTTCTTTTCCCCCAGAGTTCAACTGGAGGTGACACTATATTCCAGGGAGGTAGTTCTTTAACCTCTCTTAATGAGTAACTTTATACTGTGCAGTCTCCTACGACAACAGCTGTCACTACTAGAAGGAAAAGAAGCTCTTTGGCAAGGCAGCAAGGCTGTACAAATTGTTAAGAGAGGAGGGAAGGCACGGGCAGGGAGCTGAGGTTACAGCAGGAGGCATGAGCATTCCCAAGCTCCAAAGAGTGCTCCTGATTTTTGCATTTCATGCACCCCTAGGTAGTGTTTGTTTAATGTTTCTAGTCATGGTGAATGAAAGCAAAAAAATCCCAACTGGATAGTGTATCAGTACTGTGACAATGAGGAAGGTTAGGCTATCTGTTGTGTTTTCTGTAGAGCATTGTATCTTGAATAATGTTTATGGCTAAGATGCTCAAATGCTGACACAGCATCAAATAAGGTGGGAAAGGGCCATTGTGACATCTTTTTCAAACTAGACACAGGGCTTCTTTGAATTAGGTCTGGTTTGAATCAGAGCATCTTAATGCAGCAATTTGTCATACATTTATTTCTTCTGTTCATGGTCATTCTTCCCCATATATCTGCAATTGTATAATGTCCGTATGGCAGCTCCAACAATTGTCTGGGAGGCAGCTAGCACTACAGAAGCTCTGTGATTATAGTTCCAGTCCTCTGTCAGATAACTTTATCCTCTGCAGTTGTTTTGAATGCCAGTGGCCTGTAGATCATCGGTGAATTGAAGATGCTCAGGGACCAGGTTTGTGTGGTTTTTAGCTCTTGTCTGTAACTTTCTTAGTTCATGGTGTTCTTTGGTCTTCCCTCAAATACTGAACCTCACTAAAGTAAGACCATCCCAATCTCTGCCAACATCAGCTGTACAGGGGAGGGGAGTGGAACAGGGCATCATGAACAGGGAGGGGAGGGGAGTGGAACAGGGCACGTAAACCTGCCCAAAGCACCATGACTGAAATCTGAATGTCACTGAAGTTGGTAATACTCCCACTCCCCTCTTTGGCACTAGAAGTTTATCCCCTTACTGATGAAGAACCTCTTCCCTTTGTGAGTGTAAGATTTAATGGATTATTTGCTCTCAACTGACCTTTTCTGCTACAGACTGTCTTTGAAGCCTGGCGATGTGTGTGCATATCCATTAATCATGACACTGGTAGGCTGTGCCTGGCCAAAACACAGCTCCAGGAATTGCGACTGCTACCTATAGGTGGCTAGTAAGTTTGGAAATTTCCTGCAGTGGGAGGAGGTAGACCTAGGTGGGAGCATACACAGCTCTGAGAAATATAAGGAAGTCACAGTAAGTTTGGCCAGCTGTCCCCGGCGCCTTCCCAGTGAGCAGTTACAGGAAAACACACAGCCCAAGTAGATCTGGGAATGTGCTTTTGTTGTCAGCCAGTAGAGACGCTGCCTTACTCTCTGCCCTTATGCTTTACAATTAGAAAAGCTCCTTCTCTCAGGCACTCTGTGAAGGCCAGTGTGTGTGTGTGTGTGTGGGGGGTACCTGCCCCAGCCGGTCCCCCTGTGCATTGCAGAGGTTTGCAGAGCCTCAGCGATGCCCGTTGCCTGGATACAGGGCAGCCCTGCATCCCAGTCCCCCACCCAAAGCAGGGGGCTGCGGGGGGAGAGCTGGGGGAATTAAGCCCTGTAGGCTCGGAGGCAGGAGCTTTTAGTCCAACTGATGCAGCTTGTAAGCTCAGAGTTTCCTTTTACTTTGCTGTTATTATTATTATTTATCATTATTATTGATAGGAGAAAAGTGCAACCCAGCTGCTCAGCGCAGAGATCTGAGGGCTCCTGCAGGGTGAAGCGCTTCATGCCACTTAGAAAACCAGCCATTGTGCTGTCTCTTGAATAAGCATTTTATTTCACATGCTTGTTCTGAGCCTCCTGCTGTTGCTCACACTACAACTGCTGACAAGTAGCCATCCTGGCAACATGACATCAGAGCCTGTAAGCTGCCTTCCCCCTGGCTAAGACCCTGGGAGAACAATATGAAGAAGGCTGTTGAATATTTAAAATAAAGTATTTCCTCTTAAACATGAAAATGCTCTTTGCGCTTCATATACATCACTGCTTGGTGACAGTGATTGCCCAAGTCATGCATTATTCCTGTGCTCAGATAGGACAACACTAACAGTACTACAAGAACTTTCTCCTCTCTCCTTTGCTGAGCACATGGAAGATCATTAGTTGGACGCCCTGTTGATTGGACATGTGTAAATGTCTATGAACTTTACAAACTAGGATCAGTTAAAAGGAATTGTTAAGTTCAGTTACTTTAAATTTGAATAGTTCCTATTGTAATGCTATGGGTTTTGCTGTATATGCCAATGACTGTGCCGTTTCAAACAGTGCTTGGGAACAGTGTCAGTAGCATTAGTAAAATAATGGTAATTAAACTTGAGATTGAGATAGGATGCAAGATCTCTAATAATGAGCCAGGATCCTCTTGTTCAAAGCTCTGTACATTTGCATGACAGAAATACTATCTGATCCAAGAACGTGTACACTCAACTAATATAAGATAAGAAAACAAATGAGTATAATGCAGTGAGGGAGAAATTAACACCGAGGCACCTTTCCACTGACCGTACTAGGTGCAGAGTTTGCTTTTAAATAAGTTCCATGTTGTGTTTCTAAAAACACATTATCATAACCTCCGTGATATGGAGCTCAATGATGGACCAAGTTTGTTCTACATGAAGATTGGCTCATCTTCGTTGCTGAAGGAGGTCAGCACCGAACTTTTAGCTAATATTAGAAACAAAACTGTTGGAAGACTGAAAACCTGGAGGGTTTCAAGACAGACAGTAGAGAAACTTGGAGCAATTTTTCCTAGGTCTTTAGAAAATACTATTTATGAAGGTCTTTGCATCTCTGCAGAATGAGTGCAAAGCGATCGATGGCACAAGCGTATTGTTCTGATGTTGTAGTTCACACCTTTGTATTCCTATTTACACATGTATGAAGAACGGCAGAGGATGAAAGATGCAGCTCAGTGAGACTCCTTGTGAGGTGACTGTTGAAAGGCCAGGCTGAGGGTTAGAATCTGCTTTGTCTTGGCTCTGTGTGTCTATAAATATACATACATATATATGTATGAAAATATGCACACAAAGCCACTGATTGTCACCAAATAGCACTATTCACAGAAGCTTAGTATCTGCTGTAAGCAGAAAGGACAAGCCCTTCTCTTTCCTAATGAAGGCGAAGTTAGATCTAAAATTGCTATAGACTGGTACAGGGTTTTTGTCATAAAACCTGTTTATTCCTCTCTTGTCCCTATCTCCATAAAAAAGCTTTGCTAGGTGTTTTACCAGCTCATTTGTTGAGGTAAACCAAGTACACGCTAACTAGGGGTGTCAACAAAATGCTGTTTTGATCAGATTTTAGTATTAATATGCCTCTGACCTGTTGGGTTAAGCACTGTACACCATATAAATTTTTCTGTTTAAAAGTCAAAACATATGACTTTCTCTGCCCTGATTCTGCTCCCCCGCCCAGTATAGACAGCAGGCAAAAGGAGGCTGTATAGTTTCTGGAGTGAAAAAGTAGATGGGAGGAGTGAGTGTGCATTCTGGTTCCTGCTGAAATGAAGAGCAGAGTAACATTTTTGGGAACTATATTAGCATGAAGGAGCTTTAAAAGACAGTGACCAGAATGGACATTGAGATTCTTACCTCTGTAGAGAGATCTGCATGAATGTCAAGGCTGGGCTGAAGATCAGCTTTGTTGAGAGCAGGAAAATCATCACTACTCAACTGCCTCTTTGCTGGGAAAGAAACCTCATAGCTCGCAACATACAGAAAGACAAATAGTTGTGGAACTGCAACAAATTCTGGTTGAAACAACTGTTTGAAAGGGTTCTAAAGCAGAGTTAGCTATGCCACACCACTTCCTCTCCTATCCAGCCTATGTTAATAAGTGGTGTGATAGGAGTTGAATTGAACATGTGCAGTATTGAAACACTGGATTTAAAATATGAACCTGATTTTAAGTTTTGTTTCAAAGAACTGTTGGGAGGGTTTTTTCCACAGCATATATAACAGGTCGATCCAAAAGCTATAAAAAGCTTGAAGTCTGGTCTCAGATTTTTATTTAGTGAATCCATAGGTAAAGTATTCACTAAAGAGTTTAGCAGCGTGCTGAGCTGCAAATCCTTTGGGAAACTAGAAGTGTGAAACAGGCTAAAAGGCATTGCCAAAAAAGGCATAATTATTTTTGTGAGGTTAAACAATTAACCCCACTTTCTAGATTCAGCGCCATCCAAAATTCAAAACTTAAAACTAATGAAAGGGAAATGGTACAAGATCAGTGGACTGCTGTCTTTCCCTCCAGCTGTGGGACATCAGAGATGTATAAGTCTTTTTTTTTTTTCTGTGGGTTTATTGAAAAAGCTCTCTTATCTGAGTGATGTGGAAGGGATGGGATGTTGCAGCTGTGTTTGGGCATGACCTTAGTTCTTTCTGCTGGTCTTTCATGACATTGTAGAAGCTTCTTTTGCCCATTATTGATTTTTATTGTTGTTGTTTTGAAGCAATTTACCTGGAAAACATAAGGTCTTGGTTGCCTTCAGAGTGATTTATATGATGATGATGATGACGAGTTAATGTAGTGATGTCATATGCATACTTTTAGAGTTAACAGAATTACGTTTTTAAGTGAGTACAACAGTGTACCAGCCTATCAGAACCAAACCCACCCTCGTATCACTAATCAGATGAAAATGATTAGGAATAAATGCTAAATTTAGATTCAACTGTAATTTACAGGATTGCTTGTTTAAAGATGACCCAACAAAAGGAATCTTGGCTTTGAGGATCATCAGGAAAATTCTCTTTATATATTATGGCTACGTAGCAACCAACTCCAGAGATGAGTCGCTGGAAGTGACACATCTGATTTATTGGCCACTGCAGCTTTGAGGGTGTTTAGGATGTTTATAACAGGTGTTTGTTTTTTTTTATTTTAGAGAGAGAAAGAAAATACTTTGTGGCTTCTAGACGTGGATGACTTCTGTGCTTACTTTTGGTTCTTAAACTTTGCCAGCCTGTGCTGCTTAGTGTCACTTGCACTTTCCCTACAAAGGGATCTGAGGCTGGTCAGTAGGAGAGCCTGAGCGCAGTGCCCCACCGCTTGCCCCATTGCAGTGGGGCAGCAGCGGGACAGCACTGCAACAGGGCTTTGCCAGAGACAGGCAGGTAGATCTGGCAGGACAAAAAATTCTACCATTACCCTGGTGGGAATTTCTGAGCAAATAGTATTCATGCTCCCTGTAGATCTGTTTTCTGCTGTTTCTGGTATATCAGTAGGTCTGCAGCTGGTTTTGGTTCTGCCACTTAAAAATATGGCTGTATCAGTGCATTGCTATTAGAGACTATCTCTCAATGTTGGAGTACTCTGTGGAAGATGTTACAATATAGCTAGTTAGTGGAAGATGCTAGAATTCAGCTAGTTAGTGGAAGATGCTAAGATCTAGCTAGCTGTTTTATATACTGTTTGCCACAGTACTCTCTTTCATGCTAAGTTCACAAATGGTTTCCTAACCTGTATGCAGTGGAATTGCAAGTAGCCCATTGAGTAGTGACATAAGGAAAACACTGATGCCTTTCACTGAAAAACATTGCTTTCCAGACTGGAAAGACTAAGAACTTTAATCTGTGTAAAATGTTGCATCATCTTTAAGTTAGGAGCATGTGCAAAAGATGTGTTCTGCTTCATCTATCTCATGAAGCAGATGTCAGATTTTAAAATTTTAGTGAGATTCTCTTCTGTTGTGGTCCAAAAATCTAAACCCTGCCATAGTTTTAATTAAAGAAACAGGTAAAAAAGTTCTAGATTGCTATCACTACAAGATGCATTCTCCACGAACCACCTTGGTTTACCCTGGTGAAATTTTTAGGGCAATAGCCTAACAATTAGGTTGCTTGTGTTCCCTGGTGAGAACTGAGAAGACCAGGAATGTTGGCCCTAATCTTGTGTCTGAGGATAATGCCCCATCGACCATACTTCTGGCTAGTTAAAACTTTCTCTCTTGTTTTGATTAAAAGTTCCGTCCTGGATTCACAGAAATATTACAAAACATGCTTGTTTTTGAGTCTTACAATAGGATGAGGAACAATCCTTTGTCCCCAGACTGAAAGACATTCTCAGCTGACAGATTCAGGCTTCATCTGGAAGATGCAACCAACT
Organism: Falco peregrinus; assembly: GCF_023634155.1. Classification (NCBI taxonomy): domain Eukaryota; kingdom Metazoa; phylum Chordata; class Aves; order Falconiformes; family Falconidae; genus Falco; species Falco peregrinus. The sequence goes on from NC_073721.1 coordinate 85,474,362, forward strand.
CTCAGAAAGTCCATGATATTCCATCGTGCAGAACCATAGGAAATAGATGAGTAGTTCCCCCAGACTCAGCAGCTAGAAATGCTGTTCAGATAGTTGCTTTTTCAGAGGGTTAGAGTTCTATTCTGTGTAGTATCTGAGACTAAGCAGCTGTTCATGTATCAGTAGTTCATATATCAACAGCCCTAGATAAGCATAAGATTTCACTGTGCAGCATCCCACTTGCTCACAGTTTGTACTGGAAGGCAGTCTCTTTTTAGCTAAATAGAAAAGTAAAGCTGTAAAGGTGAGTTGGGCAGCAGGAATACCAAAGATGAAGAGATTTCAAGAAGTTACAAAATCTCAGAGCTCATGTTTTCAGCTTCTGGCTAAGCTGTCTTACAAAAAAATTTGCAGTTCAACCCTTTTTCTACCATTTCTGTTTGTGCTGAGGAAAAAGAAAAAAAGCTAGTGAAAGCAATTTCCTTCAGATAAGATCCATCCCTTTAATCCACCTATATTGCCAGTATAGGTTTGTGTTTTGCACAGCCCTGGATAAAATGAACTGGATATCCAGCATAACCAGAGAACATCCTTGCTAGGTTGACTAATAATGAAGAAAAGATGAACTATTCTTCTATAAACTGTTCAGTATTCTTGGCTGATTCCCTCCTGCTCTCTATTTTAATATCCTTGTCAGCCTGCTGGCAAGACGCTGAAGCAGCACGAGCCATCCAGCTAAAATATAGAGTAACCAGAAGTTTCAATCAACTCAGATTTCCTTGAACACTCACTGGACATTCATTCCAATTCCTATAAAAATGTCTAGGCATCTCGCTGCTTAGTGTTTCACCTCATTTTGTAGCTGCTACTCTACAATGTTCTGATTTTAAAATGTAATTTTACAAGTGTTACTTTTACTGGCTATATTTTCTTTTTCATTGTGCATTTTTAAATGCCAACAGTATGAGCAGAGCAGAGAGGGGACCAGTGTTGTAACAGGTAATGCAGACTTTTGGTCATTCTTGGTTCTGTTGCTGTTAAATATATTTCCACTGCTTCAGGTAATTGTAAAAAATAGTATATTGTGAATATTCAAAATATATTCAAAAAGCAAGTCAAGTCATTATTTGGGAAGAAATGTTCTCTGCTTGGTCAGATTGACTATAACTAAAACCTTTGCTGGTCTTATAGCTCTGGGAAAGAACATTCTATTTTCCTTTCCTGAGAAAACCTGTATGGATACAGAAAAGTACCTCTGGTAAATCAAACCTGTCCAAGAAAAGGGGAGGGTTTCTCTCCTATAGACACTTTCATCTTTCACAAAGTTGTGGGGTCCCAGGATCCAGCAGGGAGGTGGGTGCTTCAACTCAAGACACAGGTATATCTTCAGAAGAGTCTGGGTGGAATGTGGAACCAGAAGAGGAGGGTTGTGGTGTGGAGACTTAGTCAAGTGTGGCAAAAAAAGCAACACAGGGGTGCCCAGAGCAGGGCCCATTGTGGGAGCTGCGTGAGAACCTCCCCCACAATAAAAGGGTCTGAGAAGGGAATAGCAAAGGGGTTTATAGGTTAGAAGGGTAGCTGGCTCTGTCCCCTTTGCAGACAGCCAGCACACCTCGGATCTGTGCCTTCTGTGTTTCCTGTTCCTTGCTTTCCTGAACAGTAACCTCCCCATGCTCCACTCATAAGTTTATGAGGAAAAATGCAGGGGCAAAATGGTTTATTGAAAATCTTATTCTGAGTGGAGCTGTGTTAATAAGCTCGCATGCCTGATAAACCACCCTCCCCTCAACATGATGAAAAATAAATCCCACTGAGTCTTCAGCATCCTGCCTGAGTCACTACTTCCCCACGGCAGAAAACAAAGCATGTGAAAAAGGTTTGTTTTCACATGGCAAAGCAAAAACACATCCAGTTCTCATGTAAGATGAGTCCGGGAGATGTTTCTTCTTTAATGTAACATGAAGCCAGCACAGGTGAGTTGAACGATATACAAATTGATTTTTTTTCTCTCATCCTTTACAGAAAGCATCTATTAATTTCAGTGGGACTCATGCCCACATACGCTTTGTGACTAGAGCTGCCCCACAATGTATGAGGACCAGTGACTGCTAGCATTAGGGCACAGGGAGGTTTTAGATGTGTAAGTCAAATTTTCCACAAGTGCAACTCCTTATCTGGCTCCAACGGCCAGCACCAGTAGGACTTTGTCCTGCTCCTATCTTCCCCATCTGGCTGCTTGCACAGACTCTCCCCATCACTTCTCTTCTGGTGCTTTTCATCCCTTTGTGAAGCCCTAGCAAGGGCTTTGGCATCATAAGGTTTCTACAAATAATATCTGCATCTCAGGAGGGAAACGGCAGAGTACTCCTGGTTCCCTGAGGCTTTATAAATGCTTTCCTAACTAAAGGCAGTTTATAAACCTGCTCAGCTCCAGAACTGCACAAGTTTGATGGAAATTCTCCAGTTATGATGGGTAAGAGAGAAGAGTGAGACACTTTGTGCTAGCAAATGACCCCTGGCTGTAGACAGTCTGCTAATGCTTTTGAATGAACTACCGCTGCAGAGCTCAGGGCTTGAGCCAGAAGCACAATAGAAGGTGCATTATTATTACTGTTGTGGTTATGGCAGGTAATTTTACTGTTCTCTTTTACAAATGTAATGGTTTGTTAATAATGTCTGATTTGGGGATATAGTATAGTCTATAAAGTAAGGGTGGCATAATGGCATTAATAAGGGTAATTGAGGTTGTTGCTATAATCTTGTTTGCTCTTTGGTTTGTTAATTGAAAGTGACTTATCTTAATATATAATAGAAACAATGTTGTTCCTCTGTGAAGCCTGTGCATCCTGAAGGAAAACGGGATGTGTCAGTCTGCGCTGTTTTATACCTTGTTGTGGTATCTGGACAGCAGTGAGTGTACAGGAGTGGACCAGTCTAATATATGTCAGGTATTGTGTCTCTTTGTTTATATTTTGTATAAATAACAGCATGTGCTGTTACTTATGGCTGTGCCTGTCTCTTGTTGCAAGACTTAGTGTGTAAGACTGGGATGTGTGTGATTGATTAGAGAGCTGTTATGGGGGGAAATGGATACGAGAGGCAGACAGGCTGCTGGGTGTTTAACCCTGGAGAAGAAACTTGGCATTTCATCTTCTATCATTTGCCCGTAACTCCAGTTAACATTAATTATGGAGATACTTATGTGAACACCCTGTTAGCCCTAATTAGAGTTAATGGAAGATATGCGCGGATATTAACAGGGCAAGAGACAACCAAGCTTCCATTTCTAAGGTTAAATATTCAGTAGCTCCCTCTTAGACAACTCCAACATCCTATAATCATGCAGTCACACTTATGCAAAATCAGAACAGTTTCTCCTTCCCCACCCCCTCACCCCCTGCCAGTTATGGCCACCTTACACTATCCTTGCTTAAAGAGCAAACAACAATGCAGCAGTGACCTCAGTTACATTTACTCGTGTAATTATGCTACCTCTCCTCTATTCATAGCGTACCTCAGAATCAGACTTTATTAGCAAACCATTTGCTGTCCCTTTTACTGTCCTTTTAATGAATGCTAGTAGAGCCACTTAAGAGGAGCTGGAAGGACTTGGCTTTGTTCTGAACAGGCACTTTGCGATAAAGACCTCAGAGCCTGAGCTCTTGTGTAGGTCATGTAATATCTGGGGTCTTTAAAGTTCCTATCACCATGCTATCGTTTGAAGCTGTAAAGACAAAAAAGATGTTCCTTTTGCTTGCACTCATTAGCTATCTTCGTTATTTTGAAAACCAGCATTGCTGGAGAGCTGAGGTTGCAAAATTTACAGGTTGTCTCATTAACCTGCTGTTGTATGTGGTAGCATGTCCTTGCCACTAACCTCTGCCCAGCAGGTCGATGTCCTCATGGGAAGTGTCTTTTCAGGACTGACTTGGAAACTTGTAACCTTCCTTAAGAGCCCTGAGCCTGCCTTGGGTGGTGTCAGTGCTACCTTGTGGACCATTTCATTTGCCATGGACATACATGATGATCTCTGATGGTGTATTGGGCAAAAAGTGTGGGTTTTTTGCCCCTGCCCATGATCTCTTACATAGTTATGGGGTTGCCTGGTCATAGAGTCATAGGATGGTTTGTAGCGGAATGGATCTTAAAGATCATTTAGCTCCAACTCCCCCACCATGGGCAGGGACACCTTCTGCTAGACCAGGTTGCTCAAAGCCCCATCCAGCCTGGCCTTGAACACTGCCGGGGATGGGGCATCCACAGCTTCTCTGGGCAACCTGTGCCAGTGCCTCAGCACCCTCACAGTCAAGAATTTCTTCCTAATATCTAATCTAAATCCACCCTCTTTCAGCTTAAAGCCATTCCCCCTTGTCCTATCACTACATGCCCTTGTAAAACATCCTTCTCCAGCTTTCTTGTTAGCCTCTTTAGGTGCTGGAAAGCTTCTGTAACGTCTCCCTGGGGCCCCTTCTCTTCTCCAGGCTGAAGAATCCCAACTCTCTCAGCCTGTCTTCATAGAAATGGTGCTCCAGCCCTCTGGCTAACTTCACAGCCCTTCTCTGGACTCTCTCCAGCAGGTCCGTGTCCTTCTTCTGTTGGGGGCTCCAGAGCTGAACGCAGTACTCCAGGTGGGGTCTCACGACCGTCTCTTATTACCATGCAAGTACAGCGCAGGGCCCCTTTGAATACTGCTTAGTCGCAACCTTATTACTTGCAACCTGTAGTTCCAGGGTGCTTGCTGGCTGGAGCCACAGAAGCAGCATCCCACCAGCTTTCCAGCTGCAGTGGCTTTCTGCTTTTCCATGAAGCAATTCCAAGCATAAGGACATCTGTGCTTGGCCCAGTCCCGTATGTGCCTGTTTGCAGGAACTGCCCAAGGGCCCGTTGCTGATGGAGGTGCCCACTGTTCACACCTGTGGAGCAGGTGGATGGTGACGAGACTCTGGGGCTGGGACAAACGCTCAGACTCTAGGGCGGGGTGGGCGGTCAGTCTCTGTTGATGTTGACCCAGAGGATGAGCTACGGGAAGATTGGTAGATTTTGATTTAGCCACTTGTTAGTTTATTCTCTTGATGTTTCTATCTGTTTATCAATTGTGTTATTGTAGATGCCTGTTTTATTTTGTGGTGGCTACAGAATCTGTTTAGCTTTTTAACTAATACTACTACTTTCTTGATTTAATATGTAAAGTAATGTTTTCACAGCTCAGATCTACATGGACTTTTTTCCTTTTTTTATTTTTCATTTGTAGGTGTGTATTTTTTAATAGCTGTGTAAAGCTTTAAGTGCCTGTATGGAAACTGGTGGGACATAAAGCCTTTTGATGGTATTTTGCTCTGGGATTTAAAGTAAGCTGTATTGGTTTCAGAGCTGTTGCTGGACATTGTTTAAAGTGGATAGATGATAAAGAACCTTGTTCTATGCTATGCAGGGTTGCCAATTTAGCTCTTACCTGCCTAGCTGAAGTGGCAAAATCCCCTACTGCAATATGGCTTGCTCCAGTTCATGGGAAAGAACAAGTTTTTTCTGGTGTATCTACGTTTAGATCTGTTAACAAAAAGGATAGACACATCATCTTTAAAAAGGAAAAAAACCCTGCATTATAAAGTTTCTGTGAAATTGCTCGTAAAGCCTTCAGATACAATAGGAAAGAAACTGATGCTGTAGAGGGAACAGCCATGATACATCATTTTATTTTGGCTAGAAAAAATGTGGCTTCTCTTAGAGCAAAAGCTGCCTCTCTCAGGCCATGGTCTGGTTGTGTGTTTGGGAAAATGAAACATGCTCTGAGTGAAGATACTGTCAAACCCACCATGGTTAAGCACCCTTTGCCCCAGGCAAATTCCCATGTTTTGATAAGCCACTACAGCTACGCTGTAAAATGGAGGTCTACAAGCAGAGTTAAGGTAATGACCAGAGGTGGTAACTTAAAGCTGCCATCATGAACCAAATCCTGCATTTTCTGTCCTTAAAATAAACAGAGGATGTGTGACGTAAACTCCTCTTATCTTGCCTGACTCATATAAATATTCTTGAAGCAGATATTCAAAGTCTTCAGCCAAAGCCTTGCACATTGATGCCTTAATTAAAATAAATTTGTTTTGTAGGTTAATTGCTGATACCATATCCACCAATGTAGTAATTTTTTTCCTGTTAAATGGCTGAATTAGACCTGACATTAAAAAAATACTAAGATGGATTTTTTTAATTATTATTTAATTTCTAGACCAAACAATAGTCCAGTTGAAGGAACTAATTTCAGAATCACTGAACCAATAGTAAAGATTTAAGTAGCGAGCAAGTCATTATTCTAGGTGTTTGGTATAGGCTTAGCGGTATTACATTGATTTACAGAAATTAATCCCCATGATCAATACTGACAGATTCTGTAGTTATCTGGTCACCTCTGACTTGCCTTCTTTACCAGAAGGGTATCCTGACTATTACCCCAAAATGCTTTGGAGTCCTGGGACAGCAAGGGAAAGCAGCAGATAAGCATTAATTGAGAAACCTGTGTGATTTCTCCCTGGGATAATGGGAAGATAATGTATTGTATGAGATGTCTCTCATCAAAAAATGTATTTCGGGAGCTGGTATTTCATACAGAATATGTAAAGTGCTTAAATGGGGACTTGCTTGGTGTTCACTGTTATTCTTTCATTCATTCTTTTTGACTCACAGATTTGTTTGGATGCTTCTGAGCAAAATCAGATTTGTTAAATGACAACTCATATGCAAAAATCAGATGACAAAAAAGATGAATATTCTATGATATACAGTGCAGATAAGAGTGTCAAGACAGCGCATTGCAGAAGAGAGGGGAAATTAGGAAATAAAAGATAAAACACAGCCTCTCGAACAAAATTTAAAGCAGTGGAATTGATGAGGAACAGAAATACCAGCAAGCTGGTGGTGCTGGTGGTTCAGTCAGTCAGGGCAAGGTGAGCCCATGCTCATTTCCCCAGCTGCAAAACTTTGGGGAAAGCCTATGTGTCTCAGTGCACTCATCCTTCTGGGCTTCAGGGGGCTGAAAGAGGGAAGCTTAGCTCCGTTCATGACGTGTGCTCAGCTCTGATGAGCAGCAACATTTAAATAGCAAAACTGATGAAGGACAAACTGAGTCAAGGCTATTCTGCAGGGTTTTACAGGGTGTGCCAGTGTCACCACCTGCTTTCTGCTTGGCCCACAGGGAGTGTGCAGGCTTAGAAAAGGAGCTCAGCCTATCGAAACAAGAAGTCCCTAAGCAGATCCTGCCTCTCACATTTCACTCTGCATCTCCTGTACCTCATCTTCATTTCATCAGAGTCAAGCTGCAGTTGCCTTTAGGGCACCTGGGTGCACAGCTTGAAAGAATGAAGGTTAAATATGGGCCCTGAGTGGGAGGCGGCTGGTGCCAATCAAACAGAAATATTGGAAGCTAAATTTACATGAGCGCACCTTATGTCCACATTAATATGCTTCATCTAAAAGATGTAAGAACAAACCTGTTTTCCCAGGGCTGCAAATAGGTGCTCTGTTATTGGGGGAAGTTTTGCACTGCAGCTTTTCTGCTTTGAGTATCAGATAATTGGAAGTGCCAGCCTCAAACTCCTGATCAGGTTTGTGTTGACTGGAAAACTTTTGTTCCTGAGCTACTTTTGAGGGAGCAGCCGTACACCCTGCATGTTCTAAAAGTGCTCCCACATCCACCTCCAGACTTCATTAGCAGCCTGGACAGCTAGGATAATACCAATCCTTGATCCCAAGTACCCTGTAGACTCTCTTGCTGACCTCCTGGAAGAGCAAGTTCACACCGTTGACATTGGGGAACAGTGGGCAGGGTGGCGTGTGGGCTGCTGTGCTGAAGATGAAGTTTCAAAATACATTGGGTTGACAATAGCTACCAGCTCCTAATGAGGATGCCCTTTCCCTCCAGTACACAAGTGCCTGCAGTGCAGCCTCTCTGTTGTCTGGGAGCCCTGGGGCACTGGTAATGCTGGTCAGTGAGGAACCTCAACAGTGTTGTGAGGGCTTTCAAGATGAAGTTTTTTGCTTTGTCTCCCTTCCTATCAATAGATCGTTGACTTGAGATCCTCCTGGTGAGGAGGTGACAGTGTGAACCTGCAGAGGAAAACTGCACAGGGTGTCTGTGTGAGGGCTGCAGGAGAGCGTTTTTGGAGACATTAGCTCTAGATGGATACTTCCACAGTTTTGAGCACATCATTGTGGAGAACATGGCAAAGGTGGACTGCAAGCCATCTGATCTTTTTCTGTCCGGTTGCCATGAGCTCAGAACTATGTGGTTCATATGAAGGACTCTACCTGGGGTTTTGTACCTGAACTTCTTAAAATAATACTACCATTCACTCAAAATGCTTGTTTTCATCTAAAGGTGATGATATTTTGAATACTCTTTTTCTGGGTACTTAATTTTTCGACTGTGTTCAGTACAGGCAGCCTGGCACTATCTGAACTAAATCTCTTGGATTCCACAGGTGGCAGGTAAGTGTTGTTAAATACAGGGGGTGGAGGACAATGAGGACACACCAGCTTGAAACGGCTTGCTGGAGTCTGTGAGTTTCTGTGAGAGATGTTAGTGGAAGTGTGGCTATAAAGGGGTCTGAGCACTAGACAGGGGACCACAGAAGCTGCCCAGGACACTTGCTGGATTTCCTGGAACAAAGCCTCATCAGCTTTATAAAGGATAGTGAGCTTCATAAAGGACTTTCAGACTGTAATGTGGAAAGCAATCTAAGGCTTAAGTGGTATTAATGTTCTGATGCAAGGTGGCTTGTGCATCATCAGACATGCAGAATGGTGACCACAAATCGTGTTTCGAAATTCGTCATAAAACCTGCTGTCAGATGTGTTTGCACAGCAAGACTCCACAATGTTTTCAGAAAGATTGTTCTCCCCATGCTGACAACCGTGATGAGAGAAGACGCTGTTAAATGCTGTATCACTTGAGACAACATTTCTTGTCTTCGATGTGCAACTCAGTCTGACTGGGGTAATGCCCCAGCAGGACTGTCTTTTCATGCTGGGAATAGCTTGAACATCCTGTTGTTCTCTATGTTTTCTCACCCCGAACCTGGGCTGTTTTCCCTGTTTGCCCTGCAAACCTAGTTTACATACTTGTAAAATATATGCTTTTTAGCTGAAAGGCAGCATTGCTTTCAAATTGCATGCTAATCAAGAAAAGAGACACAGCAGAAGTGGGGGTATATTGAACTTCAGCCACTGAAAACTGGTGTGATTTTGCAGTTAGAATTCAGCCCGGTCCTGGCTGGGCTGACACGGAGGTTAGACTGTGGAGCCCCGTCCCTTGCAGGAGATCTGGTTTTATCATTATGTTCTGTTGTCCTCCCTAAAAAGATTGCCTAGGCTTTGTAAAAATGGGAATTGCCAGACTGGGTCAGACTGTGTTCTTGCTTCTTTTGGGTGTGAAAAGCAAGGTGCTTAGCAGCCCAGCTACAAACTGGGTTTTGTACTGTTTTAAGGCCATGTGAGCTGCTCATGCCTTAATCATTCACTGATCCATTGGGAATTATTCCAGCTCCCCTGATTTAAATTAGAGTTTTTATGTCTTCAGTTTCATCAATTCATCAGCATTCAGAGTATTTCCATGGTTAAATTTGCTGTTTCAGCTTTGAAAGAGCCCTTATGATACCCTAGCAGTGCATGCCAGTTCTTAGGGCTGTGTGTGATTGATGGTGCTTCAGGTTTTGCTCCAGGCTATACCCAGTCTGCTTGCAAGTGATGCTGGTAGTGAAGTTTCCACTGCTGCCAGTATGTGTTTCTTAGATTACAGCAGAGCTAAAAACCTGAACCACTTCACAAGGAGAGATACAATCCTTTCCCCCTAAAGCTTGCAAACCTTAAAACAAAGCCTGCCTGGGGAGATTCTTTGGCACTGTATTGAATATCCTTGCTGAGAAATGGTTTCTTACAATTACAGCCTTCCTAATAGGCACCGTGGGTAGTATCAACACAAAGCTATCTGTATGACATGGTTTGACCTGCCTTAACCCCAGCCGGTCTCCTGGAGATGTCGAAAATATCTGCTCCATACAAAGGTCTTGCCTTTCAGGCAAAGTAGGAGTGGTTTGTTTAGAGTTCTAGCTTTCTGAGAGGAGACGTTATGCTTTTTGTGGGTGAAAGTCACCCCACTGAGGCTATCTGAAAGACTGTGCATCCATGTCATCAGGACATAAGCTGCTGTCTTTGTGTGCGAAAATGAATTGCTCCCCAAGTCTCTCAGCTTAAGACCACTGCAGATGCACTGTGACTAGGGAATAAGGATATTTGGGGAAAGCAGTGTATTGTTCATGATGTTCCATTCATTAAGGGGGAAAAGGTATGTTCTTTTAACTTTTAGCTAACATGAAATATTTGACCCAGATTTGCACCTTAATGAAAACTAGATCCCTGATAATGCTAGGTTTTTACGTCCTTAAAAAATTCTTCTTTATAAAAAAAAAAATATTTTCTCCCCTGAAGAAATTTTAAATCTGTCAGCAGTGTAAGTGGGATTTGGATCATCCTCTGAGCAGTTAACTGGTAAGGAGATTTCCGTAAGGTTACTCAGTTCCCCTCCCCGTACATGGAAGAATGAGGTTATTGTGAGGGAAGTGTTGTAAGTGGCAATGGGAGCAAGTTCCCCCATATTCTTACCTCAGCTAGGGAAAGCTTTACCTCCTCAAGACTCTACAATGCACATACCCCTTATTGCCTGGTTTTCCTGCAGTGTGAAGTGGATGCTTCCAACCCCAGGAGCCCCCAGAGCAGGGTGTGTGACCCCCTGCCATGCTCCGAGCAGGACCACAGCGGGTGCAGCAGGGTGGCCGCGTGGCGTGGGCACTGTGTGCTCCTCTCGTTCATGAGAGCTGCAGCGTGGGCCTGCCCATGTCATTGCCTAAACACAAGTGGAGGAAGTTTCATTAGGCACCTGTTATTTCGTCTGGAGAAAAGGAAGCTCAGGGGGCACCTTATGGCTCTCTACAACTGCCTGAAAGGAGGCTGTAGGCAGGTGGGGGTCCGTCTCTTCTCCCAAGTGCTGAGTGATAGGACAAGAGGAAATGGCCTTAAGTTGCACCCGGGGAGGTTTGGATTGGATATTAGGAAAAATTTCTTCACCAGAAATGTGGGCAGTTGTTGGAACAGGCTGCCCAGGGAGGTGGTGGAGTCACCATCCCTGGAAGTGTTCAAAAACCATGATGTGGTGCTTAGGAACATGGTTTAGTGGTGAACTTGGCATTTCTGGTTTAACAGTTGGACTTGATGATCTTAAAGGTCTTCACCAACCTAAATGATTCTATGATTCTATTTCTTAATTCCTGGAAGTGTTGAAGCGTGCTTGCCTGGGCTCAATGGCAGCCAGACTCCCCGTGACTGATGCTGGGAGAGGTGGATGTGTTGCTATGGTGCTGGGAGGTGCCTCCAAGCCCCACTGCTCCAGCAGCTGAGCCGGCTCCCAGCAGCATGTCCTAATTGTGGCTGTGCAGCAACAAAACAAATACTCAGAGATTTCCATGAAGGCTGTAATCAAAGGAGCATCCCTTGCTTTTTAATATGTGCTGAATGGGTTCATTTGTAAGCTTATTACGACTTCAGAGAGAGAAGCTATTAGGGTGATCATTAGCTGCCTGTGCGAATAGCAAGGAAAACTGTGGCATGTTCCAGAATAACCCCCTTTTTAATGTCTGCACTTTCAGATGCATTAACAATAACCAGCCATGCTGTCTTTCATGTTTCCCTTGCCATGAGTAAGGACAAAAGAGAAAAGAGAAGAGGGACAGTGAACTGTGTGCTTTCAAATAAGTTCAGATAGGAAGAAAAATGAGGTGTTAAGAGAGCAGCAAATTCACTAGCATGACATTGTGTGTCTTGATGCAGTATCTGTTATCCACTGGGAAAGCAAAAGCAGCTGGGAGACAGCCTGCAAGTCTTGGCTCATATCTCACTCGGTCCCTCTACTCCTGTCATCTATGTATGAATTGTGCTGAGGGTCTTTTGTCTGCCTGGAACCTGATGGTTGCTGGAGCGCTTAGATTATACATCTTTTGAAGGAAGAGAGAACATTTAGAAACACATATGCCAAGATTATGGGATTTATTAACTCTCCTTTATTTTCCTGCAGAACATCTGAAACTGTACTGTGGGCTGTGGCTGTGGTTCTCTCTCTGCTCCTTCTTACTCTTTCTTGATCAGAAATACCTGTAGTAAAAGATGCTGGATGGTTTGGGTGTTCATGACTTAATCGGGACAGGTGTGGTCGAGATCAGTCAGATTTACCTTTCAAACTACATTTTAGCTGTGGGTTTATGTCTTAGAATAACTTAAAGTTGCTGATTACAGTGAAACCCAGTTTAGATTTGCACATGGAATGTATATGAGATGTGTATCAGTTTGGCTATAAGCAGGGTACCTTAGACTTCATGTCTACCTCTCTTGCCTAGGTCATTTCTCATGACCTTTGCTGCATTCAAGTTTTCCTGGATGTATCACACCTATACCTTGTGAAATGTATTTATTTCCTAAATAAATAAATAAATCACTTTAAACTGTGAACTCCGTGGAATAAAGAATTTCCTATTGTGTTTAGATTTCATGGCACTGTGGGATGCACCGTTATTATTCTTGTTAAAAACGTTTTAAAATGACCAGAATCAGATAAAGAATACCACTTCTCAAATTTCCAGCAATATTATTTTCTGGTTTATTTAGTATTACTAAGATCCCTCATTTAAGATCTGCTTTTCTTACAGGATGTTTTTCCAAACCTTTGCTTTTCTAGGCTGCCTAAACCTGACTAAACTGTTTTGGTTTTGCTTCTGTGTAGGCAATTACTGTGAACAAAGACAGTTTATTTTTCATTTTTTTTTTGTAAAATGGTTAATGCATTCAAAGTTCTGTTAGGGATTTATTTGGTAAAAGCAATTAAGATTAATCTCCAAATTAAATGGTGTTAAAGGGTGAGTTTCTTTTACCCCACCTCTGCCTTATGAAAAAAGCACTGAGAACAACAACAAAAAAAATAAGTTGACCTACTGATCTGGAGCTCCATTCTGTATTAAGATATAAAAGCAGGGGTTTCAAATTCCCTTGTGTGCTGGTTTTGGCTGGTATAGAGTTGATTTTCTTCATAGTAGCTAGTATTGAGCTATGTTTTGGATTTGTGCTAAAAAGTGTTAATTTTAATTATTCAGGGATGTTTTCATTATTGCTGAGCAATGCTTATGCAGAATCAAGGCATTTTCTGCTCTTCACATGGCCCCACCAGTGAGCAGGCTAGGGGTGCACAAGGAATTGGGAGGGGACATGCTGGGACAGTTGACCCCAACTGACCCAAGGGATATCCCATACCATATGGTGTCATGCTCAGCATCTAAAGCTGGTGGAAGAAGGAGGAAGGGGGAGACACACAGGCTCTTGCCTGTGCCTCTGCCCAGTCAGCCTGGGGCTGGTTTTCCTTGCTAAGGAAAGAACGTCATCATTTTTTTCACAGGACAAGACCTTGTGGCTCACGGTAATCCATTTTTCCTCCTCTGCACTGTTTCTCTGAAGCCTAGGAAGTATCAGGAAACTTCTTAAACTATTGGAAATGATAGTCTGAGGAGGAAAGGTTGCCACAGCAACTGCCCAGTGTTTCTGAGATGTATTCTGCTTCTTTGAAAACAATCACAAATGCCACAAACTGCTAAGACATTTGCTGCAAACAAAGCAAGGCTGTAGAGAAAGAGAATAGAAAAGAGCACCAAGGAGTCAGTTGTTGTAAAGGTGAGAAGTGTCAGGCTCAGGGAAAAAGTGTCAGGCATTTGCACTTCATGTTAAACCCCCAAAGCGTCTGGAATGTCGTGCGAGCGTATGGCGTGTTTCAGCACTTGACAGTATCTGACATGACAGTGGATAATGTCATTTGGCTTGTGATGCAACTCCATGATCCACTCAGAAGGGTGACATTTCTTCCATCCTGAAAGGAAATATTTTCAGACATAGGATGCCAAAGTTAGCCACCTCCCTTCTGGTATTCTAAATAGACTTCTTTCACTCAAAGAGTGTAACTTGTCAGCCAGAAGTGATCAGCTTTTCATGGGCTTGGGACTGGTCTCAGTATGGACTGGTGAACAGAGGTCAGGAGATCTAGCACAGCCATTCCCCTTTTAGCTTTGGTTTTCTTATCTGCTGAACAGAATTAATATTGTTATATCATCAGTGCATATAGTCTTTGGGTCATCTGTTTAGAAAGACAGACGATCAGTACCATATGATTCCATTGTGCTGCGGTTAATACAAGTGAAAGTACACCTGTGAGCTATCTGAGGACTTTTTTTTTTTTAAGGAACAGAACTTCAGAGTTGCAGGCTATCAGATGTGTTGTTCTGTGCACTGTATCTTCTTTTCTGAGACGACTGATGCCTGTGTGTGAAAAACTGTGAAAGAGCCAGACATGATTACCTGCTGAACTTTGCCTGGGAAGGGGCCAAAGTGAGCAGTTCATGTTTTGACAGTGCTGTATGCATATTTGTGCTAGTTGAAATGGAGTGGTTTGTGGCCTGATGCTATACTGGCACTTCGTGTACCCTAGCACTTTTCCAAATGTTACAGCATTTGGGAGAATACATTCTGCTCTGGGACTTTTGATTTTCCATTTTGAATAGCTATGTACATGTGGGGGCTTTTAGCTTCATGTGATCTCACATATTCTATGCACACGTTGTGCAAAGCTGCAAATACGAAACAAGGTAAGTGCTGTATTATTGGTTTTGTTGCAAAGCTGGTGTTATTTATATGAAGCTTCAAGAGGTTCAGTCCAGCCCACTTTTCCCTCCCGTGTGTGACCGATGCGCTCTTACGCACAGCCTTTCGGTGGCAGAAATAAGTCTTTGTTAAAAGCAGACAAGAGCCAAGAAGGGATGTGGCCCAGTTGTCCTGAGCGCTCAGCACGGGTAGGAAACTTAGGGTAGTCTTAGCAGCAGCTCAGATTCATTTAAACACCATCCCAAGGCTCATATGATTTTAGTGTTATAAAAGCCAATCCAGTTATTGTTGTAAGGTATAGGATGCCCCTGAGGGCTTTGCTTACTCGACTGTACTGAGGAATTAAATGCTTTCAGGCAGTGCAACAACCTCACACACGGCAAGGCAAGGCCAGGCAGTCATCGCTGGTAAATGGGCCCATATTACAGTGACATTAGCATTTTAATGCAACTAAAGAGGAGGTAGATTGACTGTAATTTAGTATCTAGTTGCACGGCCTTGTGCACGTCCCCTCATCGCTGCTCCACAGGGGCCGATTATAGTTACACAGTGCACTTTGGAATCTAATTGGATTTACATGCAGTAATGTAGTTGTGTCACAGCAATGACTCCACTATGCAAGCACTAGGAAATTCCAGTGCAATTAGTTATTTATGCAGGAGCAATAGTTACAGGATAATGCATGGAGATGACAGTTTGTGCCAAGCTCCAGTTCAGGAGCAGCAAAGGTTTTACTTTTTTCTGAAGCCATTGCAAGGGAATGATATTAATCTGATCCTGCTCCCACAGAGATTTTTCTCCTCACCCTTCACCGTAAAAGCACTGACCTGTTGCAGAGATCCAACAGGATGTGACTTCTGTCTTCAGCTTCTCTTTTGTCTGAACATATGAGCTGGCGTGTGTTTTGGTTTTGTTAGATCTTGGAGGTGCGGTGAGCAAAGGGGACTGTGGCAGTGGCTAGAGGCACTTGTGAAGCAGGACACCTGTAAGCCGTTCATCTGGTGGCCTTCCTGCACTAGTTAATAAGCAGGAGATTGGATTTCTCCCAAAGACAGGCTTTGCTTCTCCATCTTGCGCTTTCCATTAATTTCTTATTTTGCTTGCTACCTGTTGTCTACATCAGCCTCTTTCTGCCCCCTCCTTCTTTGCTCTGGCTCTCCAAAATCTGTCTTGCTGCATGAGGCCAGCAGGAGTTACAAGTTAGCGGCTTTTCCTTCATCAAAGCCTGCTCCTCACAAAGAGCTGCTCTAAAAGCAACACATGTGAACAGTAGCCAGTGCTTGGCAAGGAGACTTGATGCGATGGTTGTGAGATGAAAGAGGAGGCAGGACAGTGTGCCAAAGGCAGCTGCTCAGCCAGCTGAAGCAGCACAGTTTGCACACGTGCAGCTTCAAGGAAGGAGGCTTGGCCTCAGCCATTGCTCCAGCTTTCCACTGTGTTTCCCCAGCGACTGTAATTAAAGACATCAGGTTGCTCAAGTCACAATTAGGCATGGTGGTTTTGCACTTTCTGCAATTCTCCCTAATGACAGAATTGTAGCTATTAACCAGAAAGTCTGTTTGGCAGGGACTTCCTCCCCTTTAGGGCCATAGAGTAAGATGGAGCGTTGCTATTGTTTGGCACCAAACACATTCTTTTATCCCTTCTGACACAGCACCTGCTGCTACCTACTGAAGCATTTAAGCTCTTCCTCTCTGTGGTGCTGTAATTTCTTTAAAATATTGTGACTTAAGAGGAATAAAAAAATGAAATTCCTCTCCCACGCAGACCTTTGAGGGCTTGTAGGGATGTAATTATATGCACACGCAGTAGGAGCAGGAATCCTATCATTCTGTTTATTTTCCTAATGATAGGTTTATATAGCACAGTGTCATCTCCGCTTTAGAGACATCTTCTCCTGGCAGCAGCTATCCCAGGATAGTGGCATCACAGGAGAGGACAACTGAAGAAATTGTCTCTCAGTTGCACATGCAAAACACAGGATGAAGTGTACACACACACAAAAGAAATAAATAAAAAGGAAAGGGTGGGCACTGGGCTCTGACTGTCAAAACGGGCTGTGACGCTGTCTCTTGTCCTAGCTGCAGACTCTCCAAACCCCTCTCTGGATGTCCCTGAGCCTGCTGCAGCCATCTCCCAGCTGGTCATGCAGCACCCTTTGAACTTCCACACAGGTGGCAGAGCTGTACTGATCTGGGGCAGCCTTCGTATGCAGTATTGTAAAGTGGGGCAATTCAACCACTGCTCGGCAGATGCCTTCAATACTTCGCAGCAGAGATGGGTCAATTGGCTATAGATGTTTGCACCCTCCAGATTTCAAAAGGGAGGCCATCCCTGCTCATCATTCAGAGATGTAGGTCTACAGCGACAGAGGAAGAGCATTAAATAAGGGATTAATGCAAAACAAAAAGTCTATGAATATTCATTGAATGTTTTATATTGTAATAGTTTCAGCCACCTTGAAACTCCTTGTTCGCTTCCTGCCAACAACAAACGATAGACTTTTACTCACAGAAGTCTTAATGGGAGGCAATTTTCAAAGGCGCATCCACAAATGTTTGTAGGAAACAGATGTTAAATGCACCCCCTCCAGAAATCATGATGAAATGCTGGCAGTGAGAGAGCAGGGATAGACCCAGGTGACTCATCTGATCCCTCACAGGGAAGCAGTGGCTTCAGCAAAGCTGCCAGTACTCCAAAACTATTTGCGAAGGATGAGTGAGTGAGTGCTGAGCAACCCTCTGTGAATATTGGACCCTTATGGCATGGGGTGCTATTTAAATAGGTAAAGGCTGCCCCTTGCCCATGGGCCCTGCAGCATGGAATTGGGACTGTGTTGGATGGATGGAAAAAACAACCTGGGAGAAGGTGCCCTGGGAAAGCAACAGTCGAACAAGCGTGCTTTGCATGTTACTCTGTAGTTCACCTCACCTTTGCTTAGTGATAAGTGTCATTATCATTGTGCAGGCAGGAATTAAAATTTACGGATAGAATTCTAACTGTTAGCTGAAGGGAGGGCAGTGGTGGTCTGCACCTGGGTCCCCCTGCCTGCCCTGCTCTATCTAAGCCTTTGGACGGGCAGCATGGTGACTGTCCCGTTCCTCTCTGTTGCTCCTCCCGGGTGGTGACAATGAGGCAGAGGGAGAGGAAATGGTTTGCTCAACTTGGCGTGAGAGCTGGCTGGAATAACGAGGGATAGTGCCCAGTGTCTCAGCCCACTGCTCCTAATAGCTGGGCTGGGCTTCCCAAAGATGCATTCCATCTCCCTTCCTCTGCCTTTTCCATTTTCCCGGTAAATGGGCTGTAAAGTCACAGCAGATTAAAGTTTGTCTAAACCTCCTATAAAATATTGAAGGTGCAGCTGGTATTAATCTAGTCCTGTTGTGGTATGAGGTGCATGTGTAATGGGACTATAGATTTACATGTGGTCTGTGGGCATTTAAAAACACCTCAAAGGTTCTTAAAGAGATTCTAAGGAATTGGATCCCTCACTGAGTATTAAAAGCTCTTCATTAGTGCTAATGCACACTAAATTAAGGTGGCAATTAGACTGAGCATATTTGTCAGGATGGTGTGTTTTAATAAATTGTGTATTTAACATGATTGCATTTTATTGGCTTCTGCAGTAATTGCATATTTTTCTCTTACAGGACAAGCTTGGCTAGAAAGAGATACATGGGACACGCAGATGGTTAAAGACTAGAACAGACACTGCTTCAAGTCCCAAGATCTGTGAAGGTGAGTCCTGTTTATGGCTCTTTCTTTCTGCATGCCAGATGCTTTCTCTGTATCTCTGTCAAGGCTGGTTAGGTGTAGCTATGGTGTGCAGGAGAGGGGTAAGAAACCCACGTATCATCTCCCATCATATCACCTGTGAGGTGTTCTGACTGCAGCAAGTTGTCCCCCTTCAGTCTCCGAATTAAACTGCCCCTACCTCTGTTTTATCTAGAGGAGCAGCCTATGTGGAAGTAATACTCCAAGAGGGTTTTCTGGAAGGCACCACCTGTTAAGAGATGTTCTCTTAGCAGACCCCACCACCTTGGATTAAAGGAATTGGGTACTGCTTGCAAGTAGTGAACACAGAAATCCTTTTGGGAGGGGGTACTCCATGAAGGAAGACAAGCATGCTAAGCCAGGTCTCCATACCTGCAAGCCAAAGGATGGGCTGCCATGTTGCAGGGGAGAGGACACAATGGAGCAATGCCAGGCTGTGGTGGTCATTCACCACTGGTGCAGCTTAGAGCTTTGGGGACATTTCTAGTGACATCTCAGCTGGGACAACCTCTAGAAGTTGGTCTATTGGTTTGGAAGACAACCTGGCCCACATTTTCTAATTCCTTTAAAGGCTGTCCAGCAGTGGCTCTGGAGAGCTTCAAATATGTCTTCTGCTTTTACTTGATTGCATGTACACATAGATGTGATTTAGCACCATTTGCTCCTCAAGCCATTGGCTAATATTTTGTAGGAGGTACTTAGGTTTTAAAGGAAGCAATGGATGAGTTCAGTGGACAAGATCTTCATGCATGTTGACAGCAAAGAGGTATTTATGTTAAAAGAAGATATACGTGGACAACGTGATGGAAGTGAGGAAAAAAGTGGTTTGCATGAGAATTGGACAAGGTGACCTCTAGACATCTCTCCCAATCTCGGTAATGTGATTTCTCTCAAGTATTTGAGATGGAGAGATTGTGATGAGCCATCAAGCAAGTGCGCAATGTCTGAATTTATTTAGTGAAATACAAATAGTCTGCAGATGTATGTTAGGGGTGGGGATTACATGGTTGGAATGGTAGGCAATGAAAATGGTTCACACACTTGTTTTCAGCAGAGGGTAGGAGTGGTATGATATGGAAGATGCAAAGATTGAGACTGGTGAAGATGAAATGATGCTCCTGAGGGTTCTGATAGATTGACATATCCAAAGGATGCTCCTGTGTCCAGGTTACCTTTTGGTGAAAGGAACACCTCGGACAGGTGTTTTGAAAAATCTTTTCACAAGGAGGGTTGTCAAACATTGGCAGAGGTGCTCAGGGATACCGTGGTATCTCAGTCCTTGGAGATATTCAAAACTTAACCAATGTGACCCTGAGCAACCTGTTCTAACTTTGAAGTTGGATCAAACCTCATAACTAGCCCAGGTTGGAGGCAGTGGGTGTTTGTACTCAGTGACATCCACAGGTCCTGTCCAACCTAACTTTTTCAGTGATTCCATCTTCAAGGAAAAGGTAAAAGAACAATTGAAGTGAGACTGCAGGTTTCAAACCAGTGTGAAAGGGATATGGGGGTAGAGGGAAATGTCAGTGGTGGCAAAGAGAAACTTGGAAGCAGGTTTTGGGAGTGTGGTTGAGCAGCTGTCTTTAGATATCTGGAGTTCAAGGTAGCTGCAAGGCGTACAAAAGCAAATGTCAGAAGTAAAGAAATAAATGGTGGCTGGAGAACAAAAAAATGCATTGCCTTGTAAAACTAGACTTTATTCCTAACTGATTACAGCAGCTGGGGTATGTTTCCTGGCTATACTGCTGGGGATTTTTAGCCTCCCCATCACTTTGCAAGATAAGATTTGTATTGTAGGGGGAGAAATGTAGAATAATCTACCTAAGCAAAAGCTGAACATTTATAGCTACATTTCAGACCAAAACAAATGCATCTCATATGTCTCACAGGTCTGAGATGGGACAAGCCAGGGAAAGCATCTGTCAGCTGCTGTCTTCTGCAGTCCTGACTGTTAATATTTGCTTAGCATTAAATGTCTCCTGCAGAGGAGAACTTAATCTGTCACAGATTTGGGGCCTAGAGGAGGGGAGAGAAGATATTTTTAAAAGGTAGATTAAGACATATGTATTCAGTTTTTATTGCACTTGCACCAGTGTGTAGTAGGAGTAACTTGCAATATTTGCCTTTTTTGTGCATGATCTAAAAAGAAAAGCGGAAGGAGAAAGCAGCTCTGTGGGTCAGGATTGTCCTTTCATGTCAGTTACTTTCTCCATGCAGCCTGTCATCAGGGAATTCAAGTACCTTCAGCTCGTTAGTCAGGCAGCAGTTGGAACAAAAGGTTTTCAGAATTTTGTTATTTGTAAATAACATTACTTGAATTTTGCTTGCATTGTTTGTAAATATCATTAGTTACATACTTTTCAAAGTCTAGAGCACTAGTGCATGTACGAACTAGGTGGTTATATATTTCATATACGCTGAAGTGCACGAGCTCTGATATGAAACAGGTTTAAGTGCTACGTAAGAGCTCAGATCACGGTTTTGGTTGATTTGACCTGTTTTAATCAGCACAATCACAGAATCCGAAAGCTGATCTTGCATTTGCTGTTTGGGAATCTGGGTACCCAGCAGAGACTGGAAAAGGTGTGTTATGCTGGCATGTGGGAAACTCTCCAAGCTCTAAGTTTCAGCACTGAAACAGTTGCTCATAGCTCCTGTTTCTCAGATTAGATCAGTGGGTTGGCATTTTTTGGAAGTTTGCATTGAGCTCTTCTGATGTGGAAGCTCTGATGTGCTCTGTTCTTGGCTTTGCCAGCCCAGACCTCACACTGCCACCAACTTCCCTTTGCACATCCTGAGATGAAGGGCTTTGGGATTTGTAAAGCCCACTGGGTGTGTTCCTGGCTTGAAGCATAGCACAATTAGTGGGGTTGCTTTGCTGTGTGAACATGGTGGGTTTAGAAATTACAAATCTGAGCCTAGCACCACCACTGGGGACAATTTCTTACCCAGGCAAACAAGGGTGTTCTCATTTGTCGAAGCTGAGTGTGCATTTTAAAATGAAAACGTTTTAACATGCTAGGTGGATGCACGGGCAGGAACAGTGCAAGGAGTCATAGCTTAGGTTTCTCTTTGAAAAGAAAAAGAGGCATGTACTCGGCTCGTGTGAATCAGAGCGGTTTCAAGGGAGCCTGCTTGTCTTGCAGAGGAAGCAGACCCAGACGTGGAAATTAAAGTAAGGCAGGAATGTGATTTATCAACTCTACAAAGCAGCAAGACAGTCTTAGGCTCAGGAACTGCCGCTTCTTGGACAACAGGCAATGTTTTTCATGTAGGTGCCTCTGCAGTGAGATGAGTGTGAACAATGTGAAGTGGCACAATACGGCTAAACTGGTTTGCTTCTTATACCTTTCTTACCTCAGGATACTGGGATACTGTGGGTGGATGCTCAAAGCAGCAGGACTTTGAAGTTTCTCAGATAACTTTCAGACTTTGGCTAATATACTGAGATCTAGCCATCCTTTGTTTCATTGGAGAATAATTTTTTTCGTGTGGTGATGGGAACATCTGGGAACATGTGGGGCACTTGAAGTTCCAGTATCCTATCGATTTGTCTGTATTTTCATATCCTCCTCTACTATAATGTCCAGGCTTGTGGGTTAGTGGAGCTGAAGGTTCACCTTTCCCATGAAACTGAAGAATTCCCTCCCCAGCTCCTCTACCCTTCTGGACTTCAAAATCTTTCTCAGATTTGCAGACGTGGCTTTAAATCAGGAAGCTGTGGGTATCTCCTCCAGGCCCATGTCAGAGCTCTGTGCCCATCTCCTGCAGTTGTGGTCTCGGCTTTGAATCTTTTTGGGCTGAACAGTTGTGTATTCAAGGTATAAGCAAATAAACCTTGTAAAGCAAAATATTGCCCTTGTTCTCAGGTTCAGATTCAGACTTTTGTTTCTCCAGAAGTGAGGTGAACTGTAAGACTGGCTTTCTGGATCTTCTCGGGATCCCTCTAGCTAAGGGGATTGCCTGGGCAGTGCCCAGCCTGCAGAGGCACACTGCTTTCCTGCCCCAGGTATGTGAAGATGCAGAGGGAAAGCAGCTGCATGTCCACATGAGCTTCTGCATTGTACCATTTGTTTCTCTGCCTGTTTTGCCACTAGGAAGGAACTGATCTGATTTTAAACCAAGTCAAAGAAGTGCAGCAAACACACACTGTACAATAAAAATCTGGCTCTTACCTTAGGCAGCCCCTTGCTGGGAGCTCTGCCTGCTACGGGTTTTCTCAGCTTTTTGGCTAAAGCAGAGCAGTTCCCATGGTCACAGAGGGAAGCACCCTGTGAGGCTCTGCAGCACCCACAAGTTTTGCAGGTTAACAGAAACGATGATGGAGTGAAAGAAATAGTTTTATTTCTGGCCTGGTGAAAACCTTGGATAATTTTTTCTTTTAAGTGAATTGAATGTGTGTTAATAACATAGCATATCATTGGGTGCAGGTCTGTTTAGGGAATGGCATTTGCAGTGGAGAAAAGGAAAGAGATGGGTTAAGAAACACATGGGCTTTGGGAAGGCATCTCTAGGGAGCTAAGCAAACTTGTGCCTCTGTGTTTGTGTATGTATGCATCCACCTGGGCATGGTCACATGACTGACTGCATTATCACAGAATTACAGAATATTTGGGGTTGGAAGGGACCTCTGGAGATCATCTGGTCCAACCCCCTGCTAAAGCAGGTTTCCTAGAGCAGCGTGCACAGAGTCGTGTCCCATCGGGTTTTAAACACCTCCATTGAAGGAGACTCTAGAGCCTTTCTGGGCAGCCTGTCCCAGTGCTCTGGCACCCTCAGGATAAGGAAGTTCTTCCTCATATTCAGATGGAACTTCTTGTGTAGCAGTTTGTGTCTGTTGCCCCTTGTCCTGTCACTGGGCACCACTGAACAGAGCCTGGCCCCATCTTCTTGGCACCTGCCCTTAAGATGTTCTGTAGATATTGATAAGTGCCCCCCTCAGTCTTATCTTCTCCAGGCCAAACAGGCCCAGCTCTCCCAGCCTTTCCTCACAAGGGAGATGCTCCTGTCTCCAAGTCATTTTCTGTTTCAGTGAAAATTTTACTATTTTATGTATTTATTTGTCTGTCCCTCTAGGGTACTTGGTGATATAATTGCATATTGGGAGGCATGGTCACTTGATTAAATACCAAGCAGAAACTTTCTTCCAATGTAGTCTCAGTGGTCAGGATTTATAGCTGCTCTTCCAATAGGAGTACTGTCCTAAGCAGTTTGTTGTCTCATTCAGACATGGCGTTTCAAAACTGGTTAAGATTCCTTAGCACTTTTTCCTGGTCTTAAAGGCTTACTGACATGGATCCGTGGGCTCTGCCTGCAGGAGCCCTGCGCAGTGAATGGTGCAGAGACGACCACTCCGCAGGCACAGCAACATTTCACACTGCATGACAAGCAGATGTTTGCCCCAGGCTGAGTGAATGTGTGAGGACAGCCTCCTCTGGCCCCCCCACATCCACACACTGCAGGCATTCCCAGCCCAGCTTCTCCAAATGTCTGCAATTTTCCCTGAAAGTCTTGTCCATGTTTGTGTGGCGTTCATTCTGTACAGGAAGGTTGTAGGGAGCTAACTGTCCCCATGCTTGCTTGTGAGTCTTTCTCATGGGCACAGCTTATTCCAGCTCCCGTGTCAATATGACCTTTTGTTGTGTGAAGTAGGCAGGTACATTCAGTGCTTCTTACACTTGACAGGCTTTAACGACTGAAGGGAAAAAAAAAATCTTCATGTGCAGAGGGGTGGTTTTTTTTCCCCCAGCATCTAACTCTGCAAGCAAAGCTAGACCTTTCCTCTCCTGTGACCTTCCTCTTCACAACTCACTCTGTCTTTAGACCTGGAAGAATGCAAAGGGACTTAGCAGCAATCGTAATCTCTTACTAGCCTGTGCTATGTTGCCTTGTTCGGGTAAGAGATGAGCTCTTCTGTCTAATGAACTTCACAGGATCTGGGGGGAGATACAAGTGGAGACAGGATTGTGTCATTCCAATGCAAAATGAGTGTGCTAAGGAAGTTCTGTTTTTTTGCAGGAAGAATCGGATCAAGGAGCCTGAAGACGACCATGGAGGGAGACTGTCTGAGCTGTATGAAGTACCTGATGTTTCTTTTCAATTTCTTTATATTTGTAAGTATTTAGAATCCACTTTCTCTCCTGGTTCCTCCTGTTTCCAGCAGCCTGCTGCTCCCCAGCAGGACAGGCTGTAATTTGGTAAAGTTGCCATGGTACAGAATAGTCCCTCAGCTTTGCACTAACAATCACTGAGGGTTTTGCAGCATCCAGAGATGCTCAGACATTCAGCAAGCCAGTGCAGCAGTCATGCTGTCTGAGTTATTCCTGTCCTTGGCAAGGGAGACCAGAGGAAAAGCTGTAACTAGTGGTATACATGGTCTGTCCTTGAATGACAGGAGAAAGTGTTTTCTAGTCCTGGGTGCCCTGCTGAGGTTTTTGCTAGGAAACAGTAATTTTCCTACCAAACATAGAGTCATTCTCGGTGATCATGTTGCTCTTGTCTTTGACAGGAAGGGTGGGAGCACCCAGCCACCCTGGCCTCTGGCAGGGATGGTTCATGTGTGCCCCTTCACTTGGCTGTCCCCTACAGATGTGGCAGCAGCTGGAGACTTTGTCTTTCAGCATTAGGGAGGGAGTAAACAGTTGTTAGAGTGACATGTAAAGGAAGAACAGTGCTTTTGCTGCTAATGGCTCATTTAGTAAGCAAGAGTTACTAACAGCAGCGTGTAAGCAGTTACCTGCTCAGCAGAGTATATATGCCACAGAGAAACATGAATTCTCCAAGTGAACACCTTTGATCAAAAGATAGCAGTGAATCAAATTTTTCTGCAGCAGTTGTTTTGTGTTGACCTGTCTCCCTCTCTCTCCTCTCCCTGTGCCGTGACAGCTGGGAGGAGCATGCCTGCTGGGACTTGGGATCTGGGTCATTGTGGATCCCACAGGTTTTCGAGAGATAGTGGCTGCCAACCCTCTGCTCTTCACAGGAGCATACATCATGCTGGCTATGGGAGCGATGCTCTTTTTGCTGGGTTTCCTCGGCTGCTGTGGTGCCATCCGTGAGAACAAATGCCTCCTGCTTTTTGTAAGTGTCCTTGCATTTTCTGTTGGCCTTGTGGTGCTTCCCAAGAATTGAGGTGACTGGATAGATAGTGCAGTGATAAGCGTGCAAATGGGTGTCTGTTTTTGTAGCCGTTCTTCCCTCAGGTAATACATAGGCTTAGGATACTTCTA
The DNA here is from genome assembly GCF_023634155.1 of Falco peregrinus. Lineage (NCBI taxonomy): Eukaryota > Metazoa > Chordata > Aves > Falconiformes > Falconidae > Falco > Falco peregrinus. The sequence goes on from NC_073721.1 coordinate 85,500,083, forward strand.
AACACAGCTAGAAATATAAAGAATTTGCTTTTTCCCTGTGAGCCCAGTGGGTATGGAGTCTGGGAGTGTATTCTGATCTTGTTAAGCTTAGTTTCAAAATGGTCCTATTTGGTTGTTTGGGTGTTTTTTTATTTTTTTAGAAGTGACCAAATATAGTCCTCTCTTGGCCATCCAAAACCCACTGCTCCACTTGTGGGTTCATTCCTCAGTGGTTCACAGGAAAGCAGAAGGAACGTGTAGAGCAACACACCTGTGTAGTGGAGCCCCCCACGTCAGCAGAAGTGCACAGCTCAGAACTGCGTGGTGGCCTGTCATTGCCACCACCATCTCAATAGCTAGTCACTCCCTCATGCAGCCTAGTCTACTCCAAAAATGAACCAGATTTGTTATCTTTGGGCAAACTTGCCCCTGAATGATAGGGTTAAATTTTGGACTGGGTGTTCATCAAGTACTACTTAAAAAGAGTTAGCCTCTAAAATAGGTCATTTCTGACCTCCACTGTAAGTTCTGATGCTGCAGGGTTTCTAGCCATTATCTTACTGGAAGGAATTACCAGGTATGTATTGAAAGACAAAAAGAATTAGTTTTATTTTTCATTTTTGTCAAATGTGAACTTTTTTTTCTCCCTCTGGGTCCTTTGGGGTTTGCTTTTCTTGTTTGGGGATTTTTTTTGTTGTTTGGTTTTGGTTTTGGTTTTGGTTTTTTTTTAAAATCTTGATCTTACGGTGGTTTGTTATGATTGTATCTTGCACAAGCTGGTCTTGTCTCTAACTTCAAGTAGAACAGGAAAGTCCCCTTTCTTGTACACAAAACCATTTTTTCCTAGAGACATGTGTGGCTTCACTGAGAAAAATTCTCTCTAGCCCTGGGCTCATCTACCCCTTGAATTCATAGCCTGCAAATGAGAGCCCTTTTCTGGAAGCCGTTGTGGGTTTGATTTCTAGTGACTCACTTCAGAAGTAAATCATAAACCCAAATGTATCACCTGTGAAGTCATGGAGATCTGCCCAGAGGAACCTAACAAACTGCAAAGGATCAGGCCCCATGAGCCTGAGGTTACTTCAAAGCCTGTCTCTGTCAGACTAAGATACTAAAAGTTAAGTTTGATGAGAATTATTGATTGTAATTGAATAGGAGAGTAATTTTTTCCAGTTTGGACCATGTCCAGTGAATAAAGATTGGGGACCTGGCTGGAGGAAGGGAGCCCTGGGCTATGCTCTTTCCTGATTTAATGTCACAGAGTAACATCACAGTTTGAATGTTCCTCCTGGTGTTTTAGTCATACGCCAGTGCACCTAATTTTGTGGTTAATACTTTTCTGTCTCTTAGAGATAGTTCTGAGCCCCGCTGCTTTATTTATTTACTTTTGTTATTATTTTATTTTATACTTGGAATGTGAGAAATATATGAGCTGGAAGTAATGCTCTGGACTAGGAGAAATTCTAAAAGTAATTACTGGATGAAGAATTAGTGTTCCACTTTGATCAGGTCTTCCAGGGCTTCTGGTATCAAAGTCAACTCTGTTAAACAACCTGTCATCTCATGTCCAACAGCAGTGAAGCACATGGATGAGGATCTGTGCTGATACCAAGTGAAAAGAGATATGTTGCTAATTTCTGAGTGTTTTGGGGGCCGCACCAGCTGACGTTAAAATGCATAAAACATCTCTGAAACCAGAAGTCTGATGGGAGTAAGTTTTAGGTGTTGAAAAGGCAAACCGTTCATGAGTATATGCCAGAGAGACCGGGAACACCTTGCAAAATGGAGAGTGTTAGGCTTCCCGGGTTGGTAGCTGGGGAGAAGTTGCTAGATGAAATCAAGTCCGCTTACAAAGTTGTTAAAGAATTGACAAGCCAGAGAGCTGCTTGAGTGAGAACTCAGTGGTGCATAATGTATATCTGAAGCTTTTAGTCCAAATGTAAACAGAAGATTGAAGGGACAAGACAGATGCACAAATGTGTGTTCCCTTGGTTCTGGCTTCTATGGTTGCAAGGACTTTTATTTTTCATTAAGCTGCTGATCTTTTGGTAAAAAAACACCACTGTGGAACCTAACATGTTGCATTGAGCACAAGGCTGTGAAGTGTTTCTGGATTTCCCAGCATTCAGACTTGACTCACAAAAAGGAACAAAAATTGGCCCGCAAATCAGACATTGAATAACTTCTGGATTGTCCTGAAGACCCTCTGACTGCAAAAGAACTCCACAAAAATTAGAATCCAAAGTGCTGTTGAGCATACAACACTGCATCACAGGATTGCATTCAGCTTTGGAACAAGAACAGTCCACGTTAGCTTAATTTGGCTTGGTTTTGAGTACAGACGTCCTGTTTTGCACTCTTGTAAAATGGGTGCTGTAGCCCCTGAAACTTTTCAGGACAAAAATGTGGATCCTTTGGATTAAAGGCAGTTGCTGCTCTTTTTGGAACAGCATTGCTGAAACTGGAACAAGTGAGTTGTGAAAAAAGGAAACATGAAACATTGATTTCTGGAAACTTCTAATAAACCTCTAACCATCTCCAGGAGCTAAAGCAGGAATTCTGATGAACATGTGAGACCCCGCTCCTCAGGATGTTCACCTGGAATGGGGCAGGGGCGTACCTGTGTTCAAGTGTTCAGTCTTAAGCATGAACTTGAATGTGAGGCTGCTATGTCCCATGCATTAACCAGCTGGCTGTTTAAGTGCTCTCATAGATCAGTAATCGATTTAATTTTGGAAGGCAAAACATAATAAGCAGATTTTTACTTTCCTCAAAATGTAGAATGAGAGCAAGTTCTGAAACACCGATGATCCATCAGCAGCTTCTCATCAGCCCTAATGGCTGCTCATGTTTTTTCTACAGTAACAGTTACAAATCTGTAATGCAGACCGCACAGTGTAAGTCTAAATCAGTTTGGGAATGATAATGAAGCCTATCAGAGATAATCGGGGAATGGCTGCTTCTACATCTGCACAGATCTGTGCCAGAGCTTGGGTGAGCATGTGTCTCCCAGTAATCAGTAAATGAAATGCAATTAGCAGGGTGATGGGATTAATCACTTGATCACCACCTTAGACCTCTTAGTGACTATGCTGAGATCCCTTGATGGATGATGATGTGAATTTGTAAAGCATCGTTCATTCTCATCACTTGTTCTTTGCCCTCCTGTGGTGAAATTAAAAGTGTCTCAGAGCTGGAAAAAAGAAGCCACACAGAAAACTCAAGCAGTAAGAATACATTATGGAGTTAACTAGTTCAGCAAAATCAAGCAACAGCATTCTGTTAGCAACTGAAGTGCCTGCTCATCTGACTCTTCTTGTTTTGTCATTTGAGCCCAGGCTCCTTTTGTTTCCACTGCAGAAGCAAGAAGACAAATGGGACAGGGTGGTGCGTGCACATTTCCAGTGGGGAAAAATCATTATAGCTTTGATAATTGACAACAAAACAAGATTTTGCCCACTCCAAGCAGGTAGTTTGAATTCTCTCTCCATTTACCAAAATGCGCGGTACACAGCATTTCAAACACTGTTTATAAATCAGTGCTTGGGGATCACAATGGTACTTCTGGCTCCATCTGCCTGCCTTCTGTTTCAGAAGGACCTTCAATAACCTTCTGACACACACACAAAAAATTTCAGATTTCTCTTGTGTTTATTTCTAATTGTTGCTTCAACCACCTTCATTGGTAATATGCACCGCATGTTTGTTACCCTCCATGTAATGTGGTCTTACTGTATTTTGGTTTGGTTTGTTGGGGTTTTTTTTTGTTTTGTTTATTTGTTTTTGCATCTTCTCTCTTCCAGTTCTTCATGTTTATTTTGTTAATCTTCCTGGCGGAGCTTTCGGCTGCAATCCTGGCTTTTATCTTCAGAGAAAATGTGAGTATCTGATGGTGGGCAAACTCCGAATCCCGTTAGAATTGTGCCCAGCTAGAGCATGGTATTAGAGGGTGGCTACTTCATTTGTCGAGCAACTGTTACAAATACCGACAAACCTGCTTCACTACTGCCCTCAGTCTGCCGATCTGCCAGCAAGCCAGTGAATGCTAACTAGCCTGGCATGTGCAGGGTGGGTGGTTTATACGCACAGGAGGTACACACTGAGGGACTACTGAAATCCTGGAGTTTTTAGTCTTCCTGATTCTCTTGAAGCCAAACCAGTTGCACATTCCAACAGAGGAAAGTTTTAAATAAAGTCACACTAAGGTTAAAACCAACTCTTTTCAATATAGAATGTGTTTAATATTAATAGTGAAACCTGTTTTGCCAACAGAGCCAATGCTTCCTCTGCAGTGCAAAAACTGTCTTGTGCATCTTCTAATCACATTCCTTCCTGAATTTTTATGTTCTGGTGCTCACCAGATTCCTCTCAATGCTACTTGTAAGATAATCCTCCTGATCTGCCCTAAGCAAGGCTCCCCCTTTTGAGTCTTATCAATGGAGCCTTTGCATATTGCCCTGCTTACAAGTTTCTGGTCCTTCTCTCCACAGCTTTGTATGATGTAGCCTTTCTTTACTCTGTTGCTATACATATTATTCTATGGCTACCATGCCTCCCCTATGCTCATATTAAGCTTTTACTACACTAGCAGTAAGCGTAGTCTCATTTCTGTCTTTAACCAGCAAAGGTTTGTTCATTCTTTTCATGTTTGCACATGGGCAAAGAGCCTGACTGAACTAGTCCATCCTTCTGAAGTCATCCCATTTTTGAAATATGACTGAGTGATGGCTGTGAAAAAATATTGGCCAGTAGAGATGGTCACTAATTACTGTTAGTATCCTTTTTTTTGGCCTCTGACAGTAGTAACAGCATGTACAACACATTCCCTGTACTGAACATGACAGAAATGTGGCATGAGCATAGAAGGGCCATGTATAAAGATGGTTTTCCTGAGACAGGATATACTTTTAATTTTATTCAGATAAAAAGATTTTGCTAAGCAAAGAATCAAGACTTAGGAAGCTCACAGCAAGACAATGTGATTGTTTCTGCAGTAGGATGGTCTTGGGGAAGGTAGTAAGAGGATTTCTGCAGCACCACCACCCTGTATAAGCTGGTGGTCTGTTGGCTTTGCCTCAGATCTGAAGGCAGTGGCAGATCTGAATGGCACTCTGTACACACAGTGGGTGCCCCTTTCCAGCTTAGGCTTTGAGGCCATGCCCACATGGGAACAGCTACTGCTCCATAAATAGATTGCAGCATGGTGGGGTCTGGTGTGTTCTGGTCATTACAGCACTGCTGTTAGGAGTTTTTAGAGAATTTCTTTGGTTCAGCGAAGCCGCAGACTGCAAACGTAGGAACTGCCCTGTAGACCCAGGTACAGGCTTCATGACACAGAGAACATGGTCCCTGGTGAGCAGGGGCTGGGCAAGCAGCTGGCAGCTGACTGCTCCCACCTTCCCTGTGCAAAACTGGTAAAAGATACAAGAAAATAGCCAGGCTTGCTGTGAGTCCTGGGGGGTGGGGGTGACTGCAGGGCTGGGGCTGTGTCCTCCTCCCCCAGTCACGAAAAGCCTGCTTACATCTTGCTTCTGGGCAAAGCATCAGTACCTTCCACTCCCATGTAAGCTGTGGGTCATGTGAGGACATGTTATCTTGCAAGATAAGGTCACAGTGGTTATTCCAGACTTCTGTGGCATCTGACAATGTTTTGTGAGATAAAACTTGAAGGGGAACAAACTTCTGTCTTTCTTGAGCTTGTCTCCTTGTCTGCATCACCAGCTTCCCACTCTGCCAGAATGACTGACAGGAAGGGCTTAAATGGGAAGGAATGAAGAACATCAAACCCCAACATAGCTAGGGATGGCTCTATGCGGGAGTTAAACTCAGTCTGCAAATTCTTGTGGTTTGTTCTCTCCTCAGGTTTCTTCTGAAAAAAAAACAAACAACCAACTCTTGTTTTGCTGTTGCTATATATTTTGGTGGTAGCTCCTCTGGCTTGATAACTACTTGTGGCTACTTTTGTTGTCCTCTTTGGGTTAGGGTGAGGCTAGATGGCTGGCCAGGATGTCTGTGGGGACAAAAGTGGTCTTTCAATGACCCCATGTTAGGAAGAATTCTTCACAGTAGCAATGTAAGGTCAGGTTCAGTTCTGCTTTTCTCTTCCCTGTGAAACGAGTTACTTTCAAGGCATGTGGAGGTAAAGGCACATTTAGACAACCTAAATTTCTTGGAAGCTTACCAGGTGGGTTCCTGTGATGGTCATTGCACCAGTCCATATGGCTGTGGCCCCACTGGGTGCGTGAAATGAGACAAAAGAGAAAGGCAGGTTCTATCTATTTGCTTTCCAGATAATGCTCAGTGCAGCTTTCTCTTGTATAGCATTTTACACCCAGACTAGCTCCCAAACACTCAATAGAGTTAAATTAGTAATAGCTGAGGGAGAGAAAGAGATTAAGAGACAAAAATAAGGGAGAAAAGAGATGTTTTCTGCTGAGATTTGACATGAGAGGAAAAGTCAGTGAAGCAGAGTGTAGTGGTAAGGTGAGTGAAAGTGATGTTTGCAATGGTGAGCTACTGTGATCTGCAAGTCCACTTGCACTTCCAAAGAACTGTTTAAAACCAGTTTCTGAAGAGGAAGGCTGTTGTTAATCAGCTATGGGAGTACCAGAGTTTCTCTTCCTTTGTAAAGGAGATTTTGGAGGGTGGAGAACCCTTTTTCATCTAGAAGATCCCCCATAAAAGAACATCTTCTGTGAACCATAGAGAGAGATTATGAAAAGAGTAACTTCACTTACGTACAGGAATTGCTCTTTATATGCCCTTCAGAGGTCTGGATGGGAAAAACGCTGGAGGGGTATTTGACTCTTTTTCTTAGTGAATTGTCTTAGCAAGCAAGAAAGCAGGATGGTGGGAACAGATGAGTCCAGTGGCAGGGCTCTGGATGGAGTCAGGATGCTTGTATTTTCAGCCCCAGTTCTGACACTGAATAAGCAAGTCACTTGGGTTCCTGATACCTCTGTTTTCTCAGACATAAGGCAAAAACTAAAGAACATGAACCATCCATCCCTCAGTTGAGCAGCTGGGGGTCTCTTGGGTAGAAGGCACTGTGGAAGTGACAAGTGCAGCACAGGGTACCTACAGTACAAGCACTGTACTGTATCAGAAAGGTTAGGATGCTCTGGCAGATACAGCCATAGACAGGAATGCTCCCTGTTTTGCAAGCAGGCACCATGAAGCCAGCTTCTTGCACAGCATTCCGTATTCTTGAACATAGTGCTGCATGAGAAGGCAGTGACATTCCTGGCCAGTGCTGGCACACCTGTTTTATGCAGAAATGCTGCCTTTTTCGTAAGTCCCCTTCATCTGGCTGCAGTAGTCCCAGCCAAGCTATTTTTTGAACCTGTGTGACAAAACAGTCCCACTTCATTCACTGGCATGTAAACATTCACATGCACGTGCTGCTTCTGTATTTGAGATGTTCCCCCCAGCACAGCTAGAAAAACCATGGCTGAACAGCCTGTTATTGTTCATGACTCTGGCTGATATAGCTGTGTCGTCAGAAGTGTGTGCGAAGATCTAGTTTGCTTAGAAGGTCCTTTGCTCCCTTCTGAATAGTTCTTGCCATAGTACTCCAATGTGCACAGACCTCATCAGTGCCGTTACTAGCTTCAGCAAGAGGGGGGCTGGAGGCACATGAGTAGGACTGTCTTGTTGACTGTTATCCTCCTTTGTCAGCAATTTTTTGAAAGAAGAAAGATGCTTCTGCTGATTTTTCCCCCCCCATTATTCTGAATGTCAGATGCTCAGGACAAACAGTTTAAGAGCAACAAAATGGAATCAGTTATTTTCCTGGCAAACTTACCCTTCCAGCACTAGGCTTTGTTTTAAGCCAAGTCTCGTAAAAATCGCACACAAACTCTGAACAATTTCCTCTGGGGTTGCTGCTGTCAAAATAAAGGTTTCACTTTATATTTAAATGACTTTTTTTTAGACCCAGCCAAAGGCAGCCGGCTGGGATTATTACCAATGGTAATATCAGTTTCAAAGTCTGTGCTTCAAAACAGACAAGCGTCAAAAAAACGTGCTGCTGTCTCTGCAGGGTAGTATGCTGTGTGGATAAAGTACGCAGAGAAAGGGGAGGAAAGGAGAACACTGAGGTCATATTTCAGCATCATCTAATCTGACCTTCCCTCAGTGCACCAACTTCCCAGTGGAAAATGTTTTCTGGTATTTTAATATTCAAAAGCAAAAAATGAGTTAATAGCTGTCCCATAAAAGTAATTTAGGTATTAGTGGCATATCTAATTAAAAGGTAGTGAGATTGAGCTACCTGCATAATTCAAGTCTTTGTAACAAACTTTTACCCACTATTGATTTAGTCATTAAATTTGGCCTTAATTTGTATTTCTAAAAGAGAAGTCAGTATTAAGTGGTATTTGGGGTCTTTTAAAGAATCACCACAGCCCTCTCTTTTTTTCCTTAAATTTTGTGATGCAGTTACAATGGAAATAAACAATTTTGTGCTTGTGCTTTTCTTCCCACCCATGCATCTCATTCATATGTATGTGCGATATTTCACGTCGCATGTCAAAAACCCGAAACCAACTTATAGCAGTATATGTTACTGCATGTGCACTGCTGTATGAACAACAGCAAAAAAGAAAAAGGAGACTTTTTCAGGCAGCTTAAGCAGCTTAATTCCTGATCCTGCAGATATGCAACCTAGAGCAGTGCTGTATGCAGCCAAGTCCAACCCCCCTCACTGAGCCTTTGCAGTGGCGGAGAGATTTGCCTCTGTGGATCACAAATCACAATGTATTTTGGAGAAGGGACCACACAAGTGAAGACCTATTGGGAACCTGAAAAGGGGATTCCTTGAAGTTTTTATCCTGAATTGATAGAAAGGCAATGAGATTGAATCGTGTTAGGTTTGTATATTTAGTAGTCCTCCAGAGAGTGATCCTAAGTAAATGTAATTTCAAGGTGTCTTAACTTTTTAAGAAGACACTGAGCCAAAATGTTCAGGTTTTCTGTTTTACTGTAAATGTAAACAGGAGTAAATGAAATTCCTTTTGTTTATATTGCTGACCTGAGGAAAAATGTTTAAATTATCTAAACACTGGAAATATATAATGAGGATTTTTTTTCTTCATGTGTGTGGGTGAGTTTAGATAATCTAAAGCATTGTCAGGGAAATAGTCCTTCTTTTCCGATTTGTAAGTTGACTTGAACATTTCATATTTGTTATATGATTTTTATTTCCTTTTCATTCCCAGAAAGTTTCATATTAAGGCTTTATTCTGCTTTTTCACACATGGAAGTAAATTCAGAGCAGTTCCCCTGTTGTTAGTAGGAAGTTAACTGGTTTGAGATGAAAAGTGAGTGGAAGATCATGATGGCAGACCTCATGATGTAAGTTAAAGATCTCTTTGAGTGTGGATTGGAAGTTCTTTCTAAAATCTATTTTAGTCCTGTTTCAACTTATGAAGCACTTTCAAATAATGCTGAAAATTTTTAACAACAAAACCTTTTAAAAATTAAACAACCAACCTCTAAGTGTAAACATTACCTTACAAGTACAGATATAATTCAGTCCTGATTTTTAATGAGCAACAGGTTTATTCAACAGGTGCCATTCACCCTGGATGTAATTACAATTCAGCCAATGGCTTTTCCCAAGTTTGTCCTCTAAGGTTTGCAAAAGAAAAAAAAAAAAAAAAAAGAACAAAACCAAAACAACCAAGCAACCCTTAGCATAACAACCCTTAGCATTCACAGAAGGGAGATTTGGGAAGTGCTTGAGAAAGGTGTTGGCAGTAGCCTTTACATTTCCACTTTGTGCATTTCAGCTGACCAGAGAGTTTTTCACCAAGGAGCTGAAGAAGCATTACCTGAGGAACAATGACACGGACGTCTTCTCTTCTACCTGGAACTCTGTTATGATCACAGTAAGTCAGGCTGTGCCAGTCCCGCGCTGCCCATGGCCAGTGGCCGTCAACACGGTACTCAGCCAGGACCCTCAGCTTGCCCAGGGCCAGCCAGCTTCAGCCATCCTGGCGCGTCAAGCGCAGCACTGGGGTTTGTGGTGGTGGTGGGAGGTAGATGAGAATTTGGCTGGCAGCTGGTCTTTCTCAAAGCAAGCTGCTGTCGGTCCCATGAGATGCTCCCAGTGACTGAGTCAGCCTTTGTGGTTTGCCAGAGCCTGAGGCATTTGACCTAACTGGGTACCCCCAGCTTTTGAACAGCAAGCACGGAGCCGTGGAGCTGTCTGCAGCTGGACATCGCTGCATTTATCTTGGACCTTTCACCTTGCAGACTGCTTCAGAACTATTCCCAGCCAACAGCAGCCAAAGACTGGTGCTAACTAATGACATTTTGTTAGCTCTTGTGAAATGAGTTGGTAGGTGGCAGATTAGGCAGGAGTGTGCCTAATGGTATATTTTCAGTATAGAAATATTAGCCGTCAACATTGACTTTCTTATTGCAGTCCTAATCAGGCAGGTTACAGATTGACTGTCATTGGAATTGGAGTTGTTATTATCTGCTACAAATTCTGTGTGTGTTTCTGTGTACACATGTGAACTTAGTGCTCGGTACAGCCCACGGTGTATCGCTTTAGGATTGAAGAGTAGGATGTCAGGCTCTGCAGATGAAAAGTCAATTTTAATCTTAAAAGAAAAAGATGATTGCTGCCCTTCGTGCTGATTCAGGACTTTAATAAAGACATTTCCTTTTGCTGACTGAAAGGAGACAGAGTATGACTTGAATCCTTAAAAAGGACCTGACTTGAATCCTAAAAAGGGACCTTACTTGAATCGCGTGGCAGTGCCTTAGAGCAGCCACAATCCCAGCCATTAGCTGTGGGGTGAACAGGCGGGCAGGAGCCTGGATTGTGCTGCTGACCCCCTTTACAGACTTGCTGGGTGATCTCAAGCAAGTCATTCTGGATGTGCTCCAAAGTCCAATGTGGTTCATGGCATTATTCCCAATGGTACCTTAGAGTCTACAGTATGACGTGGGAACAGGGGGACATTATAAAGCAGCTTTGATGAAACAGAAGATCCAGGGTACAAGCACAACCCATTTCTTTGGAAACAACAGTTGTTTTGTCTCTGCTTTGACTAAAACTTTGATCTCTACAAGAATAGGTCTTTGGTAGATTTCTCATATATGCTTTTCAGGGCAAAGTGTCAACTCTCTCTTCCTTTCTTCTCTGTGCCCCTCCGTAGTTTGCCTGCTGTGGAGTGAATGGACCAGAAGATTTTGAATCTGTCCCTCATTTTCCATACTCCTCTTTGGAAAAGGCGACACCAGAGGCTTGTTGCCAGCGAGAACTCCAGAGCCGGGAAGGGATGTTTGTCAACAAGGAAGCCTGCCTCACAGGCGTTGAGAGGTTTCAGAATCGACAGGTAAGAGAAGCTGAACACTAGGAAAAGGAGTTCCACAGTGAGCGGAGAGATGGCTGTGGTGGTCGTGGGTAGCTGGTGAAGCCGGCAGGTTGTGCCATTCTGATTGTAGCTCACATCCTAATTACGCTTCTGTTGACAGCTTTTGAAGTTATGGCATATGTCTGAGTTTGAAAATCCCCTTTCATTGTGTGCACTGCTAAGTCCATGTTGTGCTGTATCAGCAGAAATATGAAGATGTTCCCAAGGGATTGAGAGGTGGGGTGGAAATTTACGTCAAAGGAAATTTTACTGTGTTTCTGAAGGTTAGTACTATCTCTGAGAAGTTAATTAGAAAGCCAGCACAGGTCAGCAAGGGTGGGAAGAGGTTGGCTCCCACTGGCTGTGGCAGTGGCTCCAGTCTAGTCCACAAAGACTCCTCGCCAACAACATAAGCAACCAAGAGATCAAGGGTTAAACAGCCACAGAAAACCATGTCTGTTTTCCAAGGAAGAGGAGTGTTGGAAAGCTGCATTTCTCTCCTCTTTTACTCTTTACAGTAGAAAAAGGGCATTTCTTTTGCCAGGCCCCTCTATTTGGCAATTTTTTCCTAATACTAGACTGGAACAAGACAGTTCAGCATAAGACATTATTGACACTGATACTACAGTGATGTTTCCTTACAATGTCACCAAGGCTTGAAGTTTTAAGAAACTTTCTTGCAAAGTTGCTGACTGTTCACCTCACTATTAGCAAGCCAGCTGAGCTCTGTAAAGACTGCATATAACAAGCCTCCTCTTTTCTCCAGGCTAGGCAGCGGTCCTCTTTTCAGCACTCAGTAGCAGATTGTGAGAGTAAAGGAGTCTGGAAGCAGTGCGTGAGCTGCTCCTTGCCTGGCAGCTGGAAATGGCTGGCAAAGGCACTCTGGGTGGGAGATCACAGCAGACAGCACCGTACTGCAGCTGCCAGGTCTGATTGCTGTGAGTAGACAGGGAATAGAGAGAGCGGGAGATGACAAAGAGCAGGGAGGGGAAGGGAAATGCAGTTTCAGAAAGAGCATTAAAGCAGATAACGGATTTAGCTTTCCCTAAGTGGTGATGCTGAGGCCTACCACTCCTATGGAAAGAGGAGGCTTCCTATGAGTCCTTGTCACTGCAGTGTCTGTGGGAGAAGCCGTGCGCACAGCGAGTGTCACCGAGCACACAGGGAGGCAATTCTGTAAAATGGGAGAGATGCTTTCAAGCAACCGATGGCTGAATTCAGGCATTCCTGGAGCAAAGTCAGGCTCTTGGGACACCATGCTGGTAGGATAGTGCTGGCCACACTTGTGTTCGCCCCCGTTTGTAGCCAGCTGAGCGGGGCATGCTGGAAGCTGGGTTAAGGTTGGACTTCTGGCAAGCACCCAAACATTTCATTGCTGGGTAGGATGCTTCTCCCTGAAAACTGGGCTGAATCATGGCCCAAACAGAGCTGCTGCTGAGCGGTCTCATGTTGACAAAAGCGTGGTTAGAACAGCTCGGTTACTGCCCAGACGGTCTGCGCTCCCTGGGTCTGCCGCATGAGTGGATCCTCTCCGTGCTGTTCCTTGCTCTACCCTGGTTGTGTCTCACTGGCAGCGAGCAGGGAATGTCATGGACAACAGTATGTAACTGTTGTGCTGTCTTTGAAGTTCAGACATTTCCTTTATGGGCAGAAGGAAAAAATCAGGTGATTGAATCATCCCAGCAGGATGACATTAAATGTGTATGTGTGAAAAATATTCTGAGTGGGGAGGAGAGCTACTTTTTACATTGGACAAACTCGGATCTACTTTTCCTATTTGCCAAAATCTGCTGGTGGATTGGAATTTTAGGCTGGGAAAGCTGAGGCCAGGATAAACTGGTGATTTCTAGAAACATCCTGAAATCTTTGCAGAAGATTTACCTGCTGTTAATTGTATGAGCAATAATAAATGACATTAAAGATGATGATTAAACTATGCTGCATAAGTGGAAGGATTGCTGTAGTGCATGGCCCTGGGTTATTAATGAAATTGATTCTACTACAGCCAGAAGGTCAACAGGTGTTCATCCATGCTCCTTTGGGGGAAGGCACAGAGAAAAGGTCTTGGGGTGTGAAAGAGCTGCTGGCTATGACAGGATTCAAGAATCTCCTGCCTTGGCTTTAAATAAATCATCCTTTTACCTAGCCATCCTGGACTGCCTGTCACCTGCCCTGAGGGTCCTTTCCTCTGGGCTTAGCATGCCCTTTACAGAAGGAGTGCTTCTCCTGTGCTGGTCCTCTCTGCTTTGCAAGAAGTCACAGTTCCTTGTGGTCACTGAGGGCTTGCGAATGTGACTGCAGCAAAGCCTTCCCCTCCCCAGCACTGTCCGGTGGGTCTCTGCCTGCTGTGCTGTGGGGCTGAGTGAGGGGGTGAGAGGGAGCCATGCTTACCGTGCCTGGATCTGAGAGCGCCTCTTGTACTAATGAGGGCTATGCTGGGAGAACAAGACAATGTGCTGCTCAGGTGTGTCTCACCATGCTTTGTCCTTTCTAGGGCTGCTACACTGTGATCCTGAACTCCTTTGAGACCTATGTGTACCTTGCAGGAGCCCTTGCCATCGGAGTGTTGGCTATTGAGGTACTTAGTGTTGTGTGACTTAGAAGAGCAGTGTCAGTAGATGTCCAGGTAGATGTCCAGCAGGGAGGCAGACAGGCAGGTGCTCCCCCTTGCCAGGGGAAGCTGCTTCTGCGAAGTCCAAGCAGATTAATTAAAATGTGGTTTTGATAGCCTGGAAAGAGGCAGGTGCTTGACGAAAGGCAGGGAAATAACTGGTGCTGCATACCTGCAGTGCCACGCGCTTGCAGTGCTGCCTCACATTAGGCTCGCTGCAGGGCTGGTGCCCTGCCACACTGGCCACGGGGTCTTTGGGGACCCACCGCCTGCCCCAGGGCCCCACACAGTCACTGCCTTCCTTGCAGAGCACCCCAGTAAGCTGGCTAATCTATCACTTGGTTAATGTGTTCAAACCCAGCCTTTGCTTTAAAAACTTCTGTTTAGAGCCTGAAAGTGTATTAGCTCCAGAGCATCTTCACTGTCCTTCATTAGTACCTGACTCTTTGGCAATGTTTCTGAGGAACAGGCTTCTACCAGATATAATATTTGCCCAGAAGCGATGTCCCTGCAGTATTGCCGGGGAAAGGCTGTGTGCTTTCCCCAGTCCTGTCTTGTGCAAAGGAGAGGGATCTGGGCAGAGAACTCCAGCAGCCCCCACACATGCCATGCTGTGCCTGTTCCAGGCTGTGGCAATGAAGTGCAGAGCAGGGATGGTGGAGTCTGCCCCCCTGCTTACACCAAAGGCAGTTTGGGAATGAAGCCAGGCTGCTGCTGTAGCTACAAACGGGGCAGGGGGAGGCAGGGAGCGGGGGCAGGGCAGGGGAAGGGGGGATCGCATTCAGGAAAAATAGAAAAGTTTTTCCACTGCCTTCCGCGGGTGGTGAAAAGGGTTCCCCTTCACTGCCTCACTGCCTGCGGGGCAGGAGGGACTGACAGGAGTGATCCCAGGGCCAGGGAGGGCTTTGCCGATCTTCTGGAAGATGCAGCTGACTCTTGTGGTTCTCTGTTTTGTTTTTGCCCTCTTCTTCCCCACCCCCACCCCTTCCCAGCTGTTCGCCATGATCTTTGCTATGTGTCTCTTTCGAGGGATCCAGTAAGAGGTGGCCCATGAACCACCACGTTCCCCACATGCTCGGAAGAAGGAAAATCAGAAGAAACAAAACCTGAAAACACCCAAAAAACTTTATTTTTTTTAACAAAATGGGGTAGGGAAAAAAAAAAAAGAAAAAAAAAAGAGGTTGTAATATATGAATGACCAAAAGGATTGTACTTCAGGGGCTGGAACTTTGAGGTGATGTGCACTACACTGTACACCGGACCCTTGCCCAGAGCCACCCGCAGCAGCCGTGGAGCAGGAGCCCAGCGCAGCTGATTGCACTAGAGACTGATGGAGCCGGCCGGGCGGGAGCGGGAGGACGGGCACAGCTGTCTCTCCTGCAAGGCCATGGCTACCGTTCACGACTTTGTCATGCTTTAGACAGCAAAGGACTGAAGAACAGACATGCAGGGGCTGGATGAGCCAAAGTCTGGACTGTCCAGGTGGGTTTGCAACAAGCAGTGGTGGCTTACCTAAGAAGCAGGTAGTCATCGTTTGCATGGTTCTGGCTTGAATTCCCAGCCACGAAATGAAAACACACATGCTTCAGTGGAAGCTCTGCCCTCGTCACCTGAAGCTTGCCAGAGAAGTCAAGCACTGCAGTGAGGCTGGCTTCCCTCTGGAGCCCCAGGCAGGGGCAGCATAGTCTCATATAGCAATGGGATTCAGCTAAGGCTGGCTGATGGTCGAGAATTTGGTGCCTACCTTTCTGTTTTTACTAAGATTTACTGTTCGTTGTTGTGAAAAAGAAAGAAACCAAACGGTTCCCTACTGTCTTTCCATCTCCTGGGAAAAATTATGGCTCTGGCCAAGAATCACTGATACTGCTGCCTTCCTGAGAAGGCAAGGAAATATTAAATCTTGTCAGCCTTTGCCTTTCCCTTCATACTTGCAAAAAGTGGATTGTGGTGCTCTGTTAGCATAAATATTTGCAGTGGTTCTTACATGCTTTCCAGTTCTAAGGGGAGGTCCAGGCATGGTGCTGGATGGAGGAGGCTGAGGTTTGTCAGCCACTCCCACGCTGTTTGCCTGAAAGAGTCTTGTGGCGTTACTTCTGTTCAGAGGATTTCCTGCAGGATTCTCCCATGGGCTCATGATGAAAGCATCAAATCAGAATTGTTTTAGTCTGCCTGTTAGTTGAGAGTGTTTCCTCCCCTGAGATAGTTTGACATTTAACTGACGTGTCATCTACTTAATCATTTGGAAGTGAACTTGAGAAAGATGCCTGGGGCTGGACCTTGGTCAGAGGTTAAGGTGGAACTGCTGAGGCCCCAGGCAGGCTCTAAGAGCATCCAGCGGACAGCCAAACCACCCCAGCTGCTGCCCCAGGGACTGTGGTTATTGACCCAGACAGGTCACTCTCCTCTGGAAGCATCAATTCCTGTTGCCTTAGTTGTTCATGTGGTTACTCCCTGACCCCAAACTCACTTTACTTGGGGGAGGACAGAAGGGGCTGTGGTTTCTTGTTTAGCTTAGGTCTTTTTACAGATTTTATAGGCTCAGATTGTGGAGCACTTTTATATAGGCTGAAACCAGCCCCTCTGGAAGCTGTAACCACTGGCAAGCCAGGGAGAGGGGGCAGAAGGCAGCAGCAAAGAGCAGAGCGGTAACCTCGTGCCCTGACTTTGCAGCAACAGGTATGTTGCCTGGGTGTTCCCTGACACCACCAGGGCTGTGTCCCTTGGGCTTTCCCAGTGGCACTGCACAGGCTACAGGGAAGGAAGGAAAGCAGCAGAAAGGCTTGTCCATGACAGAAAAAGATCCTGGTTAAATATCCAGATTGGGGAATGAGGATGCTAAGGAACAGGAAGGAGGCATTAGAGCTTTTCCAAGTTTTATTTGAGAACAATTTGCACATCAGCAGGAGAGGGCCTGGGCAGGTAGAGCTGTAGCCCACCCGGTGCTGCAGTCAGCATATTCCAGCATTGTAATAGGCGGCCAGGGCTACTGAGCGGCCTCAGATGTTGCATTAAACCTTGTGGAAAGCTTTTCTGAACTGTTTCCCTCTGGATCTTCTTTTAATGAGGCATTTTAGCATTAAATCCTGGTCTGTTGTTTAATGAAGGAAAACAGTTACACTAGCCAAAACCCAGCAGTATTTGTACCCAACAGCAGGTGCTGTGCTTAAGATAGGAAAAATCTGTTGCATCTGCTAGTCTTGCAGGGAATGGGCTGAGCAGAAGGCGAGCTTATCTGTTCTGCTTCTGCCTCAGGAGCTGGTGTCAGTGACTGTTCTGGGAGAGCAATTCCCCAGGGATGAATAAACCATCAGCAAAGACAGTAATTTGGCTGGATGTGAGCAAGGGAAGCAAACTGCCTCCCCCAGTCTCCAATTTTTTCCTTTACCCTCAGTTTATTATGTAAAGGCCTGGCTGTCTCAGGTCAGAGCCTGGAAGGTGAATAACCTGATTTGGATATTTGGGTACCTGCATGGTGGGTGGCTGAAGGAAGAAAAAAACCAAAAAGCCTTAAAGCCTTTTTCTGCTACCAGTGGCATGGGGGAAAAAAACATCAGAGCTGGGGGAACTGGACCAAAAGCACCGAAGTGCAAAGTGATAAATATACACACTTGAAGCAGGACTTCTGCTTGTTTCTCTTTGGCTTTCCTAATTCTGTACTCATTGCTTTGTCTGGGTTTAGCTTTCTCACTTTCCCTCTCTCCCTAATGGTAGTCCCTGTACCTTAAAATCGCTCTCATTCTTCTGTTATTCTGGCCTTTCTTACCTGCTCCGATCCCCCATTGCTCTTTTCTGGCTGAAGACTTCAAACCCTCTCTGCAGCTGGCTAGTGTGCCACTGGGAACACAGCTTGAAACCCCAGCAAAGGCCAGGCAGCACATTTTAAACAAGAATTGGAGATAGCTGTAAAGATACGTGCAAGTCTGAGAAGACCTGTGGAAGGTGGTAAGAGGCAGAAGGCATTTCCCCCTGGGGAATTTAACGAACAAGCAAGACCAGAAAGCAGACTCCTGCTGTATGGCAAAGCATGTAAATTTGTTGGTTTTGTCCTTTGGTTTTGTGGCTGCCCCCTCTGTTGTACAGTAGTTTTCAGAACAGTAGGCAGGAGAAGCAACTGTATTTTTATATTTGTTTTTAACAGCTCTGGTGAGTATTTTGGGGTAAGGGGCTCAAGCTAGATTTGCTGCTTGCTGGAGAGCTCCAGCAGGCTGGGGACTGGAGGAAGCTGCCGTGCTGCTGCCTCCTTCGCTGTAGTACAGTGACCGTGGCCCAAGGACCTTGGGTGGAAGGAGTAAAAAGCAGCTTGTGCCTGTGAGCCCACAGCCCCTCTTGGTGCCCCTGCCTCCTGGCTGTTATTTAATGCTCAAGTGACTGTCACAAACGCCTGGGAAAAGGGCTACGTGTGAAATAACGTTTGAAATCTATTTTAAAAAAAAACCTGTAAATGTTCTTTTTATTAGATAGTGGAGCTAATTTATCCTGTATTCCCTACTGTAATGCTTTTTTATATTGAAAGGATTTTTTTTTTTTGGTAATATAAACCAGAACACAAGCCTGAAGCACTCTCTGCACGTTTTTTGTGTGCTTTTCTTAAAAAATTAAAAAATAAAAGAAAGATATTGTGACAGTGAAGTGAAACGGCTTTAATTTTCACTATTTGCTTGGTGTTAAGTACAGTCACTTTCCTACCAGAGGAGAACGAATGAACTTGGGTACAGCAGCTAAAATGAGGTATAAACTGAAGTGTCCCATTCTCCTCCTCACCCCCCACCCCCAAGTAAAAACCCTTGACCAGAAAGGAGAAGCCAGCTTAGGACAGACAGAGCCTCTCCTTTGTATCCAGCTCCAGTTTGCCAAATAGTGGTTAGGCATAAATAAGGCGATGTAGGGAGTTATGTGAATGACAAGCTTTCTTCATCCTCAAACGCGAGGGCTCTATGAATGCAAGGGTTTGGGTCTACCTCTGGCAGAGCAAGGGGGTCAGCCTTAGTCCTGGCCTGTGCCTGCTCAGAGCACAACCTCTGGGGAACACAAGTCCTAACCCTGCACAACATTATACAAATGCAGGTAATTCATTGCAGTCTCCCTTGGGAGATGGTGTTGGTCCAAGAGCTTTCTCACAATTTAACAGATAAGGAAACTGAGGCCCATAAAGATGGAGTTTTTTTTCTTAGCAGCTCAGTAGCAGATCCTGAAGTGATGCTTCAGGCTTTTGATCCCACATTATATGCCCAACTGCCACTTGCACCTGTGATGCCAGCACTTCTGTCCTTAGGGATGCAGTTCTGTACAAATATTCCAGCATCCTCCTTCCTTTCCCCCATTCACAACAGAGTGAAGACAACCAGGCACAGCTGGTTTCTGGCAGCAGTGCAGATGCTCTGCCCAGGCTCCATCTTCAAGCCACCCTGAGAAACTCCCTCCTCGACCTCACCTGCTATTCAAATTCACTTCCTCACATGGACTTGGCCATGTTTCTCCTGCAGCACCTTGCTAATGAGAAGAGACCATGCCAGGGACCATCACCTTTTTGTAGCCATTGCCAAGCAAAGGCATCCATTTGCCCCTTCTCACTTAGTTGTAGAAGAGGTGTAGAGCCCCAGTCCACTTCCACACTTTCTACACGATCCATTTATAGCAAGAAGCATGAAAATAAAACTTCTTAATCTCTTCCCTTTCAGGACTAGATACCAAGTAGCATGAAATCTCTTACCACTGGTCACTCTCCCAGGCTTTGCTCTACACTGGAGCAGGAGACATTGACTGGCAAAACTAGAAGTGGCTCACTGCTTCAAGTTTTGCAGAGGCAGCTACCAAGCAGGGGACCAGCTGAATCTGACCTCACCTCATTTAAAGCTCCTTTGGAAAGCTGCAACTGCTTCCCCCCACCCCCCACCTGATTTAGCCATCAAGAAGTCTTTGGAGAACTGCTCTTACATAGCGCAGTAACTCATTTCTCTCACCTGCTGGATGACATGTCAAGGTACACTAGGTACGCTAATCAGCGGCCACCTACAGACCCAGAGTCATAACTAAGTTCCTAGGACCTGTGGCCAACACAGATGGGAAGACAGTATTAAGATGACCTTCCACTTCCGTCTTCTGCGAGATTGCTTTTGCTGAGGTCAGTTTTACTTGTCTTTCCTAGAAACATCATTTCCCACCCCCCAAAACCAACAAGTCAGTGTATACATTCATGTGACCCCCAAAACACAAAGAATCAAGCTTCACGTACCTATACCCACAACTACAGCCAAAGTACTGGACTGAAGCCATTGCAGCTGCCTGTGCAGGTGGTGTGCAGGGTGAGAGCAACAGCCACAGCATGCCATGCTCCAGCTCCCACACACAGCTTATTTGTGGTAATAAGACCACGGTCGGTCTGCTGAACTTGATCATTCCCTGCTTCACAGGGAAAAGGTTTCCCTCTTAAAGCCCAATTCTTCTACCTGACCAGGAAGGCTCCTCTTAAATACAAGTTTTAGTTGCTCACTATCATATTTTGGAAGTGTTGAAAGTAGCTTGGCAGGCATGTGTTGTTGGGAGGCTCCAGAATTTAGCCTGCTTCTGGGATGTTGCCTCTCCATTTGATTTACTTTTTAGGAAAAAATTTTAATATATATATAGTTGTGATGTTTCCTGGTTCAACTATTTCCAATATTCTTACCTGACAGACATTTTGCATGGCCAGTAGGTACAATGCACACAGTGTCCCAAGTTTATACAGCTGCTTCTAAATGCCAAAAGCACTAACACAACATACAGTAACTACCTGCTACCTTCTTCTAACTCTACTAAGATATTAAACAGCAATAGTCGTAGATCCCAGTCTCACCAGTAGCTCAAGGGCTGTTGTTCACACAAGCACTTTTGTTTGCACAGGCATCTTTCTACTGGGATTTTGGAACGTCAGCTCTATTCCAGGTCATGCTTTGATCCAGTCAACAGGAGTGCATGAGTAAGAATTCCATATCCTGTACACAGACCTTCTGGCTTTAGTCCCATAGAGAACAAAAAATGCCACCTCCAGCTGTGGACATGGATAATCTGCAAGGAAAGCACTAGGAAGTAGGGCAGCCAATGCTGTTAAGCCCAGGAGGTGTTGGAGAAACTGGCCAGTGAGTACTAAAGCACATTTAGTCTGTTGTTGAGTGAACTAGAGAAGGCATAGATGCCTTTGCGCACCCTGCTCCTTGCTGTTCTTCATCCCAATTAGGTATTTTAGTACTACAGACTTTGGTCCTCTCTTCATAAGGTCAGAAGAGATGTGATGCCTGCACATTAGCAGAGCTGGAACACCACCTCCCACAGCTGTGGGCTCATCTCTAGAGGCTGCTTACTGACCCAAGCAGCTGTACTGATGCTCACTCTGCTCTTAATAGTGCTAACCACAACAGCACTCCAGCCCCTGCTTAACTAAAGCATCAGATGCTACCTCATGCCCACCACTGCTACTACTATCAGTGAAGCTGCAGCTGCAGGAAGTGTTCTGGGGTGAAGGGGACAGGACCCCAACGTAAAAAACTCCACAAAACATCTCAGGCAAGAGGATGTCTTTGTGCTCAATGGGCTATCTCCGATAGCTTCATTCACTTCTCTCAGACTGTAGTTCAAGCTGCTCTGCTGTTCCCAGTGCTGTCCCTGCAAAGGGAACAAGAAAAGGGTCTCCCTCCCCTCTTCTTTTGCTCTATCTCCTGCCAAGCTTTGCACAGCACCAGTGCAAAAAAGACAAACAGGGTGGCACCTCTGGCAGTGAGGAAAGAAGAGCTGGCTGCAAAGCACTGAACTTGACCTAGCCCTGTCCAGCTCCCTGCTACCTGGGCAGTCAGTACTTACTAAAAGGGGAATGGGCTGTACGCAGGGGCATACTCCACCAGGCAGGTGCAAGCTTACCACGGGGAATAGCAGAGTCCTTCGTTGGTTGTCTTACCGCCCTGTCTCCTCAGGGATTTGGTTTCAATGTGCTGGTCTTATTTTGTGCTTTGTTCCAGTGGGTTCAGAGTCCGTGATCCTATAGGCCAGTTTCCCCTGGGAAACCAGCTCTTTTCCCTGAGCCTGCCAGGCTCACACACCTCCCTGAACCATCCTCTTGCTGCTCCTCACCTCCCACAGAGGGACTGGGGGTCCCACCTGACACCGCTCCCTGCCCCATTTCACCTGGCAATGCCATCAGCACTGGGTTACACACTGATTCATGCCGGTAAGTGGAAAAGAAGGAAACCACTTTAGAAACAAAAGGGACTAACAAAAAAAAAAAAGTTATAATTATAATGCAAATTTACCGACACAAACCCCCCCTCCCACCCTTCCCATGACAAAAAGTCCAGGAATTAGACTTTCTTGGGACGGCGTCCAACTTGGTAATAATAATAAATGCTGATGAGGATGAAGAGGGCTCGGCTGACCAGGAGGAGCATGGCACCTGTGGCTATCCGGCTATTCTCAACCAGGGAGACAGTGGTAACTGGAGGAAAAGGAGGGAGACAAGGCAGAGGTTGGTGATGAAAAAAACAAACGGAGACAAACAGCAGAAAGCTGTTTCCTACTGCCCTCTAACGCAGCCTCTTAGCAAGACCAGAAGCTTTCAGCGCAGCCTCACAGGCACAGTGAACCCATAGCAGAGGCTTCAGTAGCTTCATTTCACCGTGCCCAAGTCAGCCAGGGGTGCACGTTCTCCAGAGTTCTCACAGAAACCTTGTTTTCAAGGCAGCCTCACATTGAAGCAGCCACAGCCTGAAACGGTCACTTGAGCAGATGTGAGTTTCTGTGCGCTCGGGTGTTGATTGTGGAAGCTGCAGGTCCCCGAGTTTGCTTTGTGGCTTGACCACTTCAGGGCTAATAAGCATTTTTCAGTTTTAGGAGCATCTACAAAATGTGCATAGTCCATACACACTACTTCTTTTCTGAGCATCTCTTTTTTGGCTGCCCATACCTAAACCAGCTATCTTATAACACAGTTAGTGAGCTACCAATGTACACATATGAGAACGCCTTCATCATTAAACATAGATAAGCTCCCTAGAAAAAAGCCAAACTGTTACTTTCCGTTTTGGGTAAGACTGAGCATCCCCCTCTTTCGTACAGGTTGCTGCAGTCTTTTCTTGTTTGTCCCAGCATCTAGGGAGCCCACTCCAGGAGATGACCTATGCTGTCTATGAAGACCAGCATGTTTTTAGGGAGAAGTATAAATGAGGAAGATGTTTCCTCTGAAACCGGGCACCTTTCAGTGAGCAGCCCAAGGCTGCAGCTACTCTATGGGAAAGGAAAAGGCAGAGCAACTGGCAGGGGCCAGGTCACCTCTGCCAGTCCTGCAGAGCAAAGGAGACATCTCCAGCACAAGCGAGGCACAGCACAGGAACAGCTGGGGATCGGGTGCCCCACGGCTGTGCCAGACAGGCAGCAGAGGCAGTGCCTTTCCATCAGCTGAGTCCACTGCAATTCCCAGGGCCTCACCCCGCAAACCCCTCAGCCCAGAGCTTACCCCATCGGACCCAAAGGCACTGCTCCTGTTTTGCATTTGCTCATGCCCGTTGTCCTGCCTGCTTCCACTTCTCCCACTGCCCCGCCCCGTGGGGGTACACAGCATGCACCCCCATCCTTTGCATCCTCCTCCTCCCTACTGGATGGCTGCACCTACTCACCCAGGAACTGCACGGTGAAGTAGCACGCCTCCATCAGCAAGGTCCAGCGGATGATGACTTTTTCAGCCGTGTAAAGGGCATTCCACATGATGAGTGAGATACCTGCGGAGGGCCAGCAGAAAGCCTGAGGGCCAGTGTGGATCCCCGGGAAGGGGCAGCCCACCCGCCTGCTCCCAGGTGAACCATTCTGGCCTCCCGTGGGAGGATGGAGGGAAGCAGTTCTGCAGGCAGCTTCGTTCCCGTCGGCTGCCGCATTTCCAGCGATCCCCGCGAGGTGCTGCTGCAGGCTGCGGGAAGGAGCCGGGGCATCCAATCATAGAATCATTTAGGTTGGAAGAGACCTTTTAAGATCATCAAGTTCAGCATCCCCCCCATTCAACAGCCTGCCCTCAGCCTCCCCTCAGCAAAAAAAACCCCATAGCTCGCAAGCACCTGCCGGCCCTTTGATGCTGGGCACCTCGCAGGGTGCTAGCCCCAAAGAGGAACCTGGATGGGCACCCAGAAGGCGCAGTCCCTGCAGCCTGGGAGCACGGCAGCTGCACCACAGGGTGCAAAGCTACACAAACCCCGTGCAATTCCTCTGCTCATTTTCTTTTCCAGGCCATTTCTCTAAGCTCCCCTCAACTTCTTGTCCTTTTGTCCCCTGGCTTTTGGGCCCCTCCTGAGATGCCACTGCTTGCCCCTTCTCTCCTCCCACTCACTCCCACGAGGTTCTGGCCCCAGCCCACCTCCCAGCCCAGCTACAACCTCCCTTTGCTGGGGCACTTGGAATACTCTCCCAGGTATTTAGAGCACGCATAGCCCTTCTTACCTTACCTGCAGCAAGCCTGAGCCATCGCTAGGAAAAAGCAGCAGAAGCTGAGCTTTTCAAAATACCCCTAAAACAATTTCTTTGCTAACAGCAGATGCCCCAGGTACAGCGGCACAGCACTCACTGAGGAGGGCTCCTCCATAGAGCCGGATGGGAGTCTTGCTGCTGCTCACCGATTCCTCATCAAAGATGGCATCGTAGAGCTGGTCAGGGAAAGTGAGGGCCTGGCAGAGGCAAGGGAAGAGACTCAGCAGCCTGCACTGGCCAGAGCCATCAAAACAAGCCTGCTCAGGCAGCAGCGCTCCGACATCATGCTTTTATGGGATTGGAGCTGCTGGCCAGGAAATTGGAAATTACGGAGGCGCAAGAAGTATCAGCATGTCAGCTACTGGCTTCACGGCCGTCTTCTGTGGCCAAGGCTGCGGTGCCGTGTGTGGTTTATGACCCTGCTAATGAAAACAGACTCTGGCGATGGGAACAAACTGCCAAGGACACTGCTGGCAAAGCCCATTACAGAGACACAGTGAGGGCAAAGACCTCATAAGAGAAAGCGGCGGCAGGTGCTAGGAGGGGGATAAGTGCCGGGGAGCCATGCTGGGGCACCCCTTCAGCAGCCGGGAGCTGGCGGTGCCCAGGACCACGTCCCTCACTTACCATGATGGCGACCCCAGAAAACATGATGGCGGAAACCAGCTGCCAGACCCTGCATGAGAGGGAAGACAGAGGACCTGGCATGAGCATGGGGGCAATCCCATCACTCACACTTCACAAAGCATTACTGGCTGTTTGCTCAGTCATCAGCCTTCATCCTTCCCATTCGCACAACCGAGGCAGCCAGAAGCCTCTCGCGGGAGGACTCAAGTCCCCACACCTCCCTAGCTCCAGCCTCAGCACGCAGACCGGCCTCGCTGGCGAGACAGAGCCGAAACCCCCCTCACCCAAGGGGAGGAGGGAAGTGACACTGCCAAGTGGACAGCACAGAGGGGGTTCCCCCCACAGGACTCACCACCCTGTCACACATGAGACCAGAAGCTCCTTCAGCCCCGTGGTTTCCAACACCTGCTGTGGGACAAGAGCTTGAGGGTCTCAGGCTGATGGGGGAAGAAAGCAGAGCTGGTCTGGTCCCACAGCAGGCAGCAATGCTGGCACAGCAGTAGAGCTGGTCTCAACAGCCAGAGCTGGCAGGGATGATGCGACCGAGGCCCCTCAGATGACCTAGCTCCAGGGTGGCCCAATATCTTACCTGAGCCCCAGTGGTTCCCGGACAGCAAACTTGATTTCATTTCCCAGTACCTGGCTAATCTGAAATTCAAACAAAAGACACAAGATGACTGAGCAGACCCTTCCCCAACCTTTAGGCAGTACTTGCCAGCCCAAAACCACACACCTAACCCCGTATGGGAGCTTATCTCTAAGAGGGCTGGAATGAGGGCGAGGACAAGGGATCCATCTGTGACCCTGTGGTCCGATCACTTGCTGAAGGCTGTCCTGATTTCCATCAGGAGCTGCAGCCTCTACTGCTCCCTTACTGGGATCAGCCACCTGCAGCGTGGGGCAGGGTCAACATTAACTCTTGTCTTCTCTTACCTATATAAGTAGGGAACTACCTCCTCCCACACACCACCTGCACATCACATCCCAATGGAGCACAGGCATCAACAGAGCCCTTGGGGTGTCACAGCATCCCTCTGGCTCTGGCATTCGCACTGCCCAGAGCAATACCCAGCCGTGACCACCTCAAGCCACACAGACAAGAAGGCTACACAGACCAGCAACATGGAAAGGTACTGGGGGAGCGCTTTTAGGTGCTGAGAGCTCTTGGAGAGCTCTGTGCTGCTCCCCACATGCAAGTAAGAGCTGGGCAGTGCCCTGCCAGCAAGTTTTCCAGGGCACGTCTGGGACAGGGCTCCTGTGGGACTCACACGTGTCCTCCAGCTCTGGTATTTCACTGAAACAGGTTTGTTTGCAATTCAAACCCCTTCCGAGAGGTACTGCTTAAATTGCTGCTCCAATGTCCAGGCCACTGGCTGGTGGGCATTGGTGGCATCATGGTCCTATGACACCAGCTCTAAGCTAGCTCACTGGTGTCTTGGCTATACAATTTCAGGAACGGATTAAAGCAGCTTGAGGGCAGAGCTCACCCCATTACCACAGAAAGCCATTCCTGTGCACTTAGCAGGTGGCATGGCCCATTGCTGCTCGAAGGCAGCACTGCTTGTCCCACCACAGCTTCCACCCTGCCCTTTACAGGAGCCCCATGGAGCTGGGAGACCTGTTTTTGCCGAAGAAGTTGCAGAGGTTAGATGCTAAAAAGAGAAGACAGAAGACACACCACCTCAGTTTCCCAGGGAGAAGGTCTCCTTCCCATCATTACTGCAGGCAGGCTTCCCTCTCCCCTGACCTTACCTTTGAGCGATGGACTTCACCATCATCGTCCTCCCCGCCAACACCCAGGATCTTGCGTGTCTTCAGCCTGCTCACCAGGTCAGTCTGGCTGTGCTTCTTCATCAGCGGTGGGGGCTGCTTTGCCGCCATGGTGGTGGCTCCCCACAACCAAGCCCTCACTGGCGAGGTGGCACAAAGCAGGCACAGGAAGTGGCTCCACTGTCACATGCAATGTCACAAGGTTCAAGAAAAAAAGAAAACCAATGACTGTCACAAAATCTTCCTGTTAGGCCAGCAGACAGCTCCTCATCATCCCAGGGCAAGGAGCCCTGATAGCGGGGCTGGCCCTGGCTACAGGTGGCTCATCTCAGGGTGATCCTGCCGTCATTGGCATCTGCCAAGGGGGGGAAGGGGAAAAAAAAAAAAAAATCAGAGCAGTGTGGCTTTAGCATGGGCATTTAGCTATAAATGCTTTTGACCTACAAACCATAATCTAGCCTATTTCAGCATGAAATACCCAACAGTACCTCTTTGCCATTTCCCAGATTAGGGCAATTACAGTCATTGAGTGATGCTTTGCCTTTTGCCTTTCTCCACGCCATACATCACACCCTTCAGCTGCCATTTCAGGCCAAATACCGCAAAAGTCTCAGGTATTTATTTGTGTTCCCCCACCAGAAGCTGCAGCCCCCAAGCTGTGCCAAACATACCTGCCCTTGAAAACAAGGAGCCAGAGACTTTCCTTAAGGATACGTTGTTTTCTGGGAAGTGGAAGCTGATAGCAAATAGAAACTACAGATACTATCTGGGATAAGAAAGAACAAGACAAAGATAACTGATAGAAGCTATAGTGGAAAAGATAACTTCTGCCTTGGCATGGTAGTATAAAGGTAGGAGTGTAAAGAGTCCCACGAAATCATCCTACATCACCCTGCAACCATAAAACCCTGCAAACCCTCAGTTAGGAAAGCCTTTTCCTCCAATTTGTCTTCGTTTCATCTTGGTTCAGCTGAACACAAACATGTTTTTTCAATTTGCCACTTCGCCCTCCCAGATAGCCACCAACAAACCCCTGCTGGCACTAGGCACAGCTAACCTGGCCCAAGCAAGCGCAGGCACCAGCAGTCCATTGCCCCAGCTGAGCCCTCCCACGGCTGCCCCAGGAGGAGACGACTCACAGTCACATCTAAAGACTTCACGAGTCTTCAGGGAGTAATGAAATGAGGTGCCGGTTATTTTGGCATGGTGCATGCAAGTGCTGTCCCACTGCTTTGTGAGGGATTTCCCTCTTGCAGGAAAACCCTTCCCTGTGGTTGTCCAGGCACGAGTGGACAGTCATGCCTGTGAGTGCCCAACATAACCCTTTCTGTAAGGCAAAGCTCAGAGGTCTTGCTGGGGCAGCGCAAAGGCTGAGTCCTGTGCTAAAGGGTTTAATAAGACCCTTTCGGCAGACCACAGGCAAAATTCTTTTCAGGGAGCCAGTTCAGCTACTCACAGCTTTGCAGGTGCTTCTTTTGGACTGCAGTGGGGTTGTTTCGGTTGTGTTTTTTTGCTCTTATTCCACTGACTAAGCCCAGAGGCAGCACAGACCCAGATAGATCTGCCAGGTCTAGAAATATTTGCAAACTGGGACAACAGAAAACAACCACTCAGGGAGGAAGGTGGAAGCTGTATACTCATGCCTACACTCAAGCACATGGCAAGCAGCTCAAAAGGTGGCTGCTAGTAGAGAAGTTTGGAAGATTTACCATGTCTGGAGTTTGCTGATCCAAATTGTCACAGTAATTTGTGTGTACTCCAGTCTAAATAATCTGCACACAAAATCCACCTCAAAGCCAGAGTGATGTGTCAAAATAAAAGCTTGACCTCTTTTTAATTCATTACAGTTTCTTCAGTGCTTTCTGCTCCTGGCAGATCCAGACTCACAAGGTTGGATGCTGAGTGGTTTCCCATCAGAACAGCACTGCTGCTAAAACCAGAGAAGACCTGTTGCTGTGGTATTTTTAGCCCTATCTTAGCCCAAGCTATCCAGCCCAATTCTGAAGCAACACCCCTCCGCTGAATGCTCCTCTCTCTCATGGTGAGCCTCAGGACCACTCTGAGGCCATCCCACATCCCTCATCTGGCCCAACACAGCTCCTGGGACACAGGGAGGACAGTCCCAAGCAAAGGGCTGGTGCTTGGTGCCCCAGGTATGCCGCGCCATCAGGAGGACCCTCACACCCCTGTAAAGGCACTGGGTACCTATTCAGCAGCTCCCCCTCCCCTGCATGCTTTCGTGGGGAGCAAAGCAAAGTCCACAAAGACTTGTCAGCTGAGGCAAAAGTGTGGCAGAGGGTTTGAGCAACAGCATTCTACTGGTCCTGTGCCACCAAAGCCCTCTCCAGGGTTGAGAGGCCTGAGGCTTGCTGGCCTTGACAGGACTTGCAGTACTGATCCTGCTGGCCACACCAGCCTGGCACCTCTGGATGCTTCTTGGTTTCTTGCCAGGGAAAGCCTGCTGCCCATGCCTCCTGCTCTATCCTCACAGTCTGAAGAGGCAGAGGAAGGGAAGATGGGATGGGGGAAAAAAAGACACCCCCACCTCCCCCCCCCCAACATCTTCATATCTAGAGTATCTCTCCTGAGGGCAAGAAGCAAAGGAAGGTAATGGGGGGTTGAGGGAAGGACGCTGTGACTCACCAATGAAGACAGCAATGAACGGCTCTGATTAGAGTTAGTTTTGCAACTCTGACCACAGGCCAAAAGATCAAAATTTGCCTTCATCACTCAACTTGCCAGTTGCTTTCAGGGCAGGAGTTAGTGGAAAATTATTCACATCACCGTTAGCACTGCTATCCCATTAAATATTTCCACTAATTTGTGGTAAACCACTGGCCAAGAGACAGGACAACACAGGCCAGATACAAATGCTAATGAAACAATCAGAAAGGCCATTCTGGTACATAAAACCATACTGCTACCATGCTACACACAGCTACGGCATGGCCCTGCAGCCAGTCCTATGTCTCACAACCCACATCTTCCAGAGAAAGAGCCAACCTAATGAATACTGAATATTAATGAATGAGCTAATGAATGCATTAGCACTAATTCAACTGCATTCAGATAGAAGATGAGGATTTAGAAATGTTATACTTACATTAATGTATCCTGACACAATGACAATTTAGAGGATGTTTTTTATTAGCCTGTGCATTTTCAAAGGGAAACCTCCACCTCCTCCTCCTGCAATTCTTTCCTCCTTAATCCTTTTTCTAAGCATCTCAGGGGCTGCGCAGATCAGTCGCCATAAACAGGCAATTCCCACTCCCTGCCACAGCTCTCAGTGATGGGCAGTGCCTATGTGCAGTTGAAAGAGGGGTTTTTTTCCTCCAAAATCCCTTTTCTTCACAGACTCCTTTCAGTATGTGTTCCTCGCTCAGCTGTTCAGCATACTGCACTCAATTTTGATAGCTACTGCTTAGTGGTGCAAAGAAACCTCACTGGTGCCATGCTAATGATAGCTCAATCTCCCCACCTCCACAGCTCTTCCCCCAGCATCTCCGTTTCCCTCCCAGCGTCTGGAGAGCAGAGGAGCTCTGCAGCGCAGGAGAGAGGAGACTCAACCGTACACGCAATGCTGCTGCTGCAGCAGCCAGAGCTGCGCACCCATCAGGGGAGGCACACGGTACTGCGAGGGGGAACCAGACCTCATTCCTGCAAGCACCT
This sequence comes from Falco peregrinus, assembly GCF_023634155.1. Taxonomy (NCBI): domain Eukaryota; kingdom Metazoa; phylum Chordata; class Aves; order Falconiformes; family Falconidae; genus Falco; species Falco peregrinus. The sequence goes on from NC_073721.1 coordinate 85,530,587, forward strand.
GAAGTTGGCTGCCTACAGCTTCGGCAAGCCACTGCCAAGCAGCTGATGGGTGGTATCCTGCCCACCTGCAAGGACACTGCTCCCCAGGGGCCCTAGGGACAGGGCTGACGCCTACTGCTAAGCGGGATGTTGTTTCAGTGGCACTACCATCCATGGTGCAGCCTTTTACCTGACAAAACAGTGCTGCTCGAATTAAAGGAGTGGTACTACAGTACCTCTCACTCCAAGAGTTTGATGGCACTTCCAATTTGCAAACAGAGGAAAAGAAAATGAACTGGTTTCAAGGCAGGATAAGGAGTGAAAGGTTTCTATGTCTAAGCTGGCCACACGTTTGTTCAGCTCTTACCATGTGCAGGCCAGGGAGAGGACCCTTGCTATCCTGTTATAGATTTCCTAAGTCAATATGCCTGGGACAACATCTTGAGCCCACCTTGATTTGTTATGCCTGAATTAACCAAGAAGGTGCAGCAGATGTATGCCCTTTGTAACAGCCTAACAAGGCACCTGCCATGCCTAAGCATCTTTCATGGACAACAGGTTGAGAACCACTAGTAAGTATGAAGCAGCAGCACTATCCCTTTACAATATTAGAGTTCCCCAGGAGCATCCTGGCAAAGCTCAGGGGAGTTCTCCAGTGCTGCAGCAACACAAAGGTGTCCATACATGAAAAGAGCACCCAGAGCAGCAGCTGCACCATACTCTGCTCTCACACCCAGACTGCTGCCCACAGCATTTATTTCTCTTGTGTGGGCCCAGAAGCCATAATGCAACTGTCCATCCAGCTCTTCTGCTGTTTCTCCAGACTCTGGTGGTCCTGCCTCTTTTCTGGTAAGGACAGTGCCAGGTCCATAGCAACTGCTTTAGATGACCCCATACCTACAGTATGAGACAGTGAGAAAGACTGAGCTCAAACACACAGGCAGGGCTACAAGAGGCAGTGGATGCACAGGTCAGCACAGTCATACAAGAGCAAGATCAGCCAGAAAGGGAAAGGTAACCCTCCACATATAATTTTCAAGCAGACAGCCATGTCTTCCCTCTTCTTGTCCACAAGGCTCATTAACAAACTATCTCAGTGTCTCACAGCCTCACCTTACTGTAGCCCTGCACCTTCAGGACAGATGATATCCCCACTTTGAAAGTACAAGTAGATTAAGGACAGGACAGGATCCACAGACGTACTAAGTACCTTGGCACTTACAAACATTAGGCTGTTGCCCAGTCAAGTAGGATTTAAGACTCCCCCCTGCCCCCGAAGGCTCAGTCCGCTCACTTTTACATGCATAAATTTTCTTGGTAACCAACCTCAGATACTTCAAGACTCTGAAATCCCAAGGGATGGGGCAAATCCCCTGTGTCTATCTGAACACCACACCTGAGAGCCACCAAGCATCTTTGTGTGTCTTATCCAAACAGTCTGATAAAAGTTTCCCTAGGAAGCCCACGGTGGAGGAGATCCCAAGCCAGAACTCCCCATGTAACTACCAAGGCACAGCTACATTCATGCTGTATTTCAACAACTGCACATCCCAAACCCACAGTGATTGAATCAGTTCCCTGCCTAGATTTCTATCAAGAGCAGATATTTAGATGATTAGGACCCTCTCTGCCACCAGCCAGCCGTGACAGTCCATCACTATCCCCATCTCACAGTGGATGTCTTCCATGTCAGCTGCAGCACACAGCTTTGCACACTCTGGGCTAGCAACGCATTTAAAACCAATAATGGAATAATTTGCATTTTTTTCTGGGAAGAATATAGGGCTACCCATGCCTTGCACAAGGAGTGTTAAGTTCTCTACCCTAAAGAAGAGAAACTCTCCCAAAGCAGTTTCTGCAGGTCAGAAATCCTCAGACACCTGCAGGGAATGAAACTTGATCAAGCCAAAAATAACCTGATGCTCAGGCAGTAAAAAGAATTAGCACTCAGCCACCACAGCAGCATAATGCAACTGCTGCTCCCACTCAGTCCAGCACAGTCTGTACACCTAAGCAACAGGGATACTTCAAATTTCTCACCTGTAACAAGCCAGGTACATAGGACTCCCTTCCCACATAAATACCAGCCCTTTCAGCACAAAAGGCTCTTTGCAACACCAGCAGGACACATCTCTTGCCAGAGGTTCATCCCCAACTCTGCCCCAGCCCTGATGCTTCCTTAAGCAGCTCTAACAGGCACAGGGACACTGCATCCCCCCTAGGGAAAATGTACAAACCTAAACAGTAGGTCTCCTGCTCCTACACATGATGAAAACACAAAGCAAAATCTTTAGGTCAAAGGGTATCTTCGATGAGTGCCTCCAAGATCCTCTTACAGACAAAACCCAAACGACCCGTGATGCACAAAAAGTCACCTCGGGCACGTCCAAAGTTCACCCTGCGGGTTAGATGTGCCCCACGGCCACACGCGCTCCAACAGTGTTTGTGGGTGGTGCAGTGCTGCCCACGGCCACAGAACCTGTACCTACAGCAATCACCAAAGCAATCGATAGAGCCAGCATCGCCACTCAGCAGGGGACAATGAGCCTCTGCAGCCTGCCAGGGAGGTAAGAGTTAATTTGTGCTGCTTAGTCTGTTACCACAGCAGGCAGAAAAGGACATCCAAAGCTTGCACAGCCTCTCCTAAGCATCCTGAACTCTCCCCTCTGCCTGTGTTAGGGCTGCATCCCTGGGCATGCTCAGCCCCTGCACCCTCCTGCCCACTGCTCTCCTGCAGCCCTGGCTCTCCAGCTTCTGCTTGAAAGCTCCCCAAGGCCATAAAAATCACCCTGCCCCAAGAAGCACTGGTATTGGGGGCCAAGCTATAGCATCTGGGAGGTATGGCCCAGCTCAAGGATTTTATTGCCCAGAGGTTTCAAATTTCCTTCTTCAGAGACCACAGTCAAGTTTCTTTCCATGTCACAGGATGAGTTACATTGCAATCAAAACTCACAAAATGCTTGTTTTCCCCAGAATAAGATAAAAAAACCCTGTTGCTCTACTAGTTTCTCAACGGGGAGCTGTGATTAAACACAGCAACCACATTGCTGCCAGCCTGCTAACCATCACCTGCAACAACGCACCAACCCCTCCATGGTGAGCCAGGGCACCCAGGCTTCACCTCAGGGGAGCAATGCTTGTTTGCCCCTTGCAGCAGCTCGTAGGGCAGCTTGTGACACACTGAACATGCTCAGTTCCCAACATGGGGGACAAACAGACTTCATGTTCTGTCCATCATACACATGCACGCTCATCCCCCAGTACAAGCTTGGCCACACTACCCTGTTTTCTCCAGCAGCCCATCCTTTGCTGCCAAGGAGTGTTTTGGCTGCAGATAAATCTGCTGCTTCAGTGGCTCCCATCTGTATTATTTACATAAGAGTCCATCCCCTTCATCATCATCCTCCCTGCTGCCGAGGCTCTCAGCCTGGCTGGCCACTGCAATCCATCACCTCAGAGCTGCCCTTGCTCTCCCTGATACCTCCAGCAACTGCATCCCAGCTCCACTCTGCAGCCACCACCCAGCCCCTCATAGTCACCATGGATGGCCGCCACCAAGCGGTTCAGTTTCCCACGGAGCTGGGAGGATGAAGAGAGAGGGAAATAAGATGTATTGGGATTGGGTGCTGTTTTTCTTTAAGGGCATTAAAAAAGAACTCCTCTTTGATTTCCCAGCTGTCTTAGACAGGTGTTTGTGGGAGAGAGTCCCAGAAGCTTAGCGGTCCATCTGTCCTGCAGATTATTTCAACAGAGATGCATTAAAAGGAAAAATAAAACCCATATGCACACACACACAAAACCACCAAAAAACAAGTAAATCAACCCTTGCTACTGGAAAAGAGCAGCCTTAAAAAGCCAGGAGAGCCCTTCAACCAAACAACGTAATACAGGTCAGTTTTACAGAAAATCTGATGCAACTCTGTATTTCATCTCTGCCTTACACCTGAGACACGGCACAGGCTCAAAGCAACTCTATGGAAAGTAGCCGTGGGACCAAACACAGGGTGCTTACCCATGACACCGCTGAATACTGGAGCATCACAGTAAAACAGGGCTTCTTGGCACTTCTTCCCTAGACCATCTCAAACCTCCCCAGATTTTCTTTCCACTCTGCCCCCAAGCACCTGACACTTTCCTTTCACAAACCCTCCAGGAAGCCGATGACCTTTGTGGCCAGCAATCCTCCACCTCTGTCCCTTTCCAGAACTCAAAAGAAAATTGTAAGAAATTACAGTCTGGAAGGTTCAGCCCCCTCAGCCACACGCAAGCACACCCCTCTGTACACTGTCACTGAGATGGTGATTTCAAAGCCATTCTTGACAGATTCCCTTGCAAAAGAAGATGAACTACACGTCCAGCAACATTATTTCTCTATATGCAGTCCAGAAACTTATCCAGCATAACACAACTACTGCTATTTATAAACTACGATGTCTACAACCATGAAACAGAAGATGAAGTGGGCTGTGCACCCCAAAACCAGGTTCCCAACCTGTTTCATGCAGGGATTTGCAGCCCCAGCCTGAGAACAGCTGCTCAGGACACCCTGACACCATCAGAAGGTTTTCTTCCATTTTTGTAGAAAACAAAGAGTTCCTCTTCTCCCACAGCCTGTCATGATACCACCAGATGTGCAGTCTACGCACACACAAAGCGGGGGGTGGGGGGTGGGTGGGGTGGGGAAGGGCAGACGAATAAATTTGCATTAAGCAGGGAGATTGCCTTTTGGTCTAGCCAGGATATTTCCTGAGTCCCAGGCACGTAGGCACTCACAGGATTCACACCTCTCATTGTGCAAGCAGTAAAGTTTGCTTCTACGACACAGAAATCCTGTAAATCAGGCCTGATATGAAATGGCCCAAGTGACCATCAGTCAACAGCTGACTTGTCACCAACCCTATGTTATAGGCTATTTCCCATATCCAATGGTTATATCTCCATCCTGTAAAAGCATATTATTTATAGAAATATATATAATTAATAATACAAAGTATATTAATAGATCAAGTATATACTATATATATATATATATATATTTAAAAGATAGTTTGATTTGTGTGGAGTTGCTTAGGGTCCTGCTCCACAGTGATGATCTCTTTACACTGGTTAGTAAAGACAAACCAGGCTGTCAGACCAGAGAGTTTTGGCATTCACCTATATTTCAGTCTCAGGGGAGAGAGGAGCCACAGGGAGCAGCCTGTCCCATACTCTCTGCTGGGAGATGTCAGGAAGAGCCTTGGTTCCTGCTTCTAGGTTAACCATTTACTGCCCTAGAAACCAGTACTACCTTTCACAGAATCATAGGATTGTTTGGGTCTTTGGGTCAGAAGGGACCTTAAAGATTATCTAGTTCCAACACCACCCCACCCCCCGCCCCTCCACCACGGGCAGGGACACCTTCCACTAGACCAGGTTGCTCAAAGCCCCATCCAGCCTGGCCTGGAACACCGCCAGGGATGGGGCATCCACAGCTTCTCTGGGCAGCCTGTTCCAGTACCTCAGCACCCTCACAGTCAGGAATTTCCTCCTTATATCTAATCTAAATCTACCCTTTTTCAGCTTAAAGCCATTCCCCCTTGTCCTATTGCTACATGCCCTTGTAAAACATCCTTCTCCAGCTTTCTTGTCGACCCCTTTAGATACTGGAAAGCTGCTGTAAGGTCTCCCTGAGGGCCCTTCTCTTCTCCAGGCTGAAGAATCCCAACTCTCTCAGCCTGTCTTCACAGGAGAGGGGATCCAGCCCTCTGGCTAACTTCACAGCCCTCCTCTGGACCCACTCCAACAGGTCTGTGTCCTCCTCATACTGGGGGCTCCAGAGATTAATTACAGCTCTCCCATCTCTCATCCCTGCACTACCAGCCTACAGACCACTCGGACCCATCACTGCCACTTGGGAACACATCCTCACATCCTCCCAAAAGATTTTGCCAATATTAAGCCCTGCTCATTTGCATGCAGTTACAGCTCCAGGTTTATCACTCCCTTATGGCTCCTAAGACTTGAAATAAGCACAGACATGCAGACAGGCTCTGGAAGTTGCTTAGCAAAAACACGATGGAGAAGGCCTCCCAACAACACACATACTACAACTACTTGGTAGCTTATCCCCAAGTGGCAAAAATCTCTGACACCTTAGTGGTTTCTATAGCAACAGGTTAATGCTATGAATGTTAGATGCAAAATTCCCCGTGCTGGGCAAACAGAAGCTAGGAGGACAGATTTAGAAGAGGGAAACTTCTAAATAGCTGCTGACAGGGCTAGCACAGGCTCTGCTAATTCACAAGGGGGCGGCGAAACAATGTAAAAGAAATTCCTAGCAACCAGCTAGTGGGGCAACTTGTGGTCCATGGAGACATGTCTAGGGAGCACCAGCCCCCAGCATCCCCCAGAACAAGGAGGAGCCACAAATATCTCTCTCTCCTGAAACCCAGCTGTTTTCAGGAACAGAATTACAGTCCAGCATACAGGGTAGGAAGCCTGAAATTAGAGTATAGGTTTGGTAGTGCTGCTGCCCCTCCATGCAACCAAGAAAGAGTCATTTAACCTCTCAGACCTCAGTTTTCCCAGTTGTCTTTGAAAATTAAACCTACTGCCCAAGTTCCCTTGGCTCATGCTCAGCAGGTATAACATTTCAGAGGTCACTGCCCAGGCACCACACCCCACCAGTGCCAGCTGCCTGCTTGTGATACAGCATGCTGCTGAGGAAGGCTACGGACTCCTGTGCAGCACTCTGTTCATTACACATGAAGTGTCAGCGGCAGAAATGCCCTTCCGAGACTGAGTAACAACCAGCTTAGCATGACATCAATTTTTTCCTGTCTTCATTCCTTGCTGGCAGGAGAAAGCACTGTGGAAACCTTGGGGTAAACCTCACATCAATACTGCTTTCACATACACCAGAAGCTCTCAGAAGATCCTCCTGGTCAGATTAAACCCATGTGTAAAACCAAAGCAGCCACAGATCAGTGCGGTGCTGTGCAGGGCAGGAAGGCAGAGGGGAGCCCACTGCACTACCACAAAGTGATCACTCTTGCCAGTGTGGTTGTCAAGTCAAACAGTCCTGAAGAACCCACAGGCTTTCCCCACAAATGCCACCCTCGCTCCCCTGGGAGCTCACACCAACCTGACTTTGCTTTTATTTGCTGCTGAGTCGGGGGAAAACACTCTGCATGCACGCGTGTGTGTGCACACATTTGTTTATGCATGAGCTGTCAACCCCTGAATTATGCACAGATCAACAAGGCTCTTTGAATTCCCCCACTGTGAAGTGCGTGACATTTAATCTCAGCTTTCCTTTTGGATTTCATAATGTGCATTATCAGCAATGGGTATTCAGCACACAAGTACCCTTTAGAAAGCTTTCATCAGAAAAGGGAAATAATAAAAAGACGACTGAAAAAGACAATGCCTCTGATGTGCCAGAGGTTCTCCAGCTTCCGCAAGAGACCAGTGTATGTGTACTGTGAGGATCATACACAGTCTGTCCCCAGCCCAGATAAAAGCATTTCACAGGTGGAGAGAGTGGGGTTTGGAAGCATCAAATATAACATGATCCTGTCGCTCTCCTCACTCCCTCTTTTTGGCTCTGTGGGAAATAGGCAGGCTGAGCCATCCCCCAGAGGTGTCTATTTTGGGACAGGATGCATCATCTGCAATGGCTTACCTCTTTCCACAGACCACAGGAGGAACCTACGAGATGAGTGAGACTAGGTTTTTGATTGCTTTTATATGGACAGACAAGATATTCTTGATCCTTGCAGTCAGTTTTTCACTACCCAATCCTAGGCAAACACCACATCACTTTTGTCCATGTCACAGGATGGAGTCACACTTTGGGATTTTAAAAAAACTAGACAACAACCTGCAAGGAAAGGGGTTCCCTTCTCTTCTGCTGGGCACGGAGAAGCTACGTCCTAAGTAGCTCTTATCAGTCACAGCTAAAGAGAATGCACATCAGCCTAAGGAACTAAAGCAAGATTTCTCTTTTTATAGTAGAGGGGAGACAAAGGGGTGGATGCCAGCGTGCGACATCAATAGCCTTGGTGACAGGGGATATCTGAGTAAAACCAAGAGGTCCCACAGTCGAGGAGCTCTTTTCCCATCTCACCTGGCACATGTGAGAGAAGTCTTAGGAAAGAAAGGATAATGGTAGTACTGACTACTCCTTCTCTCTACCTTCGTTTGCCTCCTCTACTCAGGAACAAGGAGGCAATGGGGACATCCAGGAAGCCAAATGCTAGTGGCACCAGCACTGACAAATCAGGATTTCAAGTAACCACGGAAAACGCAGTTGCCAGATGTCCCATCTCTACTATCAAGGGTTGTTTAAGCATCTTCTTTTGTTTCTACAATTTTAAGTCTCAGATATTTGGATACAACAAGCTTCAGTAACATCAGCATCACTTAACAGCAGCATGTGTGTACACACACACACACAGTGCTTCGCTGCTGTGTGTGTACATACACACACATCTCTATCAGCAAGGACACATAACAGCCTCCTGCTTAGAAGAGCTCATGACATAGAAGCGTCAGGTTTTAGTCAACACTTTCCCCATTACTTTACCTGTAATGTCATTCCCATGCAGCAGTGACTCCGGTGGAGGTTGCAGCCTGATCTTTTCTCCCCCATGTTCTTTGCAAGTGCCAAAGACAGGCACTTGGTTTGGATGGTGATGTGGTGCAGGGAATAAATTGGCTGTAGGAGATAAGCTCAACTGCTTTATCATTCCACCATCCATCAACCCTCAATGCATCCTACTTGTCCAGATATTTAAACAGTGGACATTTGACACAGTTCATGGAAGGGACTTGTTGAACTCATGATGTACAGTATCTGGGTTTTTGCCAACAGACAAGGCAAGAACACATTCATACACCCCGATGAGCAAATGGTTGCACTGGGCAGGGCAATGGGGGACAAGGGTGGGAAGATGCACTATAGGTGCCTGCCTATAGCAGGTGCAGAAGCACACCAGATCTGTGGCCAGCACTTACAGAGTCTCCATCAGCAATGCTGGCACTGAAGACTGCTAAATTTTACTCTCACTTACCAATGAAAACAACCTCAGACGGTCTAAATTCTTCAACCCTGTTTGGTGTAGCCTTTGACTCCTGGCAGACTTTCCACTTTCTGTGAAGCAATCTTTGGGCGCTCTATTGCTATTAATCAGCTTCTACAGTAACTTTTCTATGTAGGCCACAGAGAAAACTTTGGTGAAAAGCCAGTACCACCCAGCTCCTCTGGACTCAGTATTATACTTCTTGAGTTTCCCTCTCCCCTCGGCAAGGATGCAGCTTGCATTTCTACCTCCTTGGAATACACTGAGCATTCACAATGAATGACATACCAGGCAGCTAAAATCAAATGTCCAACAGAAGGATTCAGAAGGACTTCAACCTATGGATCTTCAAGACACCTTGTTTCCTAAGAGAATAGCCTGCTTCCTGGAACTCCTTTACTGCTGCCAATATGACCACCCATTTCCACAACATCCTCCTTCCTTAGGGCTCCATAGAGCATGGCAGAGTGCCTGCACTCAGGCTGTGCCCATGCCATTGCCCATGTATCCCTCACAGCTTTGCAGCAACACGGTACAGGGGACCAGCAAGGCTACTGCCTAGAGGGGTGTATGCCCTGCACAGCCAGGCAGGGTGAGACAGCCAGGAAAACTGAATTAAAGGCACCTTCTTGGCTGTAAGGAAGATGAATTAGGAAGAACAGCATGCACAGGCTGACCTTGGGAAACTGCCTGCTCTTTGTCACAGTCATTTGCATCTACAGCAGGCCAAGCTGTGAGCCCAAAAAGAGACTGCAGTGCCCAGCAAGGGCTGGAGTGATTTTAGGGCTGAGCAGTGGGATCCCTGAAATAACCTTTGTCAGCTGGAAAAGTCTTTCCGTGACCACAAACAACTGGATACCTGAGGTTTGCGTTTCACTCATAAGATGGCACTACTACAAAAGAGCACTTCTGCTGCCATCATGGGTTACTGAATGAATGCGTGCTCAGACAAAAACACCAGCTGAGTCACCCACAGAGTTTCCTGGTTGTGGGTTTTCTCTGTAGGTCTCTGGTTTGGCTGCTGACATGGCCTCAAACTGTTTACTTTCTCAACCCAGGCAGGGTAAGGCTAAAAACAAGAGAGCTGCAAGCCTTTGTGTGCTGCTCTGCCTGCACCTGCATTCCTCCTGCCCCTCTGCCAACCGGCAGTTGAAGTGCTGCCTGATTTTAATAAGAAAAGGACTGGTTTCCCTCCTGAACTCAGTGGCAGGCAGCTGCAAAGGGGACTACACACTAATCTCCCTAGAAAACACAGAATCCCTCCAGACAAATAATTAGGTTGCCGCTGGCCAGTATTATCTGACACTCCTTTGTGCGCATCTCCCACTACATCAACTCATACTGCTAATATCACTCCCCAGGAGACTGGACTACTGAATCACTGTTGATTTGTTTCTAACTGCTTTTCTCCACATGCTCTCCTTGGAGCCTTTCACTTAAATTATCCCAATCCAATCCCTGACACACACTTCTAGGAAGCTCTGCAACAACAGAGCCAGATACCAGTCCCTATGCTCAGGCTTCTGATTTTGGCCCCATAGGTTCAAGAAGTGAGCATACAGTTTCTGACGACCATCAGCAGCAGAAGCCTCTCACCTTTAGCACTAAACCTAGTGACTACTGTTTTGATCATTTCTCTGTTTTGGCAGATCTCTCCTCCCTCCTCCCCACAGCCACAGTGGCGGTCAGGATAAATCTGGGCTAGAGCTTTCTTACAGACTGTGGCTTTGGACATCCTTTGGGTCTTTGACTTTCCCCTGCAAGATGAGCTGGGTAAGGGTCCAGCCAAGGTCTGGTATAAATGAGTCCGGGACAGTCTAGGCAAGGATTTCCCCATCAAAACTAATGCACAAATGTGCTCAGTAAGTTCCTGTTTTGCATACAGAGGGACAGAAAGAAGCATACAGATTTAGCTAACAGAACACATACACACACCAGGATGAAGGCGAGAAATGTACCTACACTGCGAAACCCAGAGCAAAAGTTTGCCGCCGGGGTTTTATCAGAGCCCTGGGAGGCAGGGCCATAGGGCTCGCAGGCACTTCTGCGTGGCGGGTCATCCGGCAAGATCCTGCGCATCTCCCAGGCTCATTTTCTCCATCTGTTATCCAGGGGCAGCCACACTACACCAGCACCACAGATGGGCACTGAAACACACTGAGATACATTAACCCTGGCAGATGACACAGAGCTTCACAAACAGAAGGAAACCCAAGACAGCCAGAGTAATTTATCATTTTCCTTCATGTTGAAGCATCAGAATGTCTTTGCTCATAGCTGGATTTGTCTTTGCAAACATCTTTTTAGCATCCTGAGCAAGAAATCTTCAAACATGCAGTGAACTTGTGCTAGCCTGCGATCTCCAGGACAGAACCAAACCTGTATCTTCCAAGGGAAGGCAGGAAGCAATGTGAATGGGGAACACCTTGTCACTTCTTAAGTGTTGGTTTTCCTGGTCTGGAGAAAGTCTCGATGCATTTGGGGGCCAGCAATGGGTCTTTTCCTCCCAGGACTTGTTTTCACGTTCCTACATCAAAAATACAAAACCCAGAATACCTCTTTCTATAAATAATGTCCCAATAGTGCCAAGGTCATCAAGCTGTACCCCCTGGCGCCAGGCCAGAAGCAGAACATAAACAATCTCCACATCCTTCTGGTGTACGTGTGCTTCTTTTGCCTGTGCCAGGGGAAGGCTTGAAACCAAAAACGTAGCACCAGGAAGACAGGCACCCCCACTTCACGGTGCCATTGGCCTCTTCTCATTTTTGCCAGCCCAGAAGAGCCTCCAGCTCCAGCCAGGTCAATGTGCAGCCTCCTGGCCAGCCCTGTGGCAAGGCAGCCCATCATGCCTGAAGCAGGGCTGTAACAGTACTTAACAGTTATTGTTTGAAATTTGGGTACTTATTGGATGAGGACCAAGCACACACGTAGCAAGGAACATTTCATGATCCAAACAGCTCAACGTGATGCTTGTAATCAGTATGTGGAACCATCCCGACGAGCCCCTACTATTAAACACTTTGACGTTCAGAGAGCTGCAGAACAAGCGAACACCAGCTGCAGACATACTCTGGGCATTTTGCACACTTCAGCACTCACTGCTCATTGAGAACAATAGAAAAACATTTCTCTCTGGATCAGGCCCCAGCCTCTAAGCTGCTCCAAATGGACAGAAAACCTCAGGGCAGAGCATCTCTGTGGTTTATTCTCCCACAGATCAATGGCCACCCCAAGCCCTGCCTTGATGTGGGTCTCTGGAGATGCTCTTGTGCTCACATCACTCCAAAATAAATCCTCACTACAGTCCCACAAACAGAAGAAATCAATTTCCCATGAGACTGTACAGCAGACATCACCTTTTCAGCCTCCTGGTTGGGACAAACCACCTACCCAGAGAACTCTCTTGACTTTGCTCTACACAGCAGACAGAGAACAAAAAAACACGGACGCATTCTAAAGCAACCAAGTCTCACTCTTTCCAGCTGCCATCAGCACCCAGCCCATCTCTACTAAGGGCGCTCCTGGCTCATGGTGTCCCTTGCAAATGGCTGTACACATATCAGGTGTATTTATGCAACGTAGCCAAGATATGGTTAGGGCTACTTGAGATGCCCAGGCACCTTCATGCTGACTCTTAGGATCTTGTTTATTTTTGGTTTTCACCAAAACCTTTCTAAGAAGTCCTCCCAGGGGGACTCCCTGCATGAAGCATAATTATTATTTATTTGTTTAAAAAACACTTTCCTCTTCCATAGGCCCTGAGCATCATTATTCAGCAGGCTCTGCTTTAGTGCAAACAGAGTTACTGAGCAAGTTATTTATGCCAAGTCCAGAACAGCCGGTGTTCTTGCATACTCTAGTTTCTCATGGCTCAGCTGTACTGGTGGTAGCCCTAATGTCAACAAGGCTTTCGCTGCTGCTGGCATTTGTAACTCCTCCTCTGCAGACAGAGGAGATTGATTAAATGGTACTTGTTTAATCACTTGCAGCTCGGGCTTTGCTGGCCCTGTCTCTCAGGCAGCTGCAAGAGAGACAGGGACATTGGTCAGGTAAGGGAAAGGCATGGTGGACTCCAACTCCAGGCAGTGCTGGGGCTGGGTAAGGAACAGTCACTGAGTAAGGTGCTGCTTCTTCCTCAGCCTAGTTTGCTCAGTCAGAGCTGTACTCACCTGGAAAGCCTAGACAAAGCAGTGCACCTGCTCAGCTGGGACAACTGACATCAGCGGACATCTAAGCATGCAGGGATGCGTGACTGCCTAGGCAGGGTATGCAGAGCCTGTTACAAGCTGCCGCACCTCTCCTTCTCTCTCTGTGATGGCAGGGGCTCTGTCCCATCCCCTGGCTCCCTCCTCCAACGCAGCACTCTCATCCCATGCCCAGCCTAACCACCTCCCTGTCCCCCATGGCCAAGCCCTCCCTGCAGCCAGAGCTCCTCAGCACACCTTCAGGGCTGCATCCCATGGGAATGCAGCCATGCCAGCCTCCCTTGTTCCAACCCCAGGCACTGCTTAGCCATGAAGCCTGACCTCCCGGCGCACGCAATGGTCAGGACACAGCCTCCCCTTTCAGACACCTGAGGCACACATTGAGGGACCGCGGTCCTCCTGCGGCTCTTCCCGACCAAGCAGAAAAGGATGGGCACTTTCAGGAAAGAAGCGACACGGGACCCCAGCCCTTGACTGGAGGAAGAGCCTGAAGAAAGCTCTCGCCATCCCAGCCCAGGGACCCGCCTGCACATCACCTCGCATGGCGACACGGCTACTGTGCCGTCCCGTGTCGTCCCCCGCCCCGCCCCCGCCTCCAGGTAACCTGCCACTCTCCCACCAGGATGCTCCACCACCTCCTCTTCCACCCATCCCTCCCGGACGGGACGGAGACGCTCCCACGGCAGCCGTGCGCAGCCAGCACAGGGGCTGCCCCCTCCCCTGCCGCCCCTGCCCGTCCGTCCGTCCGCCCGCCCCCCACCCGCGCTGACGCCGGGGAGCCCCCCCCGAGGGGACGCCCGGGGGGCCGGCGGCCGCAACGGGCTCCCGCGAAGCGCAGCCCGGCCCGGGTCCCGGCGGGGAAAGCGGCGGCGCGGCGGGAGGGACGCGCACGGTACTCACCGCCCTAGCGCACGTCCCGCCGGCGCCGGGGGCGGGTCCCGAGGGCTCGGCGAGGCTGCCCCATCGGCACAGCACGGCACGGCACGGCACGGCACGGCACGGCACGGCACGGCACGGCACGGCACGGCACGGCTCTCCGGGGGGGCGGCGGGGCCGGCCGGCCGGCGCCGCGCAGCCCTCAGCGGCCAGACTGAGCCCGGCCCCCGCGCCGCGCCGCCTTTACCGCGCCCGCCCGGGCCGGCCCACCGCGGGCGGGGCCCGCCGCCGCCACCGCCACCGCCACCGCCCGCCCGACGGGGCGGCCCCAGCCCCGGCTCCGCGGCAGCGCGCCGGCCGGGCGCCTCGGGGAGCGGCGGCCGCCCACCCGCCGGCCGGGGCGCTGCGGGGACCCTGCGCGGGGTCCCTGTGCGCCACGCGCGGGCGCCCCGCGGTTTATACGCAGCTGCCGCGTGGGCCGCGCGTGGCCGCGGCTCGGCGCGTGAGAACAAAGAGGGCGGCCGGGGCCCGGCTCCTGGCAGCGGCGGGGGGGCGGGGGCAGCCGCGGAGATGAAGCGGTGACGGGGAGCAACGGCCCTTTGGGGAGCTGCGGGGGGCTCCGGCGGCGGGGGCCGGGCGGCGGGGCGAAGCGGGGGGGCGGCGGCCAGGCTGCCCCACTCCCGCTCTGCAGCACGGCTGGGGCCGCGGCCGTGGGCGCTCTGGCGTGGGCGCGTCGTTTCGAGGGCTGTAGTCAAACTCCCTGTAAAAGGCAGAAAAGAATAAACGTGGGCGCGGGGGAACACGCGTATTTTTTGCAAGTGAGTTGGTGCAGGGGAAGGGCCTGGCCCCGCTGCTGCACAGAGAGCTGCCAGGACCAGCTCCCCCCAGTCTCTGCCAGAGCCTGCCAGGAGCGGGGCTCGCATCCCTCGGTCCCTCTGGAGGGATGCTCGGAGGGAAGAATGGGCGTACTGGCATCTTAATGTTGCCATTAGCTCAGACTCTCAGATGAGGCTGGAATGAAAGAGTGTGACAACGTGGTAGATGGCAAACATCAAGGGGCGATCAGGACGTGGAGGGGTGGCAGCGGAGCAGGGGGCTGCTCCATCCTGATGCCACTCCTTGGTTTTCCAAGTGAGGTTTCTGGTATGTTTGTTTGACCCAGCTCATTTCACTGACCCGGTTCGGAGGTTGGGGGCAAGGGACAGGGAGAGAGAAGCAAAGACAGGTGGGATGGGGTGGGAACCTTTGAACTCGCTTTAACCCCATGGACAAACCCTAATGGGGAACGGCATCCTGAAACTTCCAGTGGCATGAGGTCACTGGAAACACAAGGGTGTCCTTTCAGAAACTGAAGCCTCATCTACTGGGAATTGGGCTGAAATCTCTTATTTCACAAAGGCCAAGTAATGAATCTTTGGGAAACATTTCTTCAGAGGGAACATCTGACATTTCAATAGCTGGTTTTGCTGCATAACAAGGGGGAAAAAAAGCTGAAGATTTTATATTTTAACAAAAGAATCAAAATTCCAAAACAAATCCAGTCCTGACTTGGAGCTAGTGAAACATTTTGCTGTGATAAAGTTCAAAATTTTCAGTGTGATTGTGCCAGAATATGTAAAAGAGGTGAAATATTACATGTACTCCATCTGGGCTTTGTAGCATTGAAATATGATAATATAATACGAAAGCACACAGAGCAAAATGAGAAGGCAAAACTGAAACAATCATGTTTTACATTATTGAGATGAAATAACTATGATATTGTCAAACAAGGGAAGTCAAAATATGTCATGCTGGCTTTCTTGAAGATAAATTTGCATTCAAGGAGATGTCTTGAAATGGTTTCAAAGAAGTAATGAGCAGACAGTTTGCCGAGGATAGCTCAGGCTGCTGCATCGGGGTAAGGTGTTTCAGAAGTACTTAATGTCATTTTTCAAAAGTGATTCAAACATTTGTGTCATCCCATGTCACAAGGAGCTCCAGGGTTATCTCTGGCACATATAAACGTGCTTTTGAAAATATTATCCTTGGACAAGATTTTAATTCATAAACGAGAGCCAGAGGCCTTCTGCAGCAACTGCTTTATTTGAGACTGCCCAGATCTCCCACCTACCCACCTTTTCCTCATTCAGAGGCCTGGGAAGAGCCTTTGTCCTCCCTCCCAGGTATTTCAACAACAGGACAGCTGCCACAAATGGTGCTCTCAGCCCTGCCCCTCTCTCTGATGCTGTATCATCAGGGCGGATCGTCACTGCATTAGTCCTGGTCTGTGCAACTGCGGTTTGATAAGTAACCTCGGGCTTTCATGTGCATTCCTCCCTGGCTCCCCAAGCAGCAGGCGGATGGCTGGATGCAGGCAGCATCCCTCCTGTGACTCCTTGCAGGCAGGCATGGGGTGTGACACAGCTCGCAGGAGCAACTTGTGAGAAGACATACAAAAGGCAGCGGCTGGTTTGCAAGAGGCTCTCACCTGTGCAGCGTGGCAACCTTACACAGGTTCAATCTTCATTTTCCTTCACAGCAGCTTTAGTATGTGTGCAATCAAATGACAGCGTAGTACTGCAAGCCCGAGGAAATTACAGTCACCAGCTCACTGTCCCCCAGGAGCTTAGGCTAAGCAGTTGGTGGAGAAGGAAGGATGAAAATTGAACTCTGAGCTGTGGGCCTGGGGGAAAGACCAGGACAGAGATGTTGCAAACAAGGGCAGGGAGTTGGGAAGCAAGGAGAGGGTTGCATTCACCACTGGTACCTATATGAGCTGGCTGGAGGCTGGTGCTTGGATGAGAGGGAAAAGGGAAAGGAAAAATGTGGGAACTCTCTCTAAGGAATGTCCCACACTTGCGGGAGAGTCCATGGAGAGAGGCAGTGGCTTGCAGAGAGCAGGATGTGGGCTCTGAGGTCCCTGGGCAGTGGCAGGGAAAGGAGAGGGTGGCCCAGGCTGCCTCCCAAGCTGTGCTCATGAATATCTGATGGAGGAGCATCTGCAAAGGAGAAGGGTCTCCAGCTCCTCCCTCATCAGGGAGAAAGCCTTTTGTATAGTGTGTAGAGCCTCAGACCAAAGGCACAGCAGAGCCCTGTTTGTGCAGTCCTGGGCTGGCGAAACACCAGCCTGCCTCCTGCATCTTCAAATAGGACAGCCCGATAAACATGATGCCTCTGAAATGTGCTAAGGCAAATACATCGGTAGGATTTGTTATGTGCAGTGTTGAACACATTAAAATACATGCTGAGAGGAAGCAGCATGCAAACCTAGAGCACAGGTACCCAGTTCTGTTAGACTGTATGCAGAGCAAGCCCCTGGGATGCTGACAGGGAGGATTTGGCTCTTGCCCCAGTCTTGCTGTCTTCATTTCTCTCCAAGGCTGGTTGGAAACATGGAGGGGGCAAGTAAAGCCCATGGGTGGCTCTGCCTCCTGCTCTGCCCTGGTGGGCTGACCACTTGTGTCATCTTCTCATTGAGAGCCATGTCTGGTAATACCCATGAGGGGTATGAGTGGGTGCACCCTGCCTGTGAGAAACCCGGGGCAATGTCTGGAGAGGCGATAAAGAGAGAGCAGGGTGCTGTGAGGGGCCGGTGCTGGCAGCGAGATGTGCTGCTTCCTCAGATGCCCCCTCCCGCGCTCTGGGAGGTGAAGGTGGTCTCTGCCCGAGGGGCTGGAGGCTGCTGCCACCCTAAAGCAAGCTGTCTCCCTGTGTAGCACCCAGCGAGTGCAGAGCTGCTTTATTCAGTTATGTTAGCGATACACTGGGTGGAAGGACAAACTCGTTCTGTGTAAGGGGCTCGGGGAGGGCAGCGCGTCCTTCTCAGCCCAGGGAAGTGAGGCAGCTAGCTTGCATGCAGCAGGCAACTGCTTGCAACAGTGAAGTGGCAGAAATAATCAATACTCTGTAATGAGTCTGGTTTTTTATTAGCACCTCTCACAGCTCTGGTCATCTGTCCCCTTGTGTCCCCAGGGTGGGACCCCAGCCCTGCAGGTCCTGCGAGACAACATGTACCTTTTGGGCTAGGATGGTTTCTCATGGTGGGACATAATTCAGCCCCCAGGGTGGGGCTGGAAGGTAAAGACAATGATGGGGATGCCATCTTCACTGGGAACAAGACCCAAGCTGCTTTAACAGCAAGATAGCCTTTTTGTCTGGGAAGGGAAGCATGGAGATCCAGTACGGGGTCTGTCTCCCCAGGCTGCTCTCTTCTGAGGGTGCTGCATAAGCAGACGGACAGACGGTGCAGGAGAAAAAACTGTTGAGAAAATTCTGTTTTCTGATCTGTGAAAAACGGTGAGGCCTAGAAAGAAGAAAAAGTAGGTTCCAGATTGGCACAAACTTTCTGTTCTTTTTTCAAGGAAATCTCAAAAACTGCTGTTTCAGGTCAAGGCATTTTGATTCAGGGCATGCAAAGTGTTGCATTTGAACCTCTGTCTCTGAAATAACTTTGTGTGTACCAAATTAAGCAGAAAAATGAAGTGCCATTAGAATAAAAACTTTTTAAAAAATATCTTCAAATTTTACCTGAAGCAGCATAAGACATACTCAATGTTTTTGCTGAAATGGCAGTTTTTAGGGGGGGAACCCACAAAAACCACAAAAAATTAAAGTCAACAAACTATTCCCAGTATGTCATCTGAAGGAGTTGGAAGGAGTCTGTGTGCAGCCAGGTATCAATGAAAGGGGCTCCAGCACCTGCATGAGGCTCCTACAGGATCTTTGTTGTCTCAGCAGGATGGGCACAAACACCATCCCTGTAAAAGGAGGTCACATCAGGACAGAGCAGTAATTTTTTCCCTCTTTTTCTTGCCCCTCTGCAGCCTCCCACACCCTTCTGGATTTTCACCCTTGTCTTCAAAATTCTGCAATGTTTTTTTGCTGTTACCCTATAGCTGCTTTTCCCTCTTACTTACCCCATTGGTTCTGAGCCTCTCTGAGTATCTATAAGTGTCCTCTTTTCAGTCCTTCTGACTGAAGTATGCAATTGTCTTCTTGTCCCTGTAGCATGTTGAGATAGTGGCTGCCTTCAATTTTCACCCTTTAGATTGTCATTTTCTCACACTAGGAAATATTTCCTAGTGTTTCCTTTGAAAAAAGCTACAGAAAATGCACTGAGTGGTACATCTGCAAGGTGTAAGGTCAGAGGGGATGATTAGACTCTGTCATCCAAACTCCTCTATCTATGACAGCTTCTTGAATTTCATCTAGTTAGAGCTGTATTGAGTGTGACAACTTGTACTTCTCCTTCACTGCAGCATACTTCCCAAGAAGGTGGTCAGGACTAGCTTTTACTGTAAAGCTGCTTTGAGAGGTTACCTTCCTGAATGCTGATGGCCTCCCGTGAACCCACAGTGAAAAACCAAAGCAGTTTGACCCTGTGTCTCAACCTGGTGGCATGGGTGATCAAGTGCCTCTCCCATTCCAGAAACATGTTGTGATATTTAATCAGCCTCATGGAAAAAAATGTGTCTGATTTCTCATTGGAATTTTCTTGGTACCCATCTCTGGCCAGTAGTGTGCCCCGTACTGCTGGCTTAAAGGACACAGCATGTCTGGAAGCAAGGAGGGACAGGCTCTTCTCAGTGGTGCTGGGCTTGCAGTGATGGAGCAAATGTGTGGAACAGTTGTGTTAGATGAGGTATATTTTGAAGCTGTGGCACCACAGTGTTTTCTTCCTCCTGGGCATCTGTTTTTGGCACTGGGCAAGTTTCTTCCTTAGTTCCAGAAGTAGCAGCTTTGTGGCTTCTGTATCTAAAGGTCCTATGTTCAGTCTTCACAGGGGGCTTCTCTGGGAGCAAGTGTATAATATTATATCTCCTGCTGATAAATGAGACACCACAGGACTGCTTCCTGGATTAACACTTAGCCTTTCTCTCGAGTAAGTTACTTCCCAAGCCCTCCTTGGTGCTCAGCAAACACTGAGCAACCTGATTCCCCACAAGGAAAATGAACGAGCTGTATATAGGACACGAGAGAAGTGTAAATCTGAATGGAAAAGTATTTTCTGAGAGTCGACTGTCAAAGTGCGGCAATGTTAAGAGGCAGCCGGTATTATCCCAGCAGGGTCTGTTGCCTGCCGGCGTTCCCAGGTGCTGTGCTGTTGACAGCAGCATGGTGATTATACCTGGGATTAGATTTCCACACAACTGTCATAAATGGTCCATGATTATACCTTGCACTGTGCTCCTGCTTCCCTGCGCTGGCAGGCAGGGTGGGCAGCGGGCTGTGCTGGCAGGGGGCCATGGCTCCTGCCCTGTGGTTCCTGTGGCTCCAGGGCCCCGCACCTCTCCCACGGCTGGAAACTACAATGGCTTTAACCCTGGGATGGCAGCTGGTGCAAAACAGGAGAGAAGGCAGTGGCCATCCTCTTGCCCCAGCAGGAGAGAGGCAGCAGGGAGATATGCAAGTGACGCCCAGGGGGGCCACCACAGCCCCTCCGACAGGTTCAGCACCTGCTGTGGCATTTCCATAGGGAAAGCAAAACTGATGGAGAGCTGTCTGCAGGAAAAGAGCTGCCTGTGCTTTGATTTGCAGGTACAGGCAGAGACAGGTGGCACAGGCAGGCTGCCCGTCCTCTGGTACCCAAGAGGAGCACATCTTTACCCACCAGTGAGGAGTCTCCCAGACAAAACCATGGAGAGAGCACTGGGAAGGGGGAAAAGGGCTGTGGAGAGCAGTGCCACAAAGATGTCAGAGCTAATGGGGCAAGGTAGAATTTCCCATAAACCCAGGCACCATGCTGGGATCTGGTAATGCTCTTGCCCATCTGGAAGGCTGTGAATGACGCTGAGGGGCTACAACAATAGGCGCTATAGAAGCAAATGAATAACATAGTGAAACAGGAACAGAGCTCCCTCCCAGCCCAGTCCTCTTTGATTTGAGCTGGGAAATTAATTAATAAGCCTTGCTTGGAGCCCTCATTTCTAAGGGCAGCTGTGCTGGGTGCTCTGGGCACAGCCACCGAGTCCCTCCGCTGCAGAGCAGCTGTGCTGCCACCACGGCGAAACCAGGAGCAAGGGCCTTCCCTCTCTGCCCTGACCACCCAGCCACCTCCCAGCCTTGCTGCTGGGGATTCTGGAGCGGAAGGAAAGCTGAGGTGCCAGCTCAGTGGAGGCGTTCCCAAGCCGCAGTGGTAGGAAGGTGCTGCCAGGCTGCTGGTAGCCATGTGCCTGAGCTGCACCCCATGCCAGCCCCAGTGCTCCCCACACCTCTGCCCTGGGCAGCCCAGCTAGTGCCCCTGATGCTCAAATACTACCCCTCCCTTTTCTATGCTAACATAAGCCAATTTGGTTAATGATTACCAAGTGCTTTGGGAAGGACAGGTAGGTGAGCAATGCCAGATGTTGGGGTAGGCACCACAGTGGTTTTACATTGCCAAATACGAGGCTGTGTAAGTTTTTCCCTTCTAACACCTTGCTTCAGGTTGTTCATTACTTTTCTCACCTTATGGGCTGCGATTTCCTGAGCTTAATCTCCAACAGAAAGTGAGATGCTTCTCCTTTGTGTTAATCGATTTCCTCTGCTGAAGTTTTGAAAAAGGGGAGAAAGGAAAGACATGACTTCTGCCTTCTGAAAAGGATGCTGGCTGTCTTTTGTCGCAAAGCAGGGAGGCAAACTGCTGTTGGGGCCCCTCGAGAGCCAGGTTTTGGGGCTGGCACGTACCTCATACATGTGCTCCCCACAGCCTGACAACTGTTAAGCAGCAATTTACTTTTTAAGCTGCAAGGTAAAGACTTCAGAGCTTGTCAGTACAAGGCTGAGAATGAAAGACTGCAAGAAAACTGAACCAAATGCCACTGCAGACCACAGGTGTCTTAACAAGGTGTCTCTCATTTCCCCAGGGTTCTCTGCCTAAAACACATGCAGCATATGCCAGACCAGGTCCTGATAACCCACTCTGCATTGGGTAACCCCATTACAGCCACCCTGTAATACTGGATGGCCCCTTTCTGGATCAGCTGCTGTATATAATAGTTTTCATCCTTTTATTAAAGAGTAGGTGCATCCCCAGCATCCAAACTTAGTGTGTGTCTCATCACTGAATCGCCCTGGGGTGCTGGTGGCTGAGGAAGGGGCTTTGTGCCTCTCATTAGGGCTGACAAGGACAGAGGGAGAAATCTATGTGCACAGGAGGGGGATCTGCTCAAACCACAGCTCACCGGTCAGAGAAGCTGTGATCCCCAGGGTGGCCTTCCAGAGAGGAGGGAGGCAAACCACCGTGCTGGAGCCTTGCAGCAGGATTTCCCCCTGCGACCTTAAATGACTGCACACAGCATTTATAGTGCTGCCCGCTGTTCTCTGCATGCATGACGGGGTCTTTGTAATTAATTTATATGAAATGCACAGCCAACCGTACTTACACAGCATACTACGGATTAAATTTAACATCAAAGAGCAATAGTGAACGTTTCTTGGCATATATAGGCCACCTAGTTTAACATTTCAGCCACCTCTGTAGTTAACTGCTTTGGCCCCTGGATGAAGCCAGGCAGCTGCCAACAGCTGGAAGGATCCAGCTGGGCAGGAAGAGCATCCACTGCAGAGCTCTTTGCCTATGTCATGCTTTTAGAGCCATGGCCACTCAGGACAGCTGCCAGCAACGTTTAAAGCATGACAGTGAAGGTGAATATTCAAAGCAGGACCCTCCCCAGAGCTGAGGCTGGTGGTTTGCTGCAGGTGCAGCTTCCCTAGTCAACAGCCAGGCCCTTCTCAGAGGTGCTTGTTTCGCCGGCTGTGATCTCTGACACAGCAGCGCTGCTGCCCAGCAAAGCAGCTCCTGTGCTCTTGTTGGTGAGGCAAAGTGGAGCATCGCTGTCTGCTTCTAGTTGTTCCCAGTTTGCCTGTCAGTGCAGCCAAAGCGGGGCTTGAAGACCCTCACCCAGAGCATGCCCACCTTGTCTCCTCAGCTTGAAAGCCCAAATTCAGGACTTCCCACTGGTGGTGCTTTGGTTTTAGTGGGGTCCCCTTCCAGTGCTTCTTGCAGCCTCCAGTGCAGTTGCTACTCCATCACTGCTACTGCAGCAGCATCTCAGAGGAGCAGCCCCTGCCAGCAGTGGGTGTCCCCTCCTCAGCCACTGTGGTCAGCATGCACCCCCTGGGAGAAATGCAGCCCATGAGCGGAGCCACTCCTGGCCCACAGCCATTTGCTCTGGGCTGCCTAGCTCCCCTCTCTCAGGCCCTTGCTGCCACCACCTCCATGAGCAGTCACACTCCCAGATGAAACCAGGATGCACACATACACCAGTGACAGATTTCTTCCTCATGGTAATGGTTTATTTGACAGAAACACAGAAAAAAATCATAAACAGTGAACCAAACCCAGGGCTTCTTTAGCAACTGCACAGTGGGAAAGGGACCAGCTTTGCTCACTGGAAGACAAGATTTATATCAAAAAATAAATTACCCTTCTGTGTCCCTTGGTGGCTGGGGTGCACTGGAGCATGTCCCTGCAAGAAAAATGGTGCTTGTGAGGAACATGCTGTGACAGGCTGTCCAGCAGCTGCCCATGGTACCAGCAGGAGAGATGCTTTCAGGGAAAACAGGACAAGTTACCAGGAAATACCCTGACCCAACTTTCCTGCTTCTGCCCCTGCACCCCAACATGTCCTGCTGGGTCAGTGTGAGCTGGGCAGTGAGGAGCCGCAGGTGCCTGTGGGACCCTGTCCAGAAGGAGTCTCTGATGCTGGAGGAACCAAAAGAAGGGAAAAGCACTTTATAAGGAAACTGGGAGTTAGTGGGTGGCTGTTCAGGGTCAGCAGAGTCCATCCAAAGCTGGTCTCGTGCAGCACCAACCCGCACCTGACAGTGCAGGGTATGCGATGGGGCCACAGCGTGACAGTGTTCAACCAGCCCCTTGTGAGGGAGAGCTGTAACCTGTTGCCCGCAGCCAGATGTTGGGGTTTGCAGGGTCTCATGCCTCTGCTTTCCATCAGGTGGAGGTCAAGCAGTGCCGGCTGAGGCTTGCCAGCTCCTTTCCCTGCCAACTGGGAGTGTCTGACACTACTGCAGCTCATATTGTAGCTGTAGCATTTGCCTTGCAAATGGTGGGTAAATGGCATGAGCTTAGTCAGTGTAAACAAGGGAAAGTGGAAAAGAGAGACAAAATGTTTATGTGGGTTTGCCCTGGTGACAGAGCAGGGATAAAACCAAATTCCTTAATCCTTTGTTGATGGGGTTAGCATTGGATGAGAGGTTGGGTTGGTGCTCAGTCACTTGCTCATTGTTCAGTCACTTCTGCCTCTTTCACTGCCAGCATGGATGGATGCTTTTTTTCTGTCACCGAGAGGTTGCTGCTGGGCCACCATCTGCCCTGGCCATGGGGCATCCTGCCTGACCTGTTGGACATTGCTGCAATTAGCCAAGAGCACTTGGCAGCTCATGGCTGGATCCTGAGGACACCTTTCCCTTGGAGGGCAGGGCCCTGGTGGCCACCTAGCGAGACGAAATGTTCCACTGCCTGCCAGCTATATAAATATAATGCTTGGCACCTTTACATATATACTTTTAATGCCATGAATGCCTTTGCCAACTCTCATATTTTCCAGCATGCTGAGTTCTGTTCTCAGTATCTATTTTGCCAATCTACTAAACATGTTTTCAGTCCCACTAGGGTAAATAGAAAGCTTCCTGCATCTGGCCTCTTCGTGTCTCTGGGCACTCAGACAGCTGCCCTTGTGCTGGAAGTGGGGCCAGTTCCCAGTGCAGCTGTTCCCAGGGTCCAGCATCCTCTCAAGCAGACAGGAGAAACAGCAGCACTGCTCAGAACAACGGCTGAAGGGAAGTAGACCTCTTAAAACTGGGATTCAAAGTCAGGGCTAGGTTTGGGAAGAAGAAGCTTGGGAGGAAGAACCAAGAGGTAATGCTGGAATCATTGGGCAGGTTCTTCATTTTTAAGTGATGCAGACTTTGTCTTGTCCCTGCCCATCCCTGCAGCCCCAGCTGCAGGGCTATATAGACACCTCTGAAGCAGCAGTTGTAAACAGTAAGTGAAACCCTCCATTGTAGCTCTGGACAAAACCTAGGGTTTTCCTCTTTGGCAAGAGCCAGTCCAACACCTATGAACCACTTCCATTTTAACTTGGGCTGCAGTAGGATGCTGCACGTAGTGCTCCTGCCTCATACGTTTTAAGCCTAAATGATACAAGAAGTAAACAAGCAGCACAAATGGTGACAAGTTGCCTTCCTTTCTAATAATTGAAATCAAGCTTTAAATACAGATTCATAATAACAACAAAAGGCAAGCTTGAAATAAGGATTTAGACCTGGCCATGTTTCCCGTCACCCTCTTCCTGAAATCTCTATCTGTAGCCAGAAAGGGCCAGTTTAACCACTGGAGGAAGCTCACCACAAGAAGCCGTCTCTGGAGATGTCTGTCATTCATGATGAGCTCCTGCCCTCACTCCTAGCCTTGACATAGTGCAGACCTAGCCTGAGTTTTAAACGCTGTACCTCTATTCCCCACATAAAGAGACAGGAGAAGTTAAACCCTGTATCAGCTGGCAGCGGGACTGCAGAAAGCAGCTTTTCTTTTCAGATCTGTGGGTCATGCCCTAGGCCAGGCACAGCTTGGGCAAAACCATGGGGTGGTCACATCTGCAGGCATCCAGGCAGAGTGAGGCCCCGGCTTT
Organism: Falco peregrinus; assembly: GCF_023634155.1. Classification (NCBI taxonomy): domain Eukaryota; kingdom Metazoa; phylum Chordata; class Aves; order Falconiformes; family Falconidae; genus Falco; species Falco peregrinus. Next base: position 85,556,321 of record NC_073721.1, read on the forward strand.
GCACACTTGTCCGGTGTATCCTTGTGGTCAGAGATCCTTCAACTCTCCTCCAATGCTCACCTTGCTGGGAGACAAACTGACCTCTGCCCACACTTTCTAGTAAAATCACAATGATATTTTTCCAAAGAAGGGTGAAATATAATTTGTCTGGGGCACTGGGAGGTGAGTAGGGCCAGGTAATCAGGGAGACAAATGGCATAAAATAAAAAAAACACTGTCAGGGAGATAAGAGCCTGCTTTATGGGAAATATTGGGAACTGTTTTGAGGGAGTGCGATTAGCAGTGTAGAGCTCTACCTTTGTGGGAAAGACATATGGGAAAGAGTGAGACCTTCATCATTTCAACCCAAACTTGCTTACCACAAGTGTTAGTTCCAGCTTGTGTTTGGGAGTGGATCTGCAGAGGTTATGCACTCCCAAATTACATTGAAAGTAAGTAGAAGGCAATGATTACTTAGCAGCTTTCCTAGGGTCACATCTGACAAATCTCACTCATTTTATTAAGAAAAGTCTTTATGGGGAAATAAACCCCCCCACAGTGTTCACACTCGTTACTCCTAAAGTCCAAAGTTATTTGCCCCAGAAACTTCAGCACAGGTTAGTGGAAGCATGTTAGCTTGGTGTCCAGGGACCTAAGCCCCTGGCAAGGTTCACCCATATCTTTTTAACCCTTGTATTGTCTAAGGCAATTTTCTGAGAGTTTATTTACCTACTTTGATTTGTGCATTAGTGCAGAACTTTTTTTGCTTATACAAATCCATTTCCTCAAATGTGCTTTATTACAGTGAAGCAATCATCGCAGTTCAGCCTTGCACTTCCTTATTCAGCAGAAACAGCTCAAACAAACAACCTAAACATCTTCACTTAGCAAAACACCACATCTGCATCGTTCTTACTAAACAACAGAGATTTCCATTGCCTTTTTTTGGGTAACAGCATGTCAACATACATCCAACCTAGACCCACACTACAGTGGCACTGAGTCTGTAACGAGTTGCACACCGGGCTGTGGGCATGTGCCCTTCCTCCAGCATTATTGACACTGTACAGTCGGACGTACAGCCACGCACCTCCCTCACTGCGTGTAGGGGTGAGGGCTGCAGAGCATCACCCTCCCCATGGCAAGGCTGTCGCAGGTGTACTTCATGCCAGCAAGGTAGCGTTAAAAAAATCTCAAAAAAAGCCTCTGTCTGGAGGTATCAGCTATTTCCAGCCAATCCTGAGCAGGACAGGGTTAAGGATAACTGTACAAACTGTTCATCCACTTGATGAATTAACATGAAAGAGCAGAGATTTGAAGGCAGGAGCCCAGCAACTATACTAACATCGAGGCTGCTGCTCAGGGCAACTCCTGCAAGACGTTCCTGCTCTCACCAAAGGATGATTTGGGAAGAAGAGTCCAAGTGCATACAAACGTTAAGGAGGGACACATGTCACTCCCAGGACTCTAGATTCAATTTTGCAATTGTTTTCCCCTCCTCTTTTAGTGGGTTTTAATGTTACCTGCAAATGTGCTATTAGGTGGACTTGTACCAGCAAAATGAATCCTCTGATTGTAAAAGAACTTAATTTAATTGGCTAAAAAAAGCCTCTAGACACTCAAGAGAGCCTTTGCCTGGATTATACCAAACAGCAGTCACCATAGCATTTTAAGCTGTCTAAGGCAATGTGTACCTTAAGGTAAAAGATGAGTGTTTTGAACTGGCTTCATGAGCATTTAAGACTCACATTCTTATATCCAATGTGCGCAGCATAAACAGTGGATTCATATTTTACAGACATGAGCTTATTAAAGCTGACCTAAACCTCCTGGTGTAAGTAACTGCCAGGTTCCCCAAGGGGACAACCAGGAGAATGACAATGAATTAGTCAAAGCCTACCTGCTTTAATCCTATAAAAGGAGTTTAGTGAGATCCAAGCTCACACGTGTTGTTTTTCCATCGTGTGTTGCTTTTGGCAATGTGGTACCCCAGGCTTTCTCAACCCAGTGTGGCAGGCCCCCACTGCTGCCATGTTGTTTGTAGGGTTGTCCGCTAGACTAGGCCATCAAAACCAGCCTTTTGCTCAAACTAACCCAAGGATAAAGCACCTTTGTATGGGCTGGATTGCTCCAGCACCCCAGCAGTAGTTGGGCTCACAGCTTGGGGTCAGACCAAGCAAGGAGTTGGGCAGGGCTGCATCCCTGGGGCTAGGACAGAAAGGAGGGGAACAGGAACATGGCAAGGGAGTGAGCAGGGACTTCTCAGGGTGGTGAACAGCTAGATTTGATCCATTGCACCTGAAACTGTATCCTGAAGAAACCAGTGCTTGTGGCAAAACCCAGCAAATAGTGGTGTAGCTGGGCTTGGACATGCTCCAGGGGATTTGCTCTGGGAGAAAAGAAGAAAACGATTTTTTCCCCAAAAATAAGAGAGTGGGAGACAGAAAAAAACAATAAAAACCACCTTGAATTCCAATGGATCCTTGCCATTTAGAAGTAATGTAGGTTGCATCTGTTTTTTTTCCTGTAATACAAGAGAGAAACCAATTTAATTCCACTTGTAGTGAAGCATAAGATTAGATGGAACTAAATATGTGTGTAGGCTGTTTATTAGCAAATGGAACTGAGCAGTGAAGGAAAACAAACAAGCTTGTTTTAGGGAGACTTTGTCACTGTATCACTGGTCACAGGCTCCCCAAGGAAAAGCAGGCAAGCTTCTAATTGGACTTACGCAGCAATAAGCAGCTGGCGAAGATCCCTGCTTGAGAGTAGGAGAATTATGAAATTTGGCTTCATTGAAAAAACATGCCTAATGATGGCAACATCTAAGCGGTTTGCGAGCATTGGTCATTTTGGGAATTGGTTACCTGGTGGTCAGTGGGACAGCTAGCACAGCTGGGTGGGTGACTGGGTAGGGAGGGTTCAGGAAGCTGAGTTGGTCAGAATACTACCCCTGTAAAGTAAAAGAGGGACGGGTTTATTTCCAGCAGTTCGGCTGCTGGTGAGAGACTGCAAAAGCAACACTTATTTTTGCAGCGTTGGTACTTTGGCTGCTTGGGCTGCGCCATCACCTAAGCATGCAGCATGAGGGGACTGCACCACTGGGTGGAGGTGTGAAGGACGCAGGAAGGCAACCCCCAATTTTGCTCAGTTTAGGCTGTTGGGGAGGCATACCCCTGGGATGTTTTCAGGTGCTTAGCGGTTAGTTAAAGTGCTCTGACTGGGAGAATTACTGCTCTGTTCTTCTGCAGACCACCTCTCTGGTGACAGGGATGCCTCGTGAGACATCTCTGAGCAACAGTGCCTTGCTCTAGCAAAGTAGACTCACTTCATTTGTCTTACAAATTATATTCATACATCCCAATTTGATTTTGATTTTTTCCATCAAAATGTAGCTATGGCCTAAAGTTTGCATATGTGATGTTTTATAAGCCTTTTTCTTCCAGCAGACCCACTACCCATCCTGCCATCTCCATCTTGTTTAAGAATTTGATTATTCCTTCCTAGGTATACTACTTTGTACTTGTCTTTATTGAAGTTCCTCCTGTTATTTTCAGACGATTTCTTTAACTTATCAAGACCACTTTGAACTCTCTTCTTACTAAATGTGCCTGCAGTTCCTCACAGATTAATACCACCTGCAAATTTAATAAGTATGTTCTCATTCCATCATCTAAGCCATTAATGAAAACATTGAATAACATCTGCTACAGGAATGATCACTGCAAAATCTCAACTGATGAATCATTCCAACTTGACAATTAAATGTGAGCAGTTTTAAGCTACCCTTATACTCAGTCTATAGAAACTGCCTTTGGGCTTCGCTTCTCTAACTTGTTTATGAGTATGTCCTGTAATACCGGTGTCATAAACCTTACTGAAGTGAAGACACATGACAGTGACTGCTCCTGCCTTGTCCACAAACCCTATTACCTTGTCAGGAAGGAAATTGGATTGTGTTGATGTGATTTATGCTTGACATATTCCCACTAACTTCAACTTTTCTCAGCCTTATCATTTAGGTTCTTGCAAAAAATATTGGTTTATTATTTGTTTCAGGACTTTTTCCAAAAATAAAAGTTCAGCTCATGGCCCATAACTTTCTGACTCCCACCATTCCCTCCCTTTATTCAAATGAAAAGCTTTTTCTCTGTCTGGGGGCAGGGTTTGCAAAAGCTCTCCACCATGGCCGTTTTCTTCAAGAGAGTAGCCCTAAGTCAATGGCTCCTTTGGGCTTTTTGAAAAATCTCTTCATCTGCACAAAAGACTATGAAAACCAGGGAGGATGCTGTTCCTGCGCTGAATTTTTTTAATGCTACTCGTTTTCGTGATATGCAAAACAGGGGGACTGTTCCCCTCCGCTCTGAGTGCCAGGTAATGCCTACTGCTATAACAGGAACAGAGGTGCTCTGCTGCAAACGCAGAGCCCACTCATTCACCCACCGCTGCGCTACGAATGTGTGCCGCTCATCGGCAGGCTCACCAGCTGCGCTCAGGTTCAGCAGAAGCCCATTTGGCTGATTTTAGAATAACTTGCTTATTGGTTAGCTTCTTCTAAAGAGAGCTCGGATGCTGAGAATTAGTAATGGGTGACCCCATTTGCATCTTTCAGGAGGACAATGAGAGAGGAATTAACAGCACCATGATACCGCCAAGTATTATGATGCTAATTTTTCATATAAAGGGTCAGAGGGCTTCAGGCAGTTGTGAAAGGGAGTCTTTCTGTTATCCCTTGCCCTCCCACTCCCCACTGCATTTTAATTGGCAGTGGAAGCAGACTACACGTCAATGACAGGAACACTGGGAAGAAACCACATTCCCTTCACAGCCTCTCTCTGCCTTCCCTGCCTGTTCTGGGCATGAGATTTACAATGTGGCCACCAAAAGGTACTCTCATGCATTCATTTTGATGGTGCCAAATATGATTAGAGCTGATGTACCACGGTGATGCCCATGCTCTGTCTGGGTGCCCAGAAGCAGCTTCACAAGAGCAGAGCACTGAGTCTGGCCCCGCTCCTCCCCGAGGCGGCTGCCCACAGCGACCACCACCTTCTGGAGCAAACTTCAGTGCCATGCTAGTAACCCTACAATAAGAGTTTTACTTTTGGTGGTGGCTACTGATAACTGATAGCCTTCAAACACAGCCTGACATGACCGAGCTGATATGGCAGTGGGATAGAGTAACTGCATCACAAGAAATCTACCCATTAGGCATAACATATATCAGGCCTCTAAAATAAATGTAATAGGGGAAGACAGGAGCAGCAGGGAAGGAAGGGAAGGCAGATATGTACAGCAGAGGGGTCAGCCTGCCGTGTGCATGTGTCCATCCGATACCCTTTCATGCTATATGTGCCTTGAGGAAAACCAGTTCACGTGAGCTTCAGCAGGCACAATCAATGGCTTATGTGAACAATGGTCCAGACGCGGTGGCTGAAAGAAAGCCTTTATCAGTCAGCACTGTTAAGACACAGCAGCTGAGCAGCTCTGGGGTTAGACACTGAAAAAACCCTGACATATGGGGAGGCCAGCCTCTCCTTTTAACCCCTCCCCAGCCTGACAGATTGGGGCATGAAAGGGAGTCAGTGCTGCAGACTGAATTGCCAGAGCAGGCGGTGGCTGTGGACAGCCATGGGGAGGGATAATCCTCCAGGAATGAGGAGGAAAGTTTCCTTGTTCCCAGGTGCTGGTGACACAGCAGGTGGTATGGCAGGATGAAGGTGCCAGCGCAGGTTTACTGCTGAGCATCCCTGCCACTGTGTCCACCAGCATGGCCATGCTGCTGCCTGGGGAGTGTGGCTCAGGGCTTTTCCACCCAACAGGCAAAGAAAAGGAAGCAGTTCTCAAAGCTATGGAGCAAACAGGTAAGACCAGGTGACCAAAAACATGGGGATGAGCACTTCTCCAGATGGGCTGCTTTGGCTTGGCATAAAATGATTTGCAAGTGGACAGAAGAAGGAATCCTGCTTTTTCAAAAGCACTTTATAGCACAGTTCTCCCCACTTCCTCCACAGTCCTGGGAGGCAGTGAGGACAGCAGTGGGCATGGGGGTGTAGTACATGGGGGACATTCTATTTTGCATTCTAGGGCTTAGTACCTGCTCTTCACTGGGTAGCCAGTGTACCTCCCCCTCACTGATGGGTGCATGAAACTGGTCCTGTTTGGGAGGGCTGGATACAGGATAGGAAAGGGCTATGCAGGCAGTGAGGCTGGAAGGGAAGACTGGCTTCGGAGAGGCCGGGTGAGTGCAGGAAAAGGTCTGGCAAGATGCAAGACTGGGCATGGCTGGGAGATCAATCCAATGCTGAGAAGCAGGAGCTGGAGGAGACGCCATGGGCAGCAGAGGCCAGCAGTATGTGGGGAGGTGGAAATGGGGAGGGGGCAGGCATCGTATCATTTGGAATTAAACCTTTGGGTTACCTTTGAGTTATTCTATCCGGCTTCCAGCAATGCCTTTGAAAACCTTACCCGCTAGGGCCAGCATTGCTGAGCCCTGTTGGTGTGTGTACTGGAAGGGCTCACCCTTTCACCGTGCTTGCAATTACTGATGGTGAGAAATGGATTTTCTGCAGTCAACTAAAGCCTTATTAAGTTGATATGAATCCAATCCAATAAATGATTCCAAATTAAGTTGGGCAACAGCCTCTGTATGAAAAGTCCAGTTAATGAGCAACCGTTATATCCAGAGGGTGATGGGAGGGTGGAGGAGGGGGCTGAGCCATGCACAATGGTCTCTTAGTGTCATATTCTGCATAGAGGGGATTTTTATTTATTTTTCTCCTTTTTGATTCTGCGATGACACAAAGGAGGAGAAAATAACTCCTTTTCAACCCCCGAACTGGAAATGAATGTTGCAGCTGTGCAAGCAGCACCCGCCCTGATTTGCCTGAGAGAAAGGCCCCAGTGACACGAGGGGAGGCTCTCAGCAGCCAACAAATTATATTACAGGGGAAGAAAGATTCGAGTCTCTCTTGTTTGACTGAGTTCGTTTATTGAGCAGTATTAACCCTTCTGGCTCCTGCTTTGTTTGCTGGCTTGAAGATATCCCCCCATGGGCTCCCTGGATGAGCTGGCGGTGACCTCACCCGCTTCCTTGCATGGGTCGGAGGGGCACCTCTAACCTCCGAATAACCCCGGCATCTGCTGTGCTGCCTCGTTAGAGGACCGAGAGCTAACGCTGCATGGCCAGCTCCCGCGTGCCCTACATCAGTAATTAGCTTTTCAAGGGGAGGACTGGGACCAGCTGAAAGGGAAAGAAGATTTATTACCAGCAGTGGGGAGGGAAGTGGTTTCATTCCTTTGGTAACCGTGCTGCTTCCCATAGGATCTGCCTTTAACATCTTCCTTTTGATTTTCTTTTGCTAAGCATAAGCTGAACTATGGAGATAATGCATCTCCTGATGCTTTCAGCAACGTCTTTGCAATACAATGGGGTATGAGATGCGATGCTTAAGGATTCATTGGATGAATCAGTGGACCATGGTACTTCTTCAGAGAGAAGTGTAGGGAAGTGAGGTGAATGTTTCTGACAGTTAGATAGCAGCTCCTAGCTGGAGATACAGAGAGAAGTGGGATCCTGGGCTGGAGAACCTCCCAACCTCCCACACCCTAGAAAAAACAAGAACTGGACAAGAAAAGAGAAGGAGATAAAAACTGAACCAAACATAGGAACTACATAAGTGCTTACAATTGAAAATAAATTAAGATTTTCTGTGGTTTAAAAAAATGAATCCAGATATTGCGAAGTAAAATGCAGAGAGGCATGCATTATGGATGGAAATAACAGAATGAGTCAGGGTTAAAAATAGGTAAATATTGAGAGCATGCGATATTTAGCATTTACTAATTATGAGAGCAGGAAGGGATTCAGACCCAAGCAGCAATGAAAAAAGAGCATTTTAGGCAACAGCAACCCTCCCTCTGCCTCCCCAATTAAGCAGCTTTAGCTGCAGAATGGGACAGTCAATGACTAGGAAACATGCAAGGAAGAGGAAAGGAAAGTGACCAAATGAGATGAAGGATCAGGCGTATTTGGAATTGGACTTAATTGTTACTTGAATTAATAAAAAACATCCAATTTCTAGGTCAGACCCTAATGCTTTTGTTTTCCATTTTATTCTCCTTGGAGAGTAGTTACACAAGTCAGTGTAAGGGTAATGGTCTACAAGTCTGAAATAGGCATCCGCAGTCCTCCAGCGGCCGAGATGCTGCATCCTTCCCGCCTTCCCCCCAGCTTGCGTCTAATCTGCTTGCTGCCCAAGAGATTCTTCTGGACTACGAGTTGCTCAGAGCTCTTCCTATTTGTCTGTGCAGCCTCGGAGCTGCAAATGGAACAGAAAATTGTAAGAATTACTGGTTTGAGAGAGCAAACTTGTCCTCTGTGAGAGTTAACATGCCCTCTTGGATTTGGGGAATACAATTACATAGCTGTGTACAATGAGGAGGATTGATGCTCATATTGGAAATAGGGAAACCCACAATAACAGAACTGAATTCAAGAAAATTGCTCTGATTTTTCATTTATGAAAGGGAGAGCAGCGTTCCTCATCTGTCACTCACTGCAGGGACCCTGAGCCTTCTACACTATTATGTACTGTGTGTGAGGGATTGAAGAGCATTTCCATTATATTGAAGATCATTCTCCTTCTTTAAATAGAATTGCAAGAGAAATAAAATTCAGCTGCACCTTATCTTACAAGAAGTGAGTGGGACATGTTGAGATAGTGTCTACTGTGATTTATATGCTCCAATCATATCTGAGGAGGAGTATGAATAACACTTGCCATGAAGAAGAGACTGTGGCACATCTGCTTCTCTCTTCATTATTGATCCCATGGGCAGAGGGGTTTTGCCATTAGCCTCTTTAGCTTCATAGCCCCTGGCTCAGGCAGGGACAGTGCGAGGCAGGGTCATGATCACCCAAGGAGGGACCTCCATGGTCACTCCAGGTCACTCGTCCATCTGGGTCCAGGGGAAATCTCTCCGTGCATCACAAGCCCCAAAACACCCTGAGACAGAGTAAGACCTTCATTGCACGGGACCAGCCTCCTTTGTTTGTGTGTGACATAACAGAGTATGTTATTGCTAGGAAACATATAGAGGACCCCCAAAAAGGTGTCTTTGATCACCAGTGGGCCATTATAACACACCAGAGGAAATTGCTTGCTCCTTCTTATTACCACCAGTTTAAGCAGTTTGTTAAACAGTTAATTAAAGAAAACCAATGTCTGCTTGTGGTATACACCTTCTAAGAACATGGAAAAAATAGCTCAGATGAAAATCTGAGTTTGCTCCTGACTCTCATGGTTAGAGATCACAGCTGCACTGGCTCCCATTACAAGCCCACAGTGTGCAGCACCTTACACCAATCGCCCAGCATGCTGCCAAACCTTACTCATGACTCCAAAATAATGCTAATGTCACAAGAAGGTGCACTGAGTACTCTAGAAACACCACAAGTACATGTAGAGCACCAGTGACTCTTGTTTTCACTTGTCCAACCCTTTATGCCAATGCTTTCCCCACAAAACTGAAGTGCGGGGAATTAGGTGTTCAGGCATGGATCCTGTTAGTTACTCGCCATCCCCCTGCACAGCAGGACACATTTTCTTTTAAGACCTCTGGATTATTCTGATCATGACAGGATCTTGGAGGAGCACTGGGGAAGGTCAGACCTTTTTTAGGCTCCGTGTCATGAGAATCATCGTGGAGGGATGCAGTTCTCCAGCACAAAAAGATGAGATGGATTATCTGACAGGAATAATATGGGAGTGTTCTTGGACTGACAGAATAATCCCAATTTTTAATTAATTTAGTTACAGGCTATCAAATATTTACACCTGAGTCCAGGCCGTGGTGCCAGGCCAGGTGTCATCTGTCCTTGCTGCATCCACCAAGGTGATTACAGAGCAATTCCCTAAGCTGCCTAGTCCTGCTTGTGGTAGTAAGCCCCCAGTGGTCCAGAACACCTTGATAGGTGCAACCCTTCAAGGCCGATTTGTGTTTCTAAACTATCTGTTTAAAAGATGAAAACCTTGCAAATCACATGGTGCAGTTCCCTCTCCAAGATGGCATGAAGGCATCATTCTCTTTGCATGTCATGTCATTGCCCTTTTTTAATAAGCAAAGTACACAGCAAAGTACCTGTGGTCCCAATCCCATGTTTGTGGCATCACAGCTGGAGACCTTGGGATGGCTGTGTTTTCACAAAACAGAGAAGTGTAAGAGCAAGGTGGAGGGTAAGCGATCGGAGGAGCTGAATGCTGTAGAAACGTGGGTCCTGTTTTGAGATAAGTGCTGCCGTAAGCAAAAGCAACACACTGTGAGCTGTGCTGGGGTGGCATGTTTTCCACTAATCCCTGTACTGCTCTGACTTATGGTTTTTGGGGTCATCCAGGAATCCCTGATGGAGACAACAAACAAAAAGGCTCAAAGGAGAAAAAAAAGGTTAGGCAAGACTCTGTGTTACCCCACATGTGTTCTCGGCTTCCCAGACTCTATATCATCCTAGCTCAGCTCTCACGCAACGTGTGAGAGGCTTGTCTGCAGGCATCCAGAGAATATAGTGTTTGAAGGAAAATGAAATGTAAGTAACAGTGCCTTTGAATGGGCTGGTTAGGATTCAAAAGCCGAGGTCAACGTTTTTCTGGAATTTGGCTCCATTTCCAAGACTGTTAGTGAGCTGTCCTGCACAGTTTCTGCCTGGGCTGTTAGGAAAGTGTTCAGAGTGAAGGAGATGATGTGTTATTGTTTCCACAGAGATACAATCTGGGCCGCCTGGCTCAGCCACTCGGAGGCTCCTTCACAGCCGGTATTAAACATGCAGTGACCATCTCAGGCCAAGCACACAGCTCCACGATCCAGCCCCGATGCTGCTGCTGCAGACCCTGCTGGGTTTACAACCCTGGGGATGCAGCTCCTCTGTATCTGAGGAGAGTGAACGCTGGGACCCTTCTCATGGCTGCTACCGCTCTGTTAACCAGGCAATGCCAATCTGAAACCCATGTTTCTGTTAGGGGAAGGAATAGAGGAAACACAGGGAGGTACTTGGAAAAGGCAGAGGATACAGACCCAGAACATTTGGGTTCCCATACCACCTTAACCAAAAATTTGCAATGCGACAGGTTGGCATTTGTATAATTTGTAGGCAGGAGGTTCAAATTTGAGTGCCTTTGCTGCTTTCCACCTTGACAAAAGGCCTTCACCAGCACCATCCCCCAAGCTGACCATCTCTTTCTGTGCTGGCATTTCACTGCCATCACAGCGTGATGTGCTTTCAGGGCTGTAGAAAGGGGTCCTTTGCCCATCTTCCCCCCTGAGCTGAGGGATGCGCTGTGCAGCTGGCTTGTTTGACTCAATTTGATAGCTCAGCTCCCATCCTCACCATGATATCATGTTGTTGCTATGCCTTTATGTTTGTGTTTGTTTTCCTTGAGCTACTGCCTTCAGTGTCTGTTTCTGTTGGCTACACCAACCTGCTCTGTTGGCTGCCAGATCCCACTTCAATCCCCACACAAACTCGAGGAAACAGCTCTGTGCAGCTGCTATCCATGTGGATTCACCTGCAACCCCTTGGAGACACAGCCACATGTGGCAGTGAATGCAGCCACCCAGCCCCTGCCCAGGCATTACACCCACCGTGTACATTGGGAAACCCTGCTCCCAGTCCCTTCATCCATCAACACCTACCTGAGAGCTTACAACAAACCAGCCAGAGCCACAGCCCAAGACAGATGATTCAGGCTCTTGCAGACATCTAAAGTGTAAAATCGGGATGATCTTATATCATACGTGAAGCAGTGAGCAAGAGCATTTGTGGAGGGAGAGATATTACCTGTCATGAGCATCACTCCTACGGCACGGAAAAATCAAGAAACCTTTTCAGGGAGTCTTATACTTTGAACTGAGATCCAAAAGGCATGATCCTATGTATTTATTTCTATTATTAATGAAGATATCAGGGAATGCCAATTAATTTTAGTGGGTTGGAAGTTTTCGGGGGGGAGGGGGAGGTAAAGACTGGGAAATTATTATAACCCACCCTCTCTGGTGTCATTCAATGTGCTGAATCGCATTATGTCTGAGTAGTTCCACATGAGCACCGCTGAGTCAAACCCAAGATTATATTTTGTCTTGAACAAGCCTGTCTCATTTTCTAATTTTGTGACATGAGCTACACTGGTGCATAAGTGGGGAGCAAATATGATGAGTTTATAAACAAAGTAGGGAATATGAGTCAGATCCAGCATCCAAGTCATTGGAAACAAGCCACGTACTCTCAGGATTGTGATTGTGGATATCAGCAAGTTTTGCTGGGCCCTGTGCTGGGGATGTGGCTAGTAAAGAAGACCTGGGATCCTGCCTGTTGGTGAAAAGAGCAGAAGTCTCAGGCCAATGTGGTCACTAGAAGGCAGCTTTGCCTTGCAGCAGTTTGTGCTTACTGTATGGAAAGAAGGACAAGAAATCTGTCACCTTTTCAAAGTCTAACACTGGCTTTTTTTTCCCTCCTCCCACAAAATGCCCTTTGTGGAACATGCAGTCACAAGCCTCACTAATTGGCTTCATCTTGAGGATAAAGATTTCCTTTCTGAAATTGGTCGGCAAATACACTCCTGGATTTGCCAAATTTGGACAAGCAACACTTCTCTTTTCTCAAGTTATTGGGGATGTAAGTTCTCCTACTTAGCCTTGAGGTTTAATAGCTTTTAGAGGCTCTTTCTTCTGAAGAAGAATTTATGTATGTTATAGGGCATTTTAATTAAGAGGATATAATAACCCGTAAGACCCAAAGCTGGATCCTACTCTTGTCTTCAGGCCAGCTAATGACTGACCACCCCCCTTAGTCATGCCCACAGGAAGGGATCCCAGTGTCTGGAAACCAACAGACCAAGGGGCCCTGAATTTGCAGTGGTGAAAGCATCTTTGGCAAATTAGTCTTACTTCTTTCCTACTGAAAACTGCTGTCAAAAATGTTGAATATTGTTGCTACGTGGCTGGTTCTTCTCCTTGACAATTTCTTGTCCTTTTTTTTTTTTTTTTTAGCAATCTTTGTGTTTTTTGCAGGGAAGAATCCTCTCTTGGCCACTTTTATTATTGCAAGAACTACTGAGTAACATTTTTTTATGTAGAGAACTGACCAGGGCAGGTTAATTGGTGCTGTTTGCCTGCATATAAAATGTTTGCCAGCATATAAAATGTTTGCCGTGCCTTCACCCTTTTGAATGAATACAGCTAGAGGTGCGTAGGTTTTTCGTTAACAATGTGCATGAATCCAAATTAGACAAAGTTGATTTCAGGCTTTTCCTCTTGTTCAGACATCGGTGTCCTGTAATTTGTTCATGAATATTATTTCAGACATCTCTGTAATAAATGTGATGAGTTTCTATTAATTTGTTTGTTCTTCATGATGTAAAGCCGAAGTCTGCTAGCAGATGTAGACCGCCTAGCTGAGTGGGTCAGAAGCATAAGCCTGATGATTGTGCAGGGAAACAGCATATTTATAGTGTTGTAGATGAGTAACTAGAATATCCAAAATGCAGTGTGGCTATTAATTGTGACCCCTGAGGTACAGGAGCATTTTGACCCCTCTTTGCCTTGAGGAATGTGATAGAAGGTAAAAAGGCATTTCGATGAAGCGCCAGCCCATGCATAAACAAAGAGCTGCCTCTGGTTTCCTGGGTTCAGGACAGCAAATCTCATTCAGTGCCAGGAGTGGAGAAAGCAAAGTTGAATATTGCCTATCATTTCATTGCCTTTGTGCTTTGTGGCTTGAATCTCACAAAGCCCGTTTCAAGGAGCCCATTGGGATCTCTTGCCCATTGAGACATTGACAACCTTTATTGCAGAAGAGTCTAAGCAGACATTGAGCCCATCAGCTGCTTCCCCTGGCTCAGTGTATAGTCCTTTCATACTGTTCTTTTATTAGGTTGTAGCTGTTCCTATGTCTCCAGTGAACAGTGCTTCTTTGGTATGAAACTGCTATCAGCAGTGACAGTTATGATTACTGTCCTCACTTCTTTTGATTGTTTGTATTACTCCACTATTTATTCACCTGTCATGCCTTACAGAGTATTCACCTCTGTTTTGGATCAAGTCTGCTTGTCATCAGTCCCTCTCCACAATTTTCACAATCTGTCTTAAACCAGACTTGAAATGTGTAATGCAAATTGAAATAGTTCTTTGAAATCACTTTTGTTGTGATTGATCTTATTTCACAGAATAAATTCAAAGGAAAATAAAATCCCCAAAACCCAGAGCTAACACAATTCCTATGGTAGTTTGAATTCAATAGCTAAGGAATTAGAATAACTAACACAGATGACCCTGACAAAAATCATATTTCCTTTGTCTAGCTTAGCCCTACAATGCAAAGAATTAAAAATGGATGGTCTTGAGTTCAGTGCAGGAAGTTCTAGCTAGAAAGACCAGCAGGTCCTCCATATATGTTGTAGACCCCATGCTGCTGTGTTACAACAGCAGTATGGAGACCGTATCAGAGCTGCTCAAGGATGAAGATGATGAACAACAGAGTGGGATTGTTGCAGACAAGGATGCTCCATGATCCTGCTTGTCTGTTTGTGTCTCCTCACAAAACCATGCAAAAAATGAGATAAGAAGGGCTAAGAGGAGCAAACAGAAAACCACCTAGGCAGCCAGGAATGAAGGGGAATATAAAAAGAGGGAGCTAGACTTGCAAAATCTGAATTGTGCGTGGTGGAGTGATTGCATGGGGTGAGGAGAGAGACTTGATGAGAGATTATAAACACTTCAGAACAGCAGCAGTGAAGGAGGGAATTAGTCACACCCACAGAAGACAGTAAAACAAAAAGAAAGAGCTGATGCTAAGGAAGGATTGGTTTTGCAGCTCTCTGCCACCAGACATGGACTCCCCAGGAGCAGGACAGCATGATGGAGTCCTTGTCACCAGCCTGTCAGATAAGCAAAGTGCAAACTGCTGGCATAGCCCAGTGATGCTCCCGGCAGCTCTCCTCGCTCTAGTGGCCCTGGCAACGTGTGTGGCTCAGTTACTGACTGGGAGCCATCGGAGGCACAGGGATAATCTTGCTGTAATTGCATTCTGAATCGCAGGGAAAGCTGCTTGCCTCCCAATAAACCTGTGTGCAGCTGAGGGTAAACAGAGATAAAGGAGATTATCTGCCTCCAATTTAGGCAATACAGAGTTAACGGACTTCTTGTATATACTCAGCAGGTAGGTTTATCCACTTTTTATTTATAACTACACCATTTAAAACAGTGCAGTGGTGCTCCTCAGGATGTGCCTTGGCACTCTGCCCAGAAAAGACCAATCCATCCATCATTTACCTGCAGCACTACATGGGGATTTTGCCTTGGCCTGACTAGGTGTATCAGCCATAAATAAATCCAGCAGTAGCCTGAGAAATTCTTCTTGGCTTTTTCCCTTTGTCAAATGAATATGCCACAACATTCACATTGCAAATAAACTCCAGAATCCCAAGATTGTACCAGTACCATCTTCTGCACCAGAGAGCAGCCTCATTTGTAAATCAGTTTGGCAATGCTATTAAAACTCTTTCTTTGCAGCCAGAGACGTTTCCTAGAAAAGCATGGCAGCATCTGTAACTGCCCATTTGTTTGTACCCTGCTAACAAGCTGTACTCGCCAGCACTTTGTGATACTTAGCGTGGATGGAGCTCAGATGCAATAAAACCAGAGCACAGAGCAGCAGTTGACACTTGCCATGATAAACAGAGGGAAGGAGAGAGGTGAAGCCCCTGAGCCACACTGGCTCCTCCGGTGGAGAACTCGCTGAGTTGTGAAGCAAGGGGATGACTGTTAGTCGTGGCATGGCTAATATCCCTGTGCCTGCCAGCACAAAACAGTGGTAATGTGCTTCAGTAATGTCTCAGCATCTTCTGCAAATAAGTGTCAATACATGAGGTAAAGGACTCTCAATCCCCCCCCAGCATGGTTTTATTAACATTTACTGCATACATGCAAAAGGTGCAATTGAATTGATCTGAGAAAAATGGATGATGTTGCTGCATGGTGTTTATGATTGGAATTAGTCAGTTACTTACCTGTAGGCCACAAATGTTTTAGTGTTTCAAACATGATTATTAGTGCTTTGGGTTTGATTTTGTTTGGAAGAGAGAAAAGTCGCGCTCTGTTTTCCAATGAGCACCAAAATCACTAATTGTTTTTGAAAAAGGATCCCCACTCCCTACAACTTTGACATTTTAAAAATGTATACCAAAATCTATATGTCAAATGTTGCCTGGATCTGTATGCACTGAACAGGGTACCTTTGCCACCGGAAAATGTGGAAACGTTTCCATTTGATGGACTGGGGAGCAGCTCAGCCTCATAGCTCTTTGCAGGAGAGCAAAGACAGGCCTGCAAGCGAGACCGTGACTCTACCTTTTCAGTGTGTCCATTAATGGCAATGCAGAGATGCTCTTGGTAGTAACAAAACATTTTGAAACATCAAAGCAAAGGCTTTTATTACATATTAAAGTCCCTAGTGTTCTGAAGTGGTGGTTTGGATACATTGCTGCATCAGACACATCCCGTTACCACACAAGCATGCAGGTAAGGAAAAGAATTTTTCATGCATTTCCTTGCTCTTTCCTCAACATTTCTAAGTGGTAAGTGGCAAATATGTGTTCAAGCTCTATTTAATGCGACTCATCTTTGATTCACCTTGCTTCATTCAAAGATCCGCCCCCTCCCCGCCTGCAAAGCTCTAGGTGTGAGAGAGGTAACAAGCCATCTACTGACCTGCTACTAAAAGGTGTATTAATTTCCACTAGGCAATCCTGTGCATACTCCTGATTGTATGTGGTTTTTCTCCTTTGAATTAGAGTCTGGCCTGAAGCCATATGACAATAAGCAATGGAAAATGTTCCAAGAATAGATAGCTTACTGTTTCCCCTTTGTCAAACATTGCCACATGGGGAACAGAGAAGTTGAAAGTAGCAGCAAATTATGCAAAATGTTTGAACAAGAATTACAAGATGTGCCCAGATAATGACATATTTTTTGTTTGCAGTCTTATTCAACTATGGAGCGTTAAAATGAGCCTTCTGTGGTGCTTTCCATCTTAGGACAGGGGCTCTCTCAGCATGCTGATCAGCCCAGCCCTGCAGTGCACCACCACACGCGACATGATCATCCTCACCTTCATCTAACCATCTCAGCTCTGGCTGAGGCATCATGAAAGAGGCTGAAAACTATTTTGGTCAGACCAAAGACAATGTGCAACTTGTTTGCTCATTATTATTATTATTGTTATTGGTAGTAGTAGTAGTAGTAGTAGTAGTAGTAGTAGTAGTAGTAGTAGTAGTGGTAGTGGTACTAGTAATGTGTTAGAGATCTGACAGCTGGATCTGATGTTACCTAGTCTTAAACATTTGCACAAAGCACAGATTTCTTTCCTATACTGATATGAATTAATTTTTAATCCCTGAGGGATTTTGGAATTGGCTCTACCCACATTAAAAAATAGGACCATTCCTGGGACAGGTGCCATTACAATTAAGTAGATGAGTCTTCAGAGGGATAGGGGAAGAGTATCCAGTCCTACTGATAGGGAATGGGACAAGGAGACTTTCATATACATTTATGGCCAATAATGAAAGTGAGCCTACGGGTCCTAATCCCATGCTGTTGCTTTAAATGTAGAATTGGCCTGATCCTTCCTATAAATGTACAGTACAAAATGGAATTTGTGCAAAAATTGTCACACGTGCTCAGGGTTCATTTCTCATGCCGAACAATTCACGTCCCAATGATTCAGCTAACAATACTGCCCCTCTGCTGCTCTACAGTGCACCAGGTGTCAACACACTAGAGTTGAGTGCACTAACATGCCAAAAAAAGAGACTCTCTCCCGCCATCTTGCAAGGCCACCTGTACTGGGAATGCAGTGAGCTTGCAGACTGTCCCAGGATGGGATAGGTGCGTTTTGGGCTGCCCCTTGTCTTCAGGAGCTGTTTCACCCCAAGGGAGCAGTTGTACCCCCTTCCGCCTTGTGCAGCACATTTTGATGGCTATTCTGAGCAGAGACCACTCTCCTGACCTCTGTAAAGACAGAGTGTGCTGGTCTTCGTTAGTAACAGTGATTTCATTGATCATTATCTTTTCTCTTAACAACTTGTGAGGCTGCTGGCCTTTCCCTCACTGTGCACCGCACCTGTCAGGGCCAGGCTCTGAACTACAAGCTCTCTCCAAAGAAGGCTTTCTTCTTGCCCCAAATCCTGCTTGTCCTTGAGCTGATGTTGCTTTCTGCCTGCATGATGGTCAGGAAACAGAGTAGTTATTTCCTCTGCAGGAGGCCCTAGTGGCAGCTCAGTAGTACTGTATACCTCCATTTTTAAATTATCTCTGAATTTCTGAGCTGTATCGACCAAAGTTGGTATTTTGATACAAATATGGCTAAAAGAATCTG
The DNA here is from genome assembly GCF_023634155.1 of Falco peregrinus. Classification (NCBI taxonomy): domain Eukaryota; kingdom Metazoa; phylum Chordata; class Aves; order Falconiformes; family Falconidae; genus Falco; species Falco peregrinus. The sequence continues at coordinate 85,574,727 of NC_073721.1, forward strand.
CTGTCACAGTTTGACTAACTGTACCAGTTTTTCTAATACAAGGCATCACCCTCTTTTATAGTCCTTGCCTTCTTCTGTTGATGACCCCCACTTATTGTGGGTGATAGGGGAAAACAAGTGTACAAATGGTGCCAGAACAGACCAGACATTTTGCATTTCACATATATCACACAGCTTTATTTTTGTCTCACTTTTCAGCTGTTATCACAGCGTTTATGGAAGAAAGGAAATGTGTGGATGATTTGTGGAGGAACAGAATGTGCCTTGAATGTATATGTGGGTTTCCAGTGACTTAGGAGCTGTCAAGACAAGTATTAAATGCTGCACGTGAAGTTGTGTAGGGCAGCCAGGTTTAACTTTTACCACCTGGGTAGGGTATAGCAGGACTTTGTACACTGCCAACGTGTATCGGGTTTGTGTGGCAAGATTTTGGTACCGGGGGGGGCTGCAGGGGGGGCTTCTGTGAGAAGCTGCTGGAAGCTTCCCCCATGTCCAATAGATCAAATACCAGCTGGCCCCAAGACAGACCCGCCACTGGCCGAGGCCGAGCTCATCGGTGACAGTGGCAGCACCTCTGGGAAAATGTATTTAAGGAGGGGGAAAAACCCTGCACAACGGCAATTGCAGCAGGAGAGAGGAGTGAGAATATGTGAGAGCAACAGGTCTACAGAGACCCGGGTCAATGCAGGAGGAGGGCAGGAGGCGCTCCAGGCACCAGAGCAGATTCCCCTGCAGCCCACGGCGAAGCCCACGGTGAGACAGGCTGTGCCCTCAGCAGCCCACGGAGGGTAATGGTGGAGCAGGTCTCCCCCTGCAGCCCCTGGAGGACCCCACACCAGAGCAGGTGGGTGCCCAAAGGAGGCTGTGACCCCTTGGGAAGCCCATGCTGGAGCAGGCTCCTGGCAGGACCTGTGGCCCCATGGAGAGGAGCCCAGGCTGGGGCAGGTTTGCTGGCCGGGCTTGTGACCCCGTGGGGGACCCAGGCTGGGGCAGCCTGTGCCTGAGGGGCTGTGCCCCATGGGAGGGACCCACACTCGAGCAGGTCATGGGAAGGACTCACGCCGGAGAAGTTTGTGGAGAACTGTCTCCCATGGGAGGGACCCTGCTGCTGGAGCAGGGAGAGCGTGAGGAGGAGGGAGCAGCAGAGACAAGGTGTGATGAACTGAGGGCAGCCCCATTCCCCATCCCCCTGTGCCGCTGTGGGGGAGAGGGGGGAGAACTCGGGAGTGAAGTTGAGCCTGGGAAGAAGGGAGGGTGGGGGTAAGGTGGATTTTTTTACATTTTTATTTTTTTTCTCATCTACTTTGATTTGATTGGTAATAAATTAAACTTATTTCCCCAAATTGAGACTGTTTTGCCTGTGACAGTTAATTGCTGAGTGATCTCCCTGTCCTTATCTTGTCCCACCAGCCTTTCGTCATATTTTCTCTCCCCTGTCCAGCTGAGGAGAGGAGCAATAGAGCGGCTGCGGTGGGTGCCTGGCATCCAGCCAGGGTCAAACTATCACGCAAGGCTCTTTGAGCTTTGCCTTTTAAGAAAAGATATATGGGGCCTTATGACTCTAGCTTGTTTGGAATGAAGCAGCGTGACACCACAGGCAGAATGGTGTAGGGAGAGGAAATGTCAAGTCTGAGCATTTAAAGCGCAGCATTTCCAATGTCATTCAGTTAATTTGCGTGTCTCAGCTCTGGGGGCATATCCCCCCACGTCAGTCAGCATTTCTGACCCACAAAAGCCAACGTGTGGGCTTTCAGCAGGGATTGTCAAGAAGATGGTGAAGAAGTGGATGCATGAACTTGAGAAGTGTGAGACACCACCTTTTGGCTACTACACAGCCTCTTGCTTTCCAAAATGTTTGATGGATTATGAGAAAGGCAGAGTTCAACCTGGTGGGGAGAAAATGCACAAATTATTTGCAATGAATGAGGAAATACTTGTTTAGTCTCTTCTCCCTTGACGGTATATTTTCATGTATTCTTTCTTTTTGTTTTGTTTTGTTTTGTTTTGTTTTGTTTTGTTTTGTTTTAGTCATCAAACAATATTCAAAGCTTTCTTTTTAAAATTCCTTTTGGACTGCTAACAATTCCCTGCAAGTCAGGTTCTTTACTGACACTGTTCAAAAAAGCTCCCACTGCACCAGCGTGGTGCTTCTGACATAAACACTGTGTGAATAAATCCAAAGTTTCTTGTTCATAGTTGGGCGCACCGCTCTGACAGTCCCATTCACAGCCTCCATGCCAGGGTATCTATCCTGTGCCAGTGTTCAGAGGAAACAAACCCCAGCGAGACAAAACCAGGCCAAGGCATGTTAATTTAAATGAATATTCAAGAGGCGTTTTTGGCAACGACAGTCCATCTTTAGTTAAAGGTGAAAGGCTAATTGAAGACAATTAGCTTCAAAATGCATTGCTTCACACTGGTCTTGCTGCTGCATTGCTTCTCCCCCTGCACCCCTCCATGTGCCATTCACTTTCTCTCATCAGTTTTGTACACAAGAGCAGCTACAGTAGTCGGAAAAAAGTCCACTTAGTGCAGTAACTTCCAGCAGCCTACAGTGGGAGTTCAGAGAAAGTGTATAGCAAACAGGAGAAGCACAAGTTCACAAGAGTGAGCTTTCTGAGGCATCAGGTTTTAGCTTCGTGTAATTTAAACTGCATGAACTTCCAGTGCTAGAGGTTGAACCCAAATCACTGCACTTAGTCACCATTGGTATTCCCACAGCTGATAGGCTTGTATCTTGAAAACCATTTGTGCTTTTCATCAGGATGCTGTCCTGTGGCAATGAATTTTGAAGTTTAATTACGGTACAGAAGTCATGCATTTTTCTCATCATTGTGAATATAGAATCAAAGTACTATTTAGGTCTGAAGGGACACATGGAGATTGTCCCCACTGAAAGCAGGGCCAGCATGGACTGGGGTGCTTGGGGCTGGGTGTGTCCAGACAAGGTTTGAATAGCTGCTGGGGTGGGGATTGCTTCCAGCAGTTTCCACAGGTAGGTGAGGTATGGCTTTCCTCTGCAACAAACATGGTAGTTTCTCCCTTCTGTACCATTTATATCTAATGGCATGGGCAACAGAAATGCTGGTTTGTGGTTTCTCAGATCACCTCCTCAGTTCTGGTTTTGAAAATGGTGTCACGGTTCCCTTGCTCAGCGCTTCTGGCATCAAGACCAGTTTAAGCAGCAGTGTTGTGGTTTAACCCCAGCCAGCAACTAAGTACCACACAGCTGCTCACTCACTGCCCCTGCCCCCCCACCCCAGTGGAATGGGGGCAGGAATCGAAAAAAAGCAAAGCCTGTGGGTTGAGGTAAGTAAAGTTTAATAATTGAAATAAAGTAAAAATAATAATAATAATAACAACAAACCGATAATAATTTTAATGAAGAGAAGAGGGAAAGAGAGGAGTAAAACCCAAGGGGAAAAAACCGAGTAATGCACAATACAATTGCTCACTGACAATACAACTGCCCACTGACCGGTGTGCACCTTCTCCCTGGCAGAGCATGGGAAACTGAAAAGTGCTTGACTTAGGGTGAGCACTACTTAGCCATGACTAAACCATCAGTGTGCTATCAACATTATTGTCCTGGTTTCAGCCAGGATAGAGTTAATTTTTTTCCTAGTAGCTGGTACAGTGCTGTGTTTTGGATTTAGTACGAGAATAATGCTGATAACACACTGATGTTTTTAGTTGTTGCTAAGTAGTATTTATACCAAGTAAAGGACTTTTGCAGTTTCTCAGGCCCTGCCAGCAAGAAGGCTGGAGCGGCACAAGAAGCCGGGAGGGAGCACAGCCAGGACAGTTGACCCAATCTAGCCAAAGGGGTGTTCCATACCACAGAACATCATGCTCAGTGTATAAACTGGGGTCAGTTGGCCGGAGGGGCCGATCGCTGCTGGGGGACTGGCTGGGCATAGGTCAGCGGATGGTGAGCACTTGTATTGTGCATCACTTGGGTTTTTTTTACTTGGGTTTTATTTCTCTTTATCTCTTTGTTATCTCCCTTTTCATTACAATTGTTATTGTTAGTAGAAGTATTAATATTATAATATTTTTTTCAATTATTAAACTGTTCTCAATCTCAGCCCACAGGTTTTGCCCTTTTCTGATTCTCTGCCCCATCCCACTGGGGGCAGGGAGGGAGCAAGCAGCTGTGTGGTACTTAGTTGCCAGCTGGGGTTAAAAACGACAATTATTCTCACACTAAATCCAAAACACAGCACTGTAGCAGCTATTAAGAGGAATAACTTTATCCCAGCCAAAACCAGGACAAGCAGGTAATAGCCCAATATTGGTAGTTCAGGAGTATCATATTTACACTCCTTTTAAGGTGTGGGTGAAGGGTGGTCCTGGTGATTTGTTACTGTTCATTGCATTAATTTGTTCCAAAATTTCCCCTGCATTTGAATCTGAGAGGGTTTGACTCAGACCCTGTACAAAATAACTCTGCTGTAGAAACCTCCCTGAGCTCCCCTGCAATAAAGACTGATGCAAATCATTCCCTTTGTTTTCTTCCGATGTTTCTCCTTTGAAGCGCTCCTTTGACACCTTTGTCAACTGTTGGACCCAGCAGCTCTGTCCTAGGCTGACAAGCTCCAGCAGACAAAGTACGTGACTGCTTTGGAGACAGAACCGTCTTTTCACCATGCATCTGATCAGTAACTAGCATAAGGGATCTCAGGTCTGATGTAGGCTCCTGATGATTACTGCTGTTAGCCAGGTGCTTTTGTTTGCATCTAGATTTTCTAATTGTTTATTTAAAAAAAAAAACCAAACACAACCAGTAAAGCATCCCAGGTCTGATCTGCAGATGCCATACTCATACACAGCGGGACAGCCTGGTTTTTGGGGCTGTGCCCCTCTAAAAAAATGTTTCTAGGTGGTAACTGCCACAGAGAAATGGCTGTGGCTTGTCCCACACAGGTATAACTTTCTTTTGGCAAAAACAATTGGAAGCAATAGGTCTGCAAACACAAGAGCTTTTTGCGTACCTCTCTGAATAAGCACATGCATTAAAGAAATGCAATGACAATAAACTTATTATCTGCCTACACAGTCCCAGACCTGCTGCCTGTGCAGTGGAGCTCAAATCCAAGTCCCTTTGGCAGAAACAACAACCAAGCTGCAGATACGGTGCCATGTCCCAGCAGTGGTACGGGATGTTTCAAGTAAAACAATGGCATCTGCACGCTGTGCCCAGCGAGTGACATGGTGCTGGCTGTGTTGGGAAGAGCTCCTCTTGCTGTAAATGTTGCAGAAAGGGTTTTGGGGTCACTGGCTCAGCTGTACCCGTCAAAAAATTGCTGTGGACTGCACTGGAAGTGACACCATCATATTCACAACTTCAGAGACAAGCTAATAAATTAGTGGTGGGTGTTACTACACAGACTTGCAATGAGGGATCTTCTGGAAATACATCAGTGACCAAACTGGAGAGAGTAACAGAGCAGTCTGTCAAGAACAGAAATCACTGCCCTCCACCTGATAAACAATAAACACACAACAGTTCGCACTCATGAATGAATTGATTTTAAACTTATTTCAAGAAAGGAAGTTGTATTTGACAGCTTAGGAGCTAACCCAACCTTGTGCATGACCACCTAGCTACAAAGGTTAAAAAAAGACAGGAAATATGTGATAACATGGGCAAGGGGCTTCTGAGATCTCATAGATTTTGCAAGAGCACAGAAGGATCAAAGCAAAGCAGTAATTTGACAGGAAAATAAACAGCCTTTTTTCACATCTTAGCAAGCAAGTAAATAGATAATTTATGAAATAAAGTGTTTGGAGAAGCAGATCTAGACCTCTGTCACACTGTAATCAAGGTGTTTATCACAGTATTGAAGCATACATACGCAGTAATAACTCATCATCATTAGGTTATATTGGGCAAAGCAATGTGTACCTTGATAGCATAATAATTAAGCAGAGGCACTGCAAGGTTTCTGAGACAGTGAATTCAATGTGGTACCATCAGAAGTCTTCCATAAGTCTTAGATGTATTACAGGGATGCACATGAGCACCATAGAACTAGGAAAGAATCAGAAAATGGGGATAATTGCTGCCTTTTTTGTGAGGCAGATTGCATTTCAGAAAGAGTACAGAGGAAAAGGACACCTATTTAGATAAGACTAATAATACTTTTCCTAGATTTTGGGCAGGCATACAAGTATGCACCACGTCCCATAGATCATAACCATTTTTGATATTAATAATGCATTCCAAATTTTTTGTAAGGACTTTACTGAGCTTGTGTATACATAAAAGACTTACCAGATACCAGGAATAGATTGTCCTAGGCATGACATGTCCAACTGTGCAAAAATAATTAGTCTGGGGCATGAAACCTGGTTTCTGTCAGCTTGATGGATTTTACATCACCAGGCTGTTGGAGCTGCTCCACGCTATTCATCAGTGCTGGGCAACATAGCACGTTTTTACATTTCAGCTTTTGGATTATTTCCTTATGTGCAACGACACTGGGGGAGTACAGAAAGACCCATTTGGGTTATCCTGGAACTGATCTGAACACCAGAAGAAATGAAACATGCTGCACTAGAATGGTGTCATCAAAGTGCACCTGTTAACTAGATGCGCTGCCTTCAATAGGTAGCCATCCTTGTGCAGCTCTATTTTCCATAAGGACTCTCTAATTTAAGTACAGGTCTTGGACGATTGTCCCTAAGTGCTGGAGAGATACCTATCTCACATTTTTATGCATGAAATGTACTTTGGCAGGGTAGAGAAAATCAGCAGAAATATTAATTTCCCTGCCTCCAAAGGCAGCGTGACTGGGCTAGATGGAAAGCTGAGATCATCGCTGTGGGTAAGAACACGCAAGGCAACCTGTCACAGCTGATGACCATCTCTAGCCTGCTCCCTCCAATCTGCGCAGCGCCTACCCTTCCTTCTCCTGCTTCCACATCACTGGCACCTTGCATCTCAGTCCAGAAGTGATGGGTTGGTAACGCAGAGGCAGGTGTGGATGCTCTGAAAGCTGTAGCTGCAAAACTGTGCCAAGATGGCTCAGGGCCCAGAGCTGTTTTCTCTGGAGCTGAAGTGCAGAGAAATCTGACAGCCTTCCTGGTGACTGAGAACTTCAGTATGAGAAAGAATTTGGAAAAGCTGCCCTTAAAAAGTTTGTTTCATCTTTCCCAGAGCTGACAGGAACCTCACATAAATGGGCCAGGTCAAGCTTTACAGCAAAGTGTAGCATAAGCACCCCTGGGGACAGCAGCACATTCAGTAGGTGCGTAACCAGTGCCGTCCTTGCTGAGGAGTTAACTTCAGGGGATCACCAGCACTGCTGGGCTCACCAAGGCTGTGGTGCACTCACAGGTGCTCTACAAAGCACCTGGTTTCCAGCACTCCTGGAATGCTTTGGGTGAAGCTGGGAGAGAAAAGAGGCACTGAACTTGCAGTGAAACTCAGGGTAACTCAGGGGGCCACGGCTGTATCTGCTCCATCTTATGCTTGTAATTGCAGGGCCACTTGCAGGTGTCATTAAGGAATTCATGTTTTTTCCTGCTATGTGTTTCAGAGAAATTCCAAAAATTGGATGAGAGTATGAGGTATCCAGCACAGAGATCTGCAAATGAGTATGGTGCCAGGCAGAGCAGGGCCATCTGACCTGTGTAACTGATGTTAGATCACCAGTACTAAGCAGTGACAGTTCTTGTAGAGATCTGCCTGAGAAAGTTCAACCCCTAAAATACCAAATTTCCACTGTCCCATTGGGACCTGTTGCAAAACTGATGAAAGACAAGGTATAATGATCTGATTGCGTTAAAAATTATTCCTACTTAGCCCCCAAAAGTCAAGAAAAAATGTCCGCAAGGCTCACCTGCTTCCCCTGGCTCTGGGAGAGTGAAAACGTTCGTCTGGACTTTGTATTTTGGATTCACCATTAAAATTAACGTGGAGAAGGAATTGCTGGTTGTCATCAATGGCAAAGGTGGACAACCACTAAAGCTAATACTTGTATCAAATGCCATCAGCGGTTAATAATGGTTACGTTTTTTTCTGTCTGAGATGATGAGTAGCAGACTGCAATATTTGCCTAGAGTTCAGCTAATTGAATGGCACACATTGTGCATAGCCTGTATGAAGCTTAAAAGCTTTCAGACACAAAATTGAAATTATATTGGCATCTAAATTTGGATTAATTATCTTATCCTTAGTTAATATTAGTCACGGTGCTGCTAATATATAACATCCTATATTAGTACCAAGAAAAAGCATCATCTTGTGACTGAGCCTGTACTGCAACATCTGCATGTTTTCACTGAGGTGCAATGTGGATGCTGGACCAGATCTGTTGCTGGCATCAGGATACATTAATAAAGAGTTTTGTTCACCTACAGCAAAGAGTATTCTGGCTCACAGATGTATATACATGAAACAGAAGCAACATGGGTGATTAATCATGAGCAGACAGTCAAGGGAGAAAAGCTGTTTCTATTAATTTATTCAGAAGAAATCTGACTGCTTTTCTAAAGACTCTTTTACTTAAGCAGGAGCTATTACACGCACTACTGTCATAAATGGATAAAAGTCTGTGACGTCTTACGGTTTAAGAAATCAAACGAGGCAATGGCATAAATTTTGAGATCCTAAAATCAGCTTCATTTTAATACCGCTGGATCAGAGGTCATGTCTGTGATTTTGTGGTCTCTCTTGGTTTTGCATGTTCCACTTGCCTCTCACCTGCCCAGCGGGATGGGTCTCTGTTGGGAGCTGCTGAAATCCAGCTGGTTTCTTGGCTTTCAGGGCAGGGTGGAGCAGCACTCAGTGCCCATGGAGGGCACACTGGAGCAATGGGGCAGGAGTCAGGGTTGCCTTTTCCTCTACCAAAAGTTCAGCCCCCCCCCCATGCTGGCAACAGGGCTGGTGGCACTGCCAGTTTGAGGCTGTGTGCGTGGGATGATTGCTCGCAGAGATGTGACCATGCCCAGAAATGAGTGGATAGCATCCATAGGGGAGACCACAGCTGCCAGTGGTCTGACATTGTAGCCCTGGCTGCCTCTGGCCCTCACCAGTACTTCAGAGGGCAATGCAAACAACCTGCAGTGAGCTATCCTAAAATAATGGGCCTCAGGTGAATATTTTGCCCTTACTCTCTATTAGCGCATCATTTATGTCCTGGAACGTGACAGCTTATTTGCCTCCCAAATTCTTGTAATTTTGCAGCTGTGATTTTAACCTTTGCTGTAGTACTTGGTGGTATCCTCCTCTATACATTGCACACTCACTCCCTGGGTCCTGTTGAGCTCCTGACTTAAATACCAGTGAGTCTCACAAGCTGACTGTGTCCTGTGTGAAAATGACACTTCTTTTCCACAGGTTTTGCATTTACTGAGCATCAACTTCACTGAATGTCTTCTTATTTTTCTACTAGGAGAAAGCATTAAAGATTTACTGTTTCTAGCCTGTTCATATTTCACGCAGTTGCAGCATGTCCTTCCTACTCATTTTCTTTGTAAACTAGACATTTTCTCTTTTCAATCTGTCTTCCCATGAAAGTTTTCCCGTGCTTCTAACCAATTTTTTCATCCCACTCTTATATTACTCTCTATCATGGCAGAAAGCAGCTTTATCCTAACAAAGGTTGAAAGTGCTTTTCTGGTCTGTAGCTGAATTTTTCAAGGGCTCAGAAATACACACATTTACTTATGCAGCCTGCAAATTTGTCATGAATCACAGAGATACTGTCATGAATCACAGTGCTGGGCATCCATAAGAGCTGGCCCCTCCCTGAAAAAAAATATGTTTCTGCTTTCCTAGTTAGAGTCTTATCTCTTGTCCTCCAAAAAAGTGAGGAATTCAACATATAGTTTAGATAATCTTCCCCTGGGAGCGTGGCCCTGGAAGGATGCTGACAAGGACCTGGATGCCTGTGCATGGGAGGGAAAGGGCACTGCTGAGATGCAGGGCCATGTGCAGGAGGAAGGGCTGCATTTTCCTGGTGCTGATTTCTCAGTCCTCGTGTTTCACAGAGAAGACCAGGTGTTGAGGTGACACGAGCTGGTTTCTTCTGGGATGAGAGCAGAAAGCCACAGACCACAACGATGTACCACAGCCCCACAGCCACCAATGTCCCGTGAGGCTGCCCACAGCAGTGCTCCCTCTTCTCCTCCAGGCACCTCAGGATGTGGGCTGGAAGAGGAGGAGATCTGCTCCCAGCTTCAACTATCCCAGCACTAGGGTTTTTAGACAGGGCTGTGCCAAGTGGCAGTCATGCAACTCAGTGAAGCAGCTTGTGAGAAGGATTTAGGGATCATTGCATTTCAGGAACTTCATTTAAAAAAAATGCACAGATCAGCTCCGCTTGGGGAGGAGGAGATCTGCTTGCCAGCATGCATGTTGGCCCCCTCAGCTCTGCAGGGGCTGCAAGGTGATGCTCATTTGTGCCATGAAGTTGTTCTTGCCAGCACAGACTTGATATCAGGTGTTAGCAAAGCCAGTGGTTGCAGACTGGTTTGGGGAGCTGCATCCACCTCCCATTGCCATCACAGAGAGCAGGAGTGGGTGTGCTGGCACAGCCAACAGGATGACAATCTGTCTTTGTAGACTTCTTGAGGATTTTCACCCCTTTGCTAACCAAACCATTACAAAAAAAAACATTTTTCACTAGCTTTGTTGGAAGTGCAGGACTGGAAATTAGAGCTGCCTGCAGCAGATGCTGGCGTAAAAATGTGGAGTTTACGAGATGTCAGAGTAGGAGTGAGGGGATGTGGGGAATATCTGTGGTTTATACTAGTCTCCATTAAAATTAAGTCAGTCTGGTAAGTTGGAAAAGATGTCGAAGTCCTTCCCTCTTTTTTTCTTTGTTAGAACCGAAAATCTCTCCTCACTCCAGTTTGAGATTATTTACTTATTTTCTGCAATGTGAGATTTCTGCTTAGGTTTTAACAAAGGACATTCCTTAATAACTAGCCTTTCTTGCTTATGATGCATACCGCTTGCAGGGGAACTTTTCTTTGGGGTTACCCCCACCCCCCTGAATAGCAGGAGGAAGAACAGTGAATTCTCCCTCTCCATTTTCAGCCATGGTAATGACAAAATCCAGGGTACTAGGAGACTCATCAAAAGCAGCTCTGCTAACATTTGGGGGTTTTCCCACTTAAAGTGAAAGGTTCAATTTAGAAATCATTTCCTATAATGGCACTGAATAAAGAGAACTTCTTTCATCTGCCCTTTGTGGGAATGGTTTCTTTGTGCTGGGATACTTCAGTGTGTACTTTCTTGGAAATTTTTTTTTCTTTACGGAGCAAAAGTTTAGCTTAGATCATTTGGTGGGATAAGTGAGTGTCTGGAGGACAATCACAGGCAGTAGCAGCTCTAGTGCTTTTTAGCTGATGGGGAATTTAATAGAAAGAGTTGTAGTAGATGTATGTGCATGTGCATGCATACACACATGCATGTAATGCAGTGGAGATCTAAGAGAAAAACAGTGTATAAAACATGGCCATGTTGGGTTACTCATTAACAAGACAATATTAGCAAGGTGAGGATGCTTTCTTCTGTCTGTCCCTTGTCACACTCAACCCAGGTTGCTACATGCTTGTCTCTTCAAGCTTGGAGAATGCCAGCAAAAACCCCACTGAGGACTACCGCACAGCAACACAAATGCGCAAGAACTCAGTAATGTGAACTTGTTATTTGTTATCACAAGTTTGAAGGAGTTTTTGTAGTTACCTTAGTTGCATAAAACAAGTAGACCTCAACTGAGTTGTGCCACTTCCGTCACTTTTAAGAAAGAACAACAAAGAAAAAATATAATAAAATTTATACATTTCTGCTGGGTTTCTCCCACCCACCAAGGCAGGTGCTCTCTGATCATAGATGTTTTTTCCAATGAAGTGGGGATTTTTGCAGTTGTTTGTTGTGGCTGGTGTGTGGGTTTTTTACAACCTTGTAAAACCTGGTGTGTTTCTGGGGACAAGAACACATTCTCTGTCACAGGAGCTGTACTTCAGGAAGCCTCAAGTAGGGTGACCTATTTTGGGGCATATGGATTTTCACTGTGACTGCAGAGACCTGGCTTCTGTGCCCAGATGCAGTACTGCCTGGCTATATGATGTTCACCAAATTATTTATTCTCCTGTCTCCTATTTTATGCAGTTAAACTGCAAGCCATTTAGGTCAAGACCTGCTATTTCCTACCCTCGCATAGAATATCTGGAATGCCTGCAGGAAAAATTAAAATCAAGAATAATATATATTTAAGTAGAGAGAGAATACCTCCCCAGTCACAGAGAAGTTGAGTGGTGTAACTGTAAAAAGGGGTGCTATATATTCAGTTCTCATATAGTGTATAGCTGGCTTTACGTTACTGTTGATCCCATTCATCCCTGAAACTTAGAGATTATTTTTCCCTCTCTGTGAGAATTACTTGTAACCTGTCCCCCTCCACATGACAAGCTGATGTGGCTCCAGGCTTGGACAGAAAGGCTGTGGACCCCTGGCTCTTTCCAGCTGTGCCCACGCACGACAGCTATTCTCTCCCCTTTGCTCCAGATGACAACCTTTCCCATTCTTCTTCTCCAGCATCTGCTGCCTATTTTGATCAAGCCTGCCTCTTCCTTTTCCTTTAATTGTGTTGAAGAAATGAAAAACATTTGGCTGGGAAATGTTTCCTCAGAAAGGCAAAAATATGTTCCATAAGCAATGCTGAGCTTTCGGCTTCCTGCACAAAGCAGGACAAGATCCTTTCCTCTTCTCCTGTCTGGCCCTTTAGAGGTGATCTGAGGGTGAGGCACTACGAACGATCAATCAGAAAGGGAACCCCTCAACTATTCTCTACCCCGGGACTGATTTGCAACAGGAATTTGAGAAAGGATCATTTTATACAGCACCTATGTCTAGTGCCATGGGTCATCACCAAATTTCACAATTCTCCTCTCCTCTGCGCTTCACACCTTCAAATAAATTTTATCTTGACAGGACAAGAGGAAACAGCCTCAAGTTGTGCCAGGGGAGGTTTAGATTGGATATTAGGAAAAAAAATCTTCATGGAAAGGGTGGTCAAGCACTGGAACAGGCTGCCCAGGGAGATGGTGGAATCACCATCCCTGGAGAAATTAAAAAAAACACGTGGATGTGGTGCTTAAGGACATGGCTTAGTGGTGGACTTGGTAGTCCTGGGTTAATGGTTAGGCTTGATGATCTCAAAGGTATTTTCCAACCTAAACGATTCTACGACAATAACAAGTCTGCCCTGTTCCAGGAATGACACTAGGATACAGTTTTTTTGACCATGCTAGAAGTTGGAGAACATCTGGATGCGAGTAAAACCTGCAGACAAAATGTGTGAGAAGAAAGCAATACATTTCCCTGATCTTTGTGCTCCTGGACATCTTTTCCTGAAGAGCTATTCCTCAGTGCTTGGATTACTGTCCAGCAAATGCCTCCATCATGTGTTGTCAGTGTAGCCATCCAGGCAATGGCAGCAATACCTGACAGACAGTGGGATACACTGGAAAAATGGTTTTCCACATGAAAAAGGGAACAAACAGAAGAACGTGACAAGGCTCACTAAAACGGAAACTAGCTAAAGACAAACCAGGAGGAAAGGATCATCTGTCTTTGAACGGAGAGCTAAAGCACTGGAGGGGGATGGCTTAGGAAGAGAAAAAGCATGCACCTGCACAGCCAGGATGAGCAAGGAGCTTCTGTCTTCCCTGTCACCATCGGGTGGTTGGAAAAAGTCCAGACTGAGGGTGTTGGGGGCTTCAGGGGCTCCAGCTGTAACCTCTGTGGTCAGCGCAATGGTAGCTAGGGGCAGGACCCCTCTGACAGCCATGCTTTTGCGGGCAGGTGGTGCCAAGGGCATGTCTGAGGAGAGGCAAACTCCCTGAGGGCTTTTCTAGCCCACCAGTGACCCACCGAACCGGATAGCCATGCTAGGTAAGGTGTGCCCTCCCTGGAGCTGTAACGGGGAAAAGGAGAACAGAAGCAAAGTTTCTCTATGGTTTATGAAACAGTTGAAGTGAAAAATCAAGCACGTGCCTCTGTGCCCTCACCAGCAGTGCTCATCAAACGGCTGTTGCTTGCCCTTCCCTGTCATACGTAACCTTTGGCTTGCATTTTGCCTTGAATTCAGGGATACAATGTACGAACCGTCTTGCTTGCACAGCCCGCTTCCCTTGATGCCTCTGAGGATTTCCTGCTGGCTGGGGCTGCATTTCCCTGTTTTGTTTGTTCTATATATACGTGCATTTTTGAGGTGCAGGGTTATTTCAGGCAGAACAAGACAACTATGTGGGACGGCATTTGTAGCTGTCATTTGAGAAGGCCATTGTGAGTCTTCATTAGGGCTCATAAAGTACTCTAAAGCTACACAGCACTAAACACAGCTTACCAGTTAATGCTACTGCTGGATCTTCCCCTCCCTTTTCCAGGCTGGTCTCTGCCTTCTGCGCACACAGGTTTTGTATAAACTGTATTTCCATCTGTTTGGCTTTGTGGACATGTATCAGATTCCCTTTCCTACACTGAATTACACTAGCTCTCCACTTTGCCTATGCCCACATCCCACTTCTTTGTTCTCCCTAAACTGGCCAAATAAAAGAGTGTTCTGATCCATTGTCACTCCCACAAATATTTTAAAACTTTACATTGAAAAAAATCCCTGCAATTTCCAAACCTTTTCAGTAAATTCAGAAAGTCCATCCACAAATATTGCTTCTCATGCATAGAAATGTTATGACAAGATCAAATAAGAATATATGTGATATTTCCCAGATCAGAACATTGAGTGATGGCCAATTTAGCTTCTTTCTTTCCTCTACAATTTGCAGGCAAAGGAGACAGAGGGGAGCAAGGGCCTGGAGATGCTGCTTGCTCATTGTGAGATGTGCTTATTTGCCATAGTTGATAGCTAATTGTTAGCTCTGTTTCTCCAGTTCTTCCATGGGAACTGCCCTGGGAGGTGCTGAGAAAGCTTTGTGTTCCAGTGAGCCAGACAGCCCTGCTAGCAAGAAATTTATCTCCCAGGAAGACTATTCAAGTCAAATAAAAATTACCACACAAACCGGACAAACTTCAGATTTGCGCTGAGTGATGGATCAACAAACCATCAAAACCAGAGCACCGTGCTTTGGGAGAGCAGCACCAAATCCCAGTACTACAGAGGGGAAAGCAGCAGAGCTCCATCAGTGCCATGAGTCAGTTCTGGTGGTGGAGGATGCACTCAGCTGTGTCTCTGAGTTAAGAGCTGGCCCAGTGGCACAGTAACCCTTCCCAGTACATCCCACTGGCTTCTGAACAGGCACTGGGTGCACTGGTGTGTGTTATCTCAATGGCATCTATTGCAACACACACGTGCTTTTCTGAGAGTCACCTTCCCTGACTGCTGTAATGCAAGGGTGACACAGCCATCTACCCCTTTCCTTCTTTCCCACAAATAAGCTTTATTTATAGCACAAATATGTTTATTTTAACAATTATTGTGTTAGCAATCACGTACTTAACACTGCACTCCTGTTTTATTGGAACTCAAAGAAACATTAACCATTGTTTTTACCACTAAGTCATGGAGAAGTGACAGTTTTAATGCAGGCTTTTTAAAACTTTTCTCCTCCCTGAAAAGCACCACATAGCTCTCCCCACCTGCCCCGGGCTCTTGCACAGAAACCAGGTCTAGGGCAGCTGACAGAAAGTGTGAAAAATCTCAGTACACAGCGATTCTGCAGGCACAAACCCCGCAGAAGCAGGAGCTGAATGCTGTGCATAACCCCTGTGATGCCAGAGGAGGAGAGTGGCAGATAAACTATTGTGTGCCCCCCTCTAACAATTCATCCAGGGTTATATCACCTTCCAAATCTGACCCAAAGAAAGCACATTGCTGATGGCAGGATATTAGTTCTGTGGATATGCACATTATGAGTTGACCATATGTGGTGCGAAACCACCTGCCATTTCTTGCTCTGGGAATGAAATAATTTTTTAAAAGGGGTGGAGAGAGAGGGAAAGTGTATTTCCTGCAAAGATAACCTTGCCTTTCTACACATACCAGATGCATATATACTGCAAAGTCTACAACAGACATCTAACTAAGCCTGCTAATAGGAGATTAAAGAGCACAAACCACAACTTTCCCCATTTTTGCACTCGAAGAGGCAGGGAGAGGGGCAGGTTTCAGTGCTCACTTCCTTCCAAATAGCCTTGCATTCTGATGTCACTTGAAGACAAAACAGGAATAGCCATGTGAGTGAAGAAATGAGCTGAGGGAAAACGAGGGACATGGTCATCACTGGGATTATCAGATAACAAGGCCACTGCAACCTGTTCCCTGTCCCTTGCCTATCTCATCCCTTCTCTCTGTGCTCCAATTTGTGTTGACACTGGGGAGTTTATCTAACAGCAGATGTTTTTGGGGACCATGGTTTAACCCCAGCCAGCAACTAAGCCCCACACAGCCACTCACTGCCACCCCCAGCAGGATAGAGGATAGAATCTAGAGTAAAAGTGAGACAACTCGTGGCTTGAGACAAAGGCAGTGTAATAAGTAAAGCAAACACAAAACAAGCAAAGCAAAACAAGGAATTCATTCACCGCTTCCCATGGACAGGCAGGTGTTCAGCCATCCCCAGGGAAGCAGAGCTCCATCATGTGTAACAGTGACTTGTTAAGACAAACATCATCACACCAAATGCTCCCAGCTTCCTTCTTCTTACCCCAGCTTTAGATGTTGAGCATGATTTCATATGGTATGGGATATCCCTTAGGTCATTTGGGGTCAGCTGTCCTGGCTGTGTCCGTGTGTCCCTGCATCCCCCCCGGCTTCTTGTGCACCCCCAGCCTTCTTGTTGGCAGGGCCTGAGAAGCTGAAAAGTCCTTGACTTAGTATAAATACCACCTAGCAACAACTAAAAACATCAGTGTGTTATCAACAATAATCTCACACTAAATCCAAAACACAGCATTGTGCCAGCTACTAAGAAGAAAATTAACTCTATCATCCCAACAAAAACCAGGACAGAGAATAAAACCAGTAGTTTTTTCAGTATTATTTGGCACTAAAGAGTGGGCAGCGGCAGCAGCCTGCCTGGAAAGTACTGCTGCATGCTCTGCCCCTGCAGCATCCCACAGACCATGTGCGGGGACCCCTGAGCACAGGGGCTGCCCTGACCCCAGGCAGCAGCAGCCTGTACCTGTTCCCCACTGCTGTTTCTCATAACAGTCCTGCTTCTGTTTTGTCTTCCACCACTGCAGATGCTCTGTACAAACCAGGGCACTTGCTCCCATCACCAGGGCTGCCTGTGTCTCTTCCAGCTGATTTAGGGTCCCTGCCGAGAGGAGGGAGCCTGTGATGCTTTTGAGCTGTGCTCTAATAAGCTGCTAAACAGCAGGCCCCTGCTCTCTCGGGCCTGCCTCGGGAAGGCATTTCCCAGGCATGCAGGCAGCATGACTCACCCTGCGCCAGGGCATGGAGCTGCTGGTGGCCATGGTGTCCCTCACCAGCAGCCTCTGCAGGGGAATGGCCCAGCCTTGGCTGCCGTCTCCACCACTGTCACTGCTCTGCTTTATTTGACCCCTCCCTGAAGGGCTAAAGGGTGGTATTTAGGTACTTCCTTCCTTGTTCCCAAACACGGGTCACCTGGCGGCTGGCAGCTAGCTGTGCTTGGCTGGCCCCATAGGAGCAAGATGGTGGTCTCAGTTCAGCTTCCAGGTGATGGGCCTGCTCTGTCCTTTTAATTCACACATGGCAGTGAGAGCTTATGCACTGCCACTCTCCTACGTTTGCAGTGTGGGCCCCTTTGAGACTGCTACAGACATCCTCTAGGTCTTTTTCACCAACACTTCCATCCCACAAGCCAGCTCTTCCCACAGTGTCAGAGAAAGGCAATAGACAAAGTGAGGGACAGACTGGAAGCTGCCACCGCCTCAATATTCTGCCTTTCTGAACGCTGTTTGTTTCCTTGTCACCTCAAAACAAGTGCTGAGCTTTCCCAGCCTGAGTCAGTCACCAGCTGCTTCATGCAGATCATCAAAGACACTACTGGAGACCTGAAAACCTGCATCTGCACAGCACAGTCTGCACCTCCAAGGGTGCTGGTCCTGCAGCCAAAGGCTTCCTGCTTCCCATGCCGGCTGCTGCTGCTGCAAAACCAGCCTGGTACAAGCTGGGAGAGCTGGGAGCTGTGCCAGCTCATTTGGGACCTGGGTGGTGAGAAACGATGGTGACCAAAGTGGGTTTTTCCATTGTCAACCTACATGGAAAATATTTAAAATACAAAGAAAGAAAACCCCAAACCACAAGCCAGACTGAAAGGAAACAACATGGCCAACAGGGTGGGTTGTTTGGGGGTTTTTTTAGAAATCAAAATATGCACAAATTTAATAAGTCTGTGCTCTAACACATACATATTTTTTCAGTCTAAACTGGCTACATTAGCTGACAAGTCGTTGTTGTGACTTGTCATGTTCCTGCCTTTTTGTTTATGCTGGACAATGCCACTTCCAATTGCTGATGCCACATCTCAGTCATGTGAAGAAAAAAATAATTATTTTTTTTTAGTGAGTTTTTACCTCTTATGTACTTGTTAGCTCCCCATTCCTTTTCTGTTTTAGGGAAAAAATATTTTGTGTAAATTTCAGCATTACAAAAAAATCTAAGTTACACAGTAAAGAAGATTGTCTCCTAACTGCATTTAGAAGCAGAGGGTGGTTCTGTAACACGTAAGCAAAAGCCTCATAATTTCCTAATGACCTTTACCAGGCACATGGCTATAGGTTCCGGAAATGAATATGAATAAATGTAAATATCTGGAGGAGAATGTGGATGCAGGGTCTGGGGCCAGAGGCACAGTTGTCTGTCCACTGGGAATTCCCTGCTACATCTCACCTATAAGAGAGCAGAAAGCAGCCCATCGCTGGCAGCATTCACACCACTCTGACCCAGCTGGGTCCATTTACCTTCCCCAGGAAGGCTGGCTTTTCGGGCTGCTTATGGCCACAGCAGCAGATCCCAAGGGCAGTAGACAGCTGTACCATTACCTCTTTGGTATTTCTCTGTGCTGTGGGGCTGGCTCCGCTGCTGCCCAGTGGCTGCACACGACCGGGACAGCCCCAAGCCCCACATCACTTTGCAGCTAAGCAGCCCAGAGCCCTGGCCTTTGGCATTTGCCTCCCAGGCCCTCCAAAACTGAGGCTTCACCTCTGCGCAGCACCTGCCTCTCAGTGAAGGCAAAAAAAGCCTGTGTGATGGGGCTTTCCCTGAATACTGAGCTTGCACAGCTGTGTTCTCTGTTGTTGACGCTTAGAAAGGACACTCCAAAGCAGCTTCTCCAGTGAGCACAAGCTCTGTCCATCGCAGATACACTCGGCTTCGCTTGCAGGTGACACGGGGGTCCCTGGGGCATCACTGGGGGCTGGCTCAACAGGAGAGCAGGAGGGAAGCAGCCTCTGTGCAGGCTGGCTTGGATGCCTTCCCTCCTTGCCAGCTGAGCTGCTTTTCCCACGTCCGAGGAGGACCTGCCTGTGACTCTCCTGTGCACTGCTTCCCCAGGTTTGGCCATCACCTCTCCAGAGCAGAGCCCTCCTCTGGGATGCTGTGGATGGCTGTATCAGCCCCAGCGATGTCTGACAGCCATGCTGAGGAGCTGGCAGTGCTGGGAGCTCTGAGGGGGGTTAATTACACTCTTAGTTATTTAGATAAATGTAAAGTAGGCTTGCAGCTGGTGACTGGCTTTTTCTCTCTCCAGCGCAGAAACAGCTGCTGCCTACTGCACAGGCCGTGTCCCTCAAGTCTGATTTAAGGGAAGCCCTGAAGGACTGAAGGGACAAACGTATTTCCTTGAACTAACTCTTCCTCCAAGAACGTTGTGACAAGTGGGCTGTGATTTAGCCATGGCTTACCACAGGACATTTGTGCGCAAGACCTGGATACATCTACCAATAAATACAGCTCACTCATCACCACTTTGACCTTAGGATTTTGTTTATGGATTCTCTCATGATTAGAAATTTTGACCTATTACCAGTAGAAAACACTGTTTAGGCAGGCAATAGTGTTTTAACAAATTGCTTGTCTAATCAGACCCAAATGATGTCATAGCAATAGCAGCAGCAATCCTGGACGTGGCTTCAGACCTGAAATGTTAAAGCCTTTTGATGCTCACGGTTCAGTGGTCAGCACGGAGAATAGATGTTTGTGCCCAGAGCAATGGAAAGGGAGGGGACTGTGACTCATCATGTCAGCATGGAAGTCTCTGGGAAGCACGATTTGGCCTGGTCTGCTCCCCACCTGCATCTTTCTGGTCTAAACACTGATGCTGTCCACTCAGTTTAAGTTCAAAATACTTCTGTGCTTCCTTCCAGGAAGGGGCCACATGTGCTACAGTCTGCCAAACAGCACATAACTACAAGCTTTTAAGGCAGCCCACAAGAAAGGGTGGAAGAGAGGAAGGGTGGCAGAGTCTGTTGATGTAACAGAGACTTCCCAGGCATCTCTGTCTCCAGCAGTGATGTTTTAGAGTAGGAGAGAGTCCAAAAGGAGCCGGAGGAAGAAAACAGGTGAGTCAGTAGGCACATCGACCCTTGAACATGAAGATGGTAAAAGCACTGTGTACCTAATGATGTCTCACTCATCTTGCTCTCTCAGTCTGTCTATAATGTATTAGGACAGCTGTATCGGAGATTACTTTTCTTCTTCTACATTGTTAAAGACAGGCTGTGGACCATTTGATCCAGATGTCCTCTAGGTTCCTGGAAGAGTCTTGATAGTCACAGGAGCAAAAAGGCAACTATTTATGGTAAGACTCAGACAAACTGCAGTATTGACAAGCTGTTTGCCAAAGAATTGCTCAGGAGCAGATGGGGGAGGAACCACAAACAGATATGACTTAGCATGGAAATTCAAGAACCTTGGATGCATTTTGTCCATGCTAAGATCATATGCAATGATTTTACTACACCGTGACACAACATGTCTTCACCAGCCTGGTTATAAAGTTATTTCAAGATATCACCTATCTGTTACTAAAATAGGATGTTCTACATTACAGCTTGACATCATTTTGATATGTGCAAAAAAAGGGTACTCTGTGGCTCACAAAGAGATTCTGAATCAGATAGCTTGATCCATCCTTCTCCTTCTTACCTCTTTTGCTTCTAGATTCTCAGATCTAGGCAAGTTTTTGCTTGCAAGCCTCTTTTATGGACCCAGTGTGTCAGGCAAGTCAATCGTCAGTTTCATCTTGTTTCACCACAGACTGACAGCACTATCTGTGTGGCAGCTGGCAAGGTGGAGATACATGGAACAACAGTAGATTGTTTCCCGTTAAGTGTATGAAGTCCTGAACTCAAATTTGAGAGTTTCTCCCATATGAAAAGCTCCTTCAGAAAGGGAAATGTTGACAAATGTGCTTGTTCCTAACCTGTTAAGTTGGACATGTCCAGAGTCTACCCTTGGCGTGTGATCTGGAAGTGAATGAATGAATGAACATATGTCAGAGCAGGATGTGTGATGCACCAGGTTGACAGGGCATGAATTGTGGCTGCAGGCTTCCTGTGGCCTAAATTTCCCAGGTGAGACTATGAATATGAATTAGTTGATCCCTGAAGTCCTTCATGGAAAAAGATGAAGGTGGCCTTGCTGGCAAGAAGGACGAAGTGTACTGACTGCCATTCAGAAGTCTGTCCTGTTGGTATTCCTAGCTTAGTTTGAAGCACAGACTACTGGAAAGCTAGCAAGAACACTCTCACATGGCATTTCCCAGAGTCAGTTTTAGACTCAGAATAAAGGGAAATAAAGATGGTAAGATCTACTGTCTGCGCTGTCAAGAACCAAAATCTAACTATGTTCCAACAAGCTTCTCAAATTTTCATAGTTCTGTGGTATCAGAGATGTTTTTCTAAACCAGACTTCTGAACTGTGCACAGTGCAAGCTGCTGTCTTTTGGGCAAAAAGGGAGGAAGTAAATGCATATTACAGTTAATTCTGTTTGTAATTAATGTGACATTTTATGGTGTGTGAAAGTAATTTTCTCCAAAGATATTTGATATGGCAAACATAGCCGACAATTTAATGCAGTAGGAAAATAAAATTGGTGTATTAGAAGCAGGCTTGAAAGGTTTTGATGAACTGATGTCCTTATCCAGTATGGCAACAGCTGGGACAAGTAACTACCCTGTTCCTGTGGGCAGATAATCCCTTCTAAGATGGTTTAGAGATACAATGTACCACTGTCTCAAGACAGTGCTTTGCAACCAGGGAGAGATGGTACATGCCATGGATTTGCAGGTAAAGTATGCTACCTAGAGCTATATTTTTGCCCTTTCCCACCTGTTTCACACAGTTTGCAAGTATAGTAATTCATTAAATAAGTAACTTTCCCTTCACATCAGTGCAGCCTGCTCCTGCTCTAATGCATCATATACAACAGTGTTTAATGTACTGAAATGGTGAACCCGAGTGTTCAATATATGATTCCTTCCACTACAGCAAGCAACAGTGACAAAGTTTAAGATCCTTCAGCCACACTATATTTAGCTTTTTTAAAAAATTAAGATTTGTCATGGAAGAACAAATTGTGTCGTTCACAGGAATAATCTCTCCCACAAGGAGCACTTTGAACAATGGAGATACAAGTGCTATAATTACATACACTGCAAATAATCAAATCACATCACATTATTAGCTAAAATAATCAGGGCTAAATGACAGAGAGTTAGGCACATATGCTTATACCTCAGCACCTACAGAGCATATATTTTCCAGAGTTGTCTGAGGTATTCTTTTCCTACACCCTGCACCGAAAGTGTTACATCGACCCTAGATCTAGCCCTAAATCAACCTCTGCAGGGACTGTCCCCCATAAATACCAACAGAAGATAATCACACAGAGATTTACACATCGTATTGGTTGGCTTTTGCGGCCTGCTGGGAACTTGGAGCATACACAGCAGTGCTGTTATTTGGACCCAATTATATAATTTCAGTTAAACTACAATTTCAAGCCAGACTAAGTGTATCAATGTGCACCATCTCCACACCTTGACTGTGTATCTACAGTTATCCCCAACTCTGGCATGCTCTTTTTAGGAGCTCTATTCCTAAGAGCCCCAGACATGTGTCACTGTCTCTATCAGGCATTGGGATATCCATTGTCTTCACATACATGTTTGTTCCCCAACTAGACTGATAAATTATAAGAAGTAAGGAACAGAAGCTCCCGTCCATTTAGAGATACTAAATATGGTGCTACCCATCTGTTCACTAGGAAGAAGCAGGTTTCATGGGCTATTTACAGCCCATAAGGAGGTAAGATTTGTTGAGATTTACCCACCTGGGACAGGAATTATTTTTACCTGCCGATGGCAGAACTGTGTCAGGCAGAGTACCATTAGAGAGCAGAAGGGCTAAGTGGTTCACTTATCAGGACCAAGGGTTGCAGGGAGTCCCAAGGGCAGAAATATACTCAGCAGAAAGCCTGCTGAAAAATGTTTAGGGGTTACTGCATGCTGTGCAACCAGCACTTTAGGAGACGGCAAGTAGGTAGAAAAAGCTTGGCACAGGAACAGGACACAGCTTCGGGAAGCTATTAGAAGAAAAGACTTTACTCTGAAGCTTTTTGAGTTGGAGTAACTAGCTACATAACTGAGGAGCAGAAGCGCCTTGCAGTGAGACCACAGTCATAGGAGTCTGTCTCTAAATATAGTAACTATTTTATCAGTACTTTCATTACAGTAAAGTCAATGTGATTTTTTGTACATAATACTTCTCTATTGCTAAGAGTGGTTTGAGGGATTAGCAAACTATTATCTTTTGTTTCTGCTGGGAGCAATAGGCCAAAACGGGGCTAATGCTCAACTCCCGGTGCTCAGAGCTCTCATGCAAGACCAGAGACTGCCAGGACTATGCAGGCTGCTCTCCCACTAAGCAACAAGACCACTTTCGGAGGCATAAATCCCATGGCATCATAAATCATCCCTAGACTGTAAAGTAACCAGTTTTCAATACAGAGGGTGATCAAGTTTTTTGTTTTTATGGTCTGTCTCATAGAACCTCAGGATACTCTCTGGGCTGGCTGCCCCTGTAGAATACCTCTGTGGTTTGAATGCATGTTTCATTTATATGTGCAAAGATAACAGCTGCCTTTCCCAGGCTTTCTTCCTCTTTTTTGTCAATGTAGAATTATTTTTCTTCCTGAAGAATTGCAACGAGGAAGAAAATGGCCAATTTAGGCTCCTTTCATATTTTTTTTAACTGTGACATACATATAGCTTCCACCAGCACCTGCTGTATGGTTGTGTTTCTCCTAAATGTGCATCTTCTCAGACATGTTCGTTCTTTTGGGAAGGGAAGAGAATAATAGAAAAATTATACCAATGTGGCCAGGAAACAGGAGAATAAACAAGGTTGTCTCTGGTTCTCAGCTTTTTCTCTGCTCTCCACACCAGGGAATGCTGCCCTTTAGACCACATGCTGAGGTCTGTAGCATGTGAATGCCATTCAGAGACAGGGACAGGTGACAAGGATAGGCCAGGGGACAGGCAGAGAGAAGGGCAGTGAAAGAAATGGCAGCACAGCAATGACCTTCAGAAAAAGTAGATTTATTTGCAGCTTAAATGTAACACCAGTGGGGAAGATTACTTTCTCTGCAGTTCTTAAAACTACTCACCTGCTGCCTTGAAGAAAACACTTCAAAGCATGCAGTAGGTCCTGCCTTTTCTCACAAGACCACCCAGAAATGCCTGTTGTGGTTTGACAAGGCAGCATGTGTCCCTGCGTCACAAGCAGCTCCATTAAGGGTTGAACTGCTGGCCACCAAATTGCTCTTACGTGGGCTAACACACAGGTCTCCGATGCAGCAATTTATTGCTGTTATTTATTCTAGGCTGACTTTGAATGAACCATCTTTACACAAAAAAGCTTTGTACTTTGGCCTCTCAACTGCTGCTCCGTAATAGAAAGCCAGGCAATACATTGAAGTGAGCAGAGCTCAATCATGCTTTAACTTTGTGTAAAGCCACAAATCTACAAGGGCCAGGGCTGGCAGCAAACCCAAGGTTTCCCAATATGTAAGTCTGCTTTGCCATCTCTTGCCATCTGGAAGACTTTTTTTGCTTTTCCCCTGGTTACAAATATTCCACAGATTTGGGTTCTGGCTCCAAGGAAACTGTCCTCTTCCCCCAGCTCCAGTTGTGGGTGAAGGTTTCCTCAGCACCAGCTAGCACAAAAGCTTGCTTTATACTCTGGCATTAACTCCAGCAGTCACAGTGCTGTGCGAGAAGGCGTGCAGCCTGGAGCAGCTCATGTCTCTTAAATTAACTGGCCTCATGGCTTTACTTTTCCTTTCCTGGTCTCTGTACTTTGTCTCTTTTTGCATTCCTGTCCCCAGGCCAAGATACTCTTTCTTGTCAATCTGTATATTTTGGGTTTAGTTCAACATTAGACACACACAGTTTGTCACTGGTGAAGCCTCTGCAGGATGGGTTACTCCATTTAGAGGAGTCTCCCAGGAGACAGAGATGAGATTTATTTCTTGCAATATCCAAACTTGTACCACTTGTACTTTGATCATGAGGAAACAATCCAGTAGCAATGAGTTTGATGCTGACAGGTCACAGCTGAAGGCTGCTGACTGGGCAGGCTCCCAGCCCAGGTAAAGCAAGCAGGACCCTCAGGTATGAGCCCTCTCCTGCCTTTCTCAGCATGAGCTCAGATAGCAACTGTGAGCTGTTTTGGTTCATACCGAGAACCAGCAGAGGAATCATCAAGAAAAAGAACATGAATATCTAGAGACAGTTGGTGCTCATTACATTAAAATGCTGTATTTGAGGAAGATGAGTTTGGAGGTTTTCCTATCTAAATACCAAACCTATTTGAAGATCAATTCCAACTTTTTTAAATTAAGCCCCCTGAGAGTGGACAGAAAGCTGCAAACAACTCCTTGAAGGCTGCCTTTCTCTGCTTCTCCCTCCTCCGCAGCATCCTCAGCAGACCACCAGGACTTCCCCTCTAGCAGGGACATGGGAATCAGCCCACAGGGTGCTGTCAGCTGGGGACTTTCAGCTGCAGGTTGCTGAAGACCAGCAATCATTACTAACCCAATTCACATCTTTGGGTTTCTTTTTTCTCCCTTCCTGCTTCTCAATGACACAAGAAAGAGGTAATGATATAAACAATTAAAAAATAAGTCTCCCCAGTACATCCCAAATAAGTCTTTAAGAAGGTGCCAGGTGGAGATGGGGTTGACAATTAGTGAAGGATATAAATATTTTACCTCTGGGAAGGCCCAGCCTGGACAAGGATGTCATACAGAGTGTCTGCTAAAGGTCCTGTGCTAGCCCTGTGCTAAGCCAAGGTCAGCCTGGGCTGGCAGCTGGCACCTATCAGCATGACCTGCAATTCCCACACCTCTGGTGGTAACCCCTGTCCCCTGATACATACCAGGGACCCTTTTCAGCTCCCCAGGCACCTCAGTTATAGTTTTGTAGCTGCATTTTGCCTCCTGAATGGGCTTTTATGGAGAAAAGCTTGTTTTATAAAGGCCCCATAGGTTGCAAGCACCTGCAGTGTGCAGTTCCCCATTTGTCTGGTGTGGTACCCTCACAGCTTTGGTTGTACCTGCAGCAATGCCCCCAAGCGCACCGGCAACGCTTCAAGCAGCATACGGGCAACCTAGACCAGTGGGTGCTGAAACCCCCATACTGCCTGATGACACTGTGAGGTGTTGCCACAGCAGGAAATTACAGACCCTGTCACTTGTTCAGATTTTTAAAAAGGATTAAATTTTTGCATGGATGGGATTTGCATGTGAAATGATACTCATTAGGAAATAATTATGAGATAAGGCCATTGTGCTTCAAGGCAAGGCTGATTTCCATCTGCATCAGGAAGAAATCGCTGCCCTCCCACTCATGGAAACACTCTGTGATGGTAAGGTCATGCTTTTGTCACTGGTCATTGAGTCAGAGATGGGATGTCCTGATTCAGCAGGACCTTTGACTTGTCCTTAAATAGAAGTAAGACATATGTGAGGGACCAGTGCTTTCCTCTGGTTTGGAGGCGAGTTAAATACGGGTAGCGTTGCACAGTCTCCAGGCTCCAGTGCCTGTGGCTCTAGAGCTCCATGGGTAATGGCTTTAAACTGAAAGAGGGTAGATTTAGATTAGCTATTAGAAAGAAATTCTCTACTATGAAAGCTTCCCTCTCCCTTTCAGAGGGCAACCAGAGGAGGCAAGCCCCCCTCTGCCCAGCCCCATTGCCCTGCTGCAGAGGGCAGAGACATCAAGAAGGAGCAGGCCAGCTCCTCTGGGTCTGCTTTGGCAAATGCATGCACACTCCTGGCACTGCAGTGTCACCAGGGACTGGCTTTACAGCTCCCTCATCCCTGGGGCAGAGCCAGCCACTGAGAATGATTCATCTCCTGCTTGGCCTTGCTAACAGTAGAAATGGTAGCCAGCTTGATGGCTGAATCAATTAACATTTCCATTTTGATCCCCATTAGGATCAGAGTCCTGGACGCATTGGGCAGGTATGGGCTTTACCTGCACCTCTTAATGATGTGCCTTCCCCTTCAGGCTCCAGCTTCATGCAAGAAGAATGTAAAAAACTCCAGCTTCTCCCTGGCAAAGGGCTATTGCCTGCCTTTCACTTGCTCCCCAGGTTTGCAGCTACAAGATTGCCTTGAACAAAGATCTCCACGTGTGCTTGCAACAGGCTTTCATAATGGGATAGATGATGGGAATGTGGGATGAGGGAAATAAAATCTGTTTTTTCCCTGTGTGTTTGCTAATGATCGAAAAGCCAGAATCTGAATAATGTCCAATTCAGCAACACTTCAAATGGCATGGGATGAACAATTTGGCATGGGCTGTGAATTCCAGGTCTGATTCATGAAAACTTGGATACAGAAGGTGCACCGTGCAATGAAAGCTAGGGAAGGCAAGACAGCATTACATCAGACAGTGAGCTGAGCAACAGGGGTGGTTCACCTCTGCTTTACAGAAACATCTGCTAAGAAACACTCTTTTAATGTGACTGACATTGCCAACTGCCCTGCTCTTCTCTTGTGGACATTACCTGCGTCTTTGCAGCAAAATGCAGTTTAGGTATAAAAAATTTCACCTTTTGTGCTAGTGGCAATATAAAGAGCAAAGCAATATGGAATTTGGTATGAAGGATTCATTGAGTAATAAAAAAATGGATTGCTTTTCATTTGAAGCAGATACATTACCATGACAATGCAGCAATGAGGCAGAGGTGTAGGAGCAGCCTGACAATGCAGAGAGGATCCTTCTCTCTGGAAGAACTTCCCACCCAGCATCAAAGCACATGGCTGTATAGTGAACACGAAACCAGGTTCCCATCGCAGTGGTTCAGACCATGGTGTCAGCACCCCTGCTCCTCTCTCTGCCACCTCTTTTAGAAGAGCCTAAGCTGAGAGTGTTGAATCCCTGCTCTGCCAGGGAGTGAGAGTCAGGGCAGCTGTGGTCGTTCCGGTGGTCATGGGGTCAGTGGGATGGTCACCTTTTGCTCCAAACACATTACTTCTGCTCAGACACAACTGGAACAAGGCCAGGCAAAACTAGCATTCCTTGTAATGAGAGGAAAAGTCTTTGGGGTGAACCGATCCAGGACCTTACGTCACAAAGGGAATTAACTTGCAGTACTGGGAACAAGATGCCGTGAATGACTTCTTCACATATTTGAGACTTTGCTGTCAATAGGAACCTGCCAACAAGCAGTCTGAGAAGAAGTAAAATGGTTAGGATGTCTCTAAGAGAAAAGCAGATCACAGCTTGGCATGAAGCTACTTTGGTTGGCAGTGCATAATTGATGTGAAATACATTACAAGCCAAAAACCAGATAAATCAGCCTGTTCTTTAGGGCACTGACTCTAATGGGGGTTGAACACTTTCTGTTTCTGGCTGAATTATTCTGATGTGTGAAGTGTGACAGATTGAATTGCTGCCCAGTATCTTATTAGGTTTATTTACTAAAAGGCAAAAAGCATGGGAAGACAAGATAATCATACCCGAAGTCTGCGTACCCCTCCCTACTGTCTCCCTCACCCGACAGTGCACCAACATGCTATTAATTTTATTAGAGATCCATGAGAAATAGGCGGCGGGGACTCCTGGCAGACAGACCATTGGACCATGACACTGCAGCATTGCCAGCACATTCCCTGTGGCTGTCCCAGAGGCTGGTGGCCCCCACACAGAAGCTTGGGGCGGGAAGCAGCCCGTACCCCATAGTGTGACTTGGGAGGCACAGCCAGGATGCTGATGCTCTGCCCTGCTCAGGCGCTGGGTCTCGCACTCTCTTGGGTAGCGCTTGTTGAAGCACATGCAGTCGCCTTTGGGGGAGGCAGAGAACAGGGAGGGGGCTGGAACACGACCAGCTTTTCCGCTCTTTGAGAGAGAATTCAGACTAATCCCTTCTAAAGGGGAAGCTGTTCCCCTACATACTCAGCCCTTCCCATCCAGAGAGTCCCCAGGCATTTCAGATGCATTCTCACAGCCACACTCTGCACATGAAATTATATCTGTATGTGAACCCAGAGCTCCAAAATGAGGAAATATGCTTATTAAAAACATATTTATTACTTTAAAGGAATCCTCAAGCAGCATTGTTATTAGCCTGTAATACTGCTGTTTGCTCCCCATTGCCTGTAGTGCTCTTTCAGGAGTCAGAAAAGAACATTTCTTTCCCTGCCAATTTTCTTTTTTTTGGCTTCACTAAAAATTTAAGGGCTAGTAATGGTTCTGTTCATGCCTGCATTATTTTTTAAGAACTCAGCACTGCAACAGGAGCAGCACTTGTGCAAGTTCTCAAGTGATGCTCTTGGCAAGTTTTGTTCCAGGCTGTACTGAAAAGAGATCCTTAGCCTGCAAAGAAGAGACAGGGGTTTTCCTACCCTGTTTACAGCTGCTGTAACAGGAATATCCCCAAGAGTGACTCCTGGCAAGGCAGGCCACCCAACCTATGCTTTAATCCACAGATGAATTGCAACTGGACCTACTCTGTGTGTGTAACCTGCTGGCGGAACAGCAACCCTAACCCCTGATTCACCTCCCCACCAGAGATGGAAGCGGAAAACAGGACTGCGCATCTTTGCACTCTGCAGCAGAGAAGGAAAAGAGCTGGCAAGAATCTAACCCAAAAGAAAAATATAGGATCCTTTCTTGAAAATATAAAAAAAATACATTAAAATGTTTCATCTACTCAAGACTTGCACCCCTGTGCTGTTCTGAAAAGACTCCGTCTTACATAGCTAATGAAATTCTGTTGCTCAGTGTATGTGCTTGTCTCAGGGAGACTAATGCATTACCAGTGTAACTGAGTTTTCTTCAGTTCTTGGATTTACAGCCTCAGATCTGTCATTTCATCCCAGTTATGCCTGCTACAGGATTCAAGTGAGCGTGCTTTTGGATGAAAGCAAAAGAACAAAGCTGGCTTTTTCCTCCAGCTGTCCTTCAGCCCCTGATCCCCTAGTAGACATCAGATCTCAGGTTGCACTCAGCCTATCCTATGCCAAAACAAATATAATTAAAAACATCGGCCACATAATGAAGCAGAAAGAGTAAAGGTCTTAATTCTGGCTTGCCCATACCTGAGATAAATGCTGTAAACACTGGGCTGCTTTGATACTTTTGTAGGATTTATATTTCCTGGCTGTGGGTCGTCTGGGGGAGGGGGTGGTGTTATGGGTTTTATTTTATTCTTTAAAAAAATAAATAAATCTTTCAACAGTTCTACATTTGTTCCTTTTTTAAAAGTCTTTCTTCCTGGTCACCTCTATTAGATAAATTGGAATTCTTCATTATTAAGTTACAAAAAAAACCCAGAAGAATGAATTAAAGGGAAGGTTAAGGTGAGCAGTGAAAAGTAGCAATATTTTTAAAAGAAGGGAGAGCCCATTTACATCAGTGGATTTGGGACTTTTGGTCACTTTTATTTACCTAAAGGTTAGGAATGTAAGTTTAGATGCCTGTGTTCAATCATCTTTTTAGCATGCATTAAGAATATTCACAGTTCTCTTAAAAGCCATGTCATCTTGATATGACATCAGAGCGCCAGAGAATAATTTGGGTTGGAAAGGATGCCTGAGAATCATCTGGTCCCAGTCCCTGTTCAAAGCAGGGCCAGCTAAGGTCAGGTTATTTGCCCTTTGTCCAGCCAAGCTGTGTGTATTTCCAAGGATGGAGATTTCACAACTATTTCAACCAGGCAGCCTGCTCCAGTGCTGCACTACTTATCACTCTTGTGAAACAGCCACAACAGAAGTTGTGCATTCACCTCAAAAATTCAGCTCTGGTGCTCTAAATGTAATCCATTTAGATTCATTTAGGATCCAGGCTACCAATCCCTCCCCTAGGTCTGGGAAGCTTACATCCCAGGAGACTGCTGTTCAAATGCCACCACCAAGGAAATATTTCAGGCAGGTACAGAGGATGATGTCCCAGTCCATAAGTGACATCTCAAGATGTGCATGGGGTGGATTGATTGTGTTTGGTTTCCTCCGTCCCTGTCCACCCCAGAAGCTGATTCAGGAGCAGTGACTGCGTGTGTCCTGCTGGCAGCAGGGCTGGTGTTTGACAGCCAGAGAGTGACCTTTGCCTACAGCTGGTTCAACCAGAGGATTTCTGGTTGTTTAAAATTCCCTGTGACCCTTCCTGCATTTAGAACACTCTCTTCTCTTGCCAGAGACTGGAAAGCAGCTAATGGGCACTATCACATATTAAGCAGCAGGAGAGTGGGATGCAGCTGAAGGCTCAGTGCAAGCCTGTCTTGATTGCACGTACAGCCAGCCCATGTCCCAAGAAAATACGAAATAATTTAGCTGTCGGATGGAGTCAGTGCCCACCACTACAGTATGTCTAGCACAATCCAGGCATCCAGCACAATGAAGAAATAAACAAGTGTTTAAAATACTGTGCTACCCTGGATGGTCTTCGTCTGTCCAGAGAGAAGGCATCCAGCTAAGCAACCAAGAGATTCCCAGTAAATTCTGTTTTGCATTGTTCTCTATTTATAGCTAAATATAAGGTCTGAGGGAGGAAATTCTCCAGAGATCTGCACCTACTGCAATGAGTTCGGCAGCTGGCATCCCTTGTGCCTCATGACAGTGTTGTCATGAAGAAAGGTGACTGATGAGTAAGCCAAGATCTCAGGACTGTGAGAGCTCTTGAACTGGATCTACAAGCGTTTGGGCAGCCACTGAAGTTCAGAGAGGAGGAAATGATGCTTTGTGCCTCTGTAGCACTAGATAGCCTCTTCCCTCCCTGCTAACTGAAACTTCTAAGAGACCTTCAAAGTCTGAAGTTGGGCACAACATATTCATATTACAACCCAGTAGCCTGTCTCAGCCTCACTGCTTTGAGGGAGGCAATTGATTTGGGAATAGAAAGGGATATTTGAGGGTCATCTTCCCTGCTCTGAGTTTCCACAGGTTTCCAAACTCAGAAAACTTGACATACTGTCTCTGGAGCATCCCAGTGCATTCTGTTTATGAAGAGAGAAATTAAACTGCTCTGTATGTGTAGTTATTGCCATACAGCCTTGTCTGTAAGGGCTGGGGAGGCAAATCTGGAATCTTTTAAACAGATTTTGCCTTAAACTTACATTTCTACTATGTTAGTTTACCCACATAGAGGCAGTGTTGATAACACATTTCAGATCTGCCACCTATCCCCACATTAATGTCTCTTAGCCTTTCTGGTAATATTTTAAGAGCAGAAGAGATCAAATACCTGCATATAACTATGAAGCTAAAAGCCCACAGGAAAAAAAAAAATCCACAAAATTACTCTACAACATTGTTGGTGGAATCTGGATTAGATCCGAGTGAAACTGTCACATTCACAAACATATTCATTCACTAGTTTTGTTGGTTGTGTGTGCAAAATGGTGGGGTGGCAAGGGGAAGTAGAGGGCCATGTTATCTAGTCTGACTCTGTGAAAGACCAAGTAGCTGTGGTTATTTGTCCAAATGTCTTTCACATGGAAAAAGCAAGATCAGGACTCAAACCTGACCCCTTTTATATTCACACAGCATCGCATGTGTAGGCAGCACTAGGGGCATTACTGTAACAGCATTTTCCAAAGGTCAGGGTTCAAGCCCTGCATCCAAGTTTTGCAGCTTTTTTGCATGCGGGCACACGTAGGCTTAAGATTACTTTTCAAACCTAAGAGCTGAGACTGAGTAGAAACAGCCAGTGATATTTCTCCAGCAAGGAGTTACGCTCCGTTTTCATATGATTTTGTGAGCCTGGAGAATTACCCTCTTCCCAGAACAGCTGCCACTTCATACACCAGGAAATATTTCTTAATAATTTAACTCAGTTAATGCGGCTTTTATAATAATTGAAAGCTATGGCATAGGTATCCACCTGAAAATTATATTCACTATGGGTCCCCCATTGTATAGGCTAATTCCTCATTAAAGAAAGGAACTGAAGAAAAGCAAGTGCCAGTGGTTGGGGATTGTGAGCAGTCAGCACACAGTGCAAAAAAGCAGTCCTTGTAATTACAGTGCCAGCCTGCACAGCTGGGGAAAGATTGCTGCTACTGCAGACAAATAGCATTAGTAATATCTCATTTCACACAACGTGGTGAAGGCTGCTAGTGACAGAGGGACAAATACAATTAAAGCCTACCTCACCTTATCTTTTATGATCCACCAACAGCATATGATCTGGTCCTCAACACCGACAATGAGTACATTGATCAAGCCATTTTTCTTGCGGGAGACCCAGATTTACCACTGGCTGAAACTAAAGGTTGTGTATCTTTCTTGTGCCAAAGGGGAAAACTTGGATCACAAGGATAGCATTGTTATGAACACGTTGAAGCATTCTTAACAGAAAAACACCTTGCATAAACCATATTGTTTGCTGAGCACTTTGTTACTGCAATCCTGAACATATTTATGACAAGTCCTTGGTTGGGGTGATGGTGGGAAGCAGAACTGGTGGGAACCAGCAGAGTCACCAATCAAGGAAACTGCAATATTGTTAAACCTGCAAGGGCTCACAGTCTGCTGACCGCTTGAATATGCCCTAACCTGCACCTGAAAGTTGGAACAGTTCTTGCAATGGACTCTGAGGACCAGAAAAAGTGACCAGAAAAAAATTAGAGGTAGCGGATCTCAAAAAGATATTGCTGTTCTGAAACTAAAATTGTTGGTAAGACCGTCTGGCTAGGCTGCTCAAACAGGTTGTCAGGCTGAATTGGCCTTTGCCTTCTGGGTTTAAAAGCTTGGAGTCTGTAAATATAGAGAACAAACAGTGTAAGAATTATTTCAAAATCATAGGTTAAAATTAATTATCCTTGTAGCAGAGCAATACTTTGCTGTCTTATCTGCCGCAGTCTAATCAGATTACTTGCATAAGAAACTAGGCAATAAAATGGCACAGGGAAGCAGGACCCAACGTCGTGCAGAACAGTATGGACTCATTCCAGAAAGCATTCAACTGGACATTAGGGCTAGAGTCAACCATCATGGTTATTAATGCTGCCATAACTTTTGCTGAGCCTAAGAACAGCTCCGGCTCTGAGAAAACCAGGCATGTCAGGGTTTGTATGAACCGAGGTAAGAGTCTGCTTTGACTTCCACCAGCCCATTTTCTGAAGCAAGTGCCAGCTGACTGCAGACAGATTTTCTTTGCCTGCACTTGGTTCAGTCCTGTTCAGTCATCTCCCTGCCCTGAGACACCTCACCCTGGGAGGTATTTTTTGCTTTTTCACCTAAATCTGCTTCTGTTGCTATGGTTCTCCCACTGCCCATTGTACTGCTTCAGCCAGCCTGCTCTCCCTCCTCATTCCTTATCCCTATAGCTTGCCATGGCAC
The DNA here is from genome assembly GCF_023634155.1 of Falco peregrinus. Classification (NCBI taxonomy): domain Eukaryota; kingdom Metazoa; phylum Chordata; class Aves; order Falconiformes; family Falconidae; genus Falco; species Falco peregrinus. The sequence goes on from NC_073721.1 coordinate 85,609,542, forward strand.
ATTTCTCCTTCCACTATCCTCATGGAATTTTATTATGCAAACTTCTTTCATCTTTCTTTCCACTTACCCAGGTCACTGATTTTTGTCACTGCTCTTCTCCAAGGAGCATGAGAAATAACTGGTTTGCTGACAGGGCCATTATGAGCTACTGTGAAATTTATTATTTTTAAAATCAAGAAATAATTTTAATCATAAAAATTCTTGATGTAAGACACTTCCAGAAATAGTTATTTCAATCCCCTCGCAGCAACACAAACAGGGAGGAATTCCCAAAGCTAAACAAACAGCCAGCTGCCAAATGGTGCCAAATTTTAAGGTTGCCTCCTCGCAGCTCCACCCCAGCTCCCCCAGATGTGTCCCTGCCCATGCCGTGGTAGAGCATTCAGCACAGCCAAGATGGGGCCTCATCAATCACCTGCTCAGCTGCTGCATCCTCCAGGGTGTAAGGAGCTGCTTCAGCATATCTGATCTGCCCAGGTTTAAAAATTATTTAGAGTATCTCTTCATGCCTCTCCTTTCCCCCCACATGCACTTATTCCATGATCTATTGAATCAACCATCCTGCTGGATGTTGTTAGGATTTACAGAGCAGCACTGTTAGTATGCTGGGAGAGCTGTGAGCTCTGGAAAGAACAAAGGAAATGGCTTGTGATTGTGGGTGCTGCTTTGCAAAAGCCCCTGAAATTGTTGATACTTCTGTGCATGCAGCCAAGCTCCTAAGGTCTCCTGAAGTTTGGCAAAACACTCACCCCGTCTGCAACCCACAGATGTGTTCGGGTGAATCCATCCCCCATATATACAAGCCGCAAAAACCTGTTCTTCGTGAGACAGTTCAGTGTCTACTGGCAAATTAAAGAAGAATCTTGTTTGCTGCAGCTGCTGGTCTGATGGAGGGCTTAGAAATGTCATCTTAGGTCTCTCTCTCTGAGTCCAATGGTAGGGTCTTTCTGCTGTTCCCATGCCAAAGATAAAAATGGACTTCCTCACGCTGTCAGAAGGTTCCTGCTGGCAGAGAGGCCCTTTAGGCAGCCATAAGATGCACCCCTGCTTTAAGTTCCCACCAGCCTCGAGCAGAGGCCTGGCTGCCAGTGAGGTAAGGAGAAGAGTCTGGCCCCAGGGTGCTGCTGGGGCTCAGTGCAGAATTTGTTTCAAGTTTTTCCCCTCTCCTGCCATTGCTAGATCTCAAAGGCTGTCATGCTCCAGGGCAGGTAAAAGAATTTAAAGAAAACAGTGACCCTTAGTGTCAACACACACCAAAGGTGCAGGCAGTCTTTTTTCTTTCTGCAATGCCTGTAATTATTTTAATCACATTAAATATAGCATTTGCTGAGCACGGAGTCTGTGCCTCGGTTGCTGTGATTATTCAATGCTGAAGTCCTGCTGAGCTCTCCAGCTGAAGCAGGGCCAGCACTGAGCTCCTCCAGATCGATAGGCTTATGCCTGGCCAGTGTCACTTTGTGCCAGAATCCTTAGCACAGGGAAAACCGACGGCAGTCCCTGCTGTGTTGCCAGGATTGCACCAAGCCAGGCGCCTGCCCTGCTGTGATGCTGTGCTCTGCAGGGCCAGGCAGCCTGAGGGGTGGTATGGGGCAGCAGTGAGGAGATGTGGGGCTCTTCTGAGTTATGGGGACCCAAATTTGTGAGCAAGACCTGTGTGATGAGAAGATGAGCTGATAACTGAATGAAACCTGCTCCACACAGCACAGAAAAACTCAGACAATTTCATGGAAATAAAGGTCCAAGAAGCCAAGCATGTGCCAGGAAGGGATGAACCAGAAGCGTTTTCTCAAAGGAAGTGGAAGGATGAGTCCCCAGGGTGAGCTGGAGTTGCCTTTCTCCAGAGAGATGCTTTACTATCTTCCAAAGCTGACAGAGCCAACCTGCTACCCACCCACCCGTGGCTTACACTCTGCTCTGGGTGGGTGAAAAAATTCCTTCACTTATTCTTACGTCTGGGGCCATGTAAGAGAGAGCCTGTGTCAGGGGGTTCTGCTCAGGATGTTTCAGTAAACAATCCCTCTTGGATCAGGGCAGCCAGCGGGAAGGGGACTAACCAGATGAGTACAATGAGAAGAAGCCTTAGCTGCCACGGGCTGAGTGTGGAAAGGGAAGCCAGCCCCACCAAGATGAGTTTTTCTGACCTTAACCAAACAAAAGAGAACAGAAATTTGTAATTCCTAGAGATTTTCCCTCTCAAAACAAATTGCACACACAAGTCTTTTCTGCCTGCGGTGCAAAGCACCCCTCTGGGTGCTGCCTGCAGCAAGGCTGCTGGAGTCTCTCCCAGGCGGCAGCAGCACGGCCACCCCAGGCAGCTCGGCTGCACTGGCTGGCATGGTGAAGTCCAGAGGGATACATGGTCCTCACAAGGAAAAGAGAGCAAACGCTGCAAGGATGGGCCTAAGGAGGCCGAAGGGAACCACCTGCATTGCTGGGAATGCAAGAAAAAAATGGCAGAGACCAAAAGAGCAATTCTAAGCTAAGCTGCTGAATTCCTCCTGGGGAGGATACGCCTCCCCAGGAGAGCTGGGCCATAAAATATGTTTTGGTTTTTTCTCTTCCAGAAGGTACTGGCTAACGTTTGCCAGCAGGAAGGCAGCCTCCCAGATAATAGCACAGCCTGAATTCACACGGAGAGCGGAAGCCCAGCTGGGTGGTTTCCCTTTTCAAGCAGATTTCTTTAGCACATGGATATTTTTTCACCACTACCATCACTGTTTAGCAAATGACAGATCTGCTGGAGTGCCTCGCAGACAGTTTTGATTCATTCAAGGCCCAGCTCTGTTTCCCAGAACCATAGCTGCTAGGGACAGAAAACTCCATTTTCTCCATCTGTTGGGCACAGAAGGACTTCTTTTGCACCCAAGAATAGAGTCTTCCAACATTTAATTGCTTTGTTTTGTAATTGCTAAGTTTTGTAAGTGATGAGGATGTCCCTACTCCCCTGTGGTCTGTTGTCAACACCTCAGATGCATCTGGCTTTGCCTAGCCCTAAAATTTCCAACTTTGGAGAAGTTCCTCAGCCACACATTTGTGCCCCTTCAGCCAGTGCTGCTCTCACCAGGTGCAGTGCTGACACCTTTATATTGTACCTCTCTAATTCTTTTGCACCCCCTAAGATTTCAAAGTGTTTACTGGACTACAATTACATGTAAGCCACTTGTGGATTGTTGAAGTAACGGTATACCGTAGCTCTTTCATAACATTTTTCTGTATGTCCTGCCTCCATTTCAAAGATGAGGGTGCCAGCTCTGTCTTGAAGGTGGTGAAGTTGATGCATAAAGATACCAGAATAGTTTTCCTGAACCCACACTGTCAAGTCCAGTTCTTTGAATCCTCCAGGCACGCTCTGTCCCTCTGACCCTTCCCCAGGCCTTGGGGACCTGCTCGTCCCTCATGCTAGACCATGATACTCCTCCGTTTCCTCACTCTGTGACAAATGGTGCTAATCTTTGGTGCTACCTTTGCCCATATCATACATAAATTTGTCCCAGTACCAAGCCTGCTGTTTGCACAGGCCATTCATTAGGGATAAGTAGAACAGGGAGCCATGAATGTTGCTAATTGCATATAATTACAGATCCTAATTCTCTTCTTATGCTGTATGTGTGTGTCTGTTTATAGGGCAATTAAGCAGTAAATAGGATGCAATTAGAGTGATCTATGCTGAAGGGCTGCACTTGTCACTGAGTGCTGAACTGGATGGACTCCAAATGGGGATGCCAACTCCTTTCACTGGAATTCCCCCAGAATCAAGATCTTGTCAGGTTCTTCAGCTTCAGCCCTGACCATCAAAGGTAATTTTCACAAGTTTGTCTTGTTCTGCTGCCACTGTGGCAAACAAATGTCTCAGTAACGCACTGTCACTGCTAACTAGCCCCTTCTCTTAGTTTTCCTTCTTCTTCCGTTCCTTTTCTCTTGGCTTAAGCATATGTACTACCCAGAAACGTGTCACAGCTTTAGGTCAGGGTCCTACTAAAACAGGATTTTGACAGCAGCCTGAGTAGGCGGTGAGTGATTAGCTGATACCAGATGTTCACACTGTTCCCTGCATGAAATGAGTTTCTAGGTCTTGGTCTGGACAGGAAAAATCCACTGTATGTAGCTGCAGTTAGACTGGGAGCCTCAGGGGAGTGAAAATTGCTTTACTCTCCTGGTCCTGCCTGCTAGAATGGAAGACGTTATCTATTTTTACAGTGCTCAGCAGAGGGAGTGTAAACTGGTTGGAGCACCTGAACACGGCTTCTGTACAAAAGTAGGTAATAAGAATGAAGTTGGCAGGGAGTGCTGCAGAGGAAGCATTCCCTACTGCTGCCTTTTCTCTCAGTTCAGTGAATAAAAAAACCTCAAGTCCCCACAGTTGTCAGTCTAGTACTTTTTACCAGAACTGGCATCTTAAGCAACACAGATTATGTTGGGTCAATAAAGTCACTGCTAAGAATAGCTGTACAAATATTGCTTTGGGCTTTCTATAACATTTACCTGTGAGCTTCTCGCATCCTGTCTACAGAGGTTACTCAAACAGTCACATTGTTGAATACAACCAATTTTTTGTCTAGCTTTGAAAGCAAAATCTGACTTCAAGTTAGACTTCGTATGCACCAGGTAAATGTGTCAGATGAACTCTGATTGTGAAACCTTCCTGGCTGTTCCTGAGGTTGGATAAAACCATGACGCTGTTTCAAGAGATCTTGTTTTCCACTCTGAACGTTTACTGTATAAGTCAGTATCTCATTTTAGTTCCTAGTGCAGAGGTGCTACTGCTGGCAAACTGAATGGCACTGAGATTTGGAAAGCCAACTATGACAGAAAATAAAACATCACATTTTGATAGTTTTCATCCACAGCTTGCTGGTTTTGCAGAGGATTTCTGGGTTGTTCGGTGCAGTCAGTTTGGGACTGCTTAGCACAAACAGTTCTTTAATGACCTCCACAAAGAGGATCAGGAGGAAAAGTCCCCAGTTCCTAACATCCCTCAAGTCAAAACTAGCCCAGAAGGTCACTCAAAGGAAAGATCAGAGATTAAAAAGCCTTTAGGCAGGCCTATCCCTCACCTCCTTTTCAGGGAAAGTGAAAGTCACACCAGAATGGGCAACAGCATGGGAGACGCGCAGGTATTGCTACTTCTTGGGTACATCCATGCTCACCAGGCAAAATGAGTTCTAGATCTCAGGATTTTCAGCTTTTACCTTTAAATGTTGGACAGATAAATTCATACTTCCTTGAGCTTCTCACCAGGCATAGAAGACCTCTGCTCAAGTAACCTGCATGTCCTTCCCTCCCATCGGAAATGGGAGTGGGACAATGCCATGCCCATTCCTTCATGGTGAACTTGTGGAGACTTCCACCTTTAATGTTCCCTTCATAGGAAAGGACTTGAAAAGGAGACAGGTCCCAGGGTTGTTAGCCCTGGTGATGACTGTCAGACTGGCCTACATTTGGTCTGGTGAGAAAGCAAAATGACAACGCTTGGCAGAGCACCCATGGACATGGGAAAATCCAAGACTGAAGGAAAGCAGCTTTTCTGTTAGATGTGCAAGTGGTCTCCATCTCATTTTCCATTGAAAAAAATACCTGAATGATGCAGCCTTGCCTGAGTCCATTTAAAACCCAGGCATCAGCTGCTAACTTGGGACTGCTAGGGACACCCTGGTTCAACCACTTCATCTCTGGAAAAAGAACTGCAGAGATGCATAATGTCCCCCAGGCATAAATTCAGAATTTGATCACGCGTGTAAAAGCTAGAGCTGGACAAGACTAGCACCCTTATACTTTCATAGGTGTGAGCAATCCCAGCTTCTGGGAGTGAACACTTTGAAACTGTGGGAGCTCTGAAACACCTGAACTGGAGAATGCAGAGTGACCTCTTCAGATCTGCACAATCTTGACCTGAGTCAAGTCTGGCACAGCAGCTTGCCATCTTAATTCACTAGCTTCTCAGCTTGTTCCTTCCTGCTCCCATTTGAAAAGGGCTTGTTGATCTTAATCCACCTACCTCAGACAGCTCAGCACAGCTGGAAACTTCCACCACACACCCTGCTAGCCCAAACGAAACTGCCTGACATACTGAGATTACCTGTGAGATTGCTTTTAGCAACTAAACGGCAAGCCCCTTCCTGCCCAACAGAAAGACAGTGCCTTGCTTTCCACAGGGAAAGTTTCTTTCTTTTGTAAGCATGAATGGCTCTTGATGAATGGCATCATTCAAAGATTTTCCTAGCAGGAGAGAAAATAAAAAGCCATGAAGGATTGCATTAGAGACTGAGAAAATCCTACCAAAGATACTAGGAGCAGGTTCACAGAAGGACACTAGTGCAGCTCCTGTCATTGTGTATTCAAGAATAGGAACTGGATTATTGTCACGTTAGACCAGATTTTCTCCTTGAAACTCTCTTGACTGGAAGTTTTCTATCCCCATCCCGGGTTGAGTTGTTGTAGGGAGCACTGAAGTTCATCTCTATGATATCGTGTCTAGAAGAGCTGGACATAGGCTCCATGGATGTGAAAGATTTATGCTTTAGCTGGCAAATGTCCAGTGGGGGTGTTAGTCATGAAGCCTAAAGCAGCTAATATCCTTTTCCAAGGAGCTTTTATTCACTGGTTATAGAGGGATGCTGAAGCAGCCAGCTTTCTTATCCCACCTGTAGTGTCCATGCTGTCATGATTTTAGTGATTCAAACACTCATCTCCTACTGCAGTGATGCCTTCTCCCTTGCTGCACAGACAGCAAATAATTATCTGATCAGAGCCACTTTGACACACCTCATCTAGACTGGAAATGGCAACTTGGATATGAAAGAGTTCATTGCTCGTGCCCAGCAGTGCTACTTTCAGCCCTGGTGTGTGCCCAACGGCACAGGTGAGCAGAGCAGGCTGGCGCGGAGAGGCTCAGTGAAAGAGCTGCAGTATCGCTGTGATGGTGTTTTCCTCTGAAAAGAGTTAATTCCCTACCATGGCGTTCCTGATACCTTCATCTTTTTCCCACAGATATTTGAAGCACATAAAGAAAAGTTTGTCCACGGAAAAATGTCATGCATCTATTTGTGCAGGGCACATTCTCACAGCTGTTCTAAAAACCTTGGGATGGGGGGGAGGGGAGTGATGTGGGCATCATGCTTGCCTGGGAAGAAAACCAATGGCACTCCCACATTCCCACAGTGCAAGTATTTGAAAATCATTAATTGGCACGGTTAGAGACCGTCCATTTGAGGTTGTCCCCACTGATGTGTTTGCAGGACCCATTTAGCAAGCATTTCAAAACAGGGGGAAAAAGCATTTCATTTTTTGGTGTTTCACAAATCCAAAAGGAAACTAAATCCTGCCAATAAATGGATCTTAGAAATTACCTTAGGCTGCTCTAAGCCCGTTCAGCTTTCTGAGTTTATTATGCTAGGAGGTTAGGAAGTGCCTATTTCACAAAAATTTCACAATTTTGGAAAGAACTTAGAAGAGACAGATTTAACAGAAAGGGCTGAATACAGTCACCCTGAAAGTGAAGCCCCATGAAGCTGTGTTTGCTAGGAGTCCTCACATTGTGGGTCCCTCCAGCAGCGTGACCCCTCTTTGCACACCCAGCTTTGGCCACCCACAACAAACAAGGGCAGCAGCATTTGCACTGCATCACTGTCAGAGCAAGCCTCAAACCCACCTCACTGGTGAGCAGGAAGGGAAGCCCCACAGTGCCACGGAGCAGCCATGCAGGGGTTTGCACCTGGAGTGCAAAACCCTTGCTTGGAAATGGCTGGTGGGGAAACTCCCTCCCACCCACTCTCAACTCTTCAAGATTTCTCACAGATTTTTCTTTGCCCTGGCACTGGTGCTGGCAATTGATCATGTCCTATGTCTCACATGCTGGCCCTGTGTTTAATTTTAACTCTTTTAGTGGGCCTAAAAACAGTCAAACGTAGCACTGTATTACAGAGGAAAGTGTTTATAATCACTAGAAATAGAACATTATATGAATATGAGTAGTGGTTTACCATGAATGAGGAACTATAACAGGCATCTTACATCATCTTTGCTCTAGTTAAGCTAAGTGGAATTTAAGTGATGTACAAATACTGGAGGTGAGAAGACAGAGATGAGTCAGGACTTTCCATGAGAAAAATGTCAAAAGATCCAGCTTGCTGGCAAGGACCAACAGACATACTATTCACCTTACTTAGACTAAGATAAGATAGCAGGAACATATTTAATTAGCTCATCTGGAGTGCAATATTTTGTGTTATTAAGATCATAAAAAAGGGGTCTTATATTGAGACTGAGTTCCTCTGACCCATGTCCCTGCAGAGGCTCTCATCTGCAGCAGCTGATCCCTTCCTAAAACCTCATCTCTGAGTGTAACTGAGGTAAGCCTTTCTTCCTTAACAAGGAATCCCTTTTATGTCTTTGAATTAAACCTTGCTTGTGATTATTTCTACATTTCTTTCTTATTTTCATTATACAGCCACATAGTCTGCATTTGCATCTATTCCCAACAGACAGGCACGTGAATTCGCTGTATCACATCCATGGTGTGTTGTCCTTTGCTCCTCAGCTTGCTGTGTGGCCGGACCACTAGCTAATCTTCTACTCACCTGTTTCCATGAAAGCCAGTTCTCTTTGAGGTGGCTTACATGAACTTTTGTAGCTTTCCAGCTAACATCTGGGGGTTAACACATCTCTCCTCTGGAATGCCAACCTCCTAGAGGCAGGAGACGGGTCTTAAAACACCAGAGACTGAGATAAGCACACAGCTGCATGTTTCTATTCATACAGACATTCTGTCAAATACAGATAATTGGATATTGATCCATACATTTGCATGAGGAATCAGAGAAACTGTCTACAGAGACCCTGCATTTTAGGGGCTAGCTTGGATCCCTTCTCCCTTTAAAATGTCGGTCTCCAGTCACTTCCCAGAAGGTGACTCTGTACCCAGAGCAGTTATGGCTGCAGATTCAAGCAAAAAAAGTTAATTATGAATAAAGACAATGGAGGAAAGAAGTCTGTTCTCTGTCCTTTTGGCCTTAGGCAATTGCTGCCCAGCTCATTTCAGAGGTTTACACTTTTTTTCATTTAGCAGTGCCTGGCTAATTTCTCCTGGTGTGGAACTAGAGCATCATCTACTACCAGTATTTAGCTTCTCGTTCAGGAGCTCTCTTTTAAACCTTGTGCTTCGTGGCTGCCTCTGGTACATATGTTTAATAAATATTTAAATTCTGGAAGGACTTTATACTCTGTGCATCTTTTAAAACCATGTTGTCAGAATGCCCCTCCCATGAAGTGCTGGTGGCAAAGTGCCTTATCTCCTCTGAAAGCTTTTTTGACTCTCAGCTGTACTCTCTCTTGTTTTTTAGCCAGGCTTTGAAAATGACATACACAAACAACCAGCTGCTAGATATTTATGTGGAACATTAGCATTGCAATTAAAGGGAGAGAAAAAGAAGCTCTACTTTGGGGTCCTTCAGAGTTTCATTACTGCCTGTTCTGCTCCATTATTGCATTTCTTTGAAAAGTGAACTGCATTAGGGGGCCCAGCTGCAAGCAGGTCCCATTGATCCCCAGCTGCCTAAGGAATTATCCATGCTAAGCCAAACGACTATAGTCATGATGAAGGTTATGAGTGACTCCCCATCCCTATCCATGGCTTCTTCCCTCTGGTCAAATAAGCATGGTGAAAAAAGGTCCCAGGCTGGACGTAGATTCCATCTACAGACACAGAGGCTACACTGTCATCATTGACTTACTAGCAGGTTGCTTACTATGTCCTAGGCAGGAGAAGCCTGCAGTGTTGGTGCCTCCTGCTTGGGTCGGACTGATCCATGCTCCCAGTCCTGCCATTTAAGCCTGTATTTCTTCTGGACAGGCTTTAGCTGGCTAAATTTCAGCCCATGCTGTTGAAAGCACTTTTAAAGTGTTTATCACTCAGTCCTAACCAAGTTCTTGTGGTCCCAGCAAGCAAAGGTGGAAGGAATGAACCTTGAGGACAGAAGATCCTACAATCTGAACTGTATGCCAACCAACTAGGGAAGGCTTTTTAAAAAAAAAAAAAAAAATTGTAAGGATTAGGATATTTTTTAATAATCTTGTGGTAACTGTATTTGCTGTGATGCTGCAGCTGAGGGATCAGAAGCAAACGCATCCCAAGCAGTGGAGTATACTTTGATTTCAGAGAAAGCTACTGGGAGAGGGAGTGCTACTGCCCTGCCAAATACACTGTCTCCAGTTGGTGAGCAACCAGAGCTAGGGAGGAAAGGGATCAAGTTGGCAGAAGATCTCCAAGTTGGCAGAAGAGCTCAGCCTGCTGTTGTGCATCTAGCAAGCAAAACGGATTCTCCCATCTGCCACACAAGGATACTGGAAAGGCTCATGAAGCATTTGTGGCTTAATAGCCTTGTGGCTGGCAGGAGTTCATGGTGGCCAGTAAAAGTCAGAAATGCTAATGACACATTTCCTTAGGACAAGAGACTTGAGGGAGCATTACTCTTCACTGTGGTCAGCAGAGAAGAGGAGCCAACACAAGAGCTGAGGGTGAGGAAGGAAATGTTTTCCTTCCAGCCTTCCAAAACATTTCACCACCAAAACCTCACGATGCTCCTATGGTAATTTTATTATTTCCATTTCACATATGAGGAGAATGGAGGGCACTGTGGCACACAGAGTGAAAAATAAGTTTCCCAATTTCTATTTCTAGCTCTGTGTCTAGCCATTTGTCTGATTTCCAAACCAGATACTTACCCTGATCAACAGCACTTCGGTTTATCTCTGCAAAATAGGAGTAAAAAAGAGCTGCTTATAGGGGGACTGAGAATATTCCATCACTGCTTTTAAAGCAGTTCTTGATCTGTTTTGAACAATGATGTGTATATGAAAATAATGTTACTATTATTAATTTACACTTTGTAACTAGAGATCTCACATGGCAAGTAAATGCAGTCAGAAAGCCCTATACCCGCACTCAGGATCTCACACCCTTTGACTGGCTGCTCTCTGCCTAGATGGAGAAGTAGTTGACGTTTGCATTTCAAGAGTTTTGCCATCTGACAGGATTTAATTAAAATCTGCTTCTACCCATCAGGGTGGCTGTCCCCACCCTGCCAGCACCAGTCCTGGCCACAGTGCTGGTAGGAGAGCTGGCTGCACAGGGCCGTGCTGGGGCTAGGGTTTTGGCTTCCCTTTCTCCTTGGTCCAGGGCCAAGATGTCTCCCAAAATGCCTGACAGCTGCTGAAGAGGTTCCTCACCTGCAGCAAGGCTGGCAGCACTAGTCAGGCTTCCCTCTGAGCTGTGGATGGACAAATAGTGTTGACAGCACAGCATCAGAAAACACTGCCTCACAAAAACTGAGGTATCTTGGGGGAATACTTGTGTCAGTTTTAAGAAAAATGTTGACCAAAAGGGTTTCATAAGCAACTTTATGATTTCGTTTTGGTTTGATTTTTGTGAACTACTTTGCTGTCTTCAAAATGTTTTGGCTATTAGTTTATTTTGATTGCATACACATGAAACAACACATATGAAAGTATATTAAGAATGACATTACATTTTTACCTATACTATGATATGTGTTTACATTATAGAAACAAAGTATTTTGATTATTTTTTTTTAATTAAAGATATTTCTGTGGTTAGAAAATGGGACAGCTGGGTTTTGCCTTTCTACAACAAATTTTGAAAATATGTTTTGCTCCAGTCCAGATCTCCAGCTATAAAAGCTTCCTCTGTTAGGTAGCTCTGCATTTAACCCTTTGTCTTCGACAGGTGGGGCTTTCAAAAGTGATCTGTGATTGTGAGGGTGTGACAAGCACAAATCAGGCATCCAAATTCCCACAGGTTTTACTTCTACCTATCTGATCTACCCTCTTGGCTACAAAACCTTTATGCATGTTGTGATGCTTCCACATCCCTGGCCCACTAGCCATTCAGCTGGGGCAGAGAGACTGCACGCCCTCCAGATAAGACTTTGGTGAAAAGCTGAAGGAGTTTTTAGCAAGTGAGTTTCAGGACAGAAATTGTTCTGTTTGGATTCCCTTCACTTTCTTTCGAAGTGATTATCTCCAATTTGTGTGTGGAAGGCAAAGCTTCTAATTATACACTGCAACGAGTGCATTTTTTATAAATAGCACCAATTGTTCTGCTGGGACGTTCTCATCTGAAATCAGCTCCTATTCAGCTTCACAGCTTCTGTCTTCTGTGTGCAAGAATATTTTTTACTAATGAAACCCAAGTGGATTACATGTGACACAAGGGCTAAGGCACTAGGATAGGATTTGGGAAATCTAGATTCTGTTGTTGGCCAACAATGGTTTCACCTGCTGTGTCACCCTGAAGTTGCTTCACTTCACTGTAATTCTGCCCCTTTGACACTCGAGTCCCTGGCACAAAGCCCTCTGGATTAGGGTTTCTGCTACCATGACCAGCCTCACTGCACCTGGAAGCATTACTTTAATACAAAAAAAATAACAATTTCAGAGGTCTCTTGACTGTGCTCCCCAGCTGTGTCATCCAAAAGCAGAAGTTCACATCAGGGCTGGTAAGCAGCAGGCAGCCCTGAAAGATTTGAATTGGGGGGTGCTTTGCTTCTCACCCTCCAGGAAAGAACATTTTGCATGACCCCTCGCCAATTCTGCCTGCTGAGAGGGATGCTGCTGAGCTAGCTGGGATCCCCAAAAGTGTGCAAGAGAGGTGGCCACTTTGAAGTGGAGGGATAGGATATGAGAAAGAGGATCTAACCAGGACTAATTTGGGAGATAATTCAAGACAAGATCACAGAGATATTCGTGTTTGTATTTTGTATTAGTATCTTCCTTGCCTACAACCTTCTTCTGATTTAACTAGCTGCATCCTCAGCTGTCATCCTCAGCTTTTCTCAAGAAAAGCCTCACGGCTCCATGCAGGGAAGAGGGGGTCTGGACACCCACCCAGCTACACACAGGTTATTAGCAGAGGGCTTCTTGCATGCTCCCATGGATTCTTCTCAACCACTGCCTGAAGGCAAAGACCCTGGTTGTGTTCTGCTACTGTGTGGAGCTGCAAAGAGAAAAGCACTTCCCAGCTCTGGTTAGAGGGGACACAGATGCCTGTTTTCACAATAGGGACTGTTTTCACCCTTTCCTCTTCTCTTCCTCTCCTCTCCTCCCCTCTCAGACCAGACCAGACCAGACCAGACCAGACCAGACCAGTAAGGCCTCAGTGTATATAACTGCTCTGGGCTTTTTCTCTGAAGATTATGGATAAGGTTCAAATGCCAAAACAGACAGAAGCCCTGGATGCACAGCAGTAAATGTTAGTTACGCTCTCCTCATCAGCCCCAGAGCCTCACACCAGCTCTGGGGCCCAGATCCAGCTGCCAGGGTGGGAGCTCATCTGCAGAGGTCAAGCCAAGCTTCCACCAAGAGTCCATCACATCCCTCCGGCCAGCCACCGTGTCCCAGCTGGGTGCTCAGCAGCACCCATCCCAGCAGCACACCCAGCTGCACAGGTAGGACTTGCCCACAACTGGCCATGGCAAGAGACTGCATGTACAGCAGAGGGGACACATGTCTAGAGGACATCACCCACGCCCCAGCAGCCACTGCACTGCCAGGTGCCAGCTCTGCCCCTGCAGCTGAGGGCAGGGGGGAATTGCCCAGCCTGGGGCCAAGCCCACCTCACCCTGGCAGGTTCCCAGAGCAGCTCTGGAGAGCCCCAGCTCTGCTTGGAAACCAAACCATGCCTGATGCACTCCAGCGTTGGAAGCTGTGTTTATGTGGCAGTGAATATGTCACGGAGATGAAATCTCAAGCGTGCTTGGGGCAAGCAATTCGCAAGGCTGCTCAGCTTATGAATACAGCTCAGCCAGGAGCGCGCGTTTAATTGCTCAATGTACTGTAACACCCATCGCTTGCTACATTATCCACTTGCCCCAGCACTAGAGCTGCCACCTTCTCAAAACAGTCATTTCATGAAGTGAATTGCCTTTCAGTGATTATATTTTTATGCAATTAATATTTTCTCAGCAAATCACATATCACTCTGCTTCCTCAATATCTAAAGCAATTAATGAGCCCCGGCTGGCAGCCATGGCTGAATGAGTCATTCTGCTGGAGAAAAAGATATCATCATTGCATATTCTCCCCTCGTGCTGCCATTTGCTGGCTGGTATTTCGGACTGAGTGTATTTGTCTGTCATTCCTGTGATGGAGCTGACCAGTCCTCCAAACCTCCAAATCAGGAGGTTGCATGTTCAGAGGGCTCAGTCCCCTCTCCCCACCCCTCCTGGCCATCACCGCTGCCCCAGCTGTGGCTGGTGAGAAAACAATGCTGCAGGCTCACTCCTGGCCAAGCAATAAGTGGGGAAGGTGTCTGCTATAAAATTCATAGTCCACTTGACTTCTCTGATAGAGTTTATGAAGTTCAGAGATCTGTTTTGTGCTCCATACTTTATGAATTGAAAGCATTTTTACATCTTTCTTTAAGAAATCCAACTGGGACATCCCTGGGGCAAATTCTGAGTAATTTTTTTAACTTACATACATCAGCTTTACATGCCTTTCAGCACATTCTTCCATCCCATTACTGTTACAGCCTGCCACAGTTAGCTTTGCTGACCGAGGTCAAAAAGGCTTTTTTGAACTGTCTGCAATGACACCTTGGTATCTTCCCTATCTGACAGAGCTAATGTGGAAACTTTTACAGTGTACAAATAGTTGAAGTGCCTTCCTGCATGAGCATTTAAAGAAAAAAAAAAACCACAACAAAACCACTGAATTTCTTTTGTTGCCATTTACCCATCAGATTCTACATGAAGTTGTTTTGAGTCTCCTTTCATCTTCCCCAACTAGAGAGACAGTTTGTCATCAGCACTTTGTTTTGTCTTTCTGTTCCCTTACCATCTTTCCAAACAGCAAGAAATGTGATTTGTGGGGGCCATCTGAAGGAGATGAAGGCTCCTGGCTTAGCTCAGGAAAGCAATTGTATATGTATCTCAAGACAGCTGGAAACATTGTACATTTGGAAGAAGCAGACAAGCAAAGTGTTTAAGCCAGCATCACCAGCAAAGAGGACAGCCAGCCTGATAAGTTATGGTTGCTGATGAGTGGGATAAACAGAAGCATCAGAAGCCCTGGAGGTAGGGGTCAGGATTAGGAATTTGCAATGGCAGAAAACGGGGCTGTGGCAGGGAACAGGCAGCAGGCACAGGACAGAAGAGGAAACTAAGTGTGTCTGGAGAGTCTGGGGAGAAGCATCATGCAGGCATTAGTAAAGCCTGAGAAGGAAATGCAGCCAGAAGAGACATGGGTTGCTTGGATGGCAATTTAGCTGGCAAGCAGAGGAAAATCCAGAACCAGAAAAAAATAACAATGGAAAAAAACAGAAATCCAACTAATGATGGTTCAAGTTCCCTTCCTGACTCGGTTTTGTGTAATTTTTCTCCTAAATCATAGTGACACCTCTCCAAAGTAAAAATGGAAGACATGCACATAAGGAGGAGGTGGCAGTGAGCAAAGCACCCTCAAAAATCTACTGAACTACACCACTCATGTGCCGAAGCTTTGTTTTCAGTCACGAGAATGCTCCAGATCTGCCAAATTGTTGCGTGGCCTTTAATCTATAACTGT
The DNA here is from genome assembly GCF_023634155.1 of Falco peregrinus. Taxonomy (NCBI): domain Eukaryota; kingdom Metazoa; phylum Chordata; class Aves; order Falconiformes; family Falconidae; genus Falco; species Falco peregrinus. The sequence goes on from NC_073721.1 coordinate 85,625,121, forward strand.
AGACATTATTTTAGGCAGTAAGCAAAGAAATTCCTCTGGATAGTTTGTAGAATATTTTTGCAGATGGGATTAGTGGTAAATCCAGCTATATTATGGTTTCTTCCATTTGGGAAGCTCTCCTACAGACCATCTCTCTGTCCTATACACAACAGGGCTCAGGAGGCCCTGTGATGTCCTTCCCCACATGCCTTTATTGCTGTCTATTGAACCAAAGACATGTAAGAAAGATGCAGACCATGCATTAGCCTCCTCCTCTCCCCAGCATTGAACAAGATCCAGCAGAACAGTACAGACTTCTACTTCCCACATGGCCCTTCCAGTTAATGTTTCTTTTGGGAGGGGAGAAAATCAGCCCACCATTATTATTTATTAACAACACTTCATGCCAGATCTGAATTTCTGACCTACATTGTGCTTGAGTAAAGAGCTCATTGAAGAAGAATTTTGCCTAGAGTGAGGACTTCAAGTTTAGGTCTATTAATAATTAATTGCTCTATTTATTTATTCAAAAGCCCCGGTGAAATGGGAATATTAGCTGTTTTCCTTCCTCATGAATTCATTCTCTTGCCTGGTTTCATCTGGCTTTGCACATGTTCTTCCCCAAAGAAACAAATCTAAAACTATTTTTGTTTTATACATACAAAAAGTATATTTGTGGAAGGAGAGGGTCAGATCTTTTGCCAGGCAGGTCAGGGCACAGTCACACTTACTCTTCTCACACACTGCTTTGTAGAACAACAAGCTGGCAGATAGAATGAAATATTAGCTTCATTTCCTGAAGATCTGATTTTTTTAAAAAGCCAAGGATGGAAGAAACTGAGTTTAGAACAACAAACGCCAAAGCTACAGAGACTCTGCCAATCAAAAACTCTTTCACTGTAGTGATTTATTAATTTAGAAGATGCTATAGAAAATCGATCCTTTTCCATCAAGACTGTTCACCTATAAGCCTGTTGGGTTGTTCAAGGTTTGGATGATGTATCTGTGCCAACCAGTGGCACTCATGCCTTCCCAGCGTATTCTGCACCCATTGTGTTTTCAGTTTCTTGATAACCCAAAAGAGCAGGAGTCCATAACCTTCCCTTTTGTGCTTTTCTTCACATCTGCAGCAGGTTGGTATGTCCTACAGCCAAGCCAAGGAGGTAGTGGGGGAAAACAACCCTCTTCTGAGCTGCAGAAAACAGCCATAGAGAAAGAGCCTCTTCAGCCCAGGTGGGACTGGGAGCAAACACTGGCTGGACATCTCTGTGAGCCCAGTGCTCCCACTGAAAGAGCCCCCGCTGTGCAACTTGCACACTGAAGAGAATAAACAGCTGCTTCTGAGCCAAGGATTCAGGGACTACTATGAATATACATCACAAAATAAAATAAAAAGACCACATAGAACAGGGGTCCTCAAACTTTTTAAGCAGGGGGCCGGCGCGGATGAAGTGGCAGGCAGCCATCTGCGGCTGCTTGGTTCCCCCCCCACACCCCCACCCCCCTGTGTGTGTGTGTGTCTGTAAATACCAGGGTCCGGATTGAGGACCCTGGGGGGCCGTATCCAGCCCGCGGGCCATAGTTTGAGGACCCCGCCATAGAAACAAAAACGTCTGGGCACTTTCAGGTAAAAGGTGCAAAACCACACACCTTGACAGAGCTGTAGTCAGACCTGCCAGGCACCCAGGTGTGAGTATTCAGATGGAACATATTGACATTTGCTAACTTAGACCCTTGACATCCACAGACATTCCTGGGACACAAGTGTTATATTCTGGTACTGCTTAGTGTCACCTACAAATCCAGGAAGAGTAAAGAAACATTTCTGTGTCTGACTGAGTGTAACTTGATTTGTTTTTGAGGCAGGCAACCTAGCTGCAGGCTGCTGGCCTTCTGACACTTGTGACGTTGCAGGCATCAGTCAGAATCCTCATCTTTCTTCTCCAAATGGCTCATGAAACATCATCCAGCATTTCAGCCCAGCATCACATATGCTCCTTTATTTTGTGTTCAGCAGTGAACAATTGAGGGCATAGACTTTTATTTGAGTGCACTATATTTCCCTTCCTGTGAAGGTCTAGATATTGATGCTGCATAAATCTGTCCCAAGGGCTCTCCCTAGCAGCTCCTGGGATAAAGTTATTTTCTTCCTCACAGGTGTTCCCACACTGAAGAAATAAACATGAGGTTTCTAGCCACAGCCATTTGCTTTTTTTTTTTTTTTTCTTTTGGGGGGGTGGGGGGTGTTCTGGCAACTCATAAGAGAGGAGTTAAGAAAGTTGTCCTCTCCTCACTGTGCTGCCTGGCAGCCTGAACTTCTGTCTTTCCTCTCCCTGCCACGTCCTGCAATGTTCTTTGACCCCAAATCCCACCAACTGCTCCATGAACAAGCTGTTTGCTGCCTGTGGCTCAATGTGTCACCATGTTGTTAGGAAAAAAAGGTGGAGACACATCCCTTTAGCAGGCTGCTTGTTTCAGTGTTTTAGCTGTGCACAGAGGTTCCCTGCTTAGGTTAAGGGATTACATCCACCACCCAGCGAGAGTGTGGATAAAGCCAGAATTGCAGGTAGTGGCAGTGTAAAGAGGTGTGGACAGGGCAATAGACAGGAACTCTATTCTCTGAAAGCAAAGCAGGCTAATAACCTTTTGGGGCTACATCACAGCTCCAAACATTTGCCTTTTTTGGAGGTAGGTGAGGCAAGTGATGTGGTGGGAGCAGGTCTGGGAGTAATTGCGGCAAAATGCCTCCAGGAGAAGCATGTTTTAGAGGGCTGGCTGGCAGCCTGCATGCTACCCACCCGGGCAGGACCAGAAGCACTGTGTGTAGTGGTGGCAGGCCTTCTCCGTGATGGGAAAAATGAAACATCAGAAATCTTCTTTTCTTGCGGGGTTTCCATTGTTTTGCAGAGATGTATCCATTTGAGCCAGTTTGGGGAGATCCAGAGAAGTCTCAGAAGCAGATCCTGGCTTGTTTAGTGTCTAGGCACAGAGCTTGTTCCCTTCCTCAGCTGCTGGCTGAGCAAGCAAGGCTGCCGCGGTTGAATGTCTCTGCTTGCTGAGAGCTTGCTGAGATACAGCAGGGGACTGTGGAAAGGGCAGCTACCAGCCATCTTTCCTTCCCACCCACCTCTTCCCCACCCCTGCGTGCCCATACCTTCTCTCACGTGTGCAAACTCAGTTTCTCTCTTGATCAGTGCAATTTCTCCCTCTACCCAGAAATCCCCATCAGATCCAGAATGCAATTAGCAGTATGAGGGAGCAGGCAACTCACCCAGCCACTGAGTATGCAGCTGTAATAAACTGCAAACAGAGAAATACAAGAGGTATCATCCATCAGAGCAGACAAGCCCCTAATGTCTGATGCAGGCCTGTGCTTCTCTGCTTTAAACCAAAGGCAGATGATTAAAACATGTGAATGGCAGTTCCAGTTCAGACCTATTCTTGTTTCTGAGAATAACAGCACTCTGCATAAGCATTTGGCTGAAGAATTTCCAGCCCATCACTTCTCTTCAGATTGTCTTGCTTCCATACATTGGTATTTGTGACTGCGGATGTCTAACTGGTCAGTAGGTGTTTTTTCCTCTCACTGATTGTATGCTTCAAATGTTTAAACTGGAGAATAATGACTAGCAGAATGTAAATATTGAATCTCGTGCCTCAACGAATAAGGCACTATTCGTGGTAAGTGGTATCAACTTCCAGGCAAGTAATAACTCATGCTAGATATAGTGGATCTCCAAGAATGTCTAAGTTTTTTCACCACATTATGCTCAAAGATAGAATTGCTTGGGCTTTGGGAGTTTTGGTGGGGTTTTTTAGGGGTTTTTTTTGTTCTGAGGCATCCATGTTTCACTCAGTAGTTTTCAGGTGGAAAGCAGAGGTTTGGAGTTTTTCTCACCACCACTACTACACAGGTCTGATTGCACCTTCTACAAACTAAATCTAGAAAAATTCCAGATGAAAGTAAATTTCTTTCACAGGATTTTTAAGGTAAATTTATGAGCTGTTCTCTATGCATGCACATGCGTGTGTGTATAAACATGCAGGGAAGAGGCCAGTGGGCCATAGGAGCCGTGGCCCATGTTACATGCAGTGGTCCATGTGCAGTATAACCATGTAGGAAAGCAAATGTGATGGGGACAGGGAAGCTGAGTTTGCTACACCTCAAATGCAATTTTTCAGCAGGCAGGTGTTTGCAGGACTCAGTGTGGGCTACAGGGAGGGGGAGCCAGGGAGAGGGTCTGTCTGCCTCTGGGGAACACCAGCAACCCATGGGGAGCTGGGCTTTGCCAGGGGGCAGGGAGTTCCTGGAGAAGAATGGGCTTCCTCCTGTATGGCATTAGCTCCCAGCTCTGCTTCAGCGGCCTTGTGTCTAAGGAGAGGCCACAGAGTTTCCCATAGCAACATTTTTAGTAACAGGCAAAAAGAGCATCAGCTGCCCCTGAAGACACCAAAAGAAGGTCAAGCTACAGGAAGAGTCTTCACGCTTCACCCACCTCACCTGTAACTTCTGCTCTCACAACAACCCATGGCCCAGCTCTGTCTCTTGTCCTGGTTCCCATCTCATCCCTTTACACGACAGCGACAGCAGTGTGTCAGTGTCGCTGTGGAGGGGAATGAGCCTGGCTCCTCTGAGGAAGGAGAGCTTCTTGCAGTGCCCTTCTGCAGCCCCAGCAGGTGATGAGGAGCAATCCTGCAGCATGAGCATTGCTGCAGACACCTCCCCTAGTGCTGGGTGCCTGAGGAGGATGTGGAGGAACTGTGCACCTTCCCCCAGGGCAGGGTGCAAGCCTCAAAGCACTGAGGTGAGACACTTCCCTTCACACTTGCTCCACCCCCTCCACCTCTTGTTCATCCCCTATTTCTTCCACGGCGTATGCTCACTCCTCTTTCAAAGGGAAACAAGGGCTGAGCTCAGTGCTGACGTGTCCATCACTACCCTTCCAGCCAAGCACTTGCACTCAGGGATTTTCTCACCCTTATTTTTGGTGATGCCAACACTGGCTGGCTTTGTTGAGTTACTGCTGGGTGGCCCTCAGGGACCAGGAAAGAAGACACCAGGCTACTGATGCCCATGGGGCAAATGCCCTGTCCCCCCTAGTCTGTTTCCTGCAGCTGTTCTCGAAGGCAGAAGAAGCAGGCTGCTGGGTAAGGGCCAGAATAGCATGTTAGATCTGGATGGTACCATGGGGAAAATTAGGAGAGTAATTGCAACTGCCTGGGCTGAAAGAGAGCAAAATATAAACCTCTTTTTGTTCTTCCCTTCTCCTTGTATATGTACTTTGCATTTTTAATAAAGACCGACTTATTAGTAATTGTCTTCTATTTGTTTACTAAGCCTAAAACTCTACAGAAAAAAAATATGTTATCCAGACAAGACTACGAAGTGCTGTCGGCTGTATTTATAGCCCTACTACCTTTTGCTGAGATATTGCTTTGGAATAGTCCTGGCCCTGAAGAAGCTGTTACCTTGCCCAGCAGTTGCAAAGGCAAACTTTATTGTGGCTCTGCCTGGAGGTGCTGGCACTTGCAGAGGGAGGACAACTGGCATCCCTGAAGAAGGATTCTTTCCCTAGTCCAGTCTGTCACCCATACACACGTGCCCTCTTCCTTTTCCCCAGGGAGACATTGTGCAGACATTGAAGGTGCTGGAGTGGATGCAAGAGCACATGGAGGAGAGGGAGCCCTGAGCAGAGGGTTATTAGATGCAAACAAGCATCTTGCAGTGGCTATTAAGTGCTACTAGATGAACATATAATCACAAGCTTGTCAGGGCTCGATTTATTTTGGTTATCTGCCTGATGCTAAAAATATATACATCTGTGTCTGAAATCACCACATGGTAAAATGCCACTGCCCTCACCCCTGATCTTATGGGAAAACTGATTGACCTCTAAAAAGAAACTCAAGGCAGGCAGAGACCACATCTTGCAAACTCCCTCCCCCTGAGCTGCAGTGGGAGGCGAGGGATGTAAGGGTGAGCAATCCTCAAGTGCACCCAAGGCTGATGAGATTGCAAGTGTGGATTGAAGGATATGATCTTTCCAAAGTCCTGGCCTGTCCAGGGGCCTCCTCTGCATCCAGACCCTGAGGGCAGGGCAGTCAGGTGCTGCCTGGGACCCCGAGGGTTACAGGACTAACATCCATTATATTTTATGCGTTGGGTAGGAATGGAAAAACAATCACCAGAGGAAACCTACTCTATCAGCATGCAACCTCCCTTTGTCAGGGACTGAAACTGAGACAGCCCTACTAGGTCCCTTCTGGGCCACTTCCCTGAGAAAAGCCCGCGGGGAGGTTATCTCTTCCAGCCCATTTTTTCGGATGCTTTTTCAGTCTTACTTGAAATCTGGCTTCCCACCTTATCCCTGTGATACTGTCTCACAACCACACATCCAGCATCCATATGTTCCTTCCTAAACTTCCTTTTACTTCCCTGCTTTAGCACTGTCATTTCCAGACAGAGGTTCCCCTTCATTTCAGCTAGGTGCTCTCCCTCCTCCCCGCTGTACCATAGGCTGATGGATGCTGCACTGGCACTCAGCCATAGCTTACACAAGCATTGGAACTTCGCCCCTTTTCATGTCACTTCATATGTCCATCCCTGAAATGCTTTTGCAGCTGCTCTGTAGGCTCAGTCCAGGTTGCCAGAATCCTTCTGATGCCACATGTCTTGGTATTGAGGCAGCAGCCCTCATTCTCCCTTCCCTCAAAACAGTGCCCAGAGGCTTTAATCTGGCTAAGTCTAAGGAGGAAGATCTGAACAGACGTGCATTAGCCCTTCCCATGCTGGGGGCAAGGCAATGGGAATGCTGTTGGCTGCCACACTGATGTGACACATAACCGATAAACCCAAAGACTGAAGACATTATGAGCAAAGGGTGTTAGCTGGAAAGAAATCCTTTATGGACCGGAGGCTGCTCTGTTTGCCTGTGTGTGATCTGTTCTATACTGTGAGATCCTGCAGATATACAGCTTGTTTGCCACCATCTAACACTCACAACATAGACATGCAGTTGCTGCTTTGGGCAGAAGGAGCCCAGAGCCTCCCTGAAGCTTGAGGAGGGTGTGTGTTGCTCCTCATGGAGCATTGCCTCTTAATTACTTCTGTTAAAACAACTTAAATGAACCCTGCCACTTGTAGAGGCAAGAGGCTCCTAAGGATGCTGTGATGCAGACGTGGTCAGGGAAATATTAAGATAGCAGCAAGGAGAAATGACACATTCCTGCCTGGAAGGGAGAGAAGAAAACAGAGAAACAGAGCTCCTGGAGGCAGCTGTGGTGTAGAGGAGAGGCCACTGGCTGTGGGCACACACACACCCTGCAGACAGAGTCATCACCCATCTGAGGGCAAAGCATCTTCCCTCCTGTCAACCCTGCAGGAACAAGGCAGGAGGTGCTGACAGCCAGTCACACCTCCCCACTGCTGCCACCAACACTGCACTTCACTGTTAGATGCTACCAGGCACAGAGCCGGTCACCTCTCACCAGCGCAGCAGAGGGAGGTAGAATTGGAGCTTTGATAAGTTTCCCCTAAGCATAGTGAGGTGGGGCAGGGACAAGGACCACCGCCAGCAGTGCTCCTCGAGCAGCACTCCCTCACTGCAGGCTGCCTGATCAAGGAGCTTAATTTTTTTAGATGAATCAAGGCCTGAAAGTTTCAAAGCAACCTGGGAATACGGCTGTGTCTCATGCAGCAGTTTTAATGGTAGCTGTGCGGTTAAATCCCCTGGACCACTTTGAATATCAGAAGAAAGATCTGGAACAGTGAATCATCGAAGGGCTTGTTATATTTCCTACAAGAATTAATTGTCCACTGAGAATTCCAGATCAAGAAACTACATTTTGCTTCCACTTGTCATGTCAGCCACATGTGAGATCTAACACATGCTCTGCTCTGAACCTCTGCTGGGTATTGTTAGCCAGCTGCTGTGATGTGCTCCAGCTGCAGAGGATGAAATAGTGCTGAGGTATCTCTTACTTTCCCTTCGGGATGCTGAGGCTTTGTTCTGGCAGCCTTCTTCCCACCGGTGAGCAGTTCCACTGAAGTCAGTTTGACTACCAACTGCGGCAGCAATGCTCTTGCAGCTCAGCCCAGCTCAGCAAATGACTCTAAGCTTCTTCAGGCTAAAAACTGCTCAGGAGGGGGTAAAATGCATTGCTGTTACTGCTGCAGGTATTTTTATGAGTTGCTTCTGCTAGAGCCCCATCCCCTCCTATTATAGTCTCCAGGACGCTGACAGCAATAAATGCCTCCCTTTCCTTCCACCTTCCGCAGGAGTTTCACTCAGTAGGAGCAACGCAAAACTGCTTCTAAATCCCTTTGCTGTTCATGGAAGTGGATTACATCAAAGATAACCTTCCCCTCCATTCCTGAGAAGGAAATATTATCACCCTGCAGACTGGCTCCTCCTTGCAGTTCTTGAAATCCTCAAAGAAAGGATCACTTTTCAGTGCTTTCCACACAGTGTTTCATGTTTTTTCTACCAGACCTGATCTGTGGTCCCTAAATATCTTCAGTTGCCAGGGCAAAGAGCTGCACAGAGAATATAGGCACTGCCTTGGCTTAATTTTCCTTTGCTTCCTTTCAAGGGTCCCAGAGAACTATGAACTGCCACCTGCTTGCAGACTACAGGCAAAAAGGTAAACTATCCTTGAATGTGACAAATGGTAACTTGGATCATAACATTAGCAAGCTTCTTCACATAGCATATCCAAGCCTGTTTCTCAAATAACAGGGCACTGTAAAGGCTAAAATTTATTTCCATTTTAATCCCATCATAATTCCAGTAGGAGACTGTGAAGCAGAAAAGAATGGTTTTCTTTCCATTATGGCAAGCTGAATAATTCAGACACCTTCTTTAGGTCTCCTCCTCTCTTCCCAAAATAATAATCATCCCACATTTTAGGGCTGCCACAAAACCAGCCACACAGAGATTCATCATATTCACTAGGCTTTGTACTGACAGGAGGAGAAAGCACAGATCCTCTTGCTGTTGGAGTGAAAAGAGAATTTTATTTGATTGCTGGAACATGAGGCTTGTAATGTATTTGTGCATTTCTGCCTCCCTTGGAGGATGGGCAGGGGTGGGTACCCACATGTACGGATATCTGCTCACACATCAGGGAGGATGTTTATGTAGCCCAAGACTGGGGACTCAGCTGAAATGGGAAAAAATCTTGCTGCAGATTTCCTCTGTGATTTTGGCCACATCAATTTGTCTGTCTGTGACTCATTCCTCCACCTGCAAAGAGCAGTGAAAGGACTGCCTGCCTGCAGCTGGCAGTTACAAGAAGCAGCATATGCAATGAGTGTCAAGGACTTGATGATCATGGTGACAGGAAGTATTAAAGAGTTATTCTTCATCCTGTGTAACTTGTCCCAAAACCTCCAAACAGCATTGCTGCCCTCCTTGCTGAGCCCTGCCTGCAGCCCGCACCGTGTGGATCAGGCTAGTCAGGTTCTGCAGTGGCTGCCCTCACTCCTGCATCGGGCTTTAAACCTGCATGGCTGGAAGTGAACACGGTGGGCTCCAGCCCGGTGCCCTGTGGTATACCTCTCTATATCCCTGAAATGGGAAGCCTTGTTCTGAGAAGTACGGGTTAATGTAGCTGAGGAGATGACAGTTTAGGGGCGGTCAAATTATCTGTGATCAGAACCAGGTTAAATTTGTAACAGGCATACAGACTACAGTCTTTACCTGATAATTTCAAAACAGGTGATGCCTTCAAAAGAAAGCAATTATGAGGAACAAATGATGAACAAGGGATAAGTGGTAATTTAAGACAAAAGCACACCTTCCCTTGATATTACAAAAGCTAATAGCTTTACAGTAACTAAACAATATTTGTTCCTTTAAGAATATCCTGACAGAGGGGAGCTCTACAGACAGACAATTTCAGTAATACATATATAGGGAGTCTGCGAGTACCTCTGCAAATACATAAAAAAGACATGAAAAGGCTCTAAAGGGAGCTGGAAGAAGTGGTGAAAAATCTATGACTCAACACTATCGAAACAAATAATGTGGATAAAAATGTTCTGAGAACAAAAGAAATCATAAAATTGTTATAGATCTTTTATCAGATGAAGTTAATGATTTAATATTCCTGCCAAAAAAAACCCCAGCATTATCCAACAAATATTTATCTTCTGTATTCTGAAAGAAAATGGATGGCATATTAGTATCCTATGACATTAAAGCATTATTCAGCACTGCTGAGGCCGCACTTGGAATACTTGTGTCAGTTTTGGTCCCATCACTTCAAGAGGGATGTAGAGTGATGGAATGTGTCCAGAGAAACGCAAAGAAGCTGGTGAAAGGTCTGGAGAACAAGTCTTATGAGGAGCGGCTGAGGGAGCTGGGGCTGTTCAGCCTGGAGAGGAGGAGATTCGGGGTGGTGACCTTACGGCTTTACAACTAAATGAAAGGAGGCTGTAGGCAGGTGCGGGCAGGTCTCTTCTCCCAGATAACAAGTGACAGGACAAGAGGAAATGGCTTCAAGTTGCCCCAGCGTAGGTTTAGGTTGGTTATTAGGAAAACATTTTTCACTGAAGGGTGGTCAAGCATTGGAACAGGCTGCCCAGGGAGGTGGTGGAATCATCATCCCTGGAAGTGTTAAAAAAACAGGTGGATGTGGTGCCTAGGGACATGGTTTAGTGGTAGACTTGGTAGTCCTGGGTTAATGGTTGGACTTGATGATCTTAAAGGTCTTTTCCAACCTAAACAATTCTATGATTCTACTCTGCTATGTTAACAACAAAAGTTGTTGAATGAGAGAAGTATTTCTAAATCAGGACACCTAAATAACACTCTATGAAGACCCCTGTAGATAGTTAATATAAATTTCTTAATACAATTTGGGAAAACTGAAAATTGCCTGCAAACTATAAGGGACGCATCATTCCATTAGCACTTTTAAAGTATAAATAGGACAGCAAGGGAAGACAGAGAGAGAGATAAGAGGGGAGATGGAGGTTGTCTCCAGCCCATCCCCTAGGCCACTAGCCCACTGCTGGGGAAAGGGATGTGAGATGGAGACAGAGGCACATGCAGCTGGGTTATTATTGCACAGGGCAGTTTACAGAAGAGAGATTGCAGATACCATGAAGTTGTCTTTGTCTGAAGCCATTTGTAGAAGGGGGAATCGCAAACGTGCTTTTGTCATGGAGCAGTGCCCATTACTAAACTGGTTAAATTACACCCCATCACTGGTGCTGACATTTCTTGCTTTGCAAACTGACTAACTGATAGACCTCAAAGCATTTTCATAAACCAGGAATGGTCAACATGATGTCCACTATCTCAAGAGGTTTCACAGAGCTGCATGCCTGACCTACTGCTCTCCCATACTGCAGCAACAATCCAGAAGGAAACCTAAATTCTGTGCCTGCAAACTTCTCAGCTTCCCCTGTCTGGTAGGCTTGTAAACAATGAAGATGACTGCATATTTACACAGGTAAATTTTGGTTACACTGGCACAGAAAAGACTGTGGTCTGGAGAATAATATTCCTGAACAGCATAGTGGGAGCATGAACACACACAGTGTAACAACAGTGGGCTGCCAGAGCACTGCTATGACCAGAGGGAAAGCACAGTCTTTGATACACAGGCATGATCCTGCCGAGCAGATGCCCTTGCTGGTAATCCTGCATGTGTCTGTGCAAGATGCTGGCCAGGCCTGCAATTGCTGGGAAATGTGGGCATCTGAAAAGATGGTAATCTTTCTCCTAGACCGGCTCTTAAGAAAAGCTCTCCTTGCCTTAAGATGTTCCTGAGGTGAATTTGAAGACGACAGATTTTTTTTTTAAGCATTGAATGATCTGAGCCAGCAGAAGAAGCAATCTGTGTCTTGGGAAGGACACGGGAATGCTGACAAGTTGGGAATTTGGTCCTCTATTACCAAGCAAAGCTTAAGCAGCCTGTGTTAATGTGCACAGTCTGCTGGCTGGAGAGCAACCCGTGCACAAGCACCTCTTGGAACTGCCATAAAGTTAGTGCTGCAACTTCCTTCAGTATTAAGACTTCCTCTGGTTATTGAGACTGTCTACTTCTCAAGCCGTTCAGGGGTCTTTACCCTTTCACATGGTCCTTCTCTTCTTGCAGCCACCTTTCTCATAGGTATCTGACTTTCCATGCTCCCTCATAAAATGGACTATCTGGACCTGGGCCCAGCGGTTAAACCAAAGATAAATACAGGTAAATATATTACTTTTGATTTCACTGCCTAGCCTGCAACTCCAAACAGGTGAGATTAACCCTTGCCTGTCTCTGTCCCACTGTTTGAATCCCTAGTGACCATCCCCTCTCCTTACTCAAAGGTTCTCAGATAGCATATGGCTAGCATGGATTCTGCCACAGAAGAGGCAGAGACTGTGCACTCAGACATGAGAAAAAAGATGGTCCTCTCCTCATTTTTCCGTGATGCCAGAAGTAGTTTTTGCTAATGGAGGAAGAGCTAGACACTTGAAAAAGCTACACGTAGAGGTATACTAATGCACTTGCACAGAAAAGAGAAAACATCAAGTTTCCTAAGCACTGGGAGGGGTGCAAAGAAATCGTGTGTGTGTGCGCATGCGTGTGCGCGTGTGCGCATGAGTGTGTGTGTGCGCGCGCATGTGTGCACGGCACTGCCAGAGAAGATGCATTGCTGTCATGTATGTGTACACTTTCTATTTCTTCTGATACTTGCTCTTGCCAAGCTCCAAATAGTTTTTTCCTTCTGAATGCAGTTTCCCTGCTCCCTTCTGGGTATGGTATGAGAACTGACTTACCTACCTGTTACACCAGCTTCCCCAGATGGAGAGATAAACACAGGCCTAGGGAAAAAACTTTGTCAGCTTTTGATGGAAAGATTAAACGCAAGCCATTACTGAACCTAAGGCAGCACTGGTCCCCAGCACATGAATCTCCATAAACAACACAAATCACTCAATTTCGGAGGCACCAGTTGAGTGAGAAATGTATCCTACTTAACTGTGGCAATTGGTCTGATTCCCGGGGAGTGAAGCTCAGTCAGCAACAACACTCCTTATTCTCTTGCCCTAAGTATTGTTTGCACGGTCTCTCCTCTCTCAGCAGTTGCTCAGGAAGTTGCCCTTTCTGGGGCTCTGGAAAAGTAGCCATTTGGTCCAAGCTATCTCACCGATGGGAGAGAGAAGGGTAGGCAACACATGCCTGTGTCCTTGGATTTGATGCTGATGCTTTCCAGTGCAAATGGGTCACCAGGGAGCTGGAAGGACACAAATCAAGTTAAAACTGAAACAAACCTCCCACAAAATGTTGCTCAGAGTGGGAACATCCAGAGCTTTCACAGTATTCACTGGTATCACTTTGAGAGGGACTGTTGCTGCTCAGAGGCTATGGAGGGCAGCTTGCTGCTCAGAAAGTGAGAGGAAAGATATCATCCTTCACTACCAGTGTCTATGAAATTGTGCTTAAGATACAAATGGGATGTGTTATGCCACCACAAGTACGCAGGAAGCCTGTAAATGCATAAACGGTAATGAAAGAGGAATATGTTCTTTTCACACTTGCTCCAAATTCAGCGGTCTTTGATCCAAACTGGTGTAAATGATAGCATGGGGGTAGCATCAGAGAGCAGCCTGTAGACGTATCTTCAGCATTCATTTGATTCAGTGCTTCTAGGTGGCTCAGGGATGCGCAGAAACATGCACACACCGGACTTAAACAAATAGCTTTGCCAAGAACCCAGCAAGCCACGGTGCAGTAGCTTCAGGCTTCAGCGGAAGATCTCCCGTGCCCCTTGCTGGACAAACAGTGCAATAACAGAGCTCTGGGCAAAACTAAAGTGCAGAAGAAAAGCCAAGTACATCATTAATCTATTTCCCCATGGATAAAAAGGTTGTCCAAAACTCATTTCCAGTAGTAAAAATTAACAAATAAACCCATACAACTTAAAATGTAAAACATCAGGGGCCTGTCATGTTTTGGCATTATATGTCTGATGAAAATACAGTGCATATTCTCCTGTTTTTACAACCAGAACACCACTTCAGAGATTATGGTACATGGGAAATCATATTAAATGTTCATATGACATAGAGGAAGATGGCACAGAATGACTGTGCTATAGCATAAAGGTACTGAAATTATCTTCAAAATAACTAGCTAGTGATCTGATAGCCATTTAGTGGTCAGCATCCTGTTAGCCCACACTGGGCTCTGCATTGTCACAGGCTGTTTCCATTGTGAGTTAGCAAGCTCCAGGCCAACTCAGGATCCTTCATTTGGCACGGTGTGTAGTACTGTGACTACAGCATGGAGATACCCAAACCTTCCAAAAGGCTCTTGCACAGAGCCAGCTAGTGGCAGGAGAACCATAGAGAACAAATTTATTCAACAAAGACAAATAAAAGGTTTTGCACCTAGGAAAACATAATCTAGGAGTGCAGCACAGGCTGGGATCTACCTGGCTGGGGAGCAGATCTGTGGAAAGGGACCTGGGTGGACAAGCAGCTCAATATGAGTGAACGGTGTGCTGCTGCCGCAAAGCAAGCCAACAGGATGCTGGGTTGCATCAAGGGCATCACCAGCAGAGATAAAGAAGTCACTATCCCACTCTACTCAGCACTTGTCAGGCCACACCTGGACAGGCTGGAGACAATCCAGGGAAGAGCCACAAAGATGATCAACTGACTGGGAAGCCTGCCGTATGAGGAAAAGCTGTGAGAACTGCATTTGTTCAGCCTTCAGAAAAGAAGGTTTAGGGGAGACCTTATCACCATGTTCCAGTATTTAAAGGGTGGCTACAAAGAAGGCAAAGACTCCTTTTTTTACAAAGAGTCACGTGGAAAAGATGAGGGGTAATGGGTATAAGTCACTCCTGTGGAGATTCTGACTGGACACCAGAGGAAAATTTTTCACAATGAGAATGCAATAATAACTCCAGGGAAGTGGTGGATTCCCCAGTATTGGACACTTTTAAGATTTGGCTAGACAGGGTGCTGGGCCATTTTGTCTAGACCATGCTTTTGCCAAGAAAGGTTGGATCTGATGATTCTTGTGGTCCTTTCCAACCTGGTATTCTATGATTCTATGACCTTTAAAAAGAGAAATGACTTTGACTTGCTGCAGTTTTGTAGAAAAAAATAATACTACATTAACATGAGACAGCTGTCCATGTGGGCAGTTTCAGCTCTGTAACTGCCATCTGGAAGGCTTTGCCATTAGTTGAAGGATCAGCAGTGCTGTGTAGAAAGGAGCTTCACAGGGTTCAGCATTACCATGCAATGTGATGTGATAGTTTTATTTCCACACCCTACGCTCTCCTGTCTGTGCTGTGTTTCCCCCTCTCCTTCGTCCTGCACTGTTTTCTCACTGGTACAGTGCCAAAACACCTTCCTGACAATTCCCTCTTACTCTGATTTGGTTTCCATGCTCAGGCATGGAAACACCTTCATTGGAAGCAAACTTGGGTAGGAAAAATATGGAAGATCCCATATTTAGGGACAAAACTGCGTTCACAGATCAGTTTGCACCTGCTGGTTCACCAAATGTAAGAGAAACAACACCACCCTTTGCAGAAGGAATACTACACTTTACTTGCTGTGTTTCAGGTGAAGAAGAATCTCCAGAGAAAGCCTTGCAAGACCCAGCTCTAAAGCTGCTGTTCTGTCTGCATAGTCTTCAGGAAACCTGAAGTCCAGTTTTGTTTAAAATATCTTTCTTTTTTTTTTTTTCCCAAGCATTTAGCAAACATTTAATGTGTTCCTAACTGAGCATGAAGTGGACTCATCTTTTAACATTTCATTTCCTCCTTTATGCTTTCCTTGTTGGTAGTGACGGCAACTGAATGGCCCAGAGGGAATTGGTGATTAAATTTCTGTAGCAACCCAAACCAAATTGTTTGTAACCTAGGTCCTGCATAAACGAATGACTAATTTTCTGACATCCTTGTGTTTAATTCTTAATTTTCCAAAGTTGTAAGCAGCCGCAGCCACACATTTCTGACAACTGCAAGGGTGAAAAAAGATTTTTACTCTCCAAAGAAATTTCTGTATTCTGTAAGAAATTATCAGATTTTCTAGTTCTATCAAATAATAATAAAAATAAATAAACAAATAATAAAAACTTTTCTCTGGAGTAAGTGTATAAACTAAGAAACTAGAAAGGAGAAAACATGTTTTTAAATGGCATTGAAGACCAGCTAGATGCAAAGGAAATAACCAAAAAGAAAATGCTTAGAAACTGCCAGAGATGTCTCCTGCATAAATTGTTTTAAATCAGTATACGCCGATCATGAAAGAGGTATACTTCCAGGCATGGGGTATCCACAATTCCTTTGGGCAACCCATTCCAGTGTCTCATCATCCTCATAGTAAAGAATTTTTCCCTATATTTAATCTAAATCTACCCTCTTAGTTTAAAACAGTTACCCCTTGCCCTATCACTGCAGGCCCTGGCAAAATGTCTCCCTCCATCTTTCCAAGTCCTGTTTAAGTATTGAAAGGCCTCATTAAGGTTTCCAGACCAATGGGCACAGAGCAATGGAAGTTACAAGATGATTACACTTGTATTTTGTAAAACAAACTCAAAACTTGGCTATTTTTTGTTGCTCACATCAGCACTGCTGAGGCAGCTGAGCTCCCTGATACTCGTCCTTCCCTGGCACAAGGCAGCACGCTGGGGGTGCAGGGTAGCTGCAGGGCACCTCCGCGTGCTGCTGGGTTTTGGGCAGCAGGTGCCTGCCAGGTTGACATGGTTTCACACAGAATCACAGAGTTGTTGGGGTTGGAAGGGACCTCTGGAGATCGTCTAGGCCAAGCCCCTGTTAAAGCAGGTTCTCCTAGAGCAGGCTGCACAGAGTTTTGAACGCCTCCAGAGAAGGAGACTCCACAGCCTCTCTGGGCAGCCTGTCCCAGTGCTCTGGCACCCTCAGGGGGAAGAAGTTTTTCCTCATATTATAAGGAATTTCTTGTGTCTCAGTTTGTGCCCGTTGCCCCTTGTCCTGTTGTGTGCTACTGAAAAGAGCCTGTTCCACCCTCTAGAGACTCCCCCTCAAGATACTTGTATGCACTGGTGAGATCCCCTCTCATTCTTCTCTTCTCCAGGCCAAACAGGCCCAGCTCTCCCAGCCTTTCCTCACAAGAGACATGCTCCAGGCCCAAGCCATCTTCGTAGCCCTCCGCTGGGCCCTCCCCAGTAGCTCCCTGTTTCTCTGGAACTGGGGAGCCCAGAACTGGGCACAGCTTCGGCTGGGACAGAGTTAAAACCACGACAGAGGCCAACGCCGCCTCGTCCTCACGCCGCCGGCACCCCAGGTCCCAGCAGAGGGCGGGCTCTGGCCGCGCAGCAGGGCCCGGCGCCGCCAACACGCGGGGGCGCTGCCCCGGCCTCGCCCGCCGGCGGGGGGAGCGCGGCACCGGCCCGCGGCGCGGCAGCCGCCAGCGCGGCAGGAAGGTCCCGCGGCGAGGGACGTCGGGAACAGAACATATGGGGGGTAGCAACAGAGCCCTGGGGATAAAGACTTGGAAAAGTCGGGGCTGGGTGCGGCAGCGCTGGAGCCCGTGCCCCAGCGAGCGCCTGGGAGGGAAGCGCCGGCCGGGCCGGCCGGGGAGAGGCCGAGCGGCCGCGGCGGCAGCGTGGGTTTTGCTGGGAAGGAGCCAGCCCGCGTCCCCGGCCGGCGGGGCGGGAGAGAGGAAGGGGGCTGGGATGGAGCACTCTGGCGGGCGGCCCGCTGGCAGCGCCCCGCGTCAGAAAGTGGCGGTGAATGAAGCCAGCGGGTCCCTCGGGCTCCGCCCGCGCCCCCCGGCCCCCGGCGGCAGAGGGCCCGGCCCGGGGCAGCAGCGGGGCACGGCGCGCAGGCCCGCCGGGAGGGCGCCCCGGGCCCCTGGCGAGCCTGAGGGCAGGGGCTTCGTCCTGCCGCCGTCTCTGCTCAGTGCTTCTCTAAAATACTGAAGACCCACAGGAACAGGGGAAACCGCCTTGGTGCCCGTACTGGGGAAACAAGGAAAGGGAATGTACACAATGTACGTTCATACATTGTACATATGTATATACGTACTATCATATCCACCAAGTTCATTGGGGAGAAAAAAACCCTTTCTGCTTACTTTTTCCTCTTGCTGGAAGGGCTAGTTATAAAAACATGAAACAAACGATTTTCCGACAACCCTGGATGAAACTGATTGTGGAAATTTAAAATAAAATAAAAACATTCTTAGTAGGAAAATCCACTGAATCTACCTCATACTTTTAAAGCATTTCTTCCCCTGCACGTTCTTCAAACTGATCAAAACATGAAAATCCATTTCGGTGAAATTTTTTGAAGTGTTGAAGTTGTTTTGATTTTGAAACAGTAAAAAAAAAGAATTGCAAAGCTTTTACTGATTCCATCTTCTGTTTTTATCTTTTTTTTAAATTGAAATAGTTATTAAACCCACTTCTGATATTTTCTGTTATCTAAACAGCCTTTTCTTTGATAAGCCAGTCATTAACAATGTTACTAGCTAAAGGAAAATAGCATTCAGCCTTTGGGGGAAACTAAATCTTCCAGTGGGCAAAAACATGGTATTTTAGCTCCGCTGAAAGACAAAACTTGTGTTAAAAAAGATAAGGTAAAGAAATCAGAAAAAAATCTTTTCTCATTTTCAAAAAAAGGTGTTTTTTGAAATATCCACACAGGTCTTACCTGTGGAAACACTGTTTTCAGCTCAGGGGGGCTTTTTTGATGAAGTTCTTCTTCTTGAACACTGTTAGTGTTTGTGCTTTTGATAAAGTATTTTGATTTGCTCTAAAAGTACCCTGTACCATAGTCATCATTATTACTTGTATTAGTCATTATTATTAGTTGTATTAACGGAAGATATAGCAACTGTAAGATGGCCCAGGTGCTACTCAAACACAGAATACAAAAAAAGGTGGTTCTTGACTTAAACACAGTCATTAGGCAGGAGTGCAGGCAGCCTGCATAGTTTGGGGGGGAGCGAGCCACTGAGCAGGCAGATTTAGCTTTAAAATCACGACATTTAAAGTAATAATAAAAAGGTGGTTGCCTTTTATTTACTTCTAGCTTAGGAATTTTTAAATACTTTGTACATAAGCTCAGGCTTTCTACAACCTCTTAGCCAGAGGACAAGAAAGCACTATTTTTAAAATGAAAGTTGAGAAACCCATGTAATCAGAAGCTTTAAGGAAAATACCAAGTGTCATGAGACTTGGTAAGTCTGTAGTTCCCTACCACTATTTTTCTTCAGATCCTGTTTTTAATGCAAAATTAAAGATTATTTCCCCTTACGTTCTTCAATACCATAGTTAAGTGCAATGTGTTGCTCTTTAAGTGAATGCTTTTTTTACAAAGCAATTTGATTACCTTCAATTATGCAATTATCAACAGCTGAGATTCATGACAAAATCAAAGGTTTATCCAATTTTCTTCTCATTACTTACAATAAGGTCTAGATAGTCATTTTGATTTTTGTTTATTATTAGCTTCCAGTTACAACCATTTTCAGACTCTGCTACATTAGAATAACGTGCAGTGGTTTGAATTGCAAAAAAACCCAGGTGACAAATTACTTGATACAAAAATCTTGTTCTCTAGGACTTCAAAACCACACAGAAGTATTTATTTTATGTAGATTAATTTGGTTACTTTAAATAAAACTTTAAATCAGAGCTAAATGTGATCAACACGTCTTTAATTTGGAAGAGAGAATCCTGAGATTTATAGATCATGTTCTCATGATGTAGTGCTCGTAACATAATACACCAGTGCAGCAGTGAATGGCAGAGGCCCCGCCTGTAAAAATCTGCTGGAACTATTTGCTTTGGAGCTCTCTGCTCAGGTCATGAAGTTGAATTAACTTATTTTAATAAAATGGTCTTTTAAGGATACCTTTGGCTAGCAGATAACTGTAGCGCAGACTGTCTGTAACATACCATGTTAGCATTTGTGGAAGTGCAACGCTCCTGCCCCCCCCCTCCCCCTTCCCCCCAGTAAAATGAAATATAATGAAATATTAATAAATTTTGTGTGCAAGAGGCATTCCATCTGGCTGTCTTAAAGTCAAACTGTAAGAGCTGCCTGATGAGGGCCATCCTTTCATGATGAAGCAAGCAGCAAAGGGCATCCCCCAGCCTTCCCAAAAGCAGCTGCGACTCCCTGTAAGAAGAGTGGGTAGAGCGTTCAGCAAAGGTCAATGCGGAACAAAACTACATCAGGTACTGCAAGAGTTGGGCTGGAGCAATGACAACCTCTCTCAAATTATGTCCCCTGCTCAGAAGCTCAGCCTCAAAAGGTACTGCAATAGATAAAAAACTAACTAGTAATGAATGGATAAATATCCCCAGGAGAGGATATACAGCCCGAGGAAAAGATGCAGCAGCATCTGGAGCTCCCCCCATGCCACAGTCGATGCTGTGGATCTCAGGAGGGAGCTGAAAGTACTCCCTGCTCTCAGTGATGTGCTGGTCCTATGGTACAGAGCAGCAGAGGGTACTGGGGTCCTACCAATTGGGATGCAGTTGGAGGGAAGCAAACATTGGCTCAGTGGGCTGTCAGATGGCACCCAGCACCAAGCTGGACCTGCTGTCATGCACTGGGGCTAAGCCCAGGCAGTTGGCAGTCGGGTAGGTCAGGCAGGGCTCCGCTATGCCAGCTGCATGGAAGGAACTGCCTTCAGAGAGCTGGGGTGCACACTCAGATTTGGTGTATCCTGAATAGATGAAACCCATGTTGCTGCGTGTAAAAGAAGAATTATTTTCTCTCCAGCCTAGAAGCCAATGCCAGGAGTTTGTACCCCTGGAGTAGAAATAAACTGCCTATTATCAGCATTACAGAAACCTGGTAACTTAGTACTAATGACATTTTAATCAATCCAGAATAGCATCGTTCATATTAATAACACACCCTTTAACTAGATTAAGAACTGGGTCCTTTCAGATCTCAAATCTAAATTGTCCATGGAGAATCCCCAGCAAACAAAGACAGTGATGTGGCAAGACTTTCTGTATTTTAATCAGTGACCAGAAAGTTAAATATAAAATTACTGCTGATAAAAATCACAGGTGACATCAAGATTAGCAAACTAGGGAAGAGGAGGTGTTGCACTATCTGATCTGAGAGTGCTTGGTGTCACAGGCACGGGCCCATTCCCAGACAGGGGTTTTGCGGGCAGTGCCATGCACGGCGGTGCAGGCACAGGCCATTCCCACGGAGTGACAAAACATCTCCCGGGTAACAGCAGCTCTGGAAAGGGTAACAGTTCATGGGGAACTTGCAGTGTCATGACACGAAGAAATACTAAGGTGATCCTGAAAGCATAGCTGTAAAGGAGACATCTGTACATATCTGTGTGTATTTTTGGTTAGGTGGACCCTAGATTGCCAGGGGCAGTTCAGGCAACCATATTTTAAAAGGGATGTTGAAAAACTGAGCAAGGGTTCACAGGAAAACCAGGAAAAAAATGCCAGGACTGACAAAAATGTCTTGAGAGGTTTAAAGAGATCAATTTGTTACTTTATCCAGAAAGAAATATTTTGAGTTGACTAGACTACAGCATAGCACCCAAGAAGAAAATATCAAAAATGTATCAAAGTATCAAGAATGTATCAAAGCATAAAGAAAAGCATAAAAAGAACTAGTGGCTAGAAGGTGAATGCAGCCAAATCCAGAGAATTGTATCCCCTCAATACAGAGAATCCAAGCCCATGTTCATAATGAGGAGGGTGAGGATAAAGGGAAAGATAAATTCTTTATCTCTCTATTTCATCAGATCAGAACTCAGTGTCTTTCTTAAAGCCAGCTTTATAGTTAAACACAAGTTATTTGGCTCAAGGCAGGGTAGCTGCTTGTGATATACAGAAGTGCACATTCCTATGGACTGCCAAAACATGTGACGGATGCCTAGAAAAAAACCACTGAATTTTGAAGTGCTTGTGAGCAGAGACATTCCTCGCTTTCCAGTCCTTGGGCCAGCTACAGAGAGGCCATTTCATATGCAAAAGGAGTTCTGATTATTCATCAAAAACATACCAGTGCAAATTCTCAAACCCCAGTGTTTGAAAAAGGCACTATTTGTATGTGCTTCCTCTAGTCCAAAAGATTTCAGGACTGGTCTTAGGCAGGTGATCTAATCTCTGAGTTTCTGGCTCATGGCTTGAGTGCTCATTCCTGCTGCCATCCCCACAGCCCGAGACACGGGCGCCGATCTGGGTAAAAGGCAATCCACATGCATGCACTAATACTATGATAACTAAGCAGCTTTCTTCTTTTTTTGGTGGATTATTTTTAACTCAGTTCAGCTCTCTGCTCCAGTTCATGGCCTGCACACAGCCTTGTCACCGTGGCTGGGGCTGGGCAGCCATGGCAGCATCCACCGCAGAGCAGGAAACCCTAAAGCCAGCACTATCTTGGAGGCGCAAGATGCAGAGGCTGACCCAGTGGCTCGTTGTTGCCATGGGAGTGGTTAGGCTTTCCTCTGTGCCCCCCAACAGCACGGTCCCACCACCGCCTTTTGCTGGTACTGGCTATTGCCTGGCTAATTCTTTGCTGGGTTAGCCAGCCAGCTCAGAGAGGGCAGCAGTACTAGCCTAAGGGACTGTGCCTGCTAAAGTGGCTCTACCTACCTGCTGCATCTCAGCATCTTTTATCATCAAACTATACCCTCAAATTCCCATATACTTCTACAGCATTCCCAGGGAGGGCTCCCTGGCTCTGTACACTGATCTAAACCTCAGGCAGGACCATCTCACCCTCCCCACTGTCCCTAACAGTGCCTCTCCCTCCACTCTTGTTAGCATCAGAGCTGCCTTGGCCAGGGGATGAGCAGGCTCGGGTTAGCTCTCAAGGTGGGCTCAGCAGACAGTGGCACAACTGCCAGGGTGCAGAGGAGAGAGGAAGGGGGAGAAAGTTGCACCCAGAAGTTTCTTGCTTTCCAGCTGAACTCAGCAATGTTTATCTGCCTCCTTAGAGGGCGGTCCATCAGGCTTAATCCAGTGACATCCATAAAATTCATGGAGAGCACTGCATTGCTAAAGCATTCATATTGTTCTACTGGTAACGGTGAAAGACTCAGATAGCATGATGAGGAAAAAGACACAGCACTGTTGGGTCAAGGTCATTGCCACTTCTATTGTACAGCAAAAACAAACACAAGCTGCAGCTCTGCACAGTTACATTCTCTTCAAAGAGTTCTTCCCCCATGCCTCTTTCAGGGCCTGTCCCACCCTGCCACAGCCATTTGTGACTATAGGTTTCTGGCTGAGTTTCCTTCTCAGTCATGTAATTTCCTTTTTCTTTTCTTTTGTGGGACATTTTCAGATTCTCACAGGGAAAAATCTGTATTCCAATTCACCATCCAACAACATATCAGCGTGGAAGAGAAGTGTCCCTGATTTTGGTGTGGCTTCTTACCAGTGTTTTTAACACTAAAAACTGGTTAACAGCCTGTTAAAGCCAGCTAACTACACACTGATTGAGAGCATCAGCACAGTGAACCTGCAGATTTGAATCTTTTCCCTGTGCAGGAAAGGTGTTGTTTGGGTAATGGCAGTAGGACTTTCCTTTCTGCTTGCAACTGAGCAACCTTTCCTGGAGGAAAAGGCAGTCTGCCCCACGCAACTCATTCCTCAAAGCCTGGGAAGCAGACACCAGCCTCTTGGTACTGATGTAGTTATGTAGGATGTTGAAATCTTAAACGAGAGAATATTCAGTAACATGACAGCTGCCATGCACAGTGACTTGCAGAAGAACCCGAATGCTTTTCTACCTTTCCTTGGGCACCTTGTTGAAAACAACCAGGCATCCTCAGGGCACGCAGCCCACCCCCCCCACACTTCCTGACTTCACCCCCTATTTGCAGTGTTCTGTCTGAGCCACCCAGCATTTTTAGGGAAAGACTTGCTCCTGCAAAATACATCCAGGCTTTGCAGCTGATGGAGGTACCGCCTGACTCCCAGCATCTTGAGCTCTGAAGACCTTTTAAGGGTAGTTGTTGACAAGCTGGATTCTGGTTTACACACTTTTGTGCGCATTATTTTTTATACCATTGACTAAAAACTCAGCATCAGTAGAAGAACCCTTTTGCATCTCCAGGAGAATATCAAGCATTTCATGCAGGAACAGATTTAACAGTCTAACACCAGAAAGCTGGCACCTAATTACCTCATTCCTAACTGATGCTGCCGTTTGTAAAGTTTTTCCCAAGAGCCCAGGAGACAGAGGGGAATTGCTGTGGTGATGGAGCTGAAGCACTCATTATAAAAAAATACAACCTAAGTCTTCTTAATAAGTGAAGAGGAGATTTGCTGAGGAAGGGGGAGCCTTTCCAAGCCCCAAAGGTAAGATTTTGCAAAGGGAGAGTGCAAATTTGCACTGTGTTCCTTCTGTAAATGGCTTCTAGACAGAAAAGACAAAATCTTCTTCACGGGGATTTCATTGCCTGATGTGGTGGCGTGACCCTGGCTGGATGCCAGGCACCACCACAGCCGCTCTATCGCTCCCCTCCTCAGCTGGACAGGGGAGAGAAAACATAATGAAAGGCTGGTGGGTCGAGATAAGGACAGGCAGAGATCACTCAGCAATTACCGAAGTGGGGAAAGCAGATTTGACTTGGGGAAATTGTTACCAATCAAATCAGAGTAGGATAATGAGAAATAAAAAGCAAATCTTAAAACACCTTACCCCACCCCTCCCTTCTTCCTAGGCTCAACTTCACTCATGAATTCTCTACCTTCTCCCCGACAGTGGCACAGGGGGATGGGGAATGGGGGTTGGGGTCTCTGCTGCTCCTTCCCCCTCAGGGAGAGGACTCCTCACACTCTTCCCCTGCTCCAGCACAGGGTCCCTCCCACAGGGACAGTTCTCCATGAACTTCTCCAACATGAGTTCTCCCCACAGGCTTCAGTTCTTCACGAACTGCTCAAGTGTGGGTCCCTCCCATGGGGCACAGCCCCTCAGGCACAGGCTGCCCCAGCCTGGGTCCCCCATGGGGTCACAAGCCCGGCCAGCAAACCTGCCCCAGCCTGGGCTCCTCTCCATGGGGCCACAGGTCCTGCCAGGAGCCTGCTCCAGCATGGGCTTCCCAAGGGGTCACAGCCTCCTTTGGGCACCCACCTGCTCTGGTGTGGGGTCCTCCAGGGGCTGCAGGGGGAGACCTGCTCCACCATTACCCTCCGTGGGCTGCTGAGGGCACAGCCTGTCTCACCGTGGGCTTCGCCGTGGGCTGCAGGGGAATCTGCTCTGGTGCCTGGAGCGCCTCCTGCCCTCCTCCTGCATTGACCCGGGTCTCTGTAGACCTGTTGCTCTCACATATTCTCACTCCTCTCTCCTGCTGCAATTGCCGTTGTGCAGGGGTTTTTCCCCCTCCTTAAATACATTTTCCCAGAGGTGCTGCCACTGTCACCGATGAGCTCGGCCTTGGCCAGTGGCGGGTCTGTCTTGGGGCCAGCTGGTATTTGATCTATTGGACATGGGGGAAGCTTCCAGCAACTTCTCACAGAAGCCCCCGTTGAAGCCTGCCCCCCCCCCCTCCCCCTGCCCCCCGGTACCAAAATCTTGCCACACAAACATACACCTGACTATTAAATGTATAGAGATAGCAGGCACACATTAAGACAAGGCAACTCCCTCACGATAAATTAGCATGCCTGTGACTGCAAGAAGACATAATAGCTGTTATTTATATTGCACTTACATATTTAATTTTTTTATAAATAAAAGCTTTATGCCTCCCTTTGAGCCTGCTCTTACAACCTTAGACTACAACAGCTACAACAAAACTATTACTCCAAATTAGCACGGCAATCACTGTGCATTTGTGTTACTTCCATGATTTTTATTGTTTTTTTAATTACTATTTTTTCTCTTGGTTCATTCATCAATCATACTTACAAGCCCATTGTTGTACTTGCTGCCAGTTCAGTGTTCTCACACATTTCAGCACACAGACAGAAACTGCAAAGTAGGGCAGCTCTATTAGGATCTCTAATATTTCTGAGGAGTCTGAAGGTGCTGACAGCTTATGGTATGTCTTTCCCAGGCAAGTGCAAGTGCCTCAAAGTCCATCTATCTCTGCAGTTACTGGAAGGGGTAAAATTACACAGCATGCTTACACTCTGAGTAGGAATCCTCTCCCCAGAGATTAGAAATGGGGAACAAAAAGCACAAAACAGCTGGGATCTGGGGAATGGTACTCATTTGAACTTCCGAATAATCATTGGTGCCACACTGGCTGCCTTTGCAAAGCAAGCTTGTTTTGAACTCGAGTTGATTAGCTTCCTCGTTGTTTTGCCAGACAAATTATCTTTTGCTGACTTAAGTGATGCATCGAGACCTGATCCTGAAGTACTGCCCCCCCTCCCCCCCCCCAGCTCTCAGTGACGGCAGCAGAAGCAGCTCAAGGATGGCAGAAGCAGCTCAAGGATGGGAGAAGCGGGCCTCAGTTTTGCTTGGGCTGCATCCTTTTTCACTGGTGTCCTCGCCAATTTTTCTTTTATAGTAGGCACCTCAGGGTGGAGGGTATTAGGAAAGAATTGTATTTCTTTGGGCTGCAGAAAAGGGTATTTCTAGGGCCACAGAAGAAGGGAAGTGTTCCAAGTGTCCAAGCATGCACATTGTCACTGCAGCCCTGTTTGCATACAAGCCCATTGTCAACTAAAGGAACTGGAAAATTATGGCCATTTATCCATCCCTCTCTTTACCCCCTGCTGTGCCTCTTTTGGCAAAGCAGCTGAACAGTTTGCATTGTTTCAAATTTAATGCTTGCAGATGGTTTTATTTAGAATTTGTTTTATTGGTGAGACATGCTTCCCCCGTTTATTAAATTATGCCTACTTTTTGCCATCCGTCATGTCTCCCGTAATTTCTGCACAGCGCTCGAGGGTAGGGTTTGTTGTTGTTGTTCTGGTCGCTGCTGGGTGGGTTGCTTTTTTGGGGGGTAATCTGAAATACGATCGAGCCCGGAGCGCCAGGGAAACACCGCGCCTCCACATTCACTTTCTGCTCGCAGAAGGGCATGGGGCTGCACACAGGCGGCGGGAGGCGCGCACCGGCGGTCCCGCCGCCGGGAGAGGGGCCCGCCCCGGGGCCACTCAGGCGGTGGCCTCGGCCGGTGAAGGAGCCCCGGGGCACGTCCCCGGCCGGGGGGCACGGCTCTCCGCCGTCCCCCACAGGCGGGCGGCCCCGAGGGTGCGGCCGGGTCCCTCTCCGCGGGGCGCCGCGGCGGCTGTCGGGCGGCGGCAGGTGGTGGCCGCGCCAGCGCCCGTGGGGAGCCCAGCGGCTCCGCGGGGCCGAGCCCCTCCGGCCGCCGGCTCCCCCCGCGCTATGGCCGAGGGCATCCCGGGCGGTTTTTGTCCTTAAGAGCCCCCCCCCCCGCCCCCCCGAGCCCCTGCCCGGCCGCAGATCGCCGCCGGCTCCGCGCGGAACTCGCAGACTCCGGAGCAGGAGGTGGGAACCGGGGGCGGTTTGGGTTCGCTCGGCTCCTTCTGGCTTTTTTCTGCCCCCCCTGCTTTGTGCGGCTTTTTGGCTTTGCTTTTTATTATTTTTCCCCCGCCTCCTCTCTTTCTACCTCGGGTATTTGCAGGGCAGGCAGGAGTGCCGCGGCCCCGGGAGAGCCCTGGCGGGCCGGGCCGGGCCGGGCCGGGCGGGCCGGCGGCGCCTCCCCCCGGTTCGGGGGGTCCCCGGGCTCGGCCCCCGAACGCCCCTCTCTTCCGTTCTCCATGTCATTTCCTGTGCTAATAAGATGGTGGTCACGGCCGGGAGGGAGGGAGCCGCCGCCGCCTCCGCCGAGCCCGGCCCGGCCCCGGGACCCGTCCTCGCCTGGGACTAGCCAGCGGGGCCGGCGGGGAGGGAGGGCGCAGCCAGCCGGGCTCTCCCCTCCCCGCTCCCCGGGCGGAGTGGGGCCCCCGACGCCGAGGCGGGCCCCCCGCGCCCGCAGCGCCGAGGTGAGTCAGCCCCGCTGGTAGCCAAGGTGGCCACGAAAATGGCTGCGGAGCGCAGGGAGGGGGGGACACGGCCCAGCCCGGCGGACGCGGCGCGGGGGGAGGTCCGGCTGAGGGGTGCCGGCAGCGGGCGGGGCGGCGGCGGCGACGACCCGCGGGCACAGGTAGCGGCCCCCCCCCTCCCCGCTTTCCCCTACGGGGCGGGCGGCGCCGGGCTCGGCTCGGCTCGGCCCGGCCCCGCCGCTCCCCGCCGCGCCGCTCCCGCCCGCGCCGCGGCTGTGGCCGCCCTTCCCCTCGTCGTGCCCCCCCCCGCCGCGGCCGTTAGCGTGGCCGGCGAGTGACGCGGCCGGCGGCCAATCGGCGGCGGGGGCGGGCGGGCGCGCGCCACATTGGAACGCGGGGGCGGGGCGGCGCGGGGCGCTCCCCGGGGGCGGCGGCGGCGGGAGCCCGCGGGATGCGGTACCGGCGGGTCGCGGCGCTTCTGCGGCGGGGCCGGGACACGGGCACGGGCACATCGCCGCGGGGCTCCCCGGCGGAGCGGAGCGGGGGGCGGCGGGAGCCCCGCGGCAGCTGCACCCGGTTTGCAGGCACCGTGCCTGTGGCGCCTCCCGGGTCCGCCGCAGAGTGCAGCGGATGAGTTGCCCGTGCGCCGCGGGGCCAGCGTACTTTGTTGACTCGCGTGGAAAAACTTCACCAAATGCACATTTCTTTTGCCTTCATTCCGAATGTTTTGGTGTTGTTCTTTTTTAAGTTCTTGAATCTTTCTGGATTCTTTGCAAACGCTCCAGAACAGCGTGAGTTTTATAGATATAGATTATATTTTTAAAACCTCGTTCCTGTATCCCTTGGTGTATTCCAAAGGGAAAAGGAAGATGCCTCTAGCGTCCCGTTTCAGATCACTGAAAAAAAAAAGTTGGCCTGTGGGCAAAACTGTTGGCTCCCTGTTGCTTCCTCTTTTTCCAGTGATTAATGCTTCTCCTTAATGGGAGGAGAACTGGCAGAACCAGCTTAAAAAAAAATACTGACCTGACCGTAAGAAAGGGCTGTTTTCCAGCGCTGCAGGTGTGCGTGGCATTTTGTTGAGCAGCAAAGGAGCCCTCGCCCCAAATATCCAGCAGCCCCCTGGATCCGGTGCTGCCAGCAAGGTGTGTTCCCCATGAGACTGGCAAAGCTTGAACACGGTGCCTGGGTTGGGCTTCTTGTTCCCCAAGTTTCTGTTTGTGCAATCACCGAGGTTATAAGCAATGGAGGTGGAAAGGGAAATGACTCTTTTAACTTTCTAATGTATTGTGTATAAACCCCACAACAGATAGCTGTGCATCCCTGATGGGGACAGTGTGTTTTTTGTTTTCAAGTGCAAGTTGCAATCAGAAAGTATTCAGGTGATGTGCGCTTGCTTCTTGCAAGGGGTGCTTCGACCAAAGGTGCTTCTGCTCTAGAAATAATAGTTTAGCACGGGGCTGAGCGACGCAGGGCTCTTGAATCACGTGCAGTCTGCAAAGGGTTCAAGTGTGGGGGCTGTTGGCGTAGCGGCGGAAGGACTGTGCTAGCAGAGGAAAGGCTGGTTAGCTGAACCACTCACCCAGGAGGGTTCAAGGTCACTGCAGGAGATGCTGAAGGTTGTCCTGGCTCTTGGCTACATGCTGAGTTGACTGATCCCATTGCACTGCGGAGCAGCAGGACCAGGGGAAGCTGCTGTTCCCTCCTGCCTGGGAGTTGTGTCAAAAGCTGCTGCTCCTTCTGGCTGTCCGTGGGACGTGAGGGAGGACCTGCAGCTCCCAGCTCAGTGCTGGCTTTAGTGCGGAACTTGCTGGTTTCAGCAGAGCAGCCTGTTGCTCCTCTAGCATCTTTGTGGACCATGCATGCAGCACCGTGCTTTCTGTGGCAGTTTATGGGGGACTCTGTCACTGTGAGCCTTACTGATTGCTGGTAGCAGTTACTTCCGCTTTTTTGACAATTTAAGGGGGAGGATTATTGTGAGGGTAATACCTGATATTAAATAATGAGGACAAAAGCAAAGATTTGTCTGAAACCTTACTTTTGATGTATTGAGGCAAGGTCAGTCAGTCTTACTGGGATGGTGTGGGGGCAGGTTGTTCGCTCATATTTCTTGCTGGAAAGCAATGGACCTGCTCGAAGTGTGTAGGACGTGGGTAAGGTTGTGTGTCCATGAACACTGCAAGAGGACCCTGAAGCGGGAGGGATGCTCTGATGCAGGATCTTTGCAATCGGGGGGCCACAAGTATTGCAGTGAGTGGAAGGTGCTGCCCTGAGTCAGGAATCAGAGTAAAGTATGTATATTGAGGAGAAAAACGACAAGTCCAGGCAAGAGAGGTCTTTGGTTTTTTAATAAGGAGTACCATGTATGCTTTATCCTTCTGATATCTTTTTTAATATTCTTTTTTCCTTTTGTAACTTCTGTCTCATGTGGGTTAATTCCCAAGCAAAGTCGTGGGTTTTTGAGTCATGTCCTCCCCTTTCCCTGTGTCCTTTTATGCAAGAGAAGTATGTGCTTTTACATTTCTGTTCTTAATGTTGCTGTTAGCAGGGCCTCTCTCTTGCTGGTTTGGCTATATATGCTACTAACCATTTCCAGAGCTCTTAAAATACTGCCTAATGTTCATGACATTTTGGAGTAGCATATTTAAAATTGTTATTGCCAATCCAGTGTTGTTGGCTTGTGTATGAAAATTTACATGGAAAAACTAAGCATAGTCCCAAAGACAAAATACGTTGTTGGGGGGGGGGGGGGTTTGTGTGTTTGACAATCAAATAGTAATACCGTAGATTGACTGGGGGACCCTCAGAAGGAAGAAATAACCTGCTAAAACTTGATCTGAAGATACGAGGCCAGGTAGATGTAAGAAGCAATAAGTCTTGTTCCCAGTGGCATGAGTACAGGTGGGAACTTTTGATGCCTACTTTGCACTGTGAATGTGTTTCTGAGACCTGTGAATCATAGAATAGTTTAGGGTGGAAAAGACCTTTCAGATCATCAAGTCCAACCATTAACCTAGGACTGCCAAGTCCGCCACTAAACCATGTCCCTAAGTACCACATCTATGTGGTTTTTTAACACTTCCAGAGAGGGTGATTCTACTACCGCCCTGGGCAGCCTGTTCCAATGCTTGACCACCCTTTCAGTGAAAAATGTTTTCCTAATAACCAGTCTCATCCTCCTGTGGTGCGACTTGAGGCCGTTTCCTCTTGTCCTGTCACTTGTTATCTGGGAGAAGAGACCTGCCCCCATCTGCCTACAGCCTCCTGTCAGGGAGCTGTAGAGAGCGATATGATCTCCCCTGTGCCAAAAGGTCTCCCCTGTGCTGCCTTTTCTCCAGGCAAAACAATCCCAGTTCCCTTAGCCAATCCTCATCAGGCTTGTGCTCTAGACCCATCACCAGCTTCCTTGCCCTTCTCTGGACACACTCCAGCACCTCAGTGTCTTGAAGTGAGGGCCCCTAAACTGAACGCAGTATTTGAGGTGTGGCCTCAAACCATGAACAACCGGTTTTCCTAAGAAAGCCAAAGCAAGCAAACATCGGTTTTATTCCGCAGATTGGATTGCAGTTTTGTGGCCTTTTAAGAAATCTGGAGTCACTTGGACATGTATCTGGGTACTCTTGATGCGTCTTCTTGCATCAGCATTGAGTTCTCTGATTTGGGCTCTCACCTGAGCACAGGTCCTTTGGGCTCCAGGGCTGAGAGCTGCTTGAGACACAGGCATCGCTGGTGGAGGAGGGTTGGCCAAAGGGCAGCAGTCCTCCCAGCCTGCCGCTGGGCAGCCCTGCCGTGGGATGCTAGCTTTGCCACTCGGCATCTTGCCCCCTGTCATGCTTGTGGTGTATTTCATCGCAAGCGCTTCTGTACAGCGCTTCTACCTGAAGCCCTGTGGTAGAGGGTGAAGTTTCTTGGACCAGAGCTGTGCAGCTGCAGACTGTTCTGGTGCACCCTCTTGCACTGACCTCTGCAACAGTGAAGTAAAGAAGGCTTTAATTTCACAGGCTTTTCTGTTCTCTCTGTGACCTCTTCTCTGCTGCTGAAGGTGTTTTTAAATAAAGCCTCTAGAGCAGTGGTCCTTCTAAAGCTGCGTAGTGAAATCTTGCTTTTCAGGAATCCTTGCTAGTTAAACTTGCCCATGCAAGTGGATTCCAGTAGCAAGTCTAACCTCCTAAAGAAAAAGCAGAGAGGACAAGTTGAAAGGCAGGTTTGTGTCACCTTGCATGGCATCTTTAGAAACAAGGTGAGGGAAAACTGCTTCAGAAAGGGCGGAAGTTTGCAGGTGAAAGGTCAAACAAAGAGTGATGGAAAATGCAAGGCAGTCCTGTGGCTTCATTGTAAGGTGGGAGCAGCCAAGGTCAGTGGAGAAGAAACCTGGTGAAGAGGGCAACACAAGCATCCCATGCTAGAGAAATTTTTTTTTTAATAAGTGCCATGTGATAGGCACTAATAGAAAAGACGGGAGGATTGAGAGCAAGTAGGGAAAAAAAGCAGAAATGAATGTGGTAAATTTTGACTTGGCATCTAGAATCACGTTTACAATGTGGGTTTTCCAAGGTCTAGTCACTGTCCTCACCGTATAGGCTTTGGACTTCAGCTAGACTCGGTGAGGGTGGTGCTATGGCGTTTTTCCTCCTTCCATCCCAGACTTTGCACATAAATGCAAGAACCTGTGTTTCTGCTGAGAGACTGTCAAGCAATTAAAAATATTGACACTTCAAGGTTTGCTGTTGTGCTTAGTGGTCCATTTGTGTGGATGGCTTGTATCCTTGGGAGCTGTTCAAAGGCCTCTCTCTGCAGCGCAGGGAGGTAGTACTCTGGCGTTTCAGACTGAACTGTTTCTCTGCAGTCAGAAGGTAAAAACATTATATGTATAATTTAAGGTTTAAGCTGCAGAAACTGGCAGCCTCCTGAGAGAGATCAGTAATGCATACTGCAGAAGACCGCTTCAGTGCAGTCCCTTGGTCACGGACAGCCATCAATAAGGGGCCCATCAGAAGGGTATCATAAGCAAAGTCGTCCAATTTGAGCACACTCTGATAAATGGATTCGTTTCTCTGCTCCCTTTCTTTTCTCCTCCTTAAACTTAGGCTTTCTTCCAAGGCCAGTTTTCCTTCAACTGTAGTGACTCCTCTTGGAGGAGGGGCTGCTGTTCCAAAGTCAATGTGGGTGTCGAGCCCTGCTGCTGCTGGCACTGCCGGTGGCTCAGCAGGGCTGCCTGTGCTGCCATCAGCTGGTGGATGGCTTTTGCCAGTGGAAGCTTGACCATGAGTACTGGGGTGACATATGAGGATAGAGTGGTGAAAGTGTATGGGAGGTGATGTGAGGGATTATCTCATGTGGCAGCTCTAGAATTGCTTTAATTAGCTAGCCCTGAGAACCGGTGGTGCTCGTGCCTTGTGCAGTGGGGAGCCAATGCACTGAGCATCCTTTGCTGGTCCCTGAGCCAGGTCATCCTTGCATACTGCAGCACACTGGTTCCAGGCTCCTGAGTGTGGATCAGGCCACCGTGGGCACGCAGCTCATCTGGTCCCCTGCAGACACCCCTTCAGGGTGTTTCAGAGTGTTGAGGGCTGGTAATTGGAGCTAATGTTGGTCAGGGACATCAGCTGTTTCCACGCTAATAACAAACATGAAATGTTGTCCAGTACATTCCTTTTCAGTACAATTAAGTTTTATTTTGAAGTTGTATCATACAAACTGTGTCATAATATGCTGAGTGGAGTTAAATGTGGTCCTTCAACTTCAGACTCAGAACAGCTGAGCAGTATAAGTGTACATAGCATCTTCCTTGAAAGATGTCATAAGTTTGACTGAGGTTACCTTTCCACCCCTAGCATGTTCTTCTTCACACCCTTCATTTGGATAAACCTTAAATTCCTCATTGTGTATATCAGGGAATTTAGCCTTTTTCGTTGTTTGGTGCTTTTTGTTTGTTTGGGTTTTTTTTTTCTTTTGCTCTGAGGCTGCTGGAATATTTCATGTGGTCTGCTGCTTTTTTTAAATTTGAGACCTTTTACTTGGAAAGGCTAATGTGAATGTTAAATATGCCAGTTTGTGGAGACTAGTCCTTTTATCCCTTCAGAGGAAATTAAAACATTTGGAAACTGCTGAAGAAAAAATCAATACTGGTGACACATGAACATACTTTTGTGAACAATAAAATATGTTCTAGAGTTGTCATGTGTGCACACCTATGCATGCAGACTATCTTTTTTGAGCTCAAGTGAGATCAATTGGCTTTTGAAGAACAGAAGCTTTTTAATTACTGAATTTCTTTTCGCTTTGTGATTGGGAAGAGAATTTATGTATGGTATATGTGTACGTTGCTTTGCTCCTTAAGAAATTTTTCCCAAATCATGTAGTGAAGGTGCACTGGTACGTGACCCTCAGTGCAGAATCCTACTAGCTAACGCTGCATTGCTGTTGCAAAGGCAGTACCTCCAGAAAGATGGATCCGCTTACTGTATGTCCTAGACGTGTTGAGAGCTAGCACCAACTAAATCAGATGCTAACATATCCTCTTTAGGTCTGACAGACTTAACTGGTTGGTGGTTGGTGGTTTGGTGGTGGGTTTTTTTTTAGCTAGGTCTCGTTCTGTAGTCAGGTGTTGACATGCTGCTTTTGAATTCTCTTAGGGTAGCTGGTGAACTTCTGTAGGCTCTCAGTGACCTGGATACGTGAAGTCACTGTGACGTGCTCCTTGGTTTTGGACTAGAATCGCATGAGTTCTTGGGCTTTCCATGCTTCTGCTAGTAAGTGTTTTTAAAATGTGCGTAGGGTAGGAGAACCAGGTATTTCTGTGCAACCCAATACCTTTGTGCAGAAGACACACTTGAGGAGTGGGGATTGAAGGAATGGGCCAGAAGTGCTTGGCCGCTTCTGGAAATTTTTTTCGTAGTTCACTGTGTTAGGATATACAGGGTCTGAACACCCCTCTCCCTTTATGGAAGGGAATGTGCAGATCAAATGGTGGTGGTGGTGAATTCAGCACACGGATATCTGATTTCTTGGCAGATCTGACATTAGGAGTATCTGGACTGCTGCCTGCCCCAAGGAAAAGGGGGTCGGTATGACCCATGCTCAGCCAGCACTCATCCAAGTGTGTAACATGAGCCCCTAACCCGCAGACAGATTTCCCAGCCCTGAATAATGTCCTGTTGTACTGTGAGATCTTATCTCCATAATGGACTGCAAGAGGGTACAAATGAGGAGAAATAAATATGGCTGTTCTTTTTGCTTCCTCTGCATTTTGTGGAACAGTTGATTTGTTCTAGTTCGGCCTGGTGTGTGTGTTTGTGCTTTTAAAGGACTGAGCTAGTTTATTAGAATTTTAGGAACAAATGAAAATACAATTTGCTCCTACCATCTCATATCCCTCCCAAGTATTCTTTCCCTTTTTACTGAACAAGTAAGAAGAAAGAAGCTGCTTGAGTGTCCTGAAGCCCAAGTACAGTGAAACCACTGTAACAAAAAATACCCCAAAAAAATTTACAAAAATGAAAAATTACGAGGAACCATTATGTACCATCCTTCAACAGCAATGAACAGATGCCAACTGGACAAATGGTACTGAAGCAGGATTTTATCTTCATTTTGGATCTGTACCCACAAGTCCCAATTGAATGGAGATCCGCATGCAGCTGAGACTGCCTGCCTAGAGGTATTGGTGCTGCTGAGGCTTTACAATTTGACATTAGATTCCTGAAGCCTTTGAGTTGGGTGGTGGGAAGGGGCACTGCTCAATAATCAGAGTCCAGAGGTCTTTTGAAGAGGTGGGGATTTCTCATCTGCCTTTGGGATAAAGGGCTTTGGGTTGTGATTTGGAAGTATGCGTAAGAAACTTTCTGTCATGTGGCTGTATCAAGGGCAAAATTGTGTTTTGTTGTTTGTGCTTTTTATGTTATAAAATTTAAGGTCAGTCTTAGAAAAAAACACCATGTTTATAAAGGCAGACCAGCACTTGGTTGTCGCTGTTGAGTGCTTTGTTGGCTTTGTGCAGGGGAAGGTTGCTCTGGTGAAACGCACTGAGCTTTCTGACTTGGTGGGGCAGTTTCAATTTCGTGTGTAGCTTGGCCATGGATTACAGATGTGTGTGCAAGCCTGTCCATCCCGTCAGTCCATCCTGTTGTGTCCTCTGACACCACTAACATTCACCAGTGGAAGGAGACAAGAGTACTGCAGGTAATCTTTGGGTTTTTTTTTAAAAAAAGGAAAGGCTGTAACTTCTAGAAGAGCATTGAGTGAAAGGCCGTCTTGTTAAAAGATGGATGTGCTCTCTAGAGGGGCTAATTTAGACACTAAGGAAATATCTGTGGAGCTGATTGCTGGCTGGGTGCCAGTCACTGAAGGGCACCGGAGGCTGAAATGCCAGGCAGCGCTGGTAGTGCTGGCACTTCAGCCCATGACGGTTGGTTGTATGAATTATCTCTCTGCCTTCCAGCTAATTTTATCCTGTTGATTTTTCATGAATCATTTCCCATTTCTGTGGGTTAGAAATTAAAGTGGAGGTTTGCTGGCCAGAATAGCCACATCTGCTATTTAGAAAGTAGTGTCTGGGGTTTGCTTCCTACCCACCCCCACACCTTCCTTTCCCTTTCCCTTTTTACCTCTGTCAGCGTTCAAGTACGTGAATCACTGGTGTTGCTCACCCACAGAAATTTTTAGGCTGGCCAGCCTACACAAGTGCAGGGGTCCTCTGGATGCACATGAGCTCATGGTGGGCAGCTGGGCGGCGGCGGTGGTGGGCACAGGTGGGTGCTGAGTGCTATGTGGCAGGGCACCGGGCACACGGTGAGGCTGGCAGGACTCAACTGGGGAGTCTTGGATTTCCTGCATGTGCCTTATAAAACATTAAAGGCACTCCAGTGTTTTTTCTCAGCACGGCAGAAGAGCAGGAGTGCTGTGGTGACCCTGCCTGCCGCGTGCCTACCAAGTGCTTCCTCACTGCAGCTTTTTGTTTCCCCATGGGTAAGAGCAGGTCATTTAGTCAGTAAATTCACATCTCTGCTTTCTATAGAACTATCTGTGTGATGAAAAACCTAACTTTTTGAGACCCAAACATAACTTACCTTTGTGGAGCTGTGTGTGCTTGTTTGCCATGGAGGTTGCCATCTGGGCCAGCAGAAAGGAAAGGCAAAATTGATAATCCAAAAGTTGAGCCCTATAAGTAGGTATCCAGGGACCCACGTGGGAGTTGCGTAGCATGAGTCCTGTGGGTAAGCGAAGTCTTGCTGGCAGCTCTGCTTAGGAAAAAGCATGTTCTCTTGAAGCAGAGTGGGTACTGGGTAAACGGGAGGAGGTCTCTAGCTTGCTGATGTTCATTTTTAATCAATCTGGGTGGATCACAGCTAATCCAAGAGACTGGAAGAGTGATTGTTTTGAGATGGTTCTGAAAATTGCTAAGTGGATGGCTCAGGAAATGATAGGTTGGGTAGCATGACACCAATCCTGGGTAAATAAAAAGTAATTCATGTTTGAAACTTGATGTCATGCAGAGTGTCTTGTACTCCTCAAACAGGTCTGATTTTGTTCTTTGACATGCTTACAGTTGGTTTAAAGAAAGATTCATAGACATGATATACTTAGGTATATAAGGCAGTTGACTCAGTGCATGAGAATCCAATTAATATCTAATGCCAAAGAATATCAATAAAATACAAGTGGCTTAGGAAGTGAAGGTAGTGATTGATAGAGTCAGCATCCAATAAATAAACTGAAGTGTCAGTATAAACAGTAAGGAGGATGAAGGATACTCTAAGCTAAAGGACAGTATTAGCACGCTAATAAATCAACTGTTTGTAGATTAACTTCAAGATGAACGTAGAAAATGTTTTTTTCAGTGTCAGAAGATCAAGGCTCTGGCACTGCTGCCTTAGACACGGGGAGCAAATAATTCAGCTATTTTAAGCTAGAGCTCGATCATTTTACAGAAGACTCTCCGCAACATGATATGTGGAGACTGTGTTTTCAAAGAAGTAGACTCGATGACCCTTCCCTTCAAATGAGGGGAAGAGAGAAGCCAATTCTGCCTGACGCTTACTCAGTGATGCAGAAGAAAGCATGACTCACCATTGGCCAAATGTGTAGATGAAACAAGTTTGGTGAATTGTAGCTATTCATAGGGTGGAACGAAGTAACACAGTTTGTTTGGTAAATGGAGCCATTGAAACAAAATAATTTTCATGCAGACAAATGGAGAGTTATAAACCTGGAAAGGCATGCCCCGAACATGATCTGCAAAGGGGGGTTGTGTCCCAACCAGTCCTGTGTGAGAGAATGTGGGGATCAGAATGGGCAGGCAGCTCTGGGGAGTTTCTGTGTCAGGGCCTAGCTGGGAAAGATAACTATGATTTGGACACGTAACTGGAGAAGTCATGAATAATAGGGGTGAGGAGGTAGCTTTGTGCCTGTAACTCTTTACATTTACTTCAGACTCAGTCTTACATCAGCATGGCTTTCTGGTGCCAGCATCTTCAAGTAATGTAGCGAAGACTAGAAGAGTTACATAGAAGGATGTTGAAAATTGTTGGAAAGCTGGGAAAATAATGCATGGGTGCATATCCAGGGCTTTGCTATCTCTGTGTTTTTATTCAGTGCTTATCACTATTGCTTTCGGAAGACCTTTCAGTAGTGTCTTAAAGGAACAAGGCTTACATCTGCCAGTTGGTTGTACTCTTATTCTATCCTTGGGGAGAAAAATGTTGGTGGAATAGCATGTTGGTTTAGTATGAGGGTTTTTTATCTGTTTGTTTTAACTTTACAAATGTAGGTATATATTTATGTTGAAGAAGCCAAAGGCAAAAAGTGCAGCTGGCAGTCCTGACCAAAGATGGTGAGGTTTGTTACAGCCATTAACCTGGGAAGCAATTCTTTCCATTTGCTCAAAGCAGTGTCCCAACATGCTGGGTATTTCAGCCTTTCTCACCGGATTGCAGGGCTCTTTGAAAGAACTGCTGCCCAGACCGAGAGGTTCACATACTCTTTGTCCGTGACGGGGATTTAACAATTGAAATGTACTCTGAAGTGTTGGCTTCTCTTCCCCTTGCTAGGCTCAGATGGAGATTTTTTCCTGTTTGTAGGGTAAAGGTAAGGGCATGTGACATATAGGGGATCAGCCAGGTTGACCTAATTCTCCTTTCTACCCTTAAACTGTGAATCTGAGATGAATGCAGGGAGCCAAATGCAGCAAAAATTAGAACTTCCCAGTTTAAGGGAATTATTTTTAATATATTTAAAAAATGCATGTCACATACTCTTTTAGCTGCAGTAAGTGGCTGCCTTGGCTCTGTGGCATGCTGTACTGTTTCAGAGGCTTTTAGGCTCTATGGGAGCTTTATGTTGTCAGCATCCTGCTGGGTTGAGTCCTTACTCAACACTTAACGTAGAGAAGTTGTGCCAAATAATGCCCAGTTTGCAGAGGCTTGTGCTGATCCATACTAGCTTCCTACTCCAAGATCAACAAAGGGCAAACGCTCCTGACTGATCATAATGTGGAATTTTGTGTCAAATCCTGTAAAGTCAGCAGCATTTTCCACCTTCACTAGAGGCCACCAAGACAATTTTAAGGGATTATTTCAGATGTCCTTTTCCTCTTCTCCCTCTGAAATGTGTCTGTCACGAAGTAGATCATGGCAGGTTTTGATGACGTGTTTTGCCAATGAACCATGTAAGAGTGACAGTGTGAGCGCATCTCACATCCATTTGAAGTGACAGGAGGAGTTTCAGGTTGGCAAACAGGAATTTCCCAGTCTCCAGCCTGTCTGCAAGCAGAATGACACCAGGAAGTTTGTGTTGTGGCATCCCAGTGCTGTTTGTCATGTCAGTTGCTGGTCTTGAGCAAATCTTTGAAACCACTGGGAACTCTCAGCCCGCCCTGCTGTAAAATGGGTTTAAGTCTCGTGATTTTGAAGCTTGTGCTCCAAGTTTCTTCAGAAAGCTGCAGCAAAACCGGTGGTGCTTTCAGGTGTCTTTCTTGTAGTCCTGGCCTTCCTCAGTGTCTTCAGAATTCAAAACTCAGAGAAAATGCTTCATACTTCTCTTCTGGTGAATTCATGGCTATCGACTGTAGTGGTGTAATTGACAATGATTTAAACAAGTCCTAGTTGCAGCCCATGCTGCTCAAATCCTGCATCATCCATGCCCTGTAATTTTTACTAAGTTTGAATTTGTGACTGCTCCAGCTTGTCTCCAGCTGTGCAGGCTGCATTCAGCACTGCTCTGTGGTTGTCAGAGAAGAGCCCTGGCCTTGCATCAAGGGAGGCAGGTCGTCAGGTCTTGCCCTGCCACCAGCCTTCACCATGCCAGGATGCTGCTCTGCTGCAGATGGAGGACAGCTTCACCCATGGGAGTGTCATGCTTTGGAGTGGGGGAAATTAAGCCAGTGTTGTGGCAACTGTCACGGCAAAAGCAGTTTTCCCAGTCGAGCATGGGGTTAGTATGTCTGTGGACAGTGGTCCTCTGAGCAAACTGGTTCTCTCTCTTATTTTGTGGGATGTTTCAGTGTTTGCATTGGCTGCCAGCGTGAGCTGCATAGCCAACTGGTACTTCATAAAGTGACTTGAAATGGTTGGCATGGCCGAGGACCTTGGTAAGGGAATTCATGTCGGGAAAAACAGTCAGCTTGGGTCTTTCGTGGCTATTTGGAGGGGAGCTCAGAGCCTTGAATGTGCTGCTTTATTCCCCCTTCTCAGCTCGTCAGTAGCTGACTGTTCTGGATTACTAGTTCTGTTAATAATATGCAGCTATAGAAAAAGCGTATGAATTCAAGTCCGTCTTTCACCATGGGCCTGTACTTCAAAATGTGGTACAAGCTATGCAAGATCGATCTTAAAAGAAGAGGGGATGACCTCCAGAAGGCTGGCAGTGAGAAACTGAGTGAAGGAGCTGTGTGCTGAGGAGGAGATGGATTCCTATACAGCTGCTTCACATGCAAGAATGTCCCAATCTGGGAAATGTGCCAGTAAAATGTAAAATTAAAGCTCTGTTTTGGAGGCTGATCCACACAGATAAGAGTCTGTGGCTGTTAACTAATAACTACAAGAGGGGCAGTGATAAAGGTGGCATACTTGAGGATGGGAATTCACAGGTTCATTTGTGCTTAACCCCATTTGGATGTTTTTTCCCCACTTTAGAGACTGACAGCTCAGATATTCTTGTGTTTTCTACTTCTCTGTGAGCAGTATGGTAAAGCCACTGGAGTATTTAGCATGTCATGCAGAAACATGGCAGGTCCTTGCGTACTTTGTAAAGAAAAAGGAGAGGTTATATGGCACCACTTGTGAACCCAGGGATGCCTCTTGGGATTTGTAGTGGTCACATTGGTGTCTTGGGCCTGCTGAAGACCTTTGTGCCTCATACCATGACTGCTTTTGCTGTCCAAAGGACTTGATGTCGTGTGCAGACAGCGCCGGGATCTTCACAGCATCCCTCTCACTTAGGGATTGTCCTTTCTGACACCCTGCCAGGACTTTGCAGTAGGCTCTGTTTGCACTGACATTGGGAGGACTGAGTGTCCTGATGGGCACAGGGACATGCACATAGGAGGTCGAGTACCCCCTTAGAATACCCTCAGCAGTAACTATGGAGTCTGCTCTGCTTATGCTTACATGGTGCTTCTCCACATCATCTGAAATCTTCAGAGGATCATCATATTTAGGTGTTAGAACAAACAGAACTATAAAAATTGCCCAATGCCCCCAAAACAATAAAGTGGAGGGAGTGAAAAGTGCAGAACGTGAACTAGACTCTTGTAATTGTGGAAAACTGAAGCAAGAGGAGAAGGGGCAAGGGCGAGAAACTAATGGGTGGTGAAATTAGGAAAAACTAAAAGCAGCTTTAAACACATCAGAAGCTAAAATAATCCTAAAAGCAGAGTCATCTACTGATGTCTGGAACTGGAAAAATGTCAAATACTTTTTTTCCTGTAGCTGGTGGATGGTACCAGTTACAGCAGCAGCATAATGCTCTCTGTTGTAGTAGTAGCATGGGAGATTACCAAACAGCAGCTACTACAGCAGTACATTTTTAAGTTTGCTGTTCTTGCTAACTTGCATCCAGGGATTTTAAAAGAACTGGCTGAGCAGTGCTCTCTGAGCCATAAATGCTAATTTTAAAAGAGTATATGTAATGAGTTAGACTGAAAAGAATGCTGTGTGTTAATCATAAACAAATAAGCTAATATGAAGTCTAATCTGGACAAACTAGAATACTAGGCTACTTTCAGTCTGATGTTGGTGTCCAGTAAAATAGTGTAATAGCTGATAGGGATTGGATTGGTCATGATTTAAGGGGGTGTTAATTGTAATAGCAGTCTGTACAGATTTTTTTTTTTTAATAGGTCTTTTTCTAACATGGTGTGGTTTTCTGATGTTGCTATAATTTTGCTTGATAAAGGTAAAAGTGTTGATGTATCTTGTTTGTTTAATGCACTTGAAGGTGTGCTACGTTACCAGGATAAGCAGCTAGAATGATTCAATGTGTCACACACTGTTGGAGCGGGTCTGGAGGAGGGCTGCAAAAATGATCTGAGGGCTGGAGCACCTCTGCAGTGAAGAGAGGCTGAGAGAGTTGGGGTTGTTCAGCCTGGAGAATAGAAGGCTCCAGGGAGACCTTACTGCAGCCTTTCAGTACTTAGAAGAGGGCTTGTAAATAACATGGGGGCAGACGTTTTAGTAGGGCCTGTTGCAATAGGACAAGGGGTAATGGTTTTAAACTAAAACAGGGTAGATTTAGACTAGATGTTGGGAAGAATTATTTTTTTTACAGTGTGGGTGGTGAAACAGGTTGTCCAGAGAGGTGGTAGATACCCCATCCCTGGACACATTCAAGGTCAAGCTGGATGGGGCTCTGAGCAACCTGATGTAGTGGAAGATGTCCCTGCTCATTGTGGGGTTGGACTAGGTGACCTTTAAAGGTCCCTCCCAACCCAAACTATTCCACGATTCTAGGAGTAAGTGAAAGCCTGACTAAATGAAAGGTCACAGTGTGACACCAAAAGGGAGAGCCATTGCTGATAGTGTATTTCTAGTAGTGTCAGCTGGGAATTGTTTTTTTTTACTTGATGCTAGTCAAGATGTGGGTGTTGCTCTTTTCTCCCAAGTAGCAAGCGACAGAATGAGAGGAAATGGTCTCATGTTGTGCCAGGAGAGGTTTAGATTGGATATTAGGAAAAATTCCTTCATCAAAAGGGTTGTCAAGCATTGGAACAGGCTGTCCAGGAAAGTGGTTGAGTCACCATCCCTGGAGGTGTTTAAGGGACATGTGGATGTGGTGCTTAGGGACATGGTTTAGTGTTGGACTTGGCAGTGTTAGGTTTATGGTTGGACTCAATCTTAAAGGTCCTTGCCAGTCTAAATGATTCTATGATTCTAAGGTTGTCAGTGTCCTGGAGGAAGACACAAAGTTAATTTGGATTACGTTTGTGGGCAATGCAAAGTCTGGGCAAATCGCAAGTAATGAAAAGAGGCAAGTTAGTGGTGGAGTTGCGATCGTGTGCGTACTGGCTGAGACAACAAAAGAGTTGTGTGAATGTTTCAAAACTGGGCACCTGGCTGCTGAGCAGGTAGGAGAGCTGGCAAGGGGTGTGCAGTGGCCTGTTGCAGGAGCTAGAGCTCTTATGGCAGCACGGCAGTTCACCAAACGCTAAACCCCAGCTGTGCACAGTGACCAGGAGGTAAATGCAGTACTTGGATGCAAACATGGAAATCCTGAGGAGGGCCAGGGAGGTTGTTGTCTCTGTGCAAGGTGCTGCTGCTGTCAGTGCTGGAGTGCTGTGGCCTGTGCTGTGCAGGGATGTTGCTGATAAGTTGGAGGCACTTCAGGGAGAACCATGAAGGGAGGGCTGCAAAATGAGCCATACAGTAAAGTGAGGAGTTGCATATGTAAAATAAACACTGGATTTCTTTTTCTTTTTTTTTATTTATTTTTTTTTTTACCCTTGTCTTGGTGGTGGTACACTGTAACTTAACCAGGAGTTCACTGAAGGAACCCCCGTGGCCTGTCTTGCATAGGAAGTTAGACTGCACCATCATAGGGTCTCTCTCACTCTGTAATTGAGGAGTCTCCACGAGGAAGGAGTGGGAAAGGAAAAGCCACTGTCTCCTCAGAGACAGATGTCTCCATCTCTTCCTACTGAAGCTTTGGGGATGTGGGTGTTTTAACTGCAGGTGCCCTGTCCTTCAGTTTTCCAAAATGGGTGGCTTTTATGACTGAGAACGTCTGCCCTGAAGCCAGCATCTGCCTATCCTGTGTCAGCTCAGGCCCCACAGATAACCAGCTCTGGGGCAGCACCCATCTCTTCTTGTTCCTTAACATCTTCCCCCTCTATCATATCAGCTGCTGCTTTTTCCCTCCTGAGCTCCTCTACTGCAGACTTTTCAGGAAAGACTTTTCCTTCTTCTCTGGTAAAGGCAGGTAGCCTCTGCCTGTAGCACTAGCTGGTGCACGGGGACAGGCCTGGAGAGCTTCCCTCTGGCTCCAGAGAGTGCAGACCAGAGGCTCAGGCTGCCAAAATAATGAGCCCTTCCTTGCCCTTAATATTGCTTTCCTTCTGACTGACTGTGGGAATTCTGAAAGAAAATGTGT
Source organism: Falco peregrinus (assembly GCF_023634155.1). Lineage (NCBI taxonomy): Eukaryota > Metazoa > Chordata > Aves > Falconiformes > Falconidae > Falco > Falco peregrinus. The sequence goes on from NC_073721.1 coordinate 85,669,587, forward strand.
CTTGTTTTGGGCATCTTGAAATGGCTTAAAAGTGTGTATGTTTGCATGTATCTAGTTGTACTTAGGCTGAGGCTTGGCTTTCAGAGAACTATATGAATATTAACTAGTGCTTTCTTGATACAGGCTTGATAAAGGTCTTTCAGGCTGCACATTGGCGTGTGAGAAGTCAGGCTGGAAAAATTAATCATTTGTCCCCTGGCACAAAGAGGAGCCACAGAGGCTGGGAATAATATTCCTTCTTGCTGTAAACAGGCACAAATGCAGACCAGACTTCTGTGGTGCTCAGTCCCATACAAGCATGTGTGTAATAAGAAAATTCCTGTTGTCAGGGCTTTGTGACCTCAGAACATGAATTTTGGGATGTCCAGAACTGAGTTGTGATGGGGATGGGCTCTTCCACCAGATCACCTGACAGAAGGGGTCTGATTAGCTGCTGAGGCGGCTATGCTGGGCACTGTGAGTATGCAGTGTAACAGAGCATGCCAGTGGACAGCGGACATGGAAAGGGGGCTTGCAGGAGATTTCGTGGGGAGCAGTTGTGGGCCTGTCTGATCTGGTATGGTGCCTGAGAGCAGCCTGTTTGTGTGTCTTGGGGGAAGTCTTAAGATGAATGCAAGAAAGAGATATGTGATGCTCTGCTTTATTCCTTGTTTCAAGCAGGGATGCTCTGAAGCTTAGCAGCCGTTCCAAAAATCCTAGTATTAATTAAACCGATTCTGAATTATCATTTGCCTTACCAATATTTGGTCTTCAGCACCAACCTATGATGGGGGAAGGAGGGAAGTACTATTGTTTTGGAGCTTGCTGTCCTTGGACATCATTAAGTGGTTCCTGGCTCTTGTGTTGAGCTGAGGGAGAAACATTTTCACTACTGCGGCTTGTGTGCCAGAAGGGTGGTGGTAGTTCAGCTCTGGTCTTCGCAAGAGATGGAGAGCATGACTTGTGCAGTTGCGGTGGAGTCCTGCAGGTGTTTGTCAGGTGTGTCTGGGGCACACAGAAAGCTTCATCTGCAGGGTTGTAGTAAACTGCGCTGTGTTCCCAGATGGAGACTGGCATATGTTATAGTCATAGACAGATCCTGATTCATGCCACAGCCTGCGTTCCTCTTCCTTGTCGTTTTATCCCCAGAGACCTACTCTGAGTAGTGGTGCTCCATGTTTCCATTAACACATCCCACCCATCCATCTTAAATTCCACGTGCAAGGTTTCTAAGGGGCACTGTGGAGCGTACTTCACATTCCCCGTGCCTCTGGTTGCTCCATGTTGTCTCATGCTCTTTACCTGACCTGCAACTGAGCTGTTCTTTCCTTCTCAGCACAAGAAAGGGGTTCCACATGCGTGCGGTGTAGGCGCCCTGGTGCATGACGGCGGCTCGTGGTGCCGGGAGGGAGCCTGCTCTGCTGGCCTTGGCCTGGCCTGGGACAGGAAGGTTCTGATTTCCTGGCTGCTCATTTTTTCCTCCTACCTTCCTTCATTTTTTTTCAGAACATGAGTGAAAACTTGAAGGACTGTTTGATCCAGACCCAGGCTTCCTTAGGGGAAATGGTGACGATAAAAACAGAGACCTGCTCTCCGTGCCGGGACCAGGAGTATGGACAGCCTTGGTACGTGACTGATCTTCAGCCCAGTGTACTCCAACCCCCTTCTCTCCACCTTCTCCCCAGTTTAAAGTTGGTTTTGAGAATTATATGTGCAATTCTCAAAGCTACTACAATGCTCCCCTGTGAGATCTGCCTTGAGGCGTGTGACAAGGGTGGTCATGGCTGCTGTGTGCGCTAGTTCATGTGAGGTGCGCAGTACTGGCCTGCCTTGTAGGCAATGCCTTGCATTGACGCCTTGAGCAGCACGTTCCTTGGGCTGTAGCAGGGAAGCCATGCCTGTCTGCTGCTGGGAGTCACCTCTGCCACTCTTGTGCTCAGTGTGGGACATGCCAGGTGTGGAGGTGTTCCAGCTGAAGCCACTACCTGCTGTAGGCTTTGGCATGAAAACTTCTCAGGTACCAGCTTGTGGCAGGTTGGATGGCAAGTTGAATCATTTGTTTGCTGCTGGTGTAGGGACTAAAGGAGTTGGTCAGGCCCTGCTGCCTCCGCTCCTCTCTGCATGCGGTCCCAGTGTCTTTGTAGGTTATTGTCATTTTTCTGTTGTTCCCTCCCCAGCTTTGGAAGGCCTGACCCACAGTCCATGGAGGTGGAGCCCAAGAAACTGAAAGGGAAACGGGATTTGATCATGACCAAGAGCTTTCAGCAAGTGGATTTCTGGTGTAAGTGTTTTGTGAGTGAGGGAAAAGCAGCGCTACTGCTTGTATAGACTTTTGCTCGGCACCCTGTCAGTTTGGGGTGGGAAGCTGGGAAGAAAACAGCCAGGGACAAATTTGTGTGCTCTCCTGAAAAGACCAGCACAATTGATATGGAAACTGTTGTACAAAAGCAGCTTGTCCATTGTGGGGCTATGTAGCAGCAGGGAGGGAGGTAGAAAGCGTGCTGGAAACGTGAAAATGTGCATGGGAAAACCCCAAGGGTTTGCAAAACCCCAAGGCTTGAATTAAGAAACTGTGAAGGGAGCGTTGCACAGATCACAGCTCTTTCCACGCATGTTCAGGGAAAGAAAACTGGTGCTGGTTACATTTGCATACCTACAAAATACCAAATTGTAGGCCCGAGTGCCTGTGTGGACACAGGGCAAGTGCCTGAAGATGCTTGTCTCTCTCCCAAGCACAGAATGAAGGCTGTATGATGAGGGTATTTGTTTTCAGGGATGCTTTATTTTAGTTCCCATCTGCTTTGTGGGGAATCAAACATTTTGGCTTGAGGATGTTCCTACAAACTGGGGATGTGCAAGGAGCCCCCAGCCTCTGTCTCTGCAGACAGTGATGGAGCCTTTCCCTGTCCTTGTAGCTGTCAGTGGTGAATCTGTGTAGGGTACCAGGGCTCATGCAAGTACAGGCATTAGGCAGGAATGGATTGGGGCAGGCCCTTGCTGAGAGATGTGTGGCAAAACAACTGAGCAGTCGGTGAAGTGCCTGTGTGCCTGGAGGTTGGGCTTTGGGGAGGGGGCTGAGCCAGGCCTGGGGGATACTGGGGAGCTGGGGCATGCTGGCCTTTGTGTTGTGCGTCCTATGAGCTCTGTGAGCCTGTACAGGCATCATATCTGACCACTCTAACTCCTGCTTCCCTCACACCCGCAGTCTGCGAGTCCTGTCAGGAGTACTTCGTGGATGAGTGCCCGAACCATGGTCCCCCAGTGTTCGTGTCTGACACCCCGGTGCCCGTTGGCAACCCTGACCGAGCAGCACTGACCATCCCGCCTGGAATGGAGGTGGTGAAAGAGCCCAACGGGGAGAATGATGTGCGCTGTATGAATGAGGTGATCCCCAAAGGTCACATCTTCGGGCCATATGAGGGGCAGATCTCTAGCCAGGACAAGTCCGCAGGATTCTTCTCGTGGCTGGTGAGTGACATGTCTCCCCAGCAAAGTGATACCCCCGCCATGCAGCTCAGGGCTGGGGGACTTGGGGGCCTGTGGAGCCAAACCTCAGCAGTCTTCCCCCTTCTCTGAAGATCTTCTGCTGACCCACAGGGGCAATAGGTGAACATTGACCTACCATAATTATTAGCAGCATAAGGGTATAGATAGATGAAAGCAGACTAGGTGCCATGGCACCTGAGTTTGGTTCACAGCTGTAGGAAGCAGAGCTTGCTTCTCCTCTCCCCCTTGCTGTGTCTTCCATCCGCCCTCAACCTTTAGGGCTCCTCCAGTACCTTTCTCTGCTCTGGTCATCATTTTGAGGACAGAGGAAGGATCGTATCTAGAGATTGCAGAGCTCTGTTGTGGGTCTGCAGCAGTCCTTCCCAGCCTGCTTGAGCAGAGCAGGTGGCCCAGGAGGCCAGGAAAGAGGAGATCCAGTCCATCAGGAACTGATCTACATGCAAACTCTAGCACCAAACTCTTTATTTTTTTTCCCCTAGTACTACAGGCCTTGGTTAGCCTATGAGATAGAGATGTCACTAGACCAATGGATATTAATTTTGAGAAATGAGATGTGGGACTTGAGTTATAGGTGGGAAAAAATCGAGAGCTGCTGATACAAAATACTGGTCATGCTTTCCTGTCTGTAAAATAAATGTGTGTCTCAGCCCTGTCCTGAAAGGGAAGTTCATCTTGTGTATCTCAGAACTGCTAACAGTCCTATCAGCTGCATCCATAGTTGTTTGTTATGGACATTTGTACATAGGAAAATGCCTCTTAATCATTTCAGAGTAACTTCCACACACACGTCTGGGGTAGCAGTCTGTAGTACTAGGAAAGCTGAGATTCATGGCGTAGAGTTTCATGTCCTGACTTAAGGCTGGAACTGAAGCAGTGATTTGAGAGGCACAGACCTTCTCCTGTCTGGACCAGCTAGCTGACATGCTTTATCTGTTTTCTTGTTCTGCAGATCGTTGATAAGAACAACCGCTACAAATCCATCGATGGGACAGATGAAACCAAAGCAAACTGGATGAGGTGAGACCAGTTCTCTTCTGCCTTCCCTTTTGCAGCTCTGTCTTCCAGAGAGAGGCCATCAAACACTCCTTGTTTTGTGTGACAGAAAAACAAACCAAAACGCCACAACCCCTTCTGTAAAGGGTGTATTCGTGCTCTTTCAGTATTTATTGTGATGAGAATCTTTGGAATCAGATTCAATATAAGGGACTAAAACAAGGATGCGTGTATGGAGGATGGCTATTTTCTGGAATGAGGACAAATGATAAAGATGATCCTATTTATCCACTCTTACAAACACTGACAGGTCTCGCTACATTTTTTTTTTTTTTAATTCACTTTATGTTCAAATATTTGCAAAATGCTTTGCATAATCCTCAAGGTAATATTTGATTCTGGTTGGGTTTGGTTTTTTTTTTCCTTTCCCATTTGACAGACAGTGAAAGAGGTGATTTTTTTTTTGTTTTCTTTCTGGGCTTCACTTGAAACAATTGTCTGTGGTGGCTCATTGGTAGCATCAGCTTTACTGTGTTAGGAGAAACATGGAGGGAGTTGCTGCAGCTGTGAACACAGAAAAGATGCATGTGCTTGCACTCCCTCTGCCGGCACTGGGACTTAGTAGACCAGAACCCAAATACCAGTCAGTACTAAACCAGGAGTGGGGCTGGCTCTGATCTGTTAACTGTGGTAGTAAGGGAACATGTTTAACCATGATGCAGTGCTTCAAGTATTGGCACATATCTGCAAAATGTAGGTCAGTCTTGCGGCCTCCTGAGGCGGAGGCAAAGCGCTGAAGTGCCCTGTGTGTATGGGGAGTCACCAGAACGGGGCATTGCTGCATACCGAAGCCTGTCCCATATATGGACCAATCCTGCTTTCAGGAATGAATTTGGGAAGTGGTTGCTGTCAAGAAGGCATTTCATACAAGAGTAAAGCAGCATGGGGATTAACTAGTTTGTTGGCCTGGATGTCTAGGATTTTCAGTTGTCAGTCCTAAGGGAAGAGAGAGCACGAAGTACAGGTAGATTAGATGCAAAACTGACCTAGATGGTCAAATCTGGTTGTACCATTTTTGCTCTGTTTGAGTCTTCACATGCATAGCAGCTGTTCTGACACTGGAGTTCTTAAAGTTCAACGAAGTATCTCATTTTTCTGTAAGAAATCCAGCTGTTACAGTTGTTCACTACTGGATGAGAGAAAACACTTGACCTGGGCTGAGGCTGGAGTTCTTGCTTCTAAAAGAAGAGTGGTACAGTAGACAGATAGGTAGGGGGACACCTATCTTGAAGTAAAGAATGCAAAGGTCAAAAATTGGTGCGATTTTTTTTTTTTTTCTTAGATCTGGATCTTTATGTGGCCTGGATGACAGTGAAACTGGGGGGAAAACACAGTCCTGAAAGGCAAAAATCCTATGATTAACTCTTCTTCCTGCTGCCATGAACATAAGCTTGATGTCTGGATTTAAATGGGCACTACTTATGGTCCCAGCAGCAAAACCAGGATGTTCTGGTCTAAACTTGTATTTGCCATGGTTAAGTCTTCAGACAAGTGTGGTCTAGGCCATTCTGTACAGCCTTGAAAGGCAAGGAGGTTACGGTTTTGTGAAAGGGGATGTTTGCAGCTCTTCTGGGGAAGGGTGTTATCAAAGGACCTGTGCAAGCTATACCAGTCTTGCTGATCTTTCCAGTTTTACTCTTGAAAATTGCTTCTAGTAGCAGTATTGTGTAGAGTATGACTGACAGTTCAGGTGGGAGATAGTGGTCCTCAAAAAGCCTTGGTTTTTTTTGTTAGCAACTTTTAAACTGAGGCACGCTCAATATCCTGTGCTAGGACATTACCTGTCGTGGAGATTACCCAAAGAAACCATACTTCCAGGACGCTGTAGACAGCGCTCTTTTTGTTTTTCAGATGGTGCTCTTTGCCATCACTCACAGATGGAGTGCTTTGCAAAGCAGATCTACTCACCCTCTGGGTAGGTGGGTATGGCATGGGGACGGCAGCTTGGGCTGAATCCTCTCTCTCCTTGTAGATCTGGCTATTGTTTTTGTTGTTTGACTACCACATCTGAGTCCATTTTCATGTTCCCACTGAGGACAATGTGTACACTGCACCACTTGCTGGTTTAATTTCAAGTGACTGTTCATGCAGCGCAGTGGATGACAGGGAGGAAGGAGTATGAAGCGCGGCAGATGGCATGGCAATGGTAACATCCTCTTCCCCTTTCCCTCATCAATCAGTCAGTCGAGAGAAACTCCTGATACTGGGAGCATGTTCTCCTAAGCAGGCTGCTGGCACAAGGATAATGCACCCTTCATCTCTGTCCAGAGTAAAGCGTTGTTATTTCCAGTACTTTATTATAACTCCATGGCTTTGACTTGCAGGGATTTGTGTAAACCTCTTCCTCTGTTTTTAGTTTTCTGGGGGCTCAGGGTAACTGATTACCATGGATTGCAGCAAACATCAAGCAAAATCGGTGCTTTCTTGGCCACAAACTGTAAACTGCTGCTGATGGGAGTTCTTGGGGCTTCTGAAGGATTGTGCAGAACCAGCCGTTGTTCCTGGTTACCTCTGAGTTGTTGGGAACCTCTAAAAAAAATAAAAATAGATCTGTCCTAAAATGAAAGTAATTCAGGAAGTCCAGGAAACATCCCTCTGTGTATGTACCACTTGGCCAAGACTGAGATGCAGGCTAGGAAGTACCAGCAAACTGGTGGCGCCTAGCTGAATTTGTAGAGTGAGGTGCCTCACGTGTGGGGTTTCCAGGCTAGTCTGAGCATCTATAATCTGTATCCCTTCTTACATGTGAGTACCTGAGTTCTCAGGCTTTTGGCACAGTTCAAGTTCATCATTTCCCGCAGCCCGTGTGAAAAGGCTGGTGCAAGACTCCCTCACTTTGTTCTCCTTTGCCATCCCCCTTGCTTCCTTTCCCCTCCAAACATAGTAACAAAGAGGTCATGGGGAGCAAGACTGTTCGTAAGTCTTCCTGTATCTCCTGATAATGGAGATGTCTGCAACTTGATCTTCATACAATAATTGAGCTTGGAAGGGAGCTTTAAAAGTCAGAGTTACTATGTCTGCCCATGTGTTCAGGGGGAGTAAAAGCCACCAGCCTATGCACAAGTCATTTTGTTGAACTTTGTAAACTGGTCTCTATTATCCTGCAGCACAGCAAGTGGAGCAAATGTTCTTATCCGTTACAGACTGAAATTTATGCCGAGCAAAGGGATCCTGAAGCACTGCAGAACTGTGATCCCTGTAAAAAAATAATTCAGAGCTATGGGAAAGGTTCTGTACTTATTTCTCAGAGGCCAGGAAAAGTGGCGTTGGTTGATGTCTTTGATCTTTAAGTGCCCACTGTTCGCATTGTTTACAACATCACACGTGTTTTTAAAGAAACTTCTGTACCGTCTTGCACTTCCAGATTGACCTGGGCTGAGGTATGAATTCACAGTGTCATAGCTGGGCTCCTCTGGAGCTTGGTGAAACCCACACAGCATCCCCAGAGAGGTACTTCCAAATATCAGTGACCACTCCTAGGGATGTACTGTATGCTAGAGGAAACACATGAAGCGGATCTTTCTGACAGTAATACTGTCTGCATTTTTATAAGGAGGAGGTTAACGTGTCTTCTGGGAACCTAACATTAATTGAATTTGTGATTAAAACCTACCAGAACTCATTACTCTGTGTCGTGAGTTTGCTATCTTAAAATTATTTTGTCCCAAGTCATGCTGGTGCAAATGAGTGGAAACTCTGGAATCTAAATATTCAGGTCTACTACAGGTTGTCCTAAGTGCATTTGATGGGATGTCCTGTCTGGGAATTGCAAAAAAGGCTCTAAGTCCCCATTGGTGCAGCTTTGCTAGGCACAACAGCCGTGAGTTCAGCAGAGAAGAGGGGATGGAGGTTTCCTGACCCCACCAGCAGCTCTGAGCAGCTGTGGAGACACTTGAGTTCTGCAAGCTCACCCCTTCCCCGGGGGCACTTTGCAGAACACTGTTACTTGTTTTCACCAGAGCACTTTGTCAGTGGAGGTTTGTTTCTACCACATGGAGACACTGACGGTACTGTGCCGTCCTGGGTACCTGTGGGGAATACACATGAAGCCCAGTTCTGCTGAATGTGATAAAAATCAGACCATAAATGTTCCCTTGCTCAGTTACACATAGCCTTTTCCCTTCTTCCAGTGTTCAACTGGGAGTACTCCTTTTGCCTTTTGAGTTTGGTTTGTTGTTTTTTTTTTTTTTTTTGAGGTCAGTGTAGCGAGTGCTTTGCTTGCTTTCTGTCATTTCATTACCATCTTCCTTAAACACTTCTTCTGTCCCTCCATAAATGAAGATCCACCAAAACAGTGTCTCAAGGATGTGTTTTTTTGTCCCAGTGAAATGCATCTGTGCACTTAGCTCCCAGCTGTCCCTGTATGTGGCCTGGATTTGATCTCCGTTTCCTGCTGGTTTTCCAGCTTTAACCAAGATTAACGGCTTCTACCACTTACCCTGATGGATGGCAGCAGTGACAGTAAGATTCATAGAACATCAGTGTAACGGCACTTAAGGAGAAACTACAACATCTGACAAGGGTCACTGCCCTTCTGTAGGTTTTTCTTAGTCTGAAGCCCACAAGCACCTTTCACACAAGCGCACTGCAAACCAGCTCTCTTCTGCTGGGCCACCGCAATGCTGGAAGGAACCCATCTCTGAGGAGGTGCCAGCAGGGCCATCACAGACATGGGGCAAGTGAGGAAAAATGCTGAGGCCTTTGCTTATACCAACTTTTCAGAAGGTGTTTTGGGGTGGCTAAAGTCTGCCTGTGAGAGATAGGGCATTCAGCCAAAATTGTAGGATTAAATGTAATATATTGAAAGAGGAGGGTCTGAGCTATCCCAGCCAGGGTCTATTCCCTTCCCATGGTGTCACTTCAGAGTTACAGTTATTAGGCATCGTATCTATTAGGGTGTCTTATTTCTTGTATGTTACATCTTAATATCCTTTTTAAGCATTTATTTTCTAGGCTTATAGTGACAGCTTTTTGGGACAATTTATATTAACGCTGAAGCCTTCTACCTCAGATGAGGGTTGTGTTCACCATAACTCCATGATGATGTAGATTTCTATGCAAGAACTTCTGTTTAAGATACTAAGAACTATATGACGTGAGCACCAAAAAGGCTGACCTTTTTCAAAAAAAGTTCCTGACATCCCTGCTTCTAATTGTTCAAAGATGTGTAATCTTTTGTAATATGTAGCACTAGAATAACCATTTTGGCATTTTATTTCACTCTGCTGTAATTCACATCAAGGCAAGTTTTCCCAGCAGTTCTGCTTCTCCATGGTCTCTGATCTCTTCTGTGCTTGTCTGCATGTTTATACATGTGTGATCATTGCCCAGGCTGCGGATTATTCCCTTGTCCGCAATCACACTTTGCTTATGTGCAAAACTGCATGTTCACACAGTCTGTTTCCTCTTTCCTTGTTGAATAGATCTGCTGCCACCTTCCCCTCCCCTCCGCCCCCCCCCCCCCCCAGTAAAATGCAAAAGTTAGGACTAATGTTTTGTTTATTTTTAAAGTTTCCTTCAACTGTGGCTGGAAAAGTTACCACCAACATCCCCCTTTGGACAAAACCGCTCATTCTCAGGATGGCTGCCTCTTCTTCTCAGTGGGCTGAGGCTACAAGTTATCATTTGAAGCACCAGAAACTGGGTGCAGGCTCCTGTCAGCAGCAGTGACAGCAAAGCCTAGCCAGGAAAAACAAGTGGGTGGCCTCATTCCTTTTGAGAACAATGGGAAACAGCAACTATTTCTGTGTGAAATAAGAGCTTACTGTGAAGCAGATGAATTCTGGATGTGCAGTACCCCTGGTGCTGAAGAAAAGACATTTCCTTATGAAAAAAAAGTTGCAGAAGTTGCCCATGAGACTAGTCAAAATCTCTCTCCCCTGAAAAAGATCCAATTTGATATAGCCTTTGCATGACATCCTGCAAGTCTTAACAGAAAGGGTGATGTAAAAGTTTGCGTTGCATGTTGTGCCAGGCAGAACAATAAGGTATGTTTCAGACTTCTAAATTTCCTCAAGAACACATTTTTGAGCAGTGTCACCTTAGAAGCTAATTTATCACAGTGATTGTGAATTCTCATGCTTTTATCTGTGCACAAGCTGTGGCAAGTGATGTGAAGCTGTACTGAAATTCTCAGACATAAGTCAGGGCATCAGACGAAGTGTAAAATTTCATTTTAACTGTAAAGCTGAGAAGGCTCCTTCACACTAGTGTCGCTTGGTGTTTTTTTTCTTAAGCTTGAAAATTGCCTCTTAAAAACAAAGTGGCTGCCTTTTCCTGGTCCAATTGAGGAAAACGGAGAGGTTGTTGCGGGTGGGGGGAGCTGGATCCCACCGAACTCCTCTGCCCCAAGTGCTGCACTGGCCAAGTGGTTGGATGCAGGGGGATGCTTTGCGCTGATTTCCTTTTACCCAATTGTGCTTTGTGGGATCTTCAACCCAAGGAACATGGCTGAACGAAAGAGGAAGCCCAAGTTTTCCAAGGAAGAACTGGACATTCTGGTCACTGAGGTGACCCGAAACGAAGCCATGCTGTTTGGGAGGGAGACAGTGCGTCTATCCCATGCTGACAGGGACAAGATCTGGGAAGGCATAGCCAGGCAGATCACATCAGTCAGCCAGGTCCCCAGATCTGTAAAAGACATTAAACACAGATGGGACGACATGAAGAGAAGGACCAAGGACAAACTGGCATTCATGCAAAGGTCCCTCTCCAGCCCCAGCAGCACGGGGCGGCCCTCGGCCATTGTCCTGACCGCCCACGAGAGAGCCATCGAGTCAACGCTGCATTCGTCACACCAGATACACAGCTTCCGGAGAGCGGATCTGGACGTGGTTGACAGCCCGTCAACAAGCTGTAAGTATCACTGCCTTAACACCTCTTTGTCTTATGCTTGCATATCACAGTTTGACACCAGAAAAGTGGCGTGTGTTTTTGTGAGATGCTGGGTTGCCTGTAAAGTCAGGTCCTACTGCTGTGTTTGGTTTCAAGACAGCCTGCTCTGGTGGTCATGGGGTGTTCAGATGGATTGAGGGAAAGCTGTAAGCTGTTACCAAGTGAACGTCATCTTCTTTATCTGTTTATCTAATCCATTTCTATACTGTCTTAGTTCTAAGGGTAGATACTGTTCAGATTCTACTTTCCTAACGGGTCGTAAGTCTGAACTAATCCTACAAATGAGGGAACATCTGTAGTTGAAGTGCAACTACCTCATGCCTGTCAAAAAGTGTTTGTAAAGGATTAGGAGTTCTTCATCTTGCACGTGCTCCAGTAAAGCAGCAATGCTGTCATGCTGAGAATCATCTGCCAGTCACTAGGGGATCGTTGCATGGTAGCCATCTTCCAAGAGGGCTGTTGCGGGGGCTCAGTCATCACAGGTGTTTATGCTGTGAGGCCAGGCCACTACTGGTTTCTCACTAGTGGTCTGAAGGCTCAACACAAGTGCTATGAAAAAGGTAGATGATAATGACTTCTTCACTGTTTTTTAAGAAACTACTGGCTGTGCTTTCTAAGTTAATCTTCTTAGAAACCACAGTTCTCAGGCACCTTACAGTGCTGAACCACAAGCTGCTTTTTGCAGATTCTTTCCCCAGTTGCATACATATGGCTTTCCTCTGTGGAGGTGCAGCTTCTTGGTCTGTGAGCTTTTAGGGATACAAAGGAGAGAAAGAGGGGATAACTTCTTCAGAAGTGAGCTAACTAAAACTTCATGGGTGGCACTGTCCTACCACATTAGGTCTTATCTCAAATCTGATGTAATGCTATTAGTGGGAGAGCAAGGACAAAAGGCTTCAAGAACTGACAAAGTGGGACGTGGTCATTCTTTGCATCTGTCTTGGAAGCCAGTTGTGCTATTTCAGAGGTAGAATGAATGCAGCTTGTGCAAGGAGATAGTGGGCAGTTGCAACAAGTATCATCTCTTCTTATTCTTGGTGTGCCTGTACCGGTGAACTGGCACATCACTAGATATTTATCAGACTAATGAGAACTTTCCCATGGTGTTTTGCTTTGGGTTTGGCTTTGCATCAGGTATGCTTGCCCGATTACTATAGGGTCCTGTTGCTGCTATGCCTCAGTCTGGTTACCTTACTGATGCCAAGCCACACAGTGGCTTTGCGTTATAGACTTTGTGAGCAGCAGATACTGCATCTATGCTTTTCTCAGTAGAGAGGATGTAGAGAAATGACATGGGAGCAGGGTTTTGGTATGAGGAACCAAATGTGTTAGGGTGTTCCAAGACTGGACCAAAAGCCAGGAGCCTTTGTCCTTCCAAAATATTGGAGTGTTCTATCTACTTATGGTTTTGGGGAAGGGAAGCCATCCTACTGTCTGAAATGGATTTGTATTCTAGTCATGAACAATGCTGTATGCAGGATACCATGGCAGCTTGGATTCCTCCTCGGCTGACTGGGTTTGCCCACTTTTGGGGCCTCTTATGGCTAAGCTTGTCACCCAGATGCTAACGTTGCAGCATGTGCATGTTGAGTTATGCATCAGGAGCTACAGGCTTGTCTCAACTGGCAGACTGGGGGAAGGGGAACCCCTTTTTCCATGTGTGTTGAGATACCATGAAACAGAAGTCAGGGTTGTGAGAGATTTCACGTTAATAATTCATGCTTCCTCTTCTATTTAAGCTGACGAGGACGAAGAGATGCCAGGCACTTCTCAGGAACACCGCTTCTCATCACTGCAGAGGGCCAGTGCAGGAGTCAACCAGCTCTCTGGGCCCTCCTTCCTTCGCAGTTCTTCCTCATCAGACCATTTGGAAGCTACCAGCCAAAGGCAGGAACTGCACCGTCCATCCCCACGCACCACCACGTCCTGCAGACCCTCGCACCCCCGCGCAAGGAGCCCACCCCTCTCCAGCTTCGATCACCAGCTTCTCCATTCTCACACACAGCAAACAGACCTGTTCAGGCAGTTCTGCCAGGAGCTGGTGGCTATTCACAGAGACATGGCAGATAGCATGCATGTCATCAGTCAGAGGATGGCTGACCTCACCAGCCAGGTTGGCCAGATGTGCCAGACCCTATCGGAAATCCGTGATGGGGTCCAGGCTTTCCATAGGATACAGGATCCTAGCATCACGCAGGGGTCTCTTCTGCAAGCAGCTTGCTCAAAACAGCCCCCTGAGCCCAGTGCAGAGTCTAACCAAAACCCCTCAAAACAGACTCCTCCTGCACGGACTACCAGGTCAAGAAAGAGAAAACACCATTTTTAGTCTGTGTCATAAAAAGTAAAGAAGGGTGCACCTTCCTGAGCTGCTGTATGCTCACGTGGCCTCTCCATATGTAAGAGTACTCTGTGGGGAAGGTCAACATCTGCCCCAACCCGTCCATCCCCCTGCTAGCTAAACAAGCAGTATGAATTATGGCAGCTGAATAGTAGGGTTGGCCCTGTGCAACGGCAGAGAGGAATCTCATATCTTATAGAGCTTGGGATGTGGGACATCTTTTTGTTCATAGAGATTAGGAGTTTTCACTGACTTCCCCGTGCTTTGAATACTCTATAAGCTAAGAGATGCAAATAGGAATCATTATCTTGATCTCTTCTCATGCCTGTGAAATGTTATTCACTAAGACAGTGTCCTACAGAGCTCCCTTTGCAATCAGCCTGCAGATTTACCCTGCTACTGCCTTCCCATCATCTTCCTGCAAATTAGTATATGTGCTGTGCAGACATACATCTTTACAGCTCTAAAGACTTACTGATTGTTATTTTTATCTTGTGTTCAGCAATAATGAGCATTCCAGGGCTTGCTGTGATTTACACACAGTTTGGGGAGAGGGGTGTAAAAGCAGAGTTTGTGCAAGGGAAGGGAAGAAGGCCGAGGACAGGAGGACAGGTTGAGCACTGTGGTTTTAGACTGCTGAGGAGGGCTGCTATGGCATGTGCCTGGATTCTGCAGTACCACATGCACTTAAATCAAAGAGTTTAATTTTCATCTACTCCAGTCTGAAACCCCTACCTACCCTTCACAGTTGCAATTAAAATACAATTATTTCATAATATAAGAACATTTATAGAGAACTATATAATTATTTTCTTGCATGCTATAATCTTCAGTTTTGAACCCCCTCACCCTCTTCAAAATGTGAGAGACTACACAGGAACAAGGAAAGATACAGGGCCTGCTTCTGAACTTGGGAACAATTCGGTTTTATATCACTGTAATTCTGTCAACTTCAGTACAATTACTTTCATTTAGTGTTATTTAGGGTGGGATCAGTACTGTGTCTTCCTTTCTTGAAGAGTTTACAATTTAAGTTCACAGCTATATAGGTTAAAATAGTAGACACGATGGTTTTGTACTGCTTTCTTTCCCCGTACAGATGTAAGAAAGAACTGTGTTACATTTGAATTGCTTTAGTGCTGCATGAAGTTCCCCTGCACAACCCTGATTCTGAAACTAGGCTTTAATACTGTCACCTCAGGTGGTTGTAACATTACGTGGCAGCTTTTTTACATGTCTGTCTTGATTTGCACTTCTGCACCTACCATGCTACCCTCATCTCTGGAAAAATCTGGGCCATTGCATGATATGCTTCAGCAGGGAAAAGGGCCGGGGTGTTGCCCACATACAGTTAGCACACCGCTGATCTCCAGGCTATCCTGTTGGATGTGGATGTGGGTTGCAGGAAGCTATTCAAGTTAATATGAATGTGCATTGTCATGCCATGTCTGGGCTACGGACTTGGCCAAAAAGTTGCATAAACTTCAGCAGGAATTGAACATAGACAGTGCAGTATAACAGAAGGATGGCTTGTTTTATGTGATCTTGAAGGATCTTTAATCTCTCCGGCCTGTCCTTTGAAAACAGTGCACTAGTTTCTCTTCTGGAAAGTTCACTGTATGTCTGCTATATCAGGTATTCCTGATGTGCTTTTCCTTTTTTCTTCTTAATTGTTCTGTAATTCTAATTCAAGTAATTTATTTTAGTGGTGCAGTGAAAGGCCCTTGCTCAAGAAAGCAGAGGTCTGGCAAGGAGAAAGAGTCCTCTCTGAGGAACGACCCATGTCGGTTTCATGCAGAGGGTGTTCCTCATAGTGCTGGTGCCAGACCAGAACAGTACTTGCTCACCTTCCTCTGAAGATGTCATTTTACTTCTGTTGTAACATTGTGTACTGCAAAAGTCACAGTCTCTCTTCAGATGAAGGGAAGATTGGGAAATCTGATAGAAGTGGATCTAATTTATGAATTACAGAGAACTGAAAAAATAGTGATATATTTTAAAGGCTTTCTGAGTCAATATAGTGCTGCTGCTATATAGAAGTAGTATTTTATATTTTTATAATTTGTCCCTGCTGATGTTCTTCCGTGGATATACTGATAGGATTAGCTCCTCTGATGTTGTCCAGGGGCATCCCTTCTGGGAACCTTCAGATCTGCAGAGGAGACTCCTACAGGTGCTGGGCACTGGAGGGAGTTGGCATCATCGCTGCCATCAGGTGGCCCACGCTGATGTGTTTAGAGAGAAGCCTGATGCAGCATGCGCAGCCTTGGATACAAACCTCCAAAAGCTGGGCTCTGGCTGGGAGAAAGGACCTTGTACTATAAACTGCCTGATGTCTCCCCCAGTTTCCTCTGTGGACTATTACAGATTGGCTCAGATCTGGGCATGTATCTCCTACCTGTGTAGACCCCTCGGTGGAGTGGCTTTTCTGTACTGGCTCACAAAGGTTGATGCTTCTTCCTGCGCCCATCATATTAACTGGCTGTTGAAGTAAGTGCCTGTGACAAAGCAAACTGCTGTGCTTAACCTCAGTATCTCCATGTCTTGTACATGCTGAAAAAATTCTCTCTTTAAAAGTATTTTTGTTAAGAATGCAATAAATATATAACTCTTTTAACACAGCTGTGGGTGAGTCATTTGTTTCTCTCATACAATTTTTGCCTGAGTCGGTAGCAAGCCTGTCACAGATGCAGGACCTCCTGGAGGCACTTGGTGTTGGAAAGCCGAGGCAGGGTTTGCAGGTACAGCACCCCGTTCTGCCTGGGCTGCTGGCAGCTGACTTGCATGGGATCTCCTGCCCTGGCTCTGTGCCTGATGCTGATTTGGGAAAGGCCAGTGGCCTTTTTCCCTGTGGTGCTCTGCCCTGGCAGGGTGTTGGAGGAGCACCTCCAGGGCCAGCCGGAGGGTAAGCGATGGAGGGGCCAGTGGGCAGTCGTGGGGTATGGGGCAAATCCTGCAGGGGGCTGAGCCTCCCTCCATCTGTGGGGCTTCCATCCTCCTTCCTGTTTCTTCTGGCTGCATTATTCCCCTCCTGGGAGGACTGGTCCCTGCTGCCAAAAAATGCCGTGACATTTTTCTGTGCATACTCACTGGACCATCCTAAAACTTGGCAATTTAGTGTCAGGAGTGGGTTGTGGCTTAAAAAAAGGGGAAATGAGGATGGTTGGTTGCTGCTAGCTAGCAAGGCTATGGGAAAGGTGGCCCTGTGGAGCAGGGACCTGTACCTCTAACAGCTGTGGGGTTGGTCCAAGCCCCAGTAGCTGCAAAGGGGTCATAAATGGTCTCCATCAGTGCAGTGGCTGGTTCCGAGTAGCCTGGGCAGAATCTGTGGTGGTGTTGAGCCTGGCCAATCCCAGGGACCAAGCAGGACATGAAATGACCCATTTGCAGCTAGTGCCAATGCGTCTGCAGGAACAGGAACAGCTCTGGGTGGCTGGGTCTGCCCCAGTGGTAGTCCTGACCCTGCTCCTCCTCCGGGGATCACAGTCCCTTGGGAAACCCGCTGCTGCCATCAGGGCTGTGCCCGTGTGTGCGCAGCACTTGTGTCAGCCTAGCCGTGCCTGTCTGGGCATCTAAACCGAGGTACCCTTCCTGCTTCAGTCTAGCTTGAGCGCTTGGCATCGGGAGGCGGACTGGCTGCTTTCCAGCCTTCGCAGGGAGGGCTGTAAGGGCTGTTCAGGATGTGAGCGCTTGGGCCTCGGGAAGATGTGCCAGTGCAGGCAGATTGTGAGTCTCCTCAGCAGGCAGTTTGTGCCCTCGCCTCGCCAAGCAGCTCCTGTTTCGTGGGCTGACTTCCTCCATCCTTCAGGGAAGGCGCCTGCCTCTGGCCTGTGGTGTGCAGCCACACGAGATGTCTTAGACCAACAGATGGAATTTGGGTTTTGTGCAATCCTTGGTAACGTGTCATTTGTGTCTTTGTGGTCACGGGAGCCGGGCTGGGTAGCTGGTTCAAAAGCAGTTCATTTATATGGATGATCTCATCTCCATTTACATTACCTCAGGGAAGTATCGCAGATGTAAAGCTTCCTCTCTAGGAGCGTAAACCAGTTACTAGCTGCCAGCAGCTGTGAAGAAATGTGTTTGTGACTGGATTATTCCCCAACTCTCTGTTAAGGGCTTTCTTCATACCTCCTGGTGAAATCAGCAGTGCGGGTCGCTGCAGGATGCAGGATGGGAGCGGGTGGCACGGCGGCGTGTTGCAGGGCTGCAGCAGTACCGCAGCTGCACCCTCCAGCCTGCGCTCTCCTCCCACCTTCCTGCTGCTCCTGGACATGGCTGGAGTCACAGGACGTGGGGCAGCAGAGCTGAAGGATACTCTTAGGCACAAACTTGTGAGGCTTTAGAGGCAGGAGGGGAGCAGCGAACAGGAAAAGCATTCTCACGCTTAATGAAATAGTTGATAATAAAAGTGAGCCCTGGTGGGAATAGTTAGCCAGGGTCTCCCCTTCCCACGCAAAGTTGCCGTTTAGAGAATTCTCTAAATCTTGCTGTCAAATGCAGTTTGCTGGGTGTGCACCGGACTGTCCTGCCACCGCCCCATGGATTCCTCAGTGCCACTAGCTGTGGGGCTGTGTCCCCTGTATGTTGTATTAAGGAGCTGCAAGCGACTTCAGGGTAATAAATCTTTGCAGGTAACCAGGCTGCTTCACAGGGCAGCCTGATCTTGTCATTGCTCTGGGTGATGTTTAGCAGTGGGATACAAAGCAGCTGCAGGAATATGGTAGCACTGCTAAGAATACTTAGCAAGTGCTAGGAAGCATCCCGGCATTTTGCTTGGACTGGGGAGGACATCCTCTAGGACCTCCTGTGCTGCAGGGCATCAGACTGGCTGCAGCATATTGCTGTATCTCTGGGGTTGAGTATCTCATGGCTGCCTGAATGCCTGATAACACCTTTTGTGGAGTGATTGCTAACACCCAGAAGTGACAGCCTGGCAGCACTAGCTGTGTGTCATTTTCAGGACCTCCATCCTACCACACTGGCCCAGGTCGTTCCTTCTGAAATACTCAAACCGGTTGTTTAAAAGTACTTTTGTTTTGTGATCAAAAGTAAAAAAAAAGGGTTAATAAAAGCCAATGTTTGGCTAATTTTGGCAGTGCCAGAGCTTGCTGTTTAAATAATTACTGAAGACTGCAGAGCATCCTGGGTGGCATACATTAGGAAAAACAGCTGATTGCAGGCACAGGCACAGTTGCTTAACATGAAAGTCAGAATTGCTGGAGCATCGGGCAGTCTGACACACTGCAGGCTTGTTTTCTGTGCTTCGCGGGAAGTTTCACCAATTTGTGACCGTATCTGTGTTGGGTTAGTGTGATCACGTGCAGGTGAGGTGGGCTTGTGTCTTTATCTGTACATGCATATGGCTGGAGAAGGGGAGAGTGTTTAAGGGAAAATTGATGGGTTTCTTAAGCCAGAGAAATACCTGTGAGCTATAAGGGGATGTTTGAGCAAAGACTAGTAGCAGCAGATGTCAGAGGAGCCATATGCCACTGTCCTTCATTGATGTCACTACAGCAGGAAGTGCTGAATAATAGAGGCAAATGGCATAGAAGAAGAAAAAGCTTTTAGCTATGAACTGTTCATATCTGCTTTTGGGTCTGTACGTGCAGTGACGGAGTCTCCTCCTGGTCCTAGGCAAGTGTTACGAGCTCATGTTGGTGGCAGCTGGAACCAGTATTACCAAGCCTTTTTCATGTCCTCTAGCAAGAACACGAGGAGTGTGAGAGCAGATAATATGATCCTATCTATAGATCACTGTCTTAGCAAGTTGCACAGAGGGCCAGTTGCTTGGAGTGGGAAATTAATACATTTCTGCTGAGTGGAAATTTAGCTGGTTTAAATCAGGAAAATAAATCCCATGCCCAGAAAATGATCTTTCTGTCAGCACTGCCAGGAGACACCCACAAAGTGGTGCTGGGGTTTCCACTTGCAGGGCTGCTTGTATTTTTGTGTCCCATCCCACTGAATGCCCCAGCACCAAAACTGCCAGTACTGGCATGTCCTTGGTCTCCTTTTGGATAACCAGCAAATACCCTCATGCACATTAGGTGTCTCTGTTTCTGTCCTGGGTAGCTCAATTCTGCTTGCCTGAGAGGAAAGAAGCAAGGAAATCCGGTATCTACTAAAAAGGAAGATGATGTTTTGGGGAAAGAGACAGGCAGAGGGACCCTGCCGTATTCTGGATGTTCCTGAGAACAAGGGAGGAGGCCTTGGGATGTGAATTGGTGGTGGGGAGCCCAGGTGTCCTTCTTTCCATCACTAGGCGAAGGTTTCTGCCCATGAGAGTCTGTGTCACCCCTACTGGCAGATACTCCTTCAGATTGGATGTACGTTGTTGTTGTCCCTTCCCCAGCAGAAATGGACCCACTGGCTTGGTGTTCCCTGGGTGTCCATGCTTGTTGTCCTGTACCTCTGGCAATTTGCACACCATTACTTATAACTCCATGCTTTCCAGCCTGGCTGTGTTGATGGCTCTCTCTGAAGGTCATTCTGGCTTCATTGTGGTTGTCATTCTGGTACAAGAGGGGGCACAGGAGAGAAGTTTGTGCTTGACACCTGCCTTGTCACCTCACCCTCAGGTATGTGATCATCTCCCGGGAGGAGAGGGAGCAGAACCTGATGGCCTTCCAGCACAGCGAGAGGATTTACTTCCGTGCCTGCCGCGACATCTGCCCTGGGGAGAAGCTGCGGGTCTGGTACAGTGAGGATTACATGAAGCGGTTGCACAGTATGTCCCAGGAGACCATCAACAGAAATCTCACAAGCGGTGAGTGAGTCCCCTCCCTTTCCACCCTTTCCCTCGATGCCCCTGGGCTGCCACACTTGTCTGACCAAGTGCAGTGGGTGTAGTAGGTGGCGCACAGGCTGTGTGAGGAGGGCTGCGTTTCTAGAAGAAGAGCACCTCTGGATGAGAGCCCCCAGCTCTGTGTGGTGTGGATGGATGAGTGTACAATATATAACAATGATAACCACTGTCAAAGAGATCACGAAAGAAACATTTGTGCTGTGTCGTGTCATGTCATGTGTTGTGTTGTGCCGTGTCGTGTGTGCGCTGCAAGGGCCTGACGCAAAGCCCAGGGATCACCGAGCTCCCCCATCACTAGACTTTCTGGCCTGAAGATTGCCAAGCTGGTGATCCCACAGACAGCATTAGGTTTTTCCTCTGAACGTGCTGCTTTTTCTGGCTTCTGTGAGCAGCCTGTTTGAGGGAGCTCCGGCTGGGTTTGTGTGCGTATGAAAGAGAGATTTCCTTGGTGTGTTTGTATGTCCATTTTCCTCGCTTAATTTATTTCCTCTTTCTTCAGAAAGATAATTTGGGATCAGCGCGACATCAGCTAGAGACTCCTTAGTCTCACAACCTTAGAGTGCATGTACAACATACAGGAGGCTTTGTTAGGCTGATTCTTCCCTGGATAAAAATTATTACCTTACCTTAAGAGTAGCCATGCTGGAACAAAACCAGCAGTTCTTTAGGTCAATGTCATGTCAGCAATATAGGAAACTTCAGAGGAGGGCAAAAATTCTTAATGCATCTATTCATCTATACAATCCTGATACCTGAATTTAATTAAGGGCATTTCTTTCCAGGCCTAGCCACAGAATGGCAGGGCCTCAGAGGGGCAGCCACACTAAATATAACTTTCTAATTAAGATTCCCGTGTATATTATTACACAGCTGCTATTGCTGCCTTGACTTGGTAAAAGGTGTCTCCTCTTTAATCATGGGGTGGACAAGATGTCCTGAAAAATCTGGTTATCCTCTACCACCTTAGAGTTATTATGTACTTCCAGTGTTACGTCTTGATGGCTGTACTTGGGCAATTCCCACTTCTGAATTGACATCGGTATGAATGTGCTTTTTTATGTTAATGAACAGCACTGAGTGATAGGTACAGGCTGCAGTGATTTTGCTGTGTAACATGCACGCATTAGTTGTCTGGATGGCTTAGTACTTTCTGAAAGTACGGCAAGAGAAAGACTGTGCTCTTGGAGCAGCTGCTCTGGAGGGGCACCAAGGCTATGAGCTATTGCCCTGCTATACAGACATGCCTTTAGTCATGGTTTGTCATGGTGTCATGGTTTGTGTGAGCTGGAATGGTGACTCACAGCCTGCTCTGCACTACATGTGTGGTGAACATCTGCCTCTGGGCTTCTCGGGACCTGCCGTAGCCTACCACACAGTCGGGTTGAATCCCATGTGGCTGCGGAGACCATCCTAGAAACCCCCTGACATCCTGATGGGCTCATCCTGCGGCAAGCTGGCCTCAGCCTGTGTTTGCAAAAGGAGTGCAGAGACGTTGTCAAAATGGAGCATCACTTGGGCTGTTGTAGACTTGTGAGAGACATTGCAGCCTCAGCTGGGAGGGCACTGGGAGGTGGTCAGCGAGGGGCACCAAAATCTGTTGAGTCACTTTCAATTTAAAAGATTTGAAATCCCCTGCAGATGATTCTGTCGCGTGACGTGGCACACTTCATTAACTCATGGAAAAATAACATGGTTCCTGGGTTTTGTTGCTGTCGGTAGTTTCTGACCCGCCTCCTCAAGGGAGTTGAGACCAATAATATGAGGGATTGTCTTGTGATTTCTGGCTTTTCCATAGGGCTGAACCACTCAGTTGGTTGGGGGAAAAAATCACTGAGAAAGAAGAGGAATCCATTCTCTAAATTGCTACTTCTGCCAGTAGCTGTTACAGTCCATAACAGGGGAAATACTAAGGCAGAGATTCAAAGCTTTGCCCATAGGAATTCTCATCAGTGTGTTGAAAATGAGATCTGTTGTTATGGATTCACTCAAGAAGTGGCTAGATTTGCCAGCCAGCATCCAAACCCAGTGCAAAATCCCTGCCATTCAGGCCAGCCCTTTTTACGGTGCCTTACTCTAACTGTGTCGAGTCTTGCATCTTTTCTGCATTCTTAGCATTGCTCTCCTTAGAGAGGGAATGGTAGCTTTTGCTCCGTAACTCTTATGAAAGCATGAATACACTTTAAAAGCAAACAACCCCAAAAAATCAGCATAAAGCAGCGTCTTGTTTGGGAAGCCATCAATGCTTGAAGTTATTTACAAGATAGAAGAATGATGGAAATTGAGCCAAACCTATCGTCTTTTGAATTTCCAGGTAAGGAAATCTGGCTATTCCCTTTATTTTAAGCAATTAATAATTTGTCTGAGGTTGCTTTTTTTTTGCCTTTTTTTTTTTTCTTAAATCACTGAATGGCCACGCTCTTAGACTCCATTGGGACAAGCTATGTGTTCCATTCTTGGAGGGCATTCACCTATTGTAGCTCAGTTAACAATGAGTACCTTGGGGTTTAAGAGTGCAAGTTATTTTTACTCCTTTACCTTTGCATTTCTGGAGCAGCCTCCAAACTGATGACAGTAAAGAGGCTTGCAAACTTTGTGCTGTAGCGTGCACAGACGCTGGGGTTGTCATGAAACGGTCCGAATCTCTCGCTGCACTGCTGTACACTTGATACCTTTTACCAAGTCAAAACAGACACAGGTCTTCCAGCCAGCCAAAATGGCGCTTGGGCTCTGGGCGTTAGGTTCCACTGTGATCAGTCATTCACCTCGTAGTCCTCTTCCAGCACAGGTTGGTTATACCTTCAGGTTAAACAAGCTGCCTGTAGTTTCTCTTCTCTTTAAAGCGTGTGGGTTCTACTCTGCTGTGGCTACCCAGGACTGTCTCTGTTTTTGCAGACGTGCCCATTAGCAGGGCTCCTCCTCTCACAAGCCTCGGTTTCCACTGAGTTGTGTCAGTTCCCTGGTTCGTAATGCAACATGCAGACCTGCAGGGATTCAGCCTGCCTTTTTGTTCTTTTTTCGTTTGAGTTTTAGATTGAGGGATGTTGCTCGGTTCCCAGTGATAATCCCCACCCCTCGTTTTCCTTTCTAGGAGACAAAAAGTCACAGAGGGAAAAGTCAGAAAAGAATGTGGAAAATCAAGAGGACACAAGGGGGCCGCTCCAGCTCGCCACCTTAAAGCAAGGGAAGAGCCCCTATAAGCGCAGCTGTGACGAGGGGGAATTCCACCCCCAAACAAAGAAAAAAAAGATTGACCTCATCTTCAAAGATGTCCTGGAGGCTTCTTTGGAGTCTGCCAAATTCAAAGAGAACCAGGCTGAAGACATCTTTGAGCGGTGTAGCAGTGCCATGCAGCATGGCTCCCTGAGCCTCAGCAGAAACCGGAGTGAGGGGGAGTGGAAGGTCCCCCACAGTTCCTCTTTCAGCTCAGCCAAAGAGGTGGGCATCCTTGAAGACGAGGAAGAAGAGCCCCTGTTACTCAAAGCAGACAGCCCAACCGAGCTGTCACTGGCCTCTGCACAAGGCAACTCCCACGAAATCCCCACCACCTCCTTCTGCCCCAACTGCATCCGGCTGAAGAAGAAGATCCGGGAGCTGCAGGCAGAGTTAGACATGCTGAGATCTGGGAAGTTACCTGAGCCACCTGTGTTACCGCCCCAGGTACCTGAGCTCCAAGAGTTCTCAGACCCCACAGGTAAGCCTTGCCGAGTAACAGCATTCTCCAAACCCTGCCTAAGGAGAGTAGTGAGATGCCTGTGTGCTGTGTACCCATCTAAAGTGTTTTACTCTGAGTATTCAGGTGAACACGTGGTTCCATGGAAGGTTCATTCATGTGGTTTTGTGACTGGGTGGGCCAGGAGCTGATGCTGTGGGCACAGTGGAAACCACTGTCTGGGAAAGACTCTGTATGACAACTTGCTCTATTTGTTGCCATTGTAATCAATAATGCACTGCCAATAAAAAAGACATTCCATTGCAGACAGTTTGTTTGCTGTATTTTTGATGCACTCTCTTTCAGCGGAAGCCCCTCCGCAGTGCCTCACATGCTACCAAGAAAGTCTGAATGACTCTGTGGTAACACTGAAATGTGTGCTCTTTGTGTATGAAATGATGTCCTGCTGTGTCCCTTGTTGGAAAGGCCCTCTCTGTTTCCTCCACTGCCTTAACACAACCATGTGTCCCTTTCTGAAGATACATTTCATTTCCTCCAGGAACGTGCTGTCAAGCAGCCAAGAACCTTCACCAAAGGGAATATTTGGGTCATATCATGTAGTGTCCTTTCTTGCTGTCTGTTGTGGCATGTTGGAGACAAAGTTCATATGTAGAAACACTGATTTATTTTCCCTTCAAAAAGCCATGATTCAAATTCTACCCATAGTGCATTGTGGGCAGGAGAGGGCAGGTTGTGGCCGGCTCATCAGGCAATGTTCTACGGTCACCAGTAGCTTAGCAACTTTGTAAATACCGTATTTTTTTCCTTTTTTTTCTTTTTTTTTTTTTTTACAGCTTCAGAAAGTATCATCTCTGTTCCCACGATTATGGAGGACGATGACCAAGAAGTGGACTCAGCTGATGAATCGGTTTCCAATGACATGATTGCTGCTACAGACGAGCCTTCCAAGATGTCTTCTGCGACAGGCCGGAGGATACGGCGGTTCAAGCAGGAGTGGCTTAAAAAGTTTTGGTTTCTGCGGTACTCCCCAACATTGAATGAAATGTGGTGCCACGTCTGTAGGCAGTACACAGTGCAATCCTCTCGGACTTCAGCCTTCATCATTGGTTCAAAGCAGTTCAAGATACACACAATAAAGCTTCACAGCCAGAGCAACCTCCACAAGAAGTGCCTGCAGCTTTACAAGCTCAGGATGCACCCAGAGAAGACAGAAGAGATGTGCCGAAATATGACCCTACTCTTCAATACAGCCTACCACTTGGCCCTGGAGGGCAGGCCCTACTATGACTTTCGGCCTCTGGCAGAACTACTGAGAAAGTGTGAACTCAAGGTGGTGGATCAATACATGAATGAGGGAGACTGCCAAATCTTAATCCACCATATCGCCCGGGCTCTTCGAGAGGACCTGGTTGAACGCATCCGACAGTCTCCCTTCCTCAGCATCATTCTAGATGGGCAGAGCGATGACTTGCTTGCAGACACGGTCGCGGTTTATGTGCAGTACACGAGCAGCGATGGGCCTCCGGCAACTGAATTCCTGTCTCTTCAGGAACTGGGCTTTTCTACAACAGACAGTTACCTCCAGGCATTAGACAGGGCTTTTTCCAGCCTTGGAATACGATTGCAGGATGAGAAGCCAACAATTGGTTTGGGAGTTGATGGTGCTAACATTACTGCCAGCCTGAGAGCCAACTTGTTCATGACAATCAGAAAGACCTTGCCCTGGCTTCTCTGCCTGCCCTTTATGGTGCACAGGCCACACTTGGAAATTTTGGATGCAATCAGTGGCAAAGAACTTCCATGCCTGGAGGAGCTAGAAAACAACCTGAAGCAACTGCTCAGTTTCTATCGTTACTCTCCCCGACTCATGTGTGAGTTGAGGGTGACTGCTGCCACTCTGTGCGAGGAGACCGAGTTCTTAGGGGACATTCGAGCAGTGAAGTGGATCATTGGGGAGCAAAATGTGCTCAACGCTCTAATCAAGGATTACCTGGAGGTTGTGGCCCATCTCAAAGATGTCAGCGGCCAGACCCAAAGGGCAGATGCATCTGCCATTGCCTTGGCCCTCCTGCAGTTCCTGATGGACTACCAGTCAATTAAACTCATCTACTTCCTGCTGGATGTGATTGCTGTGCTTTCACGCCTCGCCTACGTCTTCCAAGGGGAGTACCTTCTTGTGTCACAGGTGGATGATAAAATAGAGGAGGCCATCCAGGAGATCAGCCGGCTAGCAGACTCGCCTGGGGAGTACTTGCAGGAGTTTGAGGAAAACTTCCGTGAAAGCTTTAATGGCATTGCTGTGAAAAACCTACGGGTGGCTGAAGCCAAATTCCAGTCGATCAGAGAAAAGATCTGCCAGAAGACCCAGGTGATCCTAGCCCAAAGGTTCGATTCCCGTAGCCGGACATTTGTGAAGGCTTGTCAGGTATTTGACCTCGCAGCTTGGCCCAGAAGCACTGATGAGCTCATGAGCTATGGGAAAGAGGATATGGTACAAATATTCGAACACCTGGAGACGGTCCCATCATTTTCCAGAGAGGTTTGCAGAGAGGGGATGGACACCCGAGGGAGTCTGCTGATGGAGTGGCGAGAACTCAAAGTGGATTATTATACCAAAAATGGTTTTAAAGACTTGCTCAGTCACATTTGTAAGTACAAACAGAGATTCCCCCTCCTAAATAAAATAGTTCAGATCCTCAAAGTCCTTCCCACCTCATCGGCCTGCTGTGAGAAGGGGCGCACCGCCCTGCAGAGGGTGCGCAAAAACAACCGCTCTCGGCTCACGCTGGAGCAGCTCAGTGATCTTTTGACGATT
Organism: Falco peregrinus; assembly: GCF_023634155.1. Classification (NCBI taxonomy): domain Eukaryota; kingdom Metazoa; phylum Chordata; class Aves; order Falconiformes; family Falconidae; genus Falco; species Falco peregrinus. The sequence goes on from NC_073721.1 coordinate 85,696,648, forward strand.
GCTGTTAATGGGCCACCTATTGCCAACTTTGATTGCAAAAGGGCGCTAGATAGCTGGTTCGAGGAGAAGTCGGGCAATAGTTATGCGTTGTCAGCCGAAATGCTGAGCCGGATGTCATCTCTTGATCAGAAGCCAATGTTGCAGAGCATGGACCATGGCTCTGAGTTTTACCCCGATATTTAGGAAGGAATGCCTCAGATCAGAAAGCTGTTGAATAATTTTTTTAATCTATACTCTAAACTTTGATATATTATAAAAAAAAAATATATATAATCTATATTAAGGAAAAACCCACACTGAAAATTTAAAAGTTTAGACGATGTGCGTCTGATAGAAGCTAAGCAGAATTTTAAAGATTGAGACAATGTTTAGACATTTACTGGTGTCTCCAACCATGGCAGCTGCAGTGTAGGTGGCAACATTTCATTCTTTAGAAGCATGTGCTGGGGCCATACTCTACATGTTCAAACCTAACTATCTATAAGCTAGATGACGGGTCTTTGTCAGCCTCAGCCTCCCGGCGGTTTCCTTTGTATGTGTGTTGTCGGTTTGTTGAGTTGTTTTTTTGTGTTGTTTTGTTTCGGGGTTTGTTTGTTTGTTTCTTTTTCCCCTTGGTTTTGATCTCTGCCTCTCTTTCCGTTGTTCAGTCCAGTTATTGAGCCACTTGAGCCTTTTGTTGACAACCGTCAGATTTCTGATTTCCGACAGAGCATCCTGTGCATTTATGTTGCCCCTGGCTCTCCAGCTCCACCCAGTTCTCTTGACTCAAGTGGGAGCTTTCCTTACAGAGATTACTGGCAGGAGGGAAAGGCTGGGGGTGTTATTTTGGTTTTTTCTTCTGATTTAGAAACAAATGCCTCCACTAAACTGTGATGCCCCTTTCTCAATTCTCCCTACTTTTGGGCTGTAGAGTAATACTTGGCTTTCAGCTCCTTTTATGATAACCATAGTACCAGTCTATCATACATATATTATTACATGGTGTCATGTGCAGACTATAAAATAGCAAAATAGAGAAGGCAGGGGGAAATTTTTGCATTTATATTTTTATATTGTAGGAGATAAATATATATATATATATATATACAACTATTCATTCAAAACCAGGGCTGCTGTGGAAGCTAGACAGCCAATGAGTCAAGAGCCATCTCTGGGCAGAGATTCAAAGGCTTAAAAATTATATTCTAATTTACATTATTTATACTACGTCTTTATAATCCTAGATTGTTGTGGGGTTTTTGTTTTGTTTTGTTTTGTTTCGTTTTGTTTGGAATGACTGAAAGAAAAACCTGCCACAGTTTGGTGGCAGGAGCTATCAATGCAAGATTATCTTGGATTATATTCATGTGATGATGTCCTACAAAGGTTCACGTATTCTCTTGTGACCAAGGTAACATGTTCCACAGCACAGCAGCCTGATGACAGCAGGAAGAAGGGATGCTCTGCTTCTTCCTGCGAAATGTTTCTTCCTTTCTTGAAGAGATGCAGAGTCCAGCTGAAATGTGAATGGGGGACTTGCACCTTCCATCACAAAGAGATTGTTCTGTGGGCTTGGGGTTCTTCGTTGTTTTATTCTTTTAAAGTAAATGAGCTCCAGGCATTCACACAATATCACTTCAGGTTAGAAAAGCAAAAAAATAAAAAACAAACAAACAAAAAAAAACCACAAAAAAGGTGCAAAAACTCCACAGATGCTAGTGCCTTGCCCTGCTGATGTGGCATGGACAGCACCAACCTGACCAGACCATCATGGGAGTGAGAACCTGTTGTCCAGAAGGTGTCCGAGCCAACATGATCTCACTTCCCAGAGGGATGAGCTTTGTGCCAAGCTGTGTTGTTTGGAAACATGATGGTGGTATCAGCAACACTGAACCTTTCCTTTCTCCTGTTACCCCCCTGCCCTTGGTCTTGGTGCTAAGATATCTCTAGAACCGTTGCTGCTAGTTGATAGCTTTTCATTTATATAAATATATATATATATAAAAAATATTATTTTATTTTTTAAACTTTTTTGTTTGTTTTCAATGGAGATGTAGCATGTTTGGAACCGATCTCTTTTGGAGTCACTTTCACTGCCAGGGTTCACACACTGTCTTCCCCGGGAAAACACGCACTTCTGCCTAGGTCTTGCTCACCTCCCACTAACCACTTTGCCCTCAGCAGAACCACACAGCCAGCACCAGGCAGAGATGTACAGCCAAGCCGCTGTGGACTGGCTCAGCTTTCAGACCCCACAGGAACAGCTAGACTGGTGTTGGTCAGCGTTTTGGGAGTGTTCCCCTTCTGTCCCTGTGGGACTGAGAAGGGACTGAGCCCACCTGAAGCACTAGTGTTGGTCCATCCTTGCGTCCTGACTCTGCACTCTTTGCTGTAAAACGGGGCTCTTTGGCCAGAGAGGCCAAAGGGAGCAGAGCAGACCCCACGAATGTAGCAGCAAGGGCTGGGCAGGCGGCATACCCTCCGTAGCACTTACTCCCTGTCCCCTCTGCCTTACCTCAGATGGCATGTGCAGCCTGCCGGCTGGCTCGGGCAGTGGGGGGCACCTGCACCAGGGCCTGCTGCTGAACCACCGGCAGCAGTGCAGGCGCTGGGCACTTCTCCCTGCGGTCCTCATGGGAACGCCACAAGCTAGGTCAGGTCATTGCGCCGTTGCAGCGCTGGGGTGTCAATATGCAACACCTAGCAAGCAAAAAAAAAAAAAAAAAAAGGCTTTGTTTGCATTTTTTCCTGTCTTTTCCAATAAATGATGTGATCAGATTTGCATTTTTTCCTGTCTTTCCCAATAAATGATGTGATCAGATTTACCCCCATTCATTTAGAGGAGTGAAAATTAAACTAGAAATCCCCCGCCAGCTGTGCAGACTTGGGTGGTTGTTTGCCTGACCATAAAATAGGGATCTCTCCACAAGAGGTGCTTGTGTAGCCCTTCAGGCCCGGCAACTCAGCTCTGCTCAGGGTGCTGCCACAAAGGTCGCAAAGCTGCTCCCTGCTGGGGAGATGGCAGGCTCCCTCCTTAGTTAGAATTTTTGGAGATAAAAAAAAAAAACAAAACCCCACCAAAAAAAAAAAACAGGTAGAAAAGGTAGAAGAATTGCTGCTCAGTCTCTGACCTGGAAATGAGCAAGGTGAACGTAGATGTTGGAGACAAGAAGTGAATTGATGCACCAGCAGGGAATGGGCAGGTGGGGGACAGTCTTCCTTGTCGAGCATGCACACAGCAGGCAGTAGAAGCAAAAGTAACAAAGATACTTGATGCAGGCTGCCGTGGTTGTTGGAGAGGCTGTAAAGACAGTTTCCGTCCTCCCCTTTTTTTCACTTTCCTTTGCCGAACTCCATAGCTCTTTGTGGGGGGAACTAAAAAACACCTGCCTTTCTGTTTGCTGCAGTGGAAGCTCCTTTGCACATGGCTCTGTCACAGAGGCCCGTCAAAGTGCCTGGCCTACATGGAGGGAAGGGACACTTGCAGACAGTCTCCAGACACCTTTGCAGACAGGAGTGCTCCCCCAGTGCTTGTCCTGAGCACCTGAGAGGCCTGTTTACAACTCCTGCTCTGAGCCTCTTTACTTTTGCCACTGGGGAGAAAATGGTGCCTTGCCTTGTCAGCGAGGTTAGAGCTGCCAGAGCCTTGTTCAGAAATGATTCCTCTAATTTGTCACTCCTTCCCTTTGGTGCGTTTGCAGATCCCACTCTCATCAGTGACAGCTTTCACTGGCTGCTCTTATTCCTGACGGCAAAGCGAAATGCACAGCGAGTGGCTTTTTTATCTGTGCAGTCAGGTGGCAAGGGGAAAGTGCTGGTTTCTTTTGCAAATAACTGCCTGCACCTGTGAGTGATGTCAGTAGGAAGTGTGATTCCCTGCCATGGGATATTGCAGATACCCATGATGGGAAGGCTCAGAGACCCCTTGCATTGGTGATAGGGGGGAAATGAGTGCTTGGCGGAGCAGCCGGCTTGGCCCAGCCCAGCTCCCACAACACAAACAATTCCTGATTGCCCCCAAGTCAGAAAATAAGCCCAGCTTTTGTCCTAGACAAACGCAGGTGCTTTGAAAGCTTTCCCTGTAGGTTTACCCACCTATCTCAGATCTGTAGCTATTACTGCCATGGATAAACGTGACTGCTGTGACTGCCGGCATGAGCAAGATAGGGAGGAGGGAGGAATACCAATGCAAAGTGCCCCTGGCTTCCCAGTGGCCTGCCTGCTGAGCCTTTCCCGGGAGCAAGTGCTTTTCTGTGCCCTATTTGCAAACCTCAGGAGGCAGCGGCAGGCATGGGGAGGGCTCACTCAGCATGGCAGAGAGGGAGGCCACCTTTGTTCAGAGATAGCCACGCATCAGGTTTAATCCATGCCTTTCCTGCTGCCCTGAGTGAGCAAGAGGAGGTTGTTTTGAACACGTTCACAGCATCTTGAAGTGCTTCAGCTGCAAAGAGAGAAGGGTTTAGTTTTTCTCAAATGAGCTCTTTATTCTCTCTTTCCCCCTGCGCCTTTGCTATGGCATCTGACTGTGAATAATGCACACTTCTCTAGACCATTGGGTTTGTATTTCTAGCCCATGGGCCTTTTGGTTGCCATTTTCTCTCCTCACTTTTTGCTCAGGCTCCTTGCCTCTTTTACCCTGCTGTGAAGCAGAAATCCATGAAGCACATTCAGACATGTCCTTCTGCAGGGCTCACCAGTGGCTGCAGAGGTCCAGACCCTCCGGCCACAAGACTGAACTCAGCAGGGATAATCCTCACAAGAGACCAAAGCTCTTCCCATACCAGCAAAAGTATGTGGATGCCACAGGAGGTTGTGAGGGGATGCGGTGGGCAGGGTCCCAGTGTGTCATCTGCCTTGGGTCTCGAGCTGACCACAGCGATGGTCCCCTGTTCTGGTCGCACTTTTGCTGACATGACTCCTTAGACATGATTCAGGCTCGGTCCATCTCTTTCTCACAGCACAAACTCAACCAGGTGTCCCATGGGGTCTTCAGGGTCCCCTTTCTTTCTTATCTCATGAAGACTGGTGTTTGTTTGACCAGTGGGTAAGACAACCTAGACAGCCGGCTTGCAAATGAGCAGCAACAGCATCTGCTTTTGCATATTCCCCTCAGCCCTGTCGAAAGAGGTCTTAAAAGCAGAGAAATGGTACGTTGCTCCCCCAGCCATTGTATTCAATGCAGTAATGCCTATGCAATTCCTGTCTCCCTTGGAGACACGTATGATGTGTGTGCATGTAAGCTAGTGTATGTATACAGTACATACGCATATGGTCTATATATTGTATATACGCACATCCCAGTACATATACACACAGTACAAAAGATTAAAATCACATGCTTATATATCTATAAATAAAATCCTATATATTTATATATTTCTATGTTTTCGATAGATATAAAGATATAATATAGAGATAGACTCAACCACCCTTGTGTAAGGCTGGCCCTGTGTTCAGGCACAAGGCATGTAACACTGAAGACTTTGGACTTTGGGATAGTTTTAGCCATACACTGAGGCCTACATTTACGTGTATAGCACTCTATGGAGAGGGGCTTTGCTGTGGTTAGGGCAAGGGGTTTCCTTGCTGGCATGTTAACCAAGTGCTAAATAAGATTTGTGTAATAGGGGAATGTCTTGGTGGGGGAAAATGATTGAGTGTCCTTGTCTTCTCCCGAGTAAGCCTCTGGCTGAGGTCCTGTGGACAGGCTTGGACAGATACATATCCCACCCTCATATGCACTTTTCTCTTTGCATGGATGCGGTTGGCAACTGCGGGTACTGGTGCTGTGAAAACGTGGCTTTCTGCTGTTCTGCCCGGCATTCCTCGGCAGTCGCCGGCACGCTGCCAGGGAGACCGTGTGCCAGCAGGCGCTCACACCACACCAAGTGAGAGCGTAGGTTTGCTCACGGGCATCAGTCAGTGACACGGCTGTGGTGCTGGGGTAAAGGCAGCAGGAAAGCAAAGGCGTTACTGCGTGGAGGGAGGGTCGCTGCTGCACGGTTGTTGGTGGCAGGGATGGTGTATAGAGCTGGAGCAGCACAAATGAGAAGAGGACGTAAATTTGGAGTGGTAAGGATGACAGTGTGCAAGCCCCGCTGGTGAGGCACGCGCAGCTCTGTTGCTGGGTCAGGCTGGCTGCTGCTCTGCTGCAGGAGCTGCTCCGCTCCCTCAGGTCTCGCAGCTGCATCTCGGCTGGTGAGCAGCCTGCCTGGCCGAGGGCCCGGGTGTTTTTTCTGGAGGAAAGGGAATGATGTGGTCACGCAGAAGGCATGGTCGGTGGCGCATGTGTGCCTTTAGGCCCTAACACACGGCATGCTGACCTTGCCAGACTAGAAGCACCAAAGGGTGCATCCCTCTTGCCCTGCCCATGCAAAGAGACACCTGTTTTCACCTGACAGGTGTTTCTGTGCTTTGACTGGGGGTGGATCAGCCTTCCCTGGGTGTCTGCCAATGCCTGCAGGATGGACAGCCACCTCATCCCTCCCTTCACACAGCCGCTTGTAGGACAGTGACCCCACTGCAGGGTGAAGCCCTTGGTGGGCACCTGGGGAGACCTGAGAGGCACCTCTGGCTGGGCTGGCAGCAGGTGGTGGGTCACTGCACTGCTTCCCCACAAGAGTCGAAGGGGAGGCATGGAGGTTTGGCTTTGCAGCTCCACACCAGGCCTGGCAACCACTGCACTCCTCGCTGTTTTAGTTGTTGGCTTCAGCTGGGAGGAGGGTGAGTTGTAATTCCGACGACCAAATAACTCGTTACACTGGTATTGCATGAGCAGACGCTGTGCAAGCTCCCCCCAAGCCCTGTCACACACCTCAGCACCCTCTCCCAGGCCTCTCTCCTCCACACAACTGGTAATCCACCTCAGCCGCAACCCACTTGCCAGCGGCTCCCCACTCCACTGCAGCCCCTCAGTCGCGCAGCGCCGGTGGGGAGCTCCCTGGCACGTGTTCCTCACAAACCTCAGAGACGGTTTCCTCACTCCCAGCCTCCTCCTTCGGATGCCACTGACACTCACGTAGGCTCAGCCCGCTGCCTCACTGCCCACCCGCCCATGCCGACAGTGCTGCTGCCCGGCGAGGGGCTCCCATGCACTGCACCTCATGTCAAATAAGCTCACTGGGCTACGTGGGGGAACCATGTCTCATATGCTGTAATGTCCTGAATGCTATAGGAGGGCTACGGAGTTTTCTGCCAGTTATGGCATCCTCATAGACTCACCTGACTGTTGGCAAAAATGTATTTCTACTTCCAGAAGACAAGAGGTTTTGTCTCAGACCTCTCCACATCCACATCCAAGCACAGCCCTGCTGAACTGTTTCAAGCAATCTCTCACCCACCCCACCACCACCCACACCCACACACACAAAATGAGAGAAAAATATCTAGACGTCTATTACTACATATGTATTAATATGTTAATATCACTCTTTTGGAGAACATTAAAATGTTATTACTTTACAGACTATGCTTTATAGTACCTGTGTGAAAGGACCTAGGACACTGGATACGAATAGAGCTATGTTGATATATCATAGTATGTACACGAGAACCTTCCTTTTGTCATATTATCCTTGTAATGTAAAATGATTGTTAATAAAAAAACATTTAAATTTATCAAGTTGGGTTACTAATTCTTTACATTGGTCTTGGAGGTTAATGTCATTTCGCCAGAGCAAGGGCGTGTAAGCTGATGCATTTCCTTTTCCCCAGCCCACAACTGTAAGGAGCGGGTCCGGTGCTATTTTATCCAGAAGGGTTAATTGCAGCCCCCTGAAGCGCTCTCCTGGGTGACTTGCTTCCTCCCATGCTGGGCCTAACTGCAGCCCCTCAACGCCCTCACCTTGGTGAGCAGGTCCAGCATGTCTTGTGATAGAGCTGTGTCATTTCACCATGGGCTGGGTTATAGCAGTGCTGTGCCAGGGCTGCAGGGGTGCAGAGCAGGAGCTGCCACCTCCCAGCAGCTCGTGGCTGCCAGGCATTGGCACCAGCGCAGGTATGTCGGCATGTGCCGCAGTTGGGGAGGGTGTGGAGTGGGTGCCCTTGCAGCCTCTGGTCTCCCTTTCCAGTCAGGTACAGTGGTGGTATCGTTGGCTTTGCTGTGGTGGGCTGTGCTTGTAATGCACGTTGACAAAACCTTGCCTGTATGTCTGGTTTGGTTTGAAGGATGGAGAGTCTTTTCATGAACTCTGTGTACTGCAAAGCCAGAGGAAGTTGGACTTTTTCTACCCTTAAAAGAATGGGCTGGTTTAAATTTGGTTCTTCTTTGACATGAAAATTTTGATTGAGGTTGGGTCCACAGTGGATTAACTAAAGGTGCAACTTTTAAAACAGTTCAATGAAATAAGAGTAATTTTGTATGCAGGAGTTCTTACATCTGCTAAATCGGCGTGGGTGAGAGAGCCAACCCCTGAAACAAGTACAAGTGTCCACGGTCTAGCACTGGGCTGTGAGTTGTGCTTTTGGACCAAACAGCTGTCAAAGCTGAAAACATTGCCTCCTCAGGCTCTGCCTGGCTGCTGCGGGAGATACGCCCCACCGTGAAGGCACAGCATGGACTTATGGGCTGTCCTTCCTCCGCTACAGTGCATGTTTGCAGAGCAGTGCATGTCTGCAGAGCAGTGCAAGCAGTGAGGGCATTGCAAAGGTTCAGGCCAACCCTGCTACAGGGTGGCAACCACAGCTAAAGAGAAACACAGGCAGAAAAAAGCCCCTTACAGCTCAAACCGTTGCTCGCTCAGCTGAAAATGTGTCTGTGTGTCGGTGGGAGGAATCGGAAAACAGGAGGAAGCTGTGCAGCTGACTGTATGGATCCTGTATATTGCACTGCATGCTGCAAGTGTTGATACTGATAGTATTGCTGAGCTTCAGTATGTAGAGGTGAAAGCTCTCATAAAGAGGACTGGCTTTTTAATTAACTGGGTCTGGAGGGATCTCAGTTTTCCAACTGATCTTGGGTATGGATACCTGGGAATGGATACCAGTGGATAAGCCAGTGTTACATGAAGTGGGAAGCAGTTCAGCCCTCTAGCAAATGTTTAATGTGATGGATGCATATGGCATAAAAAGTTTTTCGCTTCCCCTTTGAGGCTCCACTGTCATATGGATGCTCATAGTCTTGGATGTCAACCTGATGCCTGAGCTGTGTCCCACTGGTGGCTGTTCTGGTTGCAAGGTGCCAGTGCAACACAGCTTGCTGGTCATCCTGAAGGGAAGGAAATGTGGGTGGAAATTCTGGCCTTGAGGGAGGTTTGGGCTTAGAGGGCTCTAGGCCCAGGGGAAGCATGCGTGCAGATGTGTTGGTCCCCACAGATGATGGGCTGTGCAGAAGCTTTTGTTGTTTCAGAGTGAATGCCGCCTAGTTTTAACCAGGGACAGTAGCCACAGGGGCTGGAAGCAAGAAGCGATTTCCAGACTCAGAAGTGAAAATATCCCAAAATTAGTGATCAAATAGGAAAGGTTGCTTTTAGTGACTTCCTGGAAGACATCAAGCAGTCGGAGTATTACAAAAAATTTGCCATTCTCTGGCACCTTTCACTGCCAGTGATTTAATTGATCAGTAAACAAGCCCAGCAAAATTCTGGTGGTTGTCCGGGCTTAGCTGCAATTTAACAGGCTCCAGGTTTGCAAGGCACCTGGCAGCCAGTGGTGGAAACATCATCTCTGGGGTTTTGCCCTTGCTAGTCAATTAGCAGCACATAAAGCAGGACAATGCTTCACTTTCAGCAGCTCAACTGTGTGTAAAGAACCAGAGCAGCTTGTAAAATGCATTGCTGACTGTAATTAATTTCCTAGAAGTGGCTTTGTGCTGTGGACACTGCCATGGTTGGCAGTGATCAGCCTCCTTGCAGATAACTTCAAACCAAGGACTTAAAAGCAAGAACCCTTCAAGCAAAGTGCATGATCTGAGCCAGTGTCAGGAAGGGAAGCCTGCACAAATTTATCTGATCTAGGACTAAAGGCACCCTTCATTTTTAGGACCTCTGATTCTCATGTCAATATGAGTGAAAAGGAAATTGAAAAATTCCTCTGTGATGGTTGTCATAGCATTAAACCTGGTGCACTCCTCCTCCTCAACTCTGCTGGTGTCCAGGACATCCTTCACAGAGATGGCTGTTAGCAGCTGGCACTTAAAACTTGTTTTAGCTAAAAAAGCCAATGTGTTATTTCTTCCTGGAAAGAGGAGGACTCTGGTGCTTGCAGTGCTCAGGGCTTGCAGGCATAACCAGAGGGGGGTTGCAGTGCTTCCTAGGGTCTGTCTTCCCTATCTGCCTCTCCTGCGGCAGGAGGGAAAATGGGCAGCCAAGCACATCAGTGGCTTTAGGCGGGTGCCCCCCAAGCTGTTTAAATCAGAGGGCCCAGGGCAGGCATTGAGGCAGTGCCAGGTCCAGCTCCATGGTGGCACAGAGCAGTGGGCACAGGGGACCAGAGGCTGCTTCTCGCAGAGCTGTTGCCACACAAATGGAGCCACAGCTCATTTACAAGGAGCTCTAAAAAATCTGAAGGATAATCAAAGGCTCCTGCAGAACAGCATATATGCTAACTAGACTTCTCAGCTCTCTGAAGTCCCCTATTTGAAGTTGTTTTGATTCAAGGGGAAAAACAAGCATCCTGTCTGCACTGCTGTCAGCTGCTCCATTTCTGAGGAGATTGGTGTTCCCTCTAGAGGCATGCAGGGGTGGGAGAACAGCATGGAGATGACACTTGGGAAAGTGACTTTCCAGGTGACTACCTCGAAAACTGGGTAGAGGGTAGGTTGCAGGCCTAAGCTGCCTTCTCAGGGGCTTCTTGGAGCCCCTTCCTTGCTGGGTTTATTCCACATTCAGCAGTCACTTAAGAGTTCAGGGAAGTGGAGGAACTGGCTGCAAACCTCCAGGGCTAGCACTGGTGAAGGGTGCGACACAACTGCTGGGTTAGGTGTCACCCTCCTGGCAGACAGAGGATTATGGGCCAGTCCCATTTTAAATTTTAAATACAGTGGCAGGGGAAAGGCTTCTAATAAATCTGAAGTGACAATGATCAGCAGGGTTAATAGGAGAATGGTTCTGTGGCGGTTATTGCTGCTTTTCAATATGCCATGCTGGAAATTACTGATTGACCCTGCACTAATCCCCTAGGCAGGAAGGATTGTCCCTGGCAAATGCACCACTCATGTTCAGCTCCCAGTGTGGCAAAACCACAGCTACTTTCCCTCCATGTCCATGGCAAATACTTCAGTAGAATCAGCCTCACTGTGCAGCTGACAGGTTGGTGGCAACGCTCTTTGTGAAGCCAGCAGCAGCCTGGGGCTCCCGCAAACTCACTTTGTTGTTTCTCCTCGTGCTTTAACACTGACTGTGATGGGTGAGGGAGTGCCCCCAAACTGTCAATGAAGTAAATACTTCCCATTCCTGCCCCAAAAATCTGTTTTCTCTTACTTTTATGTGCAGGTTTTGATCTCTGTGTCTTGTTCAGAACGAGCTAATTCCAGTGATGGTATCAGGTCAGCTAAGTAGGTATTCCTCCTTAGAGATGCACAGTTTACAGAGTATCATCAGCACCACCTTGAAAGTACAGAGATCAGCAAAAAGACTGAATCCAAACTCACTTCTTTGTTTTGTTTTGGAGATGGAGCCAGTATTTGTGAGGAATCTGATTCCCGGATCCTATTCCGTCACCTCCCTGCAGCTGCAGGAAAGCCTCTACAGCTTTGTTTAGCTGCCACCTTGCTGAAAAACCAATAGGTTTTCTATGCTTGGCCAGGATGGGACTCCGTTGCTGAGTGCTCACCTTCTCATTGTACACTCATCCCTTGATGACACCCTTCCAAGGACCTTCTGATGTTGGCTCATCCCCGTGCTTTGCACCCCTGACATGAGCTGCAAGCAGAGGGGTCTTATCCTAGAGTAAACAACGCAGACACACTGTTGATACAGGTTGGAATTATTTACTTGTGGTGATGTACATGTTGTGCTGTTAACATTAGACGCAATGGCTGAGCCTCATGCTCTGTTTTTGTGCTTTGGACTGTGCAAACAGTATAGACTTGACAAACAATATCTGGCTCTGTACAATAAACACACTGGGACACTAAAGGACCAAGTAACCTTCTCATGCTGGAAGGCTACAAAGCACTATTTCACTTTGCTACTACTCTAGTGCAATTTGATTATTACCAACAGAAGAAACAATATAAAGTGTGAAGTATATTTACACATCATGCTTATCTTTCAGCAAATGAATGAAATACATTTTTGGACATAGTTAAATTCTGAAACACATAAAAAAATGCTGCCAAAGCTCTGCCCTTCAATTCAATTAAACTTCAAAGTGACCTTCAAAACAGTGCAAGAAGCGTGGTCCAAGCCTTCTTGTCTCCCAGCCCTTACTAAATGTCATTGTGCTCAACTCATCTCAGGCATCAGGAAAATTTGGGCAAAACCTTGAGCTGTATTTCTAGAGCCCAAATTAAAACCTCTGGGAAAAAAATGGGTGTCTTTGGACACTACTGCCAGATAATACTGATGACAGATGCTAGCAAAATGCAAAGTACTTTTGTTCAAGGTGTTGAAAGCACAGTAATGCTGGGGAGAATACTTGAGCTTGAAAATTTTCCCAGCCCTTTTGAAGGGAATTTTCCATTAATTTCTGATCTATTACCTCATAGCAAAGTGAACATGGTTCCTATCACCATGCAGGGATATCTGGGACAAGAAGTGAGGGGAAAACTGTGCAGTGAAAAAGTGTTACCCTTACAGAAGACCAGCTGCAACTACTCCCCCTTACAACTGGGGCAGAGGACTGAGGGTGGTGATGAGTCTAAAACATCCCAGAGATGTTTTAGTGACTATCAGTGATCTGTGCTTTTTAATCTTGTCTACTGTAGCACAAATTGCCTAAAATAAAAATTTCTCTGGGAAGATCTAGATCTGAGTGCAGGTTGAGGCAAAACAGCATGGTTATAACCTATATTTTAACCAAATAACTCCTTAATGTAGTCACAAGTTACTTTCTCTGGCCTCTGAACAGAGGCCACAGCAGGAGAGCATCTCTCCCATGCAATGCTGGATGCGATGTGGAAGCGGTTTCTCATTTACAGTAGATATGTTGCTCGGGTTTTGTCACAGGACGGGGGACTGCACATCCCTGTCCTTAAATTCACAACTCTCTGGCCCTTTGTGAAAAGGATTGTTCATTCCACCAGGTGGACTGCCCCCACCCTCTGGGGTTTTTATTCCTTTCTCCCCAAAGTCTCTTGACTTCCAGCTTCTTCATTTGAACACGTTATAGTAGGCAGAATAATCAGCGCAACCACCAAATAGCCATTGGAGACCCTAATGGTTGTTTTTGGTCACACACGTAGCTAAAGAACATTAAGTGCCATAACTGGGTTTTTTTTTGCTTCTTCTCTTCTGATGCAGTTTATAAGCAGCACCTTTTAACTTAAAACATGCTAGTGGTGTTCGCTGATGCTCCTGTATTTACAGCTTCAGGAGCTGAAAACCATGGCTTTATTTCTCTGGACTTACTGCACTTCAGTGATACTTTAACAGCTTCTGTTTCTGAAGCTGCTGGATATGATGGGACTATGCATTTGCAAATACTTTGCATTTATGTCAATAATGTTGTCGTCTACCTACCACAACAATTCCCCCCAGTTTGTCTGCTTGGGCCAGTTCAGCACCTCCAGCCCTTTGGATGCCGAGGCTCAGGGGCATACAAGCATTGCTAAACAGGTGATATAGGTGTTCAGAGGGATAAGGGCGAGGCCCTGGGCAGGTGCTGGAATGCAATGACAAACAACTCCTATTAACAGAGTTCAAAAGGGCCCTGGCTGAGCATCCCTGCCCCTCCAGTACCACACGTAGGCAGCATTCCTCCTGCTTGGGACAGCCAGCACCCTTAACTGTGCTTGCTTCTGACCCCAGCATAGCAAATGGCTGCCTCCTTAAATAAACACCTGGCAGCCTTTGTTCAGGCTGAGCTGAAATGCAAGAAACATTCTTTCTAGGCTAAAATGCCAGACAACAAAAATGATCCAGCCGGGAAAGATGCATGTGTTTTCACTCTTCCTCTCTTCCCCGTTTAAATTCCGTTGCAGCAAAGCAAGGAGCAACAGTTTTTTAATGCTGATGGCACCACTTTGCTTGTAAGACAGATTTGTTGTTAAGTAGTGTGTATACACATATTTTTCTGCTGTAAAAGAAGACATTATTTTGTCACAGCAAAATCAGATTGCAAGTGGCTATGCCTTTAGATGCTATAGGATTGCCATCTAATTACAGGGTGTGCCAAAATCACCAGGGGCAGAGGCAGATAATGCTGTTTACAATCAGTCACCAAGATGTTATAAAAGGCTCATTAAAATAAGCAGAAGGCAGAACTAGAGAAACCTCTTGGCAGCAAGGCAAATATTTGGCCCTTCAGGCTTTCCTGTGCCAGCCAAATAGCATCGCGCCACATACCATGAAGTTATCCTTCTTATCCTTACCCTAAAAAGAAGGAAGAATCACGGAACATATATGTAGAGTAGGCCAACATTACAGTGAATTTTGCACTTAAAGGGAAATAATTATTCCAAATCTACAGGTATATCTACAGGCAAATCATGAACACAGAACTATTATAATTCACTGTCAACTAAAACCCTGTGCCTAGTTTATTCACAGTTTCCTAGAGCTTTTTGTTAGTAAACAAAAATCCATAGAGCAGAACAAAAAGTCAGTTTTCTTTTTGTTTAAATACCCTCTAGCCAGTGGAGCAATATCAGAAATTAAAACACTGGGCATACTTAGCTTTTCTGTTTGCTTGCTTGCTTGCTTGTTTGTTTGTTTGGCCAAAACGGTCCTGTAACTCCTGGCTATAGCATCTATGAAGAAAATAGCAGCATAAAGATAACAGAGTTTTCAGTGTGCATCAACCTTGTCGGTTTCTTAGCAGAATCACAACATCATTAAGGATGGAAAGGACCTCTGGAGATCATCTTGTCCAAATCCACCCCTGCTCAAAGCAGAGTAAACTAGAGCAGGTTGTTCAGTGCTGTATCCCATCAGATTTTGAGTGTCTCCAAGGATGGGGACTCCCAACAACCTCTCTTGGCAATTTGCTCTGGTGTTTGACCATCCTCACAGTAAAGAAGTTGGGGGGGGGGGGGGGGTGTCCTTTGTTTTTTTCATGTGTTCAAACAGTATTTCCTGTATTGCAGTTTGCGCCCTTGCCTCTTGTCCTGTCACTGGACACCACTGAGAAGAGTCTGGCTCCATCTTCTTTTCTCCTCTCCCAGATCAGGTGTTTATACATATTGATAAATTCCCACCCTGACCCTTCTCTTGACCAGTCCGAACAGTCCCAGCTCTTTCAGCCTCTCCTCCTGCAGATGATGCTCCAGCCCCTTAGTCACCTTCGTGGCCAGCTGCTGTACTCTCTCAAGTAAGTCCATATCTTTCTTGCATTCTTGCCCAGAATTAGACACAACACTTGAGATGTGCCCTCACCTCACCAGTGCTGAGTAGAGAGGATCATCCCTGTCAACCTACTGGCAATGCTTTTCCTAATGCAGCCCAAGACACTGTTGGCTGCCTTTGCTGCAAGAGCCTGTTTCTGGCTCATGTTCAGCTTGGTGTCCACCAGGACACCCAGATCCTTTCTGGAAAGCTGCTTTCCAGATGGTCAGCCCTCTGCCCTGCACTGGTGCATGGGGTTGTTCTTCCCCCGGTGTAGGACTTGGCACTTCTCCTTTTTGAACTTCAGGAGGTTCCTGTCAGCCCATTTCTTCAGCCTCTCCACATCCCTCTGAATGGCAGTACAACTGTCTAGTGTATCAATCCCCACTCCCAGTTTTGTATCATCTGCAAACATGCTGAGGGCTCAGTCTGCCCCATTGTCCAGGTCATTTATGAAGATGTTAAACAGTGTCAGTACCACTACCAGCCCCAGCCACTGCTAGTGACAGGCTTCCAGCTGAACTTCATTCCCCTTTTCATAACCTTCTGTGCCTGGTGCTTCAGCCAGTTTTCAGACACTGGCTCTGGCGGTTGCCCTTTGCCAATGGGATGGCAGCCTTCACATGACGGTCTGCTAGGCTTTTCTGACCAAGCCACCAAAATAGGATGGATACTAAATAAAGCCTAGCTTAATATTTTGAATTAAACAGAGGGTCAAGCTGACCCTGCAATATGAAGTTCTCTGAGTTTTTCAGTGCTACAAACTATATGGTTCTATTTTCAGATTTTTGGATGCCTTGTTCCCATGGAAGTCCCTTAAAGCTGTGCCTACTACTTGAAATAAAGTGGTAGGACAAACTGTTCTTATGGGGTTATAACATCATCACTGCCGATGCTAGAGTTTCAGTCCATCTAGACACACACACAAAAAAAAGAACAGTAAACAGTAACACATTTAAGCCACATCAAATCCTGAAAGCACCCACAGAAAAACAAGCCCTGGAGAGTCTGTCTGGTCAGTGAATTCCTTCTGCCTGGAAGTGATGAAATACATGGCAGTTCTTAAGGGTTATCTTCAAGTAATGCTGGTATGAGGATTTGGATGTGATAGTTAACTGTCAAACCAAAAGCGTCAATCAACTGCTAAGGTATGAAATGATCCCACTTCTTTTACCTAATCTTAGATGTTGCCTGGAATATAATTATAGTATTTGAAACTTCCTAGCTCAGAAAAACCAAACAGAAAAGGTGGCAGTAAGCAGAAAGATTTGGTCCAAGTTTCTGGAGGTAACATCAACAATAACTTTTTGACAATGTTTAGGGTCTTCTTGGGTGACACTGTAGAAAGATAGAAGATACAAGTATTCTGCTAAAGGATCCTGAAATATGGATATTTTCAGCAGTTTTCATGAATCCTAAATAAAATGTACCAAACACTCCAGGAAAAAAAACGTAAAGGAAGGTATTTGACTTCTTGTTTGGCAGTGTTTGCTTCAAAGGCTACACAGGATGATAGCGTTGACTGCCTCACACTCTCTTCTTCCTCTGTTTTCTCCCCCAGTTCTGTATCTTTTTCTAGGTATCCATCTACTGCATGTTGCCTTCACTTTCTTTCATACTGATACTTTGTGTCTGCAGTGAAAGTTAGGTTTGTGATCTTCATTTCTCACCGCCTTGTAAAGTATTGTGAAAAACAGTGACTGGTAAAACATCTGCTACATGTTTATGATTATGGAGCCAGCATTCATCAAAGGACTTGGGTGACAGTGCCAGATGCCACAGAGTGGCTCATATTTCCATGATACCATTGCTCCTCTCTGCTCCTCTGCAGAAACAGGGACTTTACAGAAATGTCAGTGGGCAGGCTAATGAAATTAATTCAAATCATCCAGGCAGCCAAACCCCTTGTTTGAGAGAACCACTTGATTAGGTGAGAGATTGTTCTTTAAATACATTTTCCAGCCAGTTTCCTGGACTAGGATGAGACAGGAAAATCAGAGAAGGTGGTATGAGAAGAATGCTGTGCCAAGCAACTTTGTGGAAGGTGGAAGGTGAAATGCAGCTTATTCCCACAGTTCAGAGGCCTGCTGGAAATCTGGCTGGCAGTAATCATGATGAGCCTACATGTGGAGCTGGTGCCACATAGCTATCTGTCTCCTAGGGTTCCTCAGCATTTCTTCCCAGTGGTTTCTCTCCGTGCCTGTGACGTGTAAGCCCAGGCTGCACTTGCCAAGCACGTGGCTCTGCCCAATACTATCCTGGCTCAGCATTTCCAGCTCCATGCTGGAGGCATGCAGGAGATCATGAGGCACCTCAAACATGATCATCTCATTCCACACAGGGTTGATCTTGTGTTTTGCATGTTTGGTCTGCTTCTTCTTCAGCTTCAAGGACTGATGCCTCAGTGTCACCTTGACAGAAACATCTGTATAGGAAGTGGAGAGGGGCACTGTATTAATGAGCATACAACAAAATGAATGCAAGAGAATTTTAACTGGTGACACCAGACTGAGAGAGAGAACATAAAAAACCTTGATCTTGAGGAGTTTGGTTTTCACTTTTTAGAAATTATTCAAATATTTGGCTTTCTAAGCCAAACATCTGGGGTTTTTCTGCCAAACGCCACCCTTCCCACTTTCTTTTCTAGATTTACATCATAGCAGAAACAAAAGTCTCTCTTTTCTTGCTATTCTACTCACCATTGCCAAGTAGATCTTTCAGCTGCTTGGAATGGAGATTTTTAGCCTTAATAATCACTACCAGCAGGCGATTAGCTGCTGGCAGGTAGCTGATAGAGAGCAGAACCTCCCCATGGCCCGTAGATGGCTCCTGGAAATGGAGACACAGGAAGGGTTAATCTTTTATACAATCTTGGCCATAATATTAGGACAGCTAAATAGTATAATGATGGGTGGAAGGTCGTGGACCGACCAAGTTGTCTCCATGTCTTTGTGTAGGAGATCTTTCCAGTTACACTGGATGAGAATAAACCTGGCAAAGATGTCTGAGTTCGTTCCTCCATGCATGAGGCCCTG
The DNA here is from genome assembly GCF_023634155.1 of Falco peregrinus. NCBI lineage: Eukaryota > Metazoa > Chordata > Aves > Falconiformes > Falconidae > Falco > Falco peregrinus. Next base: position 85,715,084 of record NC_073721.1, read on the forward strand.
ATCATGTGAGTGATTGCTTTCTTTTTGTCACTGGAAGGTAACTGCTTCCTAGTATCTACTTTCAGTGAAGTAGTTAGTCAGAAGAAGAGGATCTGGGGCTGAACTACATGCATGCAGTCAGATACTCCTTTTTTGAGAGATAATCTAGCTGCCCTTCATTTATGTCCCCTACTTCCATTACTGCATTTTGTAATTAATGCTTCATTTCAGCTGCTCTTTTTGTCAGGGGGTGCTGAGCAGATGTGGACCCTGGCCCACGGTGCCTAGCAGGAGCGTAGGGCACCCTGGGGAAGAGCAGGTGATACCCGGGGCTGTGCCACACAGCCAGACCCTGGAGCTGGAGTTGGACCTTCTCTGACATCCTCACTTGGCATGGGGGAGAACCCAGCCAGCTTGAAATCCTCCGTGGGATCGGCACAGTATTCCACACTTGCTTCCTGGCCTGTCTCCCCTCAGGCCTGTGAGCTGCTCTCCCTGCTGCCCCTGCAGAATTTCCTCCTGGGCAAACGCTCTGAACCATCAGACACCCACTTCAGGGGGCCACGGTTATTTTTTTTCTTTTTCTTTTCTTTTATTCCTTTCTTCCCATTAGTGATTGGCCTCTTAGCCTCCCGACCTTTCTGCCCTTCCTTCCCACCTACCCTGGGCAGGCGGCCGCGGCGGGCAAGCGGAGGGAGGTCCCCGCCAGCCCTCGCTCCCACTGGAAGAGCCCCCTGCTCCCTCCTCAGGAGCCCTGGGAAGGAGAGGTGGCCCACACCACTGGCAAGGGGCTGAAGGGGAGCAGTTATTCTCTCGGTGAGTAGGAGCTTGTGACAGAAGTCTGGTTTAGTGTGAGGTTAATGACCCAGAAGAGTCCCAGAAAGCCAATGGCGATTCAGCAGACTCCCTTTGGACTCTTTATCATGATCTACACGCCTTAGGACAGACAACCCTTCTCTGGGCCATTTGTGTGCTCCGCACTCGCGCTTCTAAGTGAGCCATAAATATTTCAAATTAAGTTTTCATCCGGTTACTTGCAACAGGCAAGGACAGGCCCCTGTATGCTCCCCGTGAGCTGATTGACTCTCCAGAAAACATAGCTGTCATCGCTGTCTGGTTTGAATGACTTATTTGTCGTGCACAAATCAAGTGGGAGGCCATTAGCAAGGAAGCCTGAAATTCAATCCCAAATCAGCCCAAGTAAATCTTTTTTTCATGCGCTCAGGTAGCAACAAAAGACTCCTATGCATTTCACTTGCATAAATCCTGTCCTAAATCTAAGTGGATCTTAAAAAAAAAACACCCACACATAAAACCAAACAGAGACCGATTCAAATGGCTATATGTCCACTACGGAAGAATAGGTGTTTGTACATGGAGGGACAAATACAAATACCTCCTCAATAAAAAAATGACAGTTTAGGCAAGTCATAAGCTGCTTTTGTTTATTTATTCCCTCTTTATCTCACCAGGTCCCACTCTATAGCTCTTGGTTAGAATTTGGTTCCTGTAGCTCCAGGCGCAGACAGATACAGTGGATATTGCGGGAGGGGGGGGGGTAAGAAGTGGCAGGGCTCTGTAAACGTGCACACACGCACGCTCACACAAACACACACATTGTACACACATCTCTCATCTTGTGCTTATGGCTTTGTAGCTCCTAACATTCTGATCAAGTTTTTGATTAGCCTGTATCCACCTGAAACCAAAACCTATCGTGGTCGATCTCTGCGTGAAGAGACAAAGCCAGAGATCCTTCTTCCCCTTCCTTCTGGGTTTTGTTTTTTTCTTTTTCTTTTGCCTATTAAATCCATAACCTGCACTTTGTGCTGCAACCTTTCAAATTCACACAACCACCAGAGCTTCAGCCTTCCTTTCTGTGCAATAAGGGTAAGAAGCATCTGGTGGTCATCAATGAATTACGTGTACATAACAAAGAGTTAACAAAAGGGAAGGTGCTATGCAAGGAGCCACTATCATCACTGTCATTAGCAAAGCAGTGGGAGGGAAGGAAGACAAGATAAGGATATCAGTCTGCAATATCTATGCTTTGCATTGCTCACAGGACTCCATGAATTCCTGAATACTAATTACATTACCAGGTAAGCTGTAAGCTCCCCTCCGAGCTCTTTCCCTTGTGTGTGTGAGAATTACTAGGAAGGTAGGAACGAAATTTCTGCCCCTGATGGCTTTTGAAGGAAATGTCAGACTTTAAACAAACCCCAGTAACTTTGTTCCTGGATGGATGCTGTCAAAAATAGCTCCTTTTTTTCTGATCAGCTCTCCCTCACTCCCTCCCGCTCTGGTTCTCAATGAATGATTCAGGATCTGTATATAAGCTATCTGAGCAATGGTTGGCTCTCTCAGGTCCCAGATGACGCAAATTCAGCTTTCACTGCACATCCTCAGCTCAAACTGGGGCACTGAAGAAATGAATGCTGCCCTGCTTCTATGCATAGTTGTGAAGCTGGACCAAGGCAGAATACCCAGAATGTCAGGACTCCATCAGGGGTACCTAAATGACAACTGACCATTGCTGTGAACAGGTTGTTCCTCGGGTGTTGCTTACAAAGCAGATACTACAGTAGATTGGGGTGTGGAGTGGGGTCCATCTATCTCAGTTTTGGAATATAAATTATTATATTGGAATAATTTCTCATCTTTTTTTTTCAGCGGTGGACTGGAATCTCAGTTCAATTTATAGCTATTAAGCAAATATTTAGCCTTGTGCTTGAAGTTTATTAAGCTGATTTCAGACCACCCATTTGTTTCTGTTGCCTCTCTCTCTGTCAGAGGTTTTTTAGAGCAGCCAGCCCTATTAGCATTCAAGTGGCAATCAGATAAATTAGCAGTATTGGAAATCAGAAGTGCTAACTCTGTACTGTGTGTATGTGGCCAACTCAGTGGAGAGCCCTCACCCCTAACGGTGACAGGCAATAATTTATTTCAGCATTCTTAGTGACAACGCTAAGCATTGCTCACCCTATACCATACTGAGTACAACAGGTACCTATTTGTAGTGATGTACTAGTAACAACAATAGTAGAGCCCTGCTGTCATGTTATTAAGTGTATTGCTGCTAGAAATCTGGTTCATGGCAAGGAAAAGAGTCCTGAGGAAATGTGCAAGAAGTTAGCGCACATGAAACATTACTTCAAGTACTGTTGGAATCCTTCCCTCCATTTTCCCTGTCTGTGCAGCTGGGAAGGTATGGATAAGGAAAGAAAGGGAGGTTTTGATGTTTGAGAAAACCAATACAATGCAATGAGGAATATTTTGACATCTCCCAGAACGAATAACACTGGATTGATCCCAGTAAGGATAAGTGGCCTTCAGTTCAACAGTTCAGTCCCAACCATGTATTTCACTCCCAGCTTAAGGCTCCCCAGGGGTGCCACCATATGCCCTACCCTCACCCAGCTCTGCGGAGTCCCTTCGTTCTGCTCTATAGGCACTCTGGTATTTCAGCTCTTACCACCACTGTCCTGCATCGCTAATTCACAAAAACTCACATAACTTTTTCTAGTCATAGGCTTTAAATTACATATATCACTGTCAGATTGTCATGTAACTAAGGGAGGAGAGGGAGTTTTGACACACCTTAACTACTGGCAGCTGTAGATGGAAGGGCTGTGTTGATAGGCCTTTGCTTTCTGAAACAGCTAGCTACAGGCCAACACACAGCAGTGCTGAGTGACCTCTGCAGTCACACATCACCCCTCTAAACCTGGCTTCAAACAAACAAAGCCACACACTGACATGCAGCCATCTTGGAAGAGGGCTTCTTTTGTCTGGACAATTAATCATTAGAGTTTCCGGACTGCTGACACAGACTGAGGCCATACCTTCTCTGGGGTCTTTAGCCTTTCACACTGGGTTATTCCAAAGGACTCCTCCATGTTAGCAAGGGTCAGTTTGAGTTCACCCACAATGCTGTGCCTGGAGAACTTGTCACAGTTTCTCAGGGTGAGAGTCAGTGTCCCCTCTGACATCTCCTCCTGCGTTAGCGGGAATCGCAGCACCTCCTCCCAGAGGGTGTGAAGCACCTTCTTCTTGAGCTCTGTCTGGGCCTCAGCAATACCAGACTTGCTCACCAGTGTGCCCAGTATGTAGCAATGGCAGCCAGCATCTTGGTCCCCACTCATTCTGCCATGCATAGCTGGAAAAGAAAGATTGATTGTAAGGAACTCTTACAAAAGACAGCCCTGAAATATCTGTGGCAAAATTGCTTATTTAACGAGAACCATAAAATAAAACAGCTGCATAGACATTGACCCATGTTCCTGCTTGTATGGGGCAGACTAAGCTGTGAGCCCATGCTGTAGTGCTTTCCTCATGCTGCACAATGTCCTTGTCCTTCTGCCACAGTAGAAGGACATTATTAGTGTTTAGGAGAGCAAAAGCTGAGTTCAGGGAAACATGCTCTTTTGAAAGATGTAGAGCAGCAAAAAGATGAGACACAGCATGGCACAAGGATTGGCAACTCTTATTTACTTTTACCTTGGTGCAGAAAGAAAACTTCTTACAAAGGTTTACAAAGCAGGATGGTCAGTCACAGACATCAGAGGTGGAAGAGACCTCCCTCTTGGCCCACATCCATTTCAGCAGACCAGTGTGGGGTATGTCTATGGGTTATTACATTCTGCTTGTCTAACCTCTGCTAAATGAATCCTACAGAAACCATCCCACAGCCCAAAAGATCTGTGTCAAGAGATATTCATCCCTAATTTTATATCACTTTTATGCCAAAAAGCCTAGAGTGAGAATGGCATTTCACACTCCTCTTCAGTTGCATCAACAAAATTGTGCTGCTTTCTCTGCAGCAAGAAAAACATGTCTTCCTCCGAGGGGTCATAAAATAGCATGTCTGTGTGCTCAAAATTTTTGTCCTTGCTGCAGCCAGTCCAAGGACAGCTGCTCCTGAGCTGCCAGGTCCCATGGTTCACAGGGGTCTCCTGGTTTCTTGAGGGAGCAGAGCTGGGGAGCAGAGCCAGATCCTGCCTGGGTGGCCATGGGGCACCCAGGGAGGAGCACACATGTAAGAGAGCCAGGATGACAGCCAGCAGGCATGGGTATCCACCCTGGAAGGGAGCTGTAGGCTTTCTGCTGGCAGGTGGCCCACATCAGCGGCTGCTGTTTAGCACCCTTTCATTTCTTACTTCAGAGGGTGTGATTTGATTAGGTTTCTACAGAGATCTGCACTGTGCATGAATTATTCAGTCAGCTTATTTTACTTTCCCAGAGGAACTGATGATGCTCCAGCCTTGAGCTGAGAAACTGTTACAGTTGTCAGTTCCCGCTTCAGAGAGTGACACAGAGCCTGGCTGCCTGGTCAGGCACAGCCAGCAGGACCTTCCTCAGTGGCCTACAAGATAAGTCTGGTATCTCCAGCTCAACCTTTGACTTGCTTTGACAAGAAGCAGTAGGAAGTGGGTCAAGTTGAAGAACGAAAGTTATAGAGAGGAAGGAGATAGCAACCCCCTGACCCCAAAGGCAAAAGTAAAAAGAAGTTACTTTGTACCATTGTACCACATTTGGAGCTGGAGGAACCTATTTTGCTTCCTGACTTCTGCTTTTGAGCTGTGCAAACAGTTGTCCCCAAGCCATGCCCTGCATGCTCACTTCAAGCAGTGGCATTGCCAGGTGTTTCTATTCTGCAAGCCCAGAACCAGTGAAACATCCAGTGGTCCCGGGGAAACATTGATTTTAAGGTAGGAGGGGGACTCTATAAAATCAACAGGTGTCTTGTACCCTCCAGAGAGAGAATCACCAGTGGAAGGTCTATGCCCCTTACCTTCCAGAAGGGCCACACGCAGCTCAGCTTTTTGTTGATCATATGCAAGGCAGTAGCGCAGTTCAGGGGCCTGGTTGCAGCTGGCTGCCCTCTCGGGGTTCAAATGCTCTGTGACACAGACGTCTTTTACCACACCTGGAAATGAAAGAACCCCTTTAGCAAGCAGGCATTCACTTTCCAAGGTGAACAAATCCACCCTCTTGTGACCTTCACTTTTCTAAATGTCTTACTATTCCTGCACCTTGTATGCAGGAATATAATTTATGTTCCTTCTCCTTCATCATCATATCTCCTTTTTGCTGTTTTCTCACTTTCAGCTCTTTCTAGAGCACTTGGACAAGCCTTCTGCTCTCCACCACCTTGTGCTCCAACATGGTTCACATGCTTGCTTTTTTATCTTGTGCCTAGGCCAAGGTGTCTAAACTACACTCATTACTTGTTATAATGTTTTATATTGGTTTTAACTCGCTTTGGTGAATTAAAACTTGTGTCTTTGGAATGAGAACATGATTCTGCTTTTGAGCTGCCATGCAACTCTGCATTAGTTCAGACATCTCTAAATATTTTTTGGTTTTAACAATACAGTCTTTGTCATACAGAAGACATCTGCTTCCATAGTGCTTGACCACATTGAAGATAATGAGCTCAGGAAGCTGTGAGGCAGTTTCTCCACATGTGATTTTGAAGTATGCATTTCATACTGAAATAAAGCAAGTTGCAAGGCTGAAGGGAAGCCACAGCTTTTTGTCATCAAAAGCTGTTATCTGCAAGGACCATTCTGATTCACACAGAAAAACAATAGTGGGACATTTCCTCCTAAAAGTCTCAGCCACAGTCCAGACCAGTTCAATGTGACACCAAAAGGAGAATGCAACAATTCTTGCTTTATTTCAGGAATACTTGAGCTATGAAATCAGGCACAGCAGGAAGCAAACTTGCTTGTGCCATTAGCAGTGCAGAAAGGCTCTTACACCAACACACTTATATAAAGCTTTAGCCTACATGCAGCCATCATCCTTCAGCCTCTCCACCCTATAACCTCCCTGACAGCTAAGGATGTGTCTCAAATAGTCTTTCTCCAGTGCAGCTGCTTCCCATGGCACTTTCTTTTCTATACTCACAGGTCTCAGGGTGGAGGGGTGAATGCAGCAATTGTCCTCCCAGAAGGACAAAAATAAAATCTTGAGCAATTTTAAAAAACTAAAGAGTTCTCTTAAAAAAAAACCATGACAGATGGCATTGTGTCTCTGGCAAATCTTCAGGAAGGTTTTATTAATGTGCTAACCATACGAGTCAATTATCCTGTTAAAATACAGCTGTGAAGGTAAAAATCAGTATGGATGGGACCCAGACATGCTGCCAGATGTATATAATAACATTGCGTTTTCTCTCAGGCTCCAAGAATCCTATGCTCCAGGTTTTGGCATTCTACCCTTTGGGCTGGCTGGCAAACAAGAATTCTGTTTGGCAAAAATGCCTGAGGTGTCAGCTTTTGGTTTCACTGCACATTACAACAAGCTGAGAACATCTCACCAAACTGGTGGAAAAAAAGCAACACAGAAAATAAAGCAGAAGCTTGAACCTCTGCTGCCAATGTCCCTGACAAGGACAGTTGCTGTGCAGCTAGCATTTGTGCTGGAGCAAGTACTCTGCCTAGTTTTAGCCAGATATTTCAGCCATACTCTGGCAACTGCTCTCAGTAAAACTACACTTAAATACATGTTTTTCTACAAAATGTCTGCCTCCAGTGAGCCAGGTTCTTCCACACAGAAGATGTTTAGGTTAAAAAATTTACAATCAGACACCAGTACAGCTTTGTTACCTGAATGTCCTGATGAGCTCCGTGACTACTTTCTATCAAACACATGCATTAAGGAGAGAAGTCACAATGCTCATGATGCGAGCCAAAAGCACCCCATGTCTTCATTTTCACATTTATTTCTCTAACTACAGCTGCATTATGCTTAGAAGAATTACAGATGTACACCTAAAAAAGCAATTGTTAGTCTGAAGACCCAATGTTCCTACCGTTTTGAGGGAGAACAAACAGCTCTTCATTGACTTGTATCTTCATCCTGTTCTCATCCAAACCAATATGTCTTCCAGCAGCTGGTTCTTCTGTTGTCTTCAGGGAGTACTGCGTGTAGTTAACAATTTCAGGTGAAGTTACTGCTGGTTTGGGGCCATAAATGTTGGGAAACTTCAGGAGTGCTCGGGGCTGGACTGGCTCTGCAGTTTTCTTAATGTTGAACTGAAAATTAAAACCATGTTTATTACTTTGCACTAATTAGACTCATTCTTCTGATTCTGTCAATGTTAAATGAGCCGAGACAAAGGGAGAAAAGACGGTGCCTCTGGTCATTCTTACCATTATTGTTTCTTGGGTTGTAGAAACCACTGCCTATATGTTTAGAGATTTTCTTGCCAAAGCTGATACCCTTTTACTTCGTGGATGTCTTTTCAGTTTTACTCCTCCACAGATGTTTTGTTGCAACAAGATATGCTCTTATTGTTTGATTATTCCAGCTGTTCCTGTACCAGTTAATCCTTCTTTCACAAGCCTGTGTTTTCTCCTAGCACAGAAATCAGCCATGAAGTTCATTTTGCTATAATTGAGGTATGGTGGTTTTTATTCTGATGTTTGAAGTCAAATCCAAGGTCAGGAGACTATAGCCACCCACAGATTTTGGAACATTTTACATGAGTATGTAGTAAGCATTAGAAAGGCAAAGGCATGGATCATACAGTCACTTGGAGCACATACGACCATGGTGTAATAAGACAAAGGAGAACCAGTTGAACAAATGAGCCCTGCAATGGCATTCCAAGAGTAGTTGATTCAGTGGTCATCCCAGCCTCTTGGGATATCTCTTGGCACCATGGACCAGAGCTCCACCTGATCCTCAGACACACTTTTCCCCTTTATTGTACTGGGATTGAAATTTGGATTTATGTCCAAATTTCTCCTTAACATTTCAGTTCCCTGATGAATCATGAGCATGGAATAAGCCAAAGAACCTGAAAGATGGTGTAATGCTCAGGCAGCACAAGCAAAGGTTGTCACAAAGTCATTACTGTTATCCCAAAACAATGAAGGATGTTTTAGTGGAATATAACAGTCCTCTTTTCCTTATGTCCCAAGAAAGAATCCTGTCTGCTCACAACTTAAATAATTCCTCATTCATTTATGTTTTGATTCATCAATGGGAAAGAACAAAAGCTGACTAACAAATTACCTGACCCTTGCAAAAGATTTTATTAATGTTTCCAAAACAAGAAAAACAAAAAGCAGAGGTAAAACTGCCATTTCAGTTGATTATTGTGCAGTGGGATTCTTTCCAACTCCACTGCCTGCCAACCTATTCTGTGTTAAGTTTGGGTCGAGGGTGAGCCAGAAAATGTTCATAATTGTAATTAAAGATTTTCATTAGTCTCATTCTTTTCTGTTAATAATGAATGTAGAAGATGCCCTGAAGCACTTGTCTGTGTTGGGACTTTGTGGTCCCAGATCACATGTCCTGAGGGAGCATACCTATTCCTCAAGAAATGGAGCAGAAGAAAGGGAGCAGTCTTGGACTTCAGCTCTTCAGTCTTACTCTGCTTAAGGAGATCATAGCATTACGGTTACATGCACCTGGCACTGGTAAAGTACTAATTAGGTCAGCGACTCCATCTTCTCAAGGCAGTCAGTGCATCAGTGTTTAAGAAGTCTGCTATGTAACAGAATTTTGTCTTCTCTAATTTTAATGGCTCTGAAAGATAAGTGGGTTGAGAAGGAAAGACGTCACTGTGTGCAGTCCCCACCTAGCATTCAGCTGAGTTTATATGTATTATGTAAGTCATATGGTGTGGGTCTGTAAGTGAGATCCCTCTTTTAGAGATGTGAGCCTCATCAGTCCTAAAATACATAGGAAATTTGGAGTTACTCATCCAAACCTTAAATGCAGTTTTCCTTTATTCTAAAATTAAAGCAGACCAACCAAGCAAAAGATGTTAGGAATCATTAGACAACAGCTTGAAACAGCAGGTTGCTTTCGTTCTACAAAGGCATTACTTCTAACACGCATACAGTCTCTGCCATGGTGGCCAGTCTCTGCTGTTCCTTCTCTCCTGAAGCCACTGTATAAGGCTGCTGTCCTACCAGTCACTGACCACCACACCAGAGCAGTATGCCTGCGTCGCTGTGTGCTGCTAGCATACGAAGCACTTTGGGATCCTTTGAGATAAAAACACCTAAGCAAATGTGAGGTATTGTTAGTACAATCTTTTCTTCCACTTGCTAAAAGCGAGACATTTAGTCAGGAAATCCATCAGCACACAGCAACTAAGAGCTCCACTGGGTCTAAATATTCCTCTTGTCTGTCTGCTCTGCAGAATTAGAGATGAGAGACATATGCAGGCACAGTGGGACCAGCCCACCCCCTCTTCCAACTGCATCTGCCTCTGTTTATTATTTTTGCTGCCAGCTCTGTTCCCAAGTGCTGTCTGCTAATCCAGTTACATAGCAGTGCCCTATGGAAGTTCACTTTGCAAATCAGCAGCAGTATCTTAAAATAAAAAGATGAGGACAGGAGTTCAGATAGTTCTGCATAAAATGCATGAAAGCAAAGAAACCAAAAGTGGCAAGGAGGCTGCAACTGACGCTTCTGGGTCCCTGCCCAGTGTCACTCAATGCACCAGATTGTTGCCATTGCTGGATTTGTTTAGGAATCTTCATTCTGCACTCTTTGCTGAGACTTCGCACATTTACAGCAGTTTTTAATTGTTCTGTAGATGTATCTTTGTGTTCAAACTCCTCCTCCTCCTGTATGCAGGGCATGTCCATGGGGAGCCTCTGACTATAGCAAATACAAGTATCACTGTCATGGGACACATGCCAAGTGAATAAAATGCGGTCTTGCTTCATCTTTCTTCTGTCATCTCTGTTTATCAGAATCAGTGGCCCTGACAGGCTTCAATAATTAAGTATGTCAAGCACTGAGTAGGACATACAGCTTACTAATGTAGTTGGAAAAGACTCCCGACAGGACAATTTATAAACATAGACACAGATGATAAAACTTCACAGGCTCAGAACTCAATTTGAGATTAATTCCTTCAAGGTATACAGACTGATTCTGAATCAGTGACAGCATAGGAGAATGCATGTTCCTGGCAAGAAAACTATTTTAATTGGAAAGGATTGTTAAACATACGGAATATGCAAACTAAGAACATTTTGCACTTTCTGTGACAGAATGTTCATTCAGCTGCTTTAATCTGGCCAGATTTCTTTTAAAAAAACCACAAAACCAGTAACATTAGAAATAATACTTCTAATTAAAAAGTCTTCAATGCTAAAAGAATACAATCACTTAGGTTATAATGATACACTGAGGGCAGGTTGAATAATTTGATGTCATATTGAAAATTTGTGGGACCAATACTGGATTAAGTTGTGGCAAAACTTGATGAACATAGAAATATTGTGAGGACTATAACCTAATATCTGCTGGGTATTTGAGGCTTAATTGGACCTCACAGTGACTTAGAACTGATTTCAGTCATGCAAGCAGGATGACACCCTAGAGGACAAGCACCAGGATGGATTAACACTTTCCCAAAAGGCTGTAGAAAAGAAAAATGTCCTGTCCAAGGATGGACTTAAAGATTTAAGAGGTTTCTGAGCTAGAAGATTACAGCAACAAAAAGTCTGTTGTAGAAAGAGAACAATGGTAAAGTTGTCTGTGAGTAGCGTTGTTCCAGACAACAGGTAGAAAAAATACTATGCAAAGTGATACAACTGTCAAAGTTACACATTTCTCATTCATTTTAACAGTAAACTTGGAAAATCTCAGCGTTACTATACATCCCTATATACAGGAGTTGGCACATCCCCTGTATGGGTTAAAAAAGATAAGAAAGGAGCCTGGAAATGACATGACAAGACTATCAAAAAGAATAGCAGGAAAAATTAATCCTAGGAAAATGCAAACAGGTACTATAAGGTATTCGCCGTGCTTATGGATGAATGCTCAGAATTAGCAGCAATCTCTTGGGAAGTCCTAAGCTCAGTGCAGATGTTCATCCATGGTTAGTGGAGCCATCCTCCCACCCCCCAGCAACCAGAAGCTCTGGTAATGCAATTCTGTTTATCTGCACCAGATCTTACAATACAAGTAGTAGATTTGGTCATGTTTCCTCAGAATGAACTGCAACAGGAGCATGAGGATTCCAGGGCTCTTTTCTCCTGAGATCCTAAGAGTAGCCAGAGAGAGACTGAATTTGTAATTACAAACATTACAGAGAAGTTCAGTTAGGAATCCTGCTACACTCTTTAAGACTACAAGAATAATAGGCAGCTCAGATAATTAAAAGGCAAACAAAGACTGTTACACAACGGATCACTGGCCTTTGGAATTGGCTGCTATGGCATAACATTTGGTTGAATAGTCAGATGAAAGTGAAAAGGACATAGGCACATACAAGCACCAAAAGCAACAACCAACAGGTAATACTTTCAGAGACTGACCAGTGCTATAGCTCATGCTAAAGACAATAGTCAACCAAGGAAATCAGTCAAACATTTCCCTTTGAAGGGGAGCTTCCCATTAATAAGTATATTAGAAGGGTCTTATAATTCCCCTTGCTCTCTTTTGCATTGACCTCAGGACTGTATCAGGGATTTTGGATTCTAACAAGAAAGACAGACCACACAGGGATGCCTAACATTATCCATACCCTACATTACTCTTACAGTAAGTGAAAAAGCAATTCAGTGTGATGAGATTGTCCAGTTATCACACTCTGGATCTTCATTTGCATTTTGTTATCATTTCAATGCCTTTTTTTAACTTCAAACATAATTAATCCACTCAGTTAGAGGGGCAGAGGGAGGAAGAGGGATAGTTTTCACAGGAAACCAGCTGTTGACAGGGAACTATCCTGCAGGAACCACAGGATCTCGTTAATCTTATTCTTTTAACAAGAGTTAGAGAAATAGCTGCTATAGGAGATCTCAGCAGTAGCTACCTCCTCCTTACAGTGCTGCATGCCACCTGATAAAGTCCAGTCTTTGCTCCTCAGGAAATCATTTCCCTTGTGATCAGCTTGACAGCTAAGCAGCATTTCCAGTCCTTCTCCCCTAGTTTTGCCATTAGCAGCTTTCTCTTTGACAACATAGCAACTGTCTCCTGCTTCGGTAATTCTGTGGGTCACCCACCCCATCTCTGTTTTTCCCTCACACCTCCTCCCATTAACATGTTGTTAGATCCTGAACACAGTGAGCAAATAAATAGGCAGCATAAATCACACGCTGCGTAGCCTAAGAAAGAAGTTGCATTCCCACCCTCTGCATTTAAAGAAAAATCACAGAGCAAATTAGAGACTGTCTTACTTGCTGAACTGGCTGAAGCACACTGGGCTTAGTATTTTCCGTGTCCTCCTCTTGGTCCTTTTCTGAGAGTCCTTTCCCAGGTTGCTTGCATTTGCAGAAGCAGGTGAGACCGCAGAGGGCGAGGATGCTAGTTGCAGTCCCTAAGGTAGCCCCCAGGGCTATAACTGGGGCAGATAAAACCATTGTCCTGTGCTGCACAGGAACAAAAAGCAGAAAAGCTGTGACTCCTTCTCTCTGGGAGAGCAGCTCTCCCACAGCCACTCCTATTCCTAGCCTGGCTTCATTCCCCTTAGAAGTCTGAAAACAATTCACTTGTGCAGCAAAGAAAAAGGACCAATCTAGAGACAGAGATAAATCATCCCACCTTTGCTAGGCAACAAGGCTACCTTTCTATCCTGATGATGGAGTTTCTGCTCCAGGCCAGGTAGAGGAAATAGTGATTGTGGTGCCTGCAATCTCCATATAGCTGCAAACAGGCAGTTTTCATTGAAGCCTGTTCTCCAGCTCCACTGGGAAAAGTCTGATGTGTGATAGAGAGGAAAGACGTCAGCAGAAGGGGCTGGGCCTTGCTAGCTAAGTCACAGAAAGTGCATCCAAATGTTTGATCAGCTCTCTAGCAATATTTCTGAGGACTAGCTTGCTTATTTGCTCAAGGTGTTGAATTTTTCTGTCTCAAGGCAAAGATAGTAATTGCCAAAAAGTGCTGGCCTGAGAAGCCCTGTTATGATAACATTGCATGATAGCACTATAGTCAGAGTAAATAAAGCCTGTGTTTAAGTCAGACAAAACTTTCCCATTCTTCAGAGGCTGGGAAGCAAAGACGTGCAAGAATTAGGCACCGTCCCACACCTCACCAGCTTCCCCTCAAAGTGCAGGATCTGAACCTTTTGGATCTGCTTTCTGAAGCATCATTACAGAGCAGCACTTCAATTCAAAAAGACAGCAGAAAATCTATCAAATAAGACACACCGGTGCATGTGCTGCTTCCTCTGGAGAGGATGAGAGAGCAAACAATTTATGCTAGGTATTAGTCATACTGCTTACTACACTGGTGTCAGGCAGTGGGCTGGTGAGCACAGTAGAAGAACTGACATGAATAGACCTGAAGGGCTACATGTCCATATCAGTTTTCTCTTGAGGTGATGGAGTGACTAACTTTCTCTGACTCATTCATTTTTGCCTTCTTTCTTAGACTGCCCAGCTTGGGGAAGAGGAGAGTAAGTGTCTTCTTTTGATGCGTTTCTTGTGACATACAACCATTTTCTGGATACTTCACAAGGAGTACCTAGTGGCTGGAAAATTATAATTCTGTGTCACTATATATCTGGACCAGAGTGAAACTAGTAAGCAAGAAACAAAATATTCCTTATAAGGCTCTGGAAAAAGTACCCAGTTCTACTGGGAGTTTCTTTGTCTTTCTATTTTGGAGTACAGTTGCTGTCTGTGAATCAAGAAAAAAATGAACTATGTACATAGAAATGTTTAGAAATTAAGTTTTTTTGATCTTCCTGCAGCTCAGGTTTTGCCATGGATTTTTCTTGACTTTTTAAAAATGTTTCATACCTTACTAATGATGACATACTCAGCCTTTGTTCCATTATAGATGATATGTTCACCTCCTTAGCACAAACCTTCCCTCACACATCCAACTCTAATCGTGAAAGATTCCTCTTTAACAATGCAGCATCCTTATGGGTGCAGTGCAGATTCTGTCTTCTTGCCTTCTCCTCACCCTACCAGGCTTGTCAGACATGTGACTTGCCCTCCACTTCCAACCCTCCTGATCCCCTATCAAGAGGAGAATCATGATAGACTCCTTAAGCAGAGACAATCTCCCAGTATACTGCTGAGTCCATAGAAACTGGACTTTTGGCTCAGCACACAGAAGGAAAAAGGTGAGCTGCACCAGGCTGGACCACTGGCACATCTCTTGCTGTGCTCAGAGGTAGGGAGAACAATCACATAGAAGGGATTGAGAAATCTGACTAAGCACTCCCTTGCTGCTTGCTCTTCATGGCTCAGGAGCTTCCAAAGCCTTGAGCAGCATCCCTGTACTTACCTCTGCTGATCTGAACTTTCTCTGCCACAGGTAGACTGTTGCAACCATTTGCTGACTTAACTAATAGCTACTTCATTCAGTCTGTAGTTGAACAGGTAACATTATAATCATAGGGCCACGAGGTCTTACCTTGAATTTGAAGAATGTACCATATTATTATGGACTTCCACCACCAGTCAAGAGAACCAGAAGAGAGGAGAGTCTGAAAGAGGACAGAAAGGATGGGCACACTGTTTAGATGTGTTTGGTTTCCTCCGCAGGACGGGTTCTTCCTCAAGGTGCTAATGAAATCTAACACAGCTAGATCAGAGCCCCAGAGATCTGTAAATGATACGGATACAAAAAGGAAGAAGGTGCTATTAAGGGTAGAGCACATTGTCAGAGATTTGGAGTGGGGAAGGCATTCAGTTCATCCATAAGATGCAACCTTCATGTGTTTTTTACAAGCTGTTCTGAAAATTATATAAAGACTGCTTACAACAGGCTGTGGAAGGAAGGCCACATCAAAATATCTCTGCAAGACAATAATTTAATAGGATACCTCTCCAAGATGTTTTCTAGCTGCTCATATATGAAGATTAAGTTTTCCTTGCCAGAAATTGTATATGCTGTAAAATGTAAGATGTACAGAATCATCATCAGATATCATATTTTGATAATCATAGCCAGGCAGCAGCCTTTTGCTGCTATTGCTAGGAAAATAAAACAGCTCTTGCTAAACATTGAATATTAGCAGTATGTGAGCTTCTACAAGGGACAGGCCAAAAATTTAACATAATTTAACTGTAGCTTAACAGCATCACTACATCTATCTGTTGTGGTTGCTTATTTTTAACACATCCTGTTCCAAAAAAAAAATTGGACCATAAATGTATTTCAAAGTCAGCTTTACACTTGCTTGTTTTAACACCCAATAATAAAATTGCTTCTTTTTCTTCAAAGTAGTAGTAGGCTAAAATGGGGCCAGACTAACGACCTTTCTCACTGGTCATTCACACTGATATTGTCCAGAATCACATAGCTTTTTTATGCGTCACATCTGCCATTGGAAAGAGACTTGCCAAGACAGAAAGATGAAAGCCTGTTTTCGCAAGCTAAACTTTATGGGCAGGTTCAGGCCTGGCAACATATTTTACAGTCACTTTATCTACCCATTTTCTCCAGATTCTGATACAAGACATGGATAGGAATGGCAAAAGCATATACGTGGTTTTCAGCTCCTGATACTTCAGACATGAACTTTCTGTGATGATGAAATAGAAGGCAGTGGACAACCTTTGGTGCTTATAGATTCTTTGATCCTTCTGTGAGATTTTCCACTGATGTTTTGGGCCTTTCTATCCATTGGCTGTATTAAAGATGCTTTCTCTGAATGGAGAATTGGTAGTACAGATCACATGGAGAATTACAAGAGCTTTTCTATTGCCTGGCTGTAGTTCATGCCCTACCAGGAAAAAAGCCCTTTAACGCAACTGCCAAAAGCTTGAATAAGCAGATTAGGGATTTGCAACTTTTATTCTGGCATTAGAAGACACAAATTAAAGTTCTAGACTCCCTCATTATCACAAGGAAAAGCCAGCATACATCTGAATGAATGATGGTTGCAGACTACATTCCCTGACTCAGCCCACTCTGTCAGGGGCTGGTGTTTGTCAGAGATACTCTGATTCTCACTGAGACATTTCACCAAGCAGAAGTGTGAATTAACAGACAGAAAAGGGAAAGAGAGGGTTTTTTGCAGGGAAATCCTTGTAACAGTCAGATTTAGCCTGAAGGTGTAAGCTCATGTTTTCATTTGTACTGACTTGTTATTAGATTGTGAGATTCTGTGCTACAGAAATGAGACAGTTTGAACAGGATGATGGTCTAAAATAGCTTGGTAGATCATAGCATGGTGTTTACACCACCCAACTTTGGGTACTGAAATAGCCAGTTAATGACAGAAGACCACATAGGGCTGTCATGCATTTCCTTAAAAAGTAAAGGAACCATGCTGAAAACAAAAATGAAGGTAAAAGGCTTGTGCTTACAATGACTACATCTACTTCCTTATGATTTTGTATGCTGCTGCCTCAGGTTGCAAATGCTTTAAGAAAGAGATTTTTTCTTCCTCCAAGTGGCGAAGTATTCCTCCACCACATCGTGAAGTAGCGCAGACAACTGAAATAACCTTTTGCAGTGCTATTAAGAGAAAGCAGTTGTCGCCACATAGTCATATGCCCCCCCCCCCAAAAAAAAATGAAATTTATGAGAGGAATGTGGGCTTCACCTCTCCATCACTGTCACTGAAACAGACGTGTAGATGTAAATCAAGTAAATTAAGTAATTAAGAGAAGAACAAAGCATCATTTTCAAAAGGAAGATATACAATGCTCAACCTCAAGAAAATGAGCTTCAAGCTGTGGTGCTTCAGCTGGTGTTAATGGATATAGAGCTCCTGAAACATTCAGACCTGCAGGAGTACCTGCCAGCTGCATACGTAGCCTTTTGCCACTCAGGATGATTATAAGGATTTAGCACACAAAAGGATGCAGCTAGTTGCACGTGTGCAGCGTGCAGGTCATTGTTAATGATTCTGTACTAGGATACTACACCATCCTGATACCAAGATCTGTGGAATTCAGGAGTTCTATGGAAAAAATATGGCTGCGTACCAATGTCAGGAGGCTGCAGTGTACCCCCTCTTACCAGCAACCACTGTAAACCTGGCTGTGGTACAGCTTCTGTATCCCTTGCGGCAGCGCTGGGCGAATACTTGCAGAGCGTGGGAGACAACAGTAGGAAGCAGGGAGAAGGAGCCAAAACCAAAAAGTGGTCAGGGAGGGTAGTGTGATCTACAGGAGGGTAAGAGGAAAAACACTGGGTAGGAATAGGAATGGTCTGTACTGTGTGAATTAGCACTGGTGTGACCACTGTAGAACAATGCTGCACCGCGCTGCCGGGCAGAGCGCCAACTCGGGCAAATTAGAGGGAGTTCAGGAAAGAGCCACATGAATGAATAGAGGGCTGGAAGGCAGTGGATTGGAGTGTGACTCAAGAAGGTCAATCTGTTTATCGATGAAAAGGCTAAGGGGTGACTCGGTCAAAATCCTTAAGTACCCAGCTGGGGAATAAATCTTTCATAATAGAGGTCCTCTTCTGTTGAGCAAACAATGCGTTACCAGGAGCTAATGGCCAGAAGCTGATGCCAGACAAACTCAGAGTAGAAACATGTTGCAGATTTCCAACAATAGGCATAATTTTGGTGGGAACAGTTTCCAAGAGATTGTGGAACATCATGGGTAGTTTTTGAAATCAAGACTAGTGTTGGGCAGCTTGTTTTTATGGGATCTATTTTCACTCAGTTAAAAGTTAAACTGATATTTAACCACCAATGACACCACCAATGTAGTGTCCTCTGTTGTTTCATGTTTACATAGGGTCTGCTTGGGATGTTAGAAGAGTATTAATGTGTGAGGCAGTTTTTCAAAAAACCACAATTCTTCTGAGAGCATCAAAGGGCTATCTGCAAAGAGAAGGGCAGCCGTGCTTTAGGTCACATCACACAGCAAAGCCCAGCAGAAGAACAGGACCCGTGCTTCACCAGGTGAACGGCTTTAGTGTGAGGTCTTAGCACCTCAGTAATGGAGACTGAGAACAAAACTTTCAGCTCCAGCTCAGGACAGACCTGGGTGAAAGAAAGGAAAAAATATCGCTGGACTGCAACTGGAAGTGTCGTTAAGAAGTAGCAAGTGCAAGGTTAAGCATGTTCCCAATGAGCCGGTGAAGTTAAGCAAATGAGCAAATGTTTTCCGAAATGGTAGAGGGTATCTTGCTGAGAGCAGATGAACAACCCAGATACTCTGTTTTTCCATTGAACTCTGCTAAATTGCTATTGAAAACTCAGGAAAACAGGGCTCATTTTGTGCCTATCTCCATTTCATCTGGGAATTGGCTCCTGCTGGCTGGAGAACCAGAGCTTATTTTTGCACAGGTTGTTCTGCTGTGAGTGTATGTTTATTTCTTTTCTACTAGATTTTTTTAAATAGTGACAGATTTGAGAAACTTTAAAACCCGAATTGTCAGAAACTAGATTATACATTGTGTATTTGCAATAAAATGCTGCCTCCTAGAGGTGACAATGTTTTTCTTACAGTGCCTTTTAAGAATTCGTTAAGCCGAGTTCCAATTTCTCAAAACGCCAATGCTGTAAATGATATTTTGCAGAGAAAAGCATTGGGATCTCATACTTTTAGTTACAGTTATATCTCTAGCTATGTTAAGGCTGAAAATCCAGGAAATTAAAGAATTATATAAAGCCGTAGTTCTATCTACTTACATGTCAGTTTTGTTTTAATTTAAAGCTTTAAGTACAGGATGACATTCCAAATGAACTCTTAAGATGCACTCTTTTTGGGAATGAATCAGGGTTACATACTGAAAGTAGCTGTTTTTTATGTGTGTGTCCCTCCAATGAAGCAGTAGATAAAGAAAAATAAGACTCTACATTGCTGGCTGATTATGTGGTTTAAGCAGCTGGAAATATATACAATAATTACACGTTTCTTTCTCATTATCAGTACACCCAGCCTGGTACCTTGTGGTCTGATCTACACAAGAGCTGAGTGCTTGCGTCTGCAGCAAAATTGCATGGGAACCATGCTGCAGCATGTACTGTGTGGTATTAAGCATTCTGAAAAAAATAACCTACAACAGGTCTTTAGGAGGCTGCGTTAGGGGAGAAAGCCCAAGGAGGCAAGCAGTCCTTCTGGATTTGCAGTAGGGCTTGGAAGCTGTCTTCTGCCTTGCTGCATTCCTCATCCCACTGCCTGTCAGACCACAGATACCGCTGTCACTGCAGAAGAAACTTTCAGAGAAAGAAAGGGAAGATTCATAACAAAGGCTGTCATGTTTTTCAGTGCAGTGCAAGAAGCAAGCTACCAACATATTGGCTGAAGCAGCACCTATTTTTGTACAAGTCAATGCTGTTTTGGGAGCAGATTGCTTTTCCCTTAAATGTTATGTGCAGCTCTTGCCTTTCTGGTCTATAAAAGGATGTCACCAGACTGAAAAAAGTTCATGAATCAGAAAGGTTGACCAAAGGTGTGGAACAGCTTCTGCATAATGAATGAACCAGCAAGTTATAACTCCTTAGCCTGGAAAAGAGATACTGCATGGGGAGAAGAAAGAGGTCTCTGGAATCCTGAGTGTACTGAGGAAACTGGCTAGGGATCAATCTCCCAGTTCCAGTATAAGAACTAGAAGGAATATTCAACCAGGATCCTAGTTCCAAACAGACAAAGGGGAAGTATCATATATGTTTGCCCTGGTTTTGTGTGCTTTTCTAGGCAGCGTTTTTTTGCCCCTGTCAGAGAGAGGACACAGGGTCAGAGAAGCCTGTTGTCTCATCCTGGGTGGTGATTCTAGCAGACATCACATGCTGTGCAAATTCTGTTTCCCATGTCTTTTAGGTAAAACCCTGAGAATTAACTTGTTTTTTGGAAATGTTATTTTGAGTCACTGACTCATGTAAAGTAGCAGTTTGGTAGCAGCTCTTGGCCTCTTATTCATTCTTTCCACATTTCCCTTGAGTCTCAGTCAGACTTTTCATGTATTCCCTCCCTCTGTCAAAGAGGCACAGGTGGGAAATCACAGTGAAAAGACTTTGAGCTGATCTGCTCCATCTAGCTGCGCACTGTGTTTATTGGGGTCTTTTGCTAGGTACTCCCATCAGCAGAAGCTGCAAGTACCTCAGCAGCGGTAATTCTTAGTGCCATATTGTAAATAACTTTTTGCAGAGATTTTTGTATTGTTACTAGTATCAAGAATACCACAGGAACAGCTTTCCTAGGACAAAATTGCTTGATCCTGTTCCTTGACATAGGGACAGAGAAAAGAGCAGAGGAAACCGTTTCAGGTAAAGTCACTCACAGTTTCTAGTTACAGAATTGAGAAATTATGTTTCTGTTTGTCTCTAGCAATTGCTTGTGACCTACAAGTACAAGATTTCATCTGGGTTCGGAACATTGTCTATAAAACTGTCATTATACAAATTTCAGTGAGTACTCCAATAAAAAGAATTGGTGCATAGGACTGTGTGCCTAGACATTCCAATCAAGAGACAAAGAGACCTTACAGACACCTTCTACAAAAACAACCTTTTCAGAAAACAGCCTCCAGCTATCAGGACAGATGCCTTCCACCAAGTTTGCTGAACGAGTTAAGTGCAAAGAGTGGCATGGATCCATGCTTATGATATCCTTACTGCTACACTGCTGTGACCTGCCTGACCTCCATGCCTGCCTTTGAAATAGTTGAGACTGGAAATTGGTTTTGCTGTCTGCAGAAATATATGCTATGTTTTTGCTTTTCAGATTGAGATTACAGTGAGATCTGACCTTGTCCTGGTCAAATTTGACAGGTAATTGCTACTCAGAATCAATGTTGTCCAGTGTGAAATAGAGCAATAGGTCTTTCATACTCCGCACTCCAGACAGCACTGTTATTGACAGCTTTGCTGTCTAAATGATCTTGAGAAAAGCCACTCATCAGGATTTAGGCACTTCTGTAGTGGAAAGCAGAGGGGCATTGCCCCAGAGGGCTGTACTTGCTTTGTGCACAACTTTCAATCTCCAAAGTAGCCATGGCAGAACCTTCCTCTAACATGAGACTGAAAAAGTTATATCCAAATTTGAAAAGAGACCTCCCGTGTGTGTTCCAGTAGCTCTAAGGGACTGTTTCCTTCATTTTCACAATTGCCCAAATTATACTTCAGAGAGGACTGTTCTCTATCCAGTGGGCTCCCTGTGTTGAACCCCTGTGTCCTCAGCTGTTCCCTAGGCCCTCTCAAAACTCCTGAGTAAATTGTCTTCCAACTGCCAAACTGCAAAGTGGGTCAGAGGGTGTCTGCTGGGTAAAGTAGGAGGAAATCTGCCACAGTTATGGTGAGGAGTAAATTATTCCAAATTCCCTTACTTGACTCAGTTGTTTCTACTCCTGTTTCCACTCAACTGCTGTGATTACACTGGCCAGCTCACTCTGTCCTTTTTCCCTGGACATATTCATGACTTTTGAACCTCAGTTATATCCTCCCACTACTTCCATAAATCTTTGCCTCCTCTCTTTCCCCTTACTTTTTTTTATCTCTTCATTTCATAGGACATCTTCTCTTGTCCTCACCATATGAAAATCCATTATCTATTGGGAGAATAGATGATTATTCTTCCTCTACAGACCTCTGAAGATCTCCACCTGATCTTTTCCTGATCCATTCCCACTGTCATATTTCATGAATAGTTTACAGACCCCATACCAACATCTATCTGACTGGTCTGTCTTCTTACAATGTGAAATCTCAGGTTGACACCAATATCCTCTCCCAAGAAACTTCATATGAGATTGTCTAAGATAGTCATGCTAGACTCATGATTTTCCCATCCAAGTTGCCCTTACCATCCAATGTCTTCTTTCACACCACTAGTAACATACCAAAAAAACTCATCACTCAAGCCTGTACATCTTGGATGTCCCCAGTGTGACATACATATCATAACAGCAGCTATTTGCGTCTTCTTGGACAGTGCCAGGCCCTTCTGGCAACTAATTCCTCTGAAGAACCAATTCCACTGAAGATGTTTCATGGCATTATCAGACAAAAATATGTGATTAAGATTAAATCACCCCAAAGCTATGATTTAGGAGACAAAGGCTTTTTATTCCAAGAAGGTTTAAATTTTGCATTTCACCTAAATTGTGGCTCAATACATGAATCTTGTGTCAAAATTGTTGTTCAAAGTTGAGACACGGTTGGTACCAGACAGTAGGAGAGAAAGGTCACCTCCTGTCTCTAGAATAGAATCAGTTGTGTAATCCTCAACAGTTGCATGGCAAGGTATTGTTATGGTTTAACCCTGGCCAGCAACTAAGCCCCACACAGCTGCTCACTCATTCCTCCCTGGCAGGATGGCGGAGAGAATGGGAAGAGTGAAAGTGACAAAACTCATAGATAAAGATAGACAGTTTGATAGGTAAAGCAAAAGCCACGCACACAAGCAAAACAAAACAAGGAATTAATTCACCACTTCCGCTGGGCAGGCAGGTGTTCAGCCATCTCCAGGAAAGCAGAGCTCCATCATGTGTAATGGTGACTTGGGAAGGCAAACACTGTAACTCCAAATGTTCCCTGCTTCCTTCTTCCACCAGCTTTAGATGCTGAGCATGACATCATAAGGTATGGAATATTCCTTTGGTCAGTTCCCTCCCAACTTCTTGTGCACCTGCTCACTGGCAGAACGTGGGAAACTTGAAAAGTCTTTGATTTACAGTAAGCATTACTTAGCAACAACTAAAACATCAGTATATTATCAACATTATTCTCCTATTAAATCCAAAACACAGCATTGTACCAGCTACTAGTCGGAAAATGAACTCTATCCCAGCCAAAACCAGGACAGTATATAGGAGAGGTGACTGCCTACAACTTCTTTTCCCAGTTTGGCTAGCTCTGCACAGATTGGGACACAGAAATGATGGGGTATTTATAGACCAGAAAGGCAAGAAACCACACCATGATTAGATTCAGGGGCTAATTCTTTATTTAAAACAACCATGTAGGTGGTTTAAGCATCCTGAAAAACTTTGTAGGGTTGTTCCAGCCACAGTGGACTACACAGTGCCTCCTGGGTCATACTAACGGACTCTGGGAGGAAGCTCCCAAACCCCCTTCTTCTCATGTTGCAGGCAGAGAAAAGACAAGGCAGAAAGACACTTGTCTCTACAGCGTGGTGCCACACCCACCCACCCACCCTTTAACATGCTGTACTCTGCAGCAATGCCCAAGTAGTCTTCTAGGTAAGGAGTTCAAATGGACTCTCTTCACCTAAAGCTGTAGAAACTGTAGCTTGATCTTCTAAACCAGATGCCTGGCATGTCTTGAGAAAGAAGAAAAAACTTTTGCCTCTGTTGTCATAGGATGAGATCACTTCCAAACACGGCAATGATCTTTGTCTCTGGCAAAATCAGAAATTTAGCTACTAGAGTGATCATAAGGGTAAACGAGGCTACAGCTACCAGCCAGCAAATATTGCCAGCCCTTTCTCATGCTGCATTACCAGCACATGATAGCCTCTCGCTGCTGCCTCTGTCCAGTGGTACTGCTGATGAGTGGGATAGGGTGCTGAGCACAGACCTCAGCTAGGAGTAGGCCTCCTTCCCCATGCCCTGCAACATAAGGAAAGATGAGCAGCAAGGAAGGCAGATGAGAAGAAGCTACTCCCAAGATGAAGGTAAAGAGATGGTGGTGACCCATTTTCTCCCCAGCTTTCTATCACTGCCCTCCAGACCTGGCCACGTGAGTACATTTAGACATGAGCAGAGGGCTACAAACCCAGACAGTTATTCAGTATAAGGAACAGGCTGGTGTTCGCCCCTCCTACACAGTTTTACTTAACAGAGAGACATGCAACCAGCTCCAGGGGTTGTTTGTCCATCCCCTGGAGTACAGGGCTCTAAATGTACTCAGACCTTCCTTTGCAGCTGCTACTCCTGTTGCCAGGAAGAAGAGCTGCAATTCCTTGGCAGCTTCAATGGCACAGAGCAGTGGAAACCATGGAGAGAGGTGACTGAGACCCTTGACTACCAGCAGGAACCAGGACAGGAGAGTTGCCTGGGGAGAACGAACCATTCTGCTGTGATTCAAGGGGAAACACACTCCAAGTGTGACAGCACCTGTTTATCACTCTGGAGGAACACCACTGCTTCCCTTTTCCTAGGCTTGGTTTGTTACCCCTAGCAGGTGGCTAATAGCAAAGATCTATTGTAAGCAGCAGAGCGTGAGGAATTTAAGTTAAAGTAGTGCTTAATGAAAGGCTACTCTGAATCACCCTGGGGTAGCAGTCGAGCCATCTGTTACAGTAACCATACACTGGGGTGTGGAAAAGATATCATTGTCTCATAACAGTTCATAATTTGGGCCAATTGCCTTCACTGACAGCAAAAAACATCCCCATTAGTGCTTTAATCAAGCCATCAGCAGAGATGCATGTGATCCTTCTCCTGTGATTAGGCAAAAAATGACAAAGTTTTCCTGGTTAATTGGCTAAAAAGATTGACTTGATCATTTGACATTTTTTTTTCTATTTGCATTTTAGGGTTTTTTAGTTATTTCGTCACTTCACCAGACATCAAGATACCAGAATTACAGTGGTCCAAGGGTAGAGCCATAATTCATCTAAGTGTAGGCCACAGAGACTGCCTCTATGGCCCTCATCCCTCATAAATTCTTGGAGAGATGAACTCTGCATTCTCTTCTCCTTTTCATGATTGTCCAAAATGAGTAACAGATAGTTACAGATAAAGAAAGTGATAAATACTCCACCCTTCTCTCCTTTTCAGAAACCAACTACTCTGAATATTCCACATTATCCACTTCTTCAGTTTCCTCCAAAAATAATTTACTTATTTAAAGGAGGAATAAAAATATCCTCACAGATCCTGTTTATGACATTCCTTATCAGATAGAAGGCAGATATGCATGTAAAGGATGAGAGCAAACCTCTAAGTAGAAGCTTCCTCAGAGTGCCTTGCCCTTGATTTGTTGCTGAACTCACACTGTATCATTTCCAGATCCACAACAGAACTATTTCTGTAAGAAACCAGAGCTGCAGTTCAAACCTTCCACTACAAATAAATGGTTTTCTTGCATACAAGCCTGTGAACCGAGAGCGAAAGCTGAGTCTACTGAGCAGAACTGAAACTACAGCAAAGACAAATCTGAAGCCAAAAAGCTAGACTTGAAAGCCCTCAGATTAAAGTTTGGCTGTGCATGCTTCTGTCAGCTAATTACATAAATCTAAAACAAATGAAATATGAAAGCATAGCTAGGCTTTTCTCTTGCCAGCAGAAGGTCTCAAGACAGTCTTTCTAATTTATTTCAACTGCAGGTTCTTTAAGGAGATTGGTGTGTTCTTTAAGCAACAGAGGAAACATGGTAAGTGCTTGGAAAATAGTAGTCATAGGTAATGTGGCAATGTCCCTTTAATGTGTTCAGTAACTAATGGCAGAGTCACTGCAGATGAGTGGAAAAGAGAGGCCCCCTTGGAAGCCTTTTCTTTAATGTAATCACAGCTGTAAGCCAAGGTTAATGTAGCCACAGCTCCCCAGGGAAGCATCACAGATAAATCCACCATGGTTCAGGTAGCCATCCTCCTGCTAGGTTCCCCTCTTCCCCAGGAGAATGGTGAAGGCATGGACTGGCACCCACCTCCTCTGGGATTCTTCCAGGTCCTGTGATGGGAAATCCTGCAATTTCTGGGTGGCATCAAGCAAATCAGTGGTGGGAGAGGGAGAGGAGTGCATGCACATGTGTAGACATTCAGCTTCTCCTGCTGTAAAATGGGGAAAACTTATTTCCTTTCCAGGTGGGAGTGCTGGAAGGCTAAATCCAAAATGATTTCTGGAGCATTTGTACATGCTGATAGCAGGAGCCCTAGCACAGCACAAAGAAAGAGGCAACCTTCTGCTCCTTGAGGAACAGTCAGCCCTCAGAGACAGAAAGAGGATGAAGGGGGGTTTCCTGTGAGAGATGACATGGTTAAATCTTGAGTTGTTGTTGTGGATTTTAAAATGGGAATTATTTCCTTGTAAAAGGTAAACCACAGCAATGAGAGGCAACAGGCGTGGTTGCCCAGGCTGAGAGCACACTGTGTAAACCACCCCAGGGGCTTTCTGCCAGCACAGGGCAGAGGAGCCTTCAGCTTCCCACCCTTCTTCCCCTTCCCGCTGCAGCTCTGCCAACACTCCTCCAATCTCCCTTGGAGCAAACCTGCTAGTGCAGTCACTCACCCTGTTGGCCTCAGTTCTGCTGCAGCACTTCTGTTCTACCGGACAGGGTGGCAGGTCCAGCCCAGACCCAAGGTCCCTGGGCCAGACCATGCCCCCTATTCTGGCTGTCTGACACCCACTGGGTTTTGCTAACGTGCTCACAACAGACAAGCAAAACAAACTTGCCAGCTGTCCCACAGTTTCCAGGAACCCGCACTGCATTGGTTATGGTGGTCAAAGCTGTCAAATTGGATCAATGGTTTCTTCTCTGGAGACAAACGGTCACTTTGGCAAAAGACTCCAGAAGCAACAAGCAGATTCTTTGTTATTTAATGGTTTAAAATTTATTATCAGGCAATCTTTCCAATGTCAGTATTTAGTTACTACTATCTGCCCAGATAGCAGCTATCTTAAAAGACAGGGGCTGCAAAGGCTACACTCTAACTTTTCCTAAAATAATTTTCTGTGGATCCAGATAAAGTCAGAAGTAGCAGGGGAAAGTGTCCAAACTCACCTGCCTGGGAGGCACGAGTGGAGCTACAAATCATCCTTCCAGAAGAGGAGGCAAAGCCATATACTAACCTGTAAAGGGGTGTAGTTCACAGCAAGGCTCACATTGTGTGGGGAGTAGGCATTTAGAAAAACACAGTAAGACTGAAACTGTCTTCTCCAGACTCCCACTGAAATATTCAAAAGTCCTGCCTAGAGGACAGTTGGGAAGCCAGTAAGTGAATAACAAGCAAAGGTATTGACATAGGCAGCACAGACAGCCTTTCTGATGAGGTACAAAGGGAAAAAAGTCATTGAAGTGTGGCTACCTGATGGTGATGACAGTGTATGGGAGCATATTTGTTCCAGGGGGAGAGACAATGACTAGGGTTGCCGATGGACTCTATCAGGCAAATCTGTGTAGCATAAAGGCAAAGATGTGGTGCTTTTCACTTAAAGCACACTCAGCTCCCATGCACTCATCTGAGAAGTAGACATGAGACGATGTTTTGATTCCCTCAGTTAAATCACCAAACAGGTGTTCACAAAGGTAACTGTCCTGGCTCAGTTAATGTGACCAAAAGCTTCCCTCTGGTAACAGGAGACCCTTGCTCACAGAAGATGAAACCAAGCAGGGTGGCTGGCTGGCATTGCACAATCTGTCTCAAGGAGGCAGACAGGATACCTCCCCAGCCCTGTACGTGTGCAGCTGGGCCAGCATCCATGTGATGGCATCTCTCTTCAGAGGGCAGAGAGACCAAAGATAACCCCAGGCACGGCTCAAACTGCTCGCACCTTACCCCATCACATGGATTCCTTTGCAATCAGCGTAACATTGTTCTGCAGGCTGGAAACATCATCGAAAACCTTTGATCCGTCCATTCTTTACCTAAGGGCAGTAGACAAATCAGATGGCTTCTCCTGATAAAAGAAAGGAATTTGTTGGTTTTTTTCAAGACAATCAGAAGTTCATTACTAGAGTGAATTGTCCAAATTAAAGTTCCAGTTTTGTCACCTCCATTCCCCTCCCTCAGCCCAAAAAATTGTTGGATCATACATCATTACAAGTGCTAGCTCAATTGCCAAATTGTGTTTTGCTAGATTTGGCCTTGGAATCTGACTTTGAAATGAAAATCAACTTTGTTTCAACATTTATTTTAGAAGTTACAATGTTTTGATTTTCCAATTTGTTTTTTTATTTGGTTTTGGTTTTTTGTTGGTTTTTTCCCCCCTAACTGCATATTTTCCATTTGTAAAGAACAATCTATCAAAAATATATATATTTCTTCATTGTCTCTCTTCTTCTGATGACAGACTAAAGATCAAAGGTTCTAGGCTTGGCTTTTTGATTAGAAAAGTGATTAATTAATAGCAAGCCAATGTTCATAATTTATATTTGAGTTCTTTCACAGAAACACTGCCAGGGCTAGGAGCATGGCTGGAGCTAGTCATTAATACTCTGCAGGATGTGTAAGTGCTCTGCTAAGGAACCTGCAGACTATGCAGATTCATTGCTACAGATGGTGTTAGCAAGGACATGGGAATCCCTCAGGAGCCCCTCAGAAATTGGAAGCACAACAGAAAGTCGAATAGGAATCATGCTGAGCAACTCCATGTCTTTCTCTGGGAGGTAGGATCCAAAGAAATGTGAAGAGGGACATAAAGGATGAGTAAATCTATTGATTCAACAAGTATGTTCTTGGGTGTGGGAAAACAGCTTCCAGCTGCACTTTGCCTTATCTAGAGTTGGCTTTTATGACACTTCAGTCTTCTGTACAGGGACTTGAAGCCTATGCTGGTTACCTATGGAACCCTCAGAAGCTGCCAGTGCTTCAATGATAGTCTCAATCAGCACAGTGCAATACTGGGTGACACGAATTCAACTGAAAAGATCCACTCCTAATCACTGCATTACCAAAAAGATATGGACAATTTGGAAGGAATTAAAAAGTGATTTTAGAACCAAGAAAGGTTGAATTATGTGAAAGACTAAAGGGTTGAAAGTCCTTTAAGCCAGCATAGAAAAAGCTTGTGTGAGGACTGATTTATATCTGAAAATTATCTGATAATAAAGACACCACAGAAAAGGAAGTGAACTCTGTGTGGTAGAGTGTTACAACACTTGGAGTTAGTGAGAGGGAAACTAAAAAGCACTGAGCTGGAAGCAATGCATGGGAGCAGACTTCCTGGCCAGAGGACTGGGGTTCACAATGAATGAGCCCAGAGCTGAGCTGAAACCAGAATTCCTCTTCCAAATGAAAGTGAGCCAAAATACCGAAATGCCCCACAAAGCAGACGTTCCTGAGAAATTATATTGAGCAGTTCTGTCCAAATTAATATATTTTTGGTTCAGGCTTGTCATTAACCCCAGACTGTAAATGTAATTGTGCGGTGTTTATTTATGTGATGCCAATCCACAGCAATTACAGTTAGGGCGTGTGGACCATACCACTGCTTCAATGGTTGCTTTTGGTAAAGCCAGATGATTTAAAACCTCTAAGATTTGTTAATGTAATTTACCATGAATTGGGCATGGTAGCTACCACATAACTTTCATAAGCTGTTCAACATAAATGTGTCAATTTTCTTATTTCCTTGAGTTATTTTTTCCTGCATTTTACTACACAGCAATTAGTAGCTAGTAGTTATAGAGGTTAGTAGTTAGCTGTAATAGACACATTATTTCTTTTTTGTAACTAGGTCTTGATGATAAAATACATTATATTTTGAGATCTGTTTACAATGAAACACTCCAAAGAGAATAGTAATGGTATAAAACATATGACTAAATGACACACAACTGAGCAAATTCTGAAAGACATCTACAGAAGTGTTGTAACTTTTATACATCTCCTGTTTTGGTTTTGGCTATGTCCACTTTACAGCAAACTCCCATACGCAACAGAAGAGAAAATACATTTTTTCACTTGTATGTCTGTAAATTCTTTTCTTGATTATGCATATAGGTCTCTGCAAATCAGCATACATCCTCAGGCATAACTCCAAGTTTTGCAGTAGCCTTTCAGGATCAGTGGTCTTTTTGCTGACAGACATCTTGCAGAGTATGACACTGTCCAAGTAATTCTTGACGTTTTGTTGTTGTTTTTGGACACCTGGTAATCATTATTCACATCTGCAAAGTCTGTGTGGTCCTACTGGCCACCAGAAACTGAGACATACACACAGAAGAACTCAAGTCTGACAAAATTTCACTCATGCTTTTCTTCTATACATGCAAAGACAGCATCTCTTTGTTAAGGCTTAGTTTGGTTCCTAAAGGTCCAAGACAACTTCTGTGGCACTTTTTCTGCTGGAGGTACCAGCCTGACCGCATCTGGTAAAACCATGTCCTATCTTGGCAATATCTCAGAAAAGGTAGGTAATTTTTTGATTACTGAAA
The DNA here is from genome assembly GCF_023634155.1 of Falco peregrinus. NCBI lineage: Eukaryota > Metazoa > Chordata > Aves > Falconiformes > Falconidae > Falco > Falco peregrinus. The sequence continues at coordinate 85,745,979 of NC_073721.1, forward strand.
ACAGGATCGCTGACAAGTCCTCCCCCATGAACACCTCACTTAGGAAAATAACCAAATATTGAATCTAAGTATCAGGCACAAACCAAAGCTGATAAGATCTTCAGGATGAGCAGCAGGCATGAGTGTCAGCACTCCCCCTCTGTTGTGTGTACTTTGCCAGCTGTAGCATTTTCAGCCACATTCTTGATCATAACAGCAATCTCCCCTGTCATTGCTAGTGTCAGCATGCAGAAAAGGTGGCATGCAGCTGTCTGATCAACTGCTTAATATGTCAGCATATTAGCATATTCGGCATAAAATATGCACCACCCTTTTTGCCAGCCCAGTTCCCTCGCTCTTTCCTGAGCACAGGCGGTTAATCACTCACTCAGGAGGCTGTAATATTTTCCCAATGACATGCTATAAAGATGCTAAGGTACCAACCTTCTTAGCTTGCTTTTTAAGTTTGTCTTGTTCCCTCACTTTTGCTGATCCCTCTTTTTGCTCCTGGACTGGTTTTCTCTGAGTGCAGTCTGACCCTTCCCTTTTCCCCCTAAACTCTAATGGAAGCAGATTCTACACAAGTCCCATTCTGCAGTGTCTTTTTTTGTACGGTTTTGGCATACCAAGGCACCTGGCATCACAGACGTTTGTTTTGCCCTTGTTTTGAGTGAGAAACTTGGAGAACCATTCTAGGACTGCAGACCAGATCTGCACAACTTTGATTCAGCACAAGGAAGATTTCCATCCCTATGAAACCCAAATATGAAGAAAGGCATTTAGCATTGCTTAAGTGCAAACATTTCTGCACACAGAGGACACACAAACTGCCTGTGTCAGCAGGATTAGCATGCTGACAATGCCTGCTTGATCGTTGTTCTTTCATGGTCGAAAGGACCATGTGCTACCCTGCCTTTTACTCTCTGGTGCCTAGGGCATACCTTACTTCAAAGGGAACAGTAGTACTCCCCTATAGTGCCTCCCTGTGGGGGTAATGAAAGTTTGTCCCTGGACTTTGTCAGCCCAGACTTTCCTAAAATAGGTAGCAATGTGTGACTGTGAACTTTCCTCCACTAAAATGAAGAGTAATCCCCACCGATGCAGTTCAGATCACATTTCCATGTAACTGCTAGCCTTGACTGGGTATTTGGAGACAAATAGGTGCAAAGCCCTCTGCTGCTTCTTGATTCATTCACCAACATGGATAACTTCTAGAACATCTTATTCAATACAGAAAGAAGAACAGTGTGAGTGTTTTAAAACTTACTCTGAGGGTACCTGAGCCCTAGCATGATCTAGAGACAGAATATGTACATTCTGTAATTGTTTCCTATTCTGTGCATGGGGAGTGTACTGTGACAGAAAACAAATGTGTATCAGAGACCAGACACTTCAGCAAATGATTTGCCAAGCAGAGGTTTGCAGTGAGAAGTGGTTGTGGCAAGAGGTTGCTGTGATGAGAGGCTCAGTGGTTGCTGGTTTACCTCCTACAAGCATTTCTTGCTAGGTCTGCTCACTGCTTCCTACACCCACTTCTGGACGAGTGCACTCCACAAGCAGCAGATCTGTTAATCGTTCTCAAAATGAGTAAGTGCTGCTTATGCTGCTGCTGTCTTTTTTTCCCCTCTGCTTTTCACAAAGCTCATGAGGGCACCTACAACTGTCAGATTACCAGAAATTATGGAACACAGGAAATGTTCCTGATGTCATGAAACATCAGGAAACAGAGGAGGAAACAAAAATTCTACTTGTAGAACTATAAGCTGAGAAGACGAAGGATATCTTCCCAGGGAGGACACAGACATGACCTCACTTGAGTAGTGATGTGCTGTGTGTTGCAAAGCAATACAATACTGCCATAGTCTTCTGTGCTTTCTGTGACATAAAAAAAATCACTTATGTTCTGAAATCCCAACAATACATTACTCTGGAAAGTCACCCAGGCAGGAGGGCTTCCTAGGTGGTATCAAAGTGAACACTTAAGGAAAGATCCTCCAGGAAACAGGGGAAGTGCATGGCAGTACAAGCATGAGGCTGATACAGCTCTAGAGAACAGCATGAATGACAGTATGAAGACAAGGGATGCTATAGATCACTGTGACAGCAATAGCACAGCACTGGGAGATGCCCAGAGGCTAAACTGGCTGTTGAGGTTGCAAAAGAAGTTTGCTTCCTGCTAGGGTCCTCATTGGCTGGGGCAGTTTTTTTCAGCCCTGGCAGAGCAGGCTCTGCTGGTATATCTAGCGGCAGGGTTCCTGAACGGGCAGAGGCAAGGACACGCACCGGTGGTCTGTCAGGGCTGGAGAATGGATCTGAAGATGTTCCTAGTCTTCACTGCATTTCTGCTTCACGCTGCCCTGGGCTTCCCTATTCAGGTGAGAGCAGATCTATGCAACTGTACTCCATCTTCTGATTGACCTGTTCTTCCTGGAGTGAAGCTGTGAAAACCCATTTTGATAAAGTTCCTGCAGGAAAAATATTAGTCATATAATAATATATAAAGCCAATCTAATAATTTAGTTCCCCCCTTTGGCCTGATTTTGATGATATTGTTGCTGCATTTATGAGCTGTGGAAGAATAATGTTTTTTACTTACTGGTTTTGCAGGACAGCTATGGAAACAGCACAACAAGTAAGTAGAATTTATACTATATTTTGAAGAGAACTGTTAATCCTTGACTGTGTATCACACACCTTGGTGTGTGAATGACTTGGCTTCAGAGTACGTGAAAGCACTGACTCTCAGGCCTTTTAAATAAAGCTATGTTTCCTAATTTGTTATTGGCTGACTACAGATGTGTTTTCACACAGTTGTGCTTTACACATACTTTTGGAGTATGTTTTGTTAGGTTAATTTAGATGTGCTTTCACAGGCTTGAAAATAAAATATTCATAAGACATTTTGATACCTTTCCATTAAGTTGAGTGTTACAAAAAGACTGCTGCTGATTTACCTCTGTGCCTACCTCAGCGCAGGAGTAAGAAAAAATTTCAGGTGTCAGAGAAAGATTTGCTTTGTGCTGGGGTAGAAAACAAATAGTACAAGCTTAGCTTACAACACAGCTGTGATGTGTTGTGAGAGGAAGAGGCCTTGGAAAAACTTGCTTAACATAGTCACAGCAAGTAAGTGGCTAATGAAAAGTAACCAATTCTTCTTTTGAGCTGTCATTTATGACATGGAAGCAAAGGGATGTTGTAAAATTACCACTCAGTATATTTGGAGCTGTGCTTGCTCAATTTCAAAGTAGTTAGTTAGCTGAGACTCAAAGCTGCAGGATTACTGGGATAAATACATACAGTGAGCTTTAATTTACCATCATTACTGCTTTTTGTGCCTTTGCAGACATCTTTGAGTATTTACAGTGCAGGGAAAATGTGAATTGTATCATTTTGAAAGCTGTATCGCATCAGATGTTCATTTTCTGAAGGACGTGGCAGATGCCTTCTATGATACCTGATTTGGGTTTTAAAAAGGGTTTGCAGACTTTATGTGCCTAGGAATCTGGAGCCTGATTTCCACTGACTTTAACTAGTCAATTAATCTAGTGCTTTCTGGGTACATGAATTCTGAATCCAGTCAACCCATCTCAAAAACGTGTTTCCCTGCTGAACATTTTTAGATGCCATGGATCTCTCTGATGCAGCTGGTGGGAACTGACTGAACTTTTCTGTAATAAACTGCCATCATTACAGTGGACTTCAATTGCCATGTAACTGAAGTAACATTTTGGAAAGACAGACTGAAGCCCTTTTGGTTCAATAAAAGCAATTCTGTTGCAGGTTCTAGATAGCTTCTGAATAGCAGGAAGTCCCCTCAGTACATTTAGGCAATAAACATTGTGGAAAGGAAAAGGTGCTGCAAGGTGTGACAGAACTTGGCACATCTTCTGTTGAAGAAACATGGTCAAAAAAATAAGGAACAATGTTAGGTTTAGAAACAAGAACTATTTCCATAAGTATTCCCTGTGTCAGCGTTGGATAGGAAAAAAAAAAGTGGCTTTATATTTTGACAAAGAAGAGTGCAATTATTGGCAAACTGGAAGAGATTGCCAGACAGGCTTGTGGCATATCCATCATACTTAAGAACAGGTCAAACAAACTGTGGTCAGGAAAAACACAGATAAAACTGTTTCTGCCCTAGGGAAAGCATACAAACTGGGTGACCTCTGGAGGTCCTTGCAATTTCTAAACTTCTATGATATTATAATGAAATGTCTGCGTAGAATTTTATATATCAGATAATATTTTCATTTCCGTGTTTGTATCTAGAAACTGACATTCGGCAGAAACCAAAAGACATCACACTAGAAAGACACTTTAGGACTCAGAATAGTTCCAAGCTGCTGTCAGGTACATACTGAAGCTGAGATTATTTGCACCATGCTAAATTATAGCCTTCATCCCATGCTATAATTTTAGTCTTTGATACTGTGAAACCAGAGGATTGTTGAGCTGGTTAGCCTGCACCTGTTGCAGTGAAATCTAGGGACACAGCATATTCTTGTCCCTAGTTTCCTTTGTCATTTTCCACACTGAAGCTGATAAATCCTTTGCTTATTCTTAGATGGTAAATGACCAGGATTCTGTCCCTCAGCGTGATCTAGTAGGATTTTTCATAGGTGTTTGTCAAAACATCAATTTAGTTTCTGTGCCTATGCATTGGTTAGTGCACTCTGTTCCCCACCAAGCAAAGGGACCTGCCAAAGGATTTTCTGTGGTTGAGGATGCCTGTGCTATTGAACACTGTGAAGTTGTGTTTAAAATCTAATTCACCCCTTTTGCTTGTCTTTTTCTTCCTTGCTTTTTGCAGCAACAGAACCTACTGAGGTAAGGACGGCTTTATCTGCTCTTTTGATCACTTTGGGGTTCAGCATTGTGGAAATTGCGGTCAAGACTCATGTACTCCACCTGTATGTCCATCTGTGCTGGAAAGTCTTCTCAGATCAACAGTGTAACAGAGTGAGCAGTTTCCATCCCTATTCCATTTATTGCTCCATAATGTCCAGATATAGCCACATCCCAGGAAGCTTTTGCCTTCTCCGGGGTCATAGAGAAAACATAAACTTGCTTTTTATATATAAAAGGCAAGATAAGTGTGGCAATCTGTTTTGCTACAGACATGACCCCCACAGCTGGGTACCAGCCCCACAGTTCCCTAGAAGCACTACTTACCACAGCCTTTCACCGCTGTGTTAGGAGGTGATAATGGGAGGACTTAATCAGCAATTTCAACAGCCTTGCACTCTTACTAGCAGGGACATAAATAAAGCTGGAAGGTCTGAAACTTACTCTACACTTCAAATTGCATTTCCCAACTCTTCTGCACTAATTCCCTTGATGATTTCCGTATCTGCCAAGTTATCAGAAAAGAATATCTACCACACCATGGTACTTCTTCACACATGGCACAGTATATAAAAGCTCAAGACTGCACTGGTAAAGGATACTTTCAATGGTAGCATTTTGATCCTTTGGATGTTATATTATTTGATATTCATGTTACAGTATAAAGTGTGAGATAATACTAGTGCATCATTCTCGCAGGTTACTACGCAAGAGGATATATTCGGTATGTATTATTCCATCTAAATGTAAGTATTTGATAGAAGTACTGATTATTGGCTACCCAGTTACGCCAGAAAATAACACATTCTTAACACAAATTAATCTTAAGGAAGAAATATTAAATGCACTTACCATAATATTTCATTTCAAAGCAGAGTCTGAGTTTTGGCCTATTGCTTGGTCTTGCTAAAAACCTCAGCTGTTACTTTTGCTAAAATTAGCTCTTCTTAGATAATGACCTGATTTAAGCCTCTTCCAAAGGTTACAGAAACACCAAGGCCGCGTGCTCATGCTTTTTATTGATGTCAGGACTTACTGCACAATGCTCAGAGCTGGCTGGTGCCACTTGTAAGGCCTAGGAGTCCCTGATGCCGGGCTTAGATGGGGACATCAGTCCAACCCATGGAATAGGAATGCAGTTCTGGTTTCATTGGTTTCAAGGATTTTTCATGGCCAGCAGCAAGCAGTAGGACTGCCCTCCATCCTTTTTTGCTCCTGGTGTCTTCTGTTGGGGGTTTGAGTGTGAACTGTGCATGCCAAAGGAAAACTGCTGTCTGAGCGCACGGAGCAGCCAGCTGGCCGCTTGAGCAGGACAATACAGACTTATACGAGCCAAAGGTCCAGGCCTTAAAATGCAATGGCTTGGGAAAAACAAATTTAAAAAAGGGAGAGAGGGGAAGATTGAAAGGGAATGGTTCCTGGTACTGGATTAATGACAAAATAACCACAGCAGGGAGGTTCACAAGATTGTGTCACTGAGCAAATATCTACATGACTGAACACCATGCCAGTCCCTAAATAGGCTCCGCAAGTTTTCCATGCATCATTGTAGTCAGGGACTGATCAATCTAAGTGAGCCCCTGGAAACACATCAGGTTAAAAATCAGGATTTGTAGTTTCCCTGGGAATGAGAAAATGATACTCTTGTATTTCTGTGCAGAATCTCCATTGCCTACAGAGACTGCCTCTGAGGACGAAGTTATTTTTAACAGAATTCTGAAAGTTAACAAAGGTAATGCCACCAAAGCCCTGCTTATCATGGGTTTCCCTTTGTTGCTTTATAGGGGTGATGTGGGAGGTACAATGTCTTACCACAATCTGTGCAAATACTTCCCTCATTTTAAACACCATCATGTTAGGGACACCCAGAGACAGGCCACTGGGACTGCTGTGTGGCCTGCTGAATCCCCATGGCATCTGAAATCTGTAGTGTCAATACTGAAGGTAATACCAGGTGTGCAGGCAACTGAACTATTCAGACAGCTTTAACTCTTGGCATCTTTGTCATTTTTTGGACATAAAAAGAGAACTTGGGTATTTGAATGATTTATTGTTTAATGGCCTTTTTCTTGAAAGCGAGCATCACTTGTGTTCAGTTATCACATGGCTTTGTAGTACAGACTCCTAGATAAGTTATGGTCAGTTCCACACTCCCTGCTCCAGACTTTCTCTTCCTTGATTTTTCCAAACATCCCCCATTCTATCAGCTTGTCTTCCTCACATCTTCCCTTTTAGCAGTCATTCAAGAAGTTTTACTACTGGGCTCCAAACATTGCAGTAGTTTTCTCTAGACAATACTCTTCTTTTTGGTTTGCTTGCCTTCTTGAGTTTCCTTATTGGCACCTCCTGCCTTTGCCTAGCACCTTTTCTGGGTGGATATTTGATGCCATTCATTCAGTGTCACATGATGGATAATGAAATAGTACCAAAGTGCAGCATCCCTCTCACTATTCCAACTGCTTTCAGTCATTCCCTCTTGCCTCAACCCCACCCAACAGAGCTGGAGCTTGCCCTCTTCTCTTAGCTAAGAATACAGCAGAAAAGGTAGGCAAGTAGATAATGTCCATCTAGCCCAGGGGTCCTCAATCCAGCCCCCGGTATTTACAGACCACCCCCGCCCCGCTCCTCCCCCCACCCCCCCCCCCACCCCCCCCCCCCCCCGCCAGGGGTTGCGGGGGGGAAACCAAGCAGCTGCAGATGGCTGCCTGCCACTTCATCCAGCGCCGGCCCCCTGGTTAAAAAGTTTGAGGACCCCTGAATTATAGCCCAGTGGTCCATTTCTCATGTTAGTCAGGAGCTTAGGGAAAACCAGAAAAGGATGATAAGTTGATAGTAACACTTTTCCAAGTGTGCTTAGCAAGCATACAGCAATCTATGGCTCAGACATTTCCATCCCTTTTCTCTCACCACAGGCAGCTCTCAGTACTTGCAAGAAGGTGACATAGTTCCACGAAGGAGTCGCAGTGCCATCAGCTGTCGCCATTGCAATTGGCCCCAGTCCAGAGATGGGATTGTTCGTGTTCCCTATGTCTTGGATCCTACTTACGGTGGGTGTAAAATTTGATAATTCTTCTTTATTTTTTAATTGTTATCTTTTTTTTTAATCCAGTAAGCTTCAGGTAGAAACCTCCTTGTAGTGGCCACACAAACAGTTGATTAAATAATTTTTAAGGATTTGCTTAGCACAGATGAATTGTAAATTACAAACAGCTGAACAGGAAAAAGGAAAAGAGATCAAATTTGCTTGAGAAGTTTGCATCCATAATGTTTTGGGTCTGGTCTCTTGGAGGCAAGAATGATCATCTCCAGTAATGGTACTTGCCAGAATACCTGCCTGTATAAGGTTCATGCCACACGTTGCAGTGTGGTTTCCCTCACCTATTTTTCATTAGCAAAATAGTTTCCCATAGCTGTCTCCCAGTGTCCAACCAGAAGACACATCAACAATCACCACTATAATTTAAAACAAGTAGTTGAGAAAAAAAGGCTCCCCCTTGAATCCATTTGGACAAATATCTGGATATAGAGAATCTGGTTCCAGACTATTATTATCTTAAATGAAATACATTACTGAGCAAAACGCAAGAAAGAGCCTAGGCTGTCCCTCATTTACCCTGTTTCTGAGGACTTGTGAGTTTTTAATGGCACCTGTCATTGCCCTTGTGTGACCCCCTAAATTAACCCTTTCTTCTCTAGAGGAGAGCCACATAAAGGGGATTCATGATGCCATGGCAGAATTTGAAACACTGACTTGTATTAGTTTTGTGAAGCGCAAGACAGAACGTGACTACCTCAGCATTAAATCTGCGGATGGGTGAGTTGATTGATAGATTAACAAGTTATTTCTACATTGTTTTTCAATTCATCATGACACTCATTCTGTGTGACCTTACAGAGGAAAAAGGAATAGATTTAGAGAAGAAACTTTATGTTTTATCACAGTGCCACCAAGGCATCTTCCTTGGATACCTTGCTAGTGCAAGGGCTGAGCAGTTACACCAGGAACTCACCAAAGAAGTGATGGAGATCATGGGACAACACCATTAAGGTGGAAAGAATTTCTAAGCTCATGATTTCTGTGTGATATAATGCACACTTGAGCACAACATATAACAGATTACTGTAGGTCTTTTTTGCACAAGCAAAACTAATTTCATCTTATGAAATAAACAGTTCTCTGAATCACAGTTGGCTGTCAATTTCAGAATCAGAGCCTACAGGGGAATTGTTTAATATCCATTAGCTTGAAATTGTTGTTGATCTTAGTCCATCTCTGACACATTGTTCAGTATTTTGGAAAAAAAATTTGTTATTTCTAGGGAGTTAAAGTCACTGAGTACAGAAAATCAGGATGAAGGAGCCTCCCTGCTAATGAAGGTCTTCCAGGAAGCTTTAGTGATGATGAACATGTGTGTTGTTTCCTATGCTGTGGCCAGTTTTGCTCTTCTGTAGGCTCTGACTATCACAGTGGACAGGAAGGTATCCTTCCACTCCCACAAGATGTGTGTGAAGCAAGGTTCTCTGTACTGTCCCTTTGCCTGCCTGATGATAAAAATCCCATAAGTCTTCTGTTGGTGTTCAATGCCTCTCTCAGCTGCTGGTCCAACTATGGGAAAGTAGGAGGTGGACAGACTGTCTCTGTGATGAAAGGAGGCTGCATGTGGAAAGGAATAATTCAACATGAACTGGACCATGCTCTGGGCTTTTTGCATGAACATTCTCGAAGTGACAGGGATAAATATGTAAAGATCATGTGGGAGTACATCAGTCCAGGTAAGTACCTTTGAACTCCTCAATGTAGAAAGTGATGTAGATACATCCAACTGTTCCCAACTCTTCCTTCTTCCCTGAAGGGAATAGATAGAAAGCATACTCTAAGTACAATATCATATATTACAGCTGACAGACCAGACTTCAAGAAATTTGAAAACTCCAATAACCTGGGTCTTCCATATGACTATTCCTCAGTAATGCACTATGGCCCGTAAGTAGCAGCATGGCATCGCTTTTGTTGGAATGCAAATCTTAAATTAGATTTAGTTTCTATAATAATTCTCTCTTGACTACAAGTTTCCCCATTCCCCCTTCTGAGAAAAACAGTGAGTTCAGACAAGCCATTCCCTAAGAGAAAATGGCCTCATGTTGCACCAGGGGAGGTTTAGATTGGATATTAGGAGAAATGTCTTCACTGAAAGGGTGGTCAAGTGTTGGAACAGGCTGCCCAGGGAGGTGGTGGAATCACCATTCCTGGAGGTGTTTAAAAAATGCATAGATGTGGCACTTAGGGACACTGTTTAGTGGTGGACTTGGCAATGCTAGGTTAACAGTTGGTCTGCATGATCTTAAAGGTCTTTTTCAATCCAAACAATTCTACAGCTCTGTTATACAAGGAACCATGTACAGCTGAGCTTGGGAACAAAGGAGGGCATCTTGAGATTGACTCAGCTTACTGCTGGACATCTTAATTAAACCTATTTGAACAGCACTGTTAATCACAATGACACATGTACAATTCTTGTTTTCTCTCCAAAGCATGCCATTAATTCCTGAAAGAAGTAATTGTACTTAAAGAACATATTTTCCCATGTTTTTTGCAGCTACACATTCACTAATACCACTGGGAAAGCAACTATTGTACCAATTCCTGATGGATCAGTACCTATTGGACAGAGGCAGGGACTGAGTAACTTGGACGTGGCCAAAATCAACAAACTTTACAATTGCAGTAAGTATCTCAAAGCCATCCTTTCATCTTCCACCCAGATCCTTCACAGAGATGCTTGGGCACACTGCAGACAGCAGTTTCTCATCAAAGACTGTGAGACTCTTCTCCTAAATTCATGGTACCCATTAGGGTTAACCTGGGAGGGAATGCAAAGGTGAACTTGGAGGCACATTGTGATTAGTGAGAAAATGTTTTGTGCTTCCAAATTAAATCTAACACATTCACTATCGGTGTAAGTGGCTGCTGTGCAACTGGCCTAACTGCATACCATGTTATATACTTCACTGAAATAATTTGGTTTCTTACAGCTCAGGAGACAACTATAAACCCCACAAAGAGCCAGACATCTCTGTTCCTCCTTGCAGTTTGTATTTAAGACCTGAGCCAAACCAAAACAGTTGTAGGCTCCTCTGAACAGGAACCATGTCATGATGCCTTGTCCAGTTTTCATATTTAAGCTGTCATTCTAAATATGTATGTATTTTAACTCTTTAATTTTAATGTCTGCTAGAATAAATTCTTCCATAAAATCAGAGAAATCAGTCAAAGGGAAAAAAACATGACTAATAAAGTATTACCCCTTGCACAGAGGAAAGCCCAAATCCTCCTCCTAAGCTTAGATTTTGAGCATTGCAGAGGCATCATATGTGCGCTTGACTCTTCTGACATCACTTGACTTCCCCATCTCAGTGGAAAACAATGCCACCAATTGCAGTGAGCTGAAACCTGTCAGTCTTTGTAGAGGTGCAGAAAGAGATCCCTTGCTAAACTGGAGCTAATCAATAAAAGCTAACATTTTTTCCAAGCACCACTTTACATTTTGATGCAGATACTTATGCATTACATGAAAATTAGGACAACAATATTCTTCATTTTAATCATACCAGTACTCTGAAATGAATGCTGACAGATCAGAAAATTGAGAACAGTCCATTCTGAAGAGATTGTAATTGTAATTGTAAATGAGTGGAAGCTTCTGCAAGCCTGCAAACATTGTTTCTTTCTCAGGTCGCTGCAGCACTATTCTTGATGAAGCATCTGGGTCACTGAGCTCTGCCAACCACCCAAGAAATTACTCAGACAATACCAACTGTGTCTGGCTCATCCGAACCCGATCCAGAAAGGTAATCACAGGTCAATAGTGGTCTTGGAATATGGCTGAACTTACATCTTTCTATGCTAAGCATTTTGTGCTTTGTCTGCATTCTACTTGCCTGATAATATGAGAGACATTTCAGCCTAGTCTCTATTTCTTCACACCTTAAGCCAGGTATGGGCAAAACCAACTGCATACCTGCGATTTTGAAAAAATTCCATACTTTGGGCTTCAGGCTTACAAAATCAAGGCAAAGCAATCTGAGCACGGAAGCATTCAGTCATAGGCCCATTAGATCCGAACTCTGCAACTTCAGAGGATGAGAGGCAAGGCTGGCTAACCAGTTCCAGTTTGGGCTTGGCTACAGCTTAGATTCTGTCTGTTTTAAAGGACACTCTGTGAAAGAAGTCACATACATATATTAAAGGCTGGTTTTCTCTTCCGTTCCAGATTTCTCTGCACTTTCAAGCCTTTGAGCTGCAGACAACCAGAGGCTGTCAGGGTGATTATGTTAAAGTTTATGATGGATCCAGCAAGTCTTCTGCAGTTCTAATGGACAAGACCTGTGGATCAAAGATACCCAATGATGTAGTTGCTTCTAGTAATCTTATGCTTGTAGAATTTGTCACAGATGGTGCTGGTACAGCTTCTGGTTTCCGAGCCACCTTTACTTCTGGTAGGTCTGAGAACAAAGAGAATGGCAAAGAAAAACAATCTGTGTCAAATCAACCTTCCTTCTCACAGAGGAAAAACATTGAGGAACTACTCTCTACAAGAGCCATCACTACCTACCTTGCTTTTGATATAATGGAACAGTCCTACACCAACACCATTCATTCATTCAGGCAGATGGGGCCATGGTCAGAACAAATGGTGTTAGTCAGGTGATTCACTGTTCACCTTGCCTCTCAGATATGTGCCACTCCAAAGCATGTGCCATTAAGGGTAACATCAATTTAATGTTACTGCTAGTGTTACTAGTACAGTAGAAAGAGAATAAATCATAATGCAGTATTTAAATATATTGCTCCTCTGAAAAAGATGCAGTTTTCAATCACACAGTTCAGAGAGTAAGACATATCTATAGTGAACTAGCTCACCCGGCCCTGGCAAGAAGAGAGGCAGTATTTCCATGGTCAGGATCTCTGGAATGTATTCACCGAAACCACATTTTCTTCAGTCCTATTTAATGAAGACCCAAGGCCACAGCTATACAGTAAAGTTAACAACAGGTTTCCAAGTTAGCATGTATCAGCTGGAATAAAGACATGCATGTGTGCATATCTGGAGCCTACAGCAACTGTACAGAAGTGCAATAGTGTGTGAGAAAGCTCAGCCATATCATATGACCTTGTATTTGCCATGGGGTGAGAACAAGCACACAGAGTTTGCATAAATCCACTGAAATGCAGTAACTTAACTGTATACTCAAGCCAAACCAGCAATTTTGCATTGGGTCTATGTAGTGTCTATTTCTGTCCATTGTAGCTATGGAAGGGAAGAAGAATAAGAAAACTGCCCATGCCACTTTGATGTGTCAACAGCCATAAAACAATCCTAGTTGTCAGATAAAATGTGATTTATCATTTACATACTTTATAAATACTACAGTTTGGTCAGAGCTCTGAAAGCTAAATATTCTTTCATTTCACTTACAGTGAAGACCCAAAGAAAACCTAACGTCTACAACTGACTTAATGAAGAAGAACCTATTCTGTGAATATTGAAATTACGTGTTTCCTACTTTGCTGCTGTTCTGGCTTGGATCAGTATGAAATTTAATTCTATTAAGAATCGAAGTTTTCATCTTCCTGAGAAAGTTTATTCCCCAAGCCATGTAGATGTATGAATTCTATACATATGGCGTGCTTCTCCTTTTGTCTGCACAGTTAAGTTATTACCTCTTTCTATTTAACAATTGAATAAAAAGCTTCATAAAAAAAAAAAAAAAGAAGAAGTTTCCATTTCTGTTTTCTAGTAGTCCCTTCCAGCCATACACACTATTGAAGTGGTCTTACTTCTTAGCCCCCTTCGTTCAGCCACGGCTATCTTTTAAGTACACCACTGACATCATCATAGGTTTAGTTAGTTGCCTGAAGAGACCAGGTCCAAACTTTACAAGTTCATTTTATGATCTTCACTGTTTTGAGCATGAAAATGTCTTAGATACACTCTTTCCCCAGACTAACAATCGAGCTTCCAAAAATAATGTCTCCCTTCACAATCCTTTTATATGCTTAAATCACAAGGAAGACGCACAAGAAAAAATCATTGCCAGCAAAGCACTGGTACTTTCTATTGCAGATTCTGTTAAGCAGAGGACAGAGTGCTTTTTTATCCACAAGCCATTCTTAGTGCGCAGATATGGTTAGGCCTATTACAGGACAAGAAGTGGACTGTATAATGGTGCCAGAGTTCATGGACATCTTCAGTTCTTCAGGGAAGAAAAATTTTCATCAGGCAAGAAGCTAAACCCTCCTCTGATCTCGTAAGGAGGACAGAGAGCTGTAAGTGTTGTGGAACTCCTGGAGAGTTCATTTCATAGCCTTTTGCTGCCAACACACTTTTAAAATTACATCCTCCTGACCAAGACAAGCCTGTAACAGATCTGAAAACAAAATAGGCTGCTATTTTACTCATGTAGCGTAGACAGATAGTTAAACATATGACTAACTGAGGTATTTAATATCTGTATGTTTAGGTCTAAAATAAGCAAATACTTGTCCTGTTCTTACTCTGTAACACTAGGATCCTTGGAATTTTTCTCACAGAAATACATTTCTAGAAAAGAACAGTAGGAAATGAATTTGAATCTCAGAGCAAATTTTATACAGCAAATGACAAATTATTAATTTCTTTTCTTTTGTTAAAGGAGGTGTCAAAAAAACTTAAGAATTTGCTGAAAGCCCTGTCTGTATTTATACTATTTGATGAAGAACAGTCACTTTTTGATGGTACAGAAGCTTTAATTCCATTGAAGATTGCTTCTTTAACCACAGTGGCTGTGCAAATGCCTCTGAACACAGCAATTTTGAATCTGCTTTAGAAGAGCCACTTCTTCAGGCACAGCAAGATGGGTTTGATTTCTGATACATTTTCTAGTTCCTTTCAGCAGTTGCTGTCAATTGTTGATAGCATTGCTATCAACACATCATAAAAGGAGTAGTCCTTCTGAAATATTGTTAAAATGCAGTTCTAGAGAAAAATATTGGACAGTTGTGATTCCTGAGTCCCTACAAAACGAAATGGAGGAAATAATACTGCAAAGCCAGAATTTACTGGTTGGTCAGTGAGGACTAACATCCTAGCCCTTTGGTTTTTTTTTTTGAAGAGGAATTTCAGGTGGGATTAAGGTGTTCTACAGGGTGATGAAAAGGCATTTTCAGGTGTTTTAGGTATTTATGCTTGAAGGAGGGATAGTGATTTCAGGAGAAGAGCTTTGTGGCAATGGCTGAGTATTTAATAAAGCTGTGATCATCTGTGTATTGCTAAAATAATTAAGAGGTTTTATTGTTAAGAAAAATTAATCTGTGTTAAAAATAACCCCAAACCCAATGGATGTTAAGACCCTGCAGTTTCCCCCTCTAATTCCAGTGCAAGGGAAGCCATTTCCCTGCCAAGAGGTGGCCAGCAGACTCCAGGCCCACCTGGGGCTGGTCTGATCCTTGTTGCACAGGGCAGGGGTGAAGCTGGTCACAAAGACTGAGCCCAGGTTCAGCCAGAGCATGTCACCACTCACTAGCCTCAGGGCAACTCTCTGAATATACCAGCAACTCAGGATATTGTGAGCAGCCCAGGACAGTCATCCATCCCACCAAGCCTGGGTTCCCAGGCATCGGCTGGGGTGTACAGGGACAGCGGTAACAGCCAGCCTGTCTGTCTTTGTTGGAAACGCATTCTAGCCTAAGGAGTTTCACATCCCCTTGCTGTGACCATAAATATCCCCCACTCCGATTTCAACCTGAGAGTAGAAGCCACCCTGTTCAGCAGGCTCATATTTCACCTGTGGCCCTATAGCACAAGTGTAACCTTTCTCTCATGTTGGTGGGAATTTCTCTCCAGCTCTAGGGACATATACTAAGCTACAGACAGGGCAGCAGGACTACTGATGGGTGTCCCAGTCTAGGAACAGCTTCACGAGGCTACTGCTGAGTGGGTCCAGTGCTGGTTCCAAGCACTTATTGCCAGACACACACAAACACATGCACATAGCCATGTCTGCATCCTCATACTTGATTATCTCCAGAAGAAACAAGAGATAATGCAACATCATCTTCAGAGACACCACCTTGCCAGAGAAAATGCTTTCTGGGCAAGGGAGTATTTCAGCAGGGAGAGCAGGGTCATAAATCACAGCTGGGATGGTCCCAGACCCATATCCAGGCATGTGCACCGTCTCCGCTGGGACAGTAGTGGGCATCACCCTCAAGCAGTCCTAGTCTGGAAGCTATTTCAGCAGGACAGTGCACCAGGCATATCGTGGGGCTCTCCTGCATGTTTCTGTTTCTGGGGTGCTGCCCCAGAGGGGCAAAGCTGGGACTTCTGCTTCTGGATCAAATCCACTTTGGGCATATGGAAAACTTCACGTATCCAAAGCTTGCCAGGGATGTGGCAGGACATCTCTCTTAGGACACTGGCTCTTCCCCCAAACTACATCCATAGCAATCCAGCCAGGCCAGTACTTGTGGAGAGATTCTTAACAGAAATACAAAGATTGGCAGGAATGCTGTAGGGATGGAAATGCGCACGTGCGAGAAAGCACTGGAAGAAGCAGCCCAACAAGGGTTACAAGAACAGCCTGTATTGATAACAAGGGACATCATTCCCATGACACTGCACCCAGGAGGATCATGGAGGAATGTATTGTTTATGGCATGACCACGGGGTCTATACTCCATTCAGGCAACAGCACAGATGACTTGTTAGTGGAAGATCCTGCACTCACCGACCAGTGAGTTTGCAGCTACTAAATGTGCCATTCCCTTTCCCTGTTGTCCCAGTAGGAAAACAGACATATCCTTCCAGTAATGACAAACAGGTTGTTTGAACATGAGAGGCACTTCTACGGGGAGGCACAAGGCTGCAATTTCCATGCTTATTTCAGAAGTGTTTCTCCCTCATGGTCTGAAGTCTTCTTCACTAGGCACTACACAGACATGGGACAATTATGCTGTCACCTTGAATCCCAGGTCACCCACTGGGGTCTTTGTGTTCAAAGTCTTGAGGCACATGCAAACTGCCTGGGCTGTGCACCATCCTGCCACACCAACCCCGCTGCCAGTGTTGAATCCCTTACCTACACCCTCTACTCCTTTCCATCCTGGAATTCTTTGCCCACCCCACCGCTAATCCCCATCTGCTCCCGAACCCTCCCTCCCACTGAGCTCACCATGGGGTCTCCACAGAGTGGGGAGATGCATGCAAAAAGGTGCAGGCTGCCCTACACATGAAGCACAGACAAATCTACCCGTTCAGATGGGAGCTAATCACAGAATGGTCAGGGTTGGAAGGGACATCTGGAGATGGTCTAGTCCAAACCCCTGATGCCCCAAGGGAGCACACAGACACAGGTGGGGCCAGCCAAGATGCAGCTGGTCTGGGTGCAAGGCATGACAGGAACAGTTTGATATAATAAGATTCAGGCTCCTCTTTGACTTGATTCCAGAAGAAGCCATTATTATTATTATTATTATTATTATTATTATTATTATTATTATTATTATTATTATTATTATTATTACTACTACTACTACTACTACTATTATTATTATTATTATTAGTCAAAATGTGTGCAATTCTGGACATTTTTTTGTACGTAAGCAATATACAAATCTCAGCTGATGGTCAACACTCCAGTTAAAAGTGTTCCTGAGACTGTAACTGCTAGTAATGTTTTTTTCTAGCATATGTGTGTGTTGCATATGTGCATGATACACTGGATATCCTTGGGAGCTGGATACATAGCACTGTTTGGTTCGAAGGAAAATGTTTGTAGAATATAATATAAATGAAAGAGGTATAACAGTCTGTTTAAACTCACAGGTATTACCCCAAAATCTTTTCTGTTATACTCTGCATATTAAAATGTAGCTCCCAACAAATAACTTTGCAAAACTTAATGTGCTCTCAGTTTGCTTAGGTCTGAAGTCTGTATCTGATTGTGTTTCTACCAGCAAGTTTCTGCTAGGATGGCCTACACCTAGATTTCACAAGATAAAGAATCTTACCCCAACTATCCTGTGAGAAAATCAGTTTCAACAGTGATAATAGTGTTCAAGTGGTTTTCAAAACAGAAATGTCAGCCCCTTCCTTGCAGGGTATACAATTCTTCTCTCCCCAGAATAGTATTCGGGACAGGGCTGTCCCAGTGTGTTAGTAATGGGCCCTAGTCAGCTGTGTAAAATGAGATAGACATACAAGTTATAGCAATTTTAAAATCTGCACATGTTTTCATTTAAATCAATTTTATAATGAAATGTTGATACTCAGCTCCATGAAAATTTTTGTTACTTTTGCTAATCTAGTCAGTAATCACAAGAAACTATTTCTGATGAATAATTATTCAGTACCTTATTTTCTTTCTTCTGT
Source organism: Falco peregrinus (assembly GCF_023634155.1). NCBI lineage: Eukaryota > Metazoa > Chordata > Aves > Falconiformes > Falconidae > Falco > Falco peregrinus. The sequence continues at coordinate 85,764,212 of NC_073721.1, forward strand.
TCACAAAATGCTCAGAAAATTCTCAAATAACTTTATGGCCTTATTTTGTAAATTTATTTGGAAAATGTTTTTCTTGTATGAATATTTTATGAACAATTTGTTGTGGATATTCATGATTCGCATCATAGCATTAATTCAGTGCCTAAGCAGTATAGTTTCTGCATTGTAGTTGTGACTTGTGCAGCTTACCCACACATTTCCCATTTAGAATATAAAGTGTGAATGATCACATTTGAACATAAGCTTTCACATTTATATTTATTTTTGCAAGTTAAAGTAAGGCTTGTTTTTTTATTCTAATGTATATTAGTGGATTTTTTTCCCCACATTGCTTACTCAGCTCCAGTAAATGCATTTTGCTGACCTAGATTTCGCCTGCAGTTTCAGCAGTTTCAGTTGAGTATAGCCTTCTCCTTTCATTTCATCTGCTAGACTATTTCAAAAAGTTTCTATGGGCTGGGAAGGATTTGTCACAGAACACTGCAGATATCTTCATTCCAGTGAAATCTGTTTATCCAGTGAAGCCCTTTGGGATACTTTGATGAAAGGTAACCCAAGATGTAAGATTTTTTTCCCTATACTTTCTGAAGATGACAGTCAACCTCTCTTTAACCTAGGAATGTATTATGTAAAATTAGGCATTTATCTATATATTTATAAAATTGAATAGAAATACTTTTATAAAGCTCTAGAGTGTCTTCTGGTTCCTTTAGAGTTAGTGACAGTAATACATACATACTTAATGTATGTATACATACTTAATGTATGTATACATACTTAATGACATACATACTTAACATGGACTAAAAAAAATGTAAGTTCAAGTTGTGATATTTAGTCATTTAGCTCTAGCATTACTGTGTCTTTTTTTCCCCTACTTGTAAATTCTATATTTCCTTCACTACAAGGTGTTGTGAGGCTTAAGTATTTGTTCATAAAGTACTTTGAGATAACCAAGACAGAAGCAGCCACGTGAGTTCAAAACAGATTCTGTAAATATTGAACATGGACAGAAGCTGTATTGTGTACAATAATAATTTTTCAGTTTTTAAATAAGCTTCAGTCAAATCTACACATCGCTAGTGTCTGAAAGCACATTTTGTTCTTGGTGGCTGTAGATGGGAAATACAGAATATCAGGGAAGGTTTTCCACTGAAGATGTGGCCTTCTAGGTGACTGAATTCCTCATTGCTGGCCAGCATTGCTTATTTAATCTGTTTCTGTGCAATTCAGAAACTCACCTCTTTGAGTGTAGGAATCTGATATTAGCAATGTCTACAGTTCTTATGGCAGTGGTGAAAGAATCACTAGGGAAGGCAGAAGAAAGAATTTAAGACTACTCAGTAACTCAGGGCTTACTTGGTAACTCAATAACTCAGGGGGTTTTGTTGCATACCTGTGATTTCCTTTTTGTAATTTCATTTGATTTTTATCCATATCAGACTTCTCCTGCCTTTTTGTTTTCCTGTGTACAAACCCCGTAAAGTCAGAAATAAGAACTCCAGCAGTTTCCTAGGTCATTTTGTCCAGAGGCAATCGCATCCAAATATTGATGTCAGTGGGCAGTTTGGATTTGTTATCAGGGAGAGAAATTCCTACATTTCTTTAGGGGATGAGAAGATGTCCAGGCATTTCTATCACTTCCTGTATGAGAGACAAACTGAAGTCAGAAAGAGAGAAGCTGGCAGCTGTATTGTTTGTCAGGCTGTATTGTTGGAATTGGTAAATGCCATCTGGTGAATAAAGACAAGCTACCCAATAAGTGAAATTTACAAAAGAAACAGACTAGAATGAAAGGAGGTATTTAGTTACATTTAACCTCTTTAACTCCACCATTTCTTATTTCAATACAGTGTATTCTGGACAAAACTCTGCAGTGTTTTTGTTGTTTGGTTTGTTTTTTTTTAATTTATTTTTTGGTTTAGGTAATGTTTCCATTGAATGAACAGATTATTAAGTCAAGGAAAATATAACTGAGATCAAAAGAAATGATACAAAGAGCTGCAAGTAGCAGAAGCAATATGAACAGTGAAAGGTGGAAGGAGAAACCTGAAAGAAAAGACAAGTGAAAACTAAAATTACAAGACCTCTTTGCATCTATATTGTGTAACTTTCCTTGTTCTTTTGGTTTTGCGTGTATATTGCCAGTCCATCTGGCAGAGTTATACCTTTTCTTTCAGCGACTGATGTAATATCAAAAAAGCCACTCCCCCAAAATCAGTATTTTACTAAGTATAAGACAGCTCTTGTTCCCACAACTTACAGCATATACTCTCAACTTTTTACCAAAATACATGCAGGTTATTTTACAGCATTTTACTGCTGGTAACTCTTTTTAAAATGACAGCTTATACAGTTGTTGATGCTTGGTATGATTTCTTGAGAATTAGTGGGAATTTTGCAGGTTTGTGGGAGCAAAGCATAGAACATCAGCCACTGACCACGAAACAAAACCAAAAAGTTCTTTTTAGGTTATTGACTTTGCAGGTTGCACCCATTCGCTTGCTGTACCTGAAGTCAATCCCCTGGACCCATAGGAGGACACATCCAGCAGAGAGCTAAACTTCCCTTATTTCACCCTCTGGAAGCTGTATATATATGTGTGTGTGTGTGTGTATAAATACATATTTCAGTGCTCCTTGGAAAAAGTGCAGGCAGTGCATAGGTGTGCGCAGGTGCCACACACAGCGCTGATCAGCCTCATGGAACTGCTGTGTCAGCAAACAGGTGAGTCAGCAAAGTAGACGCAGAGGGAAAAGCAGGCACGGCTGTTGCTAAGGTACCATGTTTGCAACCTGAAAAGTAATACAGATTGAGTCTATTAATAATTTACTGCAGTGCATGTACAGGAATCTTGGAAGTAGTAAAAATAACGGACATCTCACATGTAGGACAAGTGAAGTCATGAGGTGAAGTGGGGCAGGGCCTTAGGCGGGAACTCTGAGGCCCATCCTGACGGAAAAAATAGTCAGCAGTTGCAGACTAATAAAGAGCCATGATGTGCTCATTTTGGTTTTGCTGTGAATATGGCTGATGGAACCGCCTTGAATTTTGCTAAAAAATGTTGGTTATGGCTTGTATCAGGTAGGAGTAACTGAATGTTAGTATCTGTGTGCTGGAGACTGTCATAAACTCATCAATTGAGGCCCAGGCCTTGCACGAACAGTTGGATTTACTGACAAACGTGCTTGATTTAGTTGACTGGAAAGTGGTAAATGGTTTCAGATCTGGAACTGCTTTTCAGCTGGAGACATTGTCATTTGCATTGGAAAATAGTGTTGTAAATAACACTATACTTTACGAGCTAATATGTGGTATTATTTCAGTAACTGAAAATTTGGGAAATCTGCCTAATATCCTCAAGCAGGCTACTCCTGCTTAAAATAGCTAGGCTTTTTTTCCAGTTCCAGAGGTTGGAAAGCAATCTATTTTGCCTTGGATGGCTGGTGCAGTCTATATGGGTAGTAAAAATAAGATTTGCTTTTTTAGAAGAAAATGCCTACTAAATGGTCTAAGGTTTTGAAAAGCAGAACTAAGATTCTCCAGGAGTTTAGATTCTCTGACCTGTGTTTGTGTTTGTATTGATTTTGGTGTAAAGCTTTAATGCCAAGCACAGAACAAGTGTTTTTATTTAAATAAACCATTTAACATTTTTAAGTTCTCCTGACCGCTGACTTGTAAAATGGACAATGCTTTAATTGCATTACAATTTTTAGAGAACATAATGGAAGCCTTAAGCAAATTCTCTAAAGCAAAAGTGAGTTACCTAACCCTAAATTTAAATTCTAAGTCCTGTCTAAAAGAAGGTGTGCAAGAAGTTGAACAAGTAGTTCTTAGTTGATAATTTATGTATGGAAGGAGAAAACACGGCGTCAAGGCGGGGTGGGTCGGGTGGTGCAGTGAAAGAGCATAGAAAAACGAAGGTTTTGGGAAAAGGTACGTGAACATGAGGTCCCTTACAACTGGAGCCATTCTATGATTCTATGCTTCTATATAGATCCTTGGACTAAAAATGCAGTTGTTAATTATGTATGGATGTAGGGGAATCAAGACAGTGGGTTGATTGACATTGATAATATGCAGCTGTGGCCTTGCTTTGACAATGTGCAGCTGTGATCCTACAGCAAAGTGGTTAAATAGCTCTGATAAGCGTGGGAGAAAAACCTGGATGAAGCAGAGACAAAGAAGAGTGTGGTCGGGCCTCTAGAGGATGGTGAAACAGTATGGACAGTAGAGTTTGACCACTGGTAAAGCTTTTTGTTGCTTACTATTTTATTTGTGTTGTGTTATTTCCTGACTGCCGTAACTCAATTGCAACATATGCATGATTCATTTGGGTTGCAGATTAATCATGCTGTGGATCCAGAGACACTACTTCAGACTCCATGAGGAGCCAGCTCAGGTCTACAGAGTTCGTTAGCTTTGGTGCAGCGGGGTGTGGACTGGCCAGCTCAGCAGTGCAGCCACTTTTAGGCTGAGCTAAAAAGCTATAGAGCTCAGTCAGCAATTGGTCTGGGTTCTCTCTGTGTAAATCTTCTTGGGTTTATGCCATGCTCCTTAGTATGTCCTGTCATACCTAGAATACCTAGCTTCTAAGTATCTGCTGCTGTGGCTAATGAAGATCTCACTGTATACCCATTAGTTATTTTGCTAGCCATGAGTCACTATCTTGGTGGAAAAATATCTCCCAAGCTTAGAGAACTTGGTGATCCTTGTTTTAAATAACTGTGAAGTACTGCTTAGTAACTTTATGGCAAAGATTGGGATTAAATCTCTTTCTTCAGAGTACAGTTTAACTGCACAAATCATAAGACTTTTTTTTTCCCCAGCTATTTCTTCTAACACTATCTCCCTGCCATTTTCTCTAATGTGTTGCACAGTGTCCCACATACAGTCATCCCTTCACTGCATAACCATGCTGCTGCTTAAGAAAGAAGGGCCTGAGAACATAAAGTATATGAGCAGAAGTTAATTTCATGTCATTTTTAATGTCACTTTATGTTGGGTATAGGTGGCAAGGTTTTGGTAGTAGGGCAGAGGGAGGCTGCAGGGGTGGCCTCTGTGGGAAAACATCAGTGAAAGTGGTCTTGTGCTGAATGTAGGATAGAAAATCCTGTCAAATAAACAAGAGTCAGAAACTGACCTGAAACTGAACTGTCCAAGTGAGAAAGAAATTGACCTGTTAGATGCCAAGGATAAATCAGAACTTTGGTGGAATCAGAAGTAAATCTGTTTGTCTTCAGTGCTGCTGTTCAGGCTAGGAAAAATAGCATCTCAACAGCCAGTACTTTCATAAAAAAAAAAAGCTAGACATTTTCTTAGTCTCTGCAAAAGCAGGAGTGTGTTCTTTCTATCTCATGTACTGTGCTTTTAGAACTAAGGTGCAGAAGGATCGCATCAGAAACTCGTATTCATCCTTGTATTTTAACTCATTCTTTTTCTTTCCAGTGATAAAACCCTAGAACATGTGGTTAAGCACTGTGGTTTGTATATACAGGGAGTTGAATTAGAATTGAAACTGGCCAGTGTTGTGTCAGATTATAAAGGTCTTTTTAAGCACACTAATAGCAAAAGGAAGCCTGAAAAAAACAGTGGACTGATACTTGAAGAGGGTCATCTGATTAACAGGGATGAAGAAGTGGAGACACTCGGTGCTTTTTTTTGCCTCTGTCTTTAATCATACAGATGGACCTTGGGCTGCCCAGGCCCCTGAGTCAGAGGACAGCTGTGGGAACAGTGAATTCCAGTTGATGGACACTTAGATTCTAAGGAACCAGCTGTATCAGCTGAAATTTCACAAGTCCGTGGGACCTGATGGGATTCATCCCAGAGTACTGAAAGAGCTAACAGATGTTAATGGTAGGGCCTCTCTTGATCATCTGCCAAAGGTCTTGGGAGTCTGAGGAGGTCCCTGCAAAGTGGAAGCTAGCCAGCGTTATCCCCATTTACAAAAAGGGTGTGAGGGAAGACCCAGGGAAATACAAACCTGTTGGTTTAACACCAGTTCCTGGGAAAATTATGGAGAAGAATATACTGGGTACTATTGAAAAGCATTTAAAGAATAGTGCAGCCAACATGTGTTCATAAAGGGAAAGTCCTTTTTAACTAATTTGATATCCTTCTATGGTAAGTTCACCTGACTAGTGGATAAAGGGGAAGCATTGGATGTAGATTTTCTGAATTTTAGTAAGGCTTTTGATGCTGTCCCTCACAGCATCCTTCTGGACAAGTTGTCCGGCTGTGGGGTGAGCGGGTGAATGGTGTGCTGGGTGAAGAACTGGCTGAAGGGCAGGGCTCAAAGCACAGCAGGGAATTAGGCTACATCTGGCCGGGGACTGGTCACCGGTGGTGTTCCGCGGGGTTCAATTCTAGGGCCAGTTCTGTTCAATATCAATGATCTGGATGCAGGAGTTGAATGTACCATTAGCAAGTTTGCTGACAATACCAAACTGGGAGGTGCTGTTGATTCTCTTGAGGAACAAGTTGCCTTGCAGAGGGATCTAGATTGGAGCATTAATAAGTTGAAATTTAACAAGTCAAAATGCCGGATTCTGCACCGAGGTTGGAGTAATGGCAGGCACAAGTACAAACTGGGAGAGGAGCGGCTGAAGAGCAGCCCTGCAGAAAGGGATCTGGGGGCACTGGCTGCCAGGGCACACTGCTGACTTGTATTGGGCTTGCTGTCAACCAAGAGGGTGACGTGCACCCTGGGGTGCATCAAACACAGTATAACCAGCTGGTCAGAAGAGGTGATTAATCCACTGTATCCAGCATGGCTGCAGCCTCACCTTGAGCACTGTGTGCACTTCTGGGTCCCACAACTTAAGAAAGATGTGAAGGTCATTAAATGCATCCAGAGAAGTGCAACAAAGCTGGTGAAAGGGCTGGAAGGAATGTCCTGCGATGAGCAGCTAAGGACTTGGGGCTTGTCTGGTTTGGAGAAAAGGAGGCTGATGGGCGACCTCATTACTCTTCACAGCTTCCTGAGGAAGGGAAGCAGAGAAGGAGGTGCTGATCTCTTCTTCCTGGGACCCAGTGGTAGGATGCATGGAATGGTGCGAAGCTGCACCAGGGGAGGTTTAGACTGGACATTAGGAAGCATTTCTTTATAGAGAGGGTGGTCAAACACCAAGTGCTGGAACAGGCTTTCTAGAAAGGTGGTAAATGCCCCAAGCCTGTCAGTGTTTAAGAGGCATTTGGACAGTGCCCTTAATACCATGCTTTAGCTTTTGCTCAACCCTAAAGTGGTGAGGCAGTTGAACTAGATGATCATTGTATTTCTTTCCAACTGAAATATATTCTATTCTAAACACCTGACAAACTGTACAGATCACTGTAATCCCAGGTCCTGAAGGACTTCATGACTCTTCATCCAGCATCTAGCTTGCAGTACTATAGTTTATATTCCTGAGTTTACCAACTGATCAGGCCTAGTGGTCTGTATGTGTGCCAGCAGAACAACTATTGTTCTAGTAGTCTGAGGGTTTACATGTAACTTCATGATTAATTTACATGTAACACCAGCACTAAATATTCCTGTTTCCTCCCATTTACTGCCCTACCACTCAGTTCTGTATGTCATTTTATCTGTATCCGTTTCTGTCCTGCTGTCTTCACATGATCACATGCCTAAATCTTTCTAGCCAGCATTCCCCATTTCTTTTGGTGCAGATAGTCCCATACACCACCAGTAAGAGTTGGACTGAGGTTGGCTCCTTTAGCCTCTGTCTGCACCAAAACCTAAGTTGTCTATCCCAGGAAATGTTTTTCTTCTATAACCCGGATTCTTCCTTTATTATTATAAAATGTGCTTATTTAAACTGTACAGGTAGGATATAAGTACATGAGCATGTTTAAGACTAACATCACTCTGAGGGTAGGACTGTTCCATGCTAAAAGACAATCACACCTCTCTTTGTACAGCAGAAGTTCAAGTAAATTTGGGTTTTGAACATGTTTGCAACGTTTCATAATAGGTTAATAGTATATTTTGCAGTGCTAGAAATAAGCCCACAGGAAGGGCATAGTCTGAAAAAGGGCAACTGTAATGAAATTGCCAAGTATAGACCCAATTTACCTTTGTTTGAAGTTTAACCTTGGATGCATTTGGCCTTTTTGGGTCCAAGTGAGGATGGTATAAACAAAAGAGCAATAATGATGGACTTTACCATACTGACCACAGTATGATGCTGCATGGGAAGTTTCCAGAGAGTATTTATTTAGGTACCCACAAGCTAAGAGTTTGAAATTACATCAACGATAAACCCCTGCAGATGGCAGCAGTGCTTTAAACTTCAACACTACAGCACAGTGCTTGGTATAATCTGAGCCAGAATGCCCTACTGAAGACACTGATTTCCATAAACTATTACAGTGACATGTTTTGCTACTAGTCAGAGTGTTACTGATGCTTTGTTTTATTTCAGTTTTAAGAGGAAAGCTTTAATACTTGTCAAGTAGCAGAAGGATGTGTTTGAGCCTTGTGGAATCACTCCAAGTTCCCAATGGAGACATCTCCTATCCCTCTGCTTCAAATATTGCAGGCAGGGCATTTTTTCCAAAATATTTTGCATCCTTCAGGTTTTCAGAAAGAATTTGACCTAGCTGACTTGGAGTAGTGCAGCACACTAATACTTCTATAATAACTGGTTCATCTGAAGCAAAATTTAAGTGATGGTTAAAAAAAAAATAATCCTTCAGTAGTTCTAAAGACACCGCATCAGAAATGGAATAAACAGAATAAACAGATGGGTCCAAATATCTGAAAAGATATCCCTGCTAATCTGGGTGAATATGAAATATTGTTTCCCTTCTTTTTACTAGCTTTGTTGACCTAAGCTGATTTCTTGGGCCTGTCATGCTGCATAGGTTCTTTCTTCCTTGCTCTAGTGCTTTATCTCATTTTTCTCCTTTTCTCATTAGTGCTAGTCCATCTTCTAATTTCTATTACCCGTCTTTACATCTTCATCATCTGTTTGCAGTAACTAGCATTCAGTTTTACTAAGATAGAAACAACCCAGAAGAATAATGATCAAATGGAACCTTATGCAGGTAAATGTATCTTTATAATGTCTTTATTTCATGGTAGACCCTCTACAATTAAGAAAGAGTTATTACCTATTATGTTTGTGCTGCAGTTGAATATGTTGGCTGTTCCCCTTCTATCTTCAAGGAAGAAGCAACTGTTTTCTCTAGCATTGCTTTATCTCCGTGCCTATATTGAATTTATTCAAGACAATGGTAGTGCCTTGTTTATATACAAAGTCTCTGCATATAATGCTTGATTGAATGACTGACTGTTAGCAAATGGCTGTCTGTTTTGACACAGTTGCCTAGCTGGGTACATCAAACAGATGCAGTATGAAATAGTTTACTGGCAGCTTAAATAAGCATAGTTTATGAAGCTTTAACATGTTTTTGATTCTAAGGTGTAGAAGTCTCAAGAGCAATTTTGAAGCATATGGATAGGAAAGCTTTGTTGGGTTTTCAGATTATATCTCCAAGATAGTACACTTTTGTCCTCTACTAAAATCTGCTCAATATATAGCTAAATACCTTCAAACTTAGTCCTGTGCTTGGGATTTTTATTAGTGTTCCACTTCCTGTCCTGTAATTTTGTATAGTGCTACTGGGTGCTGAAGATTACTGTGTTTTAACAGTAGGGAACAATCCCTGCAAAACAATTAGGATGCTTCAAGACAAAAGGTGTTATGTAAATTGTTACCAGATTCACTCTTTCATATACTGTGAACTGATGAAAGACAACAAGGGAATGGCAGTTACCTCTCAATATAATAAAGAACTTGCCTTAGGTAGGACCGTTCTGTTTACTGAACACTTAATTCACTCCCAGTGGAAAACCAATGGTGGCATTTGCTGTTTTCATAACAACCCAAAGAGGATGCTGTGTCTCTGGCTGGCTGCACCCTGATGGCAAAATAGCAAAGTAATGTGAGAAACAACTCTGAATAGAACTTCAGCTATCATCACTGAAGCACATGGATTCATTCCTACCATAGGTCTGCTTCCCCTATACCAAATCCCTTCTCCCATAGTGATAGATTGCTGCCACAATTGTCTTGGGCATTTCTGCTTTCTTTTTACTGCATAAGCAGCATAAGAGGACAGGATAAAGGGGAAAGGAGAAGCTGTTGAAAGAAATCTGCCATTATGTGACTCAACTACTGAGTAATAAGAATATTAATGAAAAGGAAGCTCAGCTTCCTAAAATACTGGGATTCAGACACTTAAAAAAATATTTCCAGTTTTTCTGTACATGACGGTGAGAGAGAATATAACACTGCACTATGTCATAGCCACTTTGTTGGAAAGTTAAAGTCTGAACAGCCAGAAAGAAATGAACAAAAGCAAGAATAATGGTAGCTGTGCTTGGAAATCTACAGAGGCCTAGTAGTATGACCCAACAGAAGACATCACTAACACCTGTGGGCAAACCTGAATACTCTCCCACTAATCAGTCTATTATTAGTACAAAATTAGATGTACCACAGAATTTGAGACCCCTGCAAAACCAAAACAGGCTGTGATCAAGAAATCAAACAGCTGCCAGAGCTGAAAACTTGTCACAGTTTAAAGGTAAAAACCCTTTTCAACTGACAGGGATGGAAATAGCAAACAAGAAATCTGGTTAGATTGAGTAGTTCTACACTGTGGAGTTGAGTAGACTAGTACAAAGCATAACAAAAAATTTGTGATGCATCAAGGCAACAGCAGCAGTCATTCAAGAGGAAACACAATCAGCTTCCGCTGTCTCTGAACAAAGTGTTTCACTTAATTCTGAGGAAATGAAAAACCTTGCAAGTATACCCAGTAGCAATGCAAGATCTGAAGATACTAATCTAACCACCTGTCAGTGTGGGCAAGAGTAATTAAGCAAAGAATGATCTGAGATGGCCTTTGAAAAACCTGAGCAATCAAATTTTGCAGCCAGGTGTGTTTGTACAGATGGTGCTTATAGATACATAAATATATATTTAAAGCATGTATTTATAACTAAAATATATAAATACACATAAATATAGAGAGACTTTATCCTCATTGGGTATTTTGCAGGATAACTGGGAGCAGCCTCAAAAGGCATTGTCCTCAAAGTTGAGATCAAGAAATAAAGAATAGAAGCATATCAGCGTGTAGATTTTTACCTGCTCCCAGATTTCAGTGGTGTCTGGCTCAGAGGTGCAAAAACTCAGAAGAGCAAATCAATGTGCACAGCAACAGATATTTTGAAAATTATTTGTGGACAAGGAAACAACACTATCATTAGCTTGGTGGTTTGGGGCTTCTTTTAAATTACTCTAAGTTCTTAGAATTCATTGTTCGGGAACCATGTGGAAAATTATTTTTTGTTTGGTGAGGTAGTCCAGGAACTGATTTCACAGCCAGGGATAGCCTGTCTTAGCAATAAGAAAGCAATTTCATTGAGGAAGTTGTTTTCAGTATACATTTCCATGCCGAGAGACATAGGTTACCCTGATAGGGGCCATATGGAATACTACAGAACCTGTAATGTCAATATTGTTAAATGGAATGATGTGTCCAGGGGACAGCTAAACTTTCTGAAAGATCATATGGCTTCTCACTAAATACAGAATTGTAAAGAAATTACTGGACCATTGACCTGACATACACTTATATCTTCTAAAAGCTTATGAGTTTCTGTTTCCAGAGTTTTGATGAGTTAACTACTAAGATAGAAGCAGCTGGATCCAAAGAAGAACCTGTATCCAGATGCTGCCCTAATTTAGTAATGTTCACATTTAGAAATCTGATGTAGACCCAAAGTAATATTTTTGAAAGCTGTTACCAGTCAAGTCGAAGAGAGCAAGGTTTGTCTGAAGCACATAATTGAACTGCTGCTTTGGTTCAGCAGTGAGCACCTGTATTATCTACATCTTCCTTGACTTGCATTAGCAGTGCTAGAATACTTAAATACTTAATGGAGATCACATATTATTCCACACTTCCTGAAGAAAAAAAAATGTTGGCATATAAGAAAAAGTGGACAGACTGAGAAACAATTTACATAAAATGAATGACTGAGCAGAAATAAAGTGAAAAAGTCTTCTACATACCAAAGTGACAGTTAATAACAGGTTAACTGGAAGTTACTTAAAAGAAAACTTCTGCAGGTCTTGGAATGCCAAGCCTGACACAGAAATTAGCGGGTTCTGGGGGTTCCTCGGGAAGAAGCTATTTTGTAACTGGGGGACTGATGCAGTTCTGCCTTGTCTACAGCAGTAAACATGAATATACATGGCACATGTACGGAAGGTTTCTAAATATTAAAAGATTGCTTCTTCCATCAGCACTTTGCAAAAAAGGAAAAACGGATAATATGGCCTGGTGCAGGAAAGGCATAGGCATGAAGTTACAGAGTCACTGAGAAGGAAGTGGGGAACAAGGTCCTGTAAGCAACTGGATGTAAAACATGGTATTTTCTTTCTTCCTAAAATGCCGTCCCCAGTGGAGTCTAGTGCATTGGGCTATGCCTGATCATTCATAAGCAGCAGAGACACAGGCCGCCCACCTCCTTCGTTCTCCACTGATCAGTCAAAGGAAATGAGAGCAATGGAAGGGGACAGGTCTAATTCAAACACTTCTGGAGACTGACAGTAGTATTGTGGCTTTATCAACAGGATTAATATAAATATTTTAGGGAATAAGATTTTAGTAAACAGCTTCACATAAAGGTTTTCTTGCACAGAGCAAGACTTGAAATGTAGGTTTGGTGAAAGAAAGCATATTTCTGTGTGGAACTGAGAAATGCTGGCATCTTGTCACTTATCTGAAATAAGTTTGACTATCCTGAAGGCAGATGATAATTTTAATTAAAATATTGTGTTGTAACAGTCTCTATGTTGAAACCTTAAACAAATGTCTCTGTATCCCTGCTGACCTATCACATTCTCAGTGACACATTCTTATATTTTTGACCCAGGAGGTGCTGGTTTTCATTATGAATCCAGTAAGAAATGCACTCAGACTCCGTGAAGTATCTCTTAAAACATCATTTATTTGAGCTAATGCTATAAAGAAAGAGAGAACAGTATAGGAAATTTTACATCCCTTCAGATGCTGGGAACCCTGAGTTGCACAGCATTGACAAGCCTCCAATTGAGGACCAGCACCCTGTACAGATCCCACCCACGGAAAGGTTATCCAGCATTATGGTCTTTTGAGCTCTTACAGGATTTTCTTAGAAGAAATCTACTCTATTCATCATTTCCACTGTTAAAAAGTTCACATGAGGATTTGTTGCTGCAGTTTTAGATAAAGGCAAGGACATGCAGGTGGTGTAGTCCCTGTCAGTGAGTAGGAGCTGCCCACAGCCCCTCTGTTACCATCAGTGGGCTGTGTTTTTCCCGTAGCCCAGGAATGTGCACAGCATGACACTGTCCTGAAGGTCAAGCTATAAGTGCAACATAGCACAACACAGGTGTGCACCTACTTGGGTTAACTGTGAAGTGCTGTATAATGGTCTTGTGGTTCTGATCATACCACCCAGGATAATTCAGAGAACAGCTAATTACATACTTCCATCCCTCTCTAAAACATCTCATCCCTTTCTTTCATTTCCATGGATTTAGCTATCATTGGGAACGTGCACGTTTCTTTCTCCTTTTTTAAACAAGGCATCAGAGCAATTGCAATAGGCAGGCTCTTGAAGAATTAATTCCAGGTTTTACAGTGTATATGGTGGAAGTCTGGACAAAATGTTCAGAATTTTAGTCTGTCTAGGAAAGCTTCCCAGTATGGCTGAATTATAAAGACTTAGCAGATTTAGCTTAATACTGAATTTTAATAATTAATCTTAGTCAAGGATGTGATATGGCCCTCAGACAAACTGGCTCCTAATACTGTTTCATGCAGGTGCAACAGAAAATCTTTTTTTCTGATAACCTTTCTAGGTTTGTTATGGCTTGTTTATGTCATATTAGAATGTGTTAAACTACAAATATTCCTTTCAGTTTCTGGTACCTCAGGCTCAATTATACCTAATGAAATGGAAAGAGTGCTGAAATAAAATATGAAAATGTATCACAGCTCAATTCAGATTTGGGTTCAAAATAGTGCCTGTGTCAGAAGTGAAGTGTCCCAGAAACTGATTAGTCCATTTTTCCTTGTATGGAATGCCCAAACACTACCAGAGACTAATCACAAAGTCGAGGCCCCAGATGAGTTTTACTGTTCCCAGTGTGCAGTACTGATTACAATAGCTGTTCTTCCCACCAAAATTATCATGCATACAATGAAAATGTCTGTAATTAATAAAAGAATGTAAGATGTTCAGAAATGCCAGTTTCTTGCCTTCTTGTTTCTTCCCTGCTCTTTTACCTGTTTTCTTTAAATCTGACTTTTTAACATTGCCAAGATGACTGAGTTCTTTGTTCTTTGACAGTATCTACACGTTCCTGTTTCTGTCTTCCGTGCTTTGCATCTGTTACTTGTTTTTATCTGCCTGACCGTCTGTCTCAATGAAAACTAAGCTGTTCCTCTGCTTTTCTACAGTTCTTTGGTGTCTTCTTCCTTACCAGATGACAAAGATTTTACTATGCCTTTTCACTGTCCAGATGCACTAGAAAAGCCCTTCATATTGTTATCCTAATTCTGTCTTTTATTCTTTTTATCCTTTCTGCAGTAAATTTTTCTTTCTTTGGTCTTTCAAATCTTTCCAAGAAACAGTACATAGAATTTGAGGAATTGCTGTCCAGGTTTATACTATTCTCCGGTTCCTATCAGCATCTCAATTACTTAAATAATTGATGCATTTTATCAGATGGTGAGTTGTTGGTGCCAAGAAATTGAATCTGATTTCATATGAAAATTGACAGGATAAGACAAGTAGTTATGCGATTAAAGATGGATATTTCTAAACCTGAGCTTTTCTTAGGTTTGGGTGTTTTTTTGCCTTCACAGGGTTTAACTGGAAAGGTGAAGATGTAACCAAAACACAAAACCGATCATAAAACAATCAGTGTCTTACAGTCCAGCCTCTAAATACTGAGTTCAGAGCCATGCTGCCACTGAGACCTCTTTCTCCCTCCTAATTTCCACTTTCTGGGACATCTTGTTTGTTAAGCTTCTGAGATTCTAACTGTGTGTTTAATCTTCAGCCACATTTTATTTCAGTCAATTTCTCTTCCACAGCAGTGCAGGAATGAGTTCTATGCCGAAAACTAGGCACACCTTTGTATTCTATTGTAGTTCTGTGTCACAGTGATACATATAAAATATACAGTCAATACATAATTAATGGTTCTTAGTTATTTCAGGTTATTTGCTTTCTTCAGAAGTAAATTGGCAGTGTTCATCTTTCTTAACAAAATCTTCCTCAGTGAAAAGAATATACAATAAATGAGAATGCTAGAGAGACCATGTCTCCATCAAGAGTTATTTGCTAAAATTTCCTAACCATACTAGAAGCTTGTCTCCAAGCTTCAGCTTAGCACACAGATATTCTGGAATAATTCCTGAAGGGAATCTGGGCTTGCAATAGCTTTTGGCTCATACTTGAGCAATTATTCACTAATTGTCACTTTAATAATTTTAAGTATAAGAAAGCTAGTATAGTAGCTCAGTCAGAACCATCAGAAGTAAAAGTGGTAGAATAAACAGAGTGCTGACAGTTGCTGATATTTTACATAGGGGATCACAGCCCTACTTTCAGCTACTTTGCTTTAAATGTTAGTTACTGCCTGCAGCACTGCTTACAGTAATGCTCTCTTCTTTGAGGTTAAGTTTTAGCAACAATGGAGAATCTCAGATGAAAAAAATATCATTAGAGACAGAAGAAAAGTAGGTTAAAGGAATACAGTAATACTTCCTGCTTTCATGGAAATGCCAGAATTTCACAGTGAGGTTTCTACAGAGTAACAAGTATTTAAATTCACAGTTCCTGTGTAACCTGAGTTTCTGCTCAAAAGGAAAGAGAACAATCCTCTGAGATCAGTCTTTCTATGAGGTATTTTAATATAAATACTTGATGTAAATGAAAATCCCCCTAAATGGCTTCTGGTCACTCTGACCTGTGGGAGAATGTCTTCCTAAACCTCAGTTTGAGGGGGAGTTTAACCTCAAGTTTGTAAGCTAAACACCAAACTTTTGAGTGATTACTACTAGTAGGAATATCACTTTAGAATTGTCAGTGTTTCAGGAAAACGTCAAAAAGACCATTTCAAGGAGCTGAATTATCCAGGCAGCCAGAAAATGGCCATCCTGGGGCCGTCCATCCAGGGCCATATGAATTATAAAGGGACTGGAACACCTCTCACATGAGGAATGGAGCTGGGATTGTTTAGCCTGGAGAAGAGAAGGATCAAGGAACGTATTATCAAAATGTATAGATATGTGATGGAATGGTCTAAAAAGGATGGACCCAGACTTTCTTAGTGGTGCCTTGTGACAAGAAACAACGAGTGTAAACTGTAAGACAGGAGAAGAAAACACTTTTTTGCTGTGGTTGAATACTGAAACAGGTTGCTCAGAGAGGCCGTGCAGTTTCCAACCTTGGAGATATTCAAAACTCAGCTGGATGCAGTCTTGGGCAACCTGCTGTGGCTCACCCTGTTTGAGCAGGGGCATTGGACTAGACAATCCCAGAGGTCTCTTCCAACCTCAGTTATACTGTGATTTTGTGAAAAATAATCCTTACTGACCTCTTAGGCAAGATACAGAGGTCCAGAAAATTGAACAAACATCTTGCTGACAGGGTGAAAACAAGCATAATTAACAAAGAGTAATCAGTTCTTTAAACACCATTGTTGGTGGGTAAGGAGGTTTTATGGCTTTATGGTTAGAAGATACGTTCTTCTGAACTGTGTTCTCTTTTTGCACACATCTGTCCCCCCACATCTTCAACTGAAAAAAAAAAAATCCCCACAACCTTTTAAATGGCATTCACTTGCTTCTATTATCTGTCAACTTCATGTATTCCAAAAGCTCTGACAAATAACTGTTGCTCAGATAAACAGTGAGACCTCAACTTCAATTCTCCTGCCTGATCCTGCATGTCATAGCGTAAATGTTTCTTGGTCCTTAGAGTCCTGCCGAACAGCTTGAATTTTGAGTCTAGAACTTGCTGTGACCTTCCCTGTATTATATATCTACCCAGAAACTGTTGTGTAGAATTTGGCAGGGGAAGTACCACAGATTTGTCACTGGCATCATGAAAGAGTTGTCCAGGTGACACAGCCTTCTGCAGACCATTAGCAGAGATCTCAGCTTTGGAAGGGTATTGTTGATGCAGGAGGACAGCCTTACCCGGCATTTCTGTCAGTTTTGCCCCATTTCTGGCCTGATAGCTTTCTGCCAAGAGATTTTCAGCCTTCTTAGGAGCCTGCAGCTGCTAGCCTGAAGTTTAAATTCTATGATATCTTTGAAATCTTGTCACTGTACCTTCCCATCTCCCTGAACTCTTACAGTTCAGCAAATGTAGACTCAAGGGACAATAACTTGTCACTGAGGCCCTCAAGCTGTCTGTGCTGTGTGCATGTTTATGCCACTTCTGAAAGGAGCAGGTTATGATATATGCAGCATTTAGGAATTTTGTCATTTTCTCAGGAGGTGAGCACTGAGAATCCCATAACTTTCTCCATCCACAGATGAACTTGCACTCTGGCTCCACTCCTCTTTCTCTTTTCATGCCTAACTTTTTTCCGGTCCTCATACTGGAAAGCAGTTGTGGTTGCTCAGCACTTCCCCTAGGATTGATTCCCATGGCCGTGATGATGAACACTGCCGTCAATGAAAACTTGTCAAAAATACAGTGCAGCAAGTCTATCTTGATCAAAATTAGGAATAACAAGTATTTGATTTCAAAACCTCATAATTTCAGTTAGGCTTTGAATAGTTTACTTAGTAAACTTAAGAAAAAGGGAACAAAAGGAGAGCATTTTTGGAACTAATAAAAGTGGGAGCATAGTAAAAGCTTGGGATAGGAAGGTAAGTTCTTTTTGAGAGGTCCATGAATCAAACTCAAGGATTTGGTAGAAGAATGTGTCCCGTGAGAAGCATTTCTGAATTGCATTCTGTCACAGTTGGAGAGCCATTAAAAGCCCTAACGAACAGGAGAAACTGACTGTGTTACTTTGTGTACACAAGTAACTTCATGATGAAGCATACTCCCCTAAATCCTTCACTACTAGACAGCACAAATTTGTCAAGAGACATTAGTCCCTGCCTAAAAAATAGCCTGTTACTTGAAATAGCGTCAGCTGCGAAGTCTGTACTCGTGATAACTTTACTAAATGTTTTAATGGGTCTTACACCAATAATAAGCTTATAAAGTATATGACTTGCACCTTGTAATGTAATGGGTCACCCAAGTGCATTGATTACCTTTCAGTTTCAAGGTGTCAAGAATTTTTAATGTAACAGGATTGTTTGCAGGCAAATCTTCTGACAGATGAAAAGGCTGTGACTGCACCAAATATGAATTATTCAGTATAAACACATATCTGTGCAAAGGAAACCTAAGCAGTCACTCTGCCACTCAGTGTTTTCTTCTTCTTGTAGCAGAGGTTCACTGATTCCTGTAATTTAAGTCTCTTTGAAGGATAACACTTACCTGCTTTGTTATTGCCCTTTAATGATGCTAAGGTTATTCTGGAAGACACAAGCAACAGGAACTTTAATTGCTCACTCAGACAGCTATCACATTTCCATCTCACTCAAGGCTGTCAGGAGAAGCAGCTTTTTAGCAACTTCTGTGAGTATTCTACCATTTACAAATGTTCAGTACATAGCCCAATAGTTGGGCATTCTGATTTAATGAGAGTTCTGATAGGAAGTAACTCATGCTCATGCAGGTTTTTCCCTGACTTTTTTTTTTTTATCTCTCCCCACAAGAGGATTCTCCATTGAATTAATGGATTTTGTCATGTCTCTGTTTGATCTCCTAAAAAGCATAGTGGGATGCAGTAACAGCTGAAGGAAGTCCACTATTTTGTTCTTTGCTCTGCAGCCAGCCCAGAGTGTGCCAGTGAAACACTCACTGTTACCCTATTGTTTCAGATCTCATAATTCTAAGGGCTGAGATGGAGGCAGAAAGGTAGAGGGAGAAAACAGATTGTGAAAGGCAAAAAACAATGGGGAAAGATCTTTCCTACTCTAGATTCAAAAAGAAAGAGAACCACTGTAAAAGAGTCTATTCTGCACCATCAGAAAAACTTACTGAGAGGAATCACAAGGATAGCCCGAAATGACAAAATTTCTGAAGTCCAGTAGATCAAGAATGTAAAATATTTCAGTCCAATCTCTAGGTAATGGCCTCAGGTAATCTTTGTGGAGATATTCTGTTCCCAGGATATCCTCGAAGTTCAGTACAAAATGCAGTGTTTATCATGGAAACCAGGCAAAAGTGAAACCTAGCTGATCAACCAGTTTTTCCCCTGATAATAAAGGATTCCTTACCATAATTTCCACCACTTTTTTGTCTCATTGTAAATTTTGAATGATTCCAAAATTCCCCTCTAATTCTAAAGGAATATTCCATTTTCATTAATTAAAACATGAAGATGTTTCTCCAACAGTAAACCTAAATTTTCCTGCTCTTGATTTTATTTCAACACCTCTCAGTAGTCAGAAATATTAGACACCAATTCTAGAACATAAGACATAACTGCAGAATTCATTGCTGATTTCTATAGATTCACCTGCTTCTCAACACAGCTCAAGTAAAAGGACAGAACTGTACACTTACACCAAGAGAATTCGAGTAATTGATAAATTCAGTAATCCCCACATTTATGTGGATGATAAATACAATACAGCTTCACTTAGCGTGTTTATTATTTTTACATGGTGCTGCAAAAAGTTCAGTCAGCAATATAAATTAGTTCTGTAGAAACTAAATGTAAAGCCAGAATATTCACAGTTGAGTACAAGACCTTCCTACTGCCATGTAAAGGATGAACTGTAATACAGGTAACCTACACCTTGCTCAGGCTTTGGCACAGAAGGGATGCTAGCATCTTTTTTTGCCATTGAATTACAAAAGTGTGGAAATAACATTTCTGTGGCAGCATAAAATCTGAAGGTGTTCATTAATGCTTGATCTGTACACAACTGCTGAGCTATCTAGCAGTCTACATTTGACCTTCTTCGGCCAGAGAACACAACAGTGCTTGTGCCAGCTCTATGTCTTATGATGACTTTATCTTTAGAGAGCTATATGACCTGATCTGGCATGCACTTACTGGAATAAAGTCCTCCCTATAAATACAACTAAATCTAAACCAGCAGAATGAGATGGAGTAACCTAGCTGCAGTGAACCGAGGTGAGAGTCGTAAGTTGAGGTACTTACAGCTGAGGCTGCTGCAGCCTGCTGTTGCCTGCAGCTCCCTTTCCTCGTGCTACAGGAGCCTTCTATCCCTTCAAAGCCACATTGTCATTTGCACCCTAAACTAGCTGAATTTGAGCAATCTGATGTTAAACATGTTTATGCTAGCCTGGATAGCTGTAACGGAAGTAGGTCAGGAAAGCAGTAATACTGGCGGTTCTTAAAGGATGGCAATCTAAACAAGAATATATGTGGAAAAGTGTAGTATTAACTTTTAACTGAGACCCAATTGGATGTCATGTAGAAAAGGAAGTGTTGCAAAAGAATAAGAAGGAATAGGAACTGAAGAAATCACTGTATTAAATCACGGTGCCTTAAGTTGTGGCAGAGGAAGATTTATTTAATAAGACTAATTTATCACTACTTTTATTATTTAAATGGATAGATTCTTTGCATCTTATCTATGGAGGTCCTAGGATAAAGGTACAAATACAAGTCACTGTTGCAGAAGGTTATGGGTGACAGAAAAATATTGTGAGGTGTTAAGTTACAGAGACAGGGGAATTCTACAGTTTTCTGAATGTCCTGATAAACAGGGTCCTCTTGAGCTCAGAATTTAATACAGCAGAATAGGAGATGGTAACTCTTGGATGAAGAATGCAGGACAGACTGCTAGAATGAGAAGCACTGTATTGGAAAGCAGTGGATGACATGATTCAGGATTATGCAGTGTAACCCAAAGGAGGCAAAAATCCATTGTGTAATTTGTCTACAGTGAAATATCCACTGGGTGTTGTTAGCATCACAAAAAGTGACAAAAGAAAATGAATGCATTAGGGATGCCTTGCCTGGGCAGTATATGTATGATCTTAGGATAAGAAGCCTCTTCAATCTACTAGACAAAGCTATACTGAAGACAGAAACTAGACTCAATTTTTTACTAAAGAGGTTCATTAACTGCTGGAACAACTTCTTCATGAATATGCTAAAGGCATCTCCTTGAAGTCTTTAAATAAAGACAAGATCTGTTTGTAGCAGATACATCCAGCTCTGCCGGAGGATACAGGTTTTATTAAGGAATCAATGTATAAAATTCAGTAGTCCATGCTAAGCAAAGTCTAGTAAGATTATTGCAAGAGTCTTCTGGCCTGGAAAGTTACAGCACTTCTTGGGGGATTTTAACTACAGAGCCACAGAATATCCATGCTTGTGTGAAGATTTTTGAATGACACAGTTATATGGATTCCATTTTCCGTGATGCATGCACATAAGACAGATGAGTTATTGACACTTGTGCCTGAAACAGAACTAAATGTCCTGATTGAATTGGTGTTCACACAATACTTGCTTTAACTTTCAACCAAGAAAAGACCTGCCTTCCTTGCAGTCTGGCTTCTAATAGAGGGTGAGTTATGCAAGGTTGTATAAAAGGTATTTTAGTGCTAGAGAATGTTATCTGAAAATGAGTACATGGTTTGTTGATTTTTTTTTTTATTTTTTACTTATTTCAGCAATATGTTAGGTATGTGTCACATTACACCAGTAAAGGAAATTTACTAAGGAAAATAACTCTTAATGTAGATTCATTCAGTTTTGGCAGAAGATTCAGATCTGTTTTTGTGAAGAACATGTGCTTTTTGTTACAACAGAAGACAACTTGTGTCTTAAAAGTGAAAAACACAGGAGTAAACTCCTGACAAAGTAAAATTGAAACAGAAATCTCTTTTCTTGTTGCTATTTAACTTCATGCAATGAAGATACATGCACAAATGGAGAAAGGCCATTGCATTAGAATTCAATAGCATCTGACAGAAGCCTGTTGAGTACTATATTCAGTATTTTAAAAGTGAATTCTTAGGACTGAAAATTTTACATAATTTTTCATGCTACATATCAGAAAAACTCTTCCTGAAATTTAGCTTTGGACATTCATTTCAATGAATATGTGATGCTTCCTACTCTTGAATTATCCAAGCATTGTTAGAAAATTAGAAATGCTCGCAGTATCAGTGGAAGAACAAGAAATAGGATACAAACTACTTAGCAAAAGTTGAAAGTGTAGATTCTAGTGAGTAGGTTTAATTAAAGGAAATTCTTTTTTCTAGTATTGGCATAAGCAGATACCATCATAATCTGAAAGCTACTGAATGGTTCATAAAAAATAATAATAAAAAAAAAAATTAGAGGCTTTTAACTCTTTAATCAGGTGCATGGTAAGATAAACCTTTACATATCACTTCCATGATTTCATTATGGTTTACAACAGTAATGCTTTTTGTGACTTAAGAGTGATTACATTGTTAGGTGTATAATTGCAAAATGATTGACATGCACTCTGTTTTCTGTGTACAACAAATAGAACATACGTGGTAGCTTCCAGACACCATTAAATGCTCCTTGCTCCCAGACACCATTAAGTAATCCTCACTTTCTACAGGCACAGATGTTTTTTCCAGTTCATTTTGGTTTGGAAATGCTACTAAGCATGTAATTGTGTTCTGTCTTATGCAACTTCCTTCCTTACGTGCTCTTAAGAAGCACTGAGCCCTAAATGCCCATTTTTGCTCTTTTTGCAATGTTAAATTCATCCATTTATATTCAGGTATTAGCATGGAACAAGCATATTTTCAGCAAAGAGACCAAGCACCAAAAGGGAAAAAGCTAGTATTTCTTCCTATCACAGCTGCAGTGTATGTTCACTTTGGTGTGAGACTCAGCTTGGTAGTGAGCAGCAGGAACAGGCAAGCCAGAAGGGAAAGGCAAGGCAAGCCAGAAGCCCAGGGTGACAGCAAGGGAGGCAGACCACCTGCCTACCACACCAAAGGAAGAAGAGCAGATCTGGTCAGCTAACAGACCAGTGATCTCCAGTCTACAGTGTCAAGGCAAGAAGCTACAACACAAAGCACAGCATGCCTGCAATATTGCTCAGACATGGGCCAAAGCCAGAGCTTTAATTCAGCTCCCAAGCCAATGGGTGGAGTATGCATGGGTAAGAGCCTCCGATGTGGCTGGTTAGGGCCGTTAGAGTCTGTAGTGTAGTCAGGGCCTTGAGAGAGCCATGCATCAGTCCTATCTGCATTGTGGTTTCTGTGGAGGCTTGAAAGGAACATGTTCCAAACCAGTTCCTTATCTAGAAAATCAGAGAACTATGAACCTGATGTTTTTCATGATTCACGCCTTTTCAACAGCTTATCTATGATCATTATTTTTAGTTAATTTTTTTCCCCTACTTTTGACTGTTTTTCACATACAGTGTTCTCTGGTCTAGGTTACAGCCTGTGTAAACACAAAATAGCAGAGATCTCTGTAGGCATGTACTTCAGTTCTGAGATGTGAGAAAGAGATGGGTTGCTAATTGCCTGTATTTTATCAGATTCTCTGGATTTTTTTAAAAGCCATCTGTGTATTCTGAGATGGGCATGTGGGTGCATATACAGCATCCACTACACAGCAGCTATTTGTTGATAAAGTATTTGGTGTGGAATGAAAAAATAGACTTGCATATGATACTTTTAATGTATAGTCTGAACTCATTTATGATTCAAAGATGTTAAAAAAGAAATAATACTGTACAATGTACTGTGTTAATTTTTATTGTTACGGTTTTAATAACCAAGGACTTTTCTTTGCTAAAGTGTTGCAGCTCTTTGAAAACTTCACTTGAAGCATACTGTGTATCCCTTGGTAATCACAGTGGAATTTTGAAGTTTGTAGCCAGAAACCTCTTTGCCAACTGTTTGGAATACTGGTGTGAACACCAGCTGGCTTAGAGGTAGCTGCTCTTTAGTAGTGTTAAATGAAATATGCTATGGTGTAGTAATTAGTTTAGAAAAATTGATTCCTTTTTAAATTGATTAATTCCCTGTTGGCTGGACTTAAGGGAAAGAGTGAGGATTTATCCACTTTTGTCTTCTGCTGATGCTGTTTACACTACTGAGCTCACATACTATCGTATTCTGCCAGTTTTACTAATCCTTTCATATGAGTTGTATGCTGAGTAGGAAACATGGGAATCTACTAGGTTCTAGGTTTTATAGATACTACTATCTGATACAACTTCAGTCCTTGGAATAATGATTACTGTATTGCCACGTATCTGAAAAAGAACATTGTATCACACTATTTCAGCAATTCTCCCTTGGGTAATTACACTCCTGTCTTACATCATTTGAAACCATCCAGGAAATCCTCTAAGAACTCATAGAAATATTACACTTTTAACTGGTTTATTTTACCAAGTAAGATGTTTTGAGCTAGTTTTTTTCTTGCTGTGTCTCTGTAAGGTATTATATCTACTACTCTAATTGGGGATCTAACACTAACTTTGAGATAATAATGCATTAGAATGGACCTTAAAAGATTTAAAGTAGGGATTACCATGTCATCACTGTGTTATCAGAAACCTTTTGCAATGAAACTGTATAAAGACTGAGGACTATGACTGCATCTTTGGAGTAAACTATATGTAGCATAACTATCCCAAAGTCTGAAACTTTTGGGATTTTACTTTGCAATTTACTTGCAAAGGAGGTAGAAAGAGGTAAGAAACTGTTGGACTAAACACTAAAACTCGCAAGAGAGACTGACTGGCAAGGAAGGTGCACTTTTATTTCCTGGATTCATGTCTTGTGTTTCTAAGTCACTGACCCTATTTCAAGTATTGAGTGTTAGAAGGGGAATTGGCTTTTGACAGCTTTCTTTCATCTAAGTATATGATGACTTGGATCATAGCAAAGCAAAAGCTTCTTTCTAAGTTACCATTCTGAATGCTGGCTGAGAAACCTGAAATGTCTTTGTGTAAGCAATGAAAGAATCATCCAGAGCAGCAGTTCCTAGGCTCTGTCTTTGAAGAGAGTTATATAGAGGGGACAGAATCTGAAATGCTGTTTTTCAGATTTAGTAGTCAGGTGAGCATTCATGGCAAGAATTTTCCTAAAGAACTAAGCACAATACAAGGAAGGATATAGGACAGATTGCACAGATAATAAGTTCCTGTTTGTTTTTAAATGTTTATAGAGCAATAGCTCAAAGAAACCTCAGTTAAGAGCAGAATTACACCATTTTAGATATTCGTGCATGCTCCCAGAATTTATTATCTGAATTAGAGATATCAAATGCTTGGGTTCATAGTCTGGATATTGTGCACTTGAAGTGTCTACATCGCCCACATGGCATATTGAGAATGGGTCTGTTCACTAAAAGAAATCTTTAGTTCTGGTCATTGAAACAGTATCGTTTTGGGTGTAAACACATCGTGAAGTAGCACAGTGCTCTCTTTCCAAATCTGCAAACTGATAGTGATAGAAAACTATGAATCTCTTGTTCCTTATTTTGATGAATAGGTTATATCTGTGTAAACACATCGTGAAGTAGCACAGTGCTCTCTTTCCAAATCTGCAAACTGATAGTGATAGAAAACTATGAATCTCTTGTTCCTTATTTTGATGAATAGGTTATATCTGTCTATATTTTTATATATTTCTATCTTACTGACTCTTCACTACTGATTTAAAAAAAATAATGTTGAAATAACTTATAGTTTCAGAATTAATTCCTCAAGTGTTAGGAAACTTGACAGTTCACATTCTATATGAAAGCTGGATTTAAAATGCATGCCTATACATTATGATATAGAGGTCATAATGTATACTGTCAAGCACAGATTTTAGTGACAAAATCATGCAATTCCTCCCCCCGCCACCATGAGATTGTCTCATTTAGGTGACAGAAAATAAGGGAAATAAAAAGCAGAAAAAATTGAGGGGCAGATAAAAGGACTGAGGCTTGATGGTAGAAGGAGGAGCACAAAGAAAAACGCAGATGGAAAAGAAACAGAAAAATAGAGCTGATACTAAACGTAACTTGTTTTTCTACTGAATAATGCCGAAGAGCAATATGTTAAAAACTACTGGAAAGGTTTATTAATATAGCAAAGTTAATTTAAGTCTTATTTCTCCTTGGTTCTGAGTGAGATAGAAGAACATAGCAATTTACTGCTGCAAATTGCAACTTCCCTAATTAATGTCAGGTAGAACAAACATTACTCACTGGATTAAATACCTGCTCTGAGAAAGAGAGGAATTCAGAAGAGAGCACTATCAAGAACTAGTTAACTATGTACCTCTGATCAGCTGTAGTAACAAGCCCCTAGGGCTATGAAGGCATAGTACCCCATCTAAAAGGAGACAGAAAAGAATCCCTCTGGCCACCATTATTCTTATTTTAATTATAAATACACTGATTAGCTGCCCCAATTTTACTTCTGCATATTAGAGTATATGTTGTTCTTTGCAAAATTTTAACTCCTATTGATGTCAACAATAGTGGTATTTTTATTAAAGGCCCAAACCCCACCTTCTGTATTGCTGTGGCAAGGCAACTACATAGTATAATATGCTTATTATTATCAAAATAATAACAGCTCTTCCAACAGATTAAGCCAAACAACCTGCCTTTGACAAAAGGAATAGCACAAAAGCACTGGGTGCTAGAAGCTCGGGAGAAGCAGAGCTGTTATAATTTATCCTAATCAAAGAGGTGCCACCATAAAATAAAAACCTAAATATTTTGTTTCATAGAACTGGATTAGAGTGTCTCAAGACACAATAACCAACAGTTATAGTACATATCTAATTGCTTATTTCATTCAAATTTTATATTGGACAAGCCTACTGTACATTAATTGAAGTGCTGGCTGGCTTGAAAACCTGGCAAGATTTTACCCAATATATTTTTATTGCTACTCAGTGATGATGAAATATATCTTTTTCAAAATAATTTTAGTAGCCCACATAATCTAAAATATCTGAAGGGACCAACTGTGACCACGTTAGCAACACTGAATGTGTTTAATTGTGCATGTGCACTCTTCTAAAGCTGCATCTACTATAGCTGCTATGTAAGTGTGGGCAGTCTTAGTAGCTGCAGCTCTGATGCCAGAGTGCTTACGGCAACATAGCATTCCGAGTGGTTCTAACTGCTCAATTATTTTCCAAGCATCTTTTGCAGTTTTTATAGTCCCTCTTAAGTGTATGTTATCAGAACTAGACTGTTACTAGTGCTCCAGCCAAGTTACTTAAGTGGAGAATATTTTCACTTTAGTGCAGCAGTGACTGAAGGTAAGTGTTCTCTAAGATCTTATTGTTCTGTTTATCCTGGTCTGCTTGTTTTCTTATCCTGGACTCAATATTATGATGACATGAGCCCTACTCACACCACCCAAGGTATTTCCTGTTATATTGAAAAAAGCTACTGAGTAGATCATGCAACCTGAACAAAGGAAAATGATTTAAGCAGAGTGTAAATCATAAAACAATCAAACATGACAAACTATTAGAAAACTATTTTTCCAAAGTTAAGGACATGAAAAAGAATCAGCTTTGTAAGTGGTTTTGTCTCTCTTCATATTATATTTTCTTTGAATATTATTGAAGTGGATAGATATCATTGAAAAGTCCACTTGTTATCGCAAGAAATAAGAGCCTTGCTAGCACTGAATTTACCTCTCAAAATCTGCTTTCTTCAGTACATGAAAATCTGTCACCTAGTGACTACCTTCAATAGCTCCATTGCACTTATGCACATGGAAGCCTTGGAAAATTACCATCAGGAACTGCGATTTGCAGAGATTCAGCATAGTTTCTGCTGAATGACATTGTTATGTATTGATATGTGGTATCTCCTCCTGATAGACTCTGATGAATAAATGATCTGCTCTTTCAAATTACTTTGACATCTGAAAATCTTGGAGAGCACATAAGTGGAACTGTGGCACACCCAGATCCTTTTATCTAAGACAGATTTCTACTTTAAAAAGACCCCATGTCTTCAGAAGCATATCCTCTATTGCAAGTTCAGTTGAGAATGTTATTGTTAATGCTGCTGTTCTTGAGGGTTTGCTGCATTTGATCTTAGGAGTTATGACTGTACAGTAATCCATAGATGATTAGCCTTGTACAGTAAACATGAATGGCGCACCACTCACAGAGGTTGTGTGCAGCCTCTGAACACCATGGTAATAATGATTCTTAGTGATTATTACAGTATTTCATAGACTACAGAAAACTTCACTATTGAGGAAATTGCTCTTAGTAGAAAACCCCAGCAAAATGTTGAAGACTATTGTAACAGAGAAATAATTGGCTATATTTTCTGTCATGGAGTCAGAAAATTTTCAGTGATGGAAATGAGCAAGACAGGACCTGTGATGAGCATTCTCCATGAGGAGTCCAAGGAACCAGGTAGAATGTTGTCGCACATAGTGAATAAATAATTGGTGGATCTTCATGAAGTCTTTATATGATCTGAATATTATCTTCTTTGTAGTACTAACAGCAGAACAATAATAGTGATACACTCTTAAAGTAAATGACCTTGTGTCTCTAAACTTTCCAAAGCAAATGGAATGGATAATACTGAAGATTCCTGAAACTGAAGTTTGCTTAAAAATGTGCACAGAAAGCAGTAATTTTAATTGTGATTATTTTTTTGTTAATTGTAGGCCTGCTTTACAAAGTAGTCTTTGGGATATAGGTCTTAAAAATTCCATCTTGTTTTTTGATAATTAAATTCAATTAAATACTGCTTTATTTTGTGCAAATACTGTCAACAGTACATTGGTAAACAGCACCAATGATATCAGTCAGTAGTCACTAGTAACTTCAGTTACTGAGATAAAAAACAAATTACTGTAGTTCTGTAATATTTTCATATAAGGAAAATAATTTTTATTGGAATGAATGAATTTTCTTAGACTAAATAGAACTGATGTGTATATTTTTGCCTACTCAATCCAGAATGAAAACCATGAAAATTCTTCAAATTCAGAAAAATTCTAGGAAACGTATTCTAAGTTTTATTTCTGTGGTTAGTTCTGTAATTCCAAAACACGGAAGTACTGAATGTACCAAAATGCCAAAAGAAGGCAAGATCTGATGGTGTTCTGTCTGGACAGTGAACAAAGACGACCAAGGATATTGTAAACTTGCCTTCTGAAGGCTAGTGCTGCCTTGTTCCCTAGAGTATTATAAGAACAGTTATAGTGAAGGTTCTGACACTGTCTGTGGGACAGTATTTCACAATCCAGTAAATTTAACTGCCAATAATTTTTCTTGATATTCAAGCTAAATTTTCTTCCTTAACCTTTTCCATTAATCTTAGTTCTCTCTTACCTTTGTTTAACCCTAAACAACCTCTTCATTACTTTGGTTTTACCTGCATGAAATACTTCAAAAAAGAAAAAGGATGGTAATAGAAATGCAAAAAAATGGAGGTAAATAGAGACAAATTTAAATATACAGAAATATGTTTCTTTTGGCTAGTTTTGTTAGAACTTGCTAGTTAGGACTGTGTAAAAAAAGAACAATAGAATTTACAAAACAGCAGAATATGGGAGAAAATAGAAGAGAAATTGAACATAAGGTGGAAACAACAGAAGTAATTTGCCAAGCTTCAGATTGTCTCAGAGTATCAGTTTTTTATGCACTGTATTAAAAAAAAGAGGATATGATGAAGAGCTCAGAAAAACTTGCAGCTATGTCACAATTGCTAAGTATATCACTGGTTTTTCCCCCAACATGTTTTTCATGCAATGTTGTTTGGTTTTCTTCATAGGAAAAATTTCATTTGAGCCTCTTTCCTCCCTTCTCTAACCCTTAGCTACTCTCTTATATTATTTTCAAGATTTGCCAATGACTTACTTTTTACTATATTGTATTGAAACCAAAAGCTTCTGGCTGTTCTGGCTGTCTTCTGGAGTCTAGAAAGACTGAAAGGAAATCTTTATCTTTTCCTTTCTCCTTTACCTTTACCTTTTTTAAGAAAAAGCTATATCCCTCTGACTTGGAAACTGCTGAGAGACATGGGGCTTAATCCAGCCAACAACCAAACATGTTTGTGTGTGTTGGTATGTAATAACTTTACAGTGTGCAACCACCATGAGAAACAATGGAATGGTCGGAGGACTCTTACTTTCTGAGGACTTAAACCATAACAGAACTTTGCATAATACTATAGTTCAAAAGTATGGGAACTTGGACTGGCGTCACTTTATTTCTTATAATGTTTCCCATATGAGGTGATGTGTTCAGGGTAAGCTCTTCTACCTGGAACTTTGCAAGATGAAATTACACTATGCAAACTTACAGTTGTCTCCATGTCCCTCTTCTGGCACTGTCATCCTCAGTTTAGTGATGACAGAGGAGCCTTCACGTCACAACCAAATAGGAAGAACGGCCTCCTTGTAAAAAGCTGTCTCTCTCCTTTCTCCTTCCACAATGGGAAAATATATAGCAAAAACATCACATCA
Source organism: Falco peregrinus (assembly GCF_023634155.1). Lineage (NCBI taxonomy): Eukaryota > Metazoa > Chordata > Aves > Falconiformes > Falconidae > Falco > Falco peregrinus. Next base: position 85,794,818 of record NC_073721.1, read on the forward strand.
TGTTGATTACTGGTGTGTGCTCTGAAGCTGTGGTGTCACTCAATATCTTTCACTGAATATTTCTAAATGGTTGAGATTAAAATGTTCCAAGTGAGCATTTTATTTGGTTCTAATGAGGCCATTCTGGCTATGTTAATTTTCCGTTCACTGGACTATTCAAAGAGCTCAGCATGGTGGCAGAGTACTGAAGACATACCTCAAGCTGCTGCAGAATTAACTTTGGTACTATAAAAGCAGTAAATGCGTGATTATTTTTTTCCTTGATATATGAAAAAGAGAGATGTGTAATTGGCACTTTAACAAGCTGGCAGCAGCGAATTAAATTTTAGCATGAGTATGAAATGACAATTACTGTTAGTAATTAATTGGTATCATCTTTCTGTAGTCCCGCTTTGTACTCTTTGTGCAAAGCTTATATCAATGAAAAGAATAACTATGTAATTAGGTGAAAAATTGGGAGAGTGTGAGCTTACAAAATACTGTAAAATATCTCCTCTTTTTCTGTGGGATCTATGCAATTTGTGATTGTTAACAAACAGCACTTTCACCCTTTAAATTTCATCCTAAAGGAATCTAAAGAGTTTTGGAACTGCATGAAATTGCAGATATCCCTGTATTCATAATTAAAGTTAACTGCATTTGTAAAAAACTGGGAAAGATTGGTAAGACAGTACCTCTACATTGCAGCTCTTACTAAAAAATAGCGTACATAGTAGGGTAAACAGTTGAAATCACAGAAAGGTATTCCTGGTTTGTGGAGAAGAATAGGAAGGTACTGAAGCTGACATGATGCCGTTGCTGATTTTTGATTACTATGAGAAGTCAGAAACTCTTTCTACATGCCGGGTACAGTACTTCCAGCAGAGAATTCCTCTGCTAGAGGTAGAAGACCTGCTAGAAGACCGTGGTTGGACAATGGCTCTGTAAAGACAAGTGCAATTTCTTGAAACATTTTTGTTCTTTGGAATCCCAAACCTGACCAGTCTGGACCACATAATTTAGGAACATGTCATGGTTTAACTCCAGCTGGCAACTAAGCCTCACACAGCTGTTCACTCATTCACCCCACAGCAGGATGGGGGAGAGAATCAGAAGGGTAAAAGTGAGAAAATCTGTGGGTTGAAATAAAGACAGTTTAATAGGTAAAACAAAAGCTGCATGCATGAACAAAGCAAAACAAGGAATTCATTCACCATTTCCCATCGGCAGGCAGGTGTTCAGCCATCCCCAGGGTTCACACATAATGGTGACTTGGGAAGACAAACTCCCAACATCACTCTGAACATCCCCTGCTTTCTCCTTCTTTCTCGGCTTTATATGCTCAGCATGATGTCATATGGCATAGAATATCCCTTTGGTCAGTTGGGGTCAGCTGTCCTGGCTGTGTCCCTTCCCAGCTCCTTGTGCACCCCCAGCCTGCTCACTGACAGGGTCGGGTGAGGAGCAGAAGAGGTCTTGACTCTGTGTACACAGTGTTCAGCAGTAATGAAAACATCCCTGTGTTATCATCACTGTTCCCAGCACAAATCCAAAACACAGTCCGTGGCTACTATGAATAAAATTAACTCTATCCCAGCCAAAACCAGCACAGGATGCAACCAGGCAAAAGTGACTTAGACTCATCTTCTGCCATTTCCTTGTGTATGTCCGGAACAGTATGATTTGAACTCATTTGCCAGAGACCAGGCAGCAATGTACTCCGCTCATGGACTGATCCTTAAAATAGGCTTCAGATTTCTTTCTTTTCTCATGTGTGTGACAGAAATTAAACAGAAACTTCCAGCAGATCAGCTTTCCCGTATTCATTATCTGTTACAGACAGGCAAGGAGCAGAGCAGCTATACGGGCTACCTCAGGAACAACTGTATGCTGTAATTAGAAAAGTCAGAGGCCTATTTCCCCTTTCTGATCTACCCACCTTCCCACGAGACTCCAGAGTATGCCTGATACATCTTGAAGAATCCCCTGAAGGAGGCACAATTCTTTACAGTAGCAGCCAGATGCCATTAACAACAGCAGCAGTACAATGAAAAGGATCAAAATTGCTTCTAGCTGCCTCCAGTGCTGCCTTTGTAAAGTTACCAGGGATCTGCAGAAGTGGACTCGTACGTTGCAGGCAGAACAGATTCTTCCATTAGTTACAGTATAAACATATGTCAGCATGTGTGGGACTTATAGATATGTTTCAGGTACAGAACAGGGAGAACTGCATATGGGCACAGAGATTCAGATGAAGTGGGTAACACTGTTAACTCCCAACATTAAAATATCATAAGTAGACCTTCATTCATTAGTTCTTAAAACCAAGAAATTTTTAATATTTTTTCTGCAACATCATGGGCAGAAGCTTATCTCTTCTTTCCTTGTTCTTTCAATATGAAAGTTGAGAATCTAAAATAATGATTTACCTTCAGAAGCTAGGACTCCGAGTAAGGTATACAAAATCAGATATGTGGAGTTGTTATGGTGGGTTGACCCATCCAGCAGCAAAGCACCAAACAGCTGCTTGCTTACTCCTTCCACACAGCAGGGCAGGGGAGCAAGAAGAAGAAGAAAAAAGAATAGAAAGAGTAAAAGTGAGAAAACTCACACATCGAGATAGAGGAGTTTAAAAAGTGAAGGAAAGAAGAAGAAAAACAAAACAAGTGATACAACGTCAATCACTCAGCACCTTCCACAAGTGGACTGATGCCCAGTCAGTCTCAGAAACTACCAACACCCCCACCTCGTATCAGTTTTTATCGCTGGGCATAATGTTATATGTCATGGAAAGTTTCTTTGGTCAGTTTGGGTCAGCTGCCCTGGCTGCGTCCCCTCCCAGCTTCTTGCCTGCCCCAGCCTACTCACTGCAGTAGGTTGAGTGGGAAACAGGGAAAGCCTTGACACAGTGCAAGCACCGTTCAGCGATAGCTAAAGCATTGCTGTTTTATCAACACTGTTTTAGTCCAGATCAAAACCACAACACATATGGGCTGCTGCAAAGAAAGTTAACTCCATCGCAGCCAGACCCGGTACAGTTGTCAATACTGAGAGAGCAAATGGACAGGAAAGGGCAGGTACACATGGACATGCAGGTATTATGAACAGAAAATGAGGCCTGAAAACAAGGGAAAGACTACAACCATTCTATAGAATGGAGAAAATTAAGAGCTTCTGACAAAGAAAGTTGGAAAGACTGAAAGAATATTGCAAGAAAGGCGAGTACTATGTAAAAAGACTCAGTAAACCAGCAGGTGAAGAAAGAAGAGAAAGAAAGATAAGGAATCACTGTTTAAGAGGAGAAAAGAAAAACCTCATGAAAAAACATGAGAGGAAAGACACAGGGGTATGCACAGGAGGAAAAATTTAAAAAAAAATATCACAAGGTAAGAAAGAGTAAAAGGAAGGTGAAAAGCAGGAGTGGAATTATGATAAAGAATGCATATTTTGCCATTATTACTTCATAAATGTATGTTTCCTGTTGGAGGCAAATGACAGGGAGCATCAAGGGAGGGCTGCTCTGCAAGGGAAGGTGAACTTGGAGCAGAGGATGACCGCAGGATGCGGTGCATTGACAAGGGACCAGTCCTGTATGTGAGCAAGAGGAACAGAGCACATCCAGTAACAATAACCAGGGCCAGCCTCAGCCCGGTGGTTGCCAGACAAGACTGTGGTAATGACACAGGACACAGACACCACAGCAAAGGAACTCAAGGCAGCAGATCAGAAATCCAAATCTGCAAGATACGTGGTCAGGCAAAGATGTAGCTGACATGTAGCTCAGACAAGGATGAAGGACAAGGACCTCAGCTTAAAAATGGCTCCCTAGCAAAGTGGGTCAAGAGGCCCTCGATGAGACTTCTCACAGCTTTCTCACATAGCTTGTTACACAGCAACCTGATCTCAGGTTCCAGCTGTGCAGTCAGAGCCGGCTGTGGGTACAGGCAGCCAAACCCTGCCTATGAGATGAGGAAGAGGCCTCTTGCCTGGGGAAAATTAAGGCCTTTCCAGGGAAGAAAGAAAACAGGACAATTCAGGTCACAGCTGTCTAACTGCTTTAACATACACTCTGTGTGTAGAAAAGGACTGCTTGCCTACAGCAAGTCTATAGAACACCTGGTGCTACCCAGAAATACCAGTCTTATATGGTATTCATTACATGAATGCTTTTTTTAAAATATGTACAAAAAATGGAGAGTTCATGACAAGTAGCAAGGCCAGTACTACAAGGAGTATTGGAGTTACCATGCAAAATTCTTCTTCTTCTTCTACACAGGAGGATGCAGAGAAAGCAGATGGAAAAGATAGCAGCTGGGACTACACTGCTGACTCCACCATAAAAATTGATGTAGTTTCCTAAGTTGCCCTTCAACATTGTTCATAAGGCAGCATTGTCTTAAATGATTCCATGAGCATCTCTGCTGTAGGGGGATAGGGAAGCACAGCAGGGCGTAATACAGCTCCTACACAATCACAGCACCTATGTTGCACTAGTTAGTACTGGCCGAGAGTCTAGTGTCTGTAGGTGTTCTAGTAAATCTGTACTTGGATGAGAGAGGAAGTCAAGGAAGACTTGGAAACTTAGTCGAGGTCAGTATCAGCATGGCCCAGATACACTGTAAAAGCCTAGTGGCACATAAGACAAAAGACTGTTGTACTTTCAGGCAACATTGTATTCATTTGTTACAGAGCCAGGAATTTTAGACAAGCTTTTGGACTTGGATGTTGGATTTGGACAAGCACTAGGTTTGGACAAGCACTAAGTTTGTCCTGCTTCCTTCTATTCTCAGTTTTAACATCTACCAAATATGTGAATCTTCATCTGTTATATTTGAGAATGCTAATACCTGTACCTGTTGTATTCTTTGAATAGCTACAATCTGCTACCCTTTTCAACCACACAAAGAACAAAGTCCTTTCAGAGCGTGAAAAAGTACACTCCAGATGTTTAATTGTTTTACAACCAGTATCTTACTCCTAACTCTAGTGATTAGTTTTTGTTGTTGTGTTGCAGGATAAAAGCCCATGCTCTTTATTTCTAACACTTTACACTACTAGGATAGAAAAGCACAGTTATCTATCTGGACAAAGATCTTTTATAATTGATATATAAAGTTGTAAGTGGACCTGTTACTACAGAAAACCAGTGTTGGAACATTAGCTACCAAAAAAGAAATGAAAATAAAGATTTTTATAGTTAAGATACCACAAAGAGCTTACTTCTAACCATGGCTATTTACCAAAAATCTTGTTATTTTTAACAATAGGGGAAGCTGACATATCAATATACTTTTTTTTTGACATTTTGGGAGAGTCCTTCAACAGTGCTGTACAACAATACCGTGCTTCAAATGTGGATAAAAAACATTTTGATGGACAATCGCTACGAGGATGTGATCTAGGACTTCCATGCTGCACAGGGCAATACAAACATTGGGGAGAGAGAGGGTAGAAAGTAGGGCTGATAAATCCCACTTTCTCCTGCATGCATAAAGGGTGATCTAATAATCCTGTTTTCTGGTATTTAGGTAGTTCAACAAAAGCAATTTATCCCTATGCTCCATAACTATCCAACAAATTACACTAAGACCTTCCCTTTTTTTCTGGATACCAAGAGAAAACTGCTGAGTACCTACAACTTTGTCAAAACAAATGAAGTTTTGAATTACTTTGAAATAGTACTAATCTTGTCAAAAGATAGATATTTTTCTTATTTGAACTGATTTGGAATTATCAATTTAAATTTGGATCATACCAGAAACTGGGCTCCTGTTTGGACTAGTTTTGAGAGAAACTGATTAAAATAATTTCAAAATACAGTTGTGGAATTGTTGCCATTTTCTTCTTGTAGATATCCTACACAGGATGTCTTAGTGAAACACCATTCACCTCCTGAATTCCCTTCCAACTTGAATTATTCTATAACTTCAGATTAATAATTTTATGACTTCAGGTAATTGTAGAAGACAGTTATATACATCTTTTTGCTCTAAACAAAGACAAGTGAAAGCCTGCTTAAAACCGCAGTGCCATGGCAGAAAATTTTTAGGTACTGCTGAAAAAGAAGGAGTGTATTTATAGAAAAAGGGAAAAACCACAGAGACAAATATGGAAGCTGGACAGGACATATACATTCCAGAGGCAAGTCTAAGGACAGAATTTTTAAGTGCAGTTCAAAAGGGAGTCTGAAGCTGTCAACAAGAACTTTGGTAACATATTTGTTGATTTTTAATCTCTACTGTGTACAAGACGTTGTATATTCTTAATGTAAATAGAGTTGCATCTTGCCTTGGTCACCTATTCCTCTCAGACCTGCATGCAAAAGTCCAAATTCCAGAGAGCAGCTCACATGAAAAGTGATAACAATAATTAATATAATGATTTAAATAGGGCTTGAGCATAAATCTAAATGGAAATACAGGCTGCAAAGTCTAGAATTGCATACAACCTACAAGGTGCTTGTTCGTTTAGAGAAGACTTGAAAGAAATTTTGTTATCAGTTCACTTAATGTACTGGTTTGAAAGACTATAAAAACCCTTCATAACTCACGAAAGAATATGAACCTTGTATTAGGATCATCTTTTGTAAATATGAAAGCCATGAAGCAGAGTTTATTTTCAAAATTAGGCTGGCATTAGCCTAAAATTTTAATTTCTGGTTTATTTGATAATGACATTTATTATAGTGAGGTTTTGGATAGTTTTATTTATTAATGCATCTTTTGCTTTGAAACCCAGTTAAGTTTTACGTATCAATAAAGAGTGTTAAGGAGGATAAAAAATACAGACTGATTTTCCATTAAAACATCAGAGGAATGCATGCTGTACTCTGAAAAGCTATAAACATGTTGACTGCCAATACAATTACAGTTGTATTAACAGACATCCTACTTGTTTCAAATATCATCCTAAAGAAAAAATTATATCCAACCAAGAATAAAGAAATACACATCCTTTCAGATTGACTAAAGTGCTCTGTAGAAAACCACAAAGATAAGAGTATTTTAAAGTTATTCTGAACTGAAAAAGGAAAAATTTCCATTTAGAAAATGAGTTTTCCAATTTTCTAGACTTTCATACTTTTTGTTTGTTTTCTTGAAAACAAGAAGCCAAAAATATATAATGAAGAATTTTCTCTCCATCTTTAGCTTTGAACTCAGAACAACAAGCTATAATCCATAAAAAGAATTGTGCCCTCCAGCTGGGACAGACAGCTGTGTTTTATTTCTGTTAGCTGGCCTTTTAGTTACCTGTTCTGAGTTTTTAGACAGGACTACTAGAATAATTCAGTTTGTTACTCCTAATATTCTTTGTTTGCTTATATAGCAGGTACATGGAAAGTGTGCAACGACATTATACTGATGTGTAGCTAAACAGCTACACTCAGCTAATTGCTACCTGAGATAACAGTTTAGGAAAACAGGCAGAGATAAAGGTCAAGCTACTTATGATCTGTACAACAGAGACAGTTTGCCCCCTTTTCATGCCAGTGCCCTTACTTCACAGATAATACCAAATACAACTCCAACTAGGAATGTGCTTTTCATCTGCATCTGGCTAGATGCACAGCAAGAACCAAAGCTTTTGTCACTTCCACACTCGACTTCTGTTAGAAAGCTTCACTATTCACTTGGAGGCTAACTCACTGCCCAGCACAGCCATCCAAAGAAGGCATATGGCACCTGTGTTTCAAGATTTGCACTCGCATCCTGCAGTCCTGCCAGAAATGATCCTACTTTTCTTGTATGTTGAATGTTCTGACAGTATGCTTAAACCCACAGCCTGAATCCCAGCAAGACTCTACCAAGCACCTTAGTTCCTCTTGGCTGTTCTGTGTGGACCTGATGACAACTAATGTGACCCAAATCCCTTTTGGCTTCCAAGCCTTGTAGTTGCTTCACCATGCACCATACATCCATCCTAGTTCTTCCTACAGCAGACTTTCAGCTCTTTCTTTTAGCTGCAGTTTCCATCTCACTTCCATTCAAAATACCTAGCTGCTCCCACCATTAAAGCTGTGCTTTAATACATTGCCTGAACCGTTTCCGAGAGAGCATTTACTTCCAGGAGCTCAGTATACCTATTGCTGTCCCCTTCTTCACACTAGAAACCATTCTCTCTATCAGATCTGCAAGTTCTAACAGTTAGAATCTAATTCAGTCCATCGAATGATCCAGATCAGTGCAATGTACTCATGACAGTGTGTGTCTGTCAGGTTAGTGTTGCTCTTTAGTCCGAATCACTCTTACCTACTAGACTAAGCTAGGAGCAACAAGTGTAGACTGTCAATGGATCTGAAGGAACCACAGGAGGCTCTGGCAGGAAGGTAGTGATGAGTGGTTGAAGCCGGTAGCCTCTAAACACAGTTTAACTGCATTCAGAAAAGCATGTCTGACTCCCAGCAAGTTCTTGTCAAGCACTGCTATTCTGCTTTGCTTTGGAAACCTTCTCCCATGTGTGACACCAGCCCCATCCACCAAGACTTTATGCTATCTATCCCTGCCAAACAGCCTAGAAACAGCTGCCACAGCAACCCAGTTTGATTAATAAACTGATGTTTATACAGAGTTGTCTAATACATCTATAAAGCTGGTGTAAAAGTCCTGAGTAAAGCCCATCTGAGATTTGTAGCACATCTTGATTCTGTCTGAGTTTCATTTAGAAAATAGAAAAGAACTCTGTGTTCAACAAAAGTTGATATGTGAAATCTTCCAGTTTTTGCAGAACAAGTGGTGGCAGCCGGAGCATAACACAGCTCTCAGAGTTCAAAGTATCTGCACTACAATTAATTGCATACTGTGCTATTCACTTTACATGAAACTCTTGTCTCAGTAATTGAGCACATCACTGGGGGAGACAAAGATGTAATTTGCTGCTGCTGACTGTATCTGGTTATGTCTTGTCCGTAAAGCTGGGTCTGTCACTTTTTTGGATCTGGCTTGGTTTACTCTGTGCAGAGCTTTTTCTGTCATTTCTGCTTTTCTCAGCATGGAAGCCCCACATTTTGCACCCTGTGTTTTTAATTCAAAGGCTTTATTCTTGTTCAGCAGTGTTGTTGCCTTTCTGAATAGTTATCTTAACAGGGTCCAGAGAGTTTTTTGATGATTACCAATGTGGGACCTAATCTGCTTTCTATTTTTAGATTGCAACTCATGTTCCATCAATAATGAAAGGGTACTTACATTTGCGTAGCACTTTTGTCCCAAAGGATCCTTTTTCATGTTAGTAGATGTCAGACAGTGGCTTGATCCAAGGAAAGACATGTTATGAAAGACATGTCTCTTGCAAAACATACATCTGTACCATTAGGATAAAGCATGATGCTCAAACTTGTACCTTTTTTTTTTTTTTTTTTTTTTTTTTTTGACTGTATGAACCTTGAATTACTATTTATTGTATCACAACTTTGACAGGAGTAGCAGAGAGGGCTCTTGCCCAGCATGGCAGCTGGCAAACTCTCCTACCCATTGAGAAATGAATCAAAATCTCTCACTACCTGGGTGAGTACTTCAACTACCTGGATGTTCCATAAAAGGCAGGCATGACCTCTTTAATCTGTATTTTAAAAAGAAGTTACTTTGTGTTTTGTGAAGGGAAGAGTTCCAGTATGTTGGCATGCTCTGGAACTACTACCATGGTAAGATACTCAAGGATGGAGGAATAATGTAGGCTTGACTACCTGCTCTTGCTGGGGTACTCCAGGACACACATCAAAGCAGAATTCTAAGTGTTTAAGAAACTTTAAGGTTAAACAAGGAGATAGAAAGCTAGTTTAGATGCCTCCAAGCTTGGACAGCACCTATCTGTGGTTATTTTGAATTGTAGCTTTGGATTTAGAAGCCTCACTTCTATTGAAGTCTTGCCACAGGCACCTAAATCCTTAGTTGGAGCTAGCCCCAGAACCCCAGCTGGTACATATCAGTAGAGATCAGTTATACTCAGAAGCATCATAACACGTGATCCTACTTGCTGCAGGCAGAAATAGTTTCACTTGATGCTGAAATGAGCTGCTCTAGAACAAGCAGATGAAAAAGATGCCTAACAACACAAAGTAATATTACAGTGACATTTAGATCTGGGATTCTTCTCCAAGTGCACTAAAAAAGACAAAATCTACAAAAACATGATGGAGGTTTAATTTCTTTGATTTTTGTAGTTTATCTCATCACAGTTTCTAAGAACTGCTACAGCTTCCAATGTTAACAAATGTTACCCATAAAATCTCTCATGCCCACACCTCCTGCCTTTGCTTTTATTCCTATATTTAGCACAGAAATCATAAGCTTGTGGTGGTAGCAGCTGTAGCTAAGTGTCAGAATGGATCAAAAAGAATAGGGTAGTAGAACGAGGAGAGGTTTCTTTGGGCCTCTTGCACTTCCTACTCCTCGTGAAAAAAGCCAATATAAGGCAGGCATATGCAGCTCTAGGTGCTGTGATGCATTTGCTGTGAGAGTTCAGTTCTCCTGGGCTCACCACCAGGCACTTACACCAGCAGGAATGTTTATCAAGAAATTAAAGTGGTTGAATACAGTTTTATTTCTTTTTCTGGAATAATCAAGTGACTTCATATCTTACAGAGTTAATCCAAACCTGTTAGTCCTTTAAGAAGTCCTTGGACGGCAGCCCAGGATAGTATTATTGTCTAGGGCCAAGAAATAAAACTTGAATAATCAAGAGTGTGAAAGAGAGAAAAAAAATTTATAATGTTCACATACTGCACCATAAATATGAAAAATATCATCAGGCTTTCAACCAAATGCCATGGTATGCTAGAACTTCTTATGCCACATATGCATAATAATTCTTGTTAATGCTAAACGAAGCTGTTGTTACTGACCATATTTAGTTTGGAAGAGATCAGGGGTGAGTAACTGTGCTCTAAAAAATGCCCAGAGCTTGGTCTTAGGATTCCTTTATTTGTCTGGAGTGCAAATGGCAGTTAAAGCTTATCAGGTGGGGCTTTTTGTGTGCGTGATTTTTTTTACAACTGGAGAATAAAGTTTGTTAAAAAAGTCAATTTCCTTTTACCAAGTCCTTCTCTTAGAACTCATGTGGTTTATATACACATTTAAATATTCTTTAGCTCAGGGTACTTTAATAGCCTGTTGCTAGAAATCAGTGGCTGGGTTAATTAGATGGAAGATGAAGGCCAGAGGTTCAAATCTTTTGTAGTAATTGCTGCAACTTCTATTCCATTCAGGTGCCGTAACTACCAGATTTTCTGAAACCTTGTTTTTCTGCCAGCTTCTGGTGACTGAAATTGTTTTTCTAGTTCATTTTACTGGTAGTGATTTCTCCTGTGAAGAGGAAATTATTCTGAACACTTACCTTCTAGTTTTGGAGTACCAGTTTCTGACTTTGGATTGTCATAGATATGTATTCTGTGCTCAGTGGAATAAATAGGGAAGTTTTTCTATCTGAGATATTTTTGTGAAACTGGAATAACAGAAATTTAATGAATGTGCTTAAACGAAGTATAATGACGTGTTCAGGGACCAGTGACAAGATTTACTACAGTTAACTATAGCTTGGAGAATGACAGGAGGAGAAAGATATTAGTTTAGTCTTTTCATACTTTCTACATGCTCTATGAGAATTTGTACAGCCTAGGTCTCTGTATCCCGAAGTCCTTGCACCCTAAGCTGTAGTAAACTCAACAATAATCTTACCAGGTTTAATCCTATCCCCAAATCCTTCTTCCTTGCTCTTAGCTGGGGCTGAGTTGCCTCTTTGCCTGCAGCCCGCCCCCCTGATAGCTTTTCCATCACTAGCAAGTGTACCTTGTTTCCTATGAAGATGATTCTAGTCTTGGTATGGTGTTGATATAGCCATATCATCCATTTGCACCTTGTCTTGTCATCCTAGAAAGTGAGGGGAAACAGGAATGGGGAAAAGACCCCACACCTAACCAGTCAGATAATTGCTGCCTGTGTCCATGGCTGGACTGACATTTTTAATCCCACTTGTTTTCTGTTCTTTTGTCCCCAGTGGTTCAGTCTGAAGGCTGTGCTATTCACATGACTGCTGGAAAGGAGACAGCTTACATAGGAGGTGGGAGGGGAAGGAAGGAGTAAGAGATGGTAATGGATGGATTTTTCCTCTTCTTTCTTCCATCCTGACAGCCTCAGGTTTCAGGAATACTGCTCATATTACTGAAAGATGGCTACTAGGCAACTAGGGAGGAGGCAGATTAGATTTTTCGTATGTATTAGGTATGGTATTTCCAGCAGAGTTAGGAAAGAAATAATGCCATTGTACAAGGCTTTGCTGAGAACTCCTCTATATAGTACAGCCATGGTCACCCATGTTGAAGAGAGGTAATCCAAACTGGAAGAAGTGCAAAGAAGGACTAGTTGGATGGTCAGGGGAAGATAACATGATCTACAGAAGGATGTTAAGAGTACGTGTACACTGTGCAGTGCAGCACTGTACAGAGACCCGAGCAGTTATTGTAAGGCTAGTTCTACATTTGAAAGCAGTACAATGGTGTCAGCATTTTGTTGCAGCTACGTTAGCTGTTCTGAGTGGCAGCACTAATTAGCATGGGAACACTGCCATGCTTATTCAAATATGCCGAACTAAGAAAGTATGGTTGAGCTGAGCCAGGTGAATGCACTGCCCTGCTTCAGGCTAGCCCTGTTGCTTAGTTTAGAATTGAAAAGAACTTGGCTTGCTTAGCCTACCAGGCACTGCAAAAAGAATTGTTTACTCTTCATAAATACTTCCTTGGGAAAGCATTAGAAAAGGAAAGGTATTAAGTGAGCTGAAACACAGGTTTGGCACAATAAGAAATTGGGAAGGATTTTTTTTATTTAATTTTGAATTTTGAAAGATCATTAGGGATCTCCAGATGATGACGTTGGTTCTTCTTTCAGAAGTATAAATAAAACAATTCTAAGGAAAAAAAATCTAATAAATCTAAAAGTGAAAGGTCAGAACACTCCAATAATGTCAGTGGGTCTGTTTACTTTAAAGGTGTCTAATGAAGTCTAAAACAGCTGCATCAGGTGCCCTGACAGAGGTCTGGATCTTGCTGTATCAAAGGTTTTGTTGCTATTCTCCCCTCTTCCCCACTTTTCAGCGGTTTTTAGTTCATCTAGATCAAAAAATAGCTTTACTAAAAGGAGCTGAAGCAGACTTTTGATATTATTGTGGTATATGCAATAAACATTCGATCTGAACAACAGTTCTGAAACATAAATGCACTACTTCACTGTTTGTCTCTTTTGGAAGTAATGCTAATTAAAATTTAAACATGAACATTTAATGGCTCATTGTTAAAGAGATGAACAGGGGAAAAATATTGTGTATGAAACCCAGACAGGAAATTGCTGCAGGGAGGAAAATGAAAAGGGTAAATAGCATCAACAGTCAGGAAGAAGGGAAGAGCGGAAGAGGAAAGCATAGAACTGTTGTTACTGGTCCTAAAGATCATCTCATATTCGGTATGATCCTGAATGTTGTAATAAAGCACTTAGGGCATTAGAAATCAAATGAACTTTCACAGTTAAACATTAGAAATAAAATTAAATTACACAGTTCTGCATGAAGGAGCGTAATCTACCTTTGGGTAGCCTGTTGATGTCTGTTGTCCTAATTTTGTACCAGAGCCAGCAGAAAATAATTAAAATGTTTGAAATTTGGGCTTCTTAGTGGCTGCATTTGACACTGGTGAATGGGTGTCCTCTGCTCTGCTTGGAAAGCTGAAGTTTGTTTCTCCTTTTCAAGGTTTCCAGTGGTGGCAAATAGTAAAGGCTCTGGCATTTCACTTGACCTGAAGTCTTTAATTACAGTCAGACATGAGGCTGAAATGTGCCTTCAACTACTCAAGGTCTTAAATGCCCAGAAGAAATACAGCCTACATGAGTCTGTGCACTGTGGGTACTGGAGCAGATCTCATTTGTCGGTACTGACAATCAGAAATAAAACAGTTCACTTGGTTATTATAATCTATACCAAAAAGGTTTTATGCATTATAGCATTTAATGTGTGGCTGTAAATTAAGTTGGAGAAGGAAAAGTGATAACCCATCTGAGATCAAATTTTCTACAGACTACTGTGACCACATTTGGATGCAGATTTGATTCAGTTTTCAGATCTTTGTGCAACGATGACTCATTTAAAATACTGTGTGAACAAAGATTTGGTTATTATCTGCACATCATTTGAAAGGCCAGAGGTCAGAAGAAAGAAATTCTGGTTGGCTTTTTTTTTTTTTTGCAATAACATGATTTTTACCTTCACAGTTATTGAATCCCTATTTAAAAAAAAAAACAAAAAAAACAAACCACAAACAACCAAACCAAACCACAAAACAAACAAACAAACAAAGAAATAAACAAACAAACCAGCCACATAACCAGTTATCTTCTCATAACCAAATATAACTGTAAAGGAGCTAAATCGTGCACTTGATCTTTAGCAAAAACAGAAGCTGGAATATATGCTTTCTTCATAATAGGGACAATGTTATTTCCACCTTTTTGTCCTTTTCTCCCTTTGTCAAGAAAATAGGCGAAACAAAATTACTGTCAGGACAAGTAAAAGACTGTAGCCAGATTATGTTGTCTGGACAGTGAGGGCAGGAACAAAGCTAACACTTCCCTGGCAGGCTCTGTTCATGGATTGTCATCATCTAAAACCAATCAAAGTACTTCATTGTGATACTTCCCTGCAGTTTGAGTGAATAGCCCCCTCTGTTTCTGATAGGGAAATGTTTAAAAACTGTCAGTGAAAAGTTCCAGTAAATGATACTTGAAATTACTTGCAACTTTCTTTTCTTGTTTTCTGTATCTAATTTTCTTTTTGCTTGGTAAGTCTGAATTTCAGAAGCATTCCATATTAGCTAATGACAGGCATTGAATGATAATACTTTTATTCTCTTTACTTGTGAAGAGGGTAAGAACTTTATTTTCACTGACTTTCTTCAGAGAACCCAACCTTTTGAGATAGTTTAGTTGTTTTGCTCCAAAAGCTCATTCAGTCCATAAATTCCTCCACGTAGGCTATGGAATTCTCAAAGTGTCTGAGTGCTGTTTATCATTACAGAGAAGTGAAAATCAATCAACTAGTTCCTTGGAAAAGACCATTTGGTTGCCAGTGTGGCTAAAGATGTGAAACAATGACATGACATTTATACAAGATTATCACATACCTGATCCATGAGTCACCAGGCCATTGTCTTGCAATACAATTTGGAATAACATCAATGTTCTGAAGCATGGAATCAACTCTTGTAAAAAACATTTTTCTGCCCAGGAGCATCCTGTATCTTTATGTACAAATGCTGTATGAAATGAGAAAGTGTTTCTCAAGGCAAAAATAATTTTTAGATCAAGAACATGCTAACTACTTGTACCATCAACTAGAATTCGGTATTCAAGGTAACCTGCATTTCCAGATTATTTTTGCTAATACGACTACAGAAGAGTGCAAGATTGTGAAATTATGATTGAATTAAACACACATAGACACACTTGTACTGATCACTACAGGAGTGAGAAAGTCCTAGTCCCCAGGAGACTTGTCATTAAATCACCACAGCTTTACAGTATGTAACCCCCTCCAGCCTTCCTTGTTCCACAGAAAATATGCCATCATCTCCCAACTTAAAGCCTTTAAATGATGTTCAGGTTTAATGCAAGATAACAAAGGCAAGAATAAGCAAAACTTGACATACAAGGCCTTGTGGACTACAGTGTCCGTGTTTTCTTATTTTCCTGTTTTCTTCCTATGTGTTCTGTAGGCTCCTACAACTTCCTTATTCTCCTTTTCTGTGATTCATCTCTTTGCAACATCGGTTCTATTCCTGGCTTGACTTGTCTGCAGAACTGTGTGTGCTCGGGGACTCTACTGTGCCATAAAGCTCTTACATGTTGGCTGCATTTCTTGTAGTAGTTGTATACTTGCAGCAACATGATTTTGACATCCATAATTCAGGCCTGAGGTGAATAAAATCCTCTCAAAAGGCAGGCTTGGATTAATAAAAACCCAGAAGCAGAACATCTTGGCAGTACTGTGGAAAAAAAATGGTCACACCCTGCCTATGCAACACGCAGAGCACTCAAATATATATATCTACTACTTCACAGGAGAGAGAGTACTAGGCCAGGTGCAATTTTGGTCTGATCCATTCTGAGCATTCTTAAATAACAGATTAAACACAGGGCAGCACTAGAGGTGCCTGAACTCAGTCCTACTGAATGAGCAAGAACATATCTTGAGTTGCAAAATTCTGCCTTGAGACATGTAAAACCACAAGGTCCAACACCTGAGTTCACACTTTCAGGGACATCAGAAAAGAGAGAGGTGTTACTAGACTCTTCATGATGTTACTTTATCTCCCCAGGCTGGCTGTGACCTGGATGTAGAGAATAACAAGAAATTTTGAAGGTGGGTCAGAACAGAGTTCACTGTAATCTCTAATTGGGGTGTGTATAGTTTCTGTTTGTGGTTCTTCACTGCCTGTAACTCATATTAGTTCAAAGTAGCTATAAATTGCTAGAGAATCATCTCGGTCATAAGTGACCTCAGAACATTCAGAGGAGTGGAAGATCTAATCTTTTGTCTTGCAACAATATCAGCACAAAGAACTTGATTGTACCAATACAGTGGAAAAGATTGTCTCCCTGCCCAACATGTTAAATCTCTTCCAGACACTGATTTTCATGAGTGTTTTTACTGACCTTCTCTCCTGGATGGAACTGGGCATTCCATCAACTTTAATTCTTCATGATCTTTCTGTAAATGTTTGATGTTGTCAATTACAGGGCTTTCCCTGCACTGCTTAAAGCATGTGATGGCCCAGGCCATGCTTTCTGCCACATTTTCACTCCTCACAGTCTCAATAGTGTCAGGTTGTCACAACGAATAAAGCTTTTGTAACACCTTGCTGAAAAGGTGTTTTTTTGCCCTTTTTTTCTTTTTTTAGTATTTGAGGAAGGTTAAATTGGGTAACAGCTACAACAAGATAACTACTTAATAAACCATTAACTGTTTTCTAGCATGGTTGCAGGGTGTCAGTTGGCTCCACACTGTCATTTTAGTTGATCTCAACAGGCTCAGCCACCCACTGAGCAGCTGAGAAAGATATTTTACTATGCTTATCATTTGGTTCTGTGATTTTTGGCCTGTAAGTAGTGTCATTAGGACTGCAAAGGCATCTAAAATCTTTTCTGAGACATTCATATTCTCTTTTCTTTAAGGAAGGTTTATCTGGGGCTGAGGTTAGGGTCTCATTACACTAAGCCCTGGCTCTTCAAATCTTTCCCTTTTGAAAAGGCTATCAATTCCATTCCATTCTCCCCGGCTTATGACAGTCAGACAGCATATCCAGTTAAAAACAGGATGTAGGTTTCCCTTCTGTTTTCACCTCTTCCTACAGTAATTGGATCCTAGATCTAATGTGTGGATTTTCTGATCATTGTTTCTTTTGTAAAACTCGCTTATGAAACTTACGTATTCCAGTGACAGGAGCTCTCACCTCAGTCAGAACAGTCAGATACCAGCTTCTCCCTTTAAGCTGCTCAACCTGCCTCTGTGCCTCAGTAACCTCCAAGGACAGCTAAAGTGGCCTGGAAGTGAGATGTGAGGCAGGATCCCCTTGTGATTCCCACTATGTATCTCTGCCTATTGTAAGTTCTCCTCTGAGCAAAGGACTCCTTTGACTGTTGAACCATGGAATCTATTTGCATGAGCCTAGTAGGAGGGTACAGGGCAATTGTCAAGATAAAAGTTGTATTGCTGCACAATGGTAAAAATTTATATTTAAAACTGAGAAAAAATATTATCTGTGCAGCTATAAGTTGGCTAGTGTACCTCAATGGTGTGCATGAGGATATTGCCCATGAATGAGATATCACAGCTGTGGTTCTACTCTTTTCTCACCCCAGATGCTCACATACAGCTTCATGTCTGGCTTGGGACACCTTGTGGTAATTTATAAGCAGCTGAGCCAGGAGATGTCTACAAAAGACAGAAATATTGAAAATGACAAAATCAGATTCATGTAGTGCAGTGAGCTGTGTAGTGGACTATATTATTTCAGCATGCACACAAACATCTTTGATACTTGATGACATTAAGCAGGCTAAATCCCAACAGAGACTACATTTGCAGTTTTGACAAAAAACCCGTATCTCCTATGTACATAACAATTCTATTTGTCACAGTCAAAGCTAGAACCATCACCCTCCCACCCCCCCAAATCAATTTGTAGAACCACTCACTTCTAAAATAAGCTCCCAAATACCAATTGTTTGTGTGTGTTGGCCCTTGAAAATGTCTTCTTGGGACTAATGGGCACTTCTGATGCATTCCCCTATGTCCCATGGATTCTCAGAAGTGTATTTAAAGACCTTACTAAACTTCTGTTTTGGGTAAGTGTAGAGGAATGAAGCTGGGTTAATTAGCATTGATAATATACAGCTGTGGGCTGGCTTCAGGGCTGGCGGGTTGGCCAATGTAAATAAGGTGCAGCTGTGGCTGGTTACGTTAAGTGGTTGAGAGCCAATGAAGGGAGACCAGCTGAGGAAGAAGCAAGAGGAGAAAGGCACACACGTCCTGGATGAGATGAGGAGAAGACAGCAGAGGGAATGACATGAAGAGTATGCTGGTATGAGATGGTAAAAGACTTTGCAGCTTCATAGCTTTGGAGAGTGCTGTGACAGGTGTGTTCCAGAGATAATTTTCAAATGCTCACAGCTTCTCAAATACTGAGAGTAAGCTGAGCTCTTGAGTTCATTCCCTGTGCCTCGGTGATGATTATTTCTATGTCATTTTGCAGGTCTAACCTACATTTTGGGTTCAGCCTCCTTTTATTCAACACAGATTTTTTTTTTTTTTAAGGGAAAAATTGTGGGTTTATTTACTGTCTTTTCACTTAAATACCTGCAATCTTTTGCTTCTTTGGAAACAAATATTTCTAAATTACTTATGAAATTGGTGGTTTAGACAGAGTTATTTAAACAGTTTGATCAGTTGAACCAAGCAGGAGGGAAGCCATTGATTGTTTGGGAATGTCATGATTTTCCAGCACTGTGATTAGAGTGTATGAGATAAGCTCACATGGGAGAGTCCCACAGTCAACAACGGGGACATGACAAGAGTCTAGAACATAAGACTGATCCTAGGAAATTAAAAAGATTTTCCATGGTATACGCCAAGAGTGAGATCTGATTAGCTCTGAGGCATTGGTATAGATAGAGTTTTTAGTTCACACTGTGTTGCTTTTAGATTGTGTTATCTTGGCTCACCCTTTATTTGAACAGAATTAGCCTCTCCAAATAATACTCTTTTTCTAGTGTGACCTAAGATTGAAAAATCATTTGTAATGGAAGGTATCACTGGAAGAAAAAAAAAAAAAGGTAAAAATACTAAATGAATTTTTCTTGCACAAATCCCAATGAATCCCTTTCTGTATTTTATCTTATGTTATTTACGAAATTTGTTTCTAGACATGATGGAAAGAACATTCATTTCCATCATTAGTTATGTGTAAAAATTGCTATCACTCACATTACCAGACACTTTTACTGTAGAAAATGGAAGGTAATTGGTACTTCAGGCAGGCCACAAATCTCTCCTGGCAGCAGTGTATCACTCACAGTACATTGATTGCAAAAATTAGTTAATTCAAGAGGAATATAATATTCCTTGAGTCCTGGTATAAATCTCTCCAAATTCTGCAGGCATTACTGTCATCAAGTTAAAAGATAGATTTCTGTCAGCCTACTCAACTATGTGTGCTCCTGATTTAGATGTTCTCTATTTTAACACCTCTTCTAAAACTGATATATATTGCCTATTAAGTCCATCAGAAGAGACTTTAAATGGCAGGATTCAATAATATTGGGCTAATCTGTTGCTTTTATTTACCGGTCTTCTTAAGGTTGTAAATCCTCAGCTGCATGGTGTTTCCTACCTCGTTACCTTTGTGAATGACAACTGAGTGCAGTGTTTGTCCATTGATGAGAATCTGTCTTTCCATACGTTTGGGATGCTCTTCATTGTTAGTATGAAGGAAATGAGTTTAGAAATTTAACTAAAAAACCAGAGAAGTTTTCTCAATGCTCACCCAACGAGAGCACATCTGGATTTGATGTAATTACTGGCTATGACAAACTCTTATAAGCTTTTATCAAATTTTATACTTCAAGCATCATTGTAATTTTCCAATTGTTCTTCTAACATACCTGAGCTTCAAGAAGATAATACAAGATGAACAAGTAATTGCAGACCAATTAAAAATTCTTTAATGTGGAACACTGCCTGTGCAAGGCCTAGGATGAGGAAGTTTCAGAAAAAAACCTGTATTGTTATCATACACCTGAATGTGGGACTTAGGCTCTGCCTGAGTCACTCAGACTTCTGCTGCTGCTTGCAGACTAGGATTTAATCTCAAGGTGATACCTGCAGATGAAATACATGTAGTTGTGCGTGCATTTTTGGTCTACAACTCTGAGTACAAACAAATAGGTACAACCTGTTTTGTGGGGTTGGGCTAAATTGAATTAATGGTGCTTGCAGAACAACTGTATGAGGAAGGGAGGTTTCTGGTGATCTGAGCAAGCTCAGTTTATTTTGTGGAAGGTGACTGATCTGGTCTGCTGCTAGCTAAAAGGGGAACAAATCTGTGAGTCAAATGATCTTGCTGTTGTGATAAGGGCAGCCATCAATGAAATTTTTTAAGTTCCTTTTGTTTAAAGAAATTAGTGTGTCTGAGGTGATGATAGTACAGAGTGGTGCAGGAACCATGGAAATTGTAACTTAATGGAAAGATGCTCTTGCATGAGTCATTTGAATGGGTTGTGTAGATGTTTGTCTTAAGCAATGCAAACGCATTGATACAACATAGACAATGAATGAAGTGGATGTTATCAAACTCTTATCTCTTTGGTGGTCGCTGATTAAGAAAAGCCCCTACACAAAAGAATAGAGTAGCTATAATCACCATCACACCTAAAACCTGCAAACCCATGGAGAATAACTGGAAAAAAGAGTGTTATTATTGAAAAAGAAAATTATTGAGCAGTCTGAAAATAGTTTTGATAACCGTTGTTTGGGAAGTGCTTTGTTTTTCCATTAGTTTTCTATTAGTTCTGGTAAAATATTCATTTATGAGACTATATTATTGAAACGCACAAGGTACTGCATGCTATATAAAGTTGTATGAGTGATGTGTATGGAAGAATATAAAAAGAAGTTTAAAACATACACAATTATGCAAACTTAGAGCTGATGAGACCTTCTGGTCATTTTAGGGAGGTAACTGAGGCACAGATCAGATAAGGAGTTGCAAGACCCTAAAATAAATAGACAAAGAGAAGCCGAAGACAGAAATCAGCACAGCAAACTGTACTTCTTGTGACAAATGCCACAAGCCAAAGAGCTGCCTCATACCTGGAAAAGTGAGGCAAATGCAATAACATCTCACAGTAAATATTGATAATTTATGCCCACAGCAAGAACAAAGAATGACAACAGTATCACTGCAAATAAGGAAACTCAAGGGAGTAATGTACGGTTTCAGACAAAGTTGGAAATCAGTTCTCAAGTCAACATGATCCCATAAAATATTAGCACTGCAGGTGAAACACTGATAATGTCAGGTAAGTGGGCAAAACCAAAGATTTTGCTTACATTCAGGCTTACTATAGTTAGCCTCACTGAGGAAGCATATAAAATAAATGCGTGGTTAAATAACAAATGTTTGAAGTTGCAGCTCCTAAGACTACATAGAATCAAATGTATAATTCATTAACACACGTAACTTTTTGGAAAGCAGGAAACTCAAACAACAGAAATATATATCAGAAATGTGTTCCAGGATACAGGGAAGCTTTCTAAAGAGAACAGAATAGAAACAGAAAAGCTTATTTCCAAGACCCCTGGAAAATTCTAGTATCTCAAAAACAAAGGCAAAAGAAAGAATGGAGCAAGGCCACTTCCCCCAGAATCACAGAGCAAGCAAGGGAACCAAGAGAGATGACGTTATGTATCAGTCACTGCAGACAAATAAATGGGTACTTCCTCCCTCTCTATTCACTCCAAATAACAACCTAAATATATATAGATGTGAATGTCCTAGTTTAATGCATCAAAAACATTCTTAAATGTCTTTTATGGTGGAGGCAACAACCATGGAAAAATATTTGGTATCAGCAGATTTTGGCCAGTAACCTTAAAAATAGAGCATAATGTCTCATTAGGAAATGCTGTTTCTACAGACTGAATTCCGGGCTTTGTTTGGCACCTGACAACTTTCACTGGAAAAAAACCCATACCTTTGATAGCATAGAGAGTAAGTCTTCACAGATAAAATTTTAATTTGTGGAATCGTGTAGAAGAGCATGACTGGAGGACTCGTATAGCTTTGAGAAGCTGGCAAAACATAAACAAAAATATAAATTATATGTATTAGAAATAACATTCCTAGAAGCAAGGTGTTCAGCAGATAAGGATAAGACTTCTACCAGAATTATTGTCCTTACAGAAAAAAATATGATCCCTATGATTTTTTTTTTTTTATTTATGGCTCCTAGACAAGGTCATGAACAATGTATGGAAATTGGTACCTGTTGTAGGTGCTCAGAGGCCTTTGAGTACTCTGGCAGAAGTATGTTCACAGCATGCAAATGTGAACAGAACTTAATGAAATTAAGGTATTAAAGAAGCTCTAAATTTGATGTCCTTAGGAAGAATAAGACTAAGCTAGTTATGACACCATAGCAGTATGGTCAGAAGTGGAGACTAGTATTATATCGTTGAGAATCTCATAGTCCATGAGTATGAGAAGACTTGTGTCTATTCATAGAGGTCCATATTAGCTGAAGCTGTCCATAAACCACTTTATTGTCATTGACAGAGAGGCCTGCTGACAAAAGAGGTTAGTTTTAAACACATGTGTATGTTCTCTAAACAGAACATCATGGGGTATTGTAGCTGACATACAGAAGGTGAGAAGAGCAAAGTTCCAACCTAGTTTGTTCTTCCCTTTGAAGAACACCATTCTGTCTAGGACAAACCCAATACTAATGCTGAGATTGGAGAGCCTAATAGATGTAACTGGATTTATTAGCAGTGTGAGATTTAGCAAACATTCTGGGCCTTTACTTGTTTAGGGGGAATTTTTCAGGACTAGGATGTGATCATTAAAATGTTACACCAAATCATTGAAAAAGTTACACAAAGATCATCTGAGGACCAAAAAGTGAGTGGAAGAACAGCAACACTTAGGAAGCTTTGTAGCATTGTCACCTGCAAAACCAAAAGTGGAGTACAGCAAAATTTCCATAGATATAGCATAAGAAAAATATGGTCCTTGAAGCAGAACAGGTTCTAAAGGGCATTTTAATTTCTGTGAGGTATCCTTTGCGGAATGTGTTGCAGTTAAACAGGTGATTATGCATATCCAGTTTCTCCAGAGGTGATACACCTCAAGCAATAATGTTTTACAATTGGTTGATAATTTGTTTGGCAGTGAAGTTAAGCATTCTGCAATTGGATACATGTATAAACATATTACTGCTAATCTGTACGATCTTCAGTCCAATGATTTGATGGAAGATGGTGTCAAAATATCAATATGCACAAAAGATTGCCACAAGATGGCTGAGCTGCAGGACATGCCTCTGCTAAAATAGATGGCTTTGCTATCGTCTGACTGTAGCCACCATTTTAGAACTCTGCAGATTAATATACAATGCAACATTCAAAGTACTGTCTGAACTTTGTTAGTTACTAGGCTTTTTTATAGATTGACACTTCAATGTTAATTAATGTTAATACTGTTAATATTATGGTCAACTGCAAGTAAGATTTGGACAGATGGCCCAAGAAAGACACTCATGAAAGAGCCAAGCTTAATCAGCGGCAAACATGTTGTGCAGCAGCTCACAACGAACATTTAAAACGGCAATCCCAAACACCACGCAGATCCCTGTAGCAGTAACCAATATAACATGAAACAAAAGTGACGTTTTTTTATTTTTTCCACTTCGTGTCTTTATATACAAAAGTGTCACTACATGCTGACAAAGAGTAAGGCTGTTACTTGTAGAAAGTATAGACTGAAGATCCTCTTATTTAACAGTCTGTCTATGCAGGGCCAAATGAATTCTTGTCTGACAGCATTATTGTATGTCAGGTTCAGTTTTTACAGTTTTACATGAGCTAATCTTTGGGAGGCCATTCTGTTGTATAAATTCCACCACTTCAAATGACTTGCTCATCTCCAGCCTAAATTCCAGCTGCTTAATCCCAGTTTTATCATTGTGCACTACCTAAATGCTCAGATTCTTGAAGTCTGCAGAGGTACTTCCAGCTCCTTATTGTAACTTGCTTAGATGCTGTTAGTACTGAATATGAATCCTGCAAGAGATAGCAGCCTTTGTTCTACTTTAGACAGACGCTGCATTTTAGTTTCCTAAGGGCAGTAAAGGAATGGTTGATTGCAATTGCATTGGCAAATGCCTTTCTCTCTGCTCTGAGGCTTTTCTTGTTTTGTGGCTGTGGCTCAATGAAGTGAGAGGAATGCCTTCCTCAACATGCAAAGTTCTCCAGTGGCTCAGATGAAGCCATTGAGCAAACATGCACTTCAGGGTAAACAGTGTCTTCATAGATATATGTCAGGTTTTGTTCTCTTTCATGTGCAGAAACTAAAGATGAAGTGACAGATTGTCTAGACATTCAAAATGTGCTGATTTTCTCTGCAACCTAAAACAGCAGAGCCAAGTAGGAAGAAGGCTGTAATCAGTTGTAACAGGAACACTACAGAACTAGTACATGGCATGTTTATTCATACAGTCGTCTTCAATGCAGTGCATCTTAAATCTATCAAACTTTGCAAGTTTTTTTCTTCCCTAGGGGTCAAAGAGTATTTTCTGTTCATTAGCTGCTTCAACAAACTAAAATGCAGTCTTCTCTGGAGTGGGAAATAAGAACTGTTTTGGGCAGGCAGCAAAGGAAACTGCTGTACCCAGATGAAGCTAAACAGTTCTTCAGGACTTGCAAACTTCCGTACAGCAGTGTGTTCATGTGCAGTAGAAAACTATCTTAACAGAAGACACATTTTAGTGTTAAAAAAAATCTGTTGATCAAGAGCATAAAGAAATTATTAGGGGATTCCTAAAGCATCACCGGAATGTGACAAGGGATTCTTCTTGGTGTGTATATGTTGGGTTAGTTCCCTACCTCCTGTTACAATCAAGGTTAGAAGAGGCACGCCTCATTAACCTGAACAAACTAATGAGCAGCAGCAGAAAGGAAAAAGCCTCAAGGGTGATTGTCCTTCAATTATTACAGCTTTCCTGCTAAGAGTAAAATTAGAAAGATGAAAATGCAATTAAAGTCCTACCTATGCCAGAAAGTTGAACAGTTTACTTTGAATTTTCTCATTAACTCTGTTATTCAGGCAATATATTTGTATCAACTTAAATTAATCCTAGACTAGAAGTAGACTGGTTACTTCCTGTCTGAAGACTAGCAAATCTTACGTTATCCTGACGTCCAGTTTTCTGCCCCTTTCTATTCCATTTCCTACCTCCTGTGGTAATGGACAAGATGTTATACGGTGGGGCTAAGGAAGGTTCAGAAAATACAGTAGCAATAACAGAGGAGCTGGGTCTGTGTTATGCTGACAGAGCAAGAGCAATTAGGTAGCAACAGCCCTCTAGTTCAGCCTTCCTATGAAAGCATTTCAGTAGTTGCTATGAAGTTAGTTAAATAGTTTTTGGGGAACTGAGGTATGTTTGAAACATGTTTACCTTGATTGATCCTCTACCAGCACTAATGAGAAGACCCAGCTCACCTTGAAATTTTGACATTATTTGTTGGGTTTTTACTTCTACTGTTTGTTCCGTATAGGCAGGTAATAAGATAGGCATGGGAGGAGTTTATGCTTGAGGGTTGGAGAGGGGTGGAGGCAGGAGGCTAGAGCGCCATAATTTGAGTCCAGAAAAATTCCGCTACTATTAGTAGGCTGAAACCATGATCTGTTGTGGTGTTTGAGCACCAGCAGATTTGGATTTGACTATGTGTGGCATAACATCATTAGTGCATATATACTACTTATGTCTTTGGTTATGAATACTGCTACATTTACAATCTACTGTCCAACCACCCTATCCTTTTTAACACTTGACATCATGAAAACAAAAGTTTAAAGAGAAGATTTGTTTATCGCTATATGGTTGGGCATTTTGATTTTGGTTTGGGTTTTTTTTTGTTGTTTTTGTTTGTTTGTTTGAAGTTATTTTAACATTAGCAGTATTTTGCATCCAGGAAGGCTTTGCTAAAGACCTAATGCCTTTTTTTTTTGGGGGGGGGGGGGCGGTGTTTTGGTTTGTGTTGGTGGTTTTTTTCCTTTCACTTTTCTTTTCTTTTTTTTTTTTCAAAAAGGTCTCAAAGTTTAAAAAGACTTTATTTCACAATTTACTTGAAATATTTTTATGATGATGCAGAACACAGTGCCACTGTTTTTCACTGCATGGACTCACAAAACAAGGTAACATGTTATGACTATAAATTCTGACCTTGCATAGACTGTTTAGTATAAGCTGTCAAGGCTAAACCTTGACAAGCTGAATGATGCTTTTTCAATAGATGAAGCAATACGGATTTATTACTGTGTGACAGGTTGGCATTACACTGCAGTATTGGTCTCATGACGTTTCATAATCAAATTATAGTGTGCTAACCATCTACCTTACTCTGCTACCAGACTTCAGGATGTGGCTTTTTAATTCATAGCTTTTTGTTTCTGTTTCTTCCCTTTGCTTTCCTCTTAGGCTGCATGTGTTCATTCTCTTTCTGTTGCTCTGCACATATTGAAGGAATTGCATGAAAGTCTCTCAACTGAAAGTACAGGGCTCACCTGAACTATTGCAAAAGCTTTTTGACAGGGCTGAGCACATGTTGTTATCCTATACCACACTTTGATAGCAAACATAAATTTAAAGATACTGATGGCTAAGGTTGATTAGGAGCTATGATTTTTGTCATGGCTTGTTCTTCCTCTTTTAATCTTTTGATATAACCTTCTGATTAGATACTTTTCCTACCTAGCTATGTGAATGAAGATTCTCTAGCTTCTTATAGGATGTGGTTTAAGAATGATTAATTTATGCTCATGATGGTACTCTTAATTATCAGCCATGTCTTTTTTTGAACTGAAATCTCTGTATTGTATCTTGGCTATGCAAATATAGTCACATATCCTAAGACAGATATATTTCATATTCAGACAAAATATAGAGTACCTGTTAGAAAAGAAACTATTTGGAGTATAAAATTGGAAAATAATCAGCTAGACAATTAATATTGTGTTTTATCTAAAGGGCCAAAGTACATAGAATGGTTTGGGTTGGAAGGGACTTTAAAGACCATCTAGTTCCTGCCATGGGCAGAGACACCTTCCACTAGACCAGGTTGCTCAAATCCCCATCCAGCCTGGCCTTGAACACCACCAGGGATGGGGCATCCACACCTTCTCTGGGCAGCCTGTGCCAGTGCCTCACCACCCTCACAGTAAAGAATTTCTTCCTTATATCTAATCTAAATCTATCCTCTTCTAGTTTAAAAACATCCCCCCTTGTCCTATTGCTACATGCTCTACTAAAAAGTCTGTCTCCATCTTTCTTATAAGCCCCCTTAAGTACTGAAAGGCCGCTATAATGTCTCCCTGGCCTTCCCTTCTCCAGGCTGAACAACTCCAACTGCCTTAGTCTGTCTTCATAGGAGAGGTGCTCCAGCCCTCTGACTGTCTTTGTGGCCCTCCTCTGGACTTGCTCCAACAGCTCCGTGTCCTCCTTATGTTGGGGAGCCCAGAGCCGAACGTAGTACTCCAGATAGGGTCTCTCATGTTGAGCTCCTTGTTAATTAACACCCCCAAGCCCTTCTACTCAGGGCTGCCTTCGATCCATTCGTGACCCAGCCTGTATTTGTACTGGGAGTTGCCCTGACCCAGGTGCAGGACCTTGCACTTGGCCTTGCCGAACCTTATGAGGTTTGCATGAGCCTACCTTTCAAGCCTGTTCAAAGTCCCTCTGGCTGGCATCCCTTCCCTTCAGCGTATCAACCACACCACTCAGCTTGGTGTTGTTGGAAAACTTGCTGAGGGTGCACTCAACCCCACTGTCCATGTCACTGATAAATATGTTGAACAGCACTGGTCCCAGTATAGACCCCTGAGGAATACCACTTGTTACCAGTCCCCAGTTGGACATTGAGCTATTGACCACAACTCTTTGAGTGAGACCATCCAGTCAATTCCTTACCTAATGTGATTTATATATGAGTTCAAATAACAACAAGGGAATGTTGAATTATTAATAAGGGAATATTTTTTGGATGAGTTGATTGGAAACAAGTAGTAAGGGATTTGCTGTTAATTGATTCTAAAGAACCTCTCAGTAAACATGAAATGTTCTTAACAATTTTATTCATCCAATAGCCAATGTTATGACCTGGGAAGGCCTTTTGTAGGAATTTTTACATGTGATTCATATGAAGTTAGAGTAGCACAGTGATTTGAGACCCTCTGCTCTGGTTGTGAAACTCTGCTTCTAAGGGCAAAGGGACTTGGGACATGTATTGAATGTGAGGTGCAGCAATATGAAGGCAAAACAAAGTTTGAAAATACTTCAGTTAATAATTTAAAACATTCCCAGTTGTGGAATTATTTAAATAATTAACTCAAGGTTCTTCAAGTACTCCAACAGTTATCTTAGATTATCACTAATTTGTGTTTCTTGTTGTAGTGTAATTTAGCTGGAAAAAATAATCAGAGAAATCATTAGTAGCATTACAAAAGTAAATCCCTCATGCATATTGTTTTCTTATGGTTATTCTGTTATATCAATCTTGCATATGCCATCTAGTAAACCAGAATATTACAGGAATAAAACTGGGAAAATTATTTTAAACATTACTCATATTATTCAATATATCATCTAGAAATTTCTTAAATAATCCTAGTAGTTAGCTGACATCTTTTCTCTGGGGACATTATTTCACTTCCAGAAGCTTTCACTGTTGGGAAGTATTCTTTGGATATTTAATGTCAGGGGTTTTTTTACCTTTAAAGCAGAAATTTTTGCAAACACTTTTAATCTAGAGAAAAGCAATTCAAACTAGTAGCTCAATTCCTTCTCATTTGTTAATTGGACTAACCTTTAAGGAAACTACTTGTTTGTTTTCAATTTTCATCTACTTTTTGTACCTTTCCTTGTGCAGATGTAGTTCAGTACTCAATAATAAATTGTAGGAAGTACGATGAATTGATGGTTTATCATATTTTCCCCTTTGCATGTACAACTGAGTCGTTGTGGTGCTGCAAACCATATTGGCCTTCCAAAGTACTGTTTGCAGTACAGAAACAGCACATGGATGAAATGGCTTAATTAGTCAAAGATATTAAAGGTAAAGCTTACAAAGGATTTAACTGTGCTCTGTTGGAAGAAAAAGAAACAGAAGGAATTGGAAGCTGTTAGCTTTGCTGCTGTTATTGGGCATATTTTATTTTGTTCCCGCAGCTCTATCGCACTCTGCCCAGCTGCTGAGGTTCTGCTTCAATCATTGTTGAGATGAATGAAACATGTTTTAGCATTTGGTATAAAGAACATAATTCATGCAGTGCCTCATATAAATGTTTCCACAGATCTCAAAATGCCTGATGTACCAACTAGGAATCTGGCATAAAAAATGCACACTTTCATTTTGAAGCAGATGAAGTTAACTGTATGCCATGTCTACAGAGCTGCTTCAGATAGCCCTGTACAATGAAGTATGAGTGATTCTGCTGCAGACAGTTGAAAATGCTGCTGTGATATTTTACTACTTATTTTCCTAAACCACAGGATGACACGTCATGCGCTGCACAACCAGTTTTGGTGGTGTGATTTAAACAAAAACAAAGGTAATGTTTACTACTTTGCAGAGTTTTAATTAAGAAATACTGATCAGAAATTTTCTTTTAACTTTTCTGCAATCGTATGCTCCAGTTCTGATTATAGTCTAGTGTGTGACAAAGTTAGAACTAGATAGAAGTTTGTGATGTCAAAAAATCTTGCCTACTATGATTTTGACATTGCACATCATGTGGCCACAATGAATCAGTACTCAGGAACCCTGATCTCTTTGCATTGTCTTTATGGTGCTGCCAATACTTCTTACATTTTGAGAAACCTAAACAGAATATCATGTAAAACTGAGGTGTACTACAGTATAGGATTAAAACCACATGAATTTAATTTTTAGTTACTGACCATAATAAGCCTGCAGTCATGAAGTACTGCAGGACTTGCAACTGTGACTTTAGTTCTTTGCCCCTTACCATGTGAAAGAATTTTTTGAGAATCTCTGGGGGCAAAAAATTGGGGTTGATTTAGAGATAAGAGATGCCCTCTTCTGGGTGATGCATTCCTTCTGAGGGCCATTTGGCATGAGTATGCTTCACCCTTCTTATTGGAAGTAAACTTCCAGATCAGTTTCTACATCCACATGTAGACAGACTCTTAACAGAGATGAAAGGAAGTTAACCAATGAGTTAAAGAGGAGGGTAGGGAGAAAGGAGTCTCTGTTACATCTCATGGCCATTTTTCTTAATTTTGCATTTTGTTAAGCTTCAGGGTGATGTCTTCATGGGGATAACAATCTGATTGTTGTCAGTATCCTGCATAGTTATTCTTGCACTAAACCTGTAAGAAAAAATATGTAATAATCAAGGAGTGGTGTTCTAATACAAATATGCATAGTGTGAGTCAATCGTCAGAAGAGATTATGTCAAGCAGGACGTAATAGGAATAGGATGTACATTTCAAAAAGAGGAATAATTTTTCTCTTTAATTGGAGGCAATGGTGACCCTATACAGAGAAGAATGGTATCGATTACATCAATAAATGTCAGATGTAACATGGTAGGTTATTAATTTTCTGACAGATTTTCTTTACTGAGGAGGGTGAATGATATCGCAAGAATATTTAGGTGAGGAATCATTATGCCCATCCATCCAACAGTTTAGATATTCCTCACATGCTTTAAAGAATCTGATTTACTGTGAACTAGAAGGTGGCATTCTGCTGTAGCTCAACAATCCCATGCAATATTTCTGTCATTCATTTTCCCATACCAATTCTTTTTTAAATTTGTCCTGCTAAATTTCTCCAGTGTTTACACAGCACTCACATTAATGTTTAGAATGGTGTCACATACATTGACTATTTCCAAAGCCTTTGGTTGCTATCTTGCACACCGATGATTTATTTACATGTTTATAAACACATAAAGGCCTGAAGATCAAATAGTGAATATTGTTCTGAAACTCAGGTGCTTGATAGAACTCTCCTGATATTTAATGCTTTTCCTGTTTGTTTGCAACTTATACTTGGAAATGGGTTTCAAATGTGCATGCTGCAAGTGCCATTCTGAAGAAACTGAAGGATCTGGAATTCTGGATTGAGTAGAAAAGCATAGAGTGCCTTTGAACATCCTTTGGCTATAGCAGTACTCTATCTCTACTTATTGGGAATAAGTAACAGGTGTGATGTGTTAAACTTGAACTTATCTATATAAAACATCACAACTTCTGCAATTAAATACAGTGGCAAAATAAATGATCTTTAGTGCTATGTACAGTGATTGCTGATGACTAGTAGTGGCTTATGGACAATTGGTGTCAGTAATTAATAATGAATAAAAGACAGCAAATAACTTCTGGTGGCAATAAATGGTGATTCATCCATGACATTGCTGGACTGTGGCCAGTAATTGCTTGAAACTGATTCATAAATGATCAGTTTGTGGGAGCATTTTGGGAGTGTTTCAGTGATAGATGGCTGTCACTGATTGCCAGTGAATGTCATTGTACCATTGCCAGTGATTGTTGTTGATTTACATAACTAGGCCGTGCAAAATACCAGCTAATAAGCATAAGTAAACAGCTGGGTAGAAGACCAAACCACAAAAGGGCAGAAAAGCAGCCATGGCCTACCTGTCTACTTTGTAGAGGTCTCTGTCAAGCAATGCCAGGCTTCCTGCTGATGACATTAGGAGCAGGAGTCAGGATGGATGGGGAGGCATTAACTGCTGGGAGAGTGGAAGGGAAGCATCTTCCTCAAAAATAAAACAAAAAACCCCAACAAAAATCCCTCACCCTAAACATCCTATTTTCTCTTGGCAGTGAGTCTCCTCTTGCTGAGAGTCAGTTTCTGCCTCTTTCCTTTGCCCTTTTCATGTGCTCATTTCAAGGTGCAGACTTCATATTTTCCTGTGCTACTAAGAAGTCGAGCTGAATCTGCATGGTATAATATTATAAAATAGTTTGGGTTGGGAGGGAGCCTTTAAAGGTCATCTAGTCCAACACCCCTGCAATGAGCAGGGACACCTTCAACTAGGTCAGGTTGCTCAGAGCCCCACCCAACCTGACCTTGAACACTTTCAAGGATGGGGCATCCACAGCTTCTCTGGGCAATCTATTCCTTCCTTATAACTAGTCTGAATCTATCCTCTTTTGGTTTAAAACCATTACCTCTTATCCCATCCCTACAGGCCCTACTATAAAGTCTGGCCCCATCTTTCTTATAAGCCCTCTTTAAGTACTGAAAGGCCACTATAACATCTCTCTGGGTCCTTCCCTTCTCCAGGCTGAACAACCCCAACTCTCTGAGTCTGTCTTCATAGGAGAGGTGCTCCAGCCCCTTGACCATCTTTGTGGCCCTCCTCTGGACCTGCTCCAACAGGTCCATGTCTTTCCTGTATTGAGGGCTCCAAAGCTGGATGCAGTCCTGCAGGTGGGATCTCACCAGAGTGGAAAAGAGGGACAGAATCACTTCCCTCTGCTGGTCACACTGCCTGGGGTGCAGCCCAGGATATGGTTGGCTTTTTGAGCTGTGAGTCCACATTGCTGGCTCACATCCAGCTTTTCACCTACCAGTACCCCCCAGTCCTTCTTGACAGAGCTGCTCTCAATCCCTTCATCCCCCCTGCCTGTATTGATACCAGGTGTTGCCCCAAACCCGGTGCAAGATCTTTGCTTGTTGAACCTAATTAGAATGACATGGGCCTACTGCTGGAGTTAGTCAAGGTTCCTCTGGATGGCATCTTATCCCTCAGGTGTGTCAACTATGCCACTCAGCTTGGTGTCATCTGCAAACTTGCTGAGGGTGCAACCAATCCCACCATCTGTGTCGCTGATGAAGACATTGAACAGTACTGGTCCCAGTATAGACCCCTGAGGGATACCATGCATGACTGATCTCCTTCCAGATTTTGAGCCATTGACCTCTAGTCTCTGGATATGACTATCCAGCCAATTATCCAATGAACAGTACATCCACCAAGTTCATATCTCTCCAATTTAGAGAGAAGGATGTTGTGGAGTCAAAGGCCTCACGGAAGTCCAAATAGATGACATCCATAGCTCTTCCCTTGTCCACTGATGTAGTCACTGCATCATAGAAGACCACTAGGTTGGTCAGGCTTGACTTGCCCTTGGTGAAGCCGTGCTTGTCCTCCATATGCCTCCACTTAATTAAAAGTAATCAGTAGGGTTAACTAATAATGATGCAATCACTGATTGTTTTTCTGCTGGAGTTGATCTGCCCAATCTTAGATTTTTGGGAAGAGATCACAAAAATTTTGGGGGTAGATTTAATGAAGGACTTTGGAACCAGCTCTTGGTTCTTCTTGCTTAGACTATTAGTACTGCTTGGAGAATGTTCTGATTGGGGACAGGTGCTGGTTGTTGACTGGTTGTTAAAGCTTTGTGCCTGCATATTATTGGGTCCCCTAATATGAACCAAAAGCAACGATGAAGGGGCAGGAAGTGGGTGGGTTGTCAGTGGCATAAGGTTTCAAATGAAACCTCACTGCCAGCAATATCTGGGCTTGCAGGTGTGAGGTTCTGAGAGCAGCAGTAAGAGAACTGCAGTATGAGAACAACAGGAGGAGTGCTGCTACAGAGGCTCTGGAAAAACTCTGCTACAGCAGCTGAGGTGAAAGGCTTCAGACCTGCAAGTGAAAGAAAGGTAAGCTACAGAACTGCAAATAGATGACCCTTAATGTTATAAAAGCTAATATGCCTAAGACACTATGAAAGAAAGTAAGTTTTAGGCGTTAAGGTTATCTTTTCATTGTGACTGCTTATTATCTCCGTCTGAACAGCCGAAGTACATTTGACTGCCCGGCATCTGAGGACAGGGTAGTATTCAAACTACTCTTTCTGTCCTTATTTACCTGAGTGCATGCCCCATAGTTCTTTGAGATTTTTTTGAGAGATTTGCTGGTTGTTTTTTTTTCTCCTAGCTGTTGTGAACTTGCCTGTCAGTGGGGAAAATATTCGGAAAGGTACTGAATGTATATCAGAATTTCAAGGGTATTTTGCATGCTCCTCTAGAGCAGGTAGATAATAGCTAAAGTTAAAAATAAACAACAAAGACCTGCTCTCTAATCCCTGTGCCTATCTGACAAGCCATCTAGAGATTAAAGTACTTTCAAATTTGAATATTGGGATGACTTTGGCTGAAATCCAGGAAGAGTTGAAAATAGGATCAGCAAAGAAGATATACTTTGTCACTTCTTAAATGGGGCACAATGTATCAGTGTTGAACTCAAAATAGGATTTAGGCATCTAAGTCAAAGAGCCTGAATCCACAGGCATTGCCTAACACCTTAAGTGCCTGAGAGCTTGTTGATTTCTCAGTTTTCACCAGTAAAGTTGCTTTTTCAAATAGTTCGATGTTTAAAAAATGGACATGGTGCCTCAGGAATCTTATTTTCAATTTGCAATTGAGAACGTGTTATCCTGATGAGCTACCTTCTGGGGGGAGGGAAGCCCTCACAGGGTTCTAAGTGCATTATTTCAACACTTCTTAGTAGAATGTGTGATGAAACCTACACACAGTAGCAGAATCAGAAGATGAATGCTGCGCTTGTAAGTATTCAGTCACAGAACCAAGTCAAAGATTTGATTATTCACAGCCCACAGTCTGTTGCCTACAGACTTGGAAGAACAGAATGGGGCTAGCTTCTATAGATATTTTGCTTCTCAGTGAATCCATTAGTGTTCAGATCACTAAAAGGTAGACAGTAACTTTTCTGTCATTCTGTTTGGGGAGAAATAATCAGTAGTGGGAGTCTGTAGTTTGCAATTTATAAATTCAGAACTTTTGAGGTAGTTTCAAGCATCTCTTTGCAACCAGTGCATACAGAAGAATGTAGCTACATGCCAAAGTTGTATTTGCATGCAGACATTTGTGGTTCTCTGTTCAAAGAAACAACATAACTTCTTTGTAGGGTCCAAGAAAATCTGAACTGCCGCATAACTAGGTCTGTCAAAATGGTTGTGCTACTTGTTTGGTAAAGGAGGACTATCCCTTGAGGTGTTCTGAGCTAGTAACTACATTTGTTTGGCGGATATCATAATCTTCCCTGGACAAATTCTCTGGACTTACAGGAGAAAATCAGATGTGGATAGGAATTGTATCAAAACTATTTATGTAAAACTGTTAGTCTAACTACAGTTGATATGAGGCCTGATGTGGGAGTTGAGAAGCTTGCAGGCTGAAGTTACATTGCTAAGCAGAGATAGACAGTAATTTAGGAATAATTTAATATTCTTTATTTCAATAAGGGCTTTATTTTCAGATTTAGAATATATATTGTGACCATCCTTATCACTGCCAAGTGTCTCATCTCATTTTGCCATTTTCATCCTAACAATCAGTTTCACACTGTGCCTATGCCTTTTACTCAATCTGAATTGCACATGGAAAAAACTGGTTAAGAGACTTTATGGATGGAAAACATGAGTGGAAAAGTAAGTTCCAAAGAGTGTGATTCATATACAAATTATTATAGCAAATGGGTCCTCTGCAGGATTGAAGAACAGAGGGGTGAAAAATGTGAAACCCTGTGCAGGAAAGGAAAGGAAGCAGCTCATTCTCAGCTTTGGAAGTGTAACAGTTGGACTGAAAACCAGGCAAGGACATCAGCATTACCTGCTCTGTCTCGTTTGCCTGAGTAGTTTCAGAATTCCATTGGATCAAATATAATCTCTTTTGAAGAGTTTGTGATTATCTCTCTCCACAGACTGAATCCCATAAAATCAGTGTCATACTACTAAAAGGCAGTGGGGACTCTTTCTTTCTCTGACCCTTCAGCTGCCTTAATGCTTTAGCATCTAATTACCTGTTGATATTTATTATATACTCTATTTTCCTCTTTTACCAACCATCTTCCCCAGCTATTCTCCTCAGTCTCTCTGGCTTAATTGTAGCTATGATTTAAGAGCAAGTCCTGGCTTCTTTTCTACCTAGTACAATTGATGACTAGGTCTTTATTTATGTAACCAAGATCCATTACATGCCTATGGTAGTAACAGAAGACTGCCTGTGTTCAGAGGAACATGGGCAATCCCCGCCCTTTGCTTCCCCCGCCCCCTTTGAACTTAGTGTTTTTAGTGTTTGAATAGTGTACCTCTATTAAGAAGACCCCATTGTTTTGTATCCCTCAGATAAAGTGATGACACAAAACATTTCTGATGCATCATTGCCATTTAGTAGTTAACATCTTTTTCTTCCTTGTTTTCTACCTCCAAATAATTAATTTTTACAGCTTGATTTGTGTCAATTTTACAGCATCTGAAATTTATCATTATCTTAATTGAAAAGGATTTCACCTTTTTTTTTTCCCCCTGAAAATTCTCAGTGTTAAGGATTGTTTTAAATGTATTTCCTGTCACTGGGTCCCTTTCTTATCAGTTTAGTATTTGTTCAATTTTTGCGTGATTTTAAAGTATCTTAAAATATGCCAGCTATATCCTCTGAGCAATTTTGCTACCTATTTATTTTAAATAGTAAACCCATAGGAAAATATTTTTGAGCATTTTGATTTAATATAAACCAAGCAGGATAACTTACAAAACAATCTCTGGAGGTGCATAAGCAAAAATATTAATCATAACCACAGCAGACTACAAAACACCAGTACAAATATTTGCACTTCTGTCACAGCCACTTATCTGATCTATGCCAAGTGCTGACAGATTTTAAAGACAATCACATTAAGTATTAATCAAGCTTGAAAGATGTAGCTCAGTAACAGCATACTAAAGAGACATCCATCTCCAAAGACAACTGCACACTCCAAATACTCAGCCTCCTATTGCCATGAAAAATGTTTAAAATCTGTTTCAGTCCCTTGCTGTTTCCTTGAATCCTTTTTTGCATCTCCTTCTGATGTATTTTCCCAAAGCTTCAAATGCCCCAACCTCTGTGAAATTATTAAATACACAGAACAAGGCTTCTGTCTCAATGGTTTCACTTCACTTAATAAGAACAGTAGCAGAATAAACCAGCTGGACTTGTTTTATTTAAACATTTCTCTACCCCTGTGTATAACACTGATCACATTTCCACCTACACATTCTTTTTCTCCCATGATAGCATACATCTTTTTTCTTTCTCTTGTGCTTCCATAGCGCCTCTCCTCCATTCTTAACTTTTTAGTTTTTTCCATAACCTCTTTCAGACAGTGAACAACTCTACGTAAGCTCTGCTGCTACACAAACCCTACTTCAGGTCCCTGTTTAATACTTTTTCCATTATGTCTTCCCACATTATTTCCAGTGATTTCTCCCCAACTCATGTTGTGTCTGTAGTATTGCCTGACTTTCTGTAGGACCAGTCCTGTTTGCAAAGCAATCAGCAGGTGCTACTTTATTCCATTACTAGCTGTATTATCTAGACTACAGTGTCTGTTCTGCTCTATCAGATTGTTACCAAAGACTGCACTAGTGGAAGCCTTCTGTGCTGCTCCCTCAGGCTCTGTCTGGGCCTGTATCCCACAAAGATCAGTTGCCAGTATCCGTCCTGACAGACTTTGGCCTGCTTGAATGCCTTCATGTTGCAGGATGGCTCTTCTGCTTTGCAAATGTTAAGGCTTGAGTGCACTGACATGCTTTTTGCCATCACTTCTCCACAGCTGACTGAATGTCCAGAATCTATTTCCTTTGAGAGATCATAATCATTGAAAGATATGGAACAGGCCACCAGTTAGGATTTTGTGTGTGTGTGTAGGTGGAATAAAATTTAGTCAGGAAACAAAATATATTACAAAGCTTGATCATGGAAAGAGCTCAAACCTGCTGCTGTTGTGAAAATACCTTTCCTCAGTCTCAGATTCACGTCGTCTGTAGGCAATGAACAGATCCTTGCAGTTTCCAGAGAGCACTTCTAGCCGTACAGGGCACATGGCAGGAGAATTCATTCTGTGTTTTTGTCCATTGTGAAATACTCTGAAACAACAGAGAGAGGACCCAGTCATTCACTAGCAGGGCCCTATACAAAGGAAGAAATATACATTCAGAGGGGCCGCTCCAGTCACCTCTAGAGAAGCCCGCGGTTTAACCATGCAAACATCCCAATAGCATTCGGCTGTAAAACTATACCCAACCTCATCAGAACAGAAGTAACTCTACATCCTTCTGGACTGGCCTGGAAATCAAGATGTGAACGCTCTCAGGGCGAGCATCTCAGTCAGGGCAGGATGTGGATAGAGGTGCGTTCCTGAGATATTCCAAGGCAGCCTATTTCTGGCTCATCCAGCTTTCTAGATGTGCTTCAGGTCCTGGTCAGAAAAGCCCTCCTTTCCTATGAAAGACTGGCCTAGCTGGCTAGCTGAATCACAGGCAGAAGCTAGGGCAGGTTTTGCTTCTGAAATATTACTGTGCCAGCCTTGGGTGATTCACCTGTTCTGGTTTGTATTTGTGCATGTACCAGACTCTGGCTTAAATGCAGAATTTCCTCTGAGTCCATACTCCATTTTATCACTCAGCAAGGTGCTGATCTTGCAGATCTCATGAGGTGAGAGCACAGAGGGAGAAGCTGGTGTGTAGAGAATGGATGGGATTGAGCACTATGGAGGAACAGCTGTGTGCCAAAAGAAATTATTTCTAGCCAAAGACCTGTGGCTTGTATGGGTTTTTTTTCACCTGTGTGTCTGTGCAGATCTTCTGATGTCTGTTCAAAAACATGCAGCTGGCTGGTAACCTCTCCCAGCTGGTGGAAGAGGGGAGTCAAATGTGCAGACAGTGCAATCACGGCTTGCCTAAGGAGTAAATGGTGTTGGATGTAAGCTAATGTGTTCCAGGGAAAGCATGGGTGCTACGGCTCTGCTGGCATGCTGATCTGGTTGACTTATTTGTGGCTCATACAGTGACACGTGTGGGAATTGCTGGACATGTTATGCAGCTATGGTGAAGTCTTGTGGAACAGATTGGACTGAACTGGGACTGTGCTGTTTGAGGCATTTCTCAAGGTGGATTGTTCAGACTACCCTGTAATTAGAGGCTTGTCCAGATCTGAGATTCTGGACTTCTGACTCTGATACATACCTCTGTTGGGACTACATGAAGAGTAAAGTATCATATAAAGTGAATAAGTCTGCCTGTCTTAATGACATCAGTACGATTACTATGGAATTAAGTTATGTTTGGGCATAAGAAATAAGCCCTCTGTTATACTTGTATCACACTTCTTACAAATCTTAAAGTAATATATAAGCAGTGGATAGAACACGTCTTAATTCTATGTTCTGCAGAGGACAGGGAGTGGGAAATCATAGTACCTAGGAAAGAAAAGAGATTGGAGTATCTGATTTAAAAATCTGCAACAGTAGCTTGGACATCAAAACCCAAAGTTAGAAATAGGTGCACTGGAATCTCACACACAGTATGTATGATGAGAACATGTAGAGGTCAGTGCTCATTCCAGGTGGGTTACTGTGTGCATGCACTTAGTCAGCCTGAGGCTGTCCTTCTCTTGCATGTGTTCCTGTGTTGTATTTCAATGGTGACATTTTGCTGTTGGGATGAATATACGCAATCTCAGGGGGAAAAAATAAAAATATGTCTTTATCTGATGAGACTGCTGTACCACCGGCGTTAATATTGTTGAACATTTTCCACCAAAATGCTTGATTTTAACTAATGATCACTGTAGCTCAGACTGAAAGCTTTCATTTTAGTCTATCTCAGACTGATGTGTTTTATAAAGTTTGAATGGGGAACACTGCAATTCATTATTAAAAGAGATTTTTCTGAAGAACAAGTTTACTTGAGGGAATGGCTTTCAGAAAGGTTTGCCTAAGTTTGTCTGGTCTCCTGTGCTTTCTCCCAAGACTGCGTATTCACGCACTGTTTTGCTGTCCATCTTCATGGTTGGCTCATGATAACATGAGGATAACAGCCTACTGAATCTTCAAAAAGTGGTCTCTTCAGACCTCCAGAGCAAAATGTCCTGTTCTGGCACTAGTAAGAATCAGTATTACTTTCTAGCAGAATATTACTTCCTACACTAGAAACACACCTGCATTGTAAAGCCAGCAAAATTATATTTTTCCTGAAACTAGAGTTGAGTTAACAACAGAGTGTTGGGAAACACTTCCTATGGCTAGTTGACATGGAAAAGGATAAAGATAGTATTCAATCACTGAAAGCCAAGAGGAGATTCTTTAAAATAGGACTGTGAGGCATTGCTAGTTTGTTTTAATAGAATTGGGGAGGTTTTAAATTTTACTTTGGTCTTTCCCAAGACAGAAAATGTCAGAAGTTACTCTAAGAATAAATAAGTATTTTTTAAAAAATAATTAAAGCAGATCTTGCCACACTTCCTCTCATGTACATTCCAGGAGACATATCAGCATTTGCATTAATTACCACCACCAAGGTAATTAGTCCATTTGAGAAGGTCAATTAAAAATAATTTAATAACACTGTCCCCTATTAAAGTGGGGAAATTTCACATGTTACAGCATTCTTTAAAGGATTCACCAGTGTTTTGCAGTCTGTTTCAAGTGGTAGGTCCTAATTATAGTCCAGCCTAAAAATTTATCAGCTCTAATGTATTTGATTAACTTTTTTCTCTACATTGATTTA
Source organism: Falco peregrinus (assembly GCF_023634155.1). NCBI lineage: Eukaryota > Metazoa > Chordata > Aves > Falconiformes > Falconidae > Falco > Falco peregrinus. The sequence continues at coordinate 85,835,728 of NC_073721.1, forward strand.
AGACTGAATCTTAGGTATCTGAAGATAATTTCAATAATTTTTTGATCTGTTCCTAAATCTATTTTTTTATCCAGAAATCTTTGTTTAGTTGTTGATTAACCCTGTGAAACCTACAGTTCTTTAGCAGCCTTCCTATTAAGACCGAAAGCTCTCTAAGGACTTGAGGTGTGCTTCTGTGCATGCTAAGATGGTCCACAGTCTGAGCACCTTTTTTCTTTTTTTAAATTGTGCTGAGAACTGGAAAAAGAAACTGAATGTATCTGCAGTGAACCCATTACAACAGCTGTGACCTACTCCCTCAGCCTCAGGGAGCCTAAACTCCATGACTTCAGAAGGTGCCCTGCCTTATGTACTAGACTCTTCATGGGGCTGAAGGCAGCCTGTACTCTCCCCCTAAAGTCATGCCTTTGGTGTAGGGCTTCATCTTGAGATTATGGGGAGCAGAAGGAGAGCGTGAGAGGGCGTGTGCTGAGCCTAGTAGCTAGCATGCACACTCATCTAGATGGGTAGGAGTGTTGGGCTCTTATTGTCAAGTTTATTTCTCTATTTTGTTATTAGTCAGTGCATAAATATGTAAATAGTGCTTGGGCAGTGAACCTGAACTCTCGCCTCCCTGGAATGTACCCCAGGTACTGGTTTCCATCATTGAGTTCCTGATACAGTAATTGAATTCTGTTACATTTTGTGACAGCTTCCCAAAGGAGAGTGCAGGCTTTACCATCATGAGTAGCTAAGAGTCTGCTGATCAATTGTCGTATGTGGATTTTAACTTCCACGTGTGTATTTTAACCTTCTCAAAAGAAAAAAAAAATCTGCACCTGACAACTGCTTAGTGCCAGGCTACTACATGGAGTGCAGCTGCCATCTTCTCCTGCATTTGATAGATTTTAGAAGTTAGCAAGCCATGGTTACAAAATGTAGTTGCCATGAGTCTGATCTTATCAATGTACAACAGCTGTACTGGGAACATTTACTGTAATTAGGCAGAGAAACACCTAGTTTCCTTTTTCTTAATTGGCCATAGCTGTGTACTAGACAGCAAGCTGATCAGTTCTGTGCGCAAAATACCAGCAAGGCTAAAACTGAGCCAGACAGAGAGATTGCCATTATCTGTACTCATCACTGCCCACTCCTTTTGCTCATGGCAATTATTTACTCAACCTAGTTCTGTGAAAATGACCTTGATTAATTTGTGCACTTCTAATAAGAAAGGCTTACTATGGCCTCCTTTGCCAGAATTAGGTTAAGGAGCAACCACCCACACATCTGAAGCCACAGGCATCAGGGATTTTAGGTGGCTCTAAGTTTGAGTGACAGCTGATTAGCAGTTTTCACTAGTGGGTTTTTGAGCATAAGCACCTCAAATCTGTAAGTTAAGTCTTACAATTGAAGTATATAATGGGTTTCACAGCTTTTTAAAAGCTAAGCAGAGGTGTGGCTAATTACTGAGCTCTATTCCAACAGTAGGCAAATGACTGGGCACTGCATTTGTGGCTTACAAATGGGGACAAGAAGAACGTTGCTTTAATCTACTGATTCTGGAATGCTGAACGCAGAGAAATAATGTGCGCTGTAACTGATGAACACTTCAGCGGGTTAAGTGGCTGTATGTTACAGCGTGCAGACATTGCAGGGACCTCTGACATCAGGGCTATGCACTAAAGCAGAATTTCTACTGCCTGCATTTAACCTGCATATAATTGATACCTGCTTGTCTTGTTCTGTGTCCATTTAAATCTTTCTGTTCAGGAACTTTCATATTAAGGTGCTGCAGCTTGGAATAAGATGCTTCTCAAACTTGAGCATTTCTGGTTTTTTACTTCAGATAGATGCATTTCTCTCTCTCCTCTTAAAGTAAAAAAAATGCAAGTAGTGTTCAATTGAAGGAAGAACATTTGCCGCTTAGTTTCATTAGGGTAATTTGGCTCAAAGGGAGACATCCAATGAAAAGTGATTATAAATTATATGCCACAACCTTGAAAATGAACATTTTAATGTGACTGGGTTTTCTCTGTCCGCACTTCTTAATTTCAATAGCAACATGATCTAATTACCCGCTACATTGCAAAACATTTACACAAGGGGGGGCTGTTACACATGAACTGGGGTTTCTCACAGAGCCTCTCCTGGACAAATCTATTCTAATAAATTCTGCAAATGGGCAGCAGATGTCAGCTCTCCAGCTCTGATTAACAGAAGATCCTTAAAATTCTGTCTTGCTTCAGAGATTCCCTGCAGTTTTGTTAGTGCTTTCCTAAACCAATCATTTCATTTTGTTTCCCTGAGTATCATCAGGAAGAAAATTCATAATGGTGAGATATCAGCCATGGGTGTTATTTGTTTATAAACAAGAAACAGCTGTTCTAGGAGAAGGATACCAGCAATAGAGATAGGCACAATGAGCAGAGGAAAAAATACAGAAGCAAAGGCATAGCAGCAGGAGAGGTAAAAAGGACACACAACTGGGAGTAAAAAGTTTGGATGCTGTTCCAGCAGGTCATTAGCTGACTGATAAGATCCAAATCACTCTTCTTTGCTTTAGTTCCTATAAAGAAAAGATAGTGATATTTAGCTTGTTTTGTAGAGCTTTTCATAATCTAGTTGTAAATGCTTAAGACTTTATTTTTTTTAATGGAAATAAGCCATCTGATGCATCAGGAACATGTTAAAGGACCAGAAAAAATGCAGCCAGATAGGAACACATTTTATCATATGCAGACCAAAGCAGCTGTCTTCCCTTTCCCTTCCTTCCTTCACACACCCTCCCATTCCTCCAAAAGGAAAGAAGTCACAAGACATAATCTTCAGTCCAGGCTTGTCTCCATTTCAGTAATCCTCAATAAGCTCTGCAGCTCCAGGAACTTGACCTTCCCCAGGAAAAGCTTCTGGAAATTAATCTTTTCTCCCTGTAATAATCGGGGCAAGTGGGATAAGAAGACTAAAGGCTACCTTATATAATACTAAGATTCCCTAATAAAAAGATCCTTTATGGAAAATAATGGGAATGTCATAGTGGAAAGCATTTAAAATTAGGCTCATCAAAATGGTCACACTTTAATGAGAGAAAACTTGTGTTTTGGTTGTTAGGAAGCCTCGTGACTGATATGGTGAATGTCCATAAAATTCACCTGGAACTCTGATGATAAGCACCTGTTCTACCATGGAAGTACTGTTCAAGAAAGCAACGAAGCTTACTGAACAGTCACTTCTATTCAATGGTTACCATATTGGCCTTAACATTCTTAGTAAAAACAAGTGTTTTCATTCTCAATCCTCTTGGATAACTTTTTATACATACTTTTAGTTAACTTCTGTAAGAATTAGTGGTACAGCCAGGAACAGAGCTTTGAAATCTTGGTTTGCAGTCCCTTGGTGGAATCATCACATCCTATATAGGTGTTCTACATATAGAAGTCTTTTGCTGACCTGATGGAGTTAAAGGAACTGTATACAGGCTTATTTCTATAAGGGATTATGTTCTTTATGTAGATTAGTGTTGTGTAATGGAGAAAGCTTCATATAATTGGTTGTAGACCTGAAGAAATCCCCTGAAGTTTGTGCTCTTTCTGTCTAAATCCAAACTGAATAGAGTTTAGAAAATAATTATGTCCCTCTTCAGTTGCTGCCTTAATCCTCCCTTTAAGTGAGCAATTACAACATCACAGTGGAATCCTGTAGCAGTAATACGTGGAGTTTGTGTTAGCCAAGGAGTATGTCTAATGAATGGTCACTAGCTACCTGTAAAAGACTGTGTGCATTAATTGGATGTTTGTACAAACAACAATCTGGATTTTTTCATAAGGAAAGCTATTGAACTTCTTTAGTCTAGTTATCAACAGATAGGAACAGAGGGAAGTAGTGTGGATTTAAGAAGACCTAGTCCCTTTCTTTCTCCTTCTCTCATATATGAAAAAATATCCCCTAACTGATGTGCAGAACAGAAAATACACTATGGAATGAATTTGAGTTAAGCACTACAATGTGTCCTTATTTTAATCTGGGCAATCAAATTAATGAACAGCAAAATTAGGCTCCAAATGTTCTTTGAGTATTTTTTTTATATTAACTCTGTTTTCATTATTTTTTTGCAGCTGCTTCTGTACCTTCAGGTTCTGAGTGGAACTGGAGGCAAAGAACAGTTCTTATGTAAGACACAGCAGTCTTGCATATTTTTCTCTGCTAGGATTTACAGTATCAAATACATATGCTGAAGGGGGACGGGGCAAGGGGAGGCAGGAGAGAGGAGGGTTGAATACTTTTTTAAAATCTGAAACGCTTTTCAGAGTTCAACACTCCATAACCCAGTCATAAATTGGTGTAGAAACTTCATGTGAAAGGCTATTTTTCCACTATTTCTTTTTTCACTTTTAAATGGGTTCTGACCACAGTGTAACTATTCAGTGTGAGAATTACAGGCCAAGTCTGAACTCTTAGTTGGCAAGTAACAATGGGAGGTCAGATGGTCTTATATGCTTTGGGAATTTTTGGCCTTTGAGGCTGCCTAGAAAGAGTACACCATTGAGAACTTATTTTCAAAGCTTCCCATTTTTTTGAAGATCTGCAGAGAATATAGTATCTTATTTTATGCTTTGAGTGAATATTAGGAAGAATTACTTCTAGTTAAATCAATTTAATAATTTCTCATTTTAATTACCAGCTTGAATAACACTCATTATTTCTGGTATAAATTTATGTATTTCCACCTTTGAAGATATTCAAAACCCAGCTGGACAAGGTCCTGAGCAGCCTGTTCTAGTATACCCTGCTTTAAGTGGTAGGCTGGTGTAGGTGACCTCCAGAGTCATCCACTACTGTCAATTATTCTATGGCTCTCACTGGAGCTCTTGTTAAATACTATTCTTGACATCAGCCTGGAATTCTGCTTATAGAATATACAACAAGTGCTAATGATGTTATTTATTCATTTATTCAAAATCCTTTCTATCATTTACCCTAACCTGAGCAGGTTGATCACAAAATAATGGGACAGATTTTTCTGTAAAAGCAAGACTGAGATTTGAGGAATTCAGCCTGGAAAGTTTGTGTTTAAGTGGCTGCTGGTCTGTAATTATTCTGTCATAGCATGCTGCGCTCTAACCCCACCCCTTCCTGCCCTGGTCCTGTCACACAGTGTCTGTAAAGGAAGTATTTCCTAATCGCCCATACTGCCTTTGTCCCAGCAGGCAGGAGAGCACTTGGAACTTAAGAGTCTTCCCAGTGGTGTGCAGGTGGAGTCTCAAGGTGCCAGAAATGCATCAAAGATTTATTGGCCAAATGTATTGGCTAAGGATGCTCCATACCCCATGGATGTGGCCAGCACGTATCATGGAGTGATCTCAATGTGGTCACGCTTAGAAACAAGCTAACAGAGCAGTGTAGGTGTGACCTAGGATTGTTACATCCCCCTGCACTCGAGGTAAACTGTTAGATCATACATTCTGTTACAGCAAAACTGAATTTTGGACACTAGTATTTTAGGAGAACAAATGCTTAGCTTTATATACAGTCAGTGGCCCCACTGACTGCAACAGGACTAGCAGAAGTAGACAGATTTAAACTCAGATGGAATTGATGACAAACTAAGACATTAGATGTTATGCTTTCTTGATGAATAATCAATTTACCTGGCAGTCTTTGAAATAATAAATAGGGTATGTTTCCAGTATACTGCCTTACTGCAGTGAACGGGTCTTTACAGGTTTTCTAAGAGGTTGTCCTCATTGTTCCATTTTTAAAGGCAAACAAATTTAGGCAGGGAAATTGGCTTGCTTAAGATAGAAAATAAAGGAGAAAGTTTAATCTTCTAATGTACTCATAAAAATACTGTAGGTCATAGGATAAGGTAAAAAATCTACCACTGAACCAATGCTCGATATTTTTTTAACTAGAGCAATTCAATAAAAAATGTAGCTCCTCCTCACTTCTAGACATAATTTTAACTATTTCCAACTCGTGTTCTAAGCAGTGGATTTTTTTAAAAAAATATTTTTAAATAAGAGTAAGCACTATGTGTTTTAGAATGTTATGAACTGTTATCAATAAATAATGCTTACTTAAAAAATCTTAGCATAATTTAAGCTGTGGAGTTACTGTAGTACATTTCTAACATGTGACTTTGCCATCATTCAACAAAATGGGGAGGGGAAGCACAGAGGAATAAGTTAGTGCTACTGAAGAGGTACTGTGTACATACTGTTAGTATTTCTGAATTCAAATCCTGGAAGGCAAGTGTCCATCTTCTTGTATTACTGTCTAAGAAAGCAGAAAAGTGAGCAGCAGAACCAAAGACACCCTTTAAGCAATAAAAGCCTTGTATATCTACATCACAGTAGAAATAATTTTAAACCACATGCTCATTTTTAATACAAAATAATACAAAAATACATAATATGCTCTATTCACACAACAATTTCTTTGTCTCTGTACAAGGTATAGGAAACTGTTGCTGCCCTATTTCACAGGTGCTGAAAGGCTCAAGTGCCTCTTCTCTAGAATGTTTTTGTGAAGGAGCATATTTGAATCGGCTAAAGATTGGCATAAAACACAGATGTATTTTAATGTTCAAGTTCCCGCTCCCTCCCCTCTACTATCCCATTGTTAACTGAAAAAACATACTGGCAGTGCTCCACATTTGTGTATTGCAGAAATGAGTTTGAATGTAAGGAGGGAGCATTTGAATGGAAAAGCAAAATTCAAATTAAAATTATCCTATACCTTGTAGCTGGTGGTCTGTTAATCTGCTCTTATAAACAAGAGGATTTGTGGTATCCAAATGTCTCTTGAATCTGAATTCTTCCCTGATTTTAAGTAAGATTTTACTGGATAAACTTTCTAACAAGAGATTTGTGGTTTGTGTGCAGTAACTCTGGAGGTGCAGGTGTCTGGGGACACCTCTGCCTGATCCAATCATCCCAGAATACTATGTCAGTTTTCTACCAAGGATTCAAGCCAAAAATAAGAGCTGATATTCTTCAAAAGATTGTCAGCCTTGCAAGCTAAAGTGCTACTGCATATGAGGTATGCTTTGTGTTCTACTCCTTTGCCTTGATAGCCTTTTAGATGGCGAATGTGCTGCGTATAGTTACTGGGGAAAAACTTTAAAAAAAAAGGTAATAAAGAGACTATTCAGATAATTTCTTTCTTGGTTTACATTTCAGCAAGTATTACAGATTAATGGAATTTTCCTATTTAGAAACCAGCTCATAGTGTTACACAGGCACTCACAGTCAGAATGTTTGTTAAAAAAACATCGAAAAATCCTTATTAGATTCTTTCCTATAGGGTAAAGCTTTTGTGGGGAATTGAAACCTGTGAACAGGATGATCAGTCATTGTCCAAAGGGCAATCGGATTTTCTATTGGAAGGGTCTCTTGCAGTAGTATCTTCATCTGGTTTGGATGAGACTCTCTGTACTGCTCTTTCAGTATATTGTTACATCCAGCTGGTACATGGTCCTGTGTAGACACTCCGATGCATATGTCATTCATTGCCATTATTATTTTAAATTAGGTACAGAATTTTCCTATCTTGGTTACATACAAAAGACAGTTCTGCATCTGTAGGAACAGTTTCTACTGATATTTATAAGTATCTTCATGTACAGTTTGGTTAGTTCTACAGCAAGTCTTGCCTAGGAGAGTTACTGTGACTACTAGAATTTCCACCTTGTATGTTAGTCAACAGATATTAGCACACAAATAGAGCCGGGCTATGCATAGCAGGTGCTGCCTAAACCTTAAGAGCTCCAGTAATAATAAAAAAAGGGCTTTGGTGCAACCATTGCTGGGAGTCGTCAGTCTGTTGTTTTGTGTCAGGCCATTTATGCAAAGGACTAACTGTGGAGTTCCAGAACCATGTAGGGAACTGATACGCTAAGTGCATACGGTCACAGCCCTGATACCAAACTACACTAAAATTTTAATTTAAATTTTTTTCTTCTATAACAAGGGTTTCCATGGGTTTGGCTATGTTAGAAGTCAATCTTATCCCTCTTTAACAGGGTTTCTGATGCAAAGGAACTGTGTTTAGATCTGCCAATAGAGGCAAATCCCAGAATCCATCAATTCAATGTAACCTGCGTTAGACCAGCTACAACAGATCTGCGTATCCTCAGCATGTCCTGGTTGCATTGAGCTTACAGCTCAATGCTGTATAAAGCTCCCTCTGAATCTTCTACACAGACAGTGTGTTGGTCTGACTTCATGTACAAAACCTATTTGCTTTTCATGTGTGTGGTGACCATTTGTTGGGAAGTAACACCAGAAACTCAGATGATGACTCAAAACATAATTACTACCAAAAGCAGTTTTCTGTTGATCAATAGTGCCAGAGCTGACAGGTCTATGTACTTGTGTTTGTTAGCTTGGTCCATTAAATGCAGTAGTCACTGTGTTAAGTACTAAAGTCTATACTCCAGCCCTATACAATCCTTTGTAGACAGGCTAAGTCCTGTGGCTTCCTGCTGAATATTAAATCTACCCTCAGCAGGAAACAGCCTCCTTTGGGTTGATTTCTTTTTTTTTTTTTTTTTTTTTTTTGCTTTTGGGGAACTCGGGTAACTTCCTTGCTGTGGCTGTTCTTCCACTGTGTCAACCCTGAGCACCTGAACATGTAACCTTCTAATATGACAGTGTCCATTATTAGAGTAACAGAATCAGTTTTCTTTCCTGCTAGCTACTCCCCTTGGTGTTGCTGGTAATGGTTGCCCCACTGTTGTCATAGACTACGTATCATATTAAAGTGACTTTTTTGGTTCATATGTTGTTTTTTTCAAGTCTGTTAGGTTTTAAGGAACCTTTGTCATGTCACTGCTGGGTAACTCGGTTACAGACGGGCCTGGATGGACTTCCTTTTATTTAAAGAGGTGGGACATGGTAATGACATCTATCTGACCCTCTTTAAAAGGGTCAAACAGACCCTACTCTAGAAGAGGTTGGTTAGTGCCTACCAGTGGTAAATATGCTGTACTTAGAGTAAGCAGTCTTGTATATGGTGGCAGCCTAACTCAGGACTGAAACCTTGTCTTAGTGGAAACATTAGATAATAACTGTACTTGGTGTGGTCTGTCTGCTGGGATCTAGACTGTGGCCATCAGGTATTTTTCCATAGTCGCTGATTCTTATTTTGAGTTTAATGTCTTATTCATTTAACTACACTTAACAGTGTGTTTCTTAAACATGAGTGGAAACAGCAATTTTGCTCCTTGCAAGACAGGAACACAAATGATAATGCAGTGAGTAATAACTGACACCTAGTCCTTCTGTCTGGAAAATTACTACATTTTGAAGTGAAATAAAGGGCAGCTTTTGCTGGAAGGAAGCATTTTGCTGAAGAAGTAAGGAGGCCGGTAGGGGACAAAACTTTTTCTTCTATTCCTCTTAAGAATTTTAAAATGAAGGTATTGTTTAACAAAAAGCAGTTTGTAGGAGAACAATATTTCTGCCTTCCAGAAAAATCCTCTGCACTGGCCCCATCCAGCCCTTCTCCAGTCTCGCACTTGTTCCACTGTGATGTTATTCACTTCTTGCCACTTTGTTTTCTTCAATTACTTCACCTTACCCTATTCCTCTTTAATTTTAAAACATACACAAATATGGCTTTGTTTCTAAGCCTTCTCTCCATTCTAAAATTTTTATAGATCTGTCGCCTTAATGTCTGCCTCCCTATATTTCCTTACCAGCTGTGACTGTCTGAGAAACATAATTCTTTCATGTGTTCTCTATAAAGGACTGCAGATCTGCTACCTCTCTCTGTTTATCTTCAGGGTATAGGAAAAGGGATGAATAATATTATTCTACCTTGTAATACATGTATCCATTCAAGAAGGAGAAGAGAGAACAGATATTTGAAGTCTATCCCAGTAACGTAAGAGTTTGTAGGCATTCAGGTACACAGGATATTATTTTTTTTTTATTAGATACAACAGTCAAGTCACATTCCTCTTTTTTTTTTTTTTAATGTAAGGAGGATAAACTTTTATTAGGAATTTGAATCATGTTTTTAGTGTATCAAGAAGAGAGGAAATATTTTTTTTCCCATTATTTCAAGTATCCCACTGCCCTTATTGTGTTCTCAGTAATCATGGAACAGTTGGAGAACAATCCCATTTGGAAAAAAGAAGAGACAATTTCCTGTTCCAGCATGGGGTATAAATGCAATTTGCCTGTCTGGCTTCTTGATTGTAGTAACCTCCTCAGGCTAAATTGAAGGACTTCTTGCTGGGGAACTAGGATTGCAGAGAAAAACCCTTCCGTTGCAGATGAGAACTCTTAGGCTGCATAGAACAGAGAAAAACTTGCTATAAGGCCAGACATTGATGACTAGACTATAGGAGGACAGTTACTTGGCAAAGGTTTTTCATATAGCTAATTCAAGATTTATCAAAATGTGTCACACTGTCCTCCTTCACCTGCAGCTCTAGGATACTGGTCAACATATTAGAAAAGACAGCAGATGTATGGTTTGTGCAGTTAATGAGTTTGCTCTTCTGTGTACAGCAGATGGTATTAAGGTCCATGGTGTCTTAGTGCTAAGTAAGTGGAAAGTTCTTGGACCCTTTAAAATAGCACCAAACTGTCTCATCAGATGTGCCAGGAAGAAGTGTAACTGTTCCGTGCTGCTGTGTGTCTGTCACTTGTTAGGGGTGTTTATGCTGGAACTGACATAGCGGCAGCCCAGAATCTGGTGTCCTAATATTTGACTGTGACCAATATGAAGTGAATCAGAAACAGGTGCAAGAAATTCTGTAACAATTACTCAGTTAAAAGGTAAGCTGTGTGTCTCAAGGTTGCTTCATCGTTCCCAGCTTCATTATCTAGGAGCAGGTATTTTTTTTTTAACATGGCAGCGTATGCCTTTTCTACCTTTTTACCCTCTTTCCTGTCACATATATATAAAAGTATATGCGTCCAGCGAGCAATTGCCAAAACTCCCTGCTTACTCTAGAGATGGTGTGTATGGCTATGACAAAATTAAATTAAACTACTTAAACAGCTAGAGGTCTAGGTCCAAGCTTTTGAAAAGTCAGAAGAGAGGGGAAAAAAAAAATACATATATGCATATCCCCCCCCCAAAAGAAACCCAACACCTCCCACCCCAAAACTACAAACAAAAACCAAACAAACCCCAATCCTGTAAATGCTGATGCAACATCAAGAAGGTTTAACAGAAGAATCCTATTGCAGCAGAAAAATTGCCTACAGAGAGAGTATCAATTAGTGCTTTTCCCAGCAAAATACTCTGCTGACTTGGTATTGGCTTCGCATACTGCTTCTCTGTGTTTATATTCCCCAGAATCAGGGGCATATTGAATGGCTATGAAAGGACTGTGCTCTTGTTCACTGAGGCTTAAAAATTTAGGGAAAATGCTGTTGGGTAACTCCATGCTGGCTGCCTACTCTCCCATATATAGGACGGCAAACCCTAGGACCAGCTGCTAAAATCTGATGTTTTCAGAAGTATGAAGCAAATTTTATTCCTTTTCCACTGTGACTATGTTAGCCCAATGTAGTACAATTTTGTGTTTAAGTTAAACTCAAGTAATTAGACTAAATGTATTCACCAAAACCAAATAAATCATTTGATTTATGTACTCAGCATGCTTTACATGGGGTGTTCTGCTGCCACACCAGAACATGGAGTTGATGATATTGAAACTCATAATCTAATTTAATTTCCATAATTCTGATACTTCACTCAGCTGAATGTAATTTTTGATAGGCTTTCATATTCTTAGCTGTCCACTCTCTCATGCAGCTTTCTATCATTATTTGTCCCTTGGAAGTCTCAAACTAAAATATCTGTCCCCACCTTGCAAGTAAAACACATTTTTATTTCACTTTGACTTGGAATGCAAATTCATTGCCTGAACTTTTTGCCTGTTACCAGTGCTGTCTTAAATACTGGATGCCAGTTGTCTTTACGCTATAAACCCATCATACAACCTGCTCAAGAGAACAGTGTACCCTGTTAGATTTCCTCTTCACAGAAGTCCTCCTTCAATTTTATCTAGTGTCTATCACACCATTCAGTGAACTCCCAGATTTTGTCAGTCTCTAGTACTTTTAACTTCAGGATATACAGAATCAGTCTTTTTATAGTTACCAGAAGACTCAACCTCCCTACCCCTTCCCTAAATACTTTGAATAGTTTATTACTCATGTCAAGATTTAATCCAGGACAGGTCTTCATAGAATTGCTGTAGATGATCTCACAGTAGTTTTTTCTTTCCTTGTCCCTTTCTAGTGCCTGCTTTTTCTCTGGTGATTCATATTTGTGTAATCCAGCTGTTATGCAGCTGAGCAGCACCTGATATTCCATCCCACTTCTTAAAGCTCTTAACTTTGAGTCTTTCCCTTATTTCAAATTTTAATCTCAAAACAGAGGTTGTTTTTTTCTTTCTCTTTGTGTTAATGTGCTTCATGAATGGATATCTTTGTGGTTTAGTGATGTTTTTATATCACTGATTTCTGTAATTTAAATTCAATTATATTTTATTTTAACTGTCTGAAGGTTTTTACAGTAGTTGTCCCATTTAAAGCTCTATTGCAATGTATTATTGTTTGATAATACTGTATGTCTTATTAGCAATTTGTAAAAACATGCTTTCTGTCTTATTTCTGCAGTGTAATGAATCTGCTTCAAGGGTATTTATATGAAATTGGCACACTGTCTCTTTAAACAGATAGCTTTCTCTTGGAAGAAATTTTCATCTGTTCTGGCTGTCCATTGTCACAGAGCTCTGAGGTGTTAGACAGAAGGGAAGCCCTACTGCAGTGGTCTACGGTTTTCACCTCCCACTTGAAGTCCCTTATAACTGGCTGACTTATCTACTCTAGTGCTCTGTATTGCTCTGTCATACCTGGTGCTGGAAGCCACCATCTCCAAGTAATTAGTGACTACTCACCCAGAGCACTTTATCTTTTATTATTATTGCTCCCTTCTGTGGCTGTATTCATATCCCTTTTCTTAAAAGATTTAAAAAAAAAGAAAAAAAAGTGAAAAGCTTTCAGCCATTTGCACATCATTACACCCATATGATCCAAGACTGGATTTGAACCAGGCTTCCAGTAGCAAAGATCAAACAATTTCTTCCTGACAACCTGCATGTGTCTTTCTCCAATCTATTATTCTCAATAGGCTCTTCAGGTTTCAGCTACTGGTAGTCCGTGGCATCTTATGATGGGCTGAGTGATAGCTTTTCTAATGTGTCTGTGAAGAAGTAACATGATAAACTGTATCTTGGCATTTTAGCAAACTTTCTGGTGAAAATCAAAAGTAGAAAAAGGATAGAGTGCATAGATTTCCAGTTTATAGGGCCATCACTATTTAGAAGTTCTATAATTGTCAGCAGACTGAAGTAATGGTTGACTGTAGCCATAAACAACTCTTAAGCATAATAGCACCCTTCATCTCTCTTCCTCTTAAGTCTTGCAAATACTCTCAAAACCACTGAAATTCTAACAGTTTTTCTCAAGGTTGGGACATAAAAAACCAGACATTGGTAACAATCAGTATTTATGTACACACTTATGCTTGAGGTACAGGGAATGTGGAACATGCAGGGAACTCAGGCAGACCTCCACCTTCAGAGTTAGTGCAACCTGCTCTTTTAGTCACTATCTTGCACCTCAGGCATAGTATTAGTCTCCTGTGTACTTACAGCTTAGTGCTGCAGTCTCTGTTTTGAATTAGTCAACCTTGTTGAGGGCCAGGGACCTGAGGTTAAGTGTGAAATAGTAGAACTGTGCTGCATCCAAAGAATCATAGAATACCAGGTTGGAAAGGACCACAAGGATGATCTGGTCCAATATTTCTTGGCAGAAGCATGGTCTAGACAAGATGGCCCAGCACCCTGTCCAGCCAAATCTTATAAGTGTCCAGTGTTGGGAATCCACCACTTCCCTGGAAAGATTATTCTAATAGCTGATTGTTCTCATTGTGAAAAATTTTTCTCTGGTGTCCAGTCAGAATCTCCACAGGAGTAACTTATACTCATTACCCCTTGTCTTTTCCATGTGACTCCTTGAAAAAAAGGGAGTCTCCATCTTCTTTGTAGCCACCCTTTAAATACTGGAACAAGGTCTCCCCTAAGCCTTCTTTTCTGAAGGCTGAACAAACCCAACTCTCTTAGCCTTTCCTCATACGGCAGGCTTCTCAGTCCTTTGATCATCTTTGTGGTCCTTCCCTGGATTGTCTTCAGCTGTTCACATCTGCTTTGCACAGTGGGGACCAAAACTGAACACAGTATTCTAGGTGTAGCCTGACAAGTGCTGAGTAGAGTGGGATAGTAACTGACTTTCTGCTGGTGATGCCCTTGTTGATGTAAACCAGCATCCTGTTGGCTTTCTTTGCTGTTGCAGCAGCACACCATTCACTCATATTGAGCTGCTTGTCCACCCAGGTCCCTTTCCATAAATCTGCTCCCCAGCCAGGTAGATGCCAGCCTGTGCTGCACTCCTGGATTATGTTTTCCCAGGTGCAACACCTTACATTTGTCCTTGTTGAACTTCATAACGTTTTTGTTAGCCCACTCTTCCAGCCTGTCCAAGTCTTCCTGCAGGGTGGCTCTCTTATGAAGAAGTGCCCACTTCCCCAGTCAGTTTGGTATCATCGGCAAACTTCATGAGGGTACGCTTGATCCTATCATCCTAATCACAAAGATAATAAACAGCATTGGCCCCAATATTGATTGCTGGGGGACCCCACTTTGTGACAGGTTCCCAGTTTGAAAAGGAGCTATTTACCACCACCCTCTGGGTGCAGCCTGTCAGCCAGTTCCCCACCCACTGCAGGGACTAGACTATAACACATCAGTTCCTCTAGGAAGGGGCTGAGGGCAACCATATCGAAAGTCTTGGAGAAATCCATGTAGACAATGCCCACTGCTCACCTCACCTCAACTAAGCAGGTTACTTTGTCATAGAAGGCAATCAGGTTTGTCAGGCATGATTTTCCCTTAGTGAATCCATGCTGGCTTTTCCTAATAATGTGCTTCATTTGCCTTGTGATAGCACCCAGGAGAACTGCTTCCATAACTTTCCCAGGGACTGAAGTAAGACCAACGGGCCTAAAATTTCCTGGTTCTTCCTTTAAGACCTTCTTGTATTTGGGGCTGACATTAGCCTTCTTCCAGTCTTCTGGGACACCCCTGATCTCCACAACTTCTCAAAGATTGTACAGAGCAGCCTCACAACATCAGCCAGCTCTCTTAACACCCTTGGGTAGATAATATCAGTACCCATCAATCTGTAGGCATTGAGCTCCTGTAACAGTTCACATAACAACTCTTCCTTCCCTGATGGTGGGTCTGTGTCTGCATCAACCTGGATTTATGATCCCGAGGCCTGGGGCCCAACAGTGCTGGTAAAGACAGGTGAAGAAGGTACCAATGAGATGCTCTGCTACTACTCATTCTAGCCATGTCCTGGGTCTTTGTGTAATATGACAAGGTGAGGAACATCTAAAGCCCCATACCCTTGATATCCAAGAATATTAGCCTCAAACACCAGGTAACTGATTCATTTGTGTGGACTGCCCTCCATAAGTATGGCTTATCAGCTAGAGTTAGTACACAGATGAGGCAAAAGGTGATAACGATGAGTGGCTTAAAAACACTTCTGAAGTATATCCCAATTTTTTCCCATTCTAAGGCAATGTGCTTAGAAATTTATGAAAGGATATTTCAACATTTATCTACAGCACTCACTAATATGTCTGAAAAAGCATAGGTCTTTCAGATGCACTCTCAAACAAAGCTTTAAGACTTGAACATTTACCCATTTGAACAAGAACCGAGTCTCAAGTTCAAGTAAAAATTTCCATGCACAGCCCCAGAGCTCAACAGTTACTGAGGAATATTCCTTGCATTTTCTTCTCTTCCTGATGTCCAGCTGAACCTGTGCTTACTGACCTTCAAGGGACACGGCAATATCTTTCTTACTCAGGTCTTTGCCTGAGGGGCAATTCAATGACAGACTGAAATGTCATTCTGGGAATTTGGTTGGCATTGTGTCAGTTTTGCTTCACATCAATTTAGGTAACTCTAGCTTATCATGTGTCTCTACAATGGGATAAGTATGTGATATATATTAAATGAAAACTATATATGTAAATACATACTAGTAACTCTGGCAGAAAAATTATGTAAATGTCAACTGAAAAGCTCTTTCATGCCATTAAAGATGAGTGTGTGCATACTTTGGCTTTTAACCCTCTACCTGAGAGTCATATATTCACATAGTCATATGACATAATGCATGTGCAATTGCTTTCCTTGTGCACCGAAATACTCCTCAAATCAGTTGAGATTGAAAAATATGGATTTAAGGCTTAACACCTAAGATTTCTGGTAACCCAGCTCTTGATAATTTTATTATTTTTCTGATAAGCATATTTTAAGTATTAAATATTATGACAAGATGCAATACTCATTAGGTGACTCTGGACTCGGAGGTTGAGTTTATTAAAATGTTTTGTTGATTTCTAGAAGTAAGTTTGGGAAAAGTAAGTTATTGTTCAATGTTAGATAATTCAAAAGCACCTTTCTTTCAGAGGCTGTATTGCATCCATGCTTTGGGTAAAGATGCAAAATTTGGAAGAAGGGTACTCTGTATAAAGGATATATCTGTGTGAAATTCATATTAAAAAGAGCTCAGATTTGGCCAAATTCCAGAATATAAACTTCTAAGAGTTTTACAGCTGTGATCTTCAGCATGCTTAATCCTTTTATAGCTCCTACTGGTGTACGAACCAAATGTTTATTACTAAACTGAAGGAATGTGTATGACTCATTCCATGACATCTCTGTTACTGGACTGGAGTATGCATGCAGAATCATGCAGTCACTTTCTGCTTAGATTGAAGTACAGTGAAGCACTGAAAATGAGGAAAAAAATCTGCTAGTTTGGGGGGCTTTTTTGGTGTTGTTCCTCCACCACCACCACCTGGGAAAAGAACCTCTAAAACTAAAGGAAAACAAGTAAAGATACTGGAATTTAGCAGATGGAATAGGTGCATACAGGAGGGAGGCCGTGCCTGGCTGGGAGTGGGAAAGCTGTGTGTTAGCATTCTTAAGAGAATTGTGATGGGGAAAAATGTCTAGTTGGGAAAAATGATGCTACAACCTCATTATGATAGGGAAGAAGCTGAAGGTCTCTTCATATAATCAGTATTGGCTGGGCGAGGAAAGTGGGGAGGGGAACCTGAATGAAGTAACATGAACAAATTGATAGTATGAGGAGACAGAGTAGGAATTTGTGGTTGGTAAGAAACCAGCTGATAGGAGGAGACAAGCCAAGAGCTATGAGAGGAGAACCTAGTCTGGCTGAGGTAGGATGTTAACGAAAAGCATAAGAGTTGTTTGGTGGTTTGTTGTTGATTAATCTTATTAATAAAAAAAAAAAAAGGCAGCAGAGTCCTGTAAAATATCTGTGAAGCCCCTGACAAGAAGGAATTTGCAGGCCTGGATAGCAGCAGCTTCCCATGCTCTTTTACTTATTCCACAAGCACAAGTTTTTGAGGTTTCTGTGGCTCTGACAAGTCTGACTCCAGAGATGTCAGCTGCTGTTACAGACAGCATTTTCTATTTTTTATTTTATTTCTATTTTAATGCAAGACACTAAAGATACTCCAGAATTTAAGAAGTTGCAGTTTACAATAAAAACTTAATTTTCCCTTTATGAAATATATACTGTGTTACTGCTTTGACTTGGTTACCTAACTACCTTGCTGTAATATCTCCATGTCTGTTAGTCTACAGTAAGGATTGTGCTTACTTAGTGAACAAATACTCGATATTTGTTTTTTATTCTGTTATTCAGTGTGTGCTACAGGCCCTATATACTATACTGCATACTATTCAACCCCCTGTTGTAAAGACAGTTACAAATTTCTCCCCTCCCTCCCCTTGTAATCGTTACAAACCTATCTAAATGCATCGTAAATGGTAATGCATTTAATATCGTAATGTGAAGAGTTTCCATTATTACTTCTAGTTGGCTGATGGAGAGCCTATTCACAGAGATTAAGGTTAAGAGTGCCACATACCTGTAGGTGTCCACCACTTGTGATGCGTCTGTGATCTAGTTTTTAAGAGCTCTCTGCATTATATAGCCTATTACGTGCTCAAAGCACAATTCAATTCCAACTGCAAGTGCTCAGCTATGGTACTAAGCAGACCCAGAATCACAAGGCAGGCCCTCAAAAAAATGAGGGATAGAATATGTAGCAAGTGCCCAGCTGTGAAAGGCTCAGTTCGAGTGACTTGCCTGATAGTGCCCAAGCATTCTGTATGGGGAATTCTGATGGGGAAGATCCTGCATTTCTAGGAAAATATTCACTTGGCCTAAACTTGAAACAGTTCTTTCTCTTCCTGCAATCTCATTTTTTAAAATTGAACTTTTACTTATCTATGTTTTTTCCTTCCGATGCTCCTCTCATTCATTAAGCATTCCTGCTTTTTCAGCAAGGGCCCTTCGTTTCAGGACTCATCACGTTCTGCAAAATGTGACTTTAACTATATTTGAAACTCTGAGTAAATAAAGTGAACTAAGATTTGTTAATGTCAGTGGTAGAGTAGGAGACTAACATTTTAAAGATAAAACAATACAAATAATACTCAGTGGAAAACTTTGCTCATAATCCCAGTTTTTGAATTCTGAAGTAAAAGAAAACACTGCTAGGTGATAGAGACACCTAAAATAAGACTTGTCAATTACATCAATGGCTTGTCAGTTCAGCTCTTATTAACATTGGGGAAATGTTACAGGGAGGAGGTTTTTTATGCCTCCAGAGAACAGAAAGAATAAAAATCTGTAAATGTTTCATGTTACAACCTCAGATAAATGCATATTAGCTCTCCTTCTAATAGCATTAATATTTGGAAAATATGAGAAAGAAAATGACAGCTTAAGGAGATTGGGGAAACTATGTGATGGGTTAACAGCCATTTTCTTGCTCCCTGTCTTCCTCAACTCGCCCCTTCTTTTTTTCTTTTTCCCTCTTCTCCCTCCCTTATGACAGCTTTAAAAAATACTTTTCAGGACTTATACAGAAGGTATAAAGACCCCATGTCATGGTCAATATCTTCTTTCATGAGCAAAGGGAAGACTCATGTAGGCCATGACATATTTCATATAAATAAAAAAAATAATGTATATATTCATAATTATGTTGTGTGATTATATTGCACAATAAGTTATTGATGTATACATAAAACTACAAACTTAATGAAGGAAATGTTGACCATCTAATCAAAGAATAATTGTGAGTTCATTATTACAGAGAAAAGAAGACTAGGCAGAATAATACAGTTAAAATTGTTATATGCACACTTATTTTTCTACCCCTTTTTCCTGCTGTTATGCTCCCCCTTCCCCTGCTCCTTTGAGTCCTAATATCAGTGATTTCATTCTGATGTGTAATGGATAATGCTGTGGTGATTTACTAGTGTGTGGAGTCCCTTACTGGGAGACAGATGATGTTCATGTTGTTTTCTTCTTCCTCTGCCCAGGATCTGGTAGGGGTCATTTTTGTTTGCTAATACACTTCTACACTTTTGCTCACTCTGCATTGTTCTGTATCTCCACAATATATCTGAATTTACTATATATGCTATATCTCATGTATTTTAGTTCCTACTTCTTCTCTTTGTTAGCCCTGACACCAGTTTTGTCCATTTCCAAGTCTGCGTTTCTTTACCAAATTTAAACACTGCTGTGTTGTTTATAGCCATGTGGTCTCCAGTGCCAAGCCTGTTGCCATTACAGCTGAACCAAAGCAAAGCTACAGGCAGGTCAGAAAGAGTTCAGGCAAAGCAAGCCTAACAAGCTATAGTCCTGAGGCCTCTGTAAACTTCCAAAACCTGATATTAGCAATGACAAAATCATAATGCATGGCTAGAAATTAACACTGATTGCTGAGATTGGTATTACTGGACACTACTGGTAAGGTACTTAACCCTGACTGAAGGGATAGCTATTATATGCATAACTAATACTGGAGGACTGAGATGAACTAATAGCACTTCATTTTTACAGGTAAAACACCCGTGATACAGTTTTCTGTATCCTTTGTTTGTAATGTTCTACACGAAGTAAAAAAGACGACACTGCATTTTAGAGTAGGAATTACTGTTAAGAGTCAAGCTCATCATCTATCTGCCTTGGTTAAGAGCCAGTGCCAGATGCTTCAGAGAGAAGTGCAAGAAACTCCAAGGTGGGCAATTATGGAATAACTTGCCCCCATGGAAGGTTTCTTCCTAATTCTCAATACCGAGTTGCTTGTTTCCTGATGCATGAAGGCTTATAAACCTTTAAAGTTTTTTTCTTTCCTTACTATAGCTTTTTTACCTGATATAACTGTGAATGTCTTAGTTTTTCATGAGTGTGAAGTCCTACTTAGAGTCCTAAGCTTTTGGCATCAGCAGTTTCTTGTGGCAGTGATTTCTGTAGCTTAACTATGCAGTGTGATAAAAGCTAAAATGTTTTATTAAGTTAATTTTATTTGGTACTTGCGGCACTTCAGTTTCACTGAATTTACCATTGCTCTTTAATTAGCAAAGTTACTTTCTTCAGTCACTTACAGATAATTTTGAAAAATATGCAGGGAAACTTAGCCTCTGTATTGAAGCATCAAACTGAACAGCATGTTTTCTCCAGTGGGAAATCTCTGCTTTCTCAGTACTATTGAAACATCATCTAGCTGCTTAGGTATATGAAGATTAGGCAGTCTGATTTTTGGTATCGATTTTAAAAAAAAATCTTGATAAAAAATTTAGGAATTCCCATTTACTCAGGTGAGTTTTCATTGACTTTCTGTATTCTTCTGTCCGTTGCATCGGTCCCTGATTGGCCAGTCCAGTAGAAACAATGTTTATTTCTAGGGCCAATTCTCCAAATAAGCTGGGAGTTTGGGAATTCCTTATCTCTATCTGCTAGAGTGATCCTGTGGGCGCTGTTGCACTGTAGATTATTTTCTTCTCTCCTAAAAACATAATGAACTGGCAGGAGCCAGCCTTTCTGTCTGTGCAGGCTTGTTGCTGAAATTAAAAGACAAGACATTCCAAGTCAAAACTTTCAGAGCTTCCCCTTCCCTTTTTTTACCAGACTTATTTCCTGGCTTCTGCATTTTTGAAACAAAAAGCTGTTTGCTGCTGAAACCTATTTCAATGAAAGACAATGATTTCATATCAGCGGTATAGAACCCATATGCTGTGGCAGTCTCTGTTTCAAATCACTTGCTTGTGTGTACGGTGTTTGCTGATGGGTGTGGAAAACTGAGTGCCTATGACTTAAAATAAAGAAGCAGGGACAATACTTAGCATGGCAATTCTCCATTGAATTCAGACCTGTATTTTAGATTCTAAACTGCTTTTTCTTCTCTTTATGGTATGAAATAATGTTCCTACTGTATTTTGGATCATCGCTTTGTTTAAGGATTTACTTTCAAAGTTGGGTTTTCATGTGTTTTTTGAATAATACACAAATTTTTTTTTATTATTCTAGTCTGTTCCTTGAGTAGCTGGTTTAGAACAGTTTCCATTTCCTTAAACAACACACCTTCTTTAATTTACACAATTTGGACAGTGTTGAGGGTGCTGAGAGGACAGGGGAGAAGAACAACGTGTTAGACTAACCCTTGCTAGAGTGTTTACATTCTCTTTAATGTCTTTAGGAAGTAATTCTGTCCAGTCTTTTTTAAAGTGTATTCACAGACAGAACTTGCCCTGTGAAGTTTTGATGCAGCGTAGATAATTTCAAACCTGTATTCTTGAAATTTAGCTTGAATTTCTTATTCTGTTTGGATCCTACTGCTTACAGTTGTCTTTAAAAATTGTGCTAAATAATTGTGTTAAGTTTGGAGAGGCGAAGGCTCCAAGGAGGCTTTGTTACCACCATTCAATACATAAAGGGGGCTTATAGGAAAGACCGAGCCTTTTTACCAAGGCTTGTAGTGACAGGACAAGAGGTAACAGTTTTAAACTGAAAGAGGGTATATTTAGATTGGACATAAGGAAGAAATTTTTTTACAGTGAGGGTGGTGAGGCACTGGAACAGGTTGCCCAGAGAAGTTGTGGTTGCCCCATCCCTTGAATACTTCAAGGCCAGTTTGGATGGGGCCTTGATCTAGTGAAAGATACCCCTGCCCATGGCAGGGGGGTTGGATTATATGATCTTTGAAGGTACCTTCCAACCTAAATGAATTCTATGATTCTACATTTTTACTTAATATTTTCACATTTTGCCTTGTTGCAAAAAAGCTATTAGTTATTTTGGATAAACTAAATCAGATAAATCAGTGAACCTGAACTGTCAGTCTAAAGCTGGAGCATGGGGAGGGATAAGGAGTTTACTCTTAAGCTTATTAATTTCAGTTTAAAAATGTATAAACAATTAGGCCTTTTGCCTGCAGAAACCTGTGCAGCAGACCCTGTGTGGCTTGGTACTGCCTAATCTCTTTCCCCAGAACACTTCCCTCAGGTTGGCCTTGATGAAAGTAGAAGGCTGAGAAGAAAAAGTAATAGGGAGACTATAATGGGAAAAGCACGAAGGAATTCTCAAATAGCTGTTTAATTTTGTCTGAATGGTGTCTTACCACTAAGTTTAGGACGTTTTCTACAGTGGAAAAGATTTTCCTGTCAGAATAGCAGTTTCTGTCCCAAAAGAACACATTCTCTGTTCTTGGAGAGTTTTAAATATCACTGACCTTGTGTTGAGTGGAAGTTTGTACCAGATGGCCCCCAGAGATTTCTTCCAACCTGAATGTCCTGACATGGGACAGTATTCAGCAACTATTGGTCGCTGGCATACCTTCAGAAATAAAAGGTATGAAATGAAAGTGAAGAAACTAAAAAAGTCTCTTTTCATTCTCAGCAGATCCCACTTACTTTCTATCCTAGGACAGAGTATTTCCCACAAATCACTAGTAACTAGTAATCTGACTAGAATTTGTGACATAACAAAATTACACAGTGTCATGTAAAGATGAAGATAAAGAAAAGTGGAATGCTGCTGCAGATGTGATGGCCAGCGGGAGAAAAATGGATCATGTATGATTTCTTTATACATTCTAGTATGCAGCCTTTTCCCTACTGAATGAATTATGAAATCTAAAAGCTAGTTGCAAGCTGTTTAATTTTCTAACTTAATGGGTGTTAGAGATAAATGAATTCAAATCGGTTTGCAAACCCTAAAAGAAAGTATTAGATGAAGAGACACCTCTGTTTAAAAAGATGAGGAACTGTTTAAAAATAATCTTAAAACGAAGATTTTTGAAACCTATCCCTTATGCGCAGGACTCCATAATTAAAACCCTGAATTTTGCATTTCAGGAAGATTCTGATAATGAGGAAGCAGTAAAGGTGCTGTTAAAGAAAATGTTTTCTCTTTGGCTGAAAGTAGTTTCGTGTCATGTGGTACATGCAAAGCATTTTTATTAATTGTTGATGTCGTCACAGTGGATGGTTGAAAAAGCTGAGGAAGGTGTATTGCTTTAACTGTCACCTTGAGTAGACTGTGAGAGTGGAAGTACTTGAGAGGATTATTTACGGGAGACTTCAAGCCTTATTTTGTAGGCTTACGGCATCCTGAGCATTGGGTTATATTAATTAGTTAGGAAGTAACTCTCACATTGCTGTTGACTTGAAGTTCTGTTATAACTAAGGTTATGGAAAAATATCCATTCTGCTCAGTGCTTTACTGTAGGTGTATTGGTCTGAGCTAAAGGATACTAACAAATCAGAGAGTTTTGAGTGCTCCGCTGCCTGGCAATAATCCAGATTTTCACCCGTGTCTATCAGACCATGTTTGTCCCAGTGGGACAGATTTCCTGTCAAATCCATCATTCAGATGTTGGATCATCACCACATAAATCACCTGGGTAAATCAGATCAAGCCAGAACCAAACTCAATATACTCATTAAAGACAGATATTATCTCGTAAAATACATAACATGTCAAAAGTGACATAATGTTCACTGAGAAAAGCGTATAGCCCATCCATTTATTAAATGTAATAAATCAAAAGAGGGAAAAGACAATTAAGTAGGCATCCCTGCTATCTTTACAAAGCAAAGGTGACTTGAATGTTAGAAAGTAGGTGTATAGAAGAGCTCCACTGATCTGCCCTGGTGATCTTCACTGTCATACAAACCTCTTCTGACAGCTGACAGCATCATCAAGTTACAGCAGGCTCAGCATCAGGGTCAGGGCTCTTGAACTATGAGTTCAGCTGCAGTTACCGAGCATTGCACAGTCTAACTGCCCAACTAACTTACTACTGGCAGGATTGAGTACGTGATATTGTAGGCACTTACAGCATAATGTGTGCAGCTACACTTAGACTTGCCCAAGTCGCCACCTCACTCTGGAGGAACTTAACCTCCCCAGTACTAAAATCACTCCAGATTAAATTTATCTAATTTGAAAAACTAGCAAACCTAGAGTTTTACCCAGAAATCGAATGGCAGGCAATAGCAAGGGGTTTGTTTTGGGTTATTTGTTGCTTGTGTGTCTATGGTTTGAAGTAAATGAACTTCTGGAAACAGGCTGTATATTGATCTCTCTACTAAAGCTGATATCTTAGTGATTGGTCCATAATAATGTTCTTTCTTCTAGCATGTGTGTTTTCTCTCTGGGCCCCAAGTCTCATTTCCTCAGGGTGATGTAGTTGTAATGTAGGGGTAAACGTCTGAGGAGTTTACTCAGTTTTAGCAGCTGCCTGCTTGGTTTTCTGGCTGCTTTGGCTCCTCATTGCTAGGCACCTGCTATTTCCCAAACACAGTCAGGGGAGCGAGGGCTCTAACATACTGGTTTAGGTTCAGTCCTGGAATTCAGGCACAGCAATGCAAGGCACTGTATTACTCAACCATTAGAAGCCTAAACTCTTGATTTTATTTTACTGTAAACTATTCTTCACGGTTTCTAGATCTGATAATACTTCACATTGCCGTGTTTGCTAAACTGATATATTATCCCCAGTTGATTTGTTTACACACAACCAGCCCTTTCTCTCTACTTAACTGGGACTTACTCTTTTACTGTGTCTTGCATTTACTGATCTTCCTTCAACATGTCTTTCTCAGTCGTTATTTCTTCTTTACTTTTCCAGATATTTCCCCTTCTTCACTACTTTGCTTTCCCTTTCTTTTTACTCTTGGTATTTCTGCTTCTCTACAACTGATTGGCATCTGGTCCTGAGAGAAAATGAGTATCTCTAAGTCTTGGTGTCATGACTGCCTCTTGAAATAGTTTTGCAAGATTTGGTTCTTTTATATTTGGCATATAAAATCAACTCAGATTAACAAGGTCCAGATTTTAACTGGTGCCTTTGACTATCGAAAGAATGTTAGTAAATACCAATGAACAACTTCAACTCTTCAGCTAAACAGAAATGTTCTTATATATAGCTATCTGGTACATCATGTAGATTTCTTTTTACAATATATTTCATGTTGTAGGTGTTGACAGAATTATATAATCTTTTATATTTATTGATGTGTTCCTTTTCTCCCAGTCATGGCTGCTCAGTAGAAGGTCCTGATTTCACTAGAATTTTTAAGTTTTCGGATAGGTGTGTCTAGCAGTCTGCACAGTCTGTGCTTCTGACAAATGTCTTCAGAGTACTTGTACATCATTAGCAGCTGAAACAACAGATCACTTAAGCCACCTGGGGTGTTGTCTCTTTCATTTTTAAAGAAGGCCTTATTAGAAAGCTGAAGCTTCATAAGCAGGAAAAGGGAGAGGATTAAAATAATTAATAGATAGAATGAATACCCATGTTTTTGAATGGGTAAACCCCTTGCCCTTCTGCAAACAGACATTCACCGAAGAATCATGTGAATAATAAACTTTCGTCATCATATTTTGGAGCGTAAGGGAACTGTAGCTCTGATGTTATACATAGAACCAGACACAACAAGTTTTTGCTCCCCACTTTGCTTCAGAGCAGAGCTGTTCTGGAGTGCAGTACATAGAATTGCAGGGCTGGTGCTGTGGCTACAAGTAATCATGGGATGGTTGTCAGGGGTGTAAGAAACAGCAGCTGCAGAGGCTATAGATGGAGTGTTGGAAACTCTGGGGTTTCTGCAGGGAAAACACTTGAGAAAATGTCATTTCTGGAAGATACCCAGAAAGGGCAGTGGAGAAGAAAATTGTTGAAGGATTTTGGGGAGGATAAGTTTCATTTGTTAAAAGTTATTGTTGTTACTGAACCACTAGTGTGTAGTTCAGCATTAAAGGATAAAAGGATATTGGAACTTTGCCAGCCTGTTCTGAATGGGCGCTACTTGAGCGGAGGCTGAAGTAGGTGCCATGCCTGATCACACACTAGTGGAATGATAATGTATATTGATTAATAAAATGCCCAGGCAGAGTTCATGTGTCCTGAGTGGGAAGGCAACGGTGAATAATTCTTCCCTGTTTAATGATATTTTTGGTTTAGGAACCCAAAGAGTCCTTTACAGATAGTGATCTGATTTCTGGGAACCAGTGCTACCTATACTGTACATGTCCAAAGGATTTTGTGTAGCAAGATACTGCTGGTAAAGAAAGTTAGAAGGTGCAAAATGCTTTCCTTCCACTGCCCCACTAAAGTCAACATAAGTGGATGTCAAATAGCTCAGATGATTACTTATCCTGGGGAGCTATTATAGCCAGTAGCCAGGATTACACTTTCAGCTGAGACACTGCTTCTGAGAATCAGAAAATGAGGGATTATTTAGGTGAAAAGATAATGGTTGAAAAAGCATTATGAAACTTCAGAGTGGGAGGAAAAAGGCCAGGGCTAAAGAGACAGAACTGAATAGATTAAAGGAGAATTTTTAAGATAAAAATGACATCATAAGAAATGCGTACCTATGTTACTAAAAAATATGGGACTATTAAAATGGAATGCATCTCAGAAATCTAATCTATCCTTCCACTCTCTGGTTTTCAGATAACAGCATTCTCCTCTATTTCATATTGAGAACAAGAGACTGTGTAAATAGGATTTTAAAAACTGTTTAAATTTAAACTTTCTAATGTAAAAGAAAAAAATATTTCCTTTATGGCACCTTAAGGTATTTAATGATTGAAATTCAAGTAAGGATTGGGGCATATAGTGAGCATGCCTCCAAATATGAGTCTTGTTGTAAAACTTGGTATACAAGCAGATTTGAACAGTCAGCATTACTAGGTCTTTTTGGCACTGTGAATGGAAAATAAGGTTGTGATTAGCCTATCAGGTGATTTAAGAAGTAATTTTTTTTAAAGTTGTTATAGCAACATTAAAAAGAAACAACCACAAAACAATAAAACTAAGAAAAGAAAAACCAAACAAAAAACACAAAAAACCACCCCCAACTTCCCTTACAAACAGAGCATGAATGAAATGATTATTTACTGTAACTACCATTGACAAAAAAGTAAAGCTAATCTTAAGTGGTGAATAAAATATACCCCTTATCAAAATGCATGGCAGTGATCTGTTTCTCCTGCTTTTGTGACTATCCAAAAGACAAATTTCCTTAATGCGTGAATTTCTCTTTCCCTATTGGTTACATCACACTCCCAAATTCATGTCAACAGTATAGTTTCCAGGTACCGAGGTGTCCAGGGCAGACCTGACTCCAGTTCTCTGGGAATTACTGTTCTGAGTCTCCTTTGACTAATATTTCTGAAGTGACCTCTATCTTATTTAGCAGCAGAGTAGGAAAGTCCTTACGTTAGTGGAATATGCAGTCACCTTGTGCTGCACTCAGGGAAAGGGCATCTGCTGTTCCTTCTTTCCCATCTGCTTTGCACTAGTGGCTAAGGAGATCAGAACTATCCCAGACTGATTGTTTCTCATTTCAGGTGGCTACTTTACAAGGTCATCCTGATCTTGCAGGAGGGGTTAAAGAATGGAGGAAAAAAATACATGATCTTGATGAATGCTGAAGAAGCTGCACTTCCTTTTATTTCTGTGCAGAGTGCTTCTGTATGTCAAAGAACTCATACAGATGGCTGTGAATGTTCATTCTTGCAGAATCAGTTGTTCATGAATATTTCCATATGGTCACATTGCACAATTACTGTTTACTTGTATTTACTCTCACTACTGAGAATCAGTACCAAATTACATTGATATCTAGGAGTGAATTGCATGAGAGGCCAAAATTTAGGAAGTAAAAAGCATTCATTGTTCTGAGTAACTTTTATTGGGTATCAGCATGAAGATTAATTGAAAAAAATCACTTTAGCCTTGGATATGGTTTGTGGAGGACAATGCAACAGATTCCACAACAAAATAAGATTTTGTGAGCCATGAGGAATCTTTATAAGCCATAAAGGAGACAGCAAAAAGGCAATTTCATTGAAGTATGTAGACTTAATGGTATCTGTAATGTCAGTGTGAATTATTAGAGCAATTCTGGCCCTGATGGCAATGTGGAAGTTAGAGGAGGGAGCATGAAAATAAGAATGTTATATGAATTAAAAAATAAAGAGTTGGAAAGCTTATCACTGACAGTATAACAGGTGAAATGCTGCTCTGTGGAAATGCTACTCCAGTACAAAAACATCTGTTAAAGTCCTTCAAAAAACATAATTAGATAATTAAAAGTAGGAAAGAAATGGTGCTTTGGGATCACACAAGCTGCTTTCAGAACAGGAATCTGATTCCTTCCAAAGGCAGTGGGGGATTTAGCAGTCTAAGATAAATCCTGTTGAATTTTCTTCCTCTGAGGAGTCCTGGAAACAAGAACCATATTTGGGGTCTTTACTGACAGGTTGGTATATTATGGTCAATACCTCTAATATTGAGGTCAATACTAGTTTTTAATTTAGCTGTATAATTATATTTTGAAATGAGACAAAAGATGCAAAGTGAAGTGACCTCCTCAGGATCCCATAGAAATCAATGCTAATGCTGAGAATAGATATTGTATTGTATAATGTAGATATATGCGTGTATATATAATAGATATATACATGTATATTCCATGTATAATATGGAAATTAGGAGCTGTCTGCTTTAACTCTGGGTATAGGTTTGAAACTAAAATTATAGCTATAGATGCTTGGACTGTGGAATTAAAAAAGTCTTCCAGCATTCGTACTTGGTTTTATCTCCTTTAAAAAAAGACCTGGTGAAATAGAAGGGTAAAGGAAAGTACTCTGCCAAGCTGTGTAACTAGCATTGTCAAGATATGCACATTGCAGTTTTTTCCATCTTCAGACTTAGAAGAAATTTCACAATGACAATGATCAACTAGGACTTTTTTCATTGCCTGCAGAAGAATATCCTTAGAGAAATTCTTGTACTGTCATTATATGAGCCTTGGTTCTAGATCACAGACAATACCCAATTTACTTAGAGCTGCACAGTCAATTTGTCCCATTTTTATTGTGCATGAACAACATGCTAGGAAACATCCATTACATGATACAAATACACTATAAGAATGCACCAAGCAGCATGACACTATTTTCATTCCTAAATTACTTGAGGCTCCAGCCTTGTGCTCAAGCTCCTTTTAGAGAAGGAGATATTTGATCATGCCTAGATTTTATACCTTTAACATTAAACCTGTGATTTCTTTAATCAAGAAAAAGGGAATGCCCACAGAGTGATTCCCAAAATTTTAAATGAAGTATTAGAATAAGCAGAGAAATGTCAGGTTGGTCAAAGTGATGAGAAGGCAATTGTATCATGTAATCTAGTTTGATGAGCAACAACTTGCAAAAACCCACTTGGGATTGGAGAGCTGGGACAGCAAAGACTTGTGTGTTCTTTTGAAACTTGGGTAGCAGGGCAGAAAAAAACACTGTGAAAAATTTGCATGAGTGTTATTGGTTTTGTTCTTTTTTTTTCCCCTCTCGTGAGTCAGTAAGATACTTTGCTGCAACTTCTATCTGGTTTGACTCTCGCTATCCTGAAGTCAGACCCAACACAATGGCAGATGTTGAAGAACCTAAGACTTTCTGTGGAAGGTGTGTGCTGTAATGCCTGTGTGAGCAGGCACTACAGGAGCAGCTTCCTGATACAAATATGTACTTTTAGAATGAAAAGAATTGCACATTTGAAATTTTTTCAAGGTGAACTTTGGTCTTATGACAAGATGAGCTTAGCAATAACATTCTTCTGCAAGCTAAATTTTACATGTACTAGGAAGAACTCCATCATAATATTAGTGGTTTAAGGTTTATACTAATCCTGTAAGTAATTATAGCCCTGTCCTGCAGAAGACAAGTATGCCTATACTTTGGACACTTAGGAGTGTGGAAGTGCGTAGGAATATAGAGTTCGAGGCCAAGAATAAAGGGGTGTGTGGTAGGAGAATGATGTAAGGAGAAGCATGGTTTTCAAGTTGATGTATGTATGTAGGGGAAGATATGTGATGGAGAGGTGTTTCCTTCCATACATGTGTAACCTTGCAGACAATTGGGACCAGGTGTTCATAGAATCATAGAATGGTTTGGGTTGGAAGGGACCCAAAGATCATCTAGTTCCAACCCTCCTGCCATGGTCAGGGGCACCTTTCACTAGACCAAGTTGCTTATAAGCCCCATCCAGCCTGGCCTTGAAGTATTCCAGGAATGGGGCATCCGCAGCTTCTCTGGGCAACCTGTTCCAGTGCCTCACTACCCTCACAATAACAATTTTCTTCCTAATATCTAATCTAAATCTACCCTCTTTCAGTCTAAAGGCAGTCCTCCTTGCCCATCACTACATACCCTTGTAACCCTCTCCAGCCTTCTTGTTGGCCCCTTTAGGTACTGGAAGGCTCTGTAAAGTCTCCCCAGAGCCTTCTCTTCTGCAGGTTGAACAACCCTGACTGCCTCAGCCTGTCTTCACAGGAGAGGGGCTCCAGCCCTCTGACCATCTCTGTGGCCTTCCTCTGGACCCTCTCCATCACGTCCATGTCCTTCTTATGTTGGAAGCTCCAGAGATGAATGCAGTACTCCAGGTGTTGCTGCTAAATAAATTATTGTAGGAGTTCTCTGATATATTTCCTAACAGGAGGGTAGAGAGAGCAGAAATTAAGACAAGTGGAAGACTATTCAAACTATGGAAACATGTTATTAATTACTGGAAATTTTCAACATAATTTCTAAGGTGAAACAGATTCTACACCTGAAGCACATTTTTTGTAAATATATTAGCTTGAAAGAATTGTTGATTTTGTTTTTTGCTGTTTCCTCATCATACCCTGATGGAAATAAATTAAACTGCCCATATTTTTCTGGCAAAAAATATTAGTTGCATTTTTCAATTTGATTGCTGGCTTTGGAAAAGAGTGGCTTTAAAAAACAAAGTTTCTTTTTTTTTTTTTCTCAGAAAAATGCCAGCTAGTTAAAAAAAAATTCCTGAAGGAATAAAAAAACCAAACAATTTTTCAAAGATATTTGATAATTTCTCAGACTATACTTTTAGAGAGCATAGAAAACAATACAAACCTAGAAAATAATAATCTAAGTCATCTAAAGTGGATGGGAATTGACTTGTCTGAGTTTTTTGGAGATTGTTTTTGTTGTTTTCCACACCAGCCTTTTGAAAGTGAAGTTACTTTATGTTGTCAGCTAGGGTACCAAAAATTTATAGAACTTGCTAACCAGTTGCAAGCTTAACATTTTTAAGGAAAATGTTGATTTTCTTTTACTCTTCAGCTTTTTCAATGTCATTTGATAGCTGCTGGACAGAACATGTTCTTAAATGCAAATACTGCTTGGTATATCTTATATGCCTGTGGAATGTAATTTTTAGAGTCACAGAACATAACCCCTTGACACTGATATCGATGACTTAATTTTTAACCTCCAAGTATGAAATAAAATTTTATAGTTAGGATTTTTTTAGTGGTTGTTTCATGTACTTAATACTATAATTTTTAGTAGTGCTGTAGGAAATTCGGCAGGTGTGTGTTTACTCCATATTGTAGTGCTTGATTTTTTTTTTTTTTTTTTTTGCTGTCTATACTGCATGCTGCACTGTAGTACAAAGATAACTAATTCTGTCTTTAATGAGCTAGCCTAGATATTGGAAACAAAATGTGCAGCACGTCAGAACTCAATAAATTAAGCCATGCATAAGTCTGTCTCATATGGTTAGACTGTAGTCCAGTGCAAATGCAGTAAAAAGAATTACAGTTGAAAGTAATAGATCACAGAAGGTAATAGCTCTATAGAATGAGTGATGCAGCTCTAAAGTCTGTAAGTGTTGGTGGATGCGAAGGTAAGTGGTATTAATAACAACAGTACTTGCCAGGATGGTCATGGCAGTGTTGCTGTTAATGGTTTGCAGTAATAATAATTACTTTTGGTTACAGTTACAATAGCAATATAGTTTGCCTATGCAGTAGAATAGATTGCACAAGGATGCTGTTTGAGAATGGATATATGGTGAGAAACAAGGAAGCTCTGAAGGGGTTTTCAAATTCAATGTATGCTGATTGCATGGGTACTAGATTGAGCGAGCTGGAATGATGACTACACTAGCATGGTAATGGCAGAAGCCATTTCATGGAGGGTGTAAGCAGTGACAGGCATTGCAGCAATGCTGGATGTGGCACTAGTGTGTGCAGGATACCATGCACAGGGTTGCCATGGCTATTTTTCCATACACTTTTGCTGCACTGCCCTCCACCTGCCCCCTGCATCACTAGAAGAGATTATACATTTCTCGTTAATCATTTCTGATGTGCACTTGGTTTCTTATCTGTAAGAATAGGTTTCTTAGAGGATGCACCAACTCCTGCCTGCAGAAGATTTCAAAGTATATGCACCAAATACCTTTCAGATAAGAGAGAAATTTGACAGCCTAAAACTGTAACCATTTTTCTTTGCCACTTGAGGCCTGCAATCTTTATAGCAGGGAAATATGTAAAACATTTCAATGATCAGTGTGATCCTCCCTTTATCAGCTTCTGAGTTTCTCATCACCATAGTTCTGCTATAGGAGTATACCATTAAAACAAATTATTTTCCTGCATAGTATGAGAAATATATTACTCTTAAGGATATTTGACTAAGGGGAACATCTTATTGCCTTCCTGTACTTTCTAGAATACCAAAATAACCAGACTTGAAAACATGAACAGCCTTGCTGAAGCGTTATTTTACTACACAAATATAACTCAACTTTTATTGTCAAAAGTTCTTATTGTGTGATTTGAACTGAAGGGTTAACCAAAATAAAGAAAACAAGTAAGCCCCACACTAAAAGACCAATTGTTTGACAATATTGAACTGAAAATATTTTAAAGTTATCTTTCTGCCAATGTGTTTTGAGTAAGCTTGGTTAAAGAAAAATATCAACACAGCAACTGGAACTGAAACTGCCTTATGAAGTTTATATAGCATTAGTAAGGGAAGAATCCAAAAAGTTTCTGTGGCCTATCACAAGCAGTATTGGAGACTTGCAGTACTTTTGTTTATTATAAATTCACAGTTTCTGATATCCTGTAATTCCAGCCAGAATGTTAGTCTTCATTTTTCTAAAAGTATGTTTCTAGCCTTGTAAAGAAATGTTTGAAAATCTTTGGATCTCAAAAAACAAAAAAAAACCCCAACCCATCAAAAACTCCAAAGTGAATATTTTAATTTACTAAATATTGCAGGGCTTTAAAGTCTGAAAACTTCAAAGGTCTCATTTGTAACATACAATAATGACAATAAAAATTCTACTCGTGACTGATTTATTTCTTAGGTGACACTGAGACAATAAACGAGCACATAAATGTATTTTGTTGTGGATGCTATTTTCCATGGAGTTTTAAAATGAGGGTTCCAATCTGAGCTGCCCAGGAGTCCTTATAAGAAGGGAATATGTTATTTTTTTCCCTAGCCAAATCTTCAGGATATACAATCTGTAGAACTTTTCCAAATAAAGCCAGTTTTTTCAGAAAAGTACTGAATCTGACCTTAAACATTCCATGCAGCTCCAAATCCCCATCCCTTGAGAAATCATTCCAGTTTTTAATTACTCTCATTGCTAAAAATCTGTATCTTATTTCAAGAATTTATCTGACTCCAGTTTCCAGATACTGGATGTTATATCTTTGTCAGCAAGCTTTAAAAAGCACTACCCTGCCCAGCTACTTAACAGTACTTGATCTGTACGTGACAGCTTTAAAGGAAAGACATAAAAACATTCAGAGGTTGTAAGCTGTAGTCACAAGCCAAAGAAGTAGGCAGATGGAAAGATAACTAGGCAAATGTAGTTCGTTTCGCACACAGGGAAGGATAGGGAAACAGCACCCTCCCTAGACAACATGTTTTCACTGATAGCTCTTAGCTAAGCAAACATTAAATTTTGTGGATGCTATTAAAGGACTCAACCTAATGGCCATGAAGCCAGCTGTCTTGTCAGACCTAGAAAGGAGGTTTTACTTCAAGAATACCATACAAGAAAAGAAAACATTCCTTAGGCTAGAGCAGGACACAGAACTTCCCAGAGAGCCTTTGCTTTTGGCTATTTTTCAGATCCTATCCTCAGCCTTTTATTGCTTTGGCTCTCGCCTGCACAGTAGGGATGGAGGATGAAACACAGCAGCTGTGAGTTAACAGCCATAAGCAATTTTCATTGATTTGTCCTTCTCTTTGCGGTCTTCCACTGGAAGCATCCCCAGGGCACATCACTAATTGTTTGCCCTTTACTTTGGGACCATTGGATTAATGGCATTATATAACTGCCCTTTCTTCATCATTACTACAGTAATGGTGTGATGAATTTCACAGTCACACAGTCCTTGGCTCTCACCAAGGGGGTTACAAGTCTTCCTATTTGGAAATTAAATGACCATCTTTTCTTTCACCAGTCCTATCAAATGATTTTGTTTCTGTGCTATTGCAGCCCAGTTATGACCCTCAGAATTAACATCAGTTGGGGAAAGAGAGGAAATACAGCAACCCAATAACAAAGCAAGCAATTTTATGACTGATTCTTGAACGATATATCTTGTACTGCCCAACCAGCAGACTGTGCCCACTTAGGTCAGCTCAGAAGGACCCATGCTCATGCTTTCATACCTAAGACTACACTTATGTTACTACCTAGGCACCAGAGAGCCTAGGTTTGGGCATTGCCTTGTTACCATTCACACACTTAAACTGTTGCTAGGTTAGTATTAACATTTTGGTATTGCCACTCCACACTGACTAGTGCTTGCCCAAATCAAGTGTGGACATCGTATCAGAGCTAAAACAGGATAAGGGACATTCCTCATCAGAAGTTGGATGATGCAACCTAGTTTTGGAGCACAGGAGAATCCAGTTGTTTGCAGCTGGGTTAAGCTAAACAACGCTTTGCCATTTCAGGTCCAGAGTAAAGACCTATAGTGCCTTGGCCTGCAGGTTATTCCTGGTGGCAGTAAAGTGGCAGAGAATACTGGTGTTGCCTTCATCCTTTGTCCATGCTTAATTGGAAGAGGACAACAGGAATACGCAGGGTGCAAGATGCTGGAATGCCACCTTAGTAACTGTGGAGAAGACACCTCTACAGAGGCAATTTCCAAAGATATACAGAATAAGGCTTCCTGATCTCATCCTAAAGTGTGAAATGGTACAGTGTGATGAGACAGCAAGCAATGCCTTCAGCTTCTCCAGATGCACTGCCGTTAGACTGGGCAGGACCTCCAGTCATTGTGAGGCTTGAAAGTAGAGCTAGTAGAAAAATAGATGTCAATAGGTACTTCCAATTTACACAGCAAAGGATTCTGTGTGTGTGTTATTGAAAATATTGTAGGTGCTTTCTGTTTACATGGGGTTTTTTGTGGTGATGAAAAGCTTCTAGTAATATGTAGAAACACCTGGACTGTAGAAACTCAGGAGAACTGACTGCAAAGTGCATAGAAATCTCATTCATCCTTGGTGAAAACAGGGGTGATATCTTGTCTTCATCACAGAATCACAGAATTGTTGGGGTTGGAAGGGGCCTCTGGAGATCATTTAGTCCAAGCCCCTGCTAAAGCAGGTTCTCTTTGTAGCACTTGCTCTGAGTCGCGTCCCAGCGGGTTTTGAACGCCTCCAGAGAAAGAGACTCCGCACACTCTCTGGGCAGCCTGTCCCAGTGCTCTGGCACCCTCAGAGTAAAGAAGTTTTTCCTTAGATGGAACTTCTTGTGTTGCAGTTTGTGCCTGTTGCCTCTTGTTCTGTCACTGGCCACAACTGAAAAGAGCCTGGCCCCATCCTCTTGACACCTGCCCTTAAGATATTTATAGGCATTGATAAGATCCCCTCAAACTTGTCATGGGAGTAAAGACAGTTGGCAAAGTGGAGGTATTTGTGCAAAGTACATGCAGCTGGCTTCATCCAAACAGCAAATCAACCTTAGCTAAATTCTGAAGAAAAGTTTATCGCTGGGAAGTACCAACTGTATAGCCTTAGAGAGTGGAGCTAAGAGAGTACTCTAGCAAGGCTATAGTGCAGTCAGTGTCTTTCACCAAAGTCAAGACCACTCCTGCACAGAAATGAAGACCCAACCAACCTGTTTTGTTACTTAAATCTGTTTTGTTACTCCTCACACCTACAACATGGCTGTGAACGGTAGTGGCCAGTTTGGTCTTAGAGTAGGAAGTGATACATAGTATAAGTCATTCTACTATTTATTATTGTCTTTTCCTAATACAGAATTATTGATCTTGCCCCTGAGCAAGATGGTTTCTGGATGCTTTATTTAAAGTTGTGCAATTACAGGAAATGGATATGTTACCTACTCTGCAGAGGTGGCAGAATAATTTGTCAATTAGGAATAATCAGTTCTAGAATGACTTTTATGCCTGTGCTATTTCTGAAACCTCTTTAATTAGATCTAAGTTCACTCGTATATTAGCTGAGGCAAAAGATATTAACTATCCCACGTGTAGATCTTGGAATGAGATGAAATGCAGTTTGTATTGGATTGTAAATAGTGGGGGAATCCTGAATTTTACAGTCAAAACATGTCTGTGAAGGGTTTTTTTTAAATTATTTTTAATCTTGTATTTGAAAATGAATTTGGTGCTACGCTGCCAGCCTTGGATACAGAAGCTCTCTGTTTATCTCCTGAATGGGTATTACTTGGCTTGACAGCTTGACAGTTTTAGCCCTTGCCAATATGCCTCTGTCTCGATGAGAGGAGGAGGAGGAGGTCACTTCTGGTCATGACGAGGATGAAGGACATATTAAAGGCTGCTCAATCCTTGGCCTCTGGGTTATTTTGTCCAGGTTTGTGAAGTCATATCCTAGTGAAATATCACATAATATGACCAAAGAACAGGAACTCCTTACACAGTATCAACAATTCTGAATGGGGTTTATCCCTGCAAGTATTTAAACACCTTAACTGTGGCCAGTCTACTTTGTATTTCTAAATGGAAAAAACCCCACGGCTTTCCTGTCTTGCTCTCCAAAAGAAAGACCAAGTGAGTATTTCTTTAAGTAGAAGTACTAGATCTGTTACTTTTCTCACATTATTTTTTCCCCTGATTTAGCGACAGGACCGAGAAGGGAAATAATTCTTCGTTGCATTTGAAAAAAAACAAAGTATGTTAAATATTAACACCTCATATTTCTTAAAGGCTTATATTTGATTTTTGCATGTTTTCTGTAAATTATCAGTTATTGTTAAATAAGTTTAAATCATGCAGCAACCAAAATTAAGACAAAATTTAAAGACAAGAATTCAGGAACTGAAAGGCTTCCTTAGCACCCAGGCATTTTCTGAGCTCATTACTTTATTCCTGATCCTTCTCTCTGTGGCTAAAAAGGAGTTTCCCATCTTTGCCTTAGAGCTGGTTTGTCACGCTTAGTTCCC
This sequence comes from Falco peregrinus, assembly GCF_023634155.1. Lineage (NCBI taxonomy): Eukaryota > Metazoa > Chordata > Aves > Falconiformes > Falconidae > Falco > Falco peregrinus. Next base: position 85,873,480 of record NC_073721.1, read on the forward strand.
TGAGCATCTCACTATAAGTGATTTTGCCATATTTATCCACATGATGCAAGAAATCCTAAAATGTAGAATAATATATAGCAGGATTTCCAAAGGCAGCCTTCTGAGTGAATAGCCCAGCAAAAATGGGACATTTTAAAGAAGATTCAAATGTATTCCCAACAAGATATTAGAAAGCCTAAAGGTAAATTATCAGTTTACACATACTGCCACAGCTGTACCCTCAGCAGAGGGCATTATCATTAAATCAAAACTATTTCAGGAATTTTCTAAAGTTTTGAAAGCTTCCCCATTACCATAAAAGGTGGAATATCAGCAGAATACCAGGAATGTAATAGGTCCTGTATGGCATTTTAAATCTGAATGGTGAACAGTTCTTAATCTCTGTTTACTGGTTCCCTGATGCCAAAGGGAAGAAAGTCAGTCTGCCAAGTCCTGTTCCTTGATCTCTCTAACTCACTGTAAAGCCTTCAGCAGCTTATTAATTTTTTTCTTTGCCACCTATGTAATGGAGATAGTCATTATCTACCTCTTATTTGATTTGCTCAGATTATGACATTTGTGGAAATGAATCTTCATAAACCATACCAAGTTTATTGAGATGAGGTACTGTAAAAGGGCAGTGTGTATTAACAAATCTGATGTACTTATCCTTGTATAAACTGCCTAAGCCTGCTTCAAAGACTGCATGACACTCTCACTCAGCTTTGCCTTTTAGTTTGGAAATGTACAATGGCTGGAGGGGAGTAACTACTGATTTCATTAGCATTAAATCTACTAAAAATTCTTGGGAGAGAAGGGAGACTAAGATACATAGTCTTGCCCATTCCTGCCAGGATATCAAGGGGCATTGCTGTACTGAGGGCACCTGTTCAGACAGATAAGTCTTTAAAATATTTAACTTTTTAAATCAATATTTCATATCAGCTTCACACGCTCTCTACTTGTTCAGTTTCTTTTCCTGCCCCTCTTTGTTTCCTCCTTTAATATGTGTGTTGGCTTTCTTTTGTTGTTCTTTTTTTCCTCCAGTAACCTGAGAATTTTTTTTTCATTTGGTGCTTGAAACACTGCTTCAGGATGACCTTATGTCCTTTTCTGGCAAACGATCTGTGAGACTGACGTTGTTGTGGGAAGATGTTCATGTCACTGATGAAATTCTTATGAGATTATGTAAGATAGTGTGTGAAAACTGGGACAGGGGTGTCGGAGCTCTGTGGTACAACTGAAACAAGAGAGAAGAGAGCTTGATATATAGAAATGCAATTACACAGCAGTGCAGCAGAACCTAAGAAATGCTGATGGGGAGAAACATGTTTAGTTGGGGAAGGGAATATGGAATAGAAGATGTTTTTCCCTAACCTATATCTACAATCCGATCTGTTCCAGTCTCCCAGCTTATCTTTTTCCAATTCATTTATTGTTCAACAAATCAAAAGTAGATTTGTCTTAAAATGTTCTGCAGATGTTAGATTCTGTCTACAGTGAAAGCTGTGTTGACTATTAAAATATGATAATTCTCCTAGTGGTGGCAGTAGTAGAAAGAAGTTTCTCCTTCTTTTCTCTGCTCTAATCCAGGTGACATTTTTCTTTAGGCAGAAGAAGTATTTTTCTTATTCCAGAGGCTGGAGAACCTCCAATGTTTTTTTGGTGGGTTTTTTTTTTTTTTTTTTTTTTTTTTGTATGGTGGTGTTCCTCTCCACCCTCTGACCTGGTTGGTCATAATTTGACTGGGACTAAGAATTCAGGAACCACAGCCTGCTTTGTATCCCATGTTGCAACTATGCCAATAAAGCATAATGTCCTTCTTGATTACTTCTGGCTTAACTTGGAATAAGAGATTGTGTACAAAATTAATGGGTTTAAATAGCCAGATATATCACAACATAGCTCACAGTCCAAACCCAGCATCATATGATACATATGTTCTCAGAAGAACATTCTAGCAATTTTCTTTGCAGTACAAAATTTGTTTCTTATATTCACCTTACACTCATAATTTCTGTGTTTATTAAAGGAGTGGAGATATTTCTATGCACTCCATTTACATAGGTCAATATGTTATATACCTCCACCATTAATACAGTTTTCCAACTATATTATCTCAGATCCCCACTTCCTGTGCTTCCTTCACGACCTTTGTAGATTCATTATAAGGCTTTTCATCTAATAGTGTAAGAGTGATTCTCTTTTTTTCCACTTCATGTGCATCTGAGATCCTCCCACTGAAATTTTTAGCTACAATTAGAACAATTATTATTCAGCATAGTCTGTTTTCAGCGTGAGTTTTAAAAGAGCATTTAAATGAGTTACTCCATTTTACTACTCTACCATATTCTATTTAGGAATTCTATTTCCTTATTTAAGCATCACGGTCTACAGTATCTTTTAAAAAAAGGAACAAGGACGTGGAGATTGACAAAGTTGGTAATTTTGCATGTAACATTTAATTTACTGACAGTTAAATCTCTTTTGTAAAATATACAAGAACACAACCGCTATTAAATAGAATTTCTGAACTTCCTTTTGTGTACCAGCATGTAACGTTAAGCAAAGGGGATGGTTCAAGGGGATGCAACTGTACTTAAACCTGTAATAAAGTTATTCTGCACTGGTCATTTGTGCCCTATTTAGAGGATCATAAATTCTACTATGAGGTAGAATTTAAACTATTATGTTATTTCTGAGTTCAGGAGGCCTAATTTATGGTATATTACAAAGTAATACTGCATAGGAAGTTTGTTAAAGTTCTGAGAATCCTTAGCAGGAAATCATGGTTTTGAAGAGTGATAAAATGCAATATGCTATAAAAAGCATCTTTCTTATTCGCTGTCACAAGGAAGACAAAGTAAACCACAATCAGTAGCGGATCTGGGTACTGGTGTTTGTTTAAGAAAAGTGAGGTTTGAGCTTTTACTCTGATTATCTCACTCGCTCATTCCCAGCCCAGTATTACCTTCCCTGGGGCTTCATTTCCCTGTTCCTAGCAGGGAGATCACTGCCAATCCAGGAAGGCTGAGCAGAAAGTTGTGCCAGTTTGTGCTGTGCAGCTGCTCACAGTTACTAGTCTTAGTTATTATCAGCCAAGGCCCTTCAGCATCTCCCAGCATTTGCCTCCATGCACTCCCTGATCTGCAGGGTCTTTCCCTGCTGCTAGGATCTGTCCTCTAGCCAGGCTCTTTGCCTTCTTTCCAGACCCACTTCTTTGAGACCACTTCTTTCTGGGAACCCGGTTGAGACAGAATCATAGAATCATTTATGCTGAAAAAGACCTTTAAGATCATCAAGTCCAACCATTAACCCAGGACTGCAGAGTCCATCACTAAGCCATGTTGCTAAGCATCTGCATGTTTTTTAATGTACTTCCAGGGATGGTGACTCCACCACCTCCCTGGGCAACTTGTTCCAATGCTCGCCCACGCTTTCAGTGAAGAAACTTTTCCTAATATCCAATCTAAACCTCCCCTGGTGCAACTTGAGACCATTTCCTCTTGTTCTGTTGTTTGTTGCTTGGGAGAAGAGATCGATGACCACCTCACTACAACCTCATTTCAGGGAGCTGTAGGGAACGATAAGGTCTCCCCTCAGCCTCCTTTTCTCCAGAGTAAACAACCCCAGTTCCCTCAGCTGCTCCTCATAAGGCTTGTGCTGCAGACCCTTCACAAGCCTCGTTGCCCTTCTCTGGACACGCTCCAGCACCTCTGCATCCTCCTGCAGTGAGGGGCCCAGAACTGAACACAGGATTTGAGGTGCAGCCTCACCAGTGCTGAGTACAGGGGGACAATCACTTCCCTTGTCCTGCTGGCCACACTGTTTCAGATACAACCAAGATGCTGTTGGCCTCCTTGGCCACCTGGGCACACTGCTGGCTCATGTTCAGCTGGCCACCAACCAGCACCCCCAGGTCCTTTTCTGCAAGGCAGCTTTCCAGCCACCCTTCCCCAAGCCTGTAGTATTACATGTGTCTATGCATACATAGTCTATGTGCAGAAGTACAACATGTAATTAGCCTCCTAAGTAGTGGTTCTTTCATGTCACTATTAATTTGAGGATTCAGGACACACTATTTCTTTAGTCCAGCTGTTAGTAAAATTTACAACCAGCCTATAGCAGTGACAGCAAGTAAGTGGCACACTTCAGCCTGAGAATTTTAAAGTTCGTTTTCAGACATTTATGCACTCCCCTATATACACCCATTATCTGCTATTTGTTACTGTTAGCGATTTAGGTATTTTTTTTGTGAACAACGTCCACCTGCTTGTGAAACTTTCAGAAGATGACACTGTAGTTTAGCTTTGTGCATTGTCTGAAATCCTACAAGTGCAACCCAGACAGCAGTTAGAAGTAGTATGTACCAGCCCTAGAGGAGCTTTAGATGCATGCTGATTGAAACTGTTTCCAGGTAGAGTGGAACTCATAAATTTTCTAGGTAAGTCCGGGCAGAATATGTCCTGCATCTGATCTTTCAGAAGTTATCACCATGATATAATGACAGTAGTGACAGCAGCAGCCAGACAGTTAAATCTTTCCTCATACAATGCAAATACACCTTTGGGAGATCATATATAAGGTCAGACCTTGCTTTGTTTAATTCTTTCAGATGAGATGACTGAAGTGTAAAGTCAGAGGAGGACTGAGCTCAGACAAGTGGGAAGATGGATTATGAGCATGAAGTAGAATAATAGAATTATTGTTTGGGATGAAAAGATAAGCGTCAAAGACCAACATATACCATCTTCACTTGCATAGATATTCTTTTCAAAAAAGCATAAGATAGTATATGAAGAGAACAAACTAAGAAGTGAATTTTCACAGCATAAAATTAACATTAGTAGACAGTCTTTCTGAGATAGCTAGATTAGTGCAAGAAGGATGGTGGGCAGTCAAGAAGAAATTACATACTGCCCTAGGAAAGTCATCTAGGAAAAGAACAAAGTCAAAATAACCGTGACTCCACATGACTCTGCTTTGTTGAAACTTCCACTGTCAAGTGCCCTTGAGAACAGCCAGTGGGATTACCCTTTTTACAACATTGCTAAATGATGCAGCACAAGAGCCCTGAGGATGCCCTAAAATGAAACTATTCCTGCCTTGGAAGTGCACCTTAAGGCAAAATACCCACCCTGCCCCTTAAATAAATGAATAGCCTATTTTTTTTTTTCATTGTTTTGCTTTCTTTTTTTCTTAGATGAGAAGAAAGACACTTCATGAGGCTTCCGCATCTGAGTGATGCAAAATGTTTTTTCCTAAACTGTCCTCCCTAAAATTCTGTTTCTTTCCCCTTGAGTGTTTTCCCTTAGCCTTCTGTCACTGTGATCTTATCACTGTTGTTTCCTTCATTCTTTTAGTTTCTAGTGATCTCTGTCTTCTGTTTCTTTAATTAACTTCCTATTAAATGTTTTTACAGTTGGCTTTCTAGTCCTTATTTTTGCTGTCCTCAACCCAGCCCTTTTAGATTCCCTTATCTTTGTCTATCTAGTGGTTTTCCAGTTTCTCATTCTCATTACTTCCTTCTCTTTAGCCTCTGGCTTCCACATCGCATCTTTTGTCAAATATACTCCATGTTTTTGATAGATCACCACTTCTTTCTTAATCTGATCCTGTCATTTTATTGCTGATGAAGACTGGCTCTCAGCTCACTTACCATCATCATAAAGTGGTTTGCTCTAGAGCCTGAGCTCATAGAAAGTGCTACCCCAGTCAGAAAAATGGCTGTGTTGAAATGGCATCTTCTTGCCCAGCAAAGCTGCTTCTTTCCTCTATCAGTTGCATATGCTGATGTTAACATTAAGCATGTGCTCCTGCATATTATCTCTGCAGAGCCATGATCAGTGATAGTAAGTAGAACCTTCTGAGGTAAACAGCTCTAGAAGCACTGGGCTTGAGCTGGTCGGACAGACCTGAACATATAAATTTTGACGTGATAGGATGATATTTGTGTTGCTGAAGAGCCATTTTGGCCAGTTATGCCCTCTGTTGCTAGTAGTAATGCAGGGAATGAAGAAAGGACCTTGTAATGACGCTGATTCACATTGGCTTGGCCAAACAGGCAGGTTAAGAAAATCTTTTAGCTGCAAAGTGAGTACATCTGGAGTCAAAGAAGCATGATAAACACAGAAGCCTACAGTGGCATTTTTATGCTGCCGCTTTTTGTCACAGAACTGCTATATATTTAATTACTACTACACCTTTTTGAGCTAGGGTGGCTATCTGTGGTGTTACTTTTGTGTCAGCTGGAACCGGAAAAGCACAGGTGGTCCTTTGGGCTGTTAGACAGTGGCTGTGACACAGCGCTTGGGACCTGCAGAGAGAGTGAACCTTTTGAAAAGGTTACATTGGTAAGGTACTGCTAGAATCACAGGAACACAATCTAATTTCTGTGGCTCTTCCTTTAAACCCTCCAGACCATAAAAGAATGTAGAGGGAGTTCATGAACAAGATGGCTAGTAAAATGACAGAACAGTAGAAAAGAAGGTGAGAAACCTCCAATAATTTCTAAGAGGCACATAGCTCATGCAGGGAGGCAGAACTGTTGTTGGATGCATTTTCTGGGTTCACCCAAAAGAGATGAAAATCTTTTAACCTCTGAGAAGAACTGCAAATGGATCTCTGCAACACCACATCCCGCTTGGTAGCCAGCTCTGGTGGAACATCTTCTTCCATAGTCAGTAACACAGATGCTTTTTTTACAAAGGTTGCAGCCTCAGGCCCCAGACTCGGTTTGAAAAGGGACCTATAGCCAAAACAAGCAGATCTGATTCTTGACACTTCAGCCTGGTTGTTCACTGTGGGAGCAACTCTACGGTGGTCTTGATCTGCACGTGCATATGCATAGCACTATGCATGGATGCATAATGTCCAGAGTCTCCAGCACCCTTACAATGGCCCTGCAGAAATAAAATTCAAAGGCAATACAGAAGAAACTGAAAGATCAAACAGAACAAGCATGTGGCTGTGGTATTGCTGATGTCTATAGTGGGAAGTACTGACATCAGACTTTAATTATCTCCTATATACATAATATGTAAAATTTTCTGAACTCTTAGGTGGTCAGGAAATAAATAATATCTCCTAGTTTAAAACATGCTGCAATTCACGTCCTTTTAGAAATGTACAACACTGGGAAGGATGTACCAGTATTACACTGAAGTAGCTGCACCTCTCCATGTATCCTGCAACACCATAAGAAGCAAATAGTGCTAAGTGAATAACTCGTAGTATTTCAACATTTTGTATCTAGTAGCTGTCCTACTTCGGATTAGGCTGAGCTGGATCTCCTGTGATTTTAGAGGTTAACTATGAATACCTGATATTCATCTACTTTGGCTGACTAACATCTTTCTTAGCTGAAAACCTTCAGGTGTGAAATTACTTCCAAAATCGTTTTCATGACTGTCTGTTGATGGCTGATTTTAGAGTATATGGCAGGTTGTTTCAGGAGCAGAGGAATTCTATTCATAATACTTAGGCTCTTTCATTGTGTGTCTATCTGCTCTTTGTTGTTCTACCAGTTCTTTATTTGGATTAGATTAGCTGACAACAACTGGCTGTACTTGTTAGCAAGATTTGCTTTTATTTTTAAATGTTCTATCTTCTTATCTTTGTTTTTAACATCATGATTTAGTTTTTATTGCTTTGTGCTCAGACACCTCTAAATAAATGCTTTTATGAATAGGCTAAATAGATTATCTCCCTGCCTCCTACTTAATTCCTGTGGGCAGAAATAACCTTGGCACAGGGTGTTCTAAGGATTATTGATTACTGGAGCTGTACTTCAGGCCATCAGCTCCTTCAAGCCAATTATTAATGCCCTGTATGTCAGCAATTATTGGAAAATCGGTGAATGCATTTGCTGTGCTCTCTGAACACTTTTCCAGAACAGTAAGGTGCTGGCAATGGTGGCTAACTAAATTCTGGTGGAGGGAGAGAGTTCTAGGTGAAAAGCCACCCCTCTAGGTCAGGTGAGAAGAGAGTTGGTTTAGACTTTCACCTGCAAGGTTAAGCCACAATGAAGTATGGAGTAGCAAGTTGTTCCATGATCCATAGAGCTAATGAAGGATGATTTCTTGCAGATCTGTGTGCTGCATTCCTTAAAGACACCATAACAAGGTATTAAATTCCTTTTGTGTTCCCTGAATGCCCCTGCATCCCCTGCCTTTTTGCCTGAGAGAGTGGCAGCATGTGCTGTGGGTGCCTTTAAACTGTACATGTGCTGTTAGACGGCTGCCTGGGGATGCAGAAAGCTTTAATTCTGCTTCCCACTACAGGACACGGTTTGAGTCTTTCTCCTTTATACAGTTACTCTGGCAAAATTGGCTGTAATTAGCGATTAGTGAAAAAATATATTATGAAGAAACTAATAGCTGAATGGTCACTTGAACAGATAGCGCAAGCATGTGAAGTATACTTTCGTAGGAAGACAGGCCAAATCAAAAAAATTAAGTTATGTTACATAATCGCCAGAGGTATCTATCTATAATCCTATGGAAGTTGGAAATAAAACCAGTGATGTTCCTACTTTGTAAATAGTGGAAATCTGCAAATAAATGGCCTTGTGTTGTGACTGAGGAAAAAAAAAAGCAATCTCTGCAAGCACTTGTGACAGCTCTGCAGAGCTTTAGTGTGGCTGTGATATGGGAGCAAAACCAGCTGTAGAGTGCTATTCATCTTGTGCCTGTTCCACACGCAGACTGTTATTTCAGTCTTGGTATTCTCCAGACATTAGAGTCCTAGCTTCAGTAATAGGCTCTCTGGGTCAGAAGTTACAATTCCCTGCAAGCTGCTGCTGAAGAGATAAGGGTATGAACTAAGGAGAACGGAAGTGTGGCTGCAAGACCCCCCCAGCCTGGTTTCTCTGGAGGAACTCTTGTCTGGATGGTGTGTTTCTGCTGCACAAGTTCTTTCAAAATGAGGATGCCATAAATTACTTAGGCATGGCAGCACTGCCCACAGCCACCACATGAATTGCATACAAAGTCTAACTTCAAGCTTGTAACACTTTTCTGAGCAGAAGTTGTCTTTGAGACATCCACAACCACCAAGACCAACCGACTTGGAAATACAAGTGGGGTTTCAGTCACCCCCCCCCCCTTTTTTTATTATTTTATTTATTATCATGGTAGTAACTGCTACAGGGTCTTCACTACTTCTTAAAGGTAACATCTCAGTGTATTGAAGTATGTTGTGTCCTTGGCCCTCAATTTAGCCATTTCATCAATCCAGCCTCTGTGGCTTTTTTCAGTCCAGTCTTTTCTCTGTCATGTGGTGGCAGAGTCTAGCAGTAACTAGTCAGGGCTGTATGAAAGTTAAAATTTTCTTATCAGTTTCTGGTTAGGCACTGTGATACAATATATATTTATGTTTAAAAACCTGCAGTGTGAACCTGCATCAGCAAACCTGAGGTAGAAGTTTTGGTATGGATATATGGGACAGATACCTACTGAAGAAACAATATAATAAAATGGGTGATCTAGCTTATGACTCTGGGAGCATCAGTTGCTTTTTCTTTGTGATGCTGTTTTACCTGATGGAGAGTACAAGTGCTCACAAAGTGTGTAAAGAGGAGATAACCTGACACATACAGCTTTGGGAAAATAGATGTCATTCCCTTTAATAATCTTTGATGTTTTTTAATAAATGAAAATGAATTCTTACTGCGGTAAGTTCAGGACAAGCTAGAAGGGCCAAGTGCTTTCTCAGTGCTTTCCAGCTTCTGTAGATAGCTATTAATTCCTGTATCTCGTGCTTCCTCCTATGCCTGGCCTTACATAGATATATAAAGCTGGCAAGGCAGAGGAGCTGTTACTCCCTCCTTGTACGCGCTTGTGCAATGACCCCTAAGAATTGCAGTCCCTGCTGTCTTTGGGGAAATAGCTGCTACTCAGCCTGGATGTGAATGGAGAGAAGAAAGCAAGAGGCTGGCTAGAGTTTCTTTATTTTCCATCAAAGACAAATTGAGAAGACAGCAAATGCAGAAATAACTGTACTGCACAGGCAGCTATTGTGTAGGGAAGATACAGACTTTCTGGAAAAGGCAGATTTGCTGTATATGCACCATATAGTTCAAGTTTTTGCTCCTTCTTTGACTAAGCTGTTGGTTGTCCATAAATCATGGATGCCCAATGATGTTTTGTGCTGTAACCAGCATGTCCCTGCACAGAGTTCACAGTGCATCTCAGGTACAGTGGATCTGATTCACTGGTGTTCTCTTGGCCTCCGCACCATGTAGACATTTAGAAGACTGTAGCATAGACACGTAGCTCACTGATTGGATGCAATATTTGTCTGCACAAACACAATTAACTATTTTAGAGCTAGTTCTTTTCTATGAACTTCCTTCCCTCTCACTAATTAATGGAAATGCAAATCAAAGACTAAATTATAAGCAAGAAGAGTCTGTTCTTCATCTATGCTTCAAAACTATCCCAAGGGTAATAAAATTACAAAGTCTGAGCAGAGCACGTTCATTCTTAAAAGCAACTTGAAGGTCTATAGTGTAAGTGAAGATAACAGAAACAGAAGGAGCAGCTGCCTTGAGTCATCTCATTTTCGGGTGTAAAATAAAAACAGTATTCTTGCCTCAGGGACATTTTCACTGAGGAAAATCTGAACTATTTGTTTTTGGGGAAACCTAGCATTATAACGCATATTGAAGAGGCACTGTGAATCTCTCTTCTTCAACACTGTAGCACATGGTCTTTCGGATGTAGTTGATGGTGCTTTACACAACAATTTGCCCTCTTTGGACTGAAACAGATGTGCCTATACACTTGACGATTGGTGTGCAGAGCCTCTATCCCATCTTCCATTGACCTAAGTGTTATTAGTTTCTTTGTAGGAGTAAATCACATCTGCTTATGTGTGCAACTGTCATATTTGTTAAAGCTAGAAGGAAAAAGACCTTGCATTCATAAATCCTGCATCACAAGGAATACAACGAAACCCATTTAAACACCCTCATTTCTGGATGTTGTGAAACTTTTGTATGAATATATTCCACTTGCCATGATTAACCAACAGTGGTGGCTCAGGGAAAATGTCCTTAGGCAAAAAGCCTGCTTAAGCATTCGAGATTTGAATCTGCAATTGGATGTTAATCAAGGACTGATGAGCCCTGCTGGCGCTTAATATGTTGACAGGAAAACATATGGTTGAGCCAGGTATTCTCAACAGTCACGGTGATGTAGAAGTATCAGTATCATTCCGAGAGGACAGTAGGCTTCCACGCGGGAAGTAGGACTGCTCAAAATAAGCATGTTTCTGGTATACGTCTGAAAATTCCATCCTAACACACACAATGTAGTTGTCTTGCATTTCACAATACCTTAAAGTTCCCCTGTTTTTTTAGCATTAGTAATACTAAGGGCTTGTTCTTTGCAGCTCTGTAACGTGCCACCAGACTGCTATAGTGCTGTTTTCCAGAGCCTCTGTGGAAACATTTTCCCTTTTTGTTCTCTGCTTTTATTCACATACTGTTTTTTCTTATGGCCTGGCACCTGCAACCCTAATAGTGCTGTTACAGCAGGTTCTTTCATGGGAAGGAACTATCACACCGGCATAAGAGTCACCCCTGCTTCCCCTCCTTTCCTTTCTTCTTGTTTTGTAGACTTCATGTTAAAGAAAAAATGCATAACAAAGTAGGTAAAACACTCAGTAAATACTATCGTAGCAGGAAACTAAGGTGGAAACTAATACAAGGAGTAGCATCTCAACCCCAGTGAATTTTGAAGAAATTTTATTTCTACTGATATGTGTTTTTTGGTTTGAAGTTGAAGTCATTAGACTACAATGGGTTCAAAATGGTTTTCATTAAAATTCAGCAAAAGATATTTATAACTCAGGTCCAGCTTTATGCAAAAGCATGTCTCAGGCTTGCTAAATATTTGCACACATTAGATAAGGAGTTTCTCTGACCACTCTGGGTAGCTTTCATCTTTAAAGAGTTTCTGATCTGAGGCAACAAATAATGTCAGATGTCTTGATGTAATTGAAACATATTGAAATAGAAAATGAGATTAATTTCAGTTTATTATCTTTTCTCTACTTGATGAAGTGATCATCTATATGCCTTCAGCAGTTCCTACTGGATCTTTAACCAAACTTACTTGAAAGATAAACCACCTTATCATCTTAAAAACCTCTGTAGTTGTTCCCTTGTCAGCTAAAAAGCAAACCTTCAAAACCTAACTTACTCATTTTATACTGAATGCACCAATGAACTTTACGATTAGAAAAGGTTTTGAGATTGGTGGCAGGGATACTGGATGCAGGTTCAGAAGAAAAGGTGACAACTATATTACTTCTGAGTTTGCTTAGTGCTACTCTATGGGCACCAAGCAAAGGTATTTCAAGGACTGGTTTAGGTTTTTTTAATCAAGATAATGAAACTTTACCTATGAAATAGGATAGAAACAGCACCCATCCAACTTCTAGGGAAATGAGTCTGATTTTTGAAGCAACAAAGCACCATTATGTATAAGTAGTCTTTCAGCCATAAAATCATCCTGTTTAATTCCTGAATTAAACCTCTGTAACTTCTGGTTTGAGCTAGTGAATCTCTGTTGGAAATACAATCAAATTCAGCTACTGGAAATAGGCATAACCTGAAATTAACTGTCAGTACACAGTTGCCATTAAAACAAAATGCTACCTTCTTTCCAACCTGTCTTTTTCTAGTTTCATTTCCAATTACTGTTTTTTAGCCATGAAGTATTTATCTGCTTGATTAAAGAATTTTATGATGAGTTCTAATCCTTGCCCAAATTTCTTGTTCATCTGCTCTGGGTCATCATTGTAACACTTTTATTTTTTTTTTTTTAAGCTAGGTAAATTTGAGCTCCATAAGTAATTCACCATAAACATGGTTTTCTGTCTTTGAATCATACTTTTGAAGGGAAGACTGAGAACACTGTTATGATTTCATAACCCTGACTACTGTGTAAGCCCTAGAGTTTTCTGAATAATTCCTGGCCTATAAATTAACAATTGCCTAAAGGGGAAAATTATCCATAAATATCCAGTGGAAAATATTTTGAGTTCAGTGTGTCACTGGTCACTTCCGCACCACAAACTGTGTATCTTGAGGCTTCCTATAGAGCTGAATGAGACAGCACCACACATTTTGAAGGGATATAAGCAAGAAAGACTAACTCCTTTCAATGGAATCCTCTGTACTTCTGGACAGAGTGTGTTTCTTTTTCATATTTTTTAGTAAGTTCACTAGGTAGTTGTCAGAAAATAGGTAATATACAAGTGAATTTTCAGTGCCCAGAGTTTTTAAATGAACTACTAAATTCAAGAAATAGAACATACAATTCAAGTACTGAATAATCCTTAGGTGTCAAACATGTCAGCTATAATGCTGTTCTGAGGTGTTTGTTACTTAATGAAAGAAAATAACACAAAAAGCTTTTTCCAACTGGATTTTATAAAAGTAACAAGTATTAAGTTGTACTATACAATATGAACTTTATATAAGTTGAAAAACTCCTTATTTAAATATTAACTCCAGAAAATAATTTTAGCATAATTTTACAAACTTAAATTCTGAAATGGAACCTTTTGAAGATGCAGGTGGAAGAACTGTTGCCCTGAGATACACATCAAGGAACAAATACTCTCAAAATTTTTCAAGGACTCTGCAAATGCCTACAAGTAAAAACTTTGGTAGCTTAATACCAGACAAAAATGTATGTAGGTAGGAATCTGAGAATGTAGGGGTTTTACTTTTAGCTTCTTTGAATATATTCTATATTCTCTGGCCATTGTTTTTAACTAAAGGACAGTGGTGATTTAGTTTATGTAAAGACTCATTAACTGTGTCTTTGAGTTTAACTAAATGTGTGGGACCTGATGTGTCTGGAAATCTCAGTGGGGTGAAACTCCCAACAGACCAGTTGGTATCTTTAGACCAGGGGTCCTCAAACTATGGCCCGCGGGCTGGATACAGCCCCCCAGGGTCCTCAATCCGGCCCCCGGTATTTACAGACCCCCCCCGCCGGGGGCTGGGGGGGAACCAAGCAGCCGCAGATGGCTGCCTGCCACTTCATCCGTCTGCCGGCCTCCTGGTTAAAAAGTTTGAGGACCCCTGCTTTAGACCCTTGGAGTACTCAGGGGGCTCAGGTTGTGCTTCAGCTCAGGACAACCAAGGCACTGAGTAATTAGTAGCCTGTGTAGTACTAACTCATCCTTGCACTGGCTTTTGCAGCATAAATTATTGTCAATTTCTGTTTCATTCTCCATGGTCCAGGTATTTTCTGACCACAAAAATATTCAGACTGAGTCACATTCCTAACTGGGCAGGATTCCCTGTGTTTTACTCCCTGCTTTGTCTACTACTTCCTCTAAAATTAGAGATGACTATAACGTTTCCTATACTACATCTTATAAGTTTTAATACTCCCATTGCTCCTAAGAGTTCCCTTTTAAGTCACCCAGTATCTTACAGGAACCTGCCAACACACAGCTTGTGGTGTGGTGTTTGTGCTGAAATAAGCTGGTATGGAGCTATTCTAATTGGTGCTCTGCAGGCACTAGTGATGAAAGGTAATCACAGTGAAATAGTTGGACTAATGGGATAAACACAATAGGAGCATTACTACTGGCTCTACTAAATGTTAATGAAGTCTGGAATCTATAATTACTCATCTGTTTTTAATCAAAATAATGTAATTTGAGATACTTAATTTTGTAAGTATTTCCCAGAGAGCAGTTTTCTTCTTAGTTATTTAAAGCACCGTTCAATAATGAGAGTTTTCTATTCATCTTTTTACACAAGAAGATATAGTGATAGTAATACTAATTACGTTTTATGCTATTCCCATACCATATTCTCAAACAGAATGCCCTTCAAGTTTCCTTCTAATGATTGACTACCACTAAAGTACACAGGCTTTTGCTCTGCCTGAGCTTGGTGTGGCTGAGCTGCCAGTCACAGGCTTGCTGTGAGTGCCGCAAAGCCACAGTGAAGCACAAGACAAAGTAAACACACAGGAATAAAAAAACCTGCTGATCATGTATCTAACTAATTTATATCCTTCATCATCCTCTTCAAGATCCTCCTGGACATAAGCAAATTTTATTTATCATGTCAGCATCTTCTGTCTTCTAAGTGCGTAATACTGGAACCCTACTTGTTCAAATACAAGAAAAAAATGCAATTAGAAGTTTTACCTAAATTTTCATCAGTTCAAGTACCTGTTTCTAACGAGATATTAATACAAGCTCATCAGTTATAAGTATGTATCAAAATTGGCATTAGGTGTGACTCTTTCACATTCAAAAGTATATTGGTTAAAATCAAGAAATGAGTGGGCTCTTCAGATCAAGATCTAACTATATCCTCTTCTACAATAGAAATCAAATGTTGCTCTTCACAAAAGAAAGGGAACTGAACGGCATTCCTTTCCTCCAACTGGATTTTCATATTCTGGCCTTAGTTATGAAATCTGCCCAGAAAACCCCTGCAAGTCCAAGACAGGTGTACAGACTGCCATACAGAAAATGTGGTAGGAAATCTTTTAAAAGAATAATGTTTTGCAGAAGAACACATTTGTCAAAAAGCACTCTTGAAATTAGTTGTATTAAAATGGTTGAAATACAGGTTTCCCCATTATTCAGATAAAGCATTTTGATTTTTTCAAAGTGGAATCATGTTTTGTAACTTAGCCAAAAAGGTCCTGGATGTTTGGTTTTGGTGTTGATATGTAATGGACTTTTTGTCCCATTTTTGTATAGTCTCCTTCTAATACAAAGGAATGGTCTCTCTGGATTTCAGATTTTGACGCAAAATGTATTTCTAGCCAGACTATAGTACTGAGTGTTATTCAATATTTACGTATGCAACAGTGTGCTTTAAAGGCGGTTTGGACACACAAAAAACTTATTATATCCCCTTAGTCTGTTTTTGTTTGAGTCAGCTCTTACTGGCTTGTTGAGTATTCTTTGGAACCAGTGCATCCCTTATGGTACATGTTTCTTCTGGAAACATGACAGTCTTTTGAATTGCATCACTAAGACCAAAGAACAAACAGACAAAAGGAAGAAAGCTTCATACCACTGTGTCCGATTTTCTGAAGTTCCGGACACAGAACTTAAAATATTTCTAATTAAAGCTAAATAGTCCTGCTGCCCTATATGGCTAACCAACATAAAGGTGTTGGAAGCACTCTGGATATCTTTGTAACTTTGTAGTTGTCACCACTATTCTGCTAAAATGTCACTGCTTTAAAGCATGGATCATGTACCAAATTTTCTTTGCAGTCAAAGAGTCTGAAAGCAGACACTTCAGCTTCTGTTGCAAGTCTCTCTACCCTACAAGTAGCTCAGTTGAAGCTTTATTAACCACAGAATACAGGGCATCATGTTAGTGTAATTGTTTTCTTACTTTCTGGTTGTCTCTTAGGAAACTAGCACTTGGTTTACACAGCCTAGTTTCCAATTCATTCCATTCACTCTTAGTGTTCTTTCCATGGTTTGTTTGGTTTATCCAGATTTTTTAACTATTACTTTAATAAGATTTTGGTGGTGAGGTCCATGCTGTCCCCAAGTGAAACTACTATGCCTCCTTTTCTTATGCTTCTCTTTGTCTCCCTTCTCAGTAATTAATGCTTTTTGCCTAAACCAGTTTAATCAGATTTCTGTCACATTTATCCCATTTAACATCAGAGTAAATGCCAGCCAATTAAAGACAATTACTACTGGCTTCCAGAGGTTAGATAAGACTTTGCCCCTCATTGTTAAAGCACAGTCTGAGAAGGCATCCTTCCCTGGGTGTCATGAAAGAAATATCTCACTGAATATTTTCATTAAAAGCTAATTCAATCTAATACTAAAAATCAAAATGACAGACAAAGACAGATATCTTCAAAATCCTATGTGCCTTGGACTTAAGGTCTCTTGTAAGTGTTGAAGAAATTATAAGCAATTTATCCTAGACTAATTATATAGATGAAGTATTCATTGACACCTCAATTAAGACTCTTAAAACAATTTTATACCTACATTTCTGTAAGATTATGGCCATTATTATGTCATTCATTGACATGCAGGACAAAGAAAATAGAGCAGAATTTGACGTTGTCTTCAATATCTGTTTTCATTTAAAAATTGAAGTATGACTTTTTTTTTTTCCATAGAGACTTGTCTCTTAAAGTAGCATTAGAGGTAGTAAAAAAGCTGTATGAACTTATGTGTATTAACTAAGCTTAATCATTGAAGTTTTACCAACACTAATTATTGAAGTGAAGATCTTTTTAGGGTCTGTATTGCTCAGGAAACAGACAACGGGATGCAGAGACTTTTCTTCCAAAATTGTTGGGTTTTATCTAGTCTAGGTACTTGCTCAACAGAATTTGCTCACCTTCTGACAGTTATTTAATTATTTGGTTTAAAATCCAATGTAAAGCCCTTCTAGTCTAGTCTAGGTGGTCATGTGCAGTTCTAAAGGAAAGGCCTTTTTCCAGTGTCTACTCTTCTTCAAACCATACATGTATTTCCATTTGGCATGAGAAGAAAAAATGAATTACAAGTGATTGACAGCTACTCTCTAGTTGGTTTTGTTACTTGTACAGAAACAGTTTTTGAAAGCTAAATAACATTCACCTGGAATCCAGCAGCAAGTGGTGAAAATGGTTCTCCCTTGCTTTGGTATGTGTAACCATACTAGTATGACCAAAGTGGGCAAGGGGCTGGCTGAGATTAACTTGTTCCAATGGGCTGGCAGAAACCAAATCAGGGTAAGATACTGGTGGGGAAGGCTTTTTGAAGGGTTTGCAGCTGAAACACTGTCTCCCTTGAGTACTCACATTGCTCAGTTACACATTACCTTACAAACTTAATGAACTGTCACAAAGTGCTCAGCTGTTATGGAAATGGCTTGCAGTGTGAGGGACAGAGGAAATGGCTACTGAAGGCATTAAGGTATGGCTCCTTCTGGTTCCCTCTCAATGAAGCTTCCACAGAGATGAAAACTATGGAACATCTCCTAGGACATGTTTGTGCACACCTCTCCAGCAAGACATCAGTACTGAAATCTAAAGCCTCCTGTTCTAGGAAAGGTTATATCATAGAATCAGAGAATCATTTAGGTTGAAAAAGACCTTTAAGATCATCAAGTCCAACTGTTAACTCAGGACTGCAGAGTCCATCACGTTGCTAAACATCTACATGTTTTCTAAATGCCTCCAGGGATGGTGATTCCACCACCTCCCCAGGCAGCCTGTACCAATTCTTGACCACCCTTTCAGTGATTTTTTTTCCCTAATATCCAGTCTAAGCCTCCCTGGTGTAACTTGAGCTTGTTTCCTCTTGTCCTGTCACCAGTTATTTGGGAGAAGAGACCTGCCTCCACCTGCCTACAGCCTCCTTTCAGGTAGTTACACAGAACAATAAGATTCCCCCAAGTCTCCTTCTCAGGAGTAAGCAATGCCAGTTCCCTCAGCTGCTCCTCGTATGACTTGTTCTCTGGACCCCTCACTATCTTCGTTGCTCTTCTCTGGACATGCCCCAGCACCTCTACATCCATCTTGCAGTGAGGAGACTAAAACTGAACACAATATTCCAGGTGTGGCCTCACCAGTGCCCAGTACAGGGGGACAATCACTTCCCTAGTCCTGCTGGCCACAGTGTTTTGGATACAAGCCAGGATGCTGTTGGCCACCTGTTCAGCCACCCACCAACCAGCACCCCCAGGCCCTTTCCCACCAGGCAGCTCTCCAGCCGCTCTGCCCCCAGCCTGTAGTGCTGTGTGGGGCTGGTGTGACCCAAGGGCAGGACCCGGCACTGAGCCTTGTGGAACCTCATACAACTGGCCTTGGCCCGTCTGTCCAGCCTGTCCAGATCCCTCTGCAGAGCCTTCCTGCCCTCCAGCAGATCAACACTCCCCCCCAATCTGGTGTCATCTGCAAACTTATTAAGAGTGCACTCAATCCCCTCATCCAAATAATTGATGAAGATATTAAACAGAACTGGCCTCAATACTGAGTCCCAGGGAACACCACTTGTGACTGGGCGCCAGCTGGATATGCTGCAAAGCTGACAAGAGTTTCTGTATGCTGGAACATGAACCAGCAATGTGTTCTTTCACTGGTTTTGTAAGTATTTTGTTAGTCTTAATGTATTTTTTTTATAATAGTGTACTGTAGTGCAGTAATTATTACATTTTCATTTGTACCTATATGGTGTGGCAGAGGAAAACTTTTGGTGATAGTCTATACACCCTGTATTTGATGAAATAATAACTGAAATATAAGCATAACCACAGCCGAAAATTCATGAGAATTATACAGACAAATCTCTAGGACTCAGTGGCCAAAGGAATTTCATTTTTTTTGGAATTATTCTGGAGTGAAACTTAAGGTAACACCATCATAGAGAGAGAGTGACCTCTGTCTCAGTGCCCTCCCTGCCCCTTCCCAAGGCCCTCAAATTTCCTACTTAGCAAAACTATTGATAGAGTAGATCTGTGAAAGGTTCTTGTCTCTCTTCCTGTGAAACGGAGAACTAGAGTTTTTTCTCTCTGTACAGTCACAAAAAAAATAAAAATAAAAATAAATGATGGTTGAATCATAACAAAGTGCATTTTCCAAAACAGCCAGGAATGGATTGATGAGGGCATTCACTACTGAGATGAGAACTCTGAACTACATAAGAAATAATTTAGAGAATCAGGCTAGCTCTGCCTGCCTCTGACTCCAAATCCCAAACTGGAGCTGAAAGGCCTTTATTGAAGGATTCATTAAAACTCATTTGGACAATTGGAAATTTTGTTTTAATGAATTAATGTTTTCAGACAAGAACATTTCACTAAAAACTTACAAAGCCAACTTTCAGACTTTCTCGTATATTCTTTCCAGGCAGCTACAAAAGAAAATCAACATTTTCAATATATGTGATTAACTTTAAAGATGATTCAAATTTAGAATAAAATGTCATTATCTAATATATTCATAGTGGTGGTAGAACAGGCAGAAATCTTAAAATTAGAACTATATGAAGCAAACAGTTGATTAAAGATACTCTGACCAACAACTTACATGTTTCCAGTCACAACTGAATAGCAGTTTCAACAGACATCAGAAACAGCTCCCTGGTGGTACAACGCTGTAGATGATATGTCTGGAGGCATGCCTGACAATTTGGAAACCTCCCTTTCCTCAGTTCATTCCTTCTCAATTCCTACAGCCTAAATTCTCACTGCAGGCAAGTTTCCTTACTGCCTATACCTTGCCAAGGACTTTGACAACGTCCTGCTCATCGGTGCTGTGCTGTAACCTGATGAGTGCTCTCACTGCTGATTTTGTATAGGCACAGTTGTGTTGGATCAAGCTGCAGTCCAGTCTTACCTCCATTCTTGGCTCTAGCAGTGGCTGAGTCCTGGTGCTTCAGACAGTCAATCCCCACTGAAAATATTCTTGCCTAATTTATGGCACTATATGTGGAAGAAAGGTTACTTGGGATGAATTTTGGTCTCAGCACCTGTGGCAGTCGGCTTATGCCTGATGAATATCACTACACCAAACAGTGAATAAACTGGGCATGTTCATAGCTGGTCATTCTCCATACTCTACCATCGATTTCATTTTTCTTCTAGAATAAGTGAATATATTCATAATATATTAAATTAGAAGGTGTATAGGACTTAACAAGTGCTCTCCCTTCCCAGACTCACCTGCACTTTTTTCTTTGTAGCTATTCTGAACTGCTAGTGCTCTTAGGCTTTAACAGCTGTGTTGTGGAACGCAAATTCTAGTGCTTAACAGGTAGAAATGTAACATTTTCTTAGGCTGATATTTAAATATATGATTATAAGTGGTACAGAGAGCTAGGCTGAAATTGAACTGCATGGTGATTTGCTGTATCTGGTTTTAAATAGACTCCCTTTTCCTTTTCGTGAAACACACTCAATTCTCTTATTATGGTACAAGATGCCAAAATGAAGTTATACTTTGTAAACCAGTTATTCATTCAGACATACTAACTAACAAGCCTGGAATTTTTCCAGAGCATAACATTTGACATATCCCTAGAGAAAGGTCACACACAGTGAACAGTTTAGGCGGAGGGAAAAAAGTAAAAAAACCCCAGATTCCGAAAAAAAATCAAACAAAATATTCTAATACTTCCAAAAATGTTATTTCAATTCTTTATATTGATTAATAAGGGGAATTATATATATATATATATACATATAAAAGGTACCTGTTTAGGTTCTTATTTGCCTACTACAACTGGAATGAATATATCATCCAGAGAACTTGTGTAAATCACAGTACATTTTGTAGTTATGCTGCTTTAGTGAACCTTAAGATGCAGAAAAGCTGAGTTCAGATGTCCTCTTTCTGATTTATAGGGCAATGTCAGCTACATCCATGAGATATTATGATTAATCTGATGTTCACCTTGTTCAGTCTTTCTGATAAATCAGTTTTGTTTTGGAATAAATCGGGTCAAATTGAAAACTACATATCTTTCTAAAAATATATCTCAGGTTTGTTTCACGTGTCATATGCTGCTATCCATCTCTAGTTCTCATATTGGTATAATTCCATTACATTGTGGAGGTTGACTTATTCACAGATTATCGTTTAATTCTAGTGAATTCAAGCGCTGTTAATATTCAAAGTATTCCCAGCCCCAGCTTTTACTTCTGTAGGTGCTTACCTGGCAGGATAAGATGCATCCTTCTCTAAAATGAAATATAAAGATTATCTAAAATTGTTCTGCTGCTCCAATTTGGAAACAGCAGGTTCAAAGAACTCTGAAAGGCAGAGTTGCTGACAATGCTGGCTAACAACACTTGATGTACTGTCAAGAATTCTGTTTCCAATTTGCTTGTTTCCAACTAGAGAAGAATGGGCAGGACACCCTATTCCACCCAGAAGATACGCAAATTGATGCAAACATTAGTAATACGCTCATTTTTAATCAGTCAGCCTAAGTTAGTGTAACCTGCCAGTAGTCAGTGACATTGCAAGCTTGCACAACAACCAACACATACTACTGACCTCTCATTCCAGTTACCTCTGCTGATTCAATGTACATACATATTTAACCCTATTGCTAGCACATCACAGTATAGAATAACTCTCTAACTATTCATTTTGACTTCAGTTTTGGGCTACCTAGACTGAATAGATAGCAACAAATCGTTAAACAAGCACAAGGTGGAGGACATAATATGTGTGTAGAACAACCCAGCGTTTGGCAAGGATAAGCGTGCATGGTAGGGAAAGGTGAAGATAGCAAGAATGGCCATTTCCCAGTATTTCACATAAAACCCTGCAAAATCAGAACTTGACTCTGCTCTTTCCTCCTGTCTCAAGAAATTTTTTAGCTCCCCACTTCTCACATTGTTTCAGTGCATAGCGACCCATATACATCCCTCTCTTTCTCTCAGCCTGTAATATTTGAGGCTTACCCTTTAGACCTTTCCTTCTCTTTACAAACTGTAGTTGTGACACAGGCTGTCAGAATAGCTCTCATTCTGGGCTGCAGAATAAACACTACCATCATTAATTTCTTTGTAAGAAAATAGTGTAAACACAGCAACAAGAAAATAGTGGGCATAAAGCTATTCACCTGGTTCATGTGGAATTCACACAATATAGAGGGATGGTGCTGGTAACGTGTAACGGCAACACTTTGTTTAATACATCAGTGCCTCAAATGCACATGATCCACAGCTTTGACCACAGAAAGATATGTAAGATTTCTAATAGGGTTGACTTGCACTGTCTAGTTGGTTCTAGACTATATTCATCAATCTTTTGGTTTTTAGCAACGTATTCATGCCTATGTGCTTCACACTCCTATCAGCTGGCTTAAATAAAGAAGAGCTACAGAAAACGTCCAGTTTCATAGCCTACAGATACAGGCTCACAGGTGACCTGAGAATAGCGATGTGCAAATTGCATTTAAATTCCTTGATTTAAATGTAATTTTTGCAGACACCATGAATGATAGGAAAAGAAACTCCCCCCCTGCCCCCGCATCATGAGTCAACAATGGACATGAGTCAGCAATGTGCATTTTCAGCCCAGAAAGCCAGCCAGACCCTGGACTGCATCATAAGCAGTGTGGCTTGTGATTCAAGTCAAGGGAGGTGATTCTGCCCCTCTGCTCTGCTCTGGAGAGACCCCACATGCAGGACTGCATCCAGCTCTGCAGCCCTCAACACAGGAAAGCCATGGACCTGTTGGAGTGGGGCCAGGAGAGGGCCTCAAAAATGATCAGAGGGATGGAACACCTCTCCTATGAAAACAGGCTGAAAGAGTTGGGGTTGTTCAGCTTGGAAAAGGTTCTGGGGAGACCTTACAGTGGCCTTTCAATACTTAAAGGGGGCTTGTGAGAAAGATGGGGACAGACCTTTTAGCAGGGTCTGTAGGGATAGGAGAAGGGGTAATGATTTTAAACTGAAAGAAGGTAGATTTAGATTAGACATAAGGAAGAAATTGTTTATAGTGAAGGTGGTGAAACACTGGCATAGGTTGGCCAGAGAGGTGGTAGCTGTCCCATCCCTGGAAACATTCAAGATCGGGTTGGATGGGGCTCTGAGCAACCTGATGTTAGTAGATGTCCCTGCTCATTGCAGCAGAGGTGGACTAGACGACCTTAAAAGTTCCCTTCCAACCCAAACTATTCCATGATTCTGTGATCATATTTGGAAGGTTACATTTCAGAGGAGAAATTACTAGTCTAGGCCAAAAGAAAACTGTGGTTTTAAACTGAACAAGATGTGTCTTATGGTTCGTTCTAATTTTGTTCTGGTTTTGTGTCCTGAACAGCTAGGTTTAGGCTTAGAAACTTTTATCTCCTTTTCATGCATTGTTCTTTAATTCTGTAGAAGTCTTTTTCAGCATCTGCCCTGCCTAATTTTACGATATATGTGAAACATCTAATTTTTTTCTTAAAAAAAAATAAAAAATAAATCCATGAAAGCTTAAATCTTCTGTTTTAATTGGGAATACTAAATGGACAGTTGGAATTGAAATTAAAATTGGAAAAAGCTTTTTATTGAAAAAATTAACTAATTCCAACTTCTGACAACTCCTTTGTATTTTAGATTATGTCCAATAAAAGGTATGGTAAACTGACTAGCATGTAGGAGAGAGCTTTCCATGATATGATGAATGAGAGTGTTTTCAGTGTGCTTTTCTATAACTGCATTTGGTTTAGAAATTCTAATTTCCTAATTTAGAATTTGCACACTTGTAAGGGCCTAATGATGTGTTTGCATGTTGACCAAAATCTTCTCTCTTGGACTTTCTCTCCAAAGTAAGGCTCAGGACTGGAAGACTAGAATTTGAAGCACCCTGACAGACTGTATGTCAGAAAAGACATCATGTTATTTTCTTTTTTAATTTTTAGCCAGAGGCTTTCCCCAACTTCATGGTAAGATCTCTTCATGGTAAGATCTCTGTAGTTGGTTCTGTGCTGATCCTTTTTAACTTAAGGGAAAAAAGAAACTCTTGGAGATAGCAGAATTTAATGCTAGTTTAGGATATTATAGTTCTGTTAATGGGCCCTTCCTCCATGTGCCAACCACCATCTTACTGTGTGTTTTGCTAACAGACTAAGCGGCCTGTATGTACTCTCCTGAGGCCTCTCCCTGGAGCAATGGCTATGCACCCGTGTCAGGGCTGCAGCCTTTGCACCAGGTTTTAGCTCCCCAGAGTTGTACTTCCTTGAAAGGACGCACTGGCCAGCAAAACCTCTGTCAGCGGGGTGGGAGGGGTGGCCCCCAAAGTAAACAGTGAGAGGCATTTAGAGAAAGCACGCTGTGACTGTGGGGAGGAGATGATAATGGGGTGGACTGTAAGCACCCTGCAGGACTCTGCATAATGTTCTCTTCATTTACCAAGCCATTAAACTGGAGCTGATTTTATTATCGTAATTTTTTCCACTGGCATCTGAAGAAGTTTTATGGCTTTCAATAAAGCCTTCTCTTTACTCAGAATCCTGCTTGAATTTTGCTATAACATCTTCTAGTGAGATTTATGTCCTTGTTTTGCTTAAGATACACATTTTAATGTAGCTATAAAAACAAGTTAGATTTGCTTGTTTGAGGGTGTCTTATTTAGTTAATTATCAGACACCACGTGGCAAATCATTTAATTTGGCTTCTATTATACAATGATTGTTATTTATTTTCTTGACTTGCTTCAGAATGGGAAGAAGGAACAGATAAACCAGAATGCAGTAGGGTTCCTCACATCAGAAAGGAACCAATTTCACTAATAGGGATGTTCCTTTGGACAAAGTAAAGAGTCTCTTTCAAAATGACAACCCAAATTTGGAATTAACAGTCATCCCACTTTAACCCTTTCAAAGTTAAATTTGTGTTCTCTCTATTTTTAGATATAATTTTGTTCTTATCACCAATAGAATCATGTCTGAAATTCTCATGGCATTATGGATGTAAAACTTTGCTCATCCTAGAGATTTCCTTCTAAGACAGTGTTTGATTGTGTGAGGTTTCTCACAGACAAGCTTTGAGGTTCCTGTCTAAAAGATTAGACAACGTCTAAAAGATTAGACTACATCTATGATCATTTAAAAAAAAATAAAAATGTATGTGTTTCTCCTAAAGGAAAAGAAAATATTTTTTGAGAGTCTTAGTGACTTTTAATTCTTTAAGTTATAAATTCAGTAAATGAGTTCTAAAGTCAGTAAAACCAAAGCAGGAGCTTCATACTACCAAAATGAAATAAAATTAAAAAAAAAAAAAAATCTGTTCCATTCTACCATAAACTGAAATGTGTATTTTCATCAATGGTAAATATAGTCTATATCTGCCATGCTGACTGAAAGGGTTTTAACAAGAGATGTAAGTTTAAGAGGTGATATAAGCTCATCCACACTTACCCTTCTCACTCGGTAGTCAGCACTGAGCTATTCTCTGAAACAAGGATTTCTTATTATGAAAGTGCATTGAGACTTTGGTATTCCACAGCCTCAGACTGCTTAACTTGTTCACATAAATGTCACTGGATTATTATTATTTTTGTTTAGTACTTGGGTGATCTTGGAGGATGCTTTCATAGGATAATCCAAGACAATAATTAATCAAAAACCAGGTGGGAGAAGATCAGGGTTTTGTTCACCAGATAGATGTAGACTGATGTCAACGAAGAATTTTCTCTCTAGAAAGTGTAATGGTGATGGCTGAAGTCTGTCACCTTTTCATTGATCTTCCAATTAACATTCAACCCAGTAAAATTCAAAGACCTTGTTTCTAAGTACTCAGTTTACACATTTGTTAATTTCTGAAAGAAACATAACATTTCTGTGGACATTCATTTGTCTTTGGGTTTGGGTTTTTTTTAATTATAAATGCAATTCCAGTTTTCGTCAGCTCCAAATTATTTGCTGTGTTACTGACAGCAGAGAAGGTCCAAGCTAGAAAAGAGCATTCCTTGATCTGATTTCATTTTCACACAGTTGAGAATATATCCATGCAAATTTTTTTTTTTTAAAAAAATCACAATGTTATTTCATTTGTGTTCAACTTTGAATAGATGATTATTTATAATTATTTTCTAAAAATTAAATTGAACTTAACTTCAAGGTAAAACATTAATTTAAAAATAATGTTGCAATTGCTTGGAATTCCAATTATTAGCATTTTTTAAAACATCTCCCCATTCGTCTAATTTCAGACTATTTCACAAAATAGACATTAATTTATTAAATACGTCAGTTGACCCAAAGCTACTTGTTTGGGGTATAAAAAATACTTGGTCCAAAAATTTCACCTTGCTCTATTGCTGAACTGCGGTGACTGTCAGTATGAGTTCTGTCTTCCTTAAGAAGTGGTGACAGTAATATCGTACCCTTGTGAGAAATTACTTCATTAGTGCCTTCAAATTATTGAGGTCACTGAATGGAAAATTCTGTAAGTGTAATATGCTGAATAGAAATTGGAATAGTAGACCAGAATCAATCATTGATCCAATCTGATCTCTCATCTTCTGACCTGTGTCATAGTGTCCCTGTGGACACCAAATGATCCCAAAGAATAAACTGTACAAGATGCCAAATTGCAACAGGTGGTGACTACCAAATGCTCTCATGAATGTGGCTTGGTAACTTGCTGTTAGCACCTCTCTTTATAGAGGCAGCACAATGGCCAACTATAATCCCAGTCATTCCCAGAACACTGGCTTATTATGGTTCTCTTTCTCTTCACTGCAGAATTTATGGTCCACGTATTTCACCTCCTCAAGATCTTTAGAAATAGCAGGAAGAGGCAGAAGAAAATCTAGAGTAGAATCACACCTGCAGCTCTTAAGTATTTGTTAAATGGGTACCAAGTTCTCAAAGTGATGTTAGCAGGTGAAGTTCTGTTCCAGGTATAGTTATAATCCATTCTACAAACGGACAGACTGAGTATACAGAGTGAAGTGATTTACCCAATTCACTCAAGAAGTCAGAGGGACAATTCTTATTAAAACATTATATTCATGATTCTTAATACCCAGCTCATACTGTATTCCATAGTATGCTTTGTTAGAAATAAGTGCCTAGGGCAGATGAAGGAAATGACAAATTGGAGAGGGCGTGCACAATGAAGTGGAGTACTTCTAAACCAGTATATCAACAGCATCTGCACAAAATTATTCCTATTCCTTTTTTCATTTTGTTACTTTTGTCTTGATTTGTGTCTTCTTGTCATCAACTATAACAATGTATTTAAAATTTTAAATTACAATAATGTCTAGCCGCCTTGGTCATCTAGATGAGTTATACATTGGAAAAGATGTTTGGGTTGGTTTGTTGTTTTATTTTTAATGACTGTGCCTAATCCAAAAAAGTTTCAGGCCCAATTCTCAAAAGTAGTTAGTGTCTCTCTTCTGTTGAAATCAGAGTTATATGCCTGAGGCCAGATGGAGAAGAGCTGTAGAGTCCAAAGAACAAGGCATAATAAAATAACAGAGCAAGCACACAAGTTCATGAAAAACTTTTTTCCTTTCTTTCTTGTTCTTAAATTTCCTTAAAAATTTAGCTTAGCTTATTCTGTGTCACTTTGGTCTCCTGTAGTGGTAACTGCAGTGCTGACTTAAGCTGCCCATGTGTGATATTATGAGCTAGCTTTCGTGGCTTTTTGCTGACTTACACAAACTGGCAAAATTTATAACAGCACCACAGCTACTCAGAAAATTAACAGTCAATGAATATTTACTGGAACTGAAATGTTGTCTACCAGTGAAAAATAATGCCCTCTGGCTTCTGGCTGGTAGTATATCAGAAACCACTGAGGTAATTTGATTCTGGTTTTGTCATGAGGCTGGGTATTTGTCTTAGAACTCTGATCCATGACATGTGTTCAATGTATAAAGTATCTGCTTATTGATAGCAGTCCTTTATTTTACACATTTGTTACCTGGCATACAAGGAAAACTAAAATGTTCATAATAATGCCTCCTGAATCCCTGCCTTCTCAAAAGAGATTTGCAAAGATCTGAAGGAAGATAAAAAATATTTCCAGACATCCCTTAGAGGTTGTGATATGAAAGAGTAACTGGAGAAGAAATCTGAAACACCCATACATATAGCAGGCTCAGAAGATTTCCCACCTTGACAATACCATGAATGTAACAGACTACAAACTATTAGACAAGAAGTAAAATTTCAAAAAGTATCTGAATTCTATTTTAAAATGAGATTTGGACATTTAGATTCCCAGATACCATGGAAAACTAAAATGCTTCAAGACACATTGGAAAACGGAACTCAGGCTCCTGGTTTACAAGGACACTTAAAAACATTTTTAAATTTTAGTCCTTTAACTTTTTCTTTGAGAATAGAGATCCACACATGACTCTTACTTTGGAAAAGCACAACTTTCTTACATTAAATATGTATTAGATGAGATGTTTGGTCTTTATTTTATATACTACTGATTTAGCTTATGCTCTATGTTGAACTGAAAAATTAATAGATAAACTAATTAATGACAATGCTATATGCAGAGTAATTAATAGCTGAGTCAAAGCAAGGTTACTGCTAGAAAGGGTTTGTCTCTGCAGGCTGTGAATTCTTGCAAGGTCAGTTTGAACTGTATTTCCCAAACAGGTGCAGTAACAAGCTGTAAGCAACCTGATGTATGCCACCACTAAAATGCATACCTACAAACGAGTTTGACTCTAAATTTAGGAAGTTAATGGGTATATATCCACTGACTTAATCAGAAACTGGACCTGTTCCAAACACAGGATGCAGAATAAAAAGCCCATCAGATTTGTCTGCAATGATTGTGTAAAACCTGCGGTGGGACACATTGAAGAGGAAGCCTGTGATCAAAGTACATGTTCTTGTTCTCAACAAAATAGGTAATTTAAAAGGGGGGTGGTGGTGGGGGTGTGTCCTAGCACAATTTCCCTTGCCCTTTCTTCCATCTTTTTCCCATTCTTACACCCACACAGAGTAATTGTTCTCCCCTTCCCAAATTTGCTTTTACACTTGCTAAATGGTCTAGTGAACTCTGCAGTGACTGCAAGGGAGAAGTCTTTTGTTTCAAGCTTTGATGAAAGTTCCAATATCACCTATGCGTAGAAGCTCATATATGATCAGTATGAATTGGGCACCTAGGCATGTTAGAACAGGAATCCATGCCCTATCAGAAAAACTACTTTGGCTCACAGCTCAGTCTTAGCAATGCTTGTCCTAGAGTTGCAGGACACTAAAAAATGATGGTGCCTGAACACAGGCTGCTCCTGTTGGAATGAATTGACTCTAGTGCCCCTGCGCAGGAGATGGTGTTTTTGGTGGGGAGCACTTGCAGTAGGTAGTCCTGCCCTGGCACTAGGACAAACTGTGTAATCCACCTGCAGGAATGACTACATACTGTCCTCTTCAGTCTTGGCCCTGCATACTCTTGTTGGGTCTGGGATGTGGCAGAGCCCAGTTCTCACTTCTGAGTTGCTTAATGGCAGATATAAACATCAGCCCAAGCCTTTCTGCCCTTTATGGCTCTTGTGGTTTAACCCCAGCTGGCAACTAAGCACCACACTGCCACCCACCCACTCACTCTCCCCACCAATGGGATGGGGGAGAGAATCAAAAGTGTAAAAGGGAGAAAACGCATGGGTTGAGAGAAAAGTGGATAATTTAAGTATTAATAATAAATTAATAGGAGTAGTAGTAGTTATTATTATTATTATTATTGTAAGGAAAAGAAAAAATAACAAAGAGAGAGAAAAATAAAACCCAGGAAAGACAAGTGGTGCAAATGAAAATGATTTCTCACCACCAACCAGCCAATGCCCAGCCAGCCCCCGGGCAGAGGGGTGGCATGAGAAGCAGAAAAGGCCCTGAGTGTGTAAGCACTGCTCAGCAGTAACTAAAACATCCGTTTCCAGCACAAATCCAAAATACAGCCCCATACTGGCTACTTTATTATTAACTCTATCCCAGCCAAAACCAACACAATGGTGAACATGGTTTCTGTCATGGTGTAAGTCTGATAAGCATACTTCTTTTTTTTTTTTTTTTCACTGTCAGCCACTAAAGTGCTGGCAGCACTGAGCCAAAGAATATATTACTTGTATTTACTCATATTTGCTACACAATAATTTTTAGATGTTCAGAGTATGTGCTTCTTTAATCACTAAGGCTTCTGAAACACACTAGTTATTCCAGTAAAAGGAAAGTGCCTGAGTCTGTTCAGGGCTTTATTTTTGTTTATTATTTGTAAGTAAATTGTATATTTGTTAAAAACACCATATGATATTCACAGGGAATCATCACCTTGGGCTAGGTTTGAATTTCTCTCTTTCCATCACTAAAATTTGACATTCTTTTGTTCAGAGTAAGAACAAACAATATTTAAGCAAACCGATTCCAGCAATTAATGACATTTTGTCAAATGGAGGGCAAGATGAGGTGGGTATAAAGGAAGTGATATTTTAAGTGATATAGCATAAGTCATTTACATTTCAGCTTAGAGGTCCTGTATGAATAATGACAGAATGGAATAAATATCTCAGTCATTTGTTAGAGGTGATTCATCTGTTTATGAAGAATGGCTATTGCCATTGTAACACACTATTAAAGACTGGACTTCTCCAGAGTAAGATTTGTGTTGCTTTGTGTAGAAGCTAGCTTTGTCTTAATTCCTGATACATCATTTACTTCTCCTCAGACTGAAGTCATAGATTTTATTCAGTCAAGTAAAAATACCCAATAATCATGTGTTATTAGTTTTACACAGTGATAATGAAAAAAATGAGAAGAGAAAGGTCTCAAAAGCAGTGTTAATAGAGTTACTTTGTTCTTCCTGAAAATTGTATTGTATTTATTTTCAACACAAGTTAGCCAAGGTACAAAACCCACTGGAAGGATTAATTAGAAGAGTAACTGTGCATGTGGAATAGCATTTAGAATCTGCAACTCCTAGAGTTATCCTTACTTTAGGGCAAAGTTTAATGTTATATTTTATCACTTTGTTTATTTGGCTGTTTGCAATCAATGTGCTGTCACTGCTAAGAAACTGAGCTAGGTTAGCTGTGACTGGTTAGGCGTGTCACATAGCATACTCAGATTCTCATGGCTGCTATCAGGATGAGCTTTGATTCACAGGCAGTCTTAGATCTGTGTAAAACAAATGGATTTTAAGTGCTTTAATGTCAATTAAAAGCAATCAAGCTTCTTTTTAGGGGGAGACAAGTGTAAATAATAAAAGCTTTGGCACAATACCAAGGGACATATGGTCAAAAGTGAAGGAACTTTGCCAGGGATTCTACTATCACACGATGATGAGGTTGCTTAGTATGCTGGGACAAGAAGTGAGAAAAAAAGGAAGATGGCAAGCAGGAGAAGTAGCTGTGAGTGTAATTTTTGAGTAGGAGAAGAGAGGCAGAACTCATTACAACACAGAAGCTGTTAGAGGGACAAACTTGGAAACTGATCCATGACACTGTGATTAGGATGGTGATGTTCATTCATTCTCCATTCAGAGTTGAAAGATTTCTTTCACTTTTTTCCTCTGAAAATAACCAAATGGAATGAGAGAAGCCTCTCTCTTGTTTCATCTCTTCCTAGGAAGCTGGGAGTTGACTATAAGGAGTCTCACAAAGAGAAACAAGAAGTTGCAAAGCAAACTGTCTGCAGTCTATAGACAGGAGCTAATGAGGTGCCTCTCCACTTGCTGATACCCCTGCTGCTTCTGAAAGCAATGTCTCTTGCTGTTTCCTGTAACCTCTCATCATAACACCTCCTATCATAACAAGTGTTTATATTTCATCTCTAGGCCCCTGTGGAGAGTAACGGTATGCTATAGAAGTATGCCCTGTCTGTGGGGCACTGTAGAATAGCCCACTTAATTAATCCTTTTCTTCTTCAGGAAGAACAGAGTCTCTTGAGCACTTTTACCCACCTCCTAAAACTTGGAATCATGTACCACAGGCTCCTAAAATAAATGGGTTTTGAACACTTTTGTTCCAATGCCATCACCTGCATCAACATTTTTTTGGTGACTGGAACTTATCCTTAGGACACGAAACACAACTTTGAATTTAGCTAAGGTGGACGAATGGGGCTATACTTATTAACAGTTTGTGGACAATCATTAGCTGGGTGAAGCTGCTGGCTTGCAAAGTAGTCCTGTCTGTTTGGAGTTTAAAGATGTTAGTCTGAAAGATAAAGTCTGTCTTCCTTTGCTTTGGTTACTTCTATTCTTTGGGTATTGATGACTCATAAAAAAGTTAGAACATCTTGTACAGGAGACTTTAACACAGCAAAGATGTGAGTACATCTTTTGTTGTTAGCAGCTCACGTCAAGGCATGTGTACACACAACTGTACCAAAGGAAAATTAAATTTAAATATTTCACCTACCTAATAAATCACATGGTAATTTTTTTTTTAGATGAAAATGTGAGAATAACTTTATAATTAAGGCTGTACTGAGATTTCTGCTTAAAGAAGTTTCAAATTCTTCTGTTCCATATTTTCAGAAAATCGAGTAAAAAACAATTGCATCTCAAAATATGGCACAATAATTCTCCAATAGACATTTGAAATATCTGTGTAGTTTTCTAGATGAAAAATTTCAATAACAAAAAATATTTTAAGTAATTTAATACTATGTGTCTTAACTGTTGGGTTTTTTTTCTTTGATCTCTATACGTACGGTGCTTTATTCCGTTATTTTTTCTGTGTAACTCAACACTTCTATACTTCAAGAGAAGTCTACATAAAATCTTGTGTGTCAGAAATGTCACGTTACTGCTTCATCCTCTTATAATTCATAATGAGGACATTGCAGGGCTTCTAATCCCTAGCTCAAGGCAATTTTCCTCCTGTAAGCGCCCTCAGAGAATTCTGAGAAAACAAAGAATTGCCTGGTGATGTTGCAGAACATTTCTTTGAAAGGATCTGCTTTTCCAGCAACATTTAACTATTTAGCGAAATACGTCTTCAGCAGAATGCTCTTTATGTATTCTTAATAAAGTCACCACGATCAGCAATGCACATACATCCTGTCTGAAAAGCTAGTGTTTTTAACTACTTTAAAGACATACGAAAAGCTAAGGAAGCTCATGAGGAAAAGGTTAAAAGAATTAAGTATGCATAAAATAACTATAAACTGAGGAAGAGAAAGTGGGAAATCTGCCTGTAAATGCTGGAAGGCAAATATTAAAGAGATGAACAGTATTGCTTGTGAACATAGGAAAGAAAGTATCTATTAAACAAAGAAAGGGGAAACTAAGGCTGAAAAGCTAGAATTATTTGCCAAATAGAAAGACTAATTACAGTGTTATCAGCCTCTTAAGGGAAGCATTGGAAATCCCTTCGCTGGAGCTGTTCAAATTTAGGCTTTGGCAAAGCATCAGGGGATGTTCTGCAAAGAACAATGCTTCTCTGGTGAGGTGAGCATGCTGGAGAAAAGCTGATAAAGCGACAGTATTAGCATGGTGCACAGCTGTGTGAGAAAGACACAGTAAATGCTGAAATCAAAAGTAAGCGGTTTTGTTTGAAAAGGGCATAGGCAATTACTGATGCTTGAATTTAGAAAGTCACATTCTGCGTGGCTAAAGAAACCAGAAACTTCTGAAGCTTTCCTCTGTTACCTCTAGAATAGCCCGTTTTGGTTCATTATGACCAACTGATTTAATAGTCAAATCACCTTTCTTAATGGCTACAGGCTGTGAAGCATTACAAAGAACAGCACTCCACACCTAAGAAATTCATTCCATACAATTAAAAATGCCATTTAGGTGAAACGCAGATGCTCTGGTTAGTGAGATGTGATAAGATCTGCACCATATTCTCACAAATAGTCTAAGGACTGCTGATGGATTTAAAGATTTAAGGAGAGTAATATAGTTGGTCTTTCTGTGGCTCTTGAGTCTCTTCTCGAGTCTCTCTTCTTGTGGCTTTGTTGTGAGTACACTGGCACTACCAATTTTTTCTTATTTTCCTTGCCTGTGCCTCTCCCTCTGTTGTTATTTATCTGCTTCAAGAATCTATAGTAATTTGAGGATGTCAGTTTGCATTAAAGATGGAAAATTAAAGTTTTTCTGGGTATTTTACTACCCATTCTTTCCTTATTTTCTTAATTTTTTTGTCAGATGAAACTTGTCAAGTTTTAGCCTATACCACATTTATCTCATTTAGTTTTAGTTTCACAGTTTGAAGAAGCAAGGGTTTTTAACTGGTAGGATATCAGCAATTTAACTATTTTAGCCAGTAACCACTCACATAATCTGGTGTTTGTATAAAGTAGAATAGGAATTAAATACATAAATAAAAATTAAACTATTTAATACCTGTGTAATTTCACCCATTGTGTCTGTGGAGATGATCAATACCAACTTACTGTATGGCTACATTACAGTATTTCAGAATCAATTCCTTGCCATACAGAATGTCAACAGCTTTAAGCATGCATTGCAAAGCTAGATTTGAAAGGTTTTGTGCAGACATTTCAGGAAAAGTACAAAATGAAATGACTGAACCAGGCTAAGATGTGAAAAACTATTTTAGAATTCTTTTAAAAAACACTTTATCCTATAGTCAAACTTGACCCAAAACTAAAATTCAGGTCTTTGTGGGAATGCTGCTGATATTACAAATGCAGAGGCAAGCATTTCCAATCCCGTATCTTAAGGAGGAAGGTAGGATAACCTACCATCTACAAATGTTTGCACGATTCAAGTGCAAAGGATTTACATAAGAAAAGCCAAAAGATTCTAGCTTTTATGGTAACAGCGTGTAACTGAGCAAGGGAGAATGTGAAATGGTTATTTTATGGGAAAATAAAGCCCTCTGGAAATAATCTAGGAAAAACATAATGACAAAAACCTGTACTTCAAAAGAAATACCTCATAATGGTGGTAAAATATACATTGGTGGAGTTATAATTCTTTGTCACTTCCTTTTATTGTTCTAACAATGTTACTCATGGTAAGCTCCCATTTTGTAGGAGTATACTTCACTGAAGTGGAGCTATTTGAAAAGGAAAGAATAAACAAGGAATAATAAATGTGGGCAAGTATCCCACAGTTTCTAGCCAAGAGATCAGCTGAGGCTTCCATCCCTGCTGTTGAAGTCTCCTGACCTGTTGGGATGGAACCATTGCATCCGTGTTACACATTAGCATGGGCAAACCATAGCAGTATTGCTGTCAACAGCCCTTTTCATCTCAGTTACACATGCTTCTTTGGGCTGCAGTCCACTCCAGTCTGTCCACCTCACATACAAACCATAACTGCTCCAATGTGCTCTGTGTGAAATCCCACACACAGTGGTTCATGTTCTCCTTTGCACTGACCACCTAGTCTTTCTTGATCTGACTACTGCTGCCACTAGCGATACAGGTGACAGATCAGACCATGGAACAGTACTCCATGGAATAACACTTTCTGTAAGGTGGTCCGCAACAGGATAGAGGTTAGGGCCGTAGATACAGCACTCAAACATACTGTACACTGTGGAAAGGCAGGTCTGTTACCAAAAGGATGCTGCCCTTTATTTCCCTGCCAAGTACTGGCTAGCCTTTAGTGGGAAGTTTGATTTCCCAAGTGCTAGTGCCAGATACGTTAGGCAGGAGATCTCCTTCCCTCAGGGAAATATTCCACAGGGAATATTTAGCTCATCTAAGAGTAAATCCTAAATTGAAAGAAATGTACAGGCATGTGAATGATCAGGGAATTAAAATTGTTATACCCCATCATGAATCATTTAAGTATACTCAGTCTCAGTTCTTTGATAAGAGAATGAAAGATGTTAAAGTAGATTCTCAGTTGTTTTGAAATCAGCTCAGCTAATCTGATTTGCTCCTACAGACCTAAGCTTCTACTTTTCATCAACCTAATGCCTCATGACCTCCATTTCCCTCAGCTCTTTGAAGTTAGATACTGTGCCCAGCTAGGTGCAGTCAGAAATTTCACTTCTGATCTCAGCAAACCTCTGCTATTAGTATTATTTTTATCCCTAAAAACCTGCTGGTTTTTAACTCAAGCATTTTACAACAGCAGACCATTGGATAAAACTAGAAGACTACTATTTTTTCTAAATACCATCCTTTCAAGTGAAGTCAGTAGAATTTTTAACTTAAAATACAAACACACATTCACACACAACATATATATATATATATATATGAATTTTTAACATCTGCAGAACAGTGTTAAATATCACTGCAAATTAGTGTGGATGTTAGTCTCCCTGTAGCCAGTGGACGTTTGTTAAATCAGTTCTGGGGAATACAGTGGGATTAAAGTATTAGGAGTTCTGCAAACATGACTCTAGTGCCAAAAGCCAGTGCAGTGCTATGGAGTACAGTGCAGTCTTGGGTCACTTGAACATACTGACTTGAGAACCTTAGGATTTGATTCTTCCCTGCTCTGCAGCTTAGACAGTCACTTCTAACTGGAGAAAAATCAAAGTGAATGCCATTATTCTATCTTGACAGCTTTTTATGCCCTCTTTGCATGAATTTTTCAGAAATGGAAATGACCCCACAGGAATTTTGTCAGCAGAGGATGTAGTCAGAGAATACCAATTTAAATACATAGAAGATGGTGGTAAACAAAAGGACACAAATTGCACCAAATAAAATAAACACAGCACCAAATCTTGAACCTGAAAAGAGGTAGCTGGACTTCGACATCTGCAGCAAAAATCTAGTGATATTTCACTAAAATATGTGCAGAATTTAGACTTCTAGGGAAAGCAATGTAAATTAGAGATCTAGCCATTTCATCAACTTTTGTTTGCCAAG
This sequence comes from Falco peregrinus, assembly GCF_023634155.1. Taxonomy (NCBI): domain Eukaryota; kingdom Metazoa; phylum Chordata; class Aves; order Falconiformes; family Falconidae; genus Falco; species Falco peregrinus. Next base: position 85,910,698 of record NC_073721.1, read on the forward strand.
GGCTTTCCTTAACTGTTGATGATTTCAAAGGTTATCATGGTACTCTACTTAGTAAATTAATTAAGTGCTAACACATCCCTGGATGACCAGCATTTTTAGCAAAGAAATAGATAGTAACGAAAGTTGAAACTTCACTCTAAAATGGCAGAATAATCTTGATGTTCAGAGTGTTCTATGCCTTGCAGAGAAGTTTGCCATTGACATTGAAAACTTTTTTTTTGTCCTCCTCATGTACAAAATTTAGTTTCAATAATAATCTACTGCTTGATTCCACAGCATATGTGTCTGAGGCGGGTGAGCTACCACAGAGACATCTTTGGGTTTGATGCATACATAAATCAACTTCAGAAAGAGATAAAACACAGAAATCACAAGCCCAAATAGTTAACATTTACTTATGTTATATGCAGCTGAAGAAAGAGGGTCACAGTAGAGAGTATTAGACAACCTCTATGCAAGACAGCACTTCTGTTCTACCTCGACCAATTTATTAGCCAATCTTGTATTTATGAGAGCCATCCAGAAGAAGGATCAATGAATAAATGCAGCAAAATACCCACAGAAGAAAGATTAGACCTCTCTTCATCTTGGCTTTTTTTGAAGCAGTGTTTATGTAAGACCTGCAAAAGCAGTGGGCCGGGTTGATTCCTGATGTGCAACGTGGTGGTGGGTTTGGCCCTGGATAACATGGAATAAGCAAAGAAACATAATCCTAACATGAACCTTCTCCTCTTTCATTCTTTGGGTATTCCCAACCTTATTGTGAGATTTAAAGCAGTCTACAGTAGGCTGGGAATGAGGAAAGTATTTTAGAATGGTAAAATATATATAAAATATATAATGTACATGCATATACACAGAGGTTTCTTTATCTATTTCTTTAATCAGAAAGCAGCTCAATTAAATGTAGCCTGTCTCATTTAATGTCTTTCTGCTAGAAGTGAAACCATATGGCTATTAGCCAATTCTATTCAGCACTTTTTGCCAGCGTATTACATCCCATTTCATCTCCTCTTCTCTTCCAAAGGAACCCCAGGATCTCCCTGTAGTAACGGGGTTGCAGATACAGACAGAGTCAATGCCTTATCAAATACCCATTGACAAGCAGATTTCCTCCCAAAGTTGAGGAGATTATTTTAAACTGTGTAATTAAAATACAAAAGGGGGGAAGTGGGGGAACACAAGACCAGTCTGACTGCTGTCCACGTTCATCTATTCTCATGCTGTCTTTCTCTCCCCTCTCTCTCACTTGGGCTGTCTCCCACTGGGCCCCATCCTCCCTGTTGCTATAGCATACAGAGAAAAGCAGGGAGGTGGCACATCAGAGGTCATGCAGAAGAGAAACATTTTCAGTTAGGCTGTTCTTCTGAAAGTGAACCTAAAGGAGTTTCCTTATACACACACACACCCTATGGGCGCTAAACTTTGTCTACCAAAAAAGTGGGATTTGGGGCTACAGCATCATTATTCACCTTCCCTGTGGCCAATTTCTAGATTTGAAAAGTGTGAGTCTCACTGTCAGATCATGACCCTTTTTATCCTTGAATAGGAACTGTGCAGACAACAAAAGAAAACCGCAATTTGGAGGACTCGGCAGACTGCTTGCTCAAAGGGGAAACGGCAATTACAGACATTCAAACTCAGATCTGCTTATTCCTGCTCTCCCGACAGGTTTCACCCACATACGTTATCATGCCCTTTGGCTCAAATACAAGGCTATAGAAAACTGACACAAACCTATTTAAATCAGCAAGCGTCCTGCAGGCAGCACTGATCACCAGCCACTTAAATAGAAATTTCACATGAGGGACAGAGGAGCTCTGGAAGAAATGAATGATTTGTTTTGACTCCAATGCCTATACTACAAATTTACAAGAGACAGCTAAGGGTCAAGTGTGAATGTTCATCTCTCGCAGTGCTCATAGCTGTGCGTAATGCACAGTTCTGTGTGCATGAGAATCCACTGGGCCAAGCATTTCTATACCCATATGCTGAAATATAGTTCTTTAGATTTTATATTACACGCTAAGCTAGAAGTTAAGTGAAATAAATGAGCGCACAGAAGTCACATATGAGCATTTACCTGGTTCTGTTACCGACCAAGGACAACTGTGAGCATGTTGCAGATGCCAGAAGTTAAATGCATATTTCTCTGTGCCATCATTCTCAGCAGTAAATTCATAATACGGCACGGTGCTCAGATCCAGGCCTTGGGGTTCGGTAACTGCAGCAGAGTGAAAGCAGAGCTCTGGGTTAAATGCAGTTATCATTGGCAAGTTCTGGAATACATTTTTACAATGGAAGGACTCCTGGTGCATGCTTCCTGAGTCAGCACATCCGCGTTCCTCTCTGTGACTCTTCTGTTACCCTGTGCGCAGCACAGGCATAGAAGGGAAAGGTGTTCAAGGCTGTCTCACCAATGTGTTAGTAAGTGCTAGCATGTAAACCACACGTTTTCAGAACAAACTCTACTACTTACTTCACAGAGCAGCATTGTATAAATTTGTCCTTATTTTCCTTAAAGACTTCTTTAAGTATATTAATTGTTAATGTGCATATGTGGACACATTGTACAAAATATTCTTACTTTCATCTTTCTGGTCAGCATCACAGCAAAACCAAGTGATGTTTCCCTTTGCAGCTCTAGTTATGATTCACAACTCAGCAGAGTCCTCACAGATCCCTCGGCAGGTTTGTTGGTAACCCCCCAAGGCAGTACCTGAGCAGAGGGCCAAACCAGGGAAAGAAGTAACTAAGAAAATTGGTATTTTTTAACTTCTGCTGGAAGTACTTCAGAAATGTCTTTGTAAACATGTGTGGAATCTGGAATTACATGCTCTGCAAAAATAATCTGAAGCTTTATTTTCTTTTTTGTTTTTGTTTTGTTTTGGGTTTTTTTTTTGTTTGTTTGTTCTTTAAGACAGTGATTAAATTGGCAAGATAAAAGCAAAGGATGAGAGACAGCTGACATTTTTGGCCACTTGTTCCAGAAGACTCATTTGTTGAGTCAGAACATGTTGCCTTTAAAGCAAAGTACCATAGAGGTATGAGCACCTCAACGTTGGATAATTCCTTTCTCCATGATCAAAACAGATATTCACAAAATCATGGCTAATGTGTGGAGGAGTTAACTCTCTGCTCCCTGTACGCCTCTCCTGTGTTACCCTCCAATGCTTATATCTGCTTTCCTTGGAGAGAGGTCACCTTGGAGAGAAAAGATGCTTGTACTCTCACTGAGCCTCTTGACTTTCCAAAAGCTTTTATTGCAAATGCATTTCTTTCTGCAGGCGCCTTTGTTACACCAGTCTAGAGTTTTCTTCAGCATGATTTCCTTATTCTTATCCAAAGGAGCACAATTCCTTGTCTTCTTGGACTCCCAGAATAATGGTGTGTTCTCTCCCCTTATTTTCTGTGCTTTTTCATAAATCCCAGCCTCTTGCTGCTGCTCAGATTTTTTCAGGACACTTGGAACTCCTTATAATCAATGTGCAACAAGGTCTGTCAGACGTTGGTATTGATCTCAGTCAATGAATAGCTGTAAATTGAGCATACTGTCTTTCTTAGCTGAGCTATCTGTATCCCTAACACTGTGGAATCACAATAGCTCTTTGGGTATCATATAGACTTCTGGTCTGGGCTACTGGAAATTTGAAATTAATAGATTTTATAGTGTCTTCTAGAGACTTTGCAGTGGAAAGAATTGACAGCAATTTCACACATTACTGCAATAGGCAAACATAGAGAAATGTAAGATGAGATAAGATTAATCATCCCCATAACTCCTTCATGCCCGCTGCGTCTGGGCTCTCAGGGTTCATCATCTATCAATATTTTTTGAAAACACTGTGGGTACCCTCACACTCTAGGACCCTAAATCACCAGTTTTGCTTTCTAATGGTTTCTAAAGAGCCTTGGTAGTAAAGCTATATTTTCCAAAGGAAAACTAAACCTATTCTTACTCTCAGCTTGCTGTCTTTGTTACTCAAGATTTCTAAAGGTACACTATGATCAGAAGTGGAGTGTCTTCAGACCTTAAAAGGAAAAAAAAACTGGAGCAATTGCTCTTTGAAGCCCTGCTACTAGTTCTGCTGAGGCAGGTACTGGAATATTCATGATGCAAAAAGTTGCTTGACTCCTCATTGCTAAAAATCAAACAGAATTTTGCTATTCACAAACAGCTCATCCTGTGAAGATAATGGCAAAAAAAATCTAGTTTGGAGCATGAGGAAGGGACATTTTCTGACATTTCGTGAATTCTTTTAAGAGGGTTACTGCTGCTTTGTCAGAAAGGAAAATATTGTATAGCTGCTGCTCTCCAGCATGATTCTCTCTGGATTTCAAAGGCAAGATTTCTTTGTTTATTAAGAATTTGTTTTGATTGGCATACAAGAGTCTCAGAGCATCCAAGGTCTCTGCTAGCTGTGAAAAAACAAGAGAAGCCAAGTGAATCGGCCTATAAACTTAAGCAGCTGTGGGACAGCCTCTGAATAAACGGGGATATCTCTCTCCCTTTTTTTTTTTTTTTTTGGGGGGGGGGGGGAGGGGTGTGTGTGTGTCTGATTCATTGGAATAACTTTCCAAGCACTGCAATAATAATCTGTGTGGGTTGGGATTTTTGGCTTCTGATAGTTACATGTTATAAAAGGGCCCAGAGGTATTACGCAAAGAGCCAGAATGATAGAATATTCTCCTTGCAAGGTTTGTGTGTGTGCACCAAAAAGAAAACAACCCTTGATTTAGATTCCAGATGGGTTGGTTTGTTTTCTGTTGTTTCCCCTTATTTTTCAAAAATTCCAGAAGAGTCATTGTCTGCCTATCTTGCAGATACTTATGTGACCCTTGTGACTTTGCAGCTAACACGCAGATTGCTTAGATTCATCACCATAGGAGAGCAAGAAAAATGTAGCACAGCTGTGTGGCATAGTGGGTAGCGTATACTGCTCAGGAGCAAGGCAAGGTCAGATTCAAATTTCTGAGCTGCGGCTGAGGCTTTGATTTGGAATTTAAAGCTAGTGACTCTTTAATGAAAACACAGGAATGTTTTTGTGAACAAGAGGGTGAAAGACATTCTTGCTGAGATATTTACTGCAGGTGCTTCATAAAGCGATTTCTGTGAATTTTATCTTTGACACAGTAGTATGTATAAATAAATGATGATATTTGTGTTTACTGTGCTAGGAAAATTATTATATATTAATGTATCAATTTCAAGTAGTATATTATAATGTAAGATTTGGTATGTGATAAACCGATTATTCACAAAGTGGTGAGTGAAAGTTGAACAAGCTACTTCAATTTTGACACCTGTGGCTTCTTGAGTGCCTCAGTATTCAGCACCAGCATTGTCTTAATGTGATATTTTAGTTACACAAAGAAATCAGGCTATGAAGTCACAAACAAAACTAAAGGGTTCTACAGCAGAACTGGTGTCCATTTAATATTCCTAGACTTACAAAGTGTAGGGGTTTTTTTGTGTGTGATCAGAGCTATGGCTTTCCATTTCATTTCAAAGAGGTTATTTCAGGTGCTGCCTCCAGGGCAACTCATTAAGATTTTACTCTAGAAATCATGATGTGTCAGGTCATCAATATTATTTTCCATATTACCTCAGTTTTCTGGGAGAGCTGTCCTAATCACATAAATGATCAGGCCAAACCCTAATAGAGTGTGATTCTAGTGGAGCTGTAGTACTCACAGATATGCTAGAATATTTTGGAAAAGTAGGACAAGTTTTATTAGTCTCAAGAAGGCACTATTATTAAATGTAGCTTTAGCAAAATGCGAATAATGATCATATTATCCACTTTTCTTCTCTGTCACATCCTTCTTATCCTTGATCTATTTGTTTTCTATTCTCAATCTCCTCAAATAATAATAATTACAAAAAAGACTAAATTTATGCATGTGTTTGAACAGCTTTTCATACATTGTACTATGGACAAATAGAAGCCAGAATAAGAGCATTTATAATGTTTTAAAATTTGCCCTTTAAAACACATTCATCCTCTAAGATGTATCAAATTTAAGTTAGTATTTTTGGGGGACAGAATGAGGAATTCAGGCCTCATTGAATTTTGGTCCAAGGTGTTATGTTTTCCTCAGCTTGTCAAGACAAGGAGATATGGGTCACAGCTGAATGGCACTGGTTTCTGTCAAAGAAAATCTGAAGTCAAATGTCATTGTCATCCTATATAAATATTCAGCATGTGTGCAGTTCTCCTGGGCAAGTTTTCTCTCTGCTTCAGAGCAATGGCTTGAGTTAAATATCTCAACAGGAAAATAAAAATTAAAAAAAAAAAAAAAAGTAGAAATTATATCATTGCCTCCAAAAATGCACATTCCCACACTTTCCCAGCTGAAGACTTAACAGGGTTCACATAGCAATTATGCACTGAGGACAGGTTAAATTCACAATACTTCTGCTGTCACATGACAAGATTTGCCTGAAATTCTAAAGATGGTGGTTTAATGTAGGAACTTTCACTGCATTTTAAGAAAAAAATCAGACATGAAGGAACAGAACCCAACACCAACACTAAAAAAAAAAATCAATAGTGAAACCACAGCCCACCATGTGTAAGGATGCTTCCCCACTGGCAGCTGCCACGACTCCCGTGATCTGCTCTTGTCGGAATTCCAACTTCTTATCTCCAAGAGCACTGACACCACAGTTGTACCAGGGTTAAGCCCACGTTCTGTTAGCCACACATTCACATACATGCCCCTAGGCTGCCTTCACACTGAGGAAAGCAACCTCACCTGTGCTATATATCTTGCAGTTTGAAAACCAATAAGTTTCTATTAGATTAGTAACAATTCCCTTTGTTTTGTCTCAGTATCCCTCCAGGACTGTTTCAGGAACTAGTTATTATGGTCATAACTCCAGTGTAATGACAGTCCAATTATAAAAATCCATGTCGTTGCCATAGAAATTTGCAGGGTCTATTCACAGATTTTCTCTCCAATATGGACTCATTTTATAGCATTTAGTGCTCCTTGTGCCCTGCTGTTTTGGACAGTAAAATCTTCTGGACCTCTGAGCATCTAACAGCCCCCGTCCTAACTGCTGGATACCCCAAGTTCCAGAACAAAGTGCTGCTTCCCATATGTGTGGAGATGCTTTGTGCATGGTGAGGAAGTCCAGCACTGAAGTAGCCTGTACTTCTTCCTTTTAGTCTTGTTTGTAATGGCCAGTTTGTATCTAACAATGATATAACTGTTGGTCTGAGTTTGCTGCTTAAGATAAGTTGGTGAGGACGTTGGTATATTGACCATGTCATGCGTGTTCAATGGGTTCTATTTCCATGCTAAGGGAGCTAAAAAAGTTGGAAGAGAAAATGAAAGCAAGTCAGTGAGTAAAGAATGTAAGAGCATTTCTCTCTTCCTTTCCCTTGTACTCTTCTCTATTCACTTGTCATCACAAACAGCCTTCAGCTTTGGCATCTAAATTAATCCAGTTGTTGTTAAGCACTTAAAGAAAGGCTAGAGATTAATAATTATTCATACACCCACACCCAGCTGCATCCTTAAGCACTCGATGTACTTGCTTTACCTAGCCAAGAAACAGCCATTTTTGTACTTCCACAGGCTGCATTTGCAGTTTATATTTCCACCATGAGATGGCATTCTCAGTTCCCATTTGTTCCGCTGTCCCCGTGCGGTCCGGAGCCAACGCTGTAGCTGCACTTCCAGTGGAAAAGTCAGCGGCGTGTCAGCGCTTACCCCACCGGGGCGGGAGCAGCTGCCAGCATCACTACAGAAGGAAGTACAGTGTAACCATGGAAAGAGACAATTTTTGTAAACCTTCTCCAAGCAAGTGTCAGGAATAAAAATATGTTCTTTAGCGATAAATGTAAAGGTCAAAAGAAAAATCTCTGTTCCCAGAGAGAGTGATCCTCTGAAAATGATACCAAGGGTGATCTTAGTTTAAAGTGCTTAAGAATATGTGAAAAACAAAGTGAGAATCTGACATTTTAAAAAGGGCACTGGCAAGGTATTTTTCACGTTGCTCGAAATGATGCCTTGATCCTCAGTTAGAGCTGAGAAATGGTTGGGGCAGCTGAGAGATGGTTGTTGATGTTGGTGGTAGCCTGTTCTGAGTTGGTTATTCCAAAACCAGATTAGAACAACCATGTTCACTTCTTAAATGGGCAGTTCTGAGGCACAGACCATTGTGACAACCCAAACTCATGATGTATTTCCCAGCTGTGTCACCTGCTCTCTCTGCCAGTTGCAAGAGGGTGGTTGGGCATAAGGACCTAGACTACCAAAGAACTCCTAAACTCATCTCTTGATCTGGAGTGCAAATTACTTACAGGAAAAGGTTCTAAGCATAAACTTATCATCCTTCCTGTTTATTAAAAGAACACTTTGTTTTCAGATCAATCAATGGCCGTAGAATAAAGGAACAGGAATTATATGTCCTGGCTATTGTGTAGACTACTGGAATTTTAATGCTCAAGTCTCTGTACCCTGTGCTGTCTGCCCTGACTTGTCAAGTATGTTCACATCTGTGCCATCTTGCATTATTCAAAAGCACTGTTTTGAATGTCTGTAAAATGTTGAGAGTCTCTATTAACAGATTGCTATTATTTTTCATTTTTCTTCTTTTATTTTCATGTCTGTAGCTTAATCATTAATTTCTTCAGTTATGTTGGGCTCTCTGTAGTATCACCTTCTGTTTTTCAGTAAGGATATTTATTCTCGTACGCTTTGTGGCAATAGCACAGGCCAGTTTATTGATCCCAATGGGAACATTCACATGATTAAGGTCATTCATTTGCTGAAGTTTGGCTGAATTGATGTTTCTCAGCATTACGTTCATCTTGAACATTTGCATAAAGTTGAGCACACTGTCCTGGTTTTATTAGTTTGACCAACAAGCTGATCAGTGTGTTTTCTGTGTTGTGTGATGTATAAGGGGTAGAAACCTTTGGTAGGAAAGAGGGAACAAACAGCTCAGAGTCTCCTAGCATGGCACTGCCCCAACAGCGACATTTTCTATTTGGTTAGCTACTGCTGCTTCCTTCCTGCTCACCTACATTTTGCTCTTCTCCTCTCCAAAGCCACTACTTGCCTTCTCCATAGAAGGTCCTCCTCCTCATTTATACAAGTACCAATTAATTGCTGTACACAAAGTAACAGGGGTAAAGAAGGCAATTGGGGACTTCTTAAAATGGTTACAAGGAGAGTAAGGCATTTGGCACTCATGAAAAATGAACAGTATAATCTAAAATAGCGTCGTTGCAGATAAAAAGACAAATGTGTGCACGTCTTTGGTGTTTGTGAAATGTAATCAGCATGTTGATGTATTTCTTACCTATCAAAGATTTTATTATTGATTTTGACAATCACTTGTACCTTTGGAAACCAATAAAAAGTTTCAGTATAATGGTACCTCACGTGCTCAGATAGAATATCTTTTTAGCCTACTGTTATTTCAGATAACACAGCACTACCTAATACCTACTTTCCTGTGATAAATCTTCAGTTACCAGAGGGAGCTCTGGGATGCAATTTCAGTATTTTATGCAAGAATTTTAGGTCTGAAAGTAATTTATTATAATACCGGAGTATAGTACAGTGAGTTTCAGAGTGGATCTTTCTAGCTACTTTTCCTTCTGTTACATCATCTCTGATGAGTGTGGTGCAGATTTCTCATTCAGGATGTCATCTATAAGTCAAACCCTACAGATGATAGGTGCACACTAAAAGAATTAATCTGTTATTGTTTTTGTCAAATTTGGATGGATCTATCTAGGAACATATCAGTTAAAAGCATTTTCCCCCCTTAATGATATGTTTATGTTCATTAGACTTCATTGCACGTTACAAAAATGCAACTACAAGCTTATTCTAGCTTTTCTGAGTCCAATTTATTTTTGAAGAGACAGACAAATTTTCTACTCCAAGATTTTTTCTCCTGTGATAGCATAATAGACCAGCTGTGTATGATATTCCCCATTACCCACCCCACCCCACCCCCCCCAGTTTTCTGAAGAGATACTATTACCTTGGGAAAATAATTTAATTATTCTGTATCTGAACTATTTTATCCACAGAATGGGATATTTCATACTATAGAGAAGTGCTCAGAAGATGCAGTGTTTAAACATTTTTATGGTGGCAGCATGAGAATCAAGATCTAGGCAGACCATTCTTCCTTCAATTTTTATTTTAGTGGCCTGACAGGAGAGTTCAAGAATACAATTGATCGGCAAATCTTCAGCAGCATTTTGTTGAAATCTTTATTGGATATAAAATGTTTCAAATAAAACATTTTGACTAATGTCTCTAGCATGGAAACACACTCTGATTCCTAGCAGGCTGCTGAGATCCTGTTGCACACAAACCATATGCACTGGGACTCAGCTTCCAAATTCCCATCAAAGATATGACACTTGAAGCCTGAAGGAGTGTTGGAAGAATGTTCCAGAGTCTGCAGCTCCGGGGCATACAAGCCAGTTGGAGGCAGAAATATTCCAAGATACCCAATTTATGAGCAATCAACAAAATCCAGAGTGCAGAGTTAAAAAGATATGGGGTCCGATTCCAACTAAGTCCTGGGTGAAAATCCTTCCAACAGGCAAGCAATGGCCTGAGAGTTGGTTGGCTTAGAGCTATAGAGGCTGGGGGGCTCCAGCCATCATTTTAGCCATGTGGATGAGAAAAAAAGGACATCTTAAGTTGGGAACACTCTATTTCAGCATTTTTTTAAATGCATCCACCTTCCAAGCCCCTGTTTCTGTTGTAAGACATACAGAATATTAATTTAAGTCTAATTTATTAAAAGAAACAGGAATCAGAATGCAGTTTTTTAGTAAAACTTTAATCCAAATTGGTACCAAATCTGTAATTTATGTCTAATATTTTAAGGTTCTTTAAAATGTATATTATTTTTAACTGTTGATGTCTTGTAATTTATACTCTTTGTGATCCAAGGTGAATTTCTGTTTATGAGCTCATAAAGGTACAACCATCTCAATTGCTCATGTGATCTTCAGTGAGTATTCCGGCACTGCTTTCTGATAGCGCATCAGAGGATTGCCATAGCTTTATCCAACAAGCAGCCCTGTCACTCAAATGTGTTATTAGCATTGTATTATGTTTTTATGACTGTTTTCCTTACAGTGCAAGGGTTAGATTGACCTGCTTCTCTTAAGTCAATCACAGAGACAGAGAAGGACGAGCAGGGCAGAACCTCTTAGGACCATTAGTTGTTTCTTTAGCACTGACGTTCAGTCTTCATCTGCAGAAATTGACTGGTACTACAGCAAAACTCCTGTAATAGTGTTTATATGCATTGCTCCTTGGCTGAGGTCAGAGAAAATGGCACTCAGGGTCAAGTTGTTCATTTTGTGTTTATCCATACATAATCACTTGTGCTGTTATAGCCTGTCCTTGTCCTGTTTTCAGTGAACACCCAAAGCAGGGTCAAAGAAAACATGGGCAGAACAGTTTTTAGCGTGAACCATGTTCTTAGCTTGTACTGAACTAAAGGGCTTTTCTTTTGAGCTAGAACAAGACAGAGAAATGTGGCATTTCACGTGGAATATCTAAGATATTTTCCAGTTCTTGCACAGTTTAAGATATTTAATCCTAAATTTAACTACTGCTGTTTCTTTTACAATGGTTTGGTAACTTCAGTCACTCTTTCCCCAAACACCCCGTGTGTAACCTTTGTATGCTAGCACAGGCTGGTTACAAACACTATGTATACCACTTCATATCACTGTCATTGTGAGTTGATGTATCTTGTGCAGAGAGCTCAGCCATGAGAGCGCTGTGAACATTTTAGCATGGTGATATTAAGCATCAACTATCAATAAATAAATGTAACTCATCTTTATCTGAATTAGTATTTACAAGGAAAAGGAGAGAACTAGATAAATATCTCTTCAAAGAGCCTTTCACTTTCTTACAAGACCTAGGAAATTAAAAGAATCACTGAGGCACTTTACTACCCACCCTCTCCCTGTCCCATCCTTGTTACTCACAGAATTATTCAGTAGGATTCCCACCCACATTTCCATAGCTGTATTGGCTTTATTATTTCCATAATTTAACTGTATAAAGTACTCAATCATAGATAAAGCACTATATAACACAAGAGCTATCCAGTAGAGTGAGAGACGCCACAAATTTAAATCAAATACTATGCAGCAAACATACAAATAATTCTAATTTGAAGCGTGAACTTTGCTTACTGCTCCCACCTTACACTCAGAACCTGTAGACAGGCTTTTTATTTCTGCTTGCCTGGATTAAACAAGATCTCTCAGCTTCTGAGCCAACTCATAAAAGTCTCTCCACACCAGAACGTCTCAAACCATTTATCACTTTAGCCAAAACTCAAGGGGAAAGAGGAGCCTAACCATAACTTCCCTGATAAAACCAAGCCCATTCTACCCCTTTTTAGATAGGGGAAGGTACTTGACACTCAGCAGGGCCCAGAGGTATAGCAGTACTGGCTTCCTCAGTGCCGGCTCATGCCTCCTCACAGCTAGGAATGGGGATTACCCAATAGCTTCCATCCCAGAACAACACCACTGTCAATCACAACACCAGCAAGACGAGTGCTCTTGAGCTTTTTCATGTTCACATGTTGGACTGACCCTATTACATGCAGATGTAAAACAAGAAAAGAATTTAAGAGTTACATACTTGCCTCAAGTTTACATACCTCTCCAGGAGGCATCTGTCAATAGCCCACTAACTGATATCCCCTTGGGCTAACCTAATCCGTAAACCATTCGTTTGGTTTTTGTCCTGTTTATGCTAACAAGAGATAATGAAAGCAATTGTTTCTGTTTACCTGGCAGTGTCAAAAGCTAAGAGAAGACTTCTTTCATATGTTTATTTGTTTTTTCAGTTATTTACCTAAGAAACTCTTGCCTTAACTGGTTAAATATAGAAAAGTATATTCATTATTATTACGAAGCCCAGAAGTTTTTAGTATGTTTTTTTTTTTTTTTTTAAATCTAGTTCATGGCATCCCAGAACTAAGAAATCTATATTTCCTATAGGTTAATACCCTGTGGTGAATTAAGTTTGATCTCTAAGAGGTTGTGAGCAGTCACTACTGGGGCTGTTAATGAAGCTTCTCTCCTACACGGATTGCCTGGTGTTTAACAAGAGGTCACTTTGCAGCTCTTCTGTCAGCCAGAGCATTAAAGCTTTCATGACATTTTTAGGATCCTAATTACATTTTTGCCATCTAATCTTCTTTTGAATTTGGTTGAAATCAGCCAGGTGGTTCCAAAGTCATTGGAAGAAGGCCCCTCACAGGTGGATCATATAAGCTTTGTTTACAAGGGAAAAAAAAAAAGACTAAAAATCTAATCTGTGGCTATATGCTGCTATCTGGGGGTGCAGCATGTTGCCTCATCAGCCTGTCAGTGAGGTATTTACAATTGTAAAGGAGTACCTCATGGTGACACACTGGACTGCAAATCCAAGCAGTCTCAGCCCCCAGGGCTGAGACCAGTCACAGCCCAGTTGTTCTGAAGCCTAGGTCCAGCTCAGTGCGGTTGAACAGTATTGTGCGGTGGTCAACTATACAGAGGTTAAAAGTGCAATGGTTTTCAGTTCGTGGGCCAGCAGGTGTTGCCTGACTCTCCTAGGAACAGCCAAGGGGGCAGGTGATGCTGCAGCAGTAGAGATGGGCACATGTGTAGGTACTACCTAATCAGCTTTGGCCACAAAGAAGAAACAGGTTTTACTCTGAGCTTCTAGAGTGTTTACAGAAGTAAACTTTTCAGTTTAGAGCAGGAAAGAATATTGCTAAGGTCTTTTTTTTTTTTTTGGTTGGTTATACACACACACACACCCTTTTTTGAGCGGCAGATGAAGAAAGCCTATGTGAGCCAGTTCTGGAGCCTAAAACTGTGAGTCGTTTCTTCATTATCTTCTTTTGCTCACCTAGTATGACTGAGCAGCAATCCAATTTAGCATATGCAGCCTGTGGGTAATTCAGAGTGGGTTTGTACTGAGACTTGCTTGTTGCCTCTTGTGTTGTCCTGGCAATGGCTCTGAAATAGTATAGATTCAATCAGAAAACTGTTTCATAAAATGTTGTCCAACTGGATTGTTATAACATCTCCAACCAGATGTTATAAATTGTAGCATATTCAAAACACACCATGATTGCCTCAATACAGGATATACCTGGTGGTTGCACTGTATATGAAATGATTAGACATTAGCTAAAAATGTCCACATTTTTCCTCTGAAAAAAGGTGTGTGTGGCTAGTCTAATGGGAGTCTAAATGTGCTTGTTATGTGCTTGTATTGCAGTAATACCTAAAAGCTTCAATAAAATTTATTCCACTAATCACTGATCAGCTCTAAAATAAGGAATGTACCCTCCCTGAAAGAATTGTGGTCTGTGATAAGAGAATGAATGGTTTTAAATAAAAAAGAAAGTGGGGTGAGGGCAAGAATTTGCTCAGGTATGCAAGGTACAAATACAAATTATTAGCTCTCTTTCGAAAAACAAAACTATGCCTGCAACCATCTCCACCTAAGATGATGACTTTTTATATATACATATCTATTAATCAGTTAAATTATATAAATTTATGTGTTACTCCAAGACCACAGTTGTCCACCAGACTGTATTTTTCATTTTGCTGTTTTTATCTACCCCAATATAGAATAATTTAAAAACAAATACATAAAGTCCCCAGTGAGTAGTGGTGATGACCTGGTTACTCAAGGTCTTCTGAGCAGAAGCTGTTTTGAGGTCAACAGCAAAAGACTGTGATTCCACAGGAAGGTGAATGTACAGATAAAGCTGAAAAGCAATTTATCTAAGGAGGGACCTCATTGAAAGATGTAGTATGGTGGTGGCTTTCCTGGCAGTTATTTTTGACACCTTGTCGTGGACCCTTCCCCCAAGTCTGTTCCAGGCCTAGGAAAGTCTAGTAGAGGCAACAGTAGGAACAGTTTTTAAAATGATCAGCGTTTGTGCTTAGAACTTCTGAACTATATTTAGAAGTGGATAGAAAGGATGAAGTAGTGAGCAATATATGATGCTCTCCAATTTTCAAAAGATCAAGGAAATATCCTCTTATGTGCTGTAAATTATTTTCTTTGCACAGTGCTTTTAATGTGACAGATATGGGATTTATCCTGTCCTATTTCTGGAATTGTTTAAGGTCAGTTTGTACATCTTGGGTAGGTGGTTGTTAAGAAATTAGGCTGGAACACTATATGGCCATATATCAGTCTGTGAACTCTACTCGTGGTTGTGAATGCTGATTTGATTTATAAATGACGCTGTATCCTGGATTCTGTCTGGGTATTTATTCCTGCTGGATTGTATGATGCTAGCTTGAAATGCAGAGTCTGCTTTCCTGTTCTTGACCAGCAGGATAGCTGCAGCCTACAGAGAACAGTAAGGAATTTAGGTGGGCTGCAGCCAAACAAAAATACTGACTGACTTGTGCTGGGGGTGGCAGAAAAGGTCACTAAGTGGGGCTGAAACTTTACAGAGGGGCCACTTCAGTAACAGGCATTTAGGAGAAATGAAGAGGCTTGCACAGGAAAATGAGGGAGGATTTAAAGGAATGAAAGGACTGACTAAATTGAACATGTTGAAAGGCAGTTATGTCTGGCTGTTTATTTTGGTAGCTCTGATCATATTGTGTGTGGTGTCCATGTGTGAAGCATAATTTATTTTAAGGAGTCCCACAGAAAATATTCTCCCAGTCTCGCTTCAGCTGTTACATCAGTTTTAATCGGTGAGAATCCAGAATTTGGGGGAGTGTGCAGTTGCTCTTGAAGAGGGTCTGGAAAATTGCAATATTAGGTGGTCATGGGCTGTCAGACTGTAGTCCTCGTTTTCAGGAAAGAGCAAAAGTGAGACCATCTGAACCCCAAAGAGCACGATTAGAAGTGCTAATTGTGAAATACCATTGGAATCTGGTTACTTGCAGTTTATGAACACGAGATATCCAGAGAATGGAGATTCTTGCTGAAGTCTGGGAAGCATTCCAGTAGGGTGCCCACCAGGGCTGTAGAAATAGTGCTCCTGAGTTTTGTTTGTGCAATGCTGCCTTCTAGTTTTGACCTCCATAAAGCAAAGTTTTTGTTCTTCCTGATAATAAGAAAATGTCCTGTCTGCATGGGTGCACAGAATGGCTTTTTGCATTTCTGCTAATAGGCAGATGCTTTAAAAGTAGCTTTCTGTGGCATATTTAATATATATATATTAAGGAATGGATTATAAAATATGTCTTGAGAAGTCCACAGTTATAGATCCTGAGATATACTATGCGTTTTCTAATCTCAGCAGAGATTTCCACTTTGTAGAAAAGGGGTGCTGATAGCAGCCTGCTGCTGCAGCTCTTGCGCAAAGTGACTGGCAGGAATCACAGGAGCATTTAAGAGATCTCAAGTGATACTGAGGCATTGTTTTTCTGTGGTTTGTTACAGTTATTATCGAACAGCCCCTAGTTACACTTCATTTAGTAACTGATGTTATTAAAAATTATGGTCTTATGCTTTCTTTTTCCTACTATTTTTGTCAGCTGTAAGTAAAAGGATAAAAGAGATGAAAAGCCAAAGCATAAGGCTAAGTTTCTAGAATTTCCAAGTTCTCCCTCTCCTTCTGGGTCTTGCAAATAATTTACAACAAACCCCTCAAAAATATCCACTATTTTGGGTTTAGTTTTTTAAAAATTATTATTTTAAATATATTTCTGGTTTGCCAAGTTCTCTGAACTTAGACAGTTCTTACTTTCAGGTATATTTGAAGTTCTCTTTACAGCGGATTGGCATTTTGTATACAGAATGTGAAGACCATATTTGTTTGTGAACCTGATTGCCTATTACAACATAAGCAGAAGATTAACTGCTTATGTTATACGCTGTGTATGAAACATGTAAAAATTTGATATTGTTTTGATGAAAGGCACACTGGAGGGAAGAGATTGAGCTTGTACTTTTGTTTCTGTGCCTCTGCTTGATTACTTGGGAAGGCTTTCTCTAAATCTCTGACATTGATGACAGCCATTTGAGAAGTTCCCCTTAGCCAGGCCAAGTCTGGGCTCACAAGCACAATTCCATTATTTCAGCTGGATTTTATTACTGCAAGCAGCTTACCCAGCTGCATAGCAGGAATGTTTAACCAGGAACAAGACAAACTTCCATAAGCTGCTTAATTCTGACTTGGGACTGTTCCTTCAAATCAATTGATACTGAAATAATTGCTTCTCAGAATCTGTAGAGGAAAAGGGTGTAAAAATAAAATTAAAATCTAATTAAATGGAGGTATAAAGCAGTGTCTGAGTAGACAAATCTTAAGCCTTAGCAAATTTTCAAAGGTTATGTTATCCTTTTTGTCCCTGGAAATCTTTCTTTTTACTTTTCTCCTTTCCTCTTGTACTTCTGTAGTTAAGTAACAGGAAAATATTTTTTTAAAGTGGTTTTATATATTCATATATATATAATATTTACACATATACATTCTTTTTTTATATGTATAGAAAAAATGTGAACCAACACAATTGACTGAGCTCCCCGGCATTGTCAATGTCTTAAACAGGAGAAGAACGTTATTGCTGTTTTCCCAAGAGCAAGGGTCTTTATTTGTAGTAGTTGCAGCCAAATTTCAGCTTAGCAATTGTTCTGCTTCTAATTCCTTCTTTATAAACTGTGTAGTTGTTCTCCTCTTCACTATTAAACTGCCGGGCTGCATTATAAATTAAATGTAGTGCATGAAGTAATTTGTGTATAGTATGGGCTAAGCTTTCTTCTCCATTTCATTGATTTTATACTAGTTTAACTACTCACCTCGATGCAATTATAGTGTTGGAGAGCAGAACTCCTGATACTTCAGGGGTGGGGGGAAGGCAGAGAAGAAAAAAGCCCCCACTGAGAGTGCATACTTGTAATATAAAGGTGATAATACTTACAAAAATAGTTTTGCTTTGTCTTGGGGATGGGGAGCTATATTTAATGTAGGGCTGGTGTTCATCTTAAAGGAAATGACACTGAAAGTATGGAAACTCTTTTGGTTTCAGTGGAAGTCTAGATTGAAAGTACAGATACTGAAGTGCATGGGGTAGAAAATTAGGCTTTAACTTCTCCTGGGGGAGGTAGCACAAGACAGGGGGAGAGGAAGGGTTTATTTTGGTGTCAGGGTGTTTAAAGGTTTTCTGAAGTGAAACAGTTAATCCCTAAATCAACGAAAATTAACCATGCTCATAAACAAATACATAAGGAAGAGTAAAAATGGGGCAAGTATGTACAAGGTTTAACATACATGTGTGCATTCTCTCCAAATCTCCTCCTTTTTTCAGTTCAGGGGATTTTCCAGTTCTGTTGTGGTTTGTCTGTCTGGTAATGCCCAATGAATCTCACCTCAAAGTATCTGTCCCTTCTTTCTTTGAGCCCATGTAAATGTTTTTGCATTCAAAACTTCCTTCAGCAAGGTATTCCAGGATCATGCTGCCCTGGGGCCTCCTGGTTATTTTGAGCATGGCTCCCTCTAGTTTAATTTGCCAGACTTCCTTGAGAAGACTGTCTATCCCTATCCAGTCTTTCCGTGTCATTCATTATTTTGTACACCTGTCATATCACACTTTAATCCCTGCCAATGTTTTTTCTACCTTTTGCCCTCATACAGAAGCTGTTTCATGCTTTTGACTATCCCTGTTGCCCTCTTCTGAATGTTTCTGGTTTTCTAATAATGGATGATTTTCAAGCCGAGGTGTTCAGCAATGCACACAATATATAATGTTCAGTAAGGTGAACTGTAGATTTAAACAGTGGCATGGTGACCTCTTCTGTTCTTCATTCTTTTCCTAATTCCAAATGTTTCCTTAGTATTTACACTGCTATTGAATACTGGCTTGTTTGTTGGGGTTTTTTTTTTGTACAACCGAGTACTGTGACCTCCAATTCTTGCTCCGGTAATGACCAGCTCAGAGACATCATTTAAAGTATAAAGCTAGGATTCTTTTTCCTTGTATGCATCGCTTTACACTTATTCCTATTGGGTTTCACCTGCTGCTTTATTGAATGGTCTTGTTAGGTCCTTCAAGTTTCACAGCCCAATCTCATCCTTACTCCTTTGAATGTACTTGTATCACTGGCATGTTTCCTTGCCTTACCACTCACACCGTTTTCAAGGTTATGAATAAATAAAATGAACAGCACAGACCTAGTAATTTTCACTAATTGCTTCCCTCTACTGTACTTGGTAGTACTCACCAATTATCTGTATCCCACCTCCTCTGCCTTCTGTCTTAGCCAATTGCTTACTCATTCCTGGACATGCCCACTTACTCTACTTCTGCTTAGTTTTCTTAAAAGCCTGTGGTGAGTTTGTAAAAAAAAAAACAAAAACAACCTTTTGGTTATATCAACTGTTTTTCTGTTCTTGGTGATTTCTTAAAAAACTTCAAGTAATTTGAAAGACAAGATTTCCCTCTACAGAGCCTGTGCTTGTATCCATGTCTGGTACAGAGGTCTAAAGGAGGTTGTATTTTTGTAGGTGCCCACCCTTTCTACCTAGTGGAAACTGCTTTCTTCTTCTGATCTGATTTTCATCCTCTGATCTATCATTTAGATAAGGTAAAGAATGTTCATATTTGCATACTAAGAAATGCTATTTCAAAGTATGTGGAGTTCCGCACTTGCTTAGCTTCTTCTCACTCATCAGAGTTCACTCGCAGTCTCTGTTTAAAGTACTAGCAGCTTGGTCCCATTATAATTCTGACGGAGTCCATCCCTCTCGTGTAAGCTTTTTCCCGATGTGTGCCTAGGTATTTTTATAAATTGATGAAAACAGCCTTTCTGAGTTTCGTGCTCCAGATAAATTTGTACTGGCTTCACACTCCATCTATATCAAATAGATATGTCCTAGGAAAAAGACACATTTTAATCACAAAAGATTTACTTCTGCTCTAACATTAGGAAGAGAAAAGTTTTCACAGTTGAAAACATTTGCAGTTGGGTTTTGTGTCTAATGTTTTGCTAAAGAGTCTCACAGAACAAAAATATTCTGAATTCTATGTTGATTTATCTGTGGAAACGCATGTTGTTCCGCCCCCAACCCCCCCCCCCCCCCCCCCCCCCCCCCGCAAAAAAAAATAATCTGGTGGATCAACAGATTTATCCAACTTCTGCTTTTGAATATTCAAAATATTAATGAATATATTGAGCTGATGATGGGGGCTAGTGATGCCTAACTTTCATGAAGTCCTACTCTGTTCATATAGCTATAATGAAGAAGGCTGTATTATGGATAATTTAGATAATCTGTAGGGGACCTAAAGCAGTGACTGTGAAGGAGAATGTGGCACGTCATTCCCCTAGGCCATGGAGCACTCCATTTGCTGGAATAGCTCCTAACTGCTATTTAGTGGGCAGCTAGTGGAAAATAAAATTGCTTCAGGCAATTGAGAATCTTATTCTGTATTATTAATATTTGCAGTCTGGATAAAGAGTAGGGTAAACTAACCCCATTTTTACTAAGGGGAGAAAACTTGAGACAAAAGAGAGGGAAAGATGAGTATCTTCTTTTAACAAGGTTTCTTTTGGAGGTGGTGCATTGTTTGTGTTGAGCTGGGTTTTTGTTGAGAGAGTGGTATTGGTGGTGGGTAGAAGTAGTAGGCAAGACACCTATTACTGCTTCTGGTGACTTCTATCTAATGGTCACCCACAAAGTTCTTGTTGATAAAGATGATAATCCCTGGTTTGCAGGAACTCGGATGTTTTTTGGAAAAACTGAAGGTGACAGGAAACCATTTTGTAAGAGGACATTTCACACCCTGGAAGCAGGCTGTGCTGAAATCCTCTGGGGAAATGAGAACATAGATTGTGTATGCTAGCAAGTGGTGGGATTAACAGGGTAGGTTTCCACTAAGGAAATCTGAAAGCTTTCAAATTCTCTGGTGTTTTGGGTTTTTTTTGGTGGTTGTTGTTGGCTTATTATGTTTTTTTAATTAAGCTAAAATAAAGCCAGCTTTACAGTGCTGAGATGATGAAATGTTATTGATCTATATAAATTGGATCCAGAGGAACTTGTTGATCTGGGAATCGATGTGTACGTTTATGCCTAAACCTTTTGCAGGCACATGTACTGTTGTTAAATATGATAGGGAAAGGAAAAACATAATAGTGATGTATAAAAGATACTGGAGTCTAGAGGGGCTGTGGAAGGAGCCCAGCAGGAAACCTTTTCTTCCAAATTACCCACATACTTGTGCTGAAGGAGTCTTTCATCTCTAATAAAGGAGATTTCCCCAAACGGTGTCATCTGTGAAGTGGCTGCCCTTAGGATACAGAGGAAAATGCTCTCGAGACTATACAAGGTTTTCAGCAGGATGGCATGATGATCTTTCCTCAGGCAAGTTTTTCTTTTCCTTCCCACTCAAACTCACCCTCAGCTCTTTTTTCAGTGTGTCACTTGCTCTCCTTCAGACTGGATACTACACATCTGCAGTGCATGTGGTGTATCTCTTCTTGGAAATACCTTCTAAATAGTGCATGGCTTTCCCTCCTGATGCCTCCTTGTTCTTGACCAGATTAAGTAAAAGTCTGCGCGACTTCATCAAGAAAACAGCATGTTTTAGAATGTGTGAATGAGACTGAGTGCACTGGTCAGTCCTCCAGTCTAACAAGTGGATACCCTTATCCAGTGTTTATGTTTCTTTCCCAGTGAAAGCACTGGGCTGGGGTGGGCGTGGTGTTGGTGTCTGTTTGCTTGTAAAAAAGCACATCTCTTGCAGGGCAGACATGCTGCCCTAGACAGCCCTCAAAGTTTTGCAGAATCAATACAAATCTTTGGAGATCTTGTTGATCACTGTGTCTGGAATGAATCCATAATTACCAACTTAGTGTTTAATTCTAAATTCTATGTGATTAATTTATTTTTTTTTTAAATAAAGCGGATTGAGTGGGCATGTGCAAATGTCAAAATTCCTATTAGTAGATGAGAGTTGGAAAACATACCAAATAAAGGTTAGTAGTAAATTAAAGTCAGAAGTATGTATGTTGGGATTGCTGAGAAGCAACAAGCAGCAGACTGCAACTTCTGTTAGCATCCGGGGTGGTTTAGGATTTGTCTGTGAGAATGTGGAAGGGGGGAAGATGAGAACCTTACATCCAAAGGCTATCAAGAAAAAATAATAGGGTGACAAGTGAGATAACAACTACATGATCATGATGAATGCTTTTCCTTGGTTTCTAACTGGTTCAGTTTTGAAGCATGTGTCCATAGGCAACGGATATCAAACAAATGTCCAACTATGAAGCAAACAACTGGCACGATTTTCTCGCTTGAAACCCTTGTCACAGAAGACATAAGGCTGTACTGTCTAATTATTGCTTTGCCACATTGTTTTCTATTTGAGCAATTTCCTTTGGTACATTGTGCTATTCTACAATGCCTGATCTCTTGTTAAGTTTGAATGTATTATCTACGTTATTGGAGTTGGAAGGGCTAACTTGACAATATAATTCCATTCATCCCTGATTTTCAGTACTTCCTTCTACCTTCACGCCTTTGATATTAGTAATGTGGTGGTGGTGGTGGGTGTTGGGGGTTTTTTTTGCCATTTTTTTTCTTTTTTTTTTTTTCCCCCTACTTTTCATCATGAAGCTTTGATTTTTCTGTTTGGAGAGGACTGTTTCTGAACTTATTGTAGGATTCATTCCTGAAGCCTGCACTGATTCCTCCCCAATCCCCTCTTCAAGTTATATGGCTTTACTTTTAGAGTGTACTTTGGGTTTTTTTTGAGGACATAAATGTCTTTAGTAGAATTCTGCAGCATAATTCCACTTTCTAGCCAGTGTTGCCTTTGAAGGCTGATCTTAGCCTTTGGAGAGGCCCCACAAAACCAGCTTTTCTCCCCTCCATCTCCTAAACACTGGCCCATGGTGTGCTGTGTGACCAGTCGGATAAAGGCCAGCTGAGAATTCTCAGGACTGTAACAAAAGGAGCAGACACAGCTAATAGTGATTCAATAAGAAATTAATCCACTGTCTGCTGATAAGGTTTACCTCATCCTTTTTCTTCAGGGAAAAATTGATCCCTGATGTTCTTGATGCCACTATATTGCAAAGTATCAGATTGCTGTGAATGCATAGTATTCAATGCTAATGAACACAGCGGTTGTACATACATTGACTGTTCCATGTCTCTAATTTGCTACGAGAGCAAGGAGGGCATTGCTGCTTCTTGGTAAATGCAGGAGCTGTTTCAAAGATTAATGCTGAACTTTGTGTTGGGAATAGGTCTCCATGTCTCTTGAGGTAGGCTATGCAGCCTGTAACGTAGCTGAAATCATGGCTAAAAGCCAGCTGCAGAAGCAAGACTTACTCAGTTGATATTGATGGAGGAAAGTCAGTGGATCCTCTCCTTCTAGCAACAAATCTATTTGGGGCCCTCCTGACAAGAGAGGCTTCTGCCTCTCCCCAGAAGCAGCCTTGGGAACCTGCAATAGGCATTAACTACAATGAGAAGAAGAACGGGAAACCAACCTGGCTATTGGCTTTCCTTAATTTCCACTTTATAGGTTAAGGTTACAAAGAACTGCTGGGTTTGTGGGGTTGCTTGTTTTTTGGTTCATTTTAAATTGAAAGCTGAGGTTTTCCTTTAAACTTCTAAATCCCCAATTCAGTGTTAATGGGCATATCTCTGATGGCCAAAGACCAGATTTTCTCACCTTGGGTATTTATTAACCATTCTCTCTTTTCACAGAATAGTTGAGGTTTGAACAAAGCTCTTAATACTGTCTACTCCAACCTCCCACTCGAGCAGAATCAGCTGGAGCAGGTTGCCCAGGACAGTGTGCAGTCAGGTCATAAATATCTCCAAGGATGGAGACTTTACAACCTCTCTGGGCAATCTGCTTCAGTGTTTGACCACCTCTGCAGTAAAGAAATTGTTCTGTGTTCACGTGGAATCACCTGTGCTTCAGTTTTGGTGCCCATTGCCTCCTGTCTTCTCACATGGCATCACTGAGACAAGTCCAGCTCTATCTTTTTTAAGCCCTCCCATTAGGCATTTATAGACTTCCCCCTCCTGCCCCAAACCTTCTCAAAGCTGAAGAGTCCCAGTTCTCTCAGCTTTTCCTTGTATGAGCTGCCCCAGTCCCTTTAACGTCTTCGTTGCCCCTTTGCTGGACCTTGCCCAAGAAGTCCATGTCTTGTGTTGGAGCACTCGGAACTAGAGGCAGCACTCCTCCTGATAAGGCTTCACCTGTACTGAGCAGAGAGGGGACCACCTTCCTTAACCCCCTGGCAATGTTCTTCCTAATGTAGCCCAGGATACTGTCTTCTCACTCTGTGGCAGCTGAACAAATTTAATTTCTAATCTCATAAAAAGGGAATACTTGAATGTTAAATATAAAAGATTTTCAACACTGAATAGCACTTCCCCTTATGAATTAAGGGGAGAATATTTAAGCTGCTGTGTAATCACTGTGTCAGTAATGCCTAACAAGACATGACTTTTGTAATGTTTTATGTCCTATTCTGTGCTGAAATCATTGGGTAAAGAAAAATTTTGACAGAGGAAGCTAAAATGCTATTTCTCTCACCTTGCTGCCCCCCTCCTTTTTTTTTTAAGCCAAAGTGAAAAAATAATAATTTGTGGGAGGAAGCCTTAGGGATTTACACCTAAAAATACTGGATTTCAGTAAAACCAGAACTTTGATTTCATCAGAATATTCCTCTTCAGATTGATAGGGAAAACACTAGGTGAGATCTTCAGTATTCATTATTTAGAAACCAAGAGCCAGATTTATCAGTATCAAGACCTGGCTCACTAGCTGAGGAGATACGCACTTGCTACGTCCTTTTAAAAGTTGGTGTGACAATGGCCTGATTTTTGGGTGCTCTGTGAAAATGCATAGTAGTTGAGAATTGTTGTGTTAGAACTGGAGGTGTGGATCTGGGGGGAGGGCAGGGGGCAATATGCAGTTCTGAGACAATTGGCCCAGAACTGAGCTTATACTGGGCGTTCATAACCTCGGATAGACAGTACTTCTCAGGATCTCACAAAGGGAGCTCAGGTGAGACAGGACTGTTTTTGTCAGTCAGAATTTAAAAATCTTTTCTAGAGAAGCTGGTAAATTTGCAGTCTACAAGGTTTTTGTTATCTCAGAAGTACAAATCCTCCTTGGATTCCCTGTGAGATACTGCAAAATGAATGTTACCCCAACTTCCCTTGATTGTAGCCTACATTAAGATTTATGCTGAGGACAGGAGGGTTGTTGGGCTAGTACTACCCTATTGTTTGCTGGTCACAGCAAAGATTCAGGAGGTAGATACTGATGTACAAAATTCAAGTACAGAGAAGCAAGGGATATAGCCTTTTTATTGAAACATGGTACTTAAGGTCTAAGTGCATGCTTTGTTTTTGTTGTTTAAATAATGTCTAAGAACCATTGTCCTGAGGTATAGCTTCCATCCTTGGTAGGGTTACCAACTCTTTAACTCTGTCTGCAGTATGGGATGTGCAGTCCCATTGTTAGCGAGAACAGTGCTGTCATTACGGGATGATCATACAGGAAAATTATGCAGGAACAGTTCCAAGCAGGCAGTGTCCTGGTATAGTGCGGTGCTACTACTGAAGTCTCTTAAGCTCTTACATACAAAATATTATCGCTGTATCAACAAAACATCAGAGAAAAATTCTTTAAAATGTTATCCTCCAGAAGAGCCTTGCTGAGGGCAGGCAATAGCCAAGAGACTTTGGCTAGATGATCTGTTACTTTTAGGCAGCATGCAGGGACTAATCCGCTGGGGTTTGTGGGTCTATTTAAATTAGATATATGCCGGCAGTGCATTATTTATAACCAAAAGCATGAATAATTCAATATGCCCACTCTTAGCAGGTATCCAGCTTGTGCCAGAAGCCTGCATTAGATGCTGGCTTTCAGAACGATGAAGAGACTATCAAATAACAGTCTGTTTTGCATGTATGCTCCACTTTGCGCTTTCTTTTGTATCTTTCTAGTTTGGCTCTGTCTTTTGTCTGGGGAAGAAGAACAGATGATGTATTCTTTACATGATTCCCTTCATATGGAGATGACATACTATGTCTAAAACAAATTACATAAACCAATTTAGGATCAATGCATTAATTTCATTTCTGTTTCATTGTGATGGAGACAGAGGCATGTTCAAGACAAGGGACTTACAGGCAGCGTGGCAAAGGGACAGTACATCGCTCTTGGCCTAACCAATCTAGTCTGCTGTGCTCCACTGCACAGCTTGGGCTCAGCTGTGTCTTGAGGTTAGTTTATGGCCACCCAGCCTCGTTGGAAAGTGTGTGCCACAGCACCCTTATGCTCAAATACTCAGTCTGTGTGGCTTAGCCTAAACGTACTCATTAGGGATGGTAGACTTGGACACCTGATGCAGAAACAGGCTGTGTGAGCAATGGATGCAGACTACAGTCTGAATGCTGCTGACAAAAAAATGGGGCATTCAGACCACTGCATTGCATAGTCACACAAGAGAGATCTCAAACACTGTCAGCTCAAAGTCAGATGCAGTGGGATACTGAAACACAGGTACTTTCAACACAAGTTATTTCCCTGCCAAACTTCTATTTTCTTTCTTTTGGTTCCACCTCAGTGATATCTAATATCCAAAGGTGGGAGAAAACTCAGCCAGCCTACTCTCTGGCTCTCTCATATCTTTATAATCAGCAACCTGAGTTAGGGCCTTCTAGCAGGAGGTGTGCTGTTTCTTGTTGTTCTTTGAAATTTGGACATCAAGTCCAGTGCAAACAATACAGTATGCTAAATTTACCTGTCCATTCTGTTTCTAAGCTTCTCTGAGTGAGCTTACAATACTATTGCTTGTTTCTGCCCAGTCTCAAGAGTAATTGCAGGCATATTTGCAAACACTAGGCAACTTGGACAATTTTGGAAAGAAGTAACAATTCTTCAGAACACTTGATGTGCTGCTTTGTTTCACACAGAAATAAATGCAACAGAGATCTCCAGGTTCCCTGCAGTTGAAACAGAATGCAAGTGTTTTAGTTGTCAACATTGTTATAAAATCTTTACTTGACTGTTACTGAATTGCTGAAGAATTTTGAGGTGCTTTGCTGGAAACTAAAAATGTTGATTCAAGCTCCCTGTCTGTGTGGCTACAGGTAATTAATTATTTTCTGTATGTTGGGTCCCAATCTGTATGCCTGCATAATAATAGCTCCTTAATCGAAACAGTAATATGAAGGGGAAAATGCGCCAAAGGTAGAGAGGCATCTGAGTATGACAGTTTGGAAGGCAGGTAGTTAGCTAAATATGATAAATACAGTACTTCTCCTGCAAGAGCTCCAGAGAGATCGCTTCTGTAGCCACTGAAATACAGCAGTTAGAGAGTACAGCCAATTTATAATAGTCTATAGAAACATTACACAAGTTTAGGTACAAATCAGGATTAAAACATCCTGCAAAGATGCTGCACAGAATTGCTAAACCAGGTGATTATAACGCCTCTGTGTGGAAAACTGCAAGTGTTCAAGATCATGAGGTGTATCACATGTGTCTTTAACAATGTAAGTTCTTTAAGTGTTGTTGCTCCAGGACTACGGAAAAGAGAAAACATGCTGTGATCAGTCATTGCTATGTACCTAGTCTCCTGACCATCACCCCCAAGACCTCTTATCAAGGCACTGCCCTTAGCTGATGCGGCTTAACAGAAAAAAAAAAAAGTAACAGAATTATAGAAATGGTAGAAAGTCCACACAGGAATACAAGGTATTCTGTGGCAGTATGGTGGTAACCTTATCTGGGAATAAGCAATAAGATCTATTTAAAATCCTATGTGAAAATATCCAGGTAAACTAGTGTGAATTCTTCATGATGCATTTTTCCTGGCTTAGCATCTTAACGACTGCTTATAATTCCCCTGTGCATGTGCAGTCAGTCAATTACAGAATCATTTCATAACCTCCCATTGTTTTTCTCCATCAGAAAAGACAGGTTTTGTGCTCCAACATGAGATTAAGCTCATTGTGGCAAAAAAACCCCAGGAAGATAAAAGCCTCACAAAATTGCAGTATGATCTGCAGGTAAAGTTTCGGCCCTTCTTGATGGTGGAATTGGGCTGAGAAGGGAAAATTCCTCCCAGGTACAGCAAATAATCAAAGAACTAAGTTCACTTCATAGTGTGTGATCTGAACTTGAGGTGGGACATGGGCATAAAAGGTTTATAATAGGATGAGAAGTACATGGTTTAACATGTAACTTTGGTCACTGAGTGACTTCAGTGGTTCTACTGTTGGTTCTGCTGCAAGATCTTCTTCTGTCCTACAAGGTGAACCAAAAAGGGGGAGAAATTTAGTCCATTGATGGCCTGCATGTGAAATTTATGATCTGAAAAGCAGAATCTGAAAGTCTTTTCAGGGAAGGAGGGCATGACCTTTCATTAAACCTTGTTACCAGTTCAGGATGGCCGGTCATAGTTGAAACATTGGTGTGAGATTCTCTGCCTGTATAGAGCTGTGCTGACTGATGAGCTCGGGATCTCAGAGCTCGGGTAACTTCCAAAATGAATTTCCATCCACTGCTTGTTTTCTTTTAAGGCACTTGTAGAAAACAGAAAATACAAGTCATGCAAGTGATGAAGGAATCTGGGACCTAAAAGCTACTTTGTTGCTCTTCACAAACTTTGCTCTCTGCATCATAGCCAGTGCCTGTCACTTACCTGCTTGTAGAGGGAGATAGTGTGAACTTCTATCAAAGCTGTATTGGCAAGATATTTACTGCTCAAACTCCTACTTCTTATAGGTGCTTGGACTTTGGTAGCATGCCATGATGGATTGGTATGTCAATGTTGCCATCATAAATCCAGAATAAACTTTTGTAAAGAAGTGACAAGGAAAAAAATAGGAAGTTAGATGTATGTGTGCATTGGTTTGGTTTAGGCTATGTACATTTAGCATTCTCTGAATGCTACAGAATCAAGATAGTTTTTAAGTAATGTGATATTTATTCCCATAAAACCCTATCTGTAAAAGTGAGATAGTGCTCCTCTGCTTATCTGGGGACCCAAGGCACAGCAAGATTAAAGCTGAATTTCTTTGGATGAAGTCTGGTTTTAGCATGTCTTTCCAGGGTAGGATTCTCGAAACACAAAGTATCTACAAGGCATTGCAGGGAGAGATCTCTACAAGGCCTGGTAACAATCAGGCCCGATTTCTGCAATTTCTGCCATGTATGACAGCTCAGGTTACACATGGAAGCTAACAAGTTGGAAGCTATGTATGCAAATGAAAAAGGAAGTGTATCTAGATGACTAAGAACTTTAAATGAATAAATGTTTCATGATGAAAATGCTGCCAATGTGAGAGAGACTGGCTCAAACTGAGGAGTGGAAAACAGAAGAAAACTCTCAAAAGGGTTACTATTAGATGTGAGTAGCACCCAGTGCAGCATTAATTGTTCATCCAGAAACCACGTGTATCTTTCACAAGCAGAGGGGACATGCACAAACCTATTCTGTCTGATTAGTGACCCTTGTCTTGCCACAGGGTCTGTAAGAGCTTTGCTGGTCTCATTGCATACAACGTCATGCCGGCATGTTTCTACCTCAAAACAAAAAAGGCATCTAATATAATTTCTTCAGTACTGGTGAGTATGGGTGTCACCAAGAACTCCCTTGAGGGCTCAGAAAATAGAGCAAGAAGACAGAGGAAGGATTTCTGTTCATTGAATGTGATATGTCTGATGATCTGCGCTTTGCAGATTCCCTTACCAGTTTGCATCTGGATTGACTAGCACTTAATTAAGCTTATTCCTGTCTAATGGGTCTCTGGAGGATTTGCTAAAATAATTCTGTTCAGTTTCTAGTGGAGAAGAATCTCCATGAAAACAAAAAGCAGGCTCGCTAGGCATTTGATGACAGATGCTGCAGACAGAGACCTTGGTCTGGAATTTCTTCTTCAGCCCTGGATATCCTCCATCGAGATGACCAAAGCAATGTAGGAAGTCTGCGATTACACCTTCTCTGGCATTTCTGGGATAACTAAAGGCTTCATTTCTCAGGGCTGTCAGTTTGGCTGCCTTTTACCCAGCACTAAATTTACTGAAGGTTGAAGGAAATTGCTAAGAATAGTATTTGGATTTATGGATGCTTTCTTGTGAGATGTGCTCCTTTTGAATATTGTTCAGACTAGGAAATACGTTAAATGAAGATGTTGTAATCCTGCGTCATGTCAAGCATGATCCTGTGGTGTAAGGTCTTCCTTTCTCAAACAGCACATGGACAGGAGCAGCTCTTACCTTGGGCAATGACACAGAGCTTCAGCTTAAACTTTCTTTCATGTGCTCCTCTCACCTACCCTTACTCCAATATATAATTGCTTCTTTTGATCCTTTCACCTACCACTACTTTTCAATCCTTATGACACTTTAAGCCTCAACTTTCAAGTTGTCTCCGTTGAAGCAGGGTAACAATGGTGTTGGAACCTCTCTTACGCTTGCTGTGCTCTCGCTTCGGTGTGAATGTGAGAGCCTGGATCCTTCCACAGAGCACAAGTGATTCAGCAAAGTTTCTGCATCTGATTTCTTTGCTGACAAGCAGAACTGGCTTGGATATTACAGGTTGAGAAAGCCAGGGATTTGAGATATTACTGTATTAGATATTCCTGTATCAAACTTTAGACCCATTTGAATTTTTTGAATAAAAATGTTGATAAGCAAAGTATCAGCTGAAGGCAAATATTTTATTTAGACTTTAACTGCTTCAATTTTAAAGCAATCATTCTGAACCGAAGCAAGACAATTCTTCATTTTTTAAAAATGTCAAAACAAAGTGTTTAGATGACTTTGAAATGCTTTCAAGATGTAAATTTTAAAAATGTTGAAACTCAGCCTTCCTCACCAAAAAAACCCTCTGCAAATCAGTGAATTCCCATGAAGTGTATTACAGAAACACTTTCTGACGGGCGTTATCAGATCTTAACAATCCTCACTTTCTCCTGTGATGCCGGTCCTGGACCAGTATAACCATCTGAGCTTCACTTACGCCTGGTTAATTCCATTATGCATCAAACTTTGTGAATGAAGCATGTTAGGTATAGCACAGTGAGGGGTCAAGCAGAGCTACCTGTGCTGGTACCAGCAGCATAGCTGTGCTAGTGCTGTGCTGTGCTCTGCCTGCTAAGCAGAGTACAATGGTCTGTGTAGAGTGCTGAGCTAACAGATGTAAGCTGCTTCTGATACCCCAGCTGGGTTATTTAAGACCAGGTGATGTGCAGATATTGAATACTCAGTTGTTCTGTGTCAGTAAATCCTTTCTTTGCACAGTGGGATACAGCTGAATTGCAGCATTGTGCAGCTGCAGGTATGAGGAAAAGCTGAACTGAAATCAAGTACAGCTCTGTCTTCCCTTGTTTCAACAGGTATTCTGTTTAGCACACTTTGAATTTTTTGATATATGCCAGACAGGACAGACAATTCTTTTCCCCTAGTCTGCGAAGTATTATGTATGCTCACAGTACAGTAACAACCACACTTAAAAAACTGAGACAAACATAATTTAAAATGAGGAATTACTGTCTTATGCTTTGAGAGAAGTGCTGGAGAGCCACCACCTAGTGAGACAGCAGGGACCGAGGAGAACAGCACAGAATAATTTTGCTATTTAGCAAAAGACTAACTTCCCACTAGCTACAGAACAAAAGCCACGCAGGCATGAACAGGAGTACACCAGGAGGACAGTGGCCTGTTCCAGGAGGGTTTGTGGTACCAGAATGAACTGCAGTAGACTGCAGTGAAATACGTTTTTGCTGTGAGTTGAATTCAGACTGGACTCCTAAAACGTAGCGTTCTTTTCCTGTGTTTACCCAAGACAGGCTGTAGCTTACTTCTCAAATTGCCTTCTTGTCTGCTGGCAGCATCTATTGAGAACTGAAATGGCCAAAGACAGAGATGATGAGTAAAAATTGTTCAGTTGCCCCATTGCTCAGTGGATCAGCATCCTCCTTGCTCATGTCTCGCCAAATGACCAAAAATGAGGAAGGTAGGAGACCAAAGATGCTGCTGGGGGCAAAGTGTTGCACAATGGGGACCACGCTTGTTGCAAGCCACAAAGGCATTACTCAAAGCTAGTAATAATATGTATTTCTTTGCAGTAAGAGTGCTTCTCTACTCCAGTCACCTTAGTTGACTGCTGTTTGTTGGGCTGCAGGGATTTTTTTTATTTATTGGTGTGGCTGTGCACAGTGAGCTGTCAGGCAGAACCTCTGTGTTCTGGTGTTGTGTGTTTCTCTGTGTGAAGTAAGGTGGGACAATAAGGGTAGAGGAAAAAGGAATAACCTTAAAACCATTTCAGAGTCAATGTTAAAAAAATAAATTAGGTCATGTTTTGGTAAGTTTTCCATCTCTTCCTTCCATTTCTCTATGTTCTGTCCTACTAGTGGAGGCACACTGGCATAAACCCAAAGTGGGTCAAACTGATACAAACTGCCTATTTGTCTACAAAGCTGCTTTACTTTAAAGGGAGATTTTGGCACAAGGAGGTCATAGAGCCCTTAAGGTAACCTGAATACCTGCAGCACATTGATATCTCCCATTGCTGTCACACTGAAGTGAACTTCCTTTTATGTTAGACCTGATACAACAGCTTGTGCTCAATGGGATACCCACAGGATGTTGTACCAGGTTCTCAGTGTCTAGTAGGTTAGTATTAGACACTGGATTGAAATGGTGGGACAGGGTTATTAATCCAGAAATATATGTTTCTTTCTCTGTTACCATAGCTCTACTTGGACCAAGATATGTACAGAAGTAGGTGGTGGAGGGGGTGGGAAGAAGGCAAGCAGGCATGAAAATGGTGAAAATGACTGGGTTTCCTTTTTTGTTTCCTGGTATCCATTTCCCAGGCTTTATTCCTGCTGCCAGCCCTGTGCTGGGAGAAGACCCAGAGCACCATATAAAGGTTTATGTAACAAATGCAATTTCTTTTTAAAGCTTCCTTGAGTCATTTTAACCCACGGCTCTCAGAGAGTCAAAGTGATGCCTCACTGCTATGACCTGGCAATTTTCTTATGGCTTTATGTACTGATGCTGCATGCTGTTTAGATCAGCGGTAGGCTTGTCCTTAAGCTTAAGCCCTGGCAACAGTGATGATGGAAATGCCAGTGCTTGCCTCAATATGTCACTTCATATTGGTCTCCTGAGACAAGAAGTCCACTTGTTTCCAGAAAGGCACAATAATTTGTGTCAGCTCGTTAAGCTGGCATACTGCTGATTCAGGCACTGAACTCTAATGGAGCA
Organism: Falco peregrinus; assembly: GCF_023634155.1. Classification (NCBI taxonomy): domain Eukaryota; kingdom Metazoa; phylum Chordata; class Aves; order Falconiformes; family Falconidae; genus Falco; species Falco peregrinus. Next base: position 85,943,952 of record NC_073721.1, read on the forward strand.
CTTTGTCCCAGCTCTGTAATGGCCTGTCCCTTGTATTCCCTGGGAGATAACTAGGATAAGTTCCTGGAGGGGAAAGGTCAAAGAACTCAGGAAAGATTGTTATTGTCAATCCAAATTAAAACTGAAGCTGGAAATATAAGATTTGAATACAGCTTTGAATAACTGGAAGGGGAAAAAAGAATCTATCTCAGGGGGTATATGTAAGTTTTAAGCTCAGGATGGACTAGTTTCTGCTTGTATCCAAGTCCCCTAGAAGAAAAGAAGGAAGGATTTAATAGATTAGGAATGAAACTTGGTCACAACTTTATTAATTCATTTTCAAGACAGAGAGGAAATCCTTATCAAAAATACCATAAGGACAAAATGCTAAGTGACCGGTTCAAAAGCTTAGGTCAAATAATTTAGCAAGAGGCAGCAGATAATATGAGAGGAACTGATTCAAGGAGGTCAAGCAGAACAAGTTTTTGAGCGATTTCTCTGTGGCTTTGGATGACGGGTAGTACTAAGCGGCTTCTGAAAAAATATGTAGGGCAGGTGTTTGGGATGGTGGATCCTGGCATGTACTACTTTGTAGGATGGAGGAGGAGTGGGTGCCATGTTTTGTTTGCACTTTGCTCATTTTATCTAGTTGCTTTTCAGAAGTTTGAATAGCTGAGACTAGGAGAGTGTCAGAAGGGAGAGAGCAAACTCATTCCTTCTGAGCTGAAATGACAGCTAAGAAAATTGTACAAGACTGCTCAGTTTTGCAGAGAAATAGTCATGTTTTGGGGTGGTGGTGGAGAGAGTTACTTCACAATAACATTCTTTTTGATCTCTTGATATTAAACAAACTTTTGCAGGTAAAACCTGCAACACCAGTTTATATGCTTAATTGGATGAAGGACTTTAATACAGCTGTAACTTTTATAACCTCTCCCCCATGCATTCTTCACCTGCTTTTCCTTTCTAAATAGTTGCAAATATTGCTAGACAAGCTGAAAATGGTCTCACCAGCCGCTCTTCCTATTAATTGACAACTTAAAAAAACCTTCAGCTTTCTGAGTGCTGTATTTTGCTGCTTTCTTCAGTTTTGTAGTTTTAAAGCATCTATATAAAATCCTCTTATTAATTCCATAGGATATAACTATTGAGTCACACTTCTATTTTTCTGTATCAAACAAAAAGCTGAGGCAGTTGAGCAACATCTGTTTGTGGGCTTAGACACCTCTTCCTTTGGTAATCATGAACCAGTTAGAAAAACAGGCTTTTCTTGGGAAATTAAATTTATATTGCAGAATCTTGCAAAAGTGTAGTTAAAACTGAGTAACCACTGAAGACATACAATGCTGTATTACACCTCTCTTTGATCCCTGCCACAGTCTCTTTCTCTCCCCACCTCTCAGCGTAAGAATCAACCCGGAGGATTCCCATGCATTTTGTCTTTAAAAGCTGTCGGTGACATTTCTTTTGCAGTGTTTAATTTAGATGACATTTTATACAGAAACTTCTGACTTGACAAAAGGAAAATGATTCTTCTGCAACAGTGAACATTCAGTGAGAGTAAAGTCAGATTGGGGTGTCTGCTAACATACTCTCTAGGCATTTGCATTACTTAGCTGCTTTAATAGGTACTTTTTCAGCACTTCATTTCTGAATGAATTGAATTTGTATCTCTTCTACACTTCATTTAACTATTCTTGATTTTTTAACAGTGTATATCTATGAAAGCCCTTGACTAGCATTCAATTGTATCAGTTTAAGGAGAGCTTCTGATAAGTGTGGAGTAGCTTTTAGTCTTTGAATTCAGGCATGAAGTGGCCTTAATGAGCAAATTCTGGAAATGGATCTATGCCTGGTAAACACTGGCTACCCTTAGCAAAGTGATAAAGGCAGCCTCCCTATGCTCTGGATTATACCTAAAAGATGACAGTGTGGTCATGAGCACATTTTCTAGAAAGGAGTATGTTAAACTTGCCAAAAGCTGTTGGAAGCAGTGCTGCCACATGCCTCATCTCATAATCCAAAAAATGCCTTCAGGAGGGTGTTGTGTGCCATAAAGCAGAAGTATACACTAAGCATAGTTTTCTTCCTGGTAATTGCAGTGACTGGAGAAACCAGGAGAAGGTTACAACTGAAGTAGGTTTGATGGTAGGTCCTCTGGTTCTTATAGTGTTCTAGTTTTTTTATGTGTATATTCTTAAATTTATAGACTTCTTTCTTTCTTTCTCCCCCTCATTTTCATTTCAGATAACCATGATTTATGTACTTACGGGCAAAAAACATTTTCAAACACCTTTTTAACTCTACATTTATTTCATGCTGCGAGCTAATTGTCTGGTGATCCCACATAACACATTTTGATCTGTCTATAAATTGGTGTACATTAGCATGTTCTAAAGGTTGAGCAGGATTTTGCTGGGGCAGAAGCATCTGCTCCCTACTCCACAGAACTGTAATTACACATTCAGGTTTAGATTAACAGAGTCTAATAGATGTAATCCTGCAGAAGAATACAAAGACTTTTGACTAAGGGTCATTATCTAAATGTTTCTCTAGCTGGGGTTGAAATATGTAGTAATGAGACGAAAAACATTCAGGAAACCTTGTTACATGAAACTATGTTCAGACACTGGATATAAAAGAACATTAATCATATTACAATGTACAGTGTGATGCAAATATGGAGCATTACTCTCTGCTAAAATGTAGTAAGTGTCTTACAAAATTTCTTTTCGGGCTCATTTTGAGAAGTTTTCCCTTTAAGGGTGATGATTATGGAAGTCTACCAGTGGCAGGTGCTATGTGCAGCTCAGTACTGTCATCTATGGATTTGTTAAAGTGGTTAAGGTATCAACAGGCTGTTTGTAGCTATGAAATTAGGCTACAGATCCAGATCATAACCCAGGCCAATGTGTTTGGGCAGGGGACTTTGGATCCTCAATCTAAAACTATATTTGAGTATGGTTAAATATTCCAGCAAAAGGCTGGAATTATCATTAGCAAGAACATATGCCACTAACACTAATACTGTGTGTAAAATGGACTTTCTAAATCATGTGTGCCTGTGTAAAATAAATATGCTCATGTCCCACTACCGCATTCCTCCTTTTTCTAGTGTGAAATCAGAGGGATTAAGACTTTTAATTAAGACACCAGAGAAAGGAATGGTTGACTTTACTAGTGCAAATTAGTTTGAAAACAAAGAGCTTCTGCTATTCTATTTGCTGCTTAGGATAGACAGTTTTGATTTAACCATTTCTTTGAGACAGAGAACTAATACTGCTTTTAAGGGGGGAGGGGGACACAGAGTGTGTATTAGCTGCATATCCAAGAGATAACAAAAATCTCCTGTTTGAGAGGGAAGGATCCTGATTAAAGCAGGTGTGTTTGTAGAAGCTGAAGAAAATGATGTACCATGTATGACAGCAGAATTGATGAGTTTGTGTCTCCATGGGCTAAACAAGACCCAGTCATTTAGAATTCCTCAGAGCTGTTAGTAAATTTGGGAAGCTATGAGTATTTTGTGTGAAATATTGCTCTTCTCGTGCCCTCAGCTTTGTCAGATTTGACATGGAAAAATCAGTGCAGTTTAAATGCAAATAAATCTTGATGTATGTTTCTCACTTTAAGCCTCGATATCTCAAAACAGTGCTCGGAAGTAGAGGAATTAAAGCAAAAAAAGGTTGGGTTCCCCTCCTTGTCCTTTTATAGATCATCATTGTTCAAATGTTTGTGGAATTATGCAGTCCCCTAGTGAATTTAAAAGAAGCAAAAAAACCTTTGGGTTCATCCTCCATCTATATTCTAAGATTAAACTGGATTTTAAATGTAATGAGACATCCTGTATCTCATGGGGTCTTAACTGACACTTGTAGCAATGCAGCCTTCATGATAGAAGGTGGGGAGGGGTGAAGCCCAGAAAAAAAGCACAAAAGTCAGTAGTCTCAGATGGCACAAATGCACAATTACTGCAGAGGGGCTATGCTGCCTTACACTTGGTGAGGATTTTGTGCTTTAAAAAAAATTGTCTTTAAAACAAATATTCTCCATCAGATATCAGGTTCAGTTCTTTTTCAGGTCAAATAAGAATTGCAAAACTAACTTCTTCCCATGTTCTTTGGCTGCTGAGCTTGTCCAGCACCTTTGAATAACAAAAGCAACCAAGCTTGAACCAAATGAAATAGCAAGAAATCATGCTCTGCACTGTGGAAAAACAAAATCAGGATTTTGATTGGTTTTTTTCTTTCTTTCTTTACCTATGGTTTGCATCGGTAAATGCAAATGTTGGGAAACACTGTTTGCACAGCTCTGTCTTTAGAATTATACTTAGTGACCTATATGTCATATACAGTGATTGTGGGATCTTAATTTTTTTTTAACATAAGCCTATTGAAAGCTCAGGGTAACTTTCAGGCTATCGTATAGAAAGGCAGAATACTGATGGAATTCACACAAATCAGAAAATTCACCAGGAATCTTTCTAAGCATGGTTTCTTGAACTATTTTTTCCAGACCCAAGCATCTAACTTCAGGGTTCAGGGAAATATCCCATTCAGCTTCATAGCTTTGACCTCTCTTCTAAAGGAAAGATGGGCACCAGTGCCTCACTTACACTTAACAGCTAATACTTAAAACACACATATGGTTGGTGAGACACCAAAATAAATATATTTTTTTTCCTTTTGCTTAACTCCATACAAAGTTAGTTGTACTGCTCAGGAGACAGTATCCTGCCCCAAAAAGTTTTGTAGTCACTGGCTAAATCTCTGCCTCTCTAGTTTGATTTCACAAGATTCAGCAAGTCAAGACTATTACTCTCTAGAGTGGTTGTTGGAAGACTTGTTTGGAAGACCCTGTTGTTTGTCAGTCCCCATTTCAGTATTTTATGGCAAGTGAAAGAACTTCTACAGGAGATGCTGAGATTCCAATGAATATCCTGAAACTTGGGGTACATTGAAAGAAGAACTGGATTCACATCTTTACTTGGGATTGGGCAGGTTTGAACTTGTGTTCCTATACGGAGAAAGAAAATTTCTATTTCAATACTAAGTTTCAGGTGGGACATCTTATTTTCTATGCTGCCTGTGAGGGAAAGATATGTTCTGAGAATGTCAAACATTGCGGAGAAGTGTGACACAATGTGTGCTCCTGCCAGAACTGTAGCAGCAAGATGACAGGTTTCAGTTTGTGTCATGCTGTGTGGTCACTAGCAAAAAGGATGAAAATGGAGGACACAGGGACGTATAGTATCAGAGAAAAGGAAAATTGTAGCGGTACCCAATGTAACAGCTTGCCCCATTTGCAACCATAGTCCTTTGTGCCTTTCCTTTGTTCTCTTCTTTTTCTAAGTGTATTTAAAAAGGGACGTTTGTGTGTTTTAAATGACAGACCCAATTTGTACTGCAAACTGTTGCTAGCACGGTGTTTTGTTGGTTAAAAACTGGCAAAATAGTATGTACCCAAGAGCTGTGTCAGCAACAAAACCCTAGTGCTGCTGGTTTTTAATGGGGAGGTGGGGGGCGGGGGGGGGGGGAAGGGGCAGAAGGAAAAAAAAAAAAAAAACAAACCACAAATTCCTATGACTTGTACTTCATTTGAAATGTGGTAACAATCCCAAGGCTGTAACCAAAGGCTGTATTTGGGAAGGAACTTGATTTATATATGCTGTACTTTCATGAGAATATTTGTGGCTATAACATACTGGCAGATACTTCAATATTACACTTGAGCCGAGTCAATGGAATGAAAATAAGCTTATTTCAAAGTGATTGTCTATAGTGGGGTCCAGTATGTATTAAATGCAAAGCTCTGGAAATTCAGTTTAGTGCTTTCCTGAGTTTCCCCACACAGAAATTGCCTCACTATGCTGTCTTAAAGTGCTCAGCAAAAAGGGGTGCCCTGATTCTGGTCAGCTCTGACACAGCTACTATAATAAATAAAAATAATGATAATAAAAAAACAAACAGAGTTCTGGATTCCTGAGACTGCTGGACTAGTCAGAAGTTCATACTTGTTTCCCAGTTACATCAGTGCTTCATGGGTGACTCAGCAAGATACGAATGTTGTAAGTGGAAAACAACCGTGTCCGTGATCAGTGTATGCTATGGTATTGATTTCCCAGTTTTCCTGGAAATACTCTTGCTCACAGCTGCTGTGGCATGGAGCAAATTTACTTGGCTATGTCAGGTGTGTGTGTTCTGTGTAGGGGAGCAGGAACACAGTTGTGTGCATGTAACCTGATCTGAGATTTCATCTAGTTACGATTCCATTGTGCCACTTAATTGCTGCATTCTCAGGTCTTCAGTAATAAACGTGGTTTCTTAACCTACAGTCTATAAGTTGCCAGACTAAGAATTCTGTTATAATTGAAAAGCTGTTTGGAAATGCTCCAGTCTTTTTTTTTAAAGTGAAAACTGCAGAACAGCATACTGAGAAAGCAATTTATTCAAAGTCAGAGGGGCAGGTCACTGTTTCAGAGTCAGTGCGGTTTCAGTGGGTTTGGGTCTTTTTGATTAGGATTGGGGTGGGAGGGGAGTTGATCGGAGGGTTTTTTAATGAACTCCAGGTTTTGAAATATCTCATCGGAAATACTCAGCTGTTCACATAGCAGTCAATTTGAAGCATGTAAGGTACATGACAGCCTTTCATACAGAATCCACATAATCTAAACATTAAGGTAATTCGGGAAGTGTTGTGCATTGTGATCTGCTGTTTTCTGCCTCTTCTGAAAATCAACAAAACACTGAAACATAGTTTGCTTGCCCTCAGGATACGATTTCACTACTCTTGTCTAAAAACATCAATTTGGTAGTTTTAGGAAAGGCACTCTAGCACGTAAATGTGTTTTCTTTTCGGCTCTTATACTTCTAAGCAAGAATATATAAAATTAAGTACCATTATGGAAGTTGAAATTGAAAGGCGTCCCTTTATTAAACAATGAAATCCATGTAAGTACAATTTAACCTGTAAAACTGATTCCTATAGTAATTATGAGGAAAAAGAATCCCTACCTGGGGAAATTCCAAATGTTGATTTATTTAATAGGTTGTGTCAAATGCATTACAGCTACAGTATGTCTGAGGAGACATATTAAATAGAATATAACTATGTCCGTATTTCATGAGAATAGGGACAAACAGCAGTTTTGCCAAGCTTGCTTAGTGATTTGCATCCTAACAGGTAATGGTCAAATCTACGTTCCTTGATCTATCTGGATGCTGTCACTCCTTTTGCAGGTGGCTTGGAACTGGGGGTTGTTATGACACAATGTTTTGTGGCTTTTAGTCTTCTACAACAGTGTTCAGGAGTGTTTTGCAGCTGGCAAATTGAAGTCAGTGAGGTTTGAAGTAGATATTTTACAGATGGCCTTCATGTGACTGAGGAGCAGAAGACTCACCTTTTCCCATCCAGTGTCTCTGTCCTGTCGAAAGCTGTTCTGTGTATAAAACAAGTAAATCGGCTATGCTGTTGAAAGACCATGGCACAGAAGAGATGTAGGGCACAGCTGCAAAACCCAGTCCTTGCTGACACCCCACTTTAGGTACTGTCCCAGGTGCCTCCAGAGTAAGGATTGACCTTGCACACTGGCACAGGGCTGCGTGCCTTGAGGAGGGGCTAGTAAGGGAGAGGTTATGAATAGAAATTGTCTTAAGAATGGGACACAGGTGAAACATGCTGACTTTCATAGCTGCTGGGCCACAGAGGGAGAAAAGCTGCAGGCTAATGATTAGTACCTTCTCTTTTAAGAAAGGTGGCCAGTTCTGTTCACCAAATCATGCAGATGAGCGAGTACCTCAGTGATGGAGATACTGGAGAAAAGGTGAACATTCCAGACAGCATGTATTTCCTGGGAAGTCAAAGGCAGCTGGAGTACTTGAACCACAAACGTATCATTGGATCATTTCTCAAGTTAGGAAGAGAAATGCCTAGGGTGGAAAATGACCAGGCACCTTGATCGTCACCAGGACTCGGGCTGTGCTGTACTGTGCCTGTCTAGTGGAAAACACAAAGTGCCACACAAGTTCAGTTCTCTCCAGGGTGGAAGCTGAGCAGGGGTGTTGAGGATCTAAATTGTGGGTTTATGTGTTTAAAGGGGTATTTAAATAGTTGGGTCCCTGTGTGAATCTACGTGATAATGAAATAGAAACTTTGTTTACATTACAGCCTTGAGACCTCAGCATTTGACATAGGGTGAAAACCTAACTAGTTTTTTATTTTAAAAAAGTCAGTCATCACACATTCCTTAAGTGACGACTCTTGTATCCCTTTATAAAAAGTGAACAAAAGCTTAATGTAACTTGCTTTTGTAAGTTATGATAATCACTATGTGATTTTTACATTCAGTTTGCCTAGTTTTACTATTTCTACAGTGAAAAGACAGATTAAGTTGGCACTAGAACTTCAAACTAGTCTCTGGAAATACAGCTGGCTCTGACTCATTTCTACAAATAAAAATGCTACAATCTAAACTCTAATGAGCTGTGAGCCCACTGCATGTAAGACAGAGGAGGCTGTACATCTTGCACTCTTTTTGTACCCGCAACCTACAGGCTGCCTATGCAGACAAACAAATTTTCTTTTCTGGCAGCAATAGAGTTAAACTGTCTAGATAAAGGGATGCAGTCATGTAAAACTGGAGACACTTTCTAGAGTAATCCTGGGTCTGCATATTTGGCAGTTCTGAGAATTCTAAATTCAGCTATAAAATAATCAGAATATTTAATACCTAGAATGATGTGAGAAGTTTGAAGGTTTAAAAAAATGTATCTTTTACAGAATTTGCTGATGAGTAATCATTAAAATGATGATTTATATTAAATTTGTGGTTGTTGTAGGCTTTTGAAACGGTAATCTAATGCCATAAATGCGGCAGCTTTTGTTATATAAGAAATGGGAATGAACTACAGGCTTTCTGTTTAGTGGGGTTTGTGACTTTTAAAGAATAAATTTTCTTAAATTTTCAAACAAAAGGAGGAATTTAGGTTTCCTATAAAGTGAAATTCATGTAGGAAAGCTGAGGTTTTGGGTGACAAAATTATTTTGGTTTAAAATGAAAATATGTCACCCTAATTTGACCCCTTATGAATTTTCTAGAAGTTTTAAAATTAGTTTTAGACATGTTATTTTGGACCAAAATCAAAATGTTCTACTCTCAACAATGTCAAACAGGATGCTTTTAATGTTTCTCCTGTGTTTCCAAAATGAAACTTCTTTGAAATAGCTTAAATAAAAAGATTCACAAAAATGTTTTCCATATGAAAAACAAAGTTGGCAAATCTTTAAGCCAGTTTCTCTAGAAATAAGGTTTTAGTCTTACACTGCTGTTCAGCATGTTTTTTAAGGTCATATCTAATCCCACAGGGAACAAAAACGTAATGTGGAGGTGGGGGATTTGGACTCAGTAAAACAGTTCTGCAGTACAACTAAAATGTATGGTGCACTTTGAGGAGTGTTTCATAATTTCTGAGTGTGCATTTTCCAGGCTTTTCATCATGTAGGCAGAAAAATAATTTTGCCTCTTTGCATATGAGCCCATCTACAGGCTAGCAAAATTTAGTTTGGTATTGATGGCAGGGTGATTTCCAGGAATGGAAGGTAAGTATCTCTAGATTTTCCACCTTGCCTACTCCACTCCTTGTAACCCACGTAACTTCACTGACCAGTGTTACTCCATGATCTCCACTGAGGCATGGAGATAAAATTCTTTGTCAATAAAGCAACAACTCTTCTTAAGAGGCACTTTTCTTATTGAGGAATTTATTATCTTGTCTAGAGCAACTATATTTAAAAAGATGCAGACTTAATACAATGTTTCTCTTAGTCCCATTAAAATATTTCTTACAAAGTCAGTAATTCTTGGAAGTTAAAAAAAAAAAAACAGCACGCACACACCCCCAAAAATCACCCCATTTACCAAAAAAAATTACATAATCTGAATGTACAGTCAAGATGGTACTTTGACTGACATCAGTGCATGCAGAGGCAATGATCTGACACTGAATCTTCACTCAGACTGAGCCACTAATTATCGCAGACAGCTCAAATACCAAGTTTGACATAAAATTTGTGCCCATGCACTTTTGAAGGAATTTAAAGCCAAGTATTTTCCTTATTAAAAAACAATTAAACTCCTGCCTGTATTTCCGCCTCATTTCCCTAGAAGCCAAAGCCTGGCTTGAACCAAACTGATTCTCAGATATATTCTTAGAAATGCAAACAGTTTGAAATAAAAATGGATCCATGTCTAAACATTTCCTAAAGGTTGTTCTGCAGATGACTGTAGTCTAGAATCCAAATCCAGTCTGATTGTTTTCAGTATTGGTGGAATTTTGAGATCAGAGTTACCATTGAAGGGTGATTAGAAATATGTTGCTTAGGCCACTGACACATAGAAGCAACTTGTGTGAGATTTTGGTCTGAATTACAGTTTCCAGGTTATCAATTCAGGTTTGGGTTTTTTTCCAGCATCTAAGACTAAATTTGTGGTTTACTCCCAGCAGTACCGAGATCAGCTCACAGACTTGCACCAAAACATCATCAAACCATAAGGTTTCTTGTGAAGAGATTTTCTTAAATCCAAATCATATGTTTTTTCAGCTGAGTTTTGCTTTCAGATTTGGATTTATTTGGAACTAAAAATAGAATGAGAAATTCAGGCAGAATAGATTTGAGAATAGTGTGAGGATAGTAGCTCAAAAACAAAGGAAAAACTGTACAAGGGAGGAAATGCTTTATAAACACTCTAATTGTGACGTTTATCCTGTAGAAAAAGAAAAAAACACTAAATTTAGGAAGTCATATGCAGAATATGTTTCAAATTGTATTTGCTAAATTATATTACTATAATTATATATAAATATAGATTATGACTATTTGCTGTAATCTACAGAATTTTGCCACAAAGAAGGAAGCCCCAAAATCTAGCAGAATGGCATCAGTAAATAATTAAGTGCAATTTTGGTGTATTTCCAGCTGAAAATTAATTTGAGGAGTACTGAAATTAAGTAGGGGGGGGGTCATGTTTCTGTGGAAGAATCAGCCCGTGAGATGGTACACTACTAAGACAAAGTGAAAGGCGTTCTTCCGTGGCTGACAGGTGACAGCACCAGAACAGTTTGCAGCTGCCAGAATAAGCCTATATCCTTGCATGTGAGGCTTGTAATATTGATCCTCACGCAGTGCTTTGTGCTGACTGCATTTTTACGTAGGAAATCACCATGGCTGCTGCAGAAGACTAATTAAGTTGTGGGTTTATTTCCTGTCTTTTTCACTGGCTCTGGTTTCTGTTTTTGTTTCCCCGGTATAGCTCTGCTAGCTTCATTTGACCTGTTCCTGATGTAGGAACACAAGGAAGGTTTTTATTCTGATCTAGGGATATCGATACAGTCATTGAAAACTCTATTATAGGAACACCTTAATCCTACTAAAACTTATCCTGATTTAGTCACTGTGCTGTTATGACAATCAAGTTGACAATTTAAACTTGTGGATCACTAATAATTAACAATAAAGTTATCATTAATAAAATTATTTTCTTCAAGTTGTCAAGGTCCTATCAGTCATCAACTATTAAGAACAGTTTGGGAACAGCAGAACTTGGGCCAGATTTAGACCAATTGTCATGAGCCTTTTAATTTTACGGCTTTGACAAAGCTACAAAAACCAAAAGGAGCAGACTCCCTGCAGGCAGGGTGCACACAGAACCTGTCAAAGTCATCAATTGTGGATTTCCAGCACCAATCAGAAGAAACTGCATGTCTTTATCAACCCTCAGCATTTAGTTTTACTTTAAGACTTCCCAGACTCTTGTATTTTCACTCCAAGTAGCAGCTCATATGACTGTGTATTTTAGGAGACACCTATAATCCAGCCAGGGAATCAGACACAGATGGATTGCTCCTAATCACCCTAGCTAAAACGTTCACTTGTAAGTGTGGGCAATTCACCAAAAGCTCATGCCTAGGACTGGAAGAGTTTGGCCAATCTGATGATTCAGAATTTTTAACCAGATTAGCATATGTTCCCCAATGAACCTACAGGCAACGTGGTTCTCTAGTGAAAAAAAAAACAAAAAAAAAACACCAAAAAAACCCACCACAAAAAACCAAAAAGGCAATGATAATGATAAATAAAAGATGTGAAGATAGACTGAAATTACCTTAAGTGAGATTGGACAGAAACAGAAGTAATGTAGGATATTGAATAAATGGCAGATCAGGAGCATGGCCACACTTCATGAGGGCAGTTCTCCAACGATGTTGCATACACAACCATCTCCAGGCAAAGTGTTTCTGACTTCAGTCACCTCTTCTTCCCACGTAGTGACTCCTGCTTGGCTTTTTGTTTCTGGGTTGGTTTGTGTTTTGTTTTTTCTCCCAGTGACTAAGCATCTAATTTGAATCAACTGTGGGAGAAGACAGGATTGAAGGTAAAGTAGTGCTTTTTATTATTCAGGTTGTCATTAATTGCTGTTTTCAGTTCACAACATTTAAATGAAATATTCACGCAATCGGGCCAGTTGTAATTCAATCACAAACCCATCCAACTACCCTGAGGAATCTCATCAGGGCTCCTTAGGCAGCAAGAAAGAATTTTAATTAGAAATTTGAAGTAAGCTTTCCTCCAGTTTTGCCAGGAACAAAATGGGCTGGTGCTTAGTGCCTCCATATGGGGAATTAAAGCCTTTGTAAAATTAGCATTTAAAGAAACAACTAGAACTTAAGACTGTGATAGATTAATTTATATTTGCACTTTCTGGTAAGTCCCAGTGAAGACTCTGAATGTCTAGGTAGAAAGTATACTACCACTTCTGTATTTTTAAAAGTTCTATTGTATACTAAAAATCGATGAATTATTTAGTTGCATACAAAGCTATCTTTGAAGATGCAGCTAGTAAATAGGAGGTAGAGAGAATTTTTAATTGAAAATTGCTATTTAGGCATTTTAAATGGGTCACATGGGATTCCCCTAAGAGGCATTTTGCACTGTTAGAAGAATTCCAGTAAGATGCTTGCTCCAAACCCAGGGCAAGAGGTGTAGCAACAGGGTCAGTTCCCATCATTCAGAAATCATGATTCTTAAACTGTTCTGATTTTGAGGTATATGATTCAACTGCAATAAACTGGGGGAGGATGGCAGGGGGAAGTTACTTGAAACTGTATTAAGTTGCTAGAGTAAGTAGATCAGGCTTTCTAGTCTTCAGTAACTTTGACAGCTGGAAAACTGCTGAACAAAACCAGTTCTGACACCTGTACAGCATTTGGTATCTATTGTACATGTGAGTACAGTGCAAGGGTTGTCTCTATTACAGTAGCATCTAGCACTACACTCCTAAGCCAAAGCAACACAGTCACTAGGTGGTAGATAAGGTGTGGGGTTGTGGGTTTTTTTGGGGGGTGGGGGGTTGTGGGTTTGGGGTTTTTTTTGCTTGTTTGGTGGGTTTGTGTTTAGGTTTTGGGTTTTTTTTTTCTGCTTGGGAATTCTAGGTTTGTTTGGTGGTGGGTTTTTTTTGGTCTTGCTTAACTGTTTAAACGGAGCTTGGAGGGAAATGGAAGTAGCCAATTCACCTTAGACTGCTTTTGCTTCCTGACCTTTATGTCAATATCTTGTTTTCTTCTGCTATCTCTTCCTTAAAAAAACTCCTTTCAAAGAATACAGAGCAGAACACAGAAATATTTCCCTCCCCTCAAAATATAATGGCTTGATGTTGCCACTTGCAGAATGCAGCCCAGCTCATTTTGCCATGTTTTTCCTAGTTTTGCTGCCTTGGAAACCTCGTGCTTTGTGTCCACACCATTCGCATTTAATTAGAGTGACAAGCACAGTACATCACATTTTGGAGGCTTCTCCAGGCTGCTTGCTCAAGGCTGTTCAGTTTGTCAGCAAGATACGGGACTTGCACCTCCCTGTTCTAATTTCCAAAGCAGGTAATTGCTCCAGATCCTCCAGAAGGGCAGGGGGGAAAGAAAAATACAGAATTGTAGGCAGGATTCTTAACTTACCTGAATTGCCAGTGGCTCCGTTGACTAGACTTACACCACCAGCTGATGACGTATGCTATTTGAATACCGTCCTAGTAAGAAATACCCTGCTGTCCTAGGCTTACCCCTAAGACAAGTGTCTTTCTGCATGCTCTGAAATTAAGTATATGAAACCAAGCTTCCACTCTGAACATTTTTCTTCCACTTAGAGTCTCTAGAGCTCAACTAGGGATGAGTCTGATTATATCCAGGGTGAGTCTGAACACACAGCTAAAACAAAAAAGGCAATTCTGTAATTTGGTTCAGCATAAGGGCTTGATCATAGGTTTCTCTGGTACAATTTTGGTGTGATTTTTCCCCCAACCTCCCTTCGCCATGGATTATAAGACTTGCTGGCACACAAACAGGAGCAAGATTTTGTGTTAAAGCACAAGTTACAGTATTTAAGGCATTCACCTTCTTTTCATGTTTAGAAAGAGGACTTTCTAGTATAGCTAGATAATTAGTTGAGCTGTGTGTTACATAAAACATGTTTTTTTCTGACTAGAAATATTTCACAAGGATTACGCAGCTTTGTTTTGCATGGAAACAATATTAGCTAGAAAACAGTTAATTTCTTGAAAGAGGAAATTAACATATTTGTATGGCAACTGCATTTTTTTACAGAATAAATTTTCCTTCAGTGCTACCTCACTGATTTTACAACCAGTTTCACATTTGATTCAAGTTCTTTGGAGCATATCTCAGTTATTTCATGGAAATGACTAAAATGTTTAGCAAGTTGTGCTTACAAATCAGCATGTTTAGTTCTCCCCCTTTCAAAAGACTTAAGATCATGTTTAAACTGATCAAGTATAAGTTCTTTATATCACTCTGAACTAGAGCAGGTGTCCCAGTTCAGTATGCAGAGCAGAAGATCAGGTTGTAATCACTATTATACTCCAAAGGTTGGTTTAAATTAACATGAGCAAAGTGGTTTTAATGAAAAGTGGAAAGTTTAGTTAAACAAAAGCTCTTAATCTAAAAAGAGTTCAGACATTGTAATCCTAAGGGAGTTTGCCTTAAAAATTATTAAGGAGCTAATGAAGAGAAGAACAAAAGGTTGAGGGTTTAAGAAAATCTTCCACTGAAATTTAGCACTCAGTAGAAGAAAAGAAGTGACCGTCATGGAACTGGAAGTTCTGTACCTGTTCTCCCTTGGCCAAGGACCTTTCTTGCTGTTTTGTCTACCAAGCATCTCTGTGTGTTTCCTGCAAGGCCTCTCTAGACTTCATAGAATGGGAATTTAATTATCACAGTTTGCCATCGTAACAGTAGTCCCTGACGATTATGCTGGTGATTTCAGGAATAAAATAATCCTTACAAAGGATCTATGACTGAGGGAATTAGATATGAGTTGTCATTGTTTTAGCTAAGTATTTAACTAAAACTAGTGGTTTAATATTACTTTTCCCCCTTAACCATAGCATTGTATTGTATTACCATTCCATACTATAGATAAAAAGGTTAAAAACACTAACTTCCATGGGTATTGGATCAATTTGCTCTCCAATCCTCAGCTATCAATGGCTTTTCATTCCTAAAAAAGGGATAGATTCAATTTTTAGTCTGTATATGAAGCTACAGGGCATAACTATGAAAAAGGTAAACATATCGCCACATTTGGATCAGTGCTTATCTTCAGATAATATGATGGGACAAATACTTTCTTTATATGCAGAGAAAATGCCATTTAAAATCTCTATCAACATACTAATTCTGGACTGGACAGCAGTTGCAGTAGCAAAACCACTTTTTAGGCTGAATAGGAAACTTTTGTCTGCTTAAGAAACCTTAACCAAGGAGTAAGTTGTCAGTTCATACTTTCCTCAATATATGTAAAGTAATAATAGCAATATACCTAGAGATTATCATAAAAAGTTTTCTTTGACAGCTGGGAGCAGCTGCACTACAAGCAAGGTGCAGAAGCAAGGCTGTCTAGCTAGACCAATGCACACTGTGTGTTCCCTGGGGAAACTAATCTCTTCTGCTAGTTTCCATTGCTCAGGTTACCCAGCATGTCTCAAGCCACATCTAATTACCATTTCTACCTCTCACTCAGTCCGAAGAGGCACTATTACATCAGACAAAACATGCATCCTATTTCTGTTTTCGGTGTGTATTACTTCTTCCCTTCCCCTTCCATCTAATCTTTTACCAAATCTGTTCCTTCAGCTGTACCTCACTTGACTCACAGTTTTGCACGTGAATGCACATTTCCATTTCACTGAAGTGACTTCTGGTGCTTCCTAGTGCTTTCTTAAAACTCATAGGATACTCTTACTATTTAAATCATCTTGCACAACTTCATCTTTTTAATCTAGATGTGGTGTCTATGCCATATCCTGTAGCCTCGCTTGAATTCATGAAAACAGGCAGATACCTCCAGGGCTAAGATACTTGTTTCAGGAAGGTTATTGATTAATTCTGTATAGTCTTAGAATACACACTGTACTTTTGCTAAGTGGCATACCTAGACCACACTCCAAGAATGCTAGATGGTTACCTGTATTAAGTTGGTATCAAAGACTAGCACTGTTAAATATAGAAATATACCAACAACAACACCCCAAAAATAATGAACAAAACGTAGATATTGTTACTGATTTCTGGCAAATTCTTACTACGGTCTGATTAGTACACAGTGTTCCTGGAGTGTTGGAATGTTTTGATCCAAGGAAAGTGAAGACTGTGTGCCAGTTTCTTATGTATAACAGCTTTAGTCCAGTAGGTATTCGCAGCTTTTTTTTTTTTTAAATCCTAACAAGTTCCTGTACTCTTTGATAGGCGTAAAGAGTGATGTCTAAGTTTTCATTCTGTGGATTGCACTTCGGTTCTTTCCATCCTGTTTGGATGCGGTCTTTCTTTAAAATACTCAGAGACAGTCAATCTATCTTGCCAGGCATGGAAGAGTGTGAAATGTTCACTGACTTGTGAAATTTTAGAAAATAATGTAAACATGCATATTTTTTGCTTACCTTAATAGTTCAAGGAGCACCTTGAAGTGATCTAGTTGATAAGAATGAAACTGATGATGGATACTTGATCTCCAGAGATGGTTGCTCTTTAAACCACAGCTGATTTTCAACAACGATGGTATGAGCTGATGTCTTGAATAACCCCTTGAAAGGAAAGGAAATCATACAGACAGGGAAGGGTAAGTAGACTTTTCCTAGATGGATACATATCCCCATCCAGGCCCAAAGTGGTGAAATATAGCATAAGCACAAAAGATAATAAAGACAAGAATGGGGAGGCCTATGCTATTTCTGGCATGGATAAAGATAATTATCTTTAAGACGGGGATAGAGATACAAAAGTACATATCTGCCTTCTAAACTCTGAAGAACAATCCATTCTTTCCTCAAGGCAAAGGGCTGCTCTTTCTGCTGTCGTAAGTTAATTTTTTAAAAAACAAAACAGAGAGAACTAAGGCAAGGTAAGGAGTCCTGTGCTTAGTGGGTGCCACAGGACTACACTGTCCTTTTCCCTACACACATGCATTCTTGGTGCCATTCCCCTTGTGCACCATGAGCTCTCTGTGGCTGTAGAGGAGTGAGTTCCTAAAAACTTTTTACTGGGGTTGGGTTTATTAATTTTTGTCATACAGACTACTCAGTTCCTATTGATAAATAGTATTTGCAATATTATATAGCAAAATGTTATATTAAAAATATAGCAATATTGATAAATAGTTCGTAATGATAAATAGTATTGGTTTTGTTCTTGAATTCTGAATAGAATATACAGACACATAGATTTTGCGATTCAAACACCCAAGTAAAGACCTAGTCTTGGCCCTCTACACTCTGGTGGCCTAAACATTTTAATTACAAGTGACAAAAGACATGGCCAGCAGAAAATGTTTATGGACTACAAGACAGTACAATATCTAAAGCAAATACAGTGTATTAGCGGTTTGTTCCCCTAAACCCAGGCATGAATAGGACGTGAAAAGTTACAACATTTTTTTTTCCTGCTAGCGTACTTTCTTCTCTGTCCTGTAAAACTGTAGGTAGGCCTGTTTGATTATAGTTTGACAAGAATTAACTATCTTGATTTTTTTAAGTTTGTGGCTACCAGGTATGTAAAAGTAGGTCATTTCTAGGAAACCAGTTATTCTAATTGCCGACATTATCTTATTAACTGATACTTTGGTTTATTTAAACATTACTTCCAGGCTATTTCAGCTGGAAGTAAAGTCTACATATTTTTGTGTTTCCAGTTACTGACTGTCAGTGTTGTTGATCACCAGGTAAGGTAAGGGCATTCATGAGTAGGTCCACAAATCACTTTGTCCTGTGCCGGTCAATAAACACAGTGGCGTGCAGGGAAAGCTGGGAAAGGTAGTGCTGAAACAGAAATCTCTTCAAGAAAAAAAATATAGAGAGGTATTGTGATATAGAAAAGCTACAGAAACATGTATGATATAGAAACCTTACTTTGGATGAGAATACACAAGCATTTTCAGTGTACTATCAGAGGCTAACCCAACTCCTTTCTTTAGGTCCTGTCTCAATTGATCAGCTGTCCTTAAAACAGAATAAACTTCGGTTTTGCTTCCATTAGCATGTGTCACTGAAATAAGCCAGTCTTGAACCAAACAGTTTCTTCAGCACAAATTTGAAGATAGTGTTCTAAGTCCTTATTGATGTTTATGTATTAAAAACAAAACAGCCACAACATCAAGATTTAGGGAAATTCATTCCTTTTCTATCTGAAACTGTTCAAACTACTTTTTTTCCAAAAGCTTGATTGCAAAATTGATAAAAGTAAATTTGCTAGGCATTTGATGATACTGTTTGGGTCTTCCACCATATTAAGAAGATGTGTCTGCTGCCATAGTTTCCTGTACTAGAAAGAGTCAATTACAGAAGGAAATTAGAAGCTAACATAAAGGTCAGACAGTAGGTGAACAAGGGAAGGGAAGTTCTGAAATTACAGAGCTACTGCAATTAAGATCTGATAGCTCTTCTTCTATGGGTCACAGATCTGTGGCAATTTTGATAAATGTTTAAACTTTGCTACCCTTGATAGATCTGTTATAAATGGCAGAGAAAAAAGTTCTTTTTACAAAATTACTTACAAGAAAGTTCCTTCAGCTTCCTTAACCTCATTGAATCTGGCTAATTCAACTGCCACTCTCAGCCTCAAAGTTCTTAATCTAGAAGCACTTCTAATATTTGCCAAACTACTAGTTGAATCTATTTATATACTGTCACATTTGACAGAAGATTCAAAGTTTCAGATTTCAACATGACTAACTCTTGATTTAGGATGCAAAATCATGAAAGAATACATCACATTATATTTCATCTAGAACAGATTTAATGAAAATTGAACCCTATTAAAATTCTAGGCATACTTCATATTCAAAACCCCCATATCTCAATACTGTGCTGTATAAAACACTACCTGTGTTCAAAAGAAAACTGGTTTTGCTCTATTTGTAAGCAGGTAAAGTGAATCAAAAAGTGAGTACCGCTGTGATGCTAAACAAGGTATGAGAATAACAGCACTCTTAGCAATAAAAAGGAGTTAAAAATAATAGCATTTTACATTCTTAGGTTGGTCTTAATAACCCTGTGCATGGTCTTAATTTGCATTCATATTACTACTGAAAGGAACTGGTTGCTGGATCATATAAGGAATTATGTTTTTCCATTACTACAAAGCTCCCAACTGAAACAGAACTCTGGAGTTCTTTCTGAATGACAAAAAGGAGCAACTGTAAATACAGTTACGAAAATTCTTTCTTTTCCTTGTAGATTAACAGAATAATTTGTGCATTTTTATAATAGCTGTACTTATTTTTCAGGATTGGTGTGTGGAAGATCAACTCCTTAAAGCATTAGACAAAACTACAACACAGCAAAATCTAGGTCTGGATTACATATTGATTTCCCAATAAAAAGGTAAAAAAGGAAAGCCTGTCAAGCCCAGATAAAGCATGGAGTGTATTGCAAGATGAACAACTAAGGAAAAGATCCTGACTAAAGTGACAGAGAAGGCACACAGAGTGGTTGCATAGTAGATTTGGAGTCTACAGAGGAGCTCTGGTTTTTTTAAGCATCAGAAAGCAGTCAGAGGAAAAACGTCACAAAAAGATACCTAAAAGCCTTTAGGAAACACCAAGGATGAAAGGTAATGGCTGCTTCAAATAAATAGTTAGGATTCCTGAACATGGAAACAAGGTACAACCACTCCATTCCCCAGGAAAACATCACTGAACAGGAGAAACTGGCTCCGTAAGACCATAGACTTGGAGGAGGAAAACAACTGAGAAGCCTTACTGTCTCCAAGAAAAACTGTTTTAGGCAAATAAGAATTTGGGACAAGAGCAGAGCCAATCATCTGACTGTACAAGTCAAGTCCATTTTCTATACATCTCTTGTAGCTGACACCAGATCAAAATTCAAGAAGCATGACTGACTCAGTAAGTAACGTACAGCTTTAGGAATATCACCACCATTCTTAACCTACATTTTCCACACAGTTCACTGATACATTTAAGCACATACTGTAATAAGAAATAGTAAAGAATTAATCCTATGGCATTATAAGACTATCACCCCAAGCGATTACTGGTAAAAGTAAATCTGGATTATTTTTTATTATAAAAAAATATTTAATATTTGAGTTGGTCATTATTTCCTTCCCCTTTTTAGCATGGCTTCACATGTTATGACACAAGGATATAAGCAGAATGCTTAATTTGTACTCATATCCAATATATCATTTTTTCTTACATCTGCATCTGTCTTATACTCAGATGTATAGAGAGCAATACATAAGAAAAATCTTTCCTTTGAATTTGTGAGCCTTAAGATCCACAATTAATGCATAACACAATCTCTCTTAAAATTTAGTCATTATTTTAAATTATTATTTATTCATTATTACTTATTTTACTTAAAAGCACACTGTGTGTTTTACTTAAACCAAAACCCATTCATTTGAGGAAGATGCATCTATGCACAGCAACTCTCAAACGAGATTTGTCTGTATTGTGGTGTTAATCACTGCTCATGCCTTCACGGTTAGATTCTGTGACTAAATGGGACTGGAATAATGTCAATGCCTTACCATTTGGATACTGTATGTACCTTCCCTTTTTTTTTTTTTTTCATGTTCTGATAACCTCTCCCCTGACACTGTCTTTTGACTTGCCCCCCCTCTGTACCCATGCTGAGATGCTCACAGGGGAACACCATGCAACATTTCACACAGAACCTAATGGACTTGTCACCATCTACCAGAACAATCTAGATGCACTGACTTTTTCAAAGAGCCTTGAGATGATCACTTAAATCCTGGAATCTGTTTCAAATCTATATGATCCTCTATTGAAGAGTGGTTGAGAGATTTTTTTTTTGTCTAATTGCTTATAAAGAGCATTATCCTTTGAAGGACAGCCTCCGAGACGAATAATTCATTTCCTGAAGCAAAGCCTAAGAACTGCATTTTCCTCATACCTTCCATAGTGTTCTGGATGAACACTAGAAGTCACCAGAAGGCAGAGAAGGCTCATCTTCAGAAGCAGTGGCTATCTTAAATGCCAACACATAGAAGAGCTAAAAAGCACTTTACAGCTCATTCAGAAGTTCAACTGTCAAGTCTGTGGAGACTCTTCCTGCTTATTCTAACTTTGGTGTTTTTCTTCTCAGACAGGTAGCACACAGAGCATCTAAAAGCCTTCTCTCCCTCCACCATCAGTCTAGCACATCTCTCCCTAGAGCCCTTTCTCCGCAGGAAGATGGCAACAGCTTGCTAAAGCCCTCAGACCACATTGGGAGGGTGGGCTGGGCGGCAGATTAAATATACCTGGTGCATGATAAAGCCGAGGGCTTTAAAGGAGGGCACCTTACGTCAGTGGAGCCTGTGGAGTGTCCCAATAAGAATTCAAATAGGGGAGTAACACAAGAAACAAACCTTTTCATTTCACTGAGACTTACAGATATTAACAGCTGCAAATAGCTCAGAGCAGGAAGCACAGCAGAGGTGGTATTTGCTGTAAAAGTTAAATTGAGCTCTAGGAGACAAATGAGAATTAGTCCAAAAGGCATTCTTGACCCACAACATTAGCTAAAAACAAAAAACCAGGGCAGAATAATTCCTCAAAGGACTGCTCCCTCTGACACGCACACACACAAGTACACCTGCAGAGAGAACTGAATTACGCAATGAAAAAATAGATGGAAGTTTCAGAACCAGATTAGCAGGGTCATATCCCACACTCCTGCTGTAGACAGATGGATGTACTCATTGTAATGGGAATTTGGATGCATGAGAGAAAGTGTTACACAGGCGCAACTGAAATTACATCCATTAAATAGGTCAGAATTCTAATGTGGGTCATTCAGATCTTTTCCTTCAGTGTTGGGGTAAGACAGCTTAATTCCTGCACAGAGTCCTAATCCTTCATTTTACAACTTACCTTGGCCATGGCACCTCAGCCACCAAGCTTGACAACAAAAAAATTAAACATAGCATCATTTCTATACCAGAAGATTACAGTAATTCACTAGATAACAAGTATTTTCTGCAGTTCCCTAGCATCTACTTGAAAATCATTCAACTTATGATTAAATACAAAGATCCTCATTTTAGATAGACCATTCTCCAAAAGTTAATTCTGAAAAGAAGTTCTTAAGTAACATGCAGTCAGAGGAAATAAGCATTTAAATAAAAAGTGCCTTGCCTGCTACTGGGTTAGCATTCCGAGCCACACACTGATCGTACATAGCCCTGAGCAGTGGACTTTTCCTGTCGCTCCCACATCCCCCTCACTTGTATTTAACTTTGAGGTGTGACAATCTTATTTCAAACCCTAAAGCACTGATCCTCTGCAGTCAGAAATGGTTAAACAGTGTGGATTCCTCTGCTGGCCCAGGACCAGGGAGTCACTTCTTATCCCAGCAGACTACAGACTAGCACATTTTTTCAGCTCTGTAATTTCAATTAAGATTTATAGATATTAGTGACAATAGGAATAGGATGGAGAGGGGGGAAGTACTCAAACTACTGTGGGAGCCCCTTAATGAAGCTCCAAATATACCCAGGCTCACATAAAAGCATTTAATTTACTGAGTAAATGAATCCTCGCATGTGGTTCTAAATACTAATTCAAGAAAAGCTGCTCTAGGGTCCGGAGTGGCGACGCTGGAAGTGCTTTATTCTCTCCATGTTCTGCAGAGGTGGGAAGCCTGCTGAGGTCTGTCTGCCCAAAGCACTTAGCTTTACCGGGAATCAAGCTTCTTTGTTCTCCAATATATTGGCTGTTCTCCAATCTCAGATGGGAGCAGTACATATTTTTCTCAAAAACTTGAAATGTTAATCAATAGAAAACATAGGCTTGATCATGACTATGGTGCAGTAGCAATAAAATTTTCCATGAGTAATACAAGAGAAGAATTCTGTTTCTACATTGAATGAACAAAGTTAAAAAAGAAAAAGCAATGTGAAGCAACAATATTTTGTGCTCTGGTTAAAAGTAAGATCATTGTACATCCAAGTGTTCATAATAGGGGGAAGTGGCAGGACAGACAGGTGCAGATGAGACAACCATAATAATTTATGAATACTACAATTCCAAATGAAGGAAACAATAAAAAAGAATAAATTGGCATCAGTGGATCAGGAGCCAGGAAACATAACATACAACCACAGTTTTATGAATACTGGCAAAACCCCATAAGTTGTACATTTCTAACTATTCATGGATGAGACAAATCTGTGATGCGGTCTACCCGCACTAAATGTTACGAAGCCCATTCTGCATTTAAAAAACCCCAAACCCAAAACATCCAGCTGAACAGAAGGAGCATAATGAGACTGATAAATGTTCTTGGGATTAACATCCAGTGTGTCATGAAAAGCATGTAAGCAGGCCAGTGCACTGTGGTCAATGAGTAAGCTTTACAAAAAGAAAAGGGAGGAAAAATCCTGTGGATGAAAGTGCAAGAAATGTGAACACTACTACAGCAACCACATTCTGCAGTAGAAGGGGAATGAAACAGGGAGGGTGTTACAGGTCTAACTGTGCCTTGTACGCTTTCAGTCTGTCTCAAGCATGTCTCAGGTAACAGCCACAGCTTCTGCATCTCCCTTGCTTGACAACAACATGGTCCTGCTACATTTGTCAACCATGTTAAGACCTGGCCAGGGCGGTAATAATGCACCACTTTTTAGACCACTTTCTATGGGGACCCATAACGTTAACTAGGCCAAAATTCTGCCTTCATTTAAAGACAGTTTATTCAATGATCAAAAGGATCCTTAAATTCGGGATACTAGCTTAACACAAAAGACATTTAAACAAAATTTCTCACAAAAGCTCAGTCTCTAATGAATAATTTGGGTAAGATCAGCTGACTCCCATCTTTGGGCTGAGTCCATCAGACAGGCACTTACTGTTCTGTATTTCTTTCTCAGCTTCAATTTGCTCACAACTTGTTTGCTCACCTTCGTGCTTCAGTCAGGATTTTCAGTCACTAGGATCCTGCCAACCTGAGGTTTGGCACAGAAACAATGCAGAGAAAGGCTGTTCCTAATCAATACTTCTCCTGTTGTTTTCTAGAGCCTTGTTATGCATTTCCTTGTGATTTCCTACCTTAACTCCTGCCAGCCCAGCAGATAACCCAAAGGGAATGAGATACACAAACATGGTTCTTTTTAAGTGCATGAAACTCACTTTTTCCCTGTAGAGGTCAAGAGGTACAGACAGTTACATACAGGCAGTAGGGCAGAGCGTAGGTTTCTGCATACTAAGAGGAAAACGTGCATTTAAACTAGCTACTGTTAAACATATAAATTCTCTTCCCGATGGTGTTGTTAAAACAGATCTACCAAGTTGCGTTTGGTTGGGGAGTGAGATGTTACTTTGTCAAGCTTAACAAAACTCAGCGTTTTCTCAGCTGGGGGCCTTAAAAGGAAACACTAAATGGATTTTGGCATGTAGAGTTTTATGAACAGTGGCTCTCCTTTGCAGTCCTGTTTAGCAGACAGCAGTTGTTATGAATGCCACTGGGATTATAGTGACTTCCAGAGGTGTTTCACTAGAAACTGCATCAGGTACCTGAATGACTGTAGCAGAGCATTTGCAGGAAAACTTCCATTACTGAAGGAACCACACACACACACAAATTCTCCACAAAAAAATGTAGAAAGAAATATCAGAATCTAGAAACGTTTCCAAGCAAATAAATACCAGAGAAAATACCATTCACTGTGGCATTTGCTGACATCCAAACCCCTGCAAGTTACACGGGCAAAACCAAAGTCACCCCCACTCCCTTAGCAAGTCATGGTCAGCTGTTAGCCCTCTTCAGACACTGCATCTGTAAACAGACACAGCATTCGATATTCAAAGGAAGAGCAAATAACCTGTGCAATTTTTTCATTCATTCCTTGGTGAAAAAAATAGCTTTTGGAGACAACTGACAAATTATAGCATTACAGCAGGAATAAGCAAGACTACAAAAAGGCTTCTGAAGAAATGAAACGGCAGCACAAATAGTTCAGTACTGAAATCTGAATGGCATAATCCAGATAAAATGCCAGTCTTTAAAACAGGATGTATCATAGACAAAAGTGGAATAGTGCAATCAGAGCAGCTGCTAGTATCTACATCACACTAAGTACAGAATTAAAATTACTAATCTCAGTGAAAATCTGTGCAAACTGGAAAAAGACCCGGTAGTAGTACCATTTAGGATAAACATTTAATCAGAAACTTATAGCTGAATAATTTTAAAAAAAAAGCAAACCATTGAGAATAACACAAACTCCCCACTCTGTTTAGAGGTTCTAAAGAACATGATATGGATGCTATTATATGGAGTACTGTGAAGCAGGGACCAGTACTGATCAAGAAAACACATGTTACTGACTAGTTGTTATTTGCTGTACCCAATTCAAGCTTTTGGTTTATCTAGTTCAGCATTCTATAGCTGAAAGACAGCAACACCGAACGCTTAAGAAGGAAGATTAAAAAAAATAAATAATAATCTTAGTAACCAGATAGAAGATTATCTGTCACTGATGCAAGTCTCAGCCTACTCCCCAATATTTAAGAACAGGTTTAGACTAGCTACCAGTTACAGCGTCTCATCGGTTAACAATTAGTAATGAGAGCAGTGGAAACTTAAGCATGAATCAAAGCCTACTGCCTTCTCCCTACTTCTCCCAAATACACCCTTTTTAATGACAACACATTATAGATACAGCAATAAAATGCCCAGCTCAATAAACTATAAAGGTGGGGTTTTTTTCCTGAACTGATAATTTTAGTCTCCTGTAAGAAATACTAATAGTAGGTCATAGATGAGAGTACCATCAAGGAAATGCAAAACTCTAAAGAAAATGATTTATAGCACTTTATTATTACAGTTGTCTAAGCACTAGTTCTGCAAGAAACTGAAAATGTCATCAGTATCTTCCACATGAATTGCATATGGGCCATACCTGCAAACACTTATCCATTTTAATCACAATCTACACACAACAAACTGTAGTTTCTCTCTTCTTAACCGTAAAAATACCCTGAGTAGCATCACAGCCTAGACATCATACTGGCTACTTCATTAACTCTTACAAGCACATTACAATAGAATATGTATATATGATTCACACCACACAAAGATAGGCAGCAGAGCATCAGTTAAGGTTATTTATGGAATCTGTTCCTTCTAGTTCTAGTCTCGCTTGATTCAATTTTAATTCAAATTAGATCTAAACATCAAACATCCACCTTTCGTAAGACTATTTTTAGATTTTAACTGAACAGACAATGACAACCTTAAATGAAACTTAACATTTTCTAATTTTTTCATGCATCCATGGTAAAGCAACTTTAATGGGGAAGCGAGGGGCTTTTTTTTTTTTTTTTGAGGTTTGTTTGTGGGCTTGGGTGAGGTTTGTTTATTTGTGAGCTTGGGTTTTTTTTAGGATTAAAGTGGCTGTGAAAATGTAAGACATGTACTTCAATATTGGTTAGACTTTAATTTTGAGGATAAACTTCTATCAAGATATCCTTGATATCTGTCCTTTCTTATTGTTCTCTATCAAAATGACAGAAGCCTAACTTTTGTAAATAGGTAGAAGTGATGGATATTCCTTCCTGTGAACTGTCGGAGAATTTTGCTGTAATACAGAATATGAACTTTTCTTGCTTTCCTCAACAGCTTAAGAGAGAAACTGCAATTCACCAAGGAGTTGGAACAATATTAGCTGATCAACAGACTTCTATCTGATGCTGTGAAATCGCAAAACCTCTTTTCAAAGGCTTGAATCAGCAAAGTGGGGAAAGAAGAATAAAAAAGCATGAAGACAGAGACAGTAATTACGAAAAAGAGAGTAATTAAAATAGATCTGAGACTGCTTGAAGCAAGCACGATACATTGGTCAGAACAGGTCCATCAGGGCAGATTCATTCTAATAAGGGTTAACAAATGAGGGGAGAGGAGAGAGGGAGCTTGGGAGGAAAGCTCAGCACTGACATGAAAAATCTGCTATGGGAGAGAAGGGAATTGAAGGATTAAGTGTACAGTGAAACTTTGATTTATGAGCATGAAGACAATTGTGAATAAGTTCCAGCATCTTCTCTAACTATAACCAAGTCCTTGGTCCTAAAGAAGCACAACACATCCTAGGACCATTTAGTAACTGGCACTCACCTGACTCATAACAGAGAAAGACAAAATTATTAAATAAAACATGTACCACCCCCAAGTTATTTTAGGTGCTAGATTCTTCCACACAGTGGGCAGCCAGGCTCTGTTCTGTTACACTGACCATCCACCACCTCTAAGTATTCATATAGTTTTGTACGTAGCACCAATTCACCCTGGTGATCCATGTCAGGCTTTCCAAATATGTCATTTAGCTGTACAAGTTCTTGCCTCATAAGGGAGGGAAGATTAAAATGTAATAGTGAAAAATGAATGAATAAATAAATAAAGTTCATGGGAAGTTAAAAGTTCCACATGATTTCTGAAAAGCACTTTTGCTGAAAGATTTCTCTTCCCTGTCTGTGTATTGCCCCTACGCTGCTCTCAAAACAGATTTTACTGGCAGCGTGCAGATATGCATACTGAGTGTATGCAGCCAGCACATACCAAGATAGTGCCTTTTTTAGGCCTTGGATGTTAGAGATGCTATAGGAAGGTAAAAATAGAAATTGCAGAAGTTTTAGTTCAAATACTACCCGTGCCACAGACAATGCACTACAACAGCTGTCTTGTACTGTTTATGCCTCACTTTCCTCATCAAGAAATTAAAACCAAAACCCAATAACCTTTTATCAACCTTGCAAAACAAGAAATAAATCCACTAATATTTCCAAGGTGAACAGATTCTATGAGGACATAGGCTTAGCTTCAGATGCATTTTCTTTATGTAGTGACTATTAGGCTTATTGATTTTAGTGCAGTGACTTTAGCCTCATTCATTTTAGGCTACCACTGGTTTTTTATTGTGATACCAATGCAGAGCCAATACAGCTAAGTGAGCTCTTTTTTGACCCTGAATCGATAGAGCTGGTTGCTTTCAGGCAATGGAGTGACATTGGTGTTGCTTTTACTAGGAAAAAAAAAAGAGTCTTTGCAGAAGTTTTATTTAGTTCCTTCTAAATCTCTAGTGCATTGATGGCAATACATATATATATATATATATAAAATACAGAAGAACTATGAAAATTTGACACTGGACAATCTACGCATTTCTCTCAGCTAGCTAAATACACCTGAATTGCTAATCACTTTGTCTGCTTTTAAGATTTGAACACAAATGCGTTAGATGAAACTAGGAAAAAAACATATCTGTTCAACAAATGCAGATAAAGCTTTAGAAGGTCTAAATCTAGGGCAGTATGCCTTTGTAACAGGTGAAAGCCAGAGAAAAAGTTCAGCTTGAACATTCAAAGAAACAGCAGGACAAGGAACCTTCTTTTACTTCTAAACTGAACACCCGTTGTGGGGTTTTTTTGAGAAATAATAGACACAGAAGCTTTAAAGCCCTTCTAGTTTCTTTTCAGAGCACAGCCAAACTTCAATTCTCATCCAGAGAACCTATACACAAAAAATACATATTGGGTTGGGGTGGCAAACCATCCTGCTTTGCTACTATGTGATTCTTCTGTGACTGTCACAGTGGGCCTCTTGCCAGCACAGTTCTGCTTTTGCTGAGGGATGTTTAAGGCAGCCCCACACAGCAACAGTGACTGTCACCTTCATTTGCAGCCCCATCCCCAACACAAACTCTGGGACCTTCCTGTGGAACTTCACCTTGGCCCTGCCACTTCATCATGCAATCCCTCCTTGCAGAAGGCAGGAAACAGTGGGGGAGAAAAAAGTGGGGGAAAGAAGAGAGACATGCCTGCCCCCCCCCCCCCCCCCCCCCCCCCCCCCACCTTCCCCAAACCCTGCTGGGAAGACTCCTAATCTTCCATACTAGCCATTATTAAACATTTTGACCTATCAACACTATTGCTAATCCTTGACATCCTGATGTAATCTGTAATCTCCTAGCTCTGCCCCCTGCACAGAGCTCTGGTGGTCATCCAGCTGTCCTTCCCTTGCCCAGGCCCTGCATCTACCTCGGATGCTGCCGAGCCCTCCCTGCCTCTCCTCCACCCTGCCTCAGCAGCCAACGCCCCAGGTACCCTTGGAACAGCAAGCCTGAGTGTTGCTGACCCTACTGAAAAGCTTTGTGCTGACTCTGACCTCGCCCTCCCAGATTTCTTCTTTAAAACATAAGTAACAATATGTATTTCTTTGGCTTTACGTCTCTTTGGGTCGAAGAACAGCTTTGGAAGGTAATGCATTTTTAATCAAGGGTAGAAAATTGACAAACCATTTGTAGATATAGCTGCAATATTTTTCTCTACCTTTCTAAGCTTTTTTGGTGTTTTTTTTTCTGCACGGTAACTTTAACAGATGTTTTCACAGCTATATACACATTGATACACTAACTAGAAAGAATAATCCTCTGGAAGAAAAGAATATTAAA
Source organism: Falco peregrinus (assembly GCF_023634155.1). Taxonomy (NCBI): domain Eukaryota; kingdom Metazoa; phylum Chordata; class Aves; order Falconiformes; family Falconidae; genus Falco; species Falco peregrinus. The sequence goes on from NC_073721.1 coordinate 85,973,957, forward strand.
AATGAGATTCATAAAATTAGGACAGGTTTACAAATCTTTCTCTCCCCACTGTTTATATGAAAGGAAGAGATGATAAAGATACAGAGAAACCTGCATTTTGAACACGGAACAACAGAGGCTGTCCCTAGAACCGTACTTGTCCTGGGGCTATTCCTTTCCATTTCTGCATATCAGTGTAACCTCACGGACTTCAGCAGAAATCACATCTGCTTGCATCAACTGAATATCTAGTCCCTGACTTCTGTGCTCAGCCAGATTCCCTTCACAACTGTATCAGTATAACTCTGTTAACTTATTTGGAAACACATTTGTTCAACTGAGCATATAGTAGCCCTACTGTATTTATTCTTCCACCTGTTAGGGAAATAAAAATATTTCTATTTTTCCCCCACTATGTTTTCAAAGCTATTTTGTTTTCAATGCTTTTTTCCCAGTTATCTAGCTAGAACATGAGGAACCTGGCTCCACTTCACAAGCACGCAGCAAGTCTGTGGTTGTTTCCAAGGGTGCTGGAACAGAACTAAAGCCCTTTGTCCAGCTCTTAAATTTACCTGTCAGCAATCACCTGCTCACCTTTGACTGTGTTGAAAATACATGTTCAAAGATAAAGATGCATCTTACTTAAAATTCAGAAAGAAACACCACAAAAGAGGAGCACAGGTTACTAGGTTGCTTGCCTGTCCTCCTGCGCCAAGCAGAGCGCGCTCCCATATACTTTGATCACAGATACACAAATGCAGGTAATGTCAAGTTGGTGCTTGAATCTAAAAGCTGATCATAAATAAATCTGCTGCACAACACAGCTCTACAGTTATCCTCCTGCTACATGGGAGCCCAGCCTAGTTACGAGCCAGTGCAGGACTTTGATGGAGACAGATTTCTTGCTTTCCTTACAGACTAAATCAGGCTTAGCAATTCATTCACATAGAAGGCAGATTTGGTATTCATCATAAACCAAATGCTTACAAAGAACAAAACATTTCCTTTTAACTTATCCCACCTCCTCCCAATGGGGCCCATGCGCTGGTATCTTGGCTGTGCAGAGCACATGCACTAACCGTGAGTGGTTATGTTCTTGCTGATTAACCAGATTGGTAATAGAGGAGGAGTCAAGATGAATGGCTGCTTTCCTGCCACCGTCTTTCAATCATCTGGAAATCTAATTTGTATCTCATCTGGCAGGCAAGCAGCCATCTGCTCCAAGGATATGCTCCAAGGGCAGCTGCCAAACGCTGAGCAGGCTTTCTGCCATAGGAAAAACTAATTGCCTTTATTGGACTAATACAGGTTGGGAGCTAACATATAGGATGTTTCGCTACTAAAGAAATACAAAGTATGGGGTTTTAAAAATGTAGCTAAGAATTAGATTAACTTCTGTAAGAGCTAGGCCTTTCAAATGACTGACATTGACCCATGTCGGATTGTGACTCAGAGTTGTATGGGCCAGAGCAGCAAACCAGAAGGCTGTCAGCCCCACAGGACTATTTCTGCCCTATAAAAGGTAATGCTTGTGTGAAGATGCACCATGCCTAATCTGCAGCCACGATGCCAATGGAAATGGATTAGCTGCACACAGAACATAGGCAGCTTGAAAACATCACATCTCATGAGAGCACTATGTGGTCTACATCTTCTATCACCTTATTTTGGAATTTCCAGTCTCAACCAGATCAGAGAGGGAAATGTTCTTGGTATTGCAATGCCATTTTTTTAAGATTCTTAAAATATTTCTATTCTGTACCAGAATGATACTAGATCTTTAAAGGGAGAGAAGGGGGTGGGGGTGGGGGGGTGGGGGTGGAGTGGAATGCTCTCTGAAATAGTTATCACATAGTTAAGTTGGTCATATGCAACAAGCATGCAAAACTCAAGCAATTATTGCAGTCAATCCTCTCAAACCCTCCCCACAATTTTTCCTGCTTTTGAGAACATTCTTGGTAAGTTTGATCAGAACTGATACATTTCCAGAAATTTCTAGTTGTGATAAATGGAGTATTTTTCCAAGGAAACTGCAGGGGGTAGGAGAAAGTGGGGGAGGATGCAGGGGAAATAACCAGTTTTAATCACAACACAATCACCGGTCTAAAAATCCTGTTTATGCGTAGGGGAGATATCCAAGAGGTCACCTGCCATAGCTTTTTCCACAAATACTGCTTCATTGCCACATGTCATCAGCCTTCCCCTCACTGCTTTTTCCAAACGCAGCAACCGCTGCCCTCATGACTGTGTAAGACACCTAACCAGTCTAACAAAGCAGGGTAACTGAAAAGCATTGCTCTGCATTTGTTCAGTGTTGTGGCTGATGCCACTTGGAATAAGCAGGAACCAGATTACAGACTAAACTGTTCACAAAACATCTTGCTCTCCGAATACTCCTCTCAAAATAATACTACCAAAAAATCTAGGTGGGCAGTTCTAGGACCTGCCATCTTTTACTTGTCATGGCAAGAGATTCAACATGGTTATTCACGGTACACTTGCAAAATCATGGGCGACTTGTAGGCAGAGAAAATGACACAAAGATATAAAGGACGCTTCATTTCACGTGTCCATTGAGTCTTAGTCTCACTTTTAAGAGAGCTGAGTGATGTCACCCATGACAAATATAATCCTAGCCTTTTCTGTCCAAAAAGAACAAAGTACCATTTTCTTCCCTATGGGATCCCTAAAAGCAATACAGGCAGGTTTTCTGCATTGCTAACCTGAAGAAGGTTTGAAGCAGACCTTACAAATAAAGGAATCTCTCCTTCTATCTTTCCCCTAATTTCCTCCATGATAGAAGGGCTACTAACCATCAGACCTGAAACTACAAGTTTTAGAAATATGAGTACATGTTCTGTTGGCATGATTTCATGCTAACACAAACACTCCATACTACTCTACCACCTTTCATTATTCATTCTGATATAATTCCTTTACTGAAAAAAGAAAAGGTGTGGAAAGAAGAGGGAAAGGGTAATGGGGACAAGAAGAGAAAACCCTGAAGAGTTTAAAATCCCCACAAAGCTATTTGCCAGGAGTAGGTTTGGGTGAAGGGGCAGAGGGGAAGGAGGAGGAGGATTGGTGAGAGTTAAATCAACAAATTGTGAAAAGTAACGCTAAAATTGATGTGACTTTCTATTATTCATGCTACACAGATATAATCTAAAAATTAAAACTTTAGTTTCTCATTCCTGTATTTTCTTCTTGGAAATTTATTTCTACCACTCATCTTCACATGGCTCTTTATTCCAGTATTTCTAGATTTTAGCCTACAAATTAATTTGTGTTGTATGTGTTCTGTTTAAATGAAGGACTATAAAGATTCAGAGGTAACAATAAGAATTGCATATACACGCATTGCTGTTTTATCTGCTCAGATCCTCTGGCAGCTGCTGACGTGTGGGTGGTATTTGCTGTTCTTGTTTTCCCTTGCTGTACTATACATAGACCCTAAAACCTTGGGGTACCTCATTCACTTTGCTATGACTCTGCAAGACCCAGTGGATGGTTCTTGAAAAACTCAGTGTAGGATTAGGGATCAAATTATAAATCCTTGTGAGTAATAAACTGGAAGTGTCTGTAAAATGCCATACATCTCTGCAGCACTCTTGTGATAATAATAAAACCACTTCTCAGAGGAGAAAAGGAAAGTATGAACTATCTCTTTAAAGCAGCTGATCTGTCAGTCTCAAAAAAGGTTAGGGAAGGATACAGGTTAAAAAAAACACAAAATCAAGGGAAAAACCCCCACAAAACAAACAAAAAACCCGGAAAAAACCCAACAGTAAATGTCACAGCGATATTTCCTGGAAGAGACATGTAAATGTTATTTATCGTGCCAAATACACTTCCAAAGCAGATGTCTTCCACAACCTATTTTACCCAGCCACATCAAAATAAAATAGCTGCAGTTTCAGCCTTCCAGGCAGTATTACCATTCACAGCACAGGTCTCTGTAAGGCCAGTTCATCCCAGCACAAGAAGAGCAATTTGGCTTTTTTCTCTACACTGCCCTTCAGCCTTCTCTCAGCTGTATCAGCTATACAGCATGCCCAGTTTATCACAAAGCACAGCTGTCTGAGGCACTAAGAACGAGCCCTTATACGGGACATCCTGACCTCCACCTTTATGCACAGACCTCTCTAAAATGTTTGTTACCCTAGACTCTCCTACCAGAGGCACTCAGGCTTGCTCTGCCTTTTCCTTTGGTATTGCAAGCTTTGGAGAGTTTGGGGTTTGGGTTCAGGCCCAAAAGCTTTGGTACCAAGTGTAGAAGTTTGTCAAAATAACGTGAATCTTCAAATAAATGTGATATGTTTATCTGGCAAAGATGTGACAGACAACTAGCAGATTCATTTCACTGTGCTTCCTTTTACCCCCTACCCCTTATCTATTTATATACATAGACCGTATAGATCTTAGGACAGAGATATGCACAACTTGAACATTTTTACAGAGCCCTGAGAAGTAGTAGACTTGAGTGACAAAGAAGCACTCTTCAGCAAAAAAAGACTGCTTCTTCAGGGAAATTTTCTGGAGGAAAATTTTGGAAGGTACACAGATCTACAGCTTTTGTTCAGTAAAGTCTAAACAAAAAAAAAAAACCTGAGCCAAGCTGCTGCAAAACAAAACCACTGATTTTTTTTTGCAAGTAGAATCACCCATTCAGTTTTGGATGAGTTCAACATTAATCTACATTGTTTGAGTGTGCTGCCTCAGTGACAGATGACCTTAGCTTAGGGTCCTGTTTCTCCTCTGCTGCCCAGACGTCTTGCACATCTCCTGCTCCTCTGCCCTCCTGAGGAAGTACAAGACAGAAGTGAGATGCCAATAGTTATGGGGCACTTCCCAGGAGCTGAGGCTAACTACTGAGTCCAGCCTTTAGACCTAAGGGAGTTCAATCAGCTGAATACAAACCCCCTTGATATTTCACATTTACATTTCAAGTTTGGCCAAGAGTTAAAAAATAAAAATAAAATCACAAAACTAGTCTCTCCCCAGAAGAGCAAGTCAATTTACAAATAGTTCTACTTAAGAACAATGATGAAGCTACAGGATCTCACTTGCCAGAACATGTTACTGCCATATATACTATTAATACATTACAGCCTCTCAACTTCTAAAGTTTGTCTTCTTGACTGAAATCCAGTTGCTACATACATCTACAAGCAATTAACCCTTGAAATTAAAATCAGACAGCACCACCAATAACAGGAAGAAGTTCATCTGTCCACAGCTAAGAAGCTTCAAGATATGTTGCATTCTCAAGGTCTTGAGCTGAACTGTGCACCGCTTAATAATCCTTTAATTGGAATAAAGGTCTCATAGCCAGTGTCAGCACACATCCAGGCACTGTTACAGCACCAGAGAGCACCACTGCCCCGGGAAACTGTGGGGTTTTTTTCTTTACCACGTCAACAGAACACTTTAATCTACAATTGAGAAACAGTGGAGAAGCTGTTACACCAGATCTGTTGCCCTCTCTGTGGGCGACCTCTATCACATATTCTCAAAAAGCAGTCTGTTGCCTCTCCACTCCCCTGCTCCTCCACCCCCACCCGCCGCCTTTTTTTTTTTTCTTCTTTTAATACAATAACGACCCATGCACAGTACAACAAAGTCCCAATACAGCAAGGGATGTATGCAGCACTGGGTACAAAGTGTCTTTCAATCTGATTAGACTGTTTTTCATTCTCTCCTCTACAAATGCCTCCTCTCTATCTTAATATTATTCCCTTCAGCTTTGCTTGAGCCCGTTAGCTTACACTCCAATTTGGAAAACATAAAATATATCCTGAATTTAGCTCTAAGGAAAGATCAAAGGCTCCAGAGACTCAACTCCTCTGTTTAGAGTCCAAACTACACAACTGCATAACACTCACACACAGGGCTTCTCACATGTGCATTGGTGCTGCTGTTGTAGAGGCCAAAAGGAGAGGAGAAGGGAACAAAAGTTTCTACGGGCAGTTCAGTCCTTTAGCACAAGGTGTTGGGCTTTAGATTTTCAGCTTTTAAGGGGGGTTTTGCAACACAGGCTCCAGTCCAGCCTTAGCTAGGCTCGAGTCATCCAACCATTTTACAGACACCATTGAGCTGCCATCACAAGGCAATATAGTTTATGTTTAAGACTGCAGGTATGTATTATGCTAAGAAATAGAGCACATTCATCGTTTTAAAACGTCAGAAACAACTCATTTCAGTTCAGTCAGAAGGGCACTGACTGCAGCACAGCATTGGTCATACTGTAATATCAAGGAACATTTCCAAGAAAAATGGTTAACTCCCTCTAGTTCTCTCTCCTTCTATTAACCAACAATTTCAATTTCTTCTGTGCTAAGTAGCCATATTTAGTTTCATCATCCCACACATAACATGCATGGTTACAAGCTGAACATGAGACTTTCAGATGACTGAGATGTGGCAACAGAATTTCTCCAAACGTCTTTTCTCTCTTGACCTCTAGCTTAGCTGCATGTTTCATGTCAAGAGCTATGCACACAAGGAAAGATTTGTCTCCAGGTGTCTCAGAGCTTATCCCTCAGAATTATTGATGTGGCATGTTGTAAGGGAGGACTTTGGGTTGCCCTTGCACTGTCACTCAGGTGGTCTGTCACCACAAACAAGCTAACTTAGAAGACCTGCTTGGGCATTCTGGAATGTGCACCCTGATGTTGTGCCCAGCCTGTGGCAAGTGAATACAGCCAAATATTTACATCAGTGATATGTACTGATCACTGTACTCCTCCACGCAAAAGAAAATTTTGCATATATCTTTCAAGATACACTTGTTTTCCAGAGATGCAGAGGTATTTATCATCAATTAGGAGAGAGTAAAGTATCAAGAACAGTACATTTTTGAGTCTGCAACTACAACAAATAGAGGGCTGCAGAGCTAGCTTTGGGCAAGCTGAAATATGGCCTCGCCTTTTGGATACCAATCACAAGATGAAAGTGTTTGGATGAGGTCATAAAGCAGCCAGTGAAACCCTGTAGATCTACTGCCAGCTGGTTTCACAGAACTCAGATTTGAATAACTTTGCTAAGGCTGAGAAAATTACCCTCAGTATGTCACAGGCTAAGGTCAAGATCTGCAGTACTGAAAAGAGAAGTTGAATAGATATGGATATACAACCCTGCTCCGCTCCATTTTTTATGAGAAACCCCACTGAGGGAGGATTTCCTATTGCACAGGATCTCTCTCATCATTAATAGAATGGGCCAAAGGACTATCAGAACAGTCCAATTCACTCCAACTTTCAGAGAGTATATCAAGTGAAGGCATTACATGCTTTTGTCAAATCAATCCAGACACCACAGAAATGCTGATGCTCCTCACTACGCTGAACTGGACTGGCTGTGAATACTGCAGGGGATCCACATCTAAGCAGCTGTCCTCAGGAGTTTTCAGGCAGAGCCACGACCAGGGTATGTAGGCGACCAACTACAATCTGAGGTAGCAGTTTCCCAGGAAGAGGTAAGAGAGAAATGCCAGTATCTGTCATGAAGTGAAATCATCCTTCATCTAACCAAGTGCATGCTTGCGGTCTCCTTAAGACATGAGGGACTCCAAGGAGGTGAGTGAATAGAAAAGAAGAATAGGTAACAGCAATTCACTTACAAAAATAAGAGCTTTAGCATAACTTCAGTATAGCCCCAATACTGAGGGAAGGCATTTCAGAGCTTCACTGACTATTAACTAATTAGGGATCATTAAGAACCATGATAAATTGTTTCTGCTCTAGTCACATCAATGACAGCAACTAAAAATGCATGACAGATAATTAAATGAAGAATACAAACATTCCATATACATAGCAAGACTCAGGCTATGTTCTGTAAGAAGTGTTCTACCAAAGGTTTGCAAAACTTAGTACTATTGAACACAGATCTCACATCCTGGAGAAGCAACTGGGAGTGTTTATGTAAGTAGGGGATCTCCTCAGCCTTCCTCTTGAATTGCATCTAAGTCTATGACATTCATGTTTCTGGATATCAGAAGCATCACTGAGAAATCTATCATATTTATTAGAGAAAATTTTAATCTTTGTAGCATTTGTATCCAGTCAAGTCTTGGTATCTGGGTCCGAGAAAGGTAATTGCTGCTCTGAATTGAGGCGGCAAGACACCTTTAAGACTATGTCCTTCATTTTTCCCTGCCACTGTTCTCAAAGCTCAAATCTCATTTCTCTTGACATTGACGATGACATAACATTAATGCAACAGTTTCTCTAGCAGCTTAGAGCAATCTTGTTAATGAGTCTGACAGTGACAAGACTCAACAATGCCTGAACACCACCAAAACTATCCGGAACCCTGAACTAATACACTGTTTCACTTGATGGAGTTTAATACAAATTAGACACCAGAATTTGTGGCTAACATTTTACATAAGTACATCTCTTACGCCAGCTTTGAGTAAATGATCACTCGGAAGCAGACAGCAAGTATTAAACAGCAGAAGGTTTTAACCACAGAATAAAGTATTACAAGAATTCTTGTAAATTCTTGATGAGGGGTTGAGAACCACAGTGCACTCTCCTGCATGGCCTGTCAACACAAAGCCAGAAACCTGTTGGAGATGGCTGACAGTTGCATCGCCTTTTGTTTGAAACATTCATTAGAACTACTGAGCGTCCGAGTCAAACGTTGGCCTTCTCAAATAGTCAAATGCTTTTCAGAGTATGGGAAGCAGATACTGGATATGGTATTTGATGTGCTTATACCAACCAATCAGTACTAAAGATTTATTTTCTAGTAAAAGAAATCTATTCATATATGAAAGAGGTACACAACTTCACTATGTTGAAAGCAGCTGTAACATGACAGACTACATCTTTATCAGCATTGAATCCAATATGAGTTTTTAGTCAGCTTACATGGGAGATCACAAAACACTAAAACCAAAACACATACACACCCCTATGGTGCAAGACACGAGGATGGCAATTCACTATGCAAACTGTTTTTCTTTGAACACTAAAGGAGTTTCCCATGGAAGTTACTGGCTGGTGAAGTTTATGTTGTTGTGCTCACTTTCTGACCATCTTCATTCAATAAACACATTTAAGGTTTCTCTGAGGAGGTAAGGAAATTCTGCCTGAAGGCCTGTAAAGATGCTTAGACTACACAGAGCTTTATTACAGGTAGAGTTGAGACAAGCTGATTTCAGGATGACCTGAGCCTTTCTGGTGTCTATAATCACCAGACTCCAACTACTTGGCTTGAAGCATTTTTGTTCCCCTTGAGCTGAATTATTTTGGAAATTTTCAGTCACATTGTTTCACCCATTTCTGAAAACAGTACCAGTGGAACAGCTGTTTGGCGTCTATTAAAATCCAAGATGAGATAGGAGTACAAATTCCTGCTTTCCTGTATCACGCTGAAAAGAGCCTTCAAGACACATGCGGTTACCTTTCTATTGCACTGAGCACTGGTAAAGTCTCATTAGAAATATTTCTACCCATTTGAGGGAAGAATGATAAAATCGAGCCAAAGAACATCCAGATAGAGAGAAAGGAAAATGATAGAAAGCTAAAATATGCCACCTATAAGAAGTAGGTTAGACAGCTAAGCACTGTACAGCCTTAAAAGGCTGAGGGAAGCCAAAAATCGTCATATATGTGAAACAGTGCTACGCGCCCGCCACCCCACCCCCCAAAAAACCCAACCCAATAATATGCTGTCAATGTCAGTTTATTTTTCTTGTCCTATCCATTATTGCCAGATGAATAATCGAGACAAAACACTTGGCAATTTTATTTTTATTTTGTTTTAAATGCTACGATAGCATGCTTAGGCTGCTTGGAAGATCTGCCATGAAGGATATTAAGAACAAGTTAGACAACCATGTCTAAGACTAGTAAAGGTATAGTTGATACCACCATATGATGCAAGACATCTCTCTTGTTTTCTTCTAACTACATAATTATTGATTATTTAACTGTCTACAGATCTAGATTCCAACTACATCTCCACATAGTCAGTTATTCTGCAAGTCAAACCCCTGGCTTCAGTATTTTCTAGGTGCCAAACACACAAAACTAGTAAATAATTCTTTATCAGACTTGATTAAAGGGGCCTTTAAAGGTCATCTAGTCCACCCCACCCCTGCAATGAGCAGGGACATCTTCTACTACATCAAATTGCTCAGAGCCCCGTCCAGCCTGACCTTAAATGTTTCCAGGGATGGAGCAGCTGCCACCTCTCTGGGCAACCTGTGGCAGTGTTTCACCACCCTCATAATAAAAAATTTCTTCCTTATATCTAGTCTAAATCTATGCTCTTTTAGTTTAAGGCCATGACCCCTTGTTCTGTTGGTAACAGGCCCCGCTAAAAAGTGTCCCCATCTTTCACACAAGCCCCCTCTAAGTCTGGAAAGGCTGCAATAAGGTCTCCCTGGAGCCTTCTCTTCTCCAGGGTGAACAAACCCAGCTCTCTCAGCCTGTCCTCATAGGAGAGGTGTTCCATCCCTTCCATATTTTTGTGGCCCTCCTCCAGACCCGCTCCAACACATCCATGTCTTTCCTGAATTGAGGGCTCCAGAGCTGGACACAGTCCTGTATGGGAGAGGAGGATGGAGACCGTCTGATTGTTACCAATGGGAAGTAAGAAAACAGCTGGGTCTTATGAAGGAAAGTAAGAAAGAAAAAAAATGTTTATCTGGCCAAAAGGTGTTTGCACGTTTATAACCATATATAGCTATGCAACTGCATGAACAGCTTCCGCCCTGAACCTGGTGGAACATACAGCTGGAATTTGTATCCAGGCTTAGAGATATAACTTCTTTACACAATAAAGTGTCTCTGGTTACACCACAACCCGAGTCCGTGCCTTAATACAGCACAGTCTGGCAGGTGTGGTCTCACCAGAGCAGAGGGGCAGAAGCACCTCCCCTGACCAGCTGCGCAGGCTGCTTGGGATGCAGCCCAGGATACAGTTGGCTTTCTGGACTGTGAGTCTACGTTGCCGGCTCACATCCAGCTTTTCATCCACCAGTACCCTCAGGTCTTTCTCAGCAGGGCTGCTCTCAGAATCCCTTCATCCTCCAGCCTGTATGGGTACCAGGGGATGCCCTGACCCAGGTGCAGGACCTTGCACTGGGCCTTGTTGAACCTCATGAGGCTCACACAGACCCACTTCTCGAGCTGGTCCAGGTCCCTCTGGATGGCCTCCTGTCCCTCAAGCATGTCAACTGCACCGCTCAGCTTGGTGTCATCTGCAAACTTGCTGAGGGTGTACTTGATCCCACTATCTATGCTGCTGTTGAAGATATTAAACAGTACTGGTCCCAATACAGACCCTATATATACACACTTTGCCTGCTGCAGCAACACTCCTTTACTATACCCCTAATTCATCCCTACATTAGATAGCTGCTGTGCACAGGCTGATGCAATACCGTACAGGGGGAACAATGTTATGATAAATGCAATTAAGGATTACACTGTGAAAGATACATGTTTACAGGTGAATTAAGGTTGCACAGCCACACTTCATTCTGGAAATATTTCTGACAGTTCTGGCCATGCAACCTTAGCAGTATTATTTAACCAGGCTGTTGCTGCACATTTGAGGTACTGTTACCATGCAGCCAGTTTACAGTTCCTGTTCTTCTCTGACTGACTTGAAAATTTCTCACTCTGGTGGAAAACAGAGAAAATCATCTGCTTCCCAGTTCCAGGATTATTTGCTTGAAGGGTAATTTGGCCTCTCTCATGGCCTGTTCTTTACCGAGATGATACCCAGAGAATTGTCTTGGTAGTGCCCAGTTGTTTATAGGATTTTGCAAGATTATATCCAGTTATTTCCTCCCCGTCCCCATAAAGTTCTTGATTTCTCTTCCTTCTCCTTCTCCACAGAAGGATTTAAGAGGACCGTTTCTGAAAGGATTAAGGCTAAACTTCTCAATATTTGTGAAGGCAGTTTGCTTAAGACAGAGAGATGAAACATGTGCATCAGAAACCAGATTCAAATGAAAATAACAGTATTTACACCCCTGACACACACAAAAAGGAAGAGCTGGGACTACAGTTTTTTTCTGATAAGTAAGTGATCTAACCCAGCATTCAGTTATGGAGGGTTCTTTGCAAAGCCCCGCAAAGATAAGCAGCAAGGGAGAGAAACAGAATGGAAGAAGGATCAAGGAGAGCGTTGTTGTGCATGAACGGAGGATATCAAGGGTTAGCTACAGTGGAGAGCCCTAGCAGGAGTTGGGTAGAGCTGAAAATAGGCCGAGGGTTAAATGCTGAAGCCAGTTGTCAGCAATACCTGCACAGAAGCACTGACATCCACAGCAATAACAAGCTCATGACATGCTGTTGCCCCAGAGGCAGCCTTACAGAGGCACTCCTACCTACACCATCACAGTTGTCAGAAATGGGCTCTACTAGAAATGTCCATAGTTTCCTATTAGAAGCGCACACTACAGTAGTTAAACAGGGAATGACACATTTAGTTCTCTATTGCACTGCTCCCTCCAGACAAAGCAAGCTTTAAATGCAAGTGGTCAAGCCTTTATCGCTGTAGGAATTGGGCGGAGGTGGGGATTACAGGCAATAACACCAAACAGCAGCACATTCATGTTTTTAATCAAGTATTTGAATTGTTATTTGCAAATCATTAAGAGCAAGAATCAATAGCTTTTAATGGCCAGAGCAGCCACTGTGCTCTTTTCCCAACTTGTGGTATGCAGACTGTCACCATACACAGGGCAGTAATACCCTCTGGTTATAACACAACAGAGAGGAGGTGCTGACAGCTAGGGAGGCACTGCACAATTTCAAAAGCGCCTATGAATGTAAACTACTGAGTTTAGGGGTAACCATCACAAAATTACAGAATGCCTGGGGTTGTAAGGGACCTCTGGAGATCATCTAGTCCTGCTAAAGCAGGTTCTCCTAGAGCAGGTTGCAGAGTTGTGTCCTGGCAGGTTTTGAACATCTCCAGGAAGGAGACTCCACAACCTCTCTGGGCAGCCTGTTCTAGACATCACCTAAGGGTGATCCTACATGACTTCTTGTTCCAAGTATTTCACTGGCTCCAACCACCACAGCAATCTAAGGTTTTCCAACATGTAGGAGAGGAGGGCAGAGAATGTCTGAAGAGATATATATGAGAAGAAGATGGAGAATGTCTGACCGGGCAGGAGATGAGAGAACAGCTAGGTATTGTGAAGGAAAGAAAGAAAGATAAACATGGATATTGAGTAGCAAAAAGGTGTCTGCATGCTTGTAGAGATATATAGCTATGTAACTGCATGAATGGTTTCTGCCCTGAGCCTGGTGGTGCATACAGCTGGAATTTGTATCCAGGCTCAGAGATATAAATATGAGCTTCTCTGTACAATAAAGTGTCTCTGGCTGCTCCACAACCTGAGTCTGTGCCTTCACATGCCACACCAACACACAGCACCAGTGTTAATGTTATAATCAAACAGACCTCCAGCCAGTAGAGAGCACAGTAAGCAGGCACACAGCAGCCATGCACACTTTATACTTTCTAGATCAAAATAAGCACAAACTTTAAGTGAAACTCAAACACCCATTAAAGGAAGAGCAAAACCAAGCACAGCTTTTTCAAATCCAACTGTGGCAACACACAGGTTTGCATTTGCTTTATTCCAGCAGAATGCAAAAGCTACATGAGGAAAAGCATTTGAGAAGACAATTAGGTCTGAATAAAGGGAAAGGTAAAGAGTATTCTAAAGATTCTGTGCATGCCTTTAAAAAAAATAATAAATCTAATAACGTCACAGCAGTTCACACATCACTTTGATGATGCATAATTCCTATCTCTGCTCAGACTGCATGCACTCATTTTTTCCACTAAGTTTACAGCTGACTGTTTGGAAAGGTGATCTGAATTGACAGTGATTCCACTGCACAAATTGACAATGCTGTACTTCAATGTGTAACATATACACCTCTGAAAAGCATATGCAGAAGAAATACACACAGGTTCCTTCAGTTCAACCCTCAATAAATAGTGATACAAATGTAAAGTAGCAATTTTGTTCTATTTACTGGACAAATACACAGAAACATTGGGATGTTTTGTGGATGTGGTAAAGGAACTGCTGGTTTTGCAGATCATGTGGCTCTGTTTAGCCATAAAGGTGGTAGTGAAGGACCAATTTGAGCTCTTGAGCATTGCTAGATTATCCATATGACATTTCACAAGTCTTGACTTAGGCAGAAATATCTGGATGGCCACATTAATAGCAATAATAACCATATTACTCTTTGGCACACCTCTCTTCAATACATAACTTTATACTGAAATACAGTCATTTTGTTACACTGCCTTTGCTTTTGTCTGAAATATTCAAGCATCCAAACACCAGTAAAAAAAAAAAAAAGTCAGTGTCTTTTAATCTCCGTGCACTTTTAATGGTAACAATGGTTCATGTTAGGTCCCACTATGGTAGTTTATATTTGATAGCATATCAACTATAAAAAAAACCTAAAAAGAATCAGAATCTACAGAGCGCAGTTAAGTTTACATTTATTTTACTGTACTGTTTAAATATGGCACTGATTCTACACTGATTTTACACATCAATGATTGCTATAATTTATAATAGAAGAATATTAATAGGAATGAAAGTAAGTAAACAAGAATGCAATATGAACATTAGAAAAAAACCCCCACATTCCAAGAGTAGAAATATCTCCCAAGGGACACAGTGAAATCTTCCATCTCTTGATTCCTTTAACAGTAGGTTGGAAAAGCCCTGAGAAGCCATTACGGGAAAGACAGGGGAATCCTGCAATAGACTGTGGGAATGGTTTAACATGATCTGTCTACACCAATCTTTTCTGCCTTTAATTGAAGTAATTCTGTGGTGATCCTGTAGGCAAGATTATGGATGTAAGCATATTGTTGCTACAGCAATTAACACATAAATACTCAGCTCTGACATTTCTTATCAGCTAAGTATAAATTTCTGCCAGGCTGCTTCCCTGCAACATTTGGCAAATGAACCCAGTTTGTTCAGAAGGTAATTTATTGCACACTGGAGTTCAGTGGGTGTGATCACTGAAAAGGACAGATGAACAATCGACAGTTTGTGGAAATAATAGAAACAGCAACACATTTATACACACAGATGAAGATGACATCTCTAATGCAAACACTAGTAAGCAGGGCTTTTTTTATAACTACACAAATCACAAGGACTGATAAACCCAGGGGCCAGCACTCTCAACAGCAGGACCACAGATAGACAGCCTCCTCATCCCACAGCCAGATCGTTACCCCAGTAAACTGCATTTTTAAAATCATGAGTAAGCATTCTTCCGCTGAGAGATGTTTAGGCTGTCTACAATGCAGCTCAATGCAGGTTTAAACTAACTCATTTGGGCAGTGGTAGCTAAGCAGTTGTAACAACATGGACTGCACAAGTAACGTAAGAAACAGAATAAATCCTTAGGGAACCAGCACAGGGTGACTGCAGCTAACTTGACACCAACTTTGAATGAAGCATATGCATATTTGTATAAGCCTAGTGTCTGAGATGCATTTATAAGCTAAGAACCTTAGCCTAGGCTGATTTTCAGGGTGTCACATCAACTAGAGCGAGCTGCCAGTGGGCAGGCTCGTAACTTTGAAAAAGGGTGTCAACAAATTAAAAGTCCTGGTTATGCCAGTGATTTGTTACGCCACCTGCGAGCCATTTGGGTTTTTCTTATACTTGAGGTTCTTCTGGATAAAATATATTCCCACTTCTAACACAACTGCTTTTGGAAGCTAATTTTGCCCAGCGGGCACTCTGCGTGTGAAGTGTTGTGTTGCTGGTAAGTGCACAGCTGAAGTTGATTCAACTTGCTGTGAGAAAAAAACAAACTTGCATAAATGTTGTTACAGAACTTTTCAGTTCACAAACACACAGAAGCTTTGAAGAAAAAAATCACTTATAAAACTACCCAGAAGACAGCAGACTGTTCAAGGAACAGTCTTCATATAATGCAACCACCTGGTGCTGTGGCCTCATAAATTTACCAGGAGACAAATGCATTTCCTATTGTCCCTTGATAAATCTTTAAAAAAACATCTGGGTAATCTTTGCCAACCATCTTCAGAGCAACTCATTCCTTTTACTATTGCACCAACTGAAATGAGTATAACCAAAGGCAAAACGTGTTCAACAAGGCCAGAGGAATAACAGCGCACAAGATAGACAAGCCTGGAGCACGGCCCAGAAGCGATTAGCCTACAGGTTTGGCATGAGCAACCTTAGTTTATATGAACAGCCTAGAATTTAATAAAAGTAAGGCAAGCAGCAACATTTTTATTAACATTTCAGCTTTTTAAATATCTAAACAAAAAGTAGGCTTCAAAGACCACTTAATAGGGGCAAATGGGGAAAATGCTTTAAGCTAAGAAAGAAAACCAAACAGTAAAACAATTGAGACGCATTAAGCTACTAGGACATGGAACCACCAAAAATGTCTTTAGACACTGAAGAATCCTGCAGAGAGGACTCCCACTAGCATTAACTTATTTGATGGGAGTCTAAATCAAGACACAGGTCTCTAACAAGCTGTAACCCAGATCCAACAAGCATTCAAGTCAAAAGAGGAAGGGCCTTTCTTTAATTCCAGTAAAACTAGCCTTGACTGTTACTGCAGAACAGCCTGTAAGTAGAACTGACTTAAGTATTTTTAGCAATATTAAGTACCACTGGAGGAGGAGAAGACAGGGACAGGTTACTTTTGCTATCACAGCAGGTAGGAAAAAACTGGGATGAAAAGCAGCATTAAACATTTGAGAAAAGCTTTTTTTCTGTTACCTTTTTTCCCCTCGGTCAACTGTTGCTATCACCCTACCGACACCAACGCCTCTCTCAGCAGCAGCCACTGCCACTTTCACCAAGTCTAATGTGAGCATAAAGCCAAGTAGGCAGCCACCTTCCATTCTGCCTATGCCTAAAATTAGGGTTAGGTATAATAAGAAGAAAAATACAGGCAGAACTGCTATATTAAGGAAATAATTTGAAGAAAGGAGGCAGGAGGAGGAATAAAGAAGAACAGCAAAGAGATAATGAACTTGAAGCCCTAAGCTTTGCCTTTTGGAGTAATTAGGCTGCAAGTCTCAGGTTCATTTTCAGGCCCCGCTGAAGGCAATATTCAACTTCCAGCTGGGCCAGGATTTCTGGTTTCCTCACAATTTCTTACATATACCTTTTTCATCCAAAAAATGAACTTCCCCTTGACCAGGCTAGAAATGGTTGTCTTTGAAGACAAATCGACGAATGCAAGGCCAGAACAATACAACTTGACACAGGAAACACCCATTCACCAGGACTGACACACTAGGTCTACCAGAAGAGAAATTCAATGGCCATGTGCCCTCTAATACAGAGCAGCGGCAAGATAGTCATTTAAAACAGGATTAAGCATCACAGAAGATGTGCAAAACCAGCCACAACACATTAGCAAATTCTTAGCTTCTAGAAGAGAGTCAAAAATTCAGAGACAGTGATCCTTACACTTCAGTAATGTCACCATACAATTGCCTGTCCCAGGAGACAAGAGGACCTCAAGGCACTCACAGGATCAAGAGAAAGGGAATTTTGATTAAAAGAATATACTGATACACACAGTAGCTATCTGCAAAACATAAAAATAGTAAAGAAAGACCATACCTCAAATACTGCCCACTTGCTACATGACCAAGTTGAAACAGATTAGTAGTCTTTTCAGCACTTGACCTCAGCATGCTAACAGAGCTCAGGATTATCCAGCTTTCAAACTGAAAGAGGCAGAGAAATGCAAATCAGCTAAGCATGAGAAGCAGGTGTAGGTAATATGAAGTCACTATTAGACAGGGCTAGAGCAGACAGGTTCTCATTGGGTTATGGAAAGCTGGTCACCTGTCGGGAGAGGAGGAAGCTTTATTCTTTGCACCTGAGGGCTGAATATAACCCTCCTTGCCCCCCACCCCAGCCACATCGTGCCCCTTAGATCTGTGTTCTCCCTGTGTCTGCAAGAGACGTGCTATGTTATTTGCTTGGGTTTTTTTGCTTTTCCTGATATTGATCTGAGAGTGTTTGTGCATTTGTCTTTCCCGGCCCTCTAGAGGGTATTTTCTTGCAATTTAAGTATATATTGCTTTTGCTTTTAATGACCTTTTTTTGTGAGAAATGTGTTTTCTTCTGCAGCCTCCCTCTGTATTATACTGCTCTATTTTCTAACAAATATTTCTCAATAGGGTGTGAGATGATTTTTACTTTCCTTATACAAATTGCACATTCCAACTTGAGCTGAAGACATCACTTGCCAAGGAAAGCAGTGCATGAGGTCAATGTTCTCACAGAGCACTGTAAAGACAAACAAAACAGAAAAAACAAGGAACTGATGGTTATTCCCAGGAAAAGAACTTAATAAGCTGACCGCAACAGAATCAAACTGGAATCACATAGTCAGGACTTGGTTTAGGTCCTCAAGTAAAAAATCATACAAATGTTTCTGAGGCCTCATTAAGTGTTAGCTACTTCAATAAAAGCTGTGAAACAGAGTCAAGACATATTTTATGAATCAAATCTCCATAGGTTTACATTGTTTTCAAGGAGAAAGTCCCCACACCTGCAGGCAGTTAAGTCACAGTTTCAGTTCAGGTGAATATTAGACAAGGCCAGTGTGTTCAAGGGATGGTATGCAGCACCTCTGCACAGTGACTGACTTGCTCCTTTTCTGGACGAAGCTACAGAATAACTGAGATTGAGATGTACATTCAGATTCACCGTGATTTTACACTCTGGATAAACATTTACATCTCTGCAAATAAGCTACAAAAATGTACTGGAGCACGTTTTACACAAACTCGGTGGAGAGGCAGTTGATTATCTGTGGCAACTGGGTTGTTGCACACCTCAGCCAGGCATTTGTTGCTGCCCTGTGGGTAAGCCAGGTTTTTTTGCACCACAGAGAGCACTAGCATGAGCAGCTCCCAGGTTGCTCACCCGGAGAACTGTGTAAGACACCACTTCAAGGCAGGACCAAAACCAGCCAGCTGCCTCTTCCCCTGCACCTCCGGACAGCACCAAGGTAGAGCAGCATACATGATCACCTCCTTGGTTTTGAAAGAGTCCCATTGCCTATTCAGAGCAGAAAATCTCCATTTACAACACTTGCAGGAACTCAGCAGGCACCACAGTGGTGCTGGAGAGCATTACATACCCCACCAAATCCCAAACAGCTGCCTGTCACAGGTGTGAGAAATCACTAAGCCTGTAATACAGCAGCTGCTGCTGGTTTAGACCACACAATTTCTCTTCCACTGTGCATCAGGACCTACAAGCCTCGCCCGAGTCCTGAACTCACCATCAGGTGGAAATCCTTGCCTTGTATCATACTTTGTTTGTGTGAGCAGCAGCTGCTCTTATAGCCCAACTTGCCTGAGTCCAGACTCGCTAAGGTTACCCACTTGCCTGTCTGAGGGGAAGGCTGTGGTCTCCCTTGGACAGCTGACCTCTGCGGACTGCAGCTCTGCAGGTGAGGCTCTGCTGAGCTGGGAATCATTTTCCATCTTCTCAGCACAACTCTCAGGTTTCTAAAAAGTGCACCCCATTGCTCATCTTTTCTCCTGCATGTCTAAAAGCATAATTCACTTCTGCATCTCTCTGCTAAGATTTATGAATAAAACAGTGTTACGAATGTATGACTTGGTTTCACCTATGACTCATGTCAAAAGCCTCTCAAGTAGAGTGGCCCAATTAGCAGGTACCTGTGCAGTTTCCTATTGCTCACACTTAAAGACATCTTTTAGATACTTTTGAAAAGTACAGCCTTGTTGCAATATTATCCAAGCAGCATCTTACTGTAAGGTTGAAGCACAGCAGGTTTTCTTTCAAGACAGTTTTTCTGTCATTCTCGAAACACGGTATCTTCTGCCTCCTCTAAGCAGTGTCATGCATTGCTCCTTAACATGAATTTCATCTTACTGGTTAGTCTAACAGCTCTGAGAAACTCATGCAACTTCATGAAAAAGCTAGAACAACCAGTTGTGTTGGAAAGACCCAGAGTTTAAATATGAGCTTTCATCCAGTGTCCCCTCAGAATCAGTGGGCAAAGCAGACAGGCTAACCCTGATGCACAATGTACAACACCTCTGTCGCACTACTTCTGTCCCCAGAGCAGAAGGTTCTCAAGGACACTGTGGTGTGTACACAATATCCACACAAAGCAAAAAAATCCTTTCAAATCCTTTCATTGGTCATTAAAATTCTCAACATTTAGGTGTTTTTCTTCATATGTAGTTCATTTACTAAATTCTAGGGATATTCATTCCTAGGGATTTAAGTCTTAAATTCAGGATTTGATTATTCTCTTCTTGCAAAAAAGCTGAGAAATCCCACTTTGACCAGGTCCAGTGGGCAGCACTGGAGAAGAAAATTGTACTTCCAAAACAACAATGCTGCTGTTTGTCTGTCCAAACTCCTGGTTTTGCACATTCACAAGGACTGCACTAGAGATGGCATTCACTGCTCAGGTGAGCTAGCTGCTAAAATCCACCCCAAAAACTGTCTCCAAAAAAAAGTCCTGTCTCAGGAACTGCAGCGCCTACACTCTCATTTGCTGCTTGAACCATTAAAAAAAATCCAGAAATCTCCACCCAGTCATCAATCTGTAACTGCACATCTAGAGCTGAGTATACTGTGGTTCACTGAAAACCCCTGGACTAGTTATTGTAGCACATCACTTCTCAAACATTTGAAATCTAACACCTGTTCAAGATGGCTAAAAAAATTGCACATTTTTAGTACCATGATACATTGTTAAGATAACCTCATTTAATATCAGATACTTTTTTTTTTTACTATTATGAATAGCTTCTGAATCCCTCAATTTGCTTTGATGTGAAAAGCCAGGGCCTCGGCCATAAATTATGCTAAAGCCACTACTTGTAACAAATGCTCAGATTTATCAGCTGTCATAACCTTCATCAGCCTCAACCTCTACACTTTGTGAATCAGGGTATGTCCACAACAGATGGGAGCCTGCAAGGTGAAGCTTTATGTTAGCTGGTTTAGGTGCATAGGGCAGGCTTTAAATGCTCCTAAGAAGTAAAGCAATCCCATGCAGAACTGCTTGCAGCCACAGTCAGCTTTCTTGGTTCTCTCTGTGGCACAGTATTTTGCAGTGCAGATGTACTAGCAGTTTCAGGCAAAAATGCTTCCATGTGCTGGGCCCAGGCTTTGCCCATGTTCCATTAGCTGTTGACCCCTTTACGCATGCTCTTTTTCCCCATAAAAACTGGCACTGCCCCGGCTCAGTGCTCCTCAGCACTTAGGTCAGCTCCTGCCTCTTCATCTGTTACTTCTCTGCACGCTGCAGAGAGCCGTCATTACAGTATGTCTCTCTCTTTGCAGGTGGCATCGCTATAGAAGGTTGGTTACACATAGAAAGTTTTATCTCCACGTTAATCTCTCAATCCTTAACACCTTAATTCAGATAAGATTTTTGTTCTCCAATATAATGAATAGGAAGAGGCATGAGCTAGAATCTGTAACATCAACCTGATCAAGAGTTTCATAATGTGCTGCTGCCAGTCCTTTGCCACGTGGACCAGACAAATATTTAGTAATCTGCCATGCTTTTCTGATTACTGTTTCATAGACTACCACAACTCAACTCCTCCTAATTTTGAATGTTGACACAAAGCTCTGCGGCATTTCGAGACATACAATTATAAATACAGTCACCTCATCCTGACCTGAGCAAAACTCCTCAAAGGGCAAGCACTGGGCAGAAGCAGTCACTCCCATCAGTCACACCCCCCCCACACACACCCCGTTACAGCAGAGGTGTGCAGG
Organism: Falco peregrinus; assembly: GCF_023634155.1. Taxonomy (NCBI): domain Eukaryota; kingdom Metazoa; phylum Chordata; class Aves; order Falconiformes; family Falconidae; genus Falco; species Falco peregrinus. The sequence continues at coordinate 85,995,753 of NC_073721.1, forward strand.
ACAGGCTGCTTTGCACCGGTCTTCTGTACCCCGGCTGAACATCACCATTGATAGCACTTATTTGTAGGGAAAAGTCACAGGTGTAATGGGTCCTGCCCATGGATGAGAAGACTTGGGGAAGTAGATGACCTGTTGTGGTCTTCAATAGCCCTGTTTTTACTAGCTACTCCGAGCTCTGAATTACTTACATACAACCTAAAAACGTGCAGTTAAGAATAAACTGCTTTAATCACTTTGGGAGAGTAAAAAAAATAATAATAAAAATCACATAAATGGGTTAGTTTTTTTTCATGAATCAATATACTCATCACAGTTAAACTGTTAAAGCCAGGTATGAACCTTTTGAAAAATATTATTCTTAAAGGATTATATTCTGTATCTGTAGAGGAATGAAGCTGGGTTAACTAACACTGATAATATACAGCTGTGGGCTGGTGGGTTGGCTGATGTGGATAAGGTGCAGGTGTGGCTGGTTATGTTAAGTAGTTGAGAGCCAATGAAGAGAGAGCAGCTGAGGAAGAAGCAGAGAGAGAGGAAGAAGCAAGAAGAGAGAGAACACATGCCCTGGATGAGGTGAGATGTGAAGAAGGCAGCAGAGGGACTGTATGAAGAGTATGATGGTATGAGATGGTAAAAGACCTTGTTGTAGCTTGATTGTTTGTTTGTGCTGCAACATGTATCTATATTTATCAACCATGAAAAATAAGACATCAATATGAGTTTATTTCCTGTCTACCCACAAAATCTCACATTTTAGAAAAATTGTTAATTCATCTTTGTTCAAGACATCCCTCCCCTTTCCAGTTATCCCCAGAACTCCCCAAGAGGGAAATAACACTTCAGTTCTGTCTTTTTAACTTGCCTGATTTACATAACTCTAATGATATTTAAGTGCCTTTGGCTGCACTTTCCTTTCTCTGTTTCTTTACTCCCAAACTCTCAAGGCAGATGAAGTAACAGTTGGCAGCATCTTGCTCATTACAGCATTGCCTGTGCTGTTCTCAAGTCACGCCACTGTGGTTGCAGCTGGCTAAGCTGGTCCCCAGCCCTCACATGAATTCCAGTTTTCCTTTGGGAAGCCACTTTGAAGCGTCTTCCTCAAATGGGGAAAAGAACTCCTTTTTGGAGTCGCATTGTTCTCCCAGGAGCAAGGGCTGGAGGAAAGCAGAGAGGTGCTGCAGATCAAGCCAGCCTTTCACCTGCACCAACCATGCCAGGTACAAGAAAACACAGACATCACCCTGCCCAAAAGGCCAGGAAAAAGGAAAAATTACAACAAACTCTTATAAAAAAACAACAAACAAACAAAAAACCCAACAAAAACAAAAAAAACCCACACCAAAAAAAACAACAGACCGAAGAGATGCAGAAAAGGACAGGTTTCGATTTGGGCATTGAATTTATAGGTTAAGGAAAGGCAGATGTGGAGCTGAAGAGTTTGTGCAGAGGGAATGAAAGGAATATCAGTAACTATGCATGATCATCAGCTATGCTAATCTCTCTCACTTACTAAGGGTAAAGTGTGGGGTGGCCACCTCGAATCATGTCTTTTAGGGATGGACATATATTTCAAGATTCACAGTCATCAGCTGATATTTGACCTTCTTTGCTATTCAGCTTTGTTTCTGTTCCTCTTTTGCACACTCTCTCCACTTTCTCTCAGTACATGAAGGGAATTGAAGTATGGGAAACAGCAGTAACTGGTTTTCTTCAACTGCTACCCTGATAGTCCATGTGGGGAAGGAAAAATAAGAAACTGGTTCTCCCCATCACTCCTAGTGTTGTGCCAGCAGTCACATATCTGCAAAATTTCTGCTATCATTCTAAAAAGGGGCTGGAGTCCCCACCACATACCCAGGCAGAAGATGTGGATGACCGCTGCCTCACGAGCCCTTGTGATTGACTACAAAGTGATGGTTTCCAAATGACTATGTGGACCACTACTGACTTTTAAACTGTTTAAAGTGCCATGCATAACACCCTCAAAAGTGCCTAAACCCTATTTTAATCCATGCTGTCTTCTTTTCCTTTCAGCCACATGCCACCTTCTGTGCCTGGCACAGTGTTAATAGCTTCTGCTGTCACCACGCTAAAGCACAATTCTCTTCCCATGATGAAAATCCAAGCAAACTGCATCCAGGTATGCTAGAACTATTGGACTTTTTGATTCACACAGAATGGTGTAAAAAGACAAGCTCGCGGCAGTCCTTATTCAGGATTTTCTTGAACAACAATACCATTAAAACAGAAAAGCAGTCAGAAACACTTACGTTGCTATGATGATCCCCTATCACCAGTCACAGTGTATACTCCATCTGTTGCTCTTACTAGCCTCCCTTTTTCTTCCTATTCTGGATTCACCAAAAAACATTTAGCATTGTGCAAACAGCATACAATGTCCTTTGTGTTCAACCAAAAGTAAAAATTCACTGTTTCATTGTTTTCAAACAACTCATAAAAAAGCTACCTTCTAATAGAAAGTGAAAGTCTTTAATGTGAAAATTAATAAAGACTAATATATTCTTTTTATGGGTTGCAATATAATCTTCTAAAAATTTGTGAGGACTGGACTATTTCATGTGATTACCTTTAACGAATAAAAACATTTGAAAGGAACATCCATCTCTCCCAGAAGTTTAACTGGAACAAGAGCCTGCAGGGTATTCACTATATTACCTTTTTGGCCATCATGAATTTACTATTTGGTTAAGAATAGACCACTGTGGATATACAACAGATTTTTTTCTCTTTTTCCATTTTAGAAGAAAGAAGTCTTGACATCAATGTACAGTTTGTACTAATTAAGGCAGAATAATAATGTAATCAATCCCATATATTAGAGTGTGACCTCAAAACCATGACAAAGGCACAGCCAAAACCCTCAGAGTCACACTGCAGGTGGGAGTGCTCCTTGGCACACAGAAAACAGGTTCCAAAGGATGTATCTACATCACCTGACTTGTGTATGGGGACTGTAACCTCCCAATATGCCCACCAGCACAGCATGATCTGCTGATTGTATCTTCCAATAGTGAAAAGATGCAACACTTTGGTTTAATGACCTTTGTACCACTGTATATTTCCCTAAGTCAAGGCGAATCAGGAATCAAGCCCTGCATTATGAAAAATAATGCTTTGTATTGGTCTGTTTGATCGTTTTAAAAACATGGTACTCTTAACAGACAGCAACTACATGTACTTCCTTGGTTGTTTCTGGATCACCCACACTGTAATCTCCACAGCGCTTATTTTAGAGTAATTAGAAGCATTTTCTCCATTCCTGCCTCCCAAATGAACCCACTCCTATTAACAGCAGGTGACAAGATGCTGCCTGCTTACAACCTCTACAAATCCCTGTAAATACATGAGCAATTTTAATGTCCAAAAGCATAACTAGGTCTAGGCAGAGCTTCCAATAGTACCTTGAATATAATTATCAAATTTTCTCCCACCTCAGACTTCCTCATGCCTTCTATTGAGAAAGCTTCATGGCTTTCAATCCATCCTAAAGCCTCCAGCACCCCATTTGGCTTTCAAAATCATTGCATAGCTTCCTTAGTGCAGCATGCTCCTAGCACTATCTTGTCTGATCCTACACTGATCTCCTTTTCTATCATGGCTATCTTGGCTCAGAGAGAATGGCTTCTGGCCTACAGGAATGTTTAAGCATCTATGGATCATATCAGTAGAAAGGCAGTAAAAGAGGCTGGATTTCTGTTGACCGTACAGTTCTGTCCCAAATGTACTTTCACCTCCTCAAACAAAAAAGACAAATACTCTGAAATTGTACAGATCCATCAGCATATGCCTTTCAGTATAGTATATCACTTCTCCCCAAAGCAGTTATTATTCCAGGAACTGGCTAAATTCCATCACATTCTACTACGATACCCCTGTATTTTCATTTAAAGAGCTGTTTCTCCTTGATCTCTAATCTCCATTTTTTAAGCAGCTGCATTGGAACATGTAAAAAAATGTGTAGATGCAGTGCTTAGCAACATGGTTTAGTGATGGACTTGGCAGTCCTGGGTTAATGGTTGGACTTGATGATCTCAAAGGCCTTTTCCAACCTAAATGAGTCTACAATTCTATAGCAGAAATGGATGCCCATCCTTAATGAAGGGAAGAGAAGTGAGTTTAGTGAGAAAAATCTTTAAACCCCTGTGGACTGAATGTTACCGTAGAATTGGAAGACAAAGATATTTTTAAGAATTCCTGCTTTGTAGTTAGGGAGAAGGATTTTTTTTTATTTTCCTTTACTTCATTTTCAGAGCAGTATTGTAATAAAAATCTTCCCGATGCTTTTGTTCCTGAACTGCAGCATCACACGAGCCCAGCAGGACAAACTGTTCTTGTGAAAAAATGATTTATTCTCACAACGCTGACAATCTAAGATGGGAGGATTAAGTGGTGATCCTCTGATCTTCCTTTTCCCTTGGCTCCACGCATACCCTTCGCTCTTGCTAGCTTGCTGACCAGTCTTCAAAGATATTGCCTGAATGGCCCCATTCCATTAGGGAACTGACATCTCTCACTTTAGAGTGTTATTAATATCAGTCCTTGAAAGCATTTAACCAATGACAATCTAACATTAGCTCACAATGGGATTTAAAGACATTATGGTTCATTAATCTATGGTTTAATGCTGGCTTCTTCCAATCTGTTGTCCTTTCTCATTACAAATGGGAGAAAAAAAAAAAAAAGCTGTAAAGTCCACAGTATCCTGCGTAAAATGCTGCATAAGGGCTTTATTTATTTATTTATTGGTATAATTTAAACAAACAAATCCCATCCCTGTTTTTCAAGTCAGTTGTCAATAACTGCTGGACTTCTGGCAGATACTATTTTTGCTTTACTTTTCCTCCTCTTACCATTTTTCTTCCTGCACAGGCAATTTACATATTGTATTTTCCTCTCCCATAAAATCTCAGTAAAATATGAGAAACGTAACACACACTTCAATCAAGCTGAATTGAATAAATAGAAAAATATTATTTAAACCTTTTGAGAGGATATTTCTGAGAAGGAAGATAGGTTAGCAGTTACAACTGATTTAAGAAATGCAGACAGAATGATGTTCTGTCATAATCCTAGTTCTTTGCAAAATTAGATCCATGTAATTAAGTTTTAATTGCTCAAAGAAAATAGAAGGAACAAAAGTATGTCAAAATGCTTTGTTTGGAAATTGGAATAAAATATTTTGACAGCTTCATTCTATGATCTGAACTTTACAGCATGCTTCCTGGCAAGCAGGGAAGCAGCTGTGCTGAAAAGGTTCTGGGTGCCTCAGTGGACACTAAGCTTCACAGTGTGCTCTGCCAGCAAAGAATGCCAACAGCATCATGGGCTGGGCTAACAGCAGCGCAGACGGTAGATCGAGGGAAGTGATCATCTGTCTCTGCTGTGCCCATGTTGGATCACATCTACAGTACTGCATCCAGTTTTATTTTTTTATTTGCCAGGAAAGATGAGCAAGTTCAGCAGAGGGCCACCAAGATGACTGGGGGCTGCTTCTTCTGTGAGGAGAGGCTGAGTGTGCTGGGCTTGTTCAGTTGGAGAAGAGGTGGCCTCAGGGGACCTCGTAGCAGCCTGCCTGCACCTATAGGAGCTTATGCAAGACAGCCAGGCTCTTCACCATGCTGCGTGCTGGGCTGACAATGGGCATAAGCTGGAACAAGAGAAGTTCAGACTGGATATAAGGAAAAACCTTTCTCCACGAGGGCAGTCAAGCAGCAGAACAGGCTGTCCAGGGAGGCTGTGCTGCCTCCATCTTTTCAGGTTTTCAAGACTCAACTGAGCATCCCAGTCCAACCCCATAGCTGACACTGACCTGAGAAGGACAATGGGCTAGAGGCTTCCTGTGCTCCCTTCTAATCTGAATTCACCTGTCATGCTATAAACATAACTGACTTCTGTTCCCAAATTCTATTACATACATTCCACTGATAAGACTCTAAGGAAGCAAGGTTTGGCACTAAGAGTAAACTTCTCTTGTAAATCAGTAAGATACGATGGTGTCCCAAGATCAGAAAAAGGGTGGCTCTATCACTGACTACAAAGCGTCCTTTTTTCTCTTAACTTCTTCATTAAGTTTAATGTGTAATTGCTGTATTAAAGCTTCAGGGATCAAACTCTACTTTTTCCAATTTTGCACTGTTTGAATTCTGCTGTTAATGTTCTTATATTAGAAAAGGTAACAAGGAATGCCATAGATTATTCTATGGCCTGACTTTAAGCCATGCTAGCTAAGATATTAGTATACTAATATAAGCATTAGCACTGACAGCCATAGGCTTAGAGACAGAACACAATCCCTGAATTAAGATGCTTACTTAAATATAGCCAAGGTTTTTTACCTTGGCATTAAAGCATAAAACAAACAAAAAATCAATGTTACTTATAAATACATTTTAAATGTATTTTGTATATAAATAAGCCCCTAAAATGATATAAATCACTCCTGCCAAAACTAAATATAGATAACATTTTGATTAGAGGAAAGAGTTATTCAGCACGATAGAGATGTGAAAAAAATATGAATGGTGATGTGGAACTTTCGTGTAACCGCACCATTCATAAAGTGTCAGCTCTGCTCAAACCTTAAGTTGCTCCACAAGAGATCAATAACATACACTGCTTAATGGAAATGCTTTTTCCTCATAAAAAGAAGCAGAACATGTTTGTGGGCAACCTGGGGCAATCTCTTAGGTCTGCCAGTACCTTGGCAAGAATGGACTCTAATAGAGGTTTCATTGCCTTTACTACTGTTTTTTGTGCTGTTTATTGTCTCCTGTCCCGATTGAAATATACAGGTGTAATAAATAATTTACAGCATTACCCATTTACTCTTCCAGAAAATGCAAATCATAACTATGTCTATATCAGTGATAAAATGGGTAAGCAGATGCAATAAAGAGAGATATATAGCAAATGCTTACAGACCTTCACCAAAATTACTATCCTTCCATCCTTCATAACTGCCCTGTACTGCTCATCACAGACCACTAATGTTTTAAGAGCCACAGAGCTCTTCAGATCCATCACTGTAGGTACTGTGACCAAGCCAATCTCCTTTGAAGTGTATGAACATAGCAAAGGTGAGACTGTAAAAGGGGATTTTTTTTTATTTTTTATATTTTTTTTTAGCAAAGGCCTGCCTTTTCAGAGAAGCCTGAGAAGAGACTACAGCTAAAGTAGTAAGTAACAGGCTGCCTTCCTTTTCCCCTTAACAGCCGTACAATATATGAATTTGTTTCTTTGTGGACGACTCTGAAGGCAACTTTCTATGAGAAAGACATGACCACAGAAGAACAAGAAGAAGAAAAAAAAAAAAAAAGTCCTTTATTTTCAAGAATATATAGATTGCCCAAAGGCAGAGGCATGAAAAACATGGAGAAGCAGTGTCAGGTCTCTAGTGATCCACCACCACTGCTAGGCTTCCCAAGGGCTTGATTAGACAACCAATAGGCACTGTACTCTACAGAAACAGGACAGCACATTACCATATATTGTTATTTTAATAAGTGCTGTCCCTTCTATCTGTCTAGGAACCATTTGAATCAACCCTTTTCAATCTCTCCTGGGTTTGTAATGTTCTCAAGTATTTGGTGCAAGCCAGGGTCCAAACACATTTTTTACAATGCTCTTCCATGAGCTTCATGGAAGAGCTGCCTCCCTTATGTGTTAGAATGAGGCTGAAAGTCCTGGACAATCTGAAAGCTCCATAAACCTTTTTAGTATCCAGGAATTAAGTTCATTTTTTATGTCGAAGTTAGGTTAAGGTGGGCTAGGACCAGTCACTTACCATAATGCAAGTCATGATGACAGACCAGCATTTGCACGCAGTGGTCCCTTGCAGCAGTGAAACTGTACTTGACTCTTCTGGCTTCCACAAATATCCTTTCTGTCTCCTAGCCTCCTTAAACCAAATTCCTTCAAATTCCAAAAAATTCTGGATACCATGCACAGCCCAAGTCTGTCAAAACAGTCACTGATCCAGTTACTAGCATTAAACTGTTATGAATATACAACCTCAGTATTCATCTCCCATGAGAACTAGAAGTCTAATGTGTTTTTTTAGACAAGTATTTTTTTAACTTGAAAGTAATTACTGATTAAACAGTAGATAGGAAAATGCTCCTATAAACTGATGATTTTTAACCAGATGCAGGATACGGATTATTCAAGCTTAGTTGATGTTTATATTGAAAGTAAAATGCAAGGTTTGTTACATGTCTAGAGTCAAAAAGGTTCATCACTGAAAAAACATTGTTACTAGCAATATTAGCAGGGCTTCTTCAATGAATATTCCATTAATTGCTTCCTGTAAAAGCCACTCCAGAGTACTAGAAATAGGAAATTAAAGCTTGCTTACTTTATCTTGCTGACTCAGATCTGATCAGTTTGGTACTGATTCAGCCATTACTACCAATCTAACTTTGTGCACATAAAAATTCAACAAAAAAGAAAAATTAATGTTATCATTCATTTTTAAAAATGTCGAAGAATTAATACTTTCCATTTTTATAGTACCTCCTATTTGAGAAGTACTTAGTGTTGGCAAAGGCAAATATATTAAATCTCCTATTTTCTCTGTGGGTTAGGTATCACACAAAAAGGAATACTGAAGAAAGCTCAGGGGCTTCTTAAAGGTTATGTAAGGTGTTTGTAGCAGAAAAAGGAACAGCACTTGCACATTCTGATTCCCTACCCTGTGCTTTTCCTACCAGATCAGCCTGACTGAAATGTTATCTCCGCTTCTGTGCAATCTGGGAAACATTCAATGTAGAAATTCTCCGCCTCACAGAAAAATGGACACGGGGATGTAGGAAAGTCAACATGGCCTAGCCAACTGCCTCCATCCTCCCAGCTGCTATAAGAAAGAGCAGCAAGGTCTACAACCTTTCTGCTGGCTTCCCACAAAGAGAAGTTCAGACAGCCCCTGCTCTCAAGTGCAGTGAATTACTGACCACATATTCCCTAATGTCCCATGCATTACTTGAATGAATGATTTAATGAGAAAAACGCATTTAATGATGTTAAGTGACTGGAGAATCAAAAGTTTAAAAAAAAAATCAGGGGAGAAAGAAAACAGTGAATAAAAGGAGTATGAAGAGGATTTAGTAGTTCAGTTTTCTTTTCTTCTGGAATTCCTACACAAGTAACATTGACTCAAATGCCCTTAGATCTGTTTTTGTAAACAAATCTACGTGCAATATGCAACACAGGTAAAAATAATAATTACTTTCCAACCTTGGGATCGTGCTAATAGTGACTTGCTATTCACACAGCAGTCCATGGTTTCTTCACATACACCCCCCCACACCCCCCTGGGGGTGGAACATTAGCCTTGAAATACCCAGTACCACTTTCAGGACTATGATACTTCTGAAGCCATTTTTACAAGAGGAAATGTGAACAGTCTGCCACCCAGGTACCACAGCACAACCCAGAACTTCACGGTCAGGTGCAGATTAAAATCTTGAAGCAGATGCTTCCTTAAAGTAAACTGCAAAAACTGCTAAAAAGATACTGCATTCATGCAACAAATAAAGCAAGAAAATCTGCAAGCTCTTCTGCTTCACAGAAAAATGTTCACACAAAGCATACAAAGGAGAAAAAGATACAGAAAATAAAAGACGATGGGGAAACACACTGAGAAAAAGGGTGTTAAAAGAGGAAAAAAGTAGAAGTATTTTGAGAAAAGAGCCTCAAAGAAGAGTAATAGTAACTTTTGGAATGAACCTTCTCCACAGATAATTAGTCTCAGAGGAAATTGCTGTGAAGCAGCTCAGTGAGGATGAATGCCTGGGAGCTAGTCTAGTGTTAGGGAGCAGGGGGGAAATAGGAGCAAGGAGAATCAAACTTTTTGATCCTCAAGGGCAGGTCTGAGTCAAGATTTTAACCACCTTTTGAGTTCCAAAGAAAACATATCCAAACTTTCTGCAAGAAAGTACTAATCTGTAGAGCTCCCAAGACTTTTTAATTTAAAATTAAGCTAGAGCAATTACCATTCCATTTCCCTCCTATGAGTTAGAATAACAATTGTGAATCACCAGGTTGAATATGGTTTACTCAACCGCTATTATCAATGAGGATATTAATTTCATAACCACATAGGAAACACAACACTACTTTCAAAAACCAATTACCAATTTATATGTTAAAAAATGAATTAAAATATGAAAGAAAAATGCAAAGATTAATTATTTACTATTTCTGGAACACTGGATGATTGTTTGCCTTTTTGTTGTGGTGTAGAAAGATTCTAGATGTTAGGCTGTCCCTTCTGACTGCTCACTTTTTTAATAATTATTTTTGTATAAATTATAATTATGAAATTCCCATCATTTGTTTGGTAATGAAATCTGATGACTGCACCATAGGGCTGCAAGAGATCTTCTAGACTATCAGCTCATGTAGTACCTCATACAAATGCAGATACGCAGTCTGCGTCTCTCCCTTACATGTTCCTAAACACAGAAGAAGGGTTTGCTTACTCCCTTCAATAGATTTAATAGATCATCACACTAATATTAGTAAGAAACTTTGACACAAAGTAATGGTCTGATAAGGGCAAAAAGAGAAAAAATGAAGTATCCATGAGGTATGCTCTCTGAAATATTTGGGAATCAGTCCATAAATCCTGCTTAGTGAATCCTTGTACACTACTTACAAGAAAAACAGTCATAGAGAGGTTCAATAACTTGTCTGTGCTTCCATGAACACTCATCTTCAAAGTGGGTCTGCCCGGCTCCGTGCCCCCAGGTGTATCAGCTGTGAAGCTTCTCATCTCTGGTACCATTTTAACTATCAAAATATAATTAATGCTGAAACACTTTAACAAAATCTGATTTTTTTAAGGAAACAATGCCAGTGAGGAAAACTGAGTATCTTCAAGCTGATTCAAACATTCTGTGTATGCAGGTCCTTGGTTGACCTGTAGACAGTGACAGCAATTTAATACATCACACATACACATACTCAATTTCAAAAATAGTCTTTCTGGAATCCTTGATATAGCAAATGCATCTAATTAAGTTAGTTCATGTGATAATTTCTAAAAGAAGCCAATGCAATGTTATTATCAAACATGCAAATAGAATCATCACCAAGGGTGGAAGCCAAGGTAAGTTTCATCTCTGGTAGTGAATAGTTTCTGCACAGCTTTGAATTTTTTCATTTATTCATTCATTATCAAATATTATCCTCTGATAAACTAGCAATACACAGTTAAGTCAGAGACAGTTAATTCACACATGTGGATAGCATCCTTATTTATGTTGCTTACCTGATAGAAGTAGGCAATGAAAATAAAAGAATTCAAAATGATTGCACATAAAAGACTTTTTTTCACTCATTTTCCACTTCTGTCATACTATATTATATAATATGTTATTAATAAAAATACTAATGGTTAACACTAATCTCATTCTACATTCACTGTTCTCAAAGCCTTTTATGTATGTGACCATTTGTTAATTTATAAGCAGCAAACACATTTAGTTGACCTGCTCAATGGAATAAAGAGCAAACTGACCAGGTCACAACAGTAGAGACAACTATGTGATAAAATACGTAGGATATTAGAAATACTCATTTAATAGATGTGGGTGCTGTGGGGGTGCCTGCATGGCCCACCTTGGCAAACGGCTTGGATAACAACACTTGTTAAAATATAAATGTAGATAGAGCATGCGTGTGTACGTACCAAACACACAAAAGTATCTGGAGGCCATGTGCCCAAAAGTGGTCATGCTAAAGAAGATGAGGGCCATCAAATATGGTCATGTTAAAGAGGAAGACAAGCATCAACCAGAAAAATAACTAAGGAATTACAAAGAGACTTTTGAAACAAAGGAGGAAGTATAATAGAAGCACTTGTAGCATATGAAACATACACTGGAGTGAATACAGCAGCAGTCAAACCTTGTCTGTCACTGCCAGAAACTGCCCTCCTGGCACCACCGGGCCCTTCCAGAGCTGCCTCCCGGACACCACGGGCAGCCGGCATGCAGCTCACGGGCCGTCAGTATGGGCTGCAACAAGGAGGGACCCATACATGGGGTGTGCACACATGAACTCATGAGGTGTTTTCTCACCAGCATGTGCACCAGTGGATTCTAGCAAGTAGCACAGGTCCACATAGAGGACCACAGCTCCCACAGGAGGGGTGAGTACGTAGGGGAACCCTCCGTGCCCCAATGAGCGACATGTGCCGGTAACCCAGACAGCCCACATGCACCCAGCCATTCTAGTGGATGGGTAGGATGCATTAGAACTTTTAGGATTAGCTACAGAAGAGTATTTTGGCATTTGCAGATGTTCATTAACATTTTTAAAGTGCCTGATATTGTGTTGCATTGCTGAGACAGCTCCTGAGTGTGTAGTTCAATAATTGCTTTTTAACTACATGTCGTTAATAAATCAACAAACCAGTTCCATCCTAGTTGGTTTAAACTATTTGAAATGAGCAGTTCTTCCCTTTAACAAACACATATAATATCATACAACACTGTGTCCCTTCAAATCTCATTTTATGCTGAAGACAGGAACAGCTTTTTTACTGAATGTTCTGTTTCACTAGAATGTTTCTAGTAATTTTTTTAATAATGTATGAAATAAAACAATGGAAAGCTGAACCATGCATGCGGAACTTTATGACATAATAACCTGATTAAAAGGTAAATTAAAACAAAAGCTTGATGACAACATTTTGGCATAAGTGTAATTCTTATCTAAAAAACTTATTAAAAGGGGAAAAACTTGAAAAAGATTTAATTTGCCAGTGTGCACTTTGCTTGAAATACTTCACTCTTTGACTTCAGTGAATAAAATCACAGTAACTTCATTTGGCTGCTGGTGGGTTTATGATATGACTGAGGCAATCAAATTTAGCATTACTGCTAAGAGGAGCCGTGTCTCCCTCACTCTCAGTCATGTCCTCCTTTCACTCCCACTTGCCAGCACTGATCATCCAATCCACTGTTTGTAAAAAAGATATATTCTGAAAAGGAAATCTGAACTCTTCGATTTGTTCCTAATGAGTTTAACTCCCTGAAGCAGCTCATTGTGGGATACTGAGAGACTCAGTAATGAGCCTGAATGTTCCTCAAGAGGCTTGTAGGAACTAATGTAGTTCTACATCCAATTCTTAGTTCTCTCTCTTAAAGTTTCAGAAACTTACTCAGTCCATTCCTACCTCAAATGTAGCAGCTGAAATGGTATTTTCCTTGTTTCAACGAATCTGGGCAGACTGCAGAGATTTGCTAAGCAATGATTTTGTTAAGGCTGAGTTTCAGATTAAACTTAACGGCAATTTTACATATAAAGACTTTAATGAATTAGCATAAAATGAATTAAAATGTGTTAGTGTAATTTAAACAGTAAATTCCAACTTACAATCATTGGATTGAAACTTGCAAATATTTAAGGGAGAATATATTTGTTTAAATTAATGCTGCTTCCAATGATAACTCCTAAATTAAACCTTTGCCCCTGAGTTTTCATTTTCTTGCTCCTTTCCATTTCAGAAAATTACAATCTTATTCCACAGATACATCTGACCCACTGTCTCTCCTAGCTCCACATGACAGCCACGTTCAAAGTCTCTGTTCCTACCTGTAAGGTGCTCAGGGACCATGCTAGATGTTGCCATGTACCAGAGAAAGTCCAGGGCCAACAGCCCACACACACAAATGCTCACTACCAAACAGAAATTTTCACCTGTGGAGAAGTCAGAGGCTTTTTAGCAGTCATCATGAGATTGTGCAACCACCTCCCAAAGAACGTAAGACTTATTACAGAACTACCATTTTCTGCTCAAATTGCCAGGCATAGATCTGTAGAATTCCTCCTCTCAGGAAAAGATGTTAGGGGGTGTACATTTAAAGAAACAGGCCATCTTTCCTCCTGTGTGCCCTGTGAGAACAGAAACAAATCACTCGTGTGATTTCCAGCTCCCCCAGAAAGGAGGTAAGCATTTGTGCATGACAGTCCTGTTACCTAGCTTAGCGCAAAGGAATATTAGCTCTGACTGGGGTTAACATCATGTCTAGAGCAGAACAGGTTCCACCCCGTGAACTTTAACTCTGGTCAAGGAAACACGCATGGAATGATTCCCCGTGCTTTCAGGAAGCCACTGTGCTGCAAAAATTAAATCTCAACAGAGTTAAGTAAGTCTTGCACACACTGGACATTTAGGACTCAGTTTCACCCTCCTGAACAGTTTTCACTCGTCTGATTAAAGGAATACCTGGTTTTAGCTGCACTTAAAAAGCATTTTATGTTTAGTCAGTTACTTGATAACATAGAGGATTTTTCTCAGTTAAGGGTCCTATTCATAAAAAATCTGCTACATAACAAAGCCTGACCTAATTTGTCTTTATGGAAGGCTATACCTTTAAATTCAACCTTTAATCAGAGGATATAAAAATGTCTTACAAGAGTAGCTGAGAATTATCATTCACCGCCAACATTTGGAGAAGCTAAAGTGTGGAGTCTGTAATGATTTTTTCAGTGTCATGTTTCAAGTCAGTAGAAAAGCAGAGACCAAACGACAGTGTCCTGAAATTCAGGAGCCTTTTATCAGCTATTGTGTTCATCACTTCTCTGTTCTCTGTGTGGTCTGCACCTTAGAGCAGAGTAAGGAATAATGTATACAGTCACCTTGCTGTGGTCTAACAGGTCACCACAACTCAACTGAACCACACTGTGAGTAATTACCTTTATTTTGATCTCAATATGCGGAAGTCTGATTCTGTTTAGGATTCCTTCATTGCTGACTAAACTAAATCAAATTTGCTTTATGATTGCCATGGGCTAAGAGTGAACTCATAAACAATAGTACAAGTCAGGATCTGTGTGGCAATTTGGTAAATCATAAACAATACTGAAAGTCAGGCATTATGCAGTAACTTGGTAAACCACAATAACTTGGTTACTAGGATAAACCCTTATATTTCAATTAGATAAATCTCACTTTGCCCAAGACCTAAAAAACCTTACCAAAGCACGACCATATATATATATATGCACACACACACATAATATGTAAAATATTTTTTTTTTACTGATTACTGACTTATCCATCCATGATGCACCCATCACCACATCATTGAAAATAGCAGTCCCAGATTTTTTTATGCCTCTACATCTTGCAGCCTTAGAGAACAAGGAAACATTCCAGCAGATGGTAAATATCAAGGGGGGCATACAACACAAAGATTTAAATCTTCAAAATATTTATGTAGCAGACAAGGCCCAAAAGCAGATTTTAGCTCTGTCCCTCCTGCCTCCTGAATTTATCCAGTTTTGCCTTCTGGAACCTGTTTTACTTTTCATACTAAAAGATATCAAGAGCTATTTCTAGCTGGTCCATTTTAATCTGTAATAAAAAACGCCTGTTACCCACAGTATCAGACTGTAGAGGACTCTCCACAGGGCAACAGTAGAACTCCTGTTTCCTGAGCTACAATGTGGACCAAGAACTACAGAACACATTACAGTGGCTAACAGACAGACTGAATAGGGTGGAGGCCTCTCTGTCCCTGGATTTATGACAGGACAAGTTGGATTATTTCAGTTACATGATGCTTTCTATGAGCAAACATAAACACAAACAGATGTCAAAAGAAAACACATTTCTGTTTGTGCAGTAACAGCAGATGGAGGATCATCATAGAGCCTGCAAGGTAGGGCATTCATTTAATACTGGCTCATACTTCCTGATCATGCTCACACTTACTTCCTATCACCTCATCCGGTGTTTCTCTTACCCTAATTTTTTTTGCTTGGAATCATAGAGTGTATATTTTAATGTGCTAATCTTCTAGAGACAAGCCGCAGATGGAATAGTTTCCCATCACTTTAATTAATGGATACCACGCTGTCTGGAGTTCCCAACAGTCACAGTTTCTATTTATTGGGAAACTTTTAACTCTCAGTGAGAAGGATCATTATCTGATACTCTACAAGTGAAGTGTCTGATGAGAAGAGCATGATTAATCAGAAAGTATCCCGAACAGCTAGGCTTTTGGTGACAGGCCCATAATCGAAGAGACAATTAAAAAAAAAATGCACTAAAGCAATTTTGTGATTAACACATACTTGATACCGGCCACTGCTGCATGCAAAGCAAAGTGTTGAGAACAAGCAGACAAAGTGAACAAAATTTCTTATTTCCATAATTTTTCAAATGAAACCTGAACTGAGCAGGAATAAAGCTGCAATCACCTTCTGCCTTCAGCCTATGAGAGCACTAGGTGCACAACCTAGTAAGTAATAAATTTCCTTTTCCTAATTCCAAAACTACTGACACTCCTTATTCATTACCTCATAGCCTAGAATATGTCATATACTAAGATTTCAAAAGACGTTTTCTCTTTAGTTGCAAGAAAAGCTGGGCTAGGCATGGCGAACAGGCATTGATCAGTACCAACCTGCCAAAAGGGGTCTGCAAAGATCTTCTTGCCATATGACAAAAAATACATCTTCATACTGTGCTGACTTGATGATTTTGTTACCTGTTCTCTGTGTTCGTTTTCATCAATTAATTAAGATGGCAGTATGTCTTGCTGTCTTCCAGGCAGCCTAACCAAGAATCAGGACAGAGTAGTGATTCTATTCACCTGTCAGGGACACCTGGAAGAACTCCAAAAGGAAACATTACTGGTATGCTCACATCCAAAAGCTTCTCTCACAAAGAGAAGAAAGCAGGTAAAGGACCAAACCCCAAAAGTTTTGACTTCCTTTGGGTCACTGATCTCCTGTGTTCCTTACCACCCCTAAAACACTTGCTACGATATTGCAGCAAGAGACATAAAAATATGTGATCATTAAGCTTATAAAAATATTTGAAGGTATGAAATAGTTATTGCAAAGTTAAGCTAGGGTATTAATTTTTACATTTGCATAGTAAATAAAATACACTTTGATCCTCTTTCACTAGCAGATTCTTCACAGCTATATTAGGATCTAAGAACAAGCAGCTTGCTGTGAAGTAGTGTCCCGCCAAGTTTGTACCTTAACTAACACCACAGTAACTTTTTTGTGTGCCATATTCTAAGAAGGGGAACGGTGGATCTATTATCAGTGCTTTCACTCCTGAATTAGTAGGTCTATGCCTATAGGCAAAAGTATCTTGAAAATTACTTCAGACAGATTCTCCAGCACTGTAATGCTTGTACAGCCCTTCGCACTGGCACAGAGTAGGTATAAAATACTGCAGCACTTTTCAGCCACTTTGTCTTCATTTTGCACAGATGTAAATGACTGCAAAGGTGCAGAGCAATGGAGAATGTGGCACTTTATAAATATTAATTAGCAAAGAATTACACTGCCCCTTTGTGGTACTAAGCATTATCATTTCCACTTTACAAATGGTGCTGCAGTCACGGAGCAAGGTTAATTCTACTAGTTCACAACAGCACGAGACTATGACAGAGGTAGGAACAGAATACAGGCACCTCATAGCTACTTGTTAATCCTGTGAGCCCCACAGTTCCACTTTTTGCGTTTGCCTTTCTTACTTGCATCTGTTCCCCAAAACAGCTAAAATGACATCATATTGCTGTCTCTTTACCTGGGGAAAATATGTGAAGATTCCCTGCAGCAAAAGGCTGTCAGTGTCACAGCACAACGCAACCAGCCCAGGATGTTTTCTCCTGGGAAAAGAGGCATGACAGCCGACAAGCAAAATGAGCAGCTCTAAGGGGGTTTGTGTTGACAAAAGGCTGGTTTAAAAATAAGTATTGTCATCTTAATTGTGGTATTTCCATTGACACCCCGCACAATCTAATGACTGAGATATATTATAAATTTTAGACAAAACTCAAAAGATTCAAAGGGTTTATGGTGCCCTCAGAAACCTTGATATTTTAATGAATCCTGGATTTTTGTGATTGGCCATGCAAAGCAAGCTCTTCTGTGCTCTGGCCAGAAATACTGGGGGTGGGGGGAAATAAATAAAAATAAAAGCAACTTCTCAGAAAAAAAAAAAAAGGTGTTCTCTCAGTATTTGACAATACCTGTCACAAAAGCATTTCATCTGTAAAAGGGACACTGAAAATGAAATGTTTAGGAACAAAATAAAAGTACACAGCTATTCCCTTATCTCCTCCAAAGACCAAATCACGTTCCTATTTTAGAGATGGTTTGTGTAATTTTTTATTCATGTGAGTAGACTGAAAATTATGCTACTAGAATTCAATCATCAACAGTCTCTGTTAATTTGAAAGCACAGATACAGGATGTTGGTGGTTCCAGATTTTGTTCAGCAAAGCTCATAGTAACACTTTAGTATTACAAGTTAGTTCACACTATCTAATTTCATCTTGATGCAGAAAGCTGAATGTTCAGATGAAATCCACCAACAAGTACAGGAGTTAGTCCAATACTTCTGGAATAAGCAAGAGGACACTATTCTGAACACAACTTATTGCTGAAGAGAACTGTCTTCTCATAATTTCTAAATTTCAAAATTCAATGTTTGGGGACATCTTAAAATGCCCAGTTATCCATACCTAGCATGAACTGCTAGAGAACGAAGAACAGAATGAGTAGCAGAAGCTTACCTTCTCATCTCTGCAGGCTGTAATGAAAGTATCAGCATGGGTGTCTATAAGTACTTCCCATATTCCTTCAGCAAAGAAAAAAGGTAACTAAATTTAACACTACTTAGTAGCAAAGTAGTCAGGTGAAGAAAGAAAATTAAATATAAAGCAATACTATTTTAAAACCTACCAGAAGTTATCTAAAAGAAAACTCTTACAGGAATTTGCACAAAAAGATGAAGTGACAGATCTGAACATTCATTTATATTACCCAACCACTACAAGACTAAAATTAAATATATTAAGACCAAACTTTTTCTCTTGATATATCATTGTTTCAGCTCCTCTTATATTTGAGTAATAAACCATACTCAGTATGAAGAAAATCAGAAGCAAACTGAGGTGAATTGAAAACTGCCTGAATGGCAGGGCCCAGAGAGCAGTGATCAGTGGCACAAAGTTGAGTTCAAGGCCAGTAACTAGTGGTGCAGCCCAAGGGTCAATACTGGGTCCAAAACACTTTGACATCTTCACTAATGGTCTGGATGATGGGGCAGAGTGCACCCTCAGCAAGTTCACTGATGACACAAAACTGGGATGAGTGGCTGATAAGCCAGAGGATTGCGCTGCTATTCAGAGGGACCTTGATCAGCTGGAGAAATGAGCTGACAGGAACCTCACAAAGTTTAACAAGGAGAATTACCATGTCCTGCACCTAGGGAGGAACAATCCTAGGCACCAGTCCGTGCTGGGAGCCACCCTACTGGAAAAGAATTTTGCAGAAAAGGACCTGGGTGTCGTGGTGGACACCAAGTTGAACATGAGCCAGCAATGTGCCCTTGCAGCAAAGGTGGCTAATGGTACCTTGGACTGCATTAGATAAAGTATTGCCATCAGGTTGAGGTAGGTGATCATTTCTACTTGACACTGGTGTGGCCACACCTGGAGTACTGTGTCCAGTTCGGTGTTCTGCAGTACAAGAAGGACAGGAACATACTGCAGAGAGTCCAACAAAGGGCCACAAAGATGATTAAGGAACTGGAACATCTCTCCTACCAGATCAAACTGAGACATCTAGGACTGTTTAGCTTAGAGAAGACAAGGCTCAAGGGGGTGTCATCAATCTATATAAATACCTCAAGTGAGGGTGCAAAGCAGATGAACTCAGGCTCTTTTCAATGGTGCCCACTGAACAGGAAGCAATGTGCGCAAACTTCAACACAGGAGGTTATGTCTGAACATCATGAAACACTTTTTTACTGTGGAGGTGACCAAGCTCTGGCACAGGTTACCAAGAGAGGTTGTGGAGTCACCATCCTTGGAGATATTCAAAAGTCTTCTAGACTTGTTCCCAAGCAACTGCCTTTAGGTGGCCCTGCTTGAGTAGGGGGATTGGATTAGATGATATCCAGAGGTCCCCTTCCAACCTCAAACATTCTGTGAAATAGAAATTGTTACTATCATTAATACTACTACTATCATTACTACTACTGCTATCAGAAGTTCTTGTCAGCCATATGGTCATAAGGTGATACGCATAGCATAAAAAGACAGCAAAGTGTGAAAAGCCATCATCTGACTTCTCAGAGACATCAAGTAAGAATATACAACAGAGGCTTAATTTTTCCATCATCTACATTCCTGTGTTTGAGAGGAGTACAGTGCAATGTAGAGATGTTACGAGTACTGATGACTTGTACTGGTCTCGCTGATGGTACCCCACCTCCTGGGGACAGGTGGGACTTGGCAGAAAAACAAGAACCCAGCTTTTATACAAGGAGCCCCAACTGCTCTAGCTTAACTTGGGAACAGCCCTGCTTTCCAGCCAGTCACAAAACTGAGACGTACTGGCCACATTCATCTTAAACGGAATTTCTGTTGGCACAAAAGACATAATGTAGTTCTGTCTGATACCACTGAAAACCTTTCTCTTTCACCCCAGCTAGCAATGACAGGTACTAAATTTCTGAAAATGACATCTGGAAAGCAGTAAAATAGTCAGATTTGGTGGAATATTGGTTCTACAGTGATGCATATTGTTTAAACTACTCAGTTTTATCTGTCTAAACAAATAAGCAAACAGACTACACAGTATAATGTATTTCATCCCTGACATTATTTATCTGGGATTCCCAGACAAGTCATTAGAAGAAATGTTTGGCTGTTTCATGAAATCATTCAAAAGCTAAATGTCAGCTGAAATATTAAAATTCTTTGTTGATCATTTAAGCAGTTTTAGAACATGATAGAAAATAGTGAATAATCCCCAACAATGTTTTTACCTGTAAAATTGCTGTAACAAGCCAATAAACATTCATCTGAAAAGGAGTAGGGGACACATTAAAACCTCAATTAGACAGTTCTTAAAACAAACAGAAACTGCAGCAGGAAAGATTAGGTTAAAACTAGCAGTGCAGCTCTCAACAGTCAAAGGAAAATGGACTTCCCCAGTTTTTGTCCCAGGCATCCAGTGTTTGTTTAATCCAAGTAATTGAACACTAGCTCTGCTATTTACTTTATTCAGCTTTCACCTCAAGCAACCTCTGTGTTATATCTCCTGGTTGTCCATTTGTTTCTTAGACCTGACAGTGTAAAAATACAACAATGTTACTCTGTGAAAGATCCTTCATGCAAAATGCATCTCGAAGCAGTACTCAGACTTATATTAAACATTCCACTACAACAGAAAAGAAAGAAGAATTCATGCTGCTGATTTAATGTGGAAAGCAGTAAGAAAAACTGTATGAGGGACCTGCATGCTTACTGTGTCTCGCTACCTATATTAAAAGTGCTCAGTTTACCAATAAAAGTGTACATTATTACTTGATAAGCCTAGTCCTGCTAAATGCATGTGAAAAATAGCTTGAACAATGCACTGAACTACCTTTTCATACACATGAAACACACCTGTGCTTCCAAATGAAAAAACAGAAGTAATGGGGATCTGCTATGGCTCTTTACACATCTACTAGCTAGGATCCTCTGTTAAAAAAAAAAAAAAAAGGCAAAAGCTGTTTTGATTAAAAATAAAGATCATAGTTTGAGTCCTATTAGCTGCCAGAACTGTGCTGTACAGTGATAAGGTGGAGTCAGAAAAGCAAAGCAGCACACTTCGTGGATCCTAGTTACAGAGCACATCAGTAGTGTCAGTCCTCTACCCAGCATAGCCTATAGAGGTAACAAATTGACCTTTCTCTGTGCTCCCAAATGGAGGTACAAAAGCCACGGTGTGCATTGGTACTTTGGACATTCTCCTTTTACTAAGAACTTGTGGCCATATTCCATGGTACCTGAAAATTACTCCCCACCTATCTTAACCCTAATATCAGCCATAACTCTGTTAATGACTCTTACTTGTAACTAGATGGAGCCTCCTTTTCTGGAGATGTTCAAAACCTGCCTGGATGCGATAATGTGCAACCTGCTCTAGGAGAACCTGCTTTAGCAGGGGGTTGGACTAGATGATCTCCAGAGGTCCCTTCCAACCATTCTGTGATTCTGCAATCATTTATTCATCATTAAAAGATTAACAACTACTTAATGATGCCAACTATTTTTTATACTTCCTTTCACATTTCCTCTAATATTTGAGGAGGGTTTTTTAAATGTTTGCAAAATCTTCTCTTAATTTTTTTTATTTTTTATGCCATAGAAATCTTAACTTGAATTTAGCTACTAATTCTTATGTAGCCTACTACATTTTCATCTCCTGAACCTCCTTCCCTTCAACACCCATCTTTTTTCTTAGACTTAGAATGGCCCTTGTAATAGGGAACATGTTTCTGTTCCCAGTTTATCCTCTTCAGTAATATGATGGCAAACATCAAAAAGAACATGAGAAATTGCAGATTCTGTAGGAAGCAAATGTTTCAAACTTCTCTAATATTTTTAATATAATAAAACCTCAGCAGTTGGTTTAAGAAAACCAAAACACAGTTAAACTTACAAAATTAATATAACAATTTCTTATTGGATGGTTAAATAACTTAATTGCTACAAGTACACTGCAACAACGAAACAGTATATAGTTCGTTTAATCATATTGGTTTGTGCTACAAGGTACAATTTTGCTAATTTCTTCCTGGAAAAAGTGGCAGGACTGTCCAGCATTTCATTTTGCAAGCTTCCTGTTAATACCTATTTCATGATGGTTTGGTCCTGGATTTAGTTGAAGGCTAATGATACTTTAAGTGGAGACTGCATGTCTCTCCAAGATGATGACAGTCACTGACATTTTGACTTAGACAAACTCATTCTCAATTGCTCTGCATCTTTTATAGTTAGTGTTCCTGCACAAACAAGATGCAACATTAGAAAATAAAAATGGTTATGTTTTAAACATCTGCAAGGAGAGTGCTAATGGCCATACAGAGAAGACTCAGATACACTGTATCAGAAAGCAGCATTATGCTTTGTGTTGTAGAAGGTACTACATGAAGTGCCAGTGACTAATATTTTGAAGGCAATGCTTTTCTGCGTAAAACCACATCAGCACATTCACAGAGCTGTACAGAGGAAGAGTTTGGGCTGTCACCTTTACAAAGGCTACGAACTCCCACTATTGGTTTCAGGATTGCAGTCTGACAACCTTTCCTGTGTCACTAACGGGCACAAAGCCTCTAGGGTAACTATTCCTTTGATGCAGGTTCTTTCTCTTCCTTTAATAAAGATATTAAAAACCCAAATGTTGGCTACAGATCCACCTTGTGAAAAAAGATAGTCCTTGCTTTCACCCAGAAACAGAAACAAGCAGATGGTGACCTCAGTATTAATGGCTCATAGCAGGTAAAATTCCTATTGCCACAGAGGGGTTTGTGACATTGTAAAGATCAAATGGCATTTCATAGACCAGTACTGAGCACCACAATAGTGTCCTTTCCACTGTGCTTAGGGGAAATTCATCAGCCTAGGGCAGCGGTCAAGATGTAACACCCTTGTGTTTCCCAGTTCAGGATCCCACTTCTCTCTTGCTTCAGTGTGTGAATGCAGACATGTCTCCTTTTCTGCACGCAAATAACATGAAATTAGAGCCTCAATGAATGCCAAGCAGTGAGAACATTCTAAAGCTGTGGCTGAACAGATCTACTTTATGCTAGTATTTGACCCAAAAGCAAACTGAAAACTGTGGATTTGACACTACAGTCTAAGACTATGTTCAAACTGAGAAATGTAGCACTGAGAATTAAATACTACACAAACAATGCACATAATCATAAGCAATGCACTTTTGGAAATGTAACATTGCTTCTCCTCAGAAATGAACTTCATAAACTGTAACTGCTGTTAATAAGAGCAGCCACCTCTCAACAGAATATATATTTTTAATTTGAATTAATAGTGACAGGACCTGCTTACCCACCTACTGACATATCAAGGAAAGGAATAATAATGCTGTTTTCCTGCTTCTCATTCTTAAGCTTTGAATTATACTTACTCAATATTCAAATATTTTGAGCTGTTTCTCCTGCCTCCTCTAAATGTCATAAGATCACTAATATGATGTAAAAATGGTTACATGTTACTGCATTTAACTTACGGTGCTGATGTTGCACAAGTGTGGTGATTAAACTCAGTGACAGACCATAAAAAGAAGGAAGGGGAATTTTATTTCACGCAAAAATAATTTCATTTACAGTCCTCTCGTGAATTTAACTCATTCATTCTTTTATGATCATTCGCTCATATTGATATATTCACAAGTACTAAGTCATCTGGCCATGATGGACAAGGATAGTAGTCAAGTCCTCAGAATGTCTTCCAGGTCCTTCTCACATTGGAAATTATGGTCTAATGTTTGGATGTGCCTTTTATACCCCTGGCTTACGGCTTTTCAACCCTAAGACTGACAATGACTGTAAAACACAGTCTCTTGCTATTGTCCTACCTGTCTGAATCAACAAGCAACACTGATGATTTACTCACTGTCTTTTGTCTCCTTATCTGGGTATTTTATAGCTCTACTTCTTTATCTTCCTGCCGTATTTCCTTTTGATGAAAAAAGCCCAGTAAGAATATACTTAAATATGAGGCAGAGCCTTTTTTGAAAGGTTCTATGAAGGCAGCTTTGCAGAGAACAAACACCGTCTGGCTAATTACACATTGCTACAGCTCAGGAGTAGCACATAACTCAAAAGTAAGTCAGGACTGGAAGGATCCTCCTGCTGCACTTTCTGATTTGCTAGTAATTAGAAATGGCAGTCCTTATGCTGATGTGGTCCCCAAGCACTAGGGCCAGATGTGTTGAACACTTGTAGTTCTGAGACCACCTGCCAGTGAAAGAATAGAAGTATCATTTGCTGAACATGGCAAGGGCACCTGCTGATAAGATGCACTTCTGCATAACAAGTGACTAAATCACATTCCCTAAAGTCCTAAATAATGTCGTGATCTAAAAAACTACTATTAGTTTTTCATGCAGGTTGTCTCACTTGTGTGTGATTGTGCAAGTCTGTGAACACTACGAGTGGGTACGAAAAAACCCCAGAGCTTAGCAGAAAGAATCGGAATGAGCTGGGAAAAATAATAATAATAATAATTTAAAAAATTGATTAGTCCTAAGTGACAATATAAATACTTCTTGAGTCCCACACACAGTTGAGAAATCTACCCCCAAGACATTGGACTCCATTTCCTCCCACAATCCACGCATCCTAGCAGATTTTGTGAAGCACAGGAAGAACCCCGCTGCCCACAATCAAGTCAAAGTCAACTATATTGCTTAGGTCTCTTCCTACTTGCACCATGAAGAACCTCATATTTCAAATAAACTGAGTCATCAAATGCTTTAGAGACTTAAGCACATAAGCAGAAGAGTAGCTAAGAAAAATACAGAGGCCAGAAAAAGAAAAAAATATGCATTTTCTGTAAGTCATTGAAACCAGACACGGTATTGGTGTAGAAGGAAGCACTAAGCAGAAGCTGCAGAGCAAAGGTTTCACTTTCAGGAAGTTATTCTTAGTTCCACCATCCTGCCAAAACCAACAGAAAGACATAGCAAAGCTCAGCTGAGGGTGTCCTTTACAGGACAGGAACTATACAAATAAGAAACGCCCAGAAATGATTGATTTGTAGGAAGCTAGTACTGGTTAGAGATTTGATCTGGATCTGCCATCTGTAACATAAGATGATCTGCAACATAAGAAGACAAAAGACTTTTAAACTGAAGAAGGGACAAGTTATATAGAAAAACATTAGTAATCCAGCTTTTAAAGTGCAAAGAATTCAAAGTGACCACATTAAACAGAATGAAACCGGAACAGTTTCATAAACTCTCCCCTCTGCTCCTTGTGTCCTTCGAGACAGCTCCATGCTTGCAGGCACAGCTTTGGATAGCTCAGTAGCTTTCTGAACTGCATCAAACTTTGCCAGTCTCCTCTGATCCCAAGGAAGTTCATTCCATTATCTCTGGGTCCTGATGACTGCTCCTCTGAGTGGCCTCTGTCCCTGTAGGCTGCAGCCTCCCAGGCTGCACAGTGACTCTCCTGCCAGCCCTGGAACATTCTCCCCCAAACAGGCTCCATAGCTCCCCAAAGCTGCACCCACCCCCTCCTGTTCTTTCCAAGGGCTCCCCTTTTGCATCTAATTCTTGAAGGGACACAGCATGCAACTGAGAACACGCACGCAAAACAAATACCATCTGTCACATTTGGGAATTTTAATTTGTGTATGCATTGACCTGAGACAAGCTCTGTAGGCAAGAACTGAACTACATGCAATTTCTCTGGCTGAGCTGAGAGGAACAGTAATAAATTTGCTCCCTGTAAGCCACATTGTTCAGATCTCCTAGTAAATACAGGAAGAAAACAGTTTCTGCTGACCTTATATTCTACAACAAGGTGAATTATTTTTGGAGCAAGCAAGCCACAAAGGCTTTGACAGAAGCACCTGGGGCCAGATCTCCCCATCCATCCCCTCTTACACAGGTGAAGTTACACCACAATTATGCTAAAAATATCAGCGTATCAAATAATGAAGAATATGCTATGTTGATCATGTAACAGGAACATATCAGAGTGTTCCTACATCACAGCTTGACAACCAGTCTTCTCACATAGCCAAATCTACACCTATCACCTGAACTGCAGTTTTAGGATGGCTGTCATATCACCCGTCAGTTGTGTGATGGGGACGGGAGGATCTCAGAGAGCAAGGTTTCTGAGGAGCAGGGTGACAAGCAATACACTGCCAGCACAATGCCTGTAGCCCATTGACTCTTGTTCTCTGAGGGGCTTCTGAGAAGATGACTGGTGGGAGCAAGCCAGATTAATTGTTCTGGTATGATGGATTTGGTCTGCATGATGGAAGCTTCTCACCCTGCTCTGTGGTGAGAATGAATGTGCTATAATTCAGTTTGAATTCCCTACAGTGTATTCAATCAGAATGGCTTCCCAGCAAGTGATGAATTCAATAGAGGTAGCAAAGTGAGGAAAAAGCCCCATTGCACCAAATCACAGACAATCCTGAAAAGAAAGTAAAAAAAAAAAAATCTTCAAATTCAGGTTTCCTGGGATGAAACCTATTATATATCTCCTGCACTTAAAGAATGAAAGATGCCAGATTTTCTGGAAAGTTGGGATAAGGAAGCCAGTTCTTTTTTGGAAGTTGTAGATGGGGGTACACCTAAATAGTCCTTAAATTAGAAGACAAAATCTTTGGCACACTCTATTCCAGATTGTGGGCAGTGATGACCTACTTGAGTTTAAATGCTTTCATTTTTTTTCAATTTTCTAAAGTTCTGTACCTAAGGTTGCATGAGTTTGAATCTTCTTCCAGATAGAATTTCCCCCTTTTGTAGGGAGTCATACCCTGATTTCACACTGTACAACTGAATTACAAAGGGATGGCAACTTCTATTATCTGCCTGATTTCTGGCCACTGAGATGTCTTTAGTAAACAATTTGAGTATTTTCACCTCAATCAAACCTTTTTCAACAACTGTGATCAATAGGACTTCTACTCTTTGAAAAAACAAAGGTAGCAGTAGTAAAAGAAAAGGTGGATGACAAGTATCATGCAGGAAAACTCCACAGAGAGGATCACACATAAATGGAACTCCAGTAGAAAAACAAGACCATTCAAAATTGTTGGTGAAGTAATGGTTCCAGGAAATGATCTGCAAGCCTGGCATATCAGTAAACTACTGACAGCACTGACTTTGTGCTTTAAAATAAAGATATGGAAATGGAAATATGCCAATAATGTAGATGCACAGAAGAACTGCAGCTTGAATTGAGAAGGTATCTTAGTTTTTCGTTTCCTCCTAGAGTCTCTACTGAGACAGCTGTCTACGACAGCACTTTGTGCCAATTACAGGTTTTTTTCAATATGATGACTTGTGTAGTAGGACATAGGTTATAAGTCTCCTCAGA
The DNA here is from genome assembly GCF_023634155.1 of Falco peregrinus. NCBI lineage: Eukaryota > Metazoa > Chordata > Aves > Falconiformes > Falconidae > Falco > Falco peregrinus. The sequence goes on from NC_073721.1 coordinate 86,023,672, forward strand.
TCATTCTATACAGGATATTCAGCAAGCCATCACATCTGTAAAACTGAGAAAATGAGGAGTAGACCTCTAACCAGCGTATTTAAAGGTAAATTTCTTGTATTTGTCATTCTCAGTACTTTAAACTGCCATAAAATACTCTAAGGAGTCTCATTAACTATGCAGCAGAAAGGTTTCATCAGCTGTCTGTCCCCAAATATTTCTATTTAAAAGTCTGTTCATCTCTATCACCTTATAACCACTACATGAATTAGACTGAGACCCGGATAGCTACTGCCATTCCTGATAGAGTAACAACCCTATAAACGCTCAGTAGTAGTAGACAGACATTAGCCGCTAGTTTGTCAAAACATTTCCAAGACCAGCTACCACAGATAAAGCTTCTGTCTCAGCCAAACCTTTTACCATGCCAGCCAGATGATGATACTGAGACAGCCTGCAGACTGCAGCAGGACTGAAGATGGCTGATTTTGATAACCTGACAAGCAGCATTGAGAGGTATCTTTCTTTACTATGGATTGTGACCAGTTAGCATTAGTCAATAATTAGGAGAGATGCAAAAGGACCCTTCCATCAACAACTGAACATGAAGAGCTGAGTAAATGCAAGACAGGAACACAGTGCTTCTCTAGGAGGAAAATTAACATTTTCATCGCATTTTACCAGAGACAACTCTGAAAAGTTGAGAAATAAGAATCACTGAAACCTGCAAGACTTTTAGACTTTTTTTTTTTTCTTTGAAACGGAATATATTATGATACAACAAGCCACAGTAAAGGAAGTGTTTTACTAGTGTACCTCTTCAAACCAGCGTAGCTTTATTAATTATTTAAGAGCTCAGAAAACTAGTGAGAGATATCAGTTTTGATCATGATATGCTATGTATCAATTTTGTAATTAATTGCTATTTTCTATAATAATCTTTCTGACTCTAGCTAAGCAGCTGTGAATATGGAACCATAATACTCTACAGCACACCAAGTGCCTCACCCTTGAGATACACATAATTACCATGTCAGGTGACAATGTGACAGCTACACTGATATTACAGCCAGAAGTGGTACAAGTGTCCCTGCAGCGAAGTCTGCTTCTCTCTTGTTACCCTTTATATTGAACAGGAAGTCAATGAAAGTCTTAAGAGTCTGTACTTCTGGCAATGAAAAATTACAGACTCATTCAGCAATTTCTTAAAACCCCAGCAAATTGTCAGTACAGAAATCAGGCAGGTGGCTTGGCTATCGAGTTCTCATTAATCTGCCCTCTGGCATGTGTCAGTGCTCTGAAAGAATTTTGTATTATGCTTTGATAAAGCCTTTCAAAACGTGTTGAATGTCTAAGTAATTTTTCACTGAAGTATGTTTGTGTAGCAGTCCCTAGACATGAGCTAATTATTTTTTCTTGAATATTTTTTAAAGAATATCTGCCTTCAACAATGCAAGCGTAGTATTTTGTCATCACTCACACTCGTGTTATTAGATTTTTTTGATCTTTAGAGGGCAGTAAACAACACATACAATCCCATTTAGAAATTTAAATGAACCAACTCCTCTAAGTTATTATGCCTATGTTCATTCATCTACAAATTCCAAAGTTTTAATGAATAAGAAACAGGATTGAGTTAGACAGAAAAAGCAGCTAGGTCACTCAATTGAAACTCCAAAGTATATATTCAGGGTAATATTTTTTTTATTTCCACAGCTGCTTCTTTATTAAAGTTATATCAGTGTCTCAAAACAGTAAAATATTGCTGAAAGGGAGGAGATGGCAAGAGGACTATGTCCCCAGTATCCCAATGCAAATGCGTATGCTATTTTTAGGCCAGCTTTGGACTTTTCTAAGTCTAACATAACATCTATTTTCGTCCTCTTTCCATATCATTAACTTGCTCCTGTTAGAAGAACCCTAATGGTATTGTTTAGAAGTGTTCCACTCCCATGATTTACCTTATTACAACCATTGCCCTCTACAGAATTATTGGCGTGATTCTAATTAGCTTGCAATGGCTTCAACTAGAGATACCACAGTTGCCCCAGTTATAAAAAATCCTGGATCTCATCCCTTTAAAGATTAATAAAGCCCCAGTATTAATTCTTACTGTCTGCTAATTTCCAACAAATTATATTTTATGTGGAGAAACAGAAGTGTGAAGTCACAAAACCTGCCAATTCAAATGTCTGCAGCACACACAAATTAAGTGCCAGTTAAATAGCTTGATAAATTCCAGTGTTTCAGAAAGGTCACCTATTTTGTTTCTGCTAGTGCATGGACACCTTGCCTGGCTTATGTAGTAGAGAAAAAGCAGGTCATATTTTACAGTGCGAGAACCATCTGATGAAAGGAATAACCATTTAGCACATCTGCCAAGAAGAAACACCAGAAGGAAACATTTCCGTGATCTATTTCATATACTTCTCTGCAATTATATTTTCTTTAACAGATACACTGCAGGACCAAAGTGTTCTGCCAGTTCACTGTAGATTAAAATCAATAAATCAAGTACATCACAAATTCTCTTCTGCTTGCTTTGTAGATTTTAAGGAACTATATCACAATATCTCAGTCTTTCCTGCTCCTCTCTCAAACATGTTTTGTTATTCTTCATAAATGAAATTGTGAACAAATTTTGTGCTTACTCAACAGAGGCGTATCAGGTTAGACCAAGATTTTCAGAAAGTTTATTGTGCAGAACTGTGTCCTTTTAACTTCACAGCAGTTAAACGAAACACAACACACCCTACCCATCCTGATGGCCAGCCCTTCAGGACCTTGGGCAGAGGTATCCCAGAAACTGTGACAATGGATATCACTTCTGTCTGTCTTCTCCACATTCCTTATCATTAAATCCTTGAAAAACTAATTTCTAAATTAGTTCCTAGATTTCTCTTCTTATTACTCTACTAGAGATTTAGGGAGGGTGGGGTCATTTTTTTTTTATTATTTATTATACAATCTGAAGACTGAATCAGACAAAAACTTGTCTGTCTGGCTTCCATTCCTTTATACAGTAAAAAGAAGTTTCAAAAGACACTCACTTTCCAATTCCTAATTTACCATTACTGTCAGCAAGCACTGCATCCTATCCAGTCTTGTGAAGTTGATACTCCTGGCTGATAATTTTGAGCAAGCAGCACTTAGCTATACCTGGAACGACTTCTTTATCAATGAGACATTCAACCTGAGTAACATTCAGTCAGCCACTCAGGAGAAATTTGTTTCAGAAATGAGGGCGGGGGGAGGAGGGAACCACAGAAAAAACTCAATAGTTATTCAGACAGTACTTACTCCCATAGCTTCACAAAGCACACAATTTGACATGTTGATGGACCTCCTTGAAGTTCATCGTGTGCTGTCTTGCTTTCCGTTGTTCAAACTGTATTGTCAGGTACAGGTTCCTCCCCACCCACATCTCATATTACATACAGCACGTCTGTCTCAGCTCCATCATTTTAGCTTTTCTCCTTGGTACACAGGGTATTTATCCTATCTGAAATTTCTTGAGAAAACCATGGCCAAGTGTTAGCTTTTATGTACAGCCTGACAATGTGCCCTGAAACTCCCCAGAAAAAAAGCTCTGAAAAAATATACACATTCCCCTGCTTTAAGATGACTTTAAAAATTCTCATCTACCTATCTTCTAATTCTTGATTTGACATAAATTGTAACTTCAGGTGTATACATGACTTATAAATATTAAAGTTCTCATACACTCACACAGAGAGCACTAAAAGCCCCAAAGAATAGCTCCTTTCAGTATGACTCTAGTAACAGCAGCCAGAAGATATACGTGATCTCTGCCTTGCTAACTGATGTCCTATGTGACATGTATTCATTAAGCAGCCCTGTGAACCACACAGAGGTCTGAAAGTTACAACAGAATTGGAATAAAGGGGTCTGAAGAGTTTCTGGTGGACAAGGGTAAGGGGAGGGGAATCTGTCAACTTTAGATGTTTTCTTTGAACAATAAACTGCACATCTTGCCTTCTTAATGGGGTTGGTATGTACATTGTAAACAAGGTGTTCAGCTGGACCTTGTTTACAAAGAAGGGCATGTGAAGGTTGAAGGCTGGCTGGCCTGCAGTGACCTTAAGAGGAAGAAGCATGGCAAAAAGCACGATCACAACCCTGGATTTCAAGAGAACAGATTTTGGCCTCTTCAGGTATCTGCTTCACAGAGTCCCATGGGATAAAGCCCTTGAGGAAAGAGTGGTCCACGAAAGCTGGTTGATATTCAAGGAACACCTCCTCCAAGGCCAAGAGCAGGAAGCCAGGCAAAAAGTTTCATAAGGTCTGCACATGAGATGAACAAGGAGTTCCTGGCAAAACTCAGACAAAAAGAAAGACAAATACAGAAGGCGGAAACAGGGATGGGTAACTGTCTGAGACTGTCCTAAGCATGCAGAGGCACAGTTAGGAAAGCTCACGTGATGTTGGACATGGTGAAGTGTTTTAGAAGTGCCTAAGTAGCTAAAGGAAGACTAGGACATGTGTGGACCCACTGCTGAATGGAGCAGGGGCCCTGGTGACACAGGTCATAGAAAAGTCTGAGGTACTGAATGCTGTCTTCATCTCAGTCTTTGACTGTCTTGGGCTGAGTTAAATCTAGTTTTCCATACTGTCCCCTATTTTCAGATATTCCTGTTTACCACAGCCTTAGTTACTGCCTTACTCCCTAAAAAAAACCTTCCCCGGGTAGAACAGTCCAGTAAGATTTTTAAGAAGAGAGGTAATAGAAATACTGAGAAGAGAGATCAACCAGAAGAAAAGTAACCAGCTATTACCTAATCATTACCTTAGTTCATATCAAGGTCCTTTCTAGATTATCACATTGTACAATCTCAGATTTTTTAAACTAAATAACTCCGAGAACATTTACATTATGAACACTGGAAGGGGAAAGATTTAGTAACAAAAACAGAATACCAGTGAATTTCAAGACAATTAACTTGAAAAGGTCAGAAATATTTTGGCACTACTGTGGGTACTCACCAGAGCCTTTGTCTAAAATCCAGGCTGTTGGAATCAACATTGCTACTTTCTGACTTTTCTTCAACTCACTCACTGAAAATTTCTAGCTTACTTCAGAAAGAACCTGAACAGTTTTGTAACAAGAACACAGAAGATGCATCAGGTATAGGTAAGTAATGACATTTATAGTACTGCTGTTCTTTCCATACTTCATTAAATTTTCACATTTGTAGCATCTCGGATGGAAAAGGATCAATTCAGATATGGACAAAACAAACTGGTTTCTGTTTTACAGATACTTTACATCCTCTAAAGATTGAAAACAAAGCTGTTGCAGTCTAAATAACTTAAACGAAAGTGACACTTCCTCAGAGGACAGCTATTTGTTTTGTTATGGGTACAAAAATCAGGGGGGTTGAAAGGCTAAAGGTTAATATCGTAATGCTTGATCTCAAAAACAGCACATTAACAGGTATTCAAGAAAAACTAAAATCAGAAGATTAAAAAAGCTGTCTGCTCCTCCCAATCTGATGCACAAAGCATTCCCATTCTCAAAATTGTGGACAGAACATGGGATTTTCAGGTATTAATTATAAATCCCACACAAATTAACTCATCTATTTTCATTTAATATCTGTAGGTCTCTGATATCTTCAAGTGGAGATAGAAAGAAACACAGACCATAATACTGTTTACACAATGTATATATTTGTTGATTATATATCAATTGTGCATGATATTGTTATGATATATGCTAATTAATCAATTGGATTAAATTTTAATCCAGTGAGGATAAACAAGGACCAGAAAATTAAGTGGATCCTATTAAAAATGTTTTTTCTTCAAAATCTCTGGATTACATTAGAATTGCTAGGAGTTCTTCTATTTATCATTTATTCCTTCCAGAGAAAACAAGTCTGGACATTCTCACTGTATCACTAGTACCCTGCTGTGACAATTACGCTGACTTGATGGGTCTGAACAGTAGAAAAAGAAGTTATCCTAAACTGGGTTTCATTTGAAATACACAAGTCATTGCAGTATCAGCAGCAGTTTATAAAACTAATGTCAGGGAGGCTACCTAACATTTGTTTATTTTTAAACAATCTCCCATACTCAAGTATTATGCCCTCTAAGGCCAGTGCTCATGTCAAGCATTTCTGCATAGAAATATGAAAGGTATGTAGATCTGTACCTTTGATTTAATTTAGAAAGTAAGTACGTTTTAAATTAGCGGTGTGTATGGTTTAGGTTTTTTACATGAACAGTACCAACTGATTACTTTTCTGACAAGAACAGACTTAGAAAATGTAATTATGTGCTAGTGCTATCTAGAATCATTTACAGGCAGAACCTCTGCAACTATTGTAGTATGTAAATACATGCTGAGCTTCTGAGCTACTATAGTCCATGTTTTTATTCCTCCCAAAGTTCAAATCACAACTCTGTGAAGCCCTGGTAATGCATATACTTGTGTTCTGACTTAAAATTATCGATCATCTTCACAGAGATTCTGCAAATGAACCACAAGAATGACATATATATCCTCCTCTCTTCCAGTTGAAAACTATACGTGCAGCTTTGCACCATGGCACACTAATATCCAAGTCCTAGGACTATTCCAGAATGTGTAAATCAGTTATAACAAATGACATGATGATCCTGAGAGACAGACAATTAATCATCAACAGCTCTATATTAATACCAGGGTATTCGTAAACTGTAATAAAGACTAAAACTCCAAAACAATAGGCCCTTGCTATTTGCTAAGTATAAAACAAATTCCAATACAGAATGCATGGCTAAAATCCCACTTAAGGAGCTGTGAAAATACTTAGGCCAATGGTATACACTGCATTATTTGATTCTGCAGCTCCTCTCTTACCCACTTTCTTTCCTATATACCTTAGTGTTGGCTCAGCTACTCCTGACCGAGCTGCAGAGACAGCATAGTAGACATAGCTAAAATAAGCATAGCTGCATATCAGCATATGCAAGTACTAACTGCATGTCTGATAGACCACCCAGACATATTTCTTGCTTTAAATTACTAACTGTACATTGTGGTTTAATCACAGCTAGCAAGTAAGTACCATGCAGCTGCTCGCTCATTCCCCACTCCTCCGCCTCACCTAGGTGGGATGGGAAGAAGATTCAGAACAAGATAAAATCTGTGGGTTGAGATAAGAACAATTTAATAACTGAAATAAAGTACAGAATAATTATATTAACAATAACAACAACAACTATAATAATAGTAATGAAGAAGAGAGGGAAAGAGAAATAAAACCCAAGGAAAAAAAAAACAAGTGATGAACAACACAAGTGCTCACCACCTGTTGACTGGTACCCAGCCAGTCCCTAGGCAGTGATCGGCCCCTCCCAGCCAGCCCCCCCCCAGTTTATACACTGAGCATGACGTTCTATGGTATGGAACACCCCTTTGGCTAGTTTGGGTCAGCTGTCCTGGCTCTGCTCCCTCCCAGCTTCTGCACCTCCTCCCTGGCAGAGCATGGGAAACTGAAAAGTGCTTGACTTAGGGTGAGCACTACTTAGCAATGACTAAAACATCAGTGTGCTGTCAACATTGTTCTCATATTAAATTCAAAACACAGCACTGTACCAGCTACTAACAAGAAAATTAATACCATCCCAGCCAAACCCAGGACATTATATCAGGAAGTGTTTTCATTCCATTTACCTGAAAATTTGGCCTCTATCATGTCAAAAACGTACAGTCCCCAGAAAAAAAGTGTGCATCATAGGTATTTATGCAGTTCGTGATTTTGTTTCTCAAAGTGCATGGCAAATGATAACCTAATCAGCATCAAGACAGTATACATTCTTTATAACTTACTACTATTTACATTATACATGACTAACAAAATAAGGGAAAAACCCTACATTTGTCCTCTCAAACATTATCCATTTTTAGGGCCCTATTTCTGCATAACAGAAAGATGTAAAATGTCTGCATCAATTATTCAACCTTCACAGCATCTGTGTCAAATTTAGAGATAAATATAAAATTGCTTGAATTAGTGCAAACAGTATATCACACCAAGCCTCTCTATATGTATGTTTTCTCTGCTTAGATTCCATCAGGCATTTCACATATAAGTGTCATTACTAGTAGGTCTAATACGATCAAGTAAGTAAATATGGGAATCCTGACTTTATCCACTGCTTTGCTTGCATTCTCTGTTTCATAAACACTAATACCAATAACTGAAGATTAAAGTGCCAGACACCACCACACATTAGTCTTACCCAGTAACCACACCTACCTTCTGAGGATTCTCCAGCCTTACCAGTCATGGTCTTAAGTCTTCCATGATTTGTAGCTGTGGGTTATTAGGGGAAAAGAAAAAAAGTATTTGACTATAGTCCTGCAAGTATTTCACTAAGCATATTTTTTAAGTAAATAGCATAAAAGTGTTACAATATACATGGCTGTGTTTAATTTTTCTGTAAATTTCTATGATTTCTACCTACCTGAATTAGCTATATATTATTTATAATCATTAAAAATTTAAGATCCTGATATGTATTTAATCTAATGGCTGATTACTTGCAAATGTTTATAACAGTAATTTACCCTATTATCACATCGCTTTTTCTTTAAATGCTCATAGACTGCTGTTTCTTTTATCTTAATTCTTGATATTTCCTTTCCTTGCCTCTAACTCCTTCTAGAAACTCAACAGGTTTCCCTTAGCATGCCTACCTCTCCCTACATTTTCAAACTACTTTGTGAAATTATTTTGCACAGTTCTAAAACTGAAAAAGTAGCAAATAAGTATGCAGAATGATATCCCTACCAGCTCAGGTGACCACATCTCTAGACTATTTTCCTTTTGGAAAGGAGCAAACCTTCCAACTGAACAGTGATGTTTCTTTCTTAGAAAAATACGGTTGTTACTTTCCTCATGCTGACTCTTCCTTTAGAATTGGTATTTTAAACAAAGCAATATTCCAAATATGCCATTATTGCTCCTTCTTTACATTAAATATTGTATGAAAAATAATACCTTACAGAAGAAGTTCCTAATCAAGCTTTAATCTTTTGCCTTATGTAAAATTCTCATGTATTAAATGATGCACAACTCTTACATAACAATGATGTCATCATGCAATTCATAACTATTAGAATACAGAGATTCAAAGGAAAAGCATAAAATTCACATGAGCAACTAGGAAAGTAGTATAATGTCTGAGAACATGACCTTAGAATCAAAATAATGTTCGCTTTTGAACAAAGGTTTTCACACTACATGGGGAGATGGGATAGTGTGTCATGTGCTCGGTGTGCTAGGACAGAGGAAATACATGGAACTTTTTCTCCCCTCCTCTTTCACCCCTTAAGAAGCCTCAGGAAAAATGGATGCATTGTTGGGTCAGATGATCAATCATGAATCAATCACACTTTACTTTCAGCACCATTACTTTCTGGTGCTCTGGCAGGTCCTGAATGTTTCCAATACACATTGTTCTATCACAGCAGCACCATGGACTTGTAGTCTTTATATCCAGTCACTTTTGGCAGCCTACAAAAACCTCGTTCAGAAATGCAAATGAAATAAGGGAAATAACAATTTGTAACATTTTATGATTCCATGACCTGTCTACCTCCAGGTCTTTGATCCTGACAAACTTCAAAGGTTGGTGAAAAAAAAAAAAGGTATTAAAGCTTTGAGGAAAAATCCCCAATGTATTACAGAAGTCTTACATAATGGAAGATGTTAGGCAATCTTAAGAGAGGGTTCACTATTTGCTCTCCTAATAATGATTCCACATGTTTTATTTTGTTTCTTTTATAACTACATTAGGAGTTCCGTGTTCATTTTTACTCTTTAGCTAATGAGGTCTATTCTTCCCTAGCAGTTAAAAGAATTGGAAGTCTTTTAAAGACCGTACCAGAATAAGTAAGTTTTCAACTCCCAGCACTCATACTTGCTTACAGTGCAGATAGAAAGAACTCAGGCTTTTCGATCTGACAATTAAACATGCATCTGGTGTAATAAGTATGCTTTTGGTCATTATAACTATCCAACAAAATTATCTCTATTCTGAAACTGTTACTTTATACTTATCAATGGAGTTTATATGAGGTTTCTTGATATATTTTTGTTGCATGTGTACACAGTTCCCAAAACCCCAAAGGCAAACTTCTAGATGGCCTTACAATGGTAAAAAAAAATTAAAAAGCCTAAACTCAATGAGCTCTACAAACACAATGGGATACCACACAAAGCCTTTTCCATTTCCCTTCAGTGATCTCACAAATGCCATTATCACCATTTATTAATAAGTTGTTATTTTAGTTATCCATTGAAAATATCATTCTGCATTTTCTACTTATACTTTTCCTGGAAATTGCTCTGGCTCCTATTACAGGAAAAAACAAGATCATTTGAAGTTTTTCAAATTAAATCCCAAGTAATATGTTAAAGTGAAAATTACTTAAACACTAAAATGCATGCTAAAAAGCTCTCTATTTTTTTTGCCTGATCAGTTTAAGTTTTAGCTGAAAGCAGACAGAGAGAAGATAGTTAGTGATGGAACATTTACTCTGACTAACACAGCGAGATGAGTGCATATGTTAATACCATTAAAGAAGCAAAATTCATGAAGTGGAAGGAAAGGAAGCAGCTTCGTAAGTCTGTAGAAGCTCTAACTTTAGATAATGATTTAAGAGCTTAGAATTTCTGGCTCAGGAAGGCAAAAAAATATGCTACAAGAAATGTCAGAAGTGCTTAAATCTTTTCTCCCAGATACATTATACTCAGTTCACAAGGAAATTCAGGACAATACTCTTGTGGTCAAGAGTATCAGAAGTCATAAAAAGTGCTGCAGATCCACAGAATAAGCAAGCTTGTCACCTGCATTATTCAGCTAAACTCAGAAGCAACCTAATGTGTAACTATGTACAGTTAACGTATGATCAGGCTACACAAATTATCAGACCAACCTGGCTATATAAATTTTTTTGATTGTCTTGACCTGCTGGGAATGCTTTTCCTAATACAGCTCAGGATGCTGTTGATGTTTATTGCTGTATGAGCTGACTCATACTCAGCTTGCTGTCCACCAGGAACCCCTAGACCTTTCCTGCCAAACTCTTTTCCAGCCACTTGGTCCCCAGCCCTGCTCTGGTGCCTGGGGTTGTTCCTCCTCAGGTGCAGGATTTGGCACTTCCCTTTGCTGAACTGCATGAAGTTCCCATCAGCCTATTTCTCCAGTCTGTCAAGGTCCCTTTGAATAACAGTACAACCATCTGGTGCGTGAGCCCCTCCTCTCAGTTTTGTATCACTTGCAAACTTGAGGGTGCACTCTATCCCCACCGTCCAAGTCAGCAATGAAGATGCTAAACAGTGTTGATCATAATATCAGTGCTTACATACACCACCAGCGACTGGCTTCCAGCTGGACTTCACACTGCTGATAAAAAACCTTTAAACCCAGAAGTTCAGCTAATTTTCAGTCCACCCCACTGTCCACTTCTCTAGTCATAACTTACTTTGTAAGTTTGTCTAGAAGATACAATCCGGAGACTGTGTCAAAAGCCTTACCAAGGTCAAGGTAAACAACATTCGCAGCTCTCCTCATCTACCGCACCAGCCAACCTTTCACAGAAGGCTGTCAGGCTGGTCAAGCATGAATTCCGTAAATGCATGCCAACTACTCTAAATCCCCTTCTGTCTTTAATATGTTTTGAAATGGTTTCTGATTATTATTTGCTCCACAGCTTCCCAAGGACTGATATAAGGCTGAAGAGTTTGTAGCTACCAAGATCCTCTTTCTTGCCTTTCCTGAAGATAAGACTGACATTTGCTTTCTTGTAGTCCTTAGGAACCTCCCCCAAACACAATGACTGTTGAAAAAGAATTAAGAGTGACCTTGCAATGACATCAGCCAGCTCCATTAGCACTTACTGAGTCAGGTCCACTCACAGACTCGCATAAGCCCAGTGTGTTTAAATCTTCGCTAACATAACTCTCCTCCACTAAGGGCAAGTCTTCCTTGCCCTAAAACTTCCCACTAGTCTCAGGCCAGTGAGAGACCAGTTTCAGAGAACACATTTGCATTTAAAATTCAAGAAGGTATGACTTTCTTGAACCAGTCAATGACTGAAGATACCAATACTCATGCTAGCTGTCTGAATGAACCTTGAATGGGAATCTGCTAATCCTGTCTTGTTTACACCAGATTCACCTGAATGACAAATACAATGATCAGAAAAGGAAACACAGTCTCAGTGAACCTTCTGGAACATGTTCATTGCAATACCATTTCCATGGATGAGAGTAAAGAAGGAAAACTGATTAGCACTTTTGTTTCTTCTGGACTGAGGATATCATGATCAGGAATTAAATCCTCGGTGTTAAATAGTGCAGAGAGCATTATCATGGTCAAATTACGTTACCTCAGTGGGCCTTCCACTTATGCTATGAAGAGTAGCATCAGTAAAAGAAGAATCTTGTCTTTGTCAGGGAAATAATACAGCAGTATTTGCAGAAAACTTGTATGGCCTAAATAAAAAATAAATAAGTATTTAAAAACTTGATAAAAATGAAGGGTGTGTCAGAAGCCAGATCCTTTTGGATTGGCAAAGCAGAAAACAGCCATTGCCTCAGGGCAGGGGAGGAGATTCCTTCTATAGTGGTTTCTGTTCTGCAGAAGAAATTGTTTTCATGTTCTCAGAACAGCCATAATTAACATTATTCAAATAGCAAGCATCCGAGCAGTTAAGAAGCAGGGGTAACAGAACATGCTGAAAAGTTTTATCTTACAACGGATCTACCATCAAGGCATAACAGGTTAAAAATGACAGGTAGCAAACAAAAAGAAAATGTTTTATTCTGTCACACTTTATCTTCAGAAGTCACAGGAGAATGAAGCGCAAATATGGAGAAAGATTCTACTCAATCCAAAATACAACATCCATTAAATAGCCTTAACTGTTCCCTTAAAATTTATTTCTGAGAGACAGTTGTCACAAGTAAACAGACTTGAGAAACCTTCACATTTTCAAACAAAACATTGACTTAGGATCTTTTCACAGCACAGAATGTTGTTTGCCAAGTTAATCTACTAAGATGTCATTTTTCTCTCTAGGAAAAGAAAGCAAACAAAAACCTCCCCCATGGTTACGGTATTTTAATAAATCTATCATTCCCCATTCCGGATAAGTATGTTTAATTAGCATTTAAAGCACTATTAGGTAGCCATATCTGGATGCTTCAAACAGCTTTCATTAGGTTTGATAGCCATCAGGAGTTTAAAAGAAAATGTATCTTACATCAATCTTACTCTTCAAGTCATATTCTCAAGAGAGCAACTAGCAAGCTCTTGAATGCCAAGTCAGCTTACCTAATTTTTCACAAGTGCATCTACAATTAGGACTTCCACATTGTGTAGGGTTGTTTAATCTTAGGTTAAACTTTGGTTTAATTAGGCTATGATGAGTTTCACTTTACTATGGTTATATTGCTGCTGTTACCCACACTGGTGTATTAAAACTATCTGAAGTATGTCTGACTATATTCCACTGGAGTACAGGCAGCAGACCATTCAGACACAGACATACATGATGATAAGGACTTCTCCTATAGTTTGCCATGTTCCAACACCCATGGACTAAGGCACAATTAAAGCAAAACTCAATTAATTTATAATTACCAAGCAATAACGATTATGTTTTCTTTTTCTCTGAACATCTGTCACAAAACGTTTTCATCTTCACTGAACATTAGTCAAACACCTGCTTCTCTGAGCTGTGATGCTGTGGGGAATCACTCTCCAACAGGGGTTTAATACATGCTGAAATGGGAATGAGTATATGTGCCTTTAATTAACAAGGAAAGATGTAACAATACAAAAACAAAAAAACCAAACAGCTAACAGCTCTTGGAAGATGAAATGTAAACGTAATTTCTCTTTCAAACTAAATGAGATGAGCCACTTGAAGCCTTCAGAATAAGGATCAAGAACAAATGACAAGGTTTTTTATCTGAAAGAAAGTGTATTGTCAATCTTCAGTTTTCAGAATTCCTTCTTTTCTTTGACAGGTTTCATTTTCTATAAAATCAGAATGCAAATATATCAGAGAAGTTTAAATGTTTTCTGCTTTTTTGGGGCCATTTTTTGAGATGTGCAATTCAGTCTAGATTTTCTATTCTCATTTCCAATATAGAAATGCTACCACATTTTTATAACAAATTGTCAATTATTCAGATTGAAAATAGATTAAATGTACATTACTAAACTTCGAAAACAGCAATATTTTGTTTAAAGAAAAACTTACTAAATCATTAATGTCAATAAATGGTGACACAGTATAAACTCAAACATGAGTTTCCTATGTTCCACATATTTTAAGGCTTTTATTGCACACTGGTAGGTTGGAGGCTGAGGGTCCTGACACTGCTCTAATCTAAATGATGTCAGGGCAAAAGCAAACAGAGATCACCAGCTGATGACATTTTTATTAGTAACACTTAGGTCGGTTAGTAACAGCCCCTGTTCAGAATATATATGCTCAAATTAGACTAATTTCCCAGCTGTTATAGTTTTATCAGTATCAATTTCTAGAGACCAACATGGCTCCTGAAAATGGAGCAATAAAGAGAGAACCACAGCATGCATAAATGATAATGCAGTTGAATAAATAGTAGTGGAGAAGTGGTGAATCAATCTGAATATGAGAGCGACTGTGATAAATTCAGTAAAGAAATTAACAAGCTGCAACAGATGGTTAATACCCTACCTACAGGAACAGCTTGGCATATATAGAGGTTATACATTCTTGATGTCATAAACCACAACTTATTTTAGACATTTTATTCACTAAAAATTAACAGCTTGCTCCAGCCACATGTACCCTCAGCCCCCACAGTGCCATGCACACTATCTTTGTGTTTAAAGGTGGGGATGGCTAAGTGACTGACCCCTCTACCTCCCTCCGGTTCCTTTATCCCCTTTCTTCACTTGAGTGAGGCTGCTTAACACTAGTGTTTTATTGTAAACCTCTTAACAATACACGCAAAACCCCAAGACCCTCATTAAATATACTGCTAGATTTCAACTACTACTTCAGATACCATACTGTCTAAGCATAGTCATCTATCAAGAGACTGTAACTCCAGCATCATGTATGCACAGGCTACTGATATATCCACATGGAAAACAAGTATCTGGTATCTCTAACCAAAAGAATATATGTACCTGTGCTGAATGTGTGGATTTTACTGCACAACAAAGCAAATTGCTAGCTGAGTGGCATTTAGCATGTCCCCCAAAGTTGGATTAAGATTAAACTAATTTTTACCTCCAAGCAGTTAAATGCTCAGAGATAACTGTCTTGTGTCTCACTAATATGCATTGTTTAATCCTGCTGAGCCAGAGAATGAATTCTGTGACTTCTCTCAGAGAAAGGACTACATTGCAATAATAGCTACAGCTAGTATGTAGCTGATCCTGATTAGACTACATTCTGCAGCAGTGCTAGAATCACTGCAATTACTCGAAGCACCAACAAAAGCTAAACCTTACAGCTAGTCCAAAATCTTGAGACCTGCATTTCAGGTCTCCTTAGGATCTCATGATAGCATTACTTCTAATTTAATGAAGAAGAAAAACTAACTGTTTTCAAGAAAAAATTGAGCCGGCCCCAAGCTCTGGCAAGATAAAAGTATGAAACTATAGGGATCTTGGAACCAGAAGGATCAGGGATAAATGGTAATGAAGATCCACCATTTACACTGCTATCTGATCCACCATTTACACTGTCATCTGCACATCTAGAGCGGTCATCATGGTTTGTGAATACCTGGATGATAAGGGAACAAATCCTAAAATGAGTGACTTGAAGGTTTCTCATAAAAGCACTCAATCTGCTCTGACAATGTTGTCTCAAAATAAAATGCCTAAAAATATAATAGAATTATATATATACACTTTCTAGAAAATGGATAAATAATTCTAGGAAAGAAAAATGTCACTATGAATTTGGGAACTATGCATTTGGGGAAAACCACTGCTAGTTATTCCATCTCTTAACCAACACTGTCAGGGAAAGAACTGACAGGACTGGTCTAGTCTTCTTGCCCTAAACCCTCAAGAACAGCAGCCATAAGAGGTATTAAAGTCCAAGAGTGTAGCAGCTGATAACAGCCATGACACCACATACTGAAGTGCAGAATACATATGTAAGACAACTATTGAGAGAAAAACTGATGCACAAGTCTCTCAACATAAACTCCTTAACAATTAAAGAATACATACCCATATGGTAGCTTATGTTTTCCAGATGTATTGTCACTGTGTGCATTCCACTGGTGCTGGGCATATATTCCTGCACCTAAGGTCAGAGAATTGAGACCCTTCAGTTCATAAATACACCAGTCATTTACACACAGCGTAAAGGAAACATTCTACTCTTATTTCTTTTCCATTAAAGACTTCATGACATATACAGAAATCTGAAACAAAGGGGAAAGATGGAAAAAAGTGGAACACATATGGGAACAGCATGTTTCAACGGTAAATCCATTAGATAGAGGCAATTAACTTTTTCTTCATGTGTTTATTCCTATTCAGTCGTCATTTTCTCCCACATAATAAATAAATGAAGTAAGTAATCAGTCCCTTTTCAGTACTGATGGAAGGAATGACTAGCTAGAAAACATACCCAGAACAGTACTTGTCCAAAATGCTTTGTGTAAGAACTATAGAGAAGTACATGTTTTCTTGTACTGGCCAATGAGCAAAGATGGTGAAAATTTTTGAACATGCTGGAATTATGAGCATGGCTGTCTCTGACCATCCATAGCAGGGCACCCTACTGCGTATCTAGTTAGAAAATTTCTGGTGCATACTAGGGAATTTGTCAGTCCCCCAAAAGAGACAAATTTGGAACAGCTTAATTCAAAACCAAGTCAGTATTAGGACCATTATGTCACCTGAGCTGTGTATATTTATCAGTATTTTTAAAAGCTTTGATTATGACTTAATGGAAACCTTGCAATGATGAAACACAGAGTATATGTGCATGTGTATCGGGGGGTTCTGATACCAAAACTTTCAAAAGTCTGTTCCAGCTGTTTCAGACTTAAAAAACATACATACCACAACATTATTAAGAAAGGCAACATATGACTGAAGCACACAGCAAGGTTAAAATTTAGTTTAATTAAAGAATATAAAGACAAAGGATACTGCTTTTTAAAGGACAGAAGATTAATTGCTGGCAAGTACAAAGTAAATCCTGGGAGTGGCCCAAAGCTCGCAAAGAAAATTACACCCATTATTTTCAGTAGCTGAAATAAAACATCCCCCCCCCAAAAAAAAACCCCCACAAAAAACCAAACCAAAACAAAAACAAACCAAAAAACAACCACCACCACCCAAAAAAACCCCAAACACCCCCCCGATTTTATTTCCATACCTAAATTTTCTTTGTAGATTTCTTTCCGGGTATTCAGATTAACCTTTTATTAAGCACAGTCTGTTTAGGCCAGAAATGCATATGAAAGCAATCTTACTAGGTACAGTTGAAAAAGATTAATGTGTGAAACTAATATTTTGTTGTCTAGTCGAAAAAATCACCATTTTTTTTTGCCAGAAAACTGGCAAAGAATTTGAACAACACTGCAAACTAACTTTGTCTTCTCCATGTAGAAATTACCAGTATAAAATGCTTTACCTAATTTTTTAAGAAGTCTCATAAACAAGAGTATTGTAAGGAATGCACCTACAAGTACACCTGACTTTGGAATCAAGAAGGCATCCTCAGGAAAACACATATTCCAACGATCTTTGAAAAAAGGCTTGTTTCCTTTCATTGCAAACAGACATGCAGCTAAATGATACTATCACTGAAAATAAGGATTGCTCATCTAAGGGGTTTCCATTTGAGATTCCCGGAAAAAAGTTGTCTGCAATTGTAAGCATGCTAGAGATAGTTAACTCTAGTATCGACATGGTAATCTGATGATGCATGCATGCATCAATTCCAGAACACTAATAAGAATGTATATAGAAAGAAAAAGCATTTGGAAATTTGGGAAACACTCCTTTGTTTATGTAATATACTGTTATATTGCCATCTACAAATACAATCTTGACAAATATAAGGAATTCTGAAAAAGCGTAAGGTCAAAGTAACATAAAATTAATAGATCCTCATAGAAATAGTAATAATGAGAAAACATGGGCACAGTGTACTGTTCTGATGCACTCTTTGAAAACTAACTTCCCTAGATGGAACATTTGAAGACTCCAGAGCAAAGACTTTTTTCTCAACTCAGTATGAGCATTTTTATCTAGTAACTTACTCTTTCCTTAAATTAAGTAATTTGGGGAGTTTCCCCAAAGCAATTTGTTTGGCTGCTGGGTGGGAATAAACTACCCTTTGAATCTGTCTGCAATATTAAAATGTAATTATTCAGTCATTGTGTGCCATGATAAACAAGTGACAGACCTCAAACCAAAACAATATGAAAACCTTTTGTTAGTCGTAGCTACTGTTCTCCAATAAAAACATCTCAGAATGGACAACGATTTTACAAATCATTTGTTAGACTTACTACTGTGAAGTAAACAGTGATACACTTTGCACATCCTGTAACTGAAATTAAAATGATTAACTAACATGACATATTAACGTATTGCCTTATGCATAGACAGCTGTTCCTACCCTTTCCAGATGGATATACTTAAAGCTCTATCATTCATGTTATATACCACCCACTAGTGGTTTTCTGAAAGCCTCAAGATGCAAAAATATTAAAAGCTATAACAGAACATCAAGGTGATTTTGCATTAAGATTAAAAATGCCTTGAGATAAAATTTCACATAGTTTTTCTGATAGGCAGTCTGTACATCGAAGAGTCTGTTCAGTTCACCAGATGCTAATTAATGCTGACTCCTCACAGATAAGCAGCAACTTAGATGAGCCAGTTAAAACAACAGCAGAACATCAGTAAAAAAGAATTATAAACCTGTGTGTTTCTTACTCTGTCATTCAGAGTGATCTTTCATGTAGTTCTACTTTTTGGAATCTAATGTGATTTCTATTTTTTATGTGTGTACTAGGCCTAAACAACCTACTGCTTCTGGATAAGCTTTACTCCTAGAAACCTTTTTGTCTATTATTTATTGTTTCAGGATTAACAAGTCTGAACAATAAAAAAATAATTTTCAAACTTCTGAGAACTTAAAATTCAAAAATGCCATATATAGAAGGTAAAATTTGATTTAAAAAGCAGATGTGTTTATAATTTAATTGTATTTAATTTTGTTTTCATTTTTTCTTCATACGCAGTTTTTCGAGAGATCTGAATGAGCAGACAACCATTTGACTTGTAAGACAAGAGACAGGGAGGAAATCAGTTGGAAACCAGAAAATTAATTGGTACCACAGGTAGAGAAGTTGCTAGAAAAAATATTGCTTAATTGAAGAGATTAATGGACACTGTTGTGCCTTTTACTAGCAGCATGCTTAGAAAATTCATTTACAACTGCTTTTCAGGTACAGACAGCACTATTGTCCTGTACCCCTGCAACTGCAAGATAAATTCTAAAACAAAGTCAAGTTGGATAAAACAGACTTAGGCAAAAGAGTGGGAATGTTGGTAGGAAAAAGTGTATCACATAGAATTGGCCCAATATCTACTGTCAGGAGGGTCACCACTCTCACAGACAACAATGAGAGCCAGAAATATTTGCAGAGGCTTAAAGCACCAAATTGTAGGCTACAGTCAACAGTAGTAAGCTACCTGCCACAAAAAAGGACTTAAAATCTACCTTGTGGTTTTGTAGGTCAACAAGGCAAATTACAGGTATCTCAAATAAGATATCAGACTCAAGCAAAGAAAAGTATTCTTTTCTTTTTGTCAACCATTGTGTATGGCTTTACTGAAAGGAAAGACTTCAAAGGAAACTCTGAAGACACTTCAACTAAACACTGCACTGAGAAAATCTAGACCATTTCACTACAGAGGTAATACAGCAGGGCACCTGTGTTACCTTGATGCATCTTATTAGAAAGGAACAGCATGTTCTGGAACCAACATCCATCCAGCATGAAGCCATGAGAAAATAGTGTAAGTCTGAAGGGGCAGCCCAGGAAGACAAGACAACGATGATGACAACAACCTCCAATCACATCAGCAGGTAAAGCAAAGATTGGAACAACTTCATGTCAAGCCAACCATTACCTTGGTAACATTCTCATCTTCCAGAAGTTTCTTCATGTTCTTCAACAGATTTTATCCCTTCCTATTAGACACATAATTGTCTATGGTGTCCATATTTCTCTCCATAGCATATTCCTGCAATATGTTATCTTGAGAAGGAAAAAGGGCATGAGCAAACTCTAGGAAGTTCAACAGAAGGTGACAAACGCCTATTACTCCGATGGTTCTTACACTTACTCTCCTACATTCAATTTTAAAACCACAGAAATTAAGCATATACATTCATGTTTACTTTCAAAACTCTCATTGACTAATATATACCAACCCAATCAGCAGTGACATAGATATGAAACCATTTCAACTCACACAAGTAGATTTAGCATACACATGGTCAGTTACTAAGACCCAAGAGAAGGAATGACGGCAAAGTACACAAGGTAGTTTCTTAAATCTGCTGCTTCAGAACCAAACATACCAATAACAAAGGTCATCAGCACATAGGAAGGAACTAAGAATACTTCCTGAATCTGACTTCTAATATTTGAGATTGGATTTGGTGTTGTTTTTTGTAAGAATTTCTTTTCATACACACATGATGGCAAATAAGCAATACCTATAACTAAAACTATTAATGCAACAGAAATAAAAAGCAAGCACTACAAAATCATATTGAATTTAGCATTGTAGATTAAATGTTTAACCCATATTTATTATTCATATTTCTGTACTGTCTAAGGATCCTACTGAATGACAAGAATCCCACTGTGACAAGAGTGCTGGAAACACACAAAAAAGGAGACTCCTTGATAATAAATTTTATAATCTAAACATAGGACAAAAGAAATGAGCAACACACTCAGCAACATGAGAACATGAGCTAGTATGAATGAGTGTAGTCATAACACAGCAGCAGCCCTAGGGAAATGCATTTTTAGCAGGCAGGTACATCCCATCATTTTTTAATATTTACAGAACATTTTTTTCTGTTGTATATAAACAAAAGAAAAACTTAAACAAATTGATCATTCCTAAATCTACTATGTGAAGGTTCATTAGTGCTAGCCTCTGTGTAAGGTCTAGTGACACATAAATTAACAAAGTGGTCAAGCCAGCCTAATGAGATTTGACTATCTTTGCTGAATAATTGAAGTTTAGTCATAAGCAAAAATAAGAAACACTAGTGTACAATGAACTCCATCTGAGGCAAGAAGAAAAACTGTCAGTTTAATCCCACAAATCTGAACTTATTCTTTGCATATAACATTTTTATTCTCAAGTGAAAACAAATAAAATTTTATAGATGTTACAAAGTGACCACAGATTTAACATTATAAACTCGTAACAGTTCATTCTCCAGCAATAAACTGAAGTAGTGAAGAAAACTACACCCATCAACTAGTCAATTGCTTTCCAGCGTCTTGGTTGGACATAACAGATGCCTGATTCCTGCTCATTCACAAAGAAGGAAGTACGATGTCCTGCTTTTTGGTCTCCTTCCATTCTTGCAGGTTGCTACTGTTTGGAAAGATAGCAAGCACACTCAAGCTTTTTAAGAGATAGCTCTTTTATAGACAGCCTAACTGGCCAGCAATCTCTACATTCAGTGGATTCTCACAGCTGGATGCAATATTCTTGTGGCTACACCTGTACTGGAGTAACTGAGAATTGCGCAGCTGTATTGTATGAAAAAACTTGCCAAAGAAAGAGAACAGGAACACTAAACCTAAGCTAAAATAGTCTAAGACTGAAGAGAAGAAAATTACCTGTAAAAAGACTGTATTCAGATTGTGTCCCTATTGCTTGTAAATTAAGCTGTGGGCATCAGCATATAAGTGCCAGCCAAAATGGATAGGGAATGCTATGAGAATACATCTTTCATCTGGTCAAAAACTTGCCACAGTGTGAGCTGTAAATCTTATTAGATAAGGAACTTCTGTGCCTTGTAAGCCTCCTAAAGACTTACTAGGCACATCTGATTATAGTGTTTTCTCTTTGAATCCTTGACTATATCAGTTAGTGAAAATATAAAAATGTATTTTGTAAAAAAAAAAAATAACCTGCAAGAAATAGAATTTCACACGTTATCATGGAAAATATAGACACTTGCTATCCCTTGGATTCCTGGTCAAGTAATGATTACTAGCCACTAGGCAAGGAAATCAAAACACACTAAGCAGAAAGGTTTGAAGAAGATTCATACAGCCACGGTAGACCAGGCTCAGATATAAGTAGGCAGTGGGGCTGATAGAAAAGCATTAAAATGCCATAGTTCTCAGTAAACATCAATCCAGATGATTCTACCAAAATGGTGTGACTGGAGGATGCCTTCAAGAAAACTGGAGAAAATGGGGTGAGGTCAGAAATACTTCTTGAAGAAAATGTAGTATAGTTAGGACTTAGTCTCACCATGCTCAAGAAAAGCCTTCATAAATACACTAAAATAAAAACAAATTATTGAGTCTGTATAAAGTGGAAAAATCATGCAAAATTCAAAGTAAAGCCAGTACATGTATGTGTCAGCAGTTATATAATATGGACAGTATAGTTGAGTGGAGATAGCTTCTTCTCTCACCAGCATCTCATTAGGATTCAGCTTAAGAGCGTGAAGTTAATTTCAGCAACAGTAGAGGCATTTTGGTGCAAACTGGCATGCCTTTGCATTAATCCACATGTGCTTGAATTGCAGTGGCATTAGGATTCTGCTGACAAGTAAGTTGAGTCAAAGGGAATAAGCATACAAAAAAAAAAGGAAGGTTCCACTGAGTAGCAATCATCAACATTGTTAGGCATTTGTACATGGTACCAAACAGGTAAAGACGAGAAAGCACATCAATGGAAGGGATTCTCAGATGCCTGTAGTAAAGACTTCCACCTTATGTACTTTGATTCTGAAATAATCCTGTACACACAGTGAATGCAATGAGTGATGCAGGCAAGTAGACTAGCATTTTTTTTTCCAGGCTTGGAAACTTCATACTATCCCCTTATTTGTATCATACAGTGCCACATCTCACGCTTTTTAGAAACGAACAGGATACTATGAAATCCAACCCAATCTGTTTGTGGTTGATATTTACACATAATTTGCTTTGCTTCAGTCTTACTCCTGATAAGCTTGCAGGTACATATAGAGAAACTTGACAAAAGTCTGTACGCTACAATTAGAATTCTAATGGTGCCTTAGGGAAATGGCGTTTTTGTAAGTTTTAAATGCAATTTTAATTCAACACGATAACAAAACCAAAGTTTGTGCCCTTTGACAGCCTGCTCCCAAGACGCCCAAATAGGAACCAAAACTGCAATACAGTAACAATCAATGATCAGACTATGACCAGCATGCTACTTATACATGACTGGGACTGGTATTAGGCAAAATTAGAAGAGGGGTTGCAAATTTTAAGTATTTCTGGCAGACAGTAGAAAGATGTTGCTGACAGAGGTCCTTAACCCAGCATTGAAAAGTTTGTGGTTTTATAAACTGATACAGCAACTTAAATTACAAGTACAATATCATGTGTTATTAGATTCTCTCCTTCCCACCTCCCAAACTAAGCAAATTATTTTTACCTGGATTCTTCAGACATTTGAGAGATTACATTGCAAAGAAACTTATGAACTGGAAAAACAAAAGTTCTGTTCACAGTTTCAAAATAGTTCCAAATGGTAGCTGCTACTCCACTGACATGAAGGAAAATCTCCCTCCCCTTACCAAGAATTTGTAATGAAAATTTTCTATTTTATATTCTATTACATTCCTAGTTCAGAAGACAAGACCTTAATTGCATACCAAAGAAACGTAACACCCATTATGCAGGAAACTTTTACAATGTTACTATATCTCCATAAGAGGGTATCATAATTTCTCTTTTCTGAAAAACTGGTAAAGGAGAGAAATCTTTCTCATAATTCCAAGTTTTCTGAAAATTCAGTGGCAGAAGGGGTAGACAAAAGACTTCTCTGAAGAAAAGAAAAAAGACTTCTGAAGAAGAATATATTTTAAATATTAAAAAAATCTGAAATAAAACATCATCCTTCACAAACAAATCCATAATACCCTGCAGTACACAGGGACAGGATGTTGGAAGAGGAGGCTTGGGAATCCCATGCATCTGACCATAGGCTGGACTGAAAATCAAGGACATAACTCAGGTTGTTGTAATCACAGCAGATGGTCCCAGTCTCTAGGTACACCAATGCCACAGAAGACTAGTTAACTCTGAACTACTCAGAATAAATTTCTTAGCCCAGCTGGTAAGAAGCAAGTAGACTGTTCAGTTTCCAGAGGCAAATCACTTACCTGGCAAATCAGTTACTACAGAGAACGTGATAATGATAATGTAAAATACCCAAGAAGAGTACAGTTCGTATTCTTTTTCTATGAACACAGCACGCGCGCGCACACACACACACACACACACACACACACACACACACAAATGCTTCTTAAAGAGGAAAAATTTAATTAAATATTAGATTGCTTAAGAGAGTATGAAGGCTGAGTGTTTTACGGATGTCAGACATGGTGGTTTGGTATGAGGCAAAAATTACATGACTGGACTGCTGCAGAGCTACAAGGTGAACGGAAGAAACAAGATATATACTTGCTTGCTTGCAAGCATTCTGGCTAGTATTTTAACGAGTTTACAACTTTTAAAAGATTCAGCTTTCTTTCAGGTATTTAAGACAGGTATTAATTTTTTGTTATTTCACTTTTCTGCGAACTACAATAAAAATCTGGGGGTCTTATTTTCATTTATCCATGGATCCTTCCATACTGAAGGATACTGACTCCACTGTAACTGAGAATAAAGCCTCTAATACTAATTTTGTTTAATATAAAACAAATCCAGTTTTAATGTCCCAAGGTCCCAGAATTTCAAGATGTAACTAACTGGTAGTCTTAAAGGAAACAAACCTCTAGAAACAGAAGCATCTAGCAAGCAGCCTATTGCTATGTTTCTTCCTCTGAAAAGTAATGCATTATAAACACTAAAGGATCATACGGCCCAGGGGAATAAGGTCATAGCATCTACATTAGTACATTTCTTAATTATTAATGATAATTTTATAATTCCATACCATTTCATGATCATTTTCTTAAAGATGATAAGGTAATTATTTATTAGGTACTTAGAATATATATAAGGAGGCACATGTACCTTGCCAGTGTTTTGTCAGATATAGTCTGTCAAGGAACTGACACATTATATAGGTATCTCTTCTATAACATCAGAGTTTTCAGGTCTCTCATTACTACATCAGAAGATCTGCTCTTGCCTTTGGGCTCATCTGAGATGTTTTGTTACTTATCTTCTTTAGTGATATCTTCATTTGAGTTAACCTGACTATGGAGGAATTTTCATACATTAATTCATTTACGAATACTATTTCTGCATCACGTGCTAAGAAATTATGAGCTCTGAAGCTGTAAGTACAGAGCTTCAAAACCAAAACATTTTCAAAATCTATAAATATCAAATAGATAATGTAGTATTTGTGGAGAAATAATTAAATTAGTTTTCCCAAAGATAAAATGCATTAAGTAACAATAGCTTTATATGTACAATTCAAATTTAAGTAAATAAGTTATAATTCATCTTACACTTGCGTCTCTGAAATACAAGAAGTTTGGCTAAGTTAGTGGAAAATTTATCAGAATCACTTAGACAGGAAACTAACATCAAACAGTTTCTTTAGCAGTTCCAAAGTACAGAACCACCAGTTAACTTTAGCCATCTTTAGTTACAAAAATTCGTCCTTAGCATTTCTCAGCCACTTTTACTCATTTGCCTTCATCCTTCAATTCATCTTTAAATCTCATTTGGTATCTATGCTCATTTTTACTGATACATCTATTTAATACTACTAACAGGCAACTGAACTCCCCGCCGCCCCCCCGCCAACCCCACCCCCCCACCCCCCCAGCAGTTTTTAACTTTGATTTTGTTATTCTTTTGCAAGACACAAAATAGTTTTTCAGTTGAGGAACACAAAAGTGAAAGGGATCTACAGGATCAGTCCTGCAAGTAATTTCAGAGAGAACTACTTTGTTAATTCCTTTACATACCCAGCAAATTCCATCTTACTCACCACTATTTCAATTGGAAGACTGTTGCTGAATTTCATACTGCAAAAGATTTCCTTTCACTTTTCAGTCTAAAATATATTCATGGTCAAGTGCATCCATTCTTTCTGTCAACACCGTCTTTAGTCTATTCATAAATATAATTAAATATCCTTATAACTTTTGGTTTGTTAAGGTCAACCAACCATGCTTTTTTAGTCTTTACACGTATGGCATTTTCTTGGTATCTGATCATCAAACATTTTCTGCACTTCCAGTACTCTAGACTGGATTGTACTGGAATCTGCATAATGCTATTAATATTCTTCCCATTTGGAAACAATCTCTTCATATCTTATACATTTTTTTTTAATATGTATATATACACACAACCCCCCAAATCTACAAATGTGTTTGTAAAATTGTTTTGTAAATTATCTCTTTCCTTAATAAAGAGCAGACCAGCAACAGATTTCAAAAAACTAAGAATTAGTAAAAATTTTATGTCATGCATAAAAATTAATCCTTGCCTATGTTTTCTTGGAGCCTACTATTTTTGGGGTAAATTGTTCAAATTTTTTAGAGCACTCTAGATTGGCATCTTCTATAAATGGGATAACCTTAAGTATTTTACTTAAAAGTAACTACATTCAATGCCACAGTGATAAATGGACATCTATCATACTCTAAAAAAAGTATTTTCAGAAAAGAAACACAGAAAGTAAAAGAACAGAGCTAGCGAGTAAGTGTAAGGAACTGAGCAACTGAAGTCATTCTGCTGGAACTCACTGTCCAGAGAGCTGAGCACCACTGTGTCACTAAGCATTTGTTTACTACATAGCAAGTGTTTAAAAATTCAGTGAAACTTGAGCTATTTTTTTCTCTGTAGGTTTTGTGGTTTGCTTGGTTGTTTTTTCCTCAAAGGCAATGTCCAGAACACCATCAGTACTAAAGAATCTGTTCATGGTATTGTTTACAAAAGCTCCTAACAGACAGTGACTATTTTATTGTTGGATGTATCCTTTATTTTATTAATGATGAGAAGTAATCAATGGAATGCTAAAAATAAACGTGTAAAGAAATCTAGTCTGAAATCTGAATCTGTTGTCTGAAGCAAGTTCAGTGGTCACGGTAACACCAGTTGAAGATTGACTCTTGCCCACTGTGAAATAGGCATGGCTCTTCTAAAAAGGTCACAATTTTTTCAAATATAGGCACCATGTTTTAAATTTTGCACATACAAAATATGTTCATATCACTCAAATTACACAATGTGGCAGTGTTATAAATCTGAACATTATTGTCAATTAAAGACAGAGAAAAGAGCCCAAAGCTCATGTAAGACTAATGACTGGGACAAATCCTGAAAAGAGACAAAAAGTATAAAACAACAGTTTTCCTGTTGTACGTGGGTTTGTGTGTGCATGTGTGAGAGTGCATATAACAAAAAATGTTTAAGAGTAAGTCCAGATAATAGCCCATCCATTTGTTCTCAGCTTCTTATCCAGTTTCATTGCTAAAGGCTTTGATTTTAACTGCATGTTAAAATGCAAATCGAAATCCCATATAAGCCATTAGTTAGTGTGTTGACTGGTTTCAACCAATCAAAATTGACAATTACCACCAAATGTCTTCTTTTTAATCTACTTGTCAGCCTCTGGGTATGTAGGATACTTGACTGTCTCAATTTTCTCCTTAACTTTATAGGATGGGTACAGGCCTGTTCTTCCTAATTTCCTATTGATGCCTTTTGAATAACCATCCCAGTGGTTTCCAGCTACTCCAATTATATCTCCAGGTTCCATAGGAATTTCATCAGCAGTTCGTGGATGATGAGCATAAATAGCAATCTGGTTGTGGGCATTCTGTCCCCCAAAGTAGTAGATATCATCCAAAGAATGGAAATACGCTGAAGCATCTGGATGCAATGTCTGCATAATTTCATAGGCAACTCGACAAACCTTAGAAATAAAAACAAAAGAGAAGTTATAAATATTGTGTATGCCTGCAATAAACCACAGAAGTCAGCAACCAGTGTGTAACAAAGGGACACGCAAAAGGATCAAGTTGAATTAAAATAAAAAAAGATTCACACACCTTCCACCACTACCACCCAAAACCCCCCCAAAACCAAACCAACCAGAAAAAAAAAACCCACACAAAAAGCCTGCATATTTACTAACAAGAGGCATTCAATTTTGCTTATTTCAATTAGTACTCTGGTGATCAGATCTGGTAAATAAACAAACAGATAATTAGAACAGTTTACTTTGAGTAAAAACTGGTAACATCTATATGAACACTAGCCATCCTGATTTCTAAAATGAATATGTAGCCAATCAAATGTAAAAGCAACCTGTTTTCCTTTTCTACTACTAATAAAAAATGTATTTTACTTTCCTTCAAAACTTTAGAACTTACATTTTCAAAATTTATTCTGCAATAAAGAGGCTTTATATTTACTTTTCTAAAGCAAGCTCCAATTTTCACAATCAAGCAGTTCCAGAAGTCCAAGGCTTTAAAATGCTGTTAATATTAGAACAGTAATAGAATTATGACTGTTGGCAACTTGGAAGACAACTAAACGAAACTGAATTCCAGCAAGACAATAATGATGGTGAGGAGATATATGTATTTTGAAGTGTCATTGTATCACATTTTATGAAGGGAATTTTCTTCCGATTGAAAACAGGACCCCACATCAGAATCACATTGTATCTCTTAAGAGCTGCCAGACACACAAAAGGCTGCCGCTATTTTAAACAAAGCGCTTTTCAACAGTTGGCTAGAAAGCTCTTCTCTGTAAGGTGTCTGATTTGGCCACTGTTAACTTTCTGGCTTCTAACCTACATCACTATATCTTTCTCTGATTTTGTGTAAGCCTCATAAACTAACAGTACAGTAGAAGGTGCTTCTTTAATATGAAGAAGCATTTGAGCTTTTTCATAATTTTCACTTTAGGTAAATACAGTAAAGCTTTATTTTACTCTTCTCCCTCTGAAGATATGGTGAATAGAACTTTAATCATTCAGACTAGACATATTTGTACTTTCCTAGCACGAGAGAGGCATTTACTTTAAAAATGTAATAATACCTTTTAACCCTCCCTATTCTTGGAAATAACTTTGAAGAAATAGCTTTCAGAAAATAAGGTTGAAGTTAATTATTTCAAAGTACTTGTTACACCCCATAATATAGAAACAAATTTGATTACCCATACATTGGCAAGAGTTTATTTTATAGCTTCTTCAATTGTTTCTGATGTTTTTTTTCTCTGCACGCATGTGCACCCCAGGAGGAGGATACACAAACACTCCGTAAGAAATTTTAAATCTTTTCATTAGAAATAGTTTTTAGTGAGTGTAAGTGTTCTGCATACCTGATACAAAACATACAACATCTCCTCTTGGCAACTGTTTCCTTTGTAGTGCCAAACCTCAGTAACTAAACTGTAAGCTGTTGAAGGCAGTAGGCAAAGAATCCACATAGAGAACTACAGTTAAAGCCAGCCTCCCGTTTTTTATTTACAGGTTCATTTGTCTTCCAGCCTGCATACTTACATGTACAATGCAAAATACAAAGACTAATAAGTCCTAGAAGGAAATGAGATTATGAAGAAAAATCGGGCAGAGGGAGCTACAATTTCATCTAAATTAAGACTGAAGAGACAAAAAACCTCTTTTGCTTTAATGTGTAATCTTAATTCTGCTACTGTGTCATGATTTGTGTAACTACAATGTGGTTTTTCCATGCATCTCAATTAAGGCAACGTTGCCAAAATACAGTGCCAAGGTAGACTGTTTCCTTGACTCCACATCACTTGATGGGCCTAATTGCTTTAACAACAGTATTTTAATGAAATATCTATTCTTCATCTTATATCAGTATTCATTTAGTTTTGGTAGCAAAAGTAATAATTAATATAGGTGACTTCCTAAAGAGCCTGATTCTATTCACATATACTGTAATTTTCCCTTAACACCTCTGTAATGAAGTTTTGACTCACTTTGGCAAGGAACAGAAAATGGAAAAAAAGTCAGCATACAATTGATTAATGTGAAAGTCCAAAATCACACTGGAAATAAATTAGACTACACTCTTATCCTTTATCTTCATACAGACTGGACAAAAGACTGTCATTAACAGCCTGATTTTGCTTACCTTCAATGCCAAAGTAATTACCAAGCTGTTTATTTCATTGATGAAAGGAGATGGTAGTTCAAATGTTAGAGATCAGAGGATCAAATTTTAAATGCATAAAAGAGAAATCTCTCTGAACAGTGGGAAAACTTGCAAAAGACCTTAGAAAAGCCCAATATATGAAGATACTGTAGAGATTCACATTGCCATATGACCAGCAAAACTGGTGCAAAATGATTTTTGAAGAATTTGAGTTATTAAAGTACAAGAAATTGCCCAGAATAAATTAAGAGATGGTTGGTCCAAATTCACAGTCCCAGCTATTGAGAGTCTAATACAGGATTTCCTAGACTTCAGTAGAATTTTCTGCAACTCTGGAAAACCAAGTATGTCATCCAGCAAACATGTCTATTGTCAAATGCAGGGAGGTGCAGAATGAGAAACAAGCTCAGAGATACCAGGTACCTCAGAGGTACCCTCAAAGGGGGTTGTACCAGATGACCTCTGGGCATCAACCTATATTACCTTAAATTTGTCAATGTATTTTAACATATATTCTTCTTTTGAAATGACTCCACCACTTACAATATATTCTGTCCAAGCAGTCTGACCTATATTTAAATGTTTCTTCTATGTCTACACGCAGTGTTTTCTTTAAAGCAAATATTTACCACTTAAACCAACTATCTGAATATAATAACAGGAGAAAATGTTACAGGTTTCTTATTAAGCTTTTATCCAAGAGCACGTAACTCTTCCTTCAGAATAGTAACTGTCTCTACACCAATGCATGTGCTGCATTTAAGATATACAGCCCTAGGTCTTAACTGACAATCACCTCTTTCATTGTGATATGCATTCAGTGGATATACTTCAGCTGGATTAAACATTATTACAAAAGTGGATGGCTCCTCACAAGCTTTTCTTAGGCTTCTTACTTTGGAATTTATTCATATCTTGATGTAGCTTATATTATATAACCTTCTAAATATACTATAAAATGTAATTTTCTTCACTGGGTTTGGTTAACAGTGAAAAAAAAAAGAATGTATCCACGAGCATGATTGAGGGATAAGAGGCTTCTCTATACTTTTTCTGGTTTTGCTGTCTTCTTGCAATAGTAATGTTACTACAAATTCTGGCTGTCAAGGTCAATGTATCACTGTATTAACCATATATTAGCATTACTATTATGCTTATTACCTATCTAATTGCAAATTGTCTTCTGCACTGTAATGACGTTTGAGACTGTGGATAACATGTCTTTTTAAAGTGAATTTTAACATTCCATTTTGCGTCTACTTCTGTGTAACAGTATGATCATGGGTGATCATAATCACCTTCTATAGTTGAATGCTTTCCTAACTACGAGTGTCAACTAAGAGCATGTATGACAAGAGCAGGTAAAAAACATTCACTCTCTTTGGTTTCAGTCATATTTTGCTATACTTCAATCAGGTGAATCAGCATATCAGTCACAAAATACTGCTTTCTGATCTACTGTAATCTTACAACAGCTTTACATTATATAGTTTATTAATATACAATATGACGTAACAAAGAAGAAAATGCCAACCATGACATTACATGATTTAGTTTTCTAATGGACTCCAACTTGCTTCATCAGATCACTCAAGAAAGAAAGCTTGTAGCATATAATTTATCTGCAACAAGAAGTCTCTACAGATTACAGTGGTCAGAATTCATATTTATTGTGCTGCTGCTGGATTGCTATAAACACAACAGACTTAAGAGAAACTAAAGGTCTGCTTTTTTCATTCTTTCCATTCCGACAATCAACTAAGGCAACAGCAGACATGTTTGAGCTCCACTAGAGTGAAATGATGTGTAGAAATGAATGGACACAAGTCATATATTAATTTTATGCAAAATTTAAAAGTGTTAAACATGCTTAAAAGTTTAGATGCCTTAACTAAGCTGCACAGAAATGGATGGATTCAAGTTATACATTAACTTTATGCAAAGCAAGGAACTCTTAAAATGTTTATTATTTCCTGCTTATTTCAAAAGTCTTAATTAAGCCAGTAACTTCAACTGAAGTAATCAACCACTGCTTACAATCCTCTAAATTTTCACATAGCACACCAAGCCTTTAATCCTTCCCTGAAATTTTCATGAGAGTGCACTGAGAATAAGATAAAGAGGCATGAAAGAAAACTAAGATTAGAATTGGTATATATACTGTATATTGTATTTGCATTGCAGTTTACCTGGGATGAAAATGTACAGACCAGGAAGTCTGCCTGAGACAAAAAGTGAATATCCAGAATAACACCTCTTAGGGAGTTTTCAGTGTACCGGTTATGAAGTCCTGCTGACCAGGATATGGAGTTATCACTGATAAATTCATAATTTGGATACCTGTAAAAATATAATAAATTGTTAAAAAGCAAAGTTGTCTTTTTTTTTTTTTTAAAGCATCATCATGTTTGCTGCAAGACAAGGTTGTTAATTTGTTTTAAGTGAGTCTCTGCTTTACAGGGAATTAATTATAATTTTGTTGAACGCTCTAGAATGTTTCTGCTGCCTCCAAGGATGCCTTTATCCAGAAAAAAAGAAAATTAAATAAAAAGATGCTGTAAGTCTGTCTGAGATTCAACACTGTAAAGGAAGTGAAAAAGTATCAGGAAGTATACACCACATTCTGCTAACACTACTGATTTTAGATGAAATATACTCAGATCACTTTAAGTTCTCTACTACTAAACAGAACACAGAATTGTGTCTTTACTAGACTACATTTTCCTTACTACCATACTCCGTTACATACCGATTATGACACTGTACGAGAACAGTCACCTGTAAAAGGGACATATTAAATAAACTAAGCTAAATTTAAAAAAAAAAAAAAAAAGTAGTCTTTCACAGATATTAAGGCTGCATGGAGAACTACTTTTGCAATTTACTGGTCACAAGGAAATAAAAGAAATGTAAAATTTCATGTCAGCATGCCTTTCTTGACGTATCATAAAATAGTAATACTTTAAGTCAAAATAGTTTTATTTGAAATATAAAACTTTGGTTTATATTATTTTAAAAATAAAATTCACTTTTTAAAACAATGATCTTTAAAGGAAAAAAGCCCCACTTTTTAGAATTCTGAAAAGGAATGATCTTTCTCAAAACATTTGTACCCCTTTGCTGAAAAACTGAAATAAACTATAAAATGTAGCACAAATTCATTAAATTTTCAGTCAGCCTCCTAACAAAAATAAGTTTTATAAGAAAAAATCCAGGTAGATGTAAAAATGGTGATAATGACATTGCTGTCACACAATAACTATAATCTAATCATGAAGTGCATTTCATAAGACTAACCTGCCAACTACAAAATTTCAACTACAGGACTAATTATAAAATAATTAAAATCTATTTTTCAAATTTACAACTCCACAGCAATTATAAAGCAATATATTACATACGATAGTAAGGCAGCTAATATTACATTTGTAAGAATTAAACTTTCTTATACTGTTTAATAAAGATAATCAGAATATAGAGCAGGCTGTAATGCTGGAGCAACAATAACTTAGACCTGTAACTGGATGCTTCAAAGCCTGACGGTCCTATACTGAACATTGTTCAAAATAAGGTTTACACTCACGGGTTCTGGAAAAGTTAGCACACACTTCAGTACAGCAGTGCAGCACGTGGATACAGTCTGGACACATGGTAGACATGACTATGACAAAGTCTTGTAAGAATATGCCTAATTTACTCAATTTTAATGTTAAAACAATGGGAAAACTGTTTTCGAAAGTGAAAAGGGAAAAGATAGCGGGCTTTTCCATCTAACATTCACTAGCCATGCTACCAAGTCAGGAAATTTATCTCAAGAGCATATCAGGCAGTTGTGTGCAAAACTTGGAAATCTGAGGAAGAATTTTAATTTATCATCACAGTGATTTTAATAGATTTTTTCTTACGAAGAGAAACACCTGCTCTAAGAAAAAATACACGTATGGTAAGTTTCCCAGAGATCGCATGACAACTTTGAAGTGTGCATCCAATCATGAAAGTCAGGGAAAGTTCATGTTAAGTTAAGAACTAGACAAAACAAAAGAAACCAGCCAAAAAAGGCGGAAATATTATTCATCTGGAATAACTGATAAAACCTCTTCTGAGAAATTACAGGAGCATATGGATCAATAAAGACTTTTTCAAGATAAACTCTATCACGACGATAATTTTCTTTCTTATCTTCTCATGTCTGTTTTTTTCAATATTTAACCAGCTCTCAAAATACAACAAAATACAACACAATATTAGTGACACATTCTATTTCTGTTTCTATTGTGTGGCACATTAGTACTTTTTAAAAACAAAAAGTACAGACCAAACCCATCTGTCATACTCTGCTGGGAAAACTAGCTGAGGAACAGAAATGGGCATCAGTCTTATTTCCATGACACAAATTTGAGCAGGAGGCAACAAGCAACATGAAGAAAGTTTAACAGAAGATGTCACTCCTAGGGAAAGTGAACATAGTAAAGATATTTGCATATCCCTTTGCAAGTTCATCACGTCAGGAATACTGCTAAAATGAATCACTTCTTCAGACTTCAAAAATCATAATCCACATCCTGAGTAGAGAAAAAAGAACGTTTCTTGAAGAATCTGGTTTCTTACTAGCAAAAGATCAGTCTAATAACTTAACAA
Organism: Falco peregrinus; assembly: GCF_023634155.1. Lineage (NCBI taxonomy): Eukaryota > Metazoa > Chordata > Aves > Falconiformes > Falconidae > Falco > Falco peregrinus. The sequence continues at coordinate 86,058,719 of NC_073721.1, forward strand.
ACGAAGCACACCAAAATGTGTTATACTGGATCTGGTAAAAAAAAAATAAAAATCATCAAAATTATTTATACATCTTCTTATGCATACATTTAAAATTTTCTCCTTCCTCCCCTTTTTTTCCTGGAAACAGTCTTTGAGATGCTTTTAATTCCACTTTGTAAAGTTGATCCAAATTCACCTAACCAACAGTTTCAGAACCTATTTCTTCAAACCAGTGATCCAAGCTTAGCTTTTATCTACTCACATGTTTAAGTTTTCACACAAGTACTTTTACACTGCCCCACATACAAAATGCATTATTCATGCCTGGGAAAAGAGGTTTCTTTTAAACACCCTAACATGTGAGTATAACAGCAGCCATACCCAGCGTGACCAAAAATCTTCTGGTCTACCATCCTGTCTCCAACACAGGCTGAAAGCAGAAGATAAAAATACAGTAAAAGGCCAAGCCAATACCCCTCTCAAGTTTAGCCATATGTGGCCCCCTGAACTTACTGCATCAGGTAAGGTTTAATTCTCCTTCCCACTCACTATAGTGCTTTAGATTCTATTTAAACCTATTCTTACCACAACGACTACGAAGAATAAAGGAAATGAAACTTCTAAAGCTCTATAGTTAGCTCTTGCTTCCTTCTATTCCCTTTTCCATTTGTATTTATATTATGATTAATGCAATACTTACATTGTAAGCTTTGGGGGATTTTTTTTTTTTCTTTTTAAGCAGAACTCAGGCATGATCCTATTACTAGGGTTCCTGAATGCATGGTAAATGAATATTAAATAATAAGATGTCATATTCTTACCGACAGAATCATCTAAATACAGTATTTTGTAGGATCCTTACTAGCTTTCCAAAGAAATTGCCCACACATTCTCTTCCCTATAACAGGAAGCAACGAGACTGTTAAGATAAAAGCAAAGAATGGAAACTGGCAGAATACTGTTTTCTTTGTATCTGACTACGTATATGTAGTATTATAACAGAACCACAGAATGGGCTGAAAGGGACCTTAAAGATCATCTAGTTCCAAGCCCCCAGCCATGGACAGGGACACCTGCCACTAGACCAGGTTGCCCAGAGCCTCATCCAGCCTGGCCTTGAGCACTGCCAGGGATGGGGCATCCACAGCTGCTCTGGGCAGCCTGTGGCAGCGCCTCAGCACCCTCACAGTAAAGAATATCTTCCTAATAGCTGATCTAAATCTACACTCTTTTAAAGCCATTACCCCTTGTCCTATCACTACATGCCCTACTAAAAAGTCTGTCCCTAGTATCTCCTCCACATATCTAAAACCAATATGTAATTCTTCTAAAGCTACTAACAGATTTTTGAAACACATATACAGGCCAGGAAGGATTTTATTTTTTCCCACAAGGAAAAGGGGATAAGAAAAAGTCAGAAGAAGGTGGGGAAGGGATAGCTCAAAATCTTTCCATCCTGCACCTACCAGCCTCAGATAAGGATACAAACCAATCACAGTTATGACACTATTTCAAGTTCCAATTGGTTTCAGAAGCTGATCAACTAGTTGTGTAACTACAACTCATTGCTATGCTGTGCAGCAGGTGCAAACCAAGATGAGTCCCAAGCTCCTGTTTTCAATTCACTAGGACTGGGGAAGTGTCCAGAATGGGCAATGTGAGTTTTCTTCCCTCTGAAAGAACTTGTGAGGATGTGTGTAAACAGATGAAGTAAGAAATAATGTTTGCTCAAATCTTGCTCTAAAAATAATTGGAAAATGTATGAGCTGTTCATCAGACTGAAGAATTTTGAAGCACTACTGAATTCTATATATCAGATATACTATGACTTGGGGGCAAGGAGGGTTGCAACAGCTAAACTACCGATAGTACACAGGGAGAAGAGACATTAACTTGCTATTGTGGAAGTAAACAGTGAAATAGGGTAGAAAAAAAGCTTTCATAAGTGCTGGAAAAAAGCTCATAAAGGAGGCAAATTACTGAAAAAAAAAATACAGATGACTTCACAGGTAGACATCCTGAAAGGAAGAATGTAATTTCTTGAATATACATGAGAAAAAGACCTAAAGAGATTCATACATAAACAGAAAAGACATTAAATACAGTTTCTCAAAAATGTATGTGTATGTTGTTCAGCTACATTATTTTGAATACTCTACCTTTAAAGAGAGAAGATTCTAAAATAACATTATAGACAAGAAACACATATACTAGCAATTCAAAAATTTGTGTTTGGAAACTATTAAATGAATCAAGTAAAAAGAAATTTACACCATCACTAACATATCACTTATCTAAGACAATGACCTCTGCTTACCAGAAGTTGTCAAGTGCTTCAATCATATAATCATACAGCTGTTCAACTCTTAACCATGTTCCTCTCTAATCATGTTGCTCTGTATCATCCTAATCCTGAAAATGTATCACTATATTTTTAAAAACAAAACAAACAAAAATACTCTACAAACTGATAGTACTGACTCCACTATCTTTACTACTGTACTTGCAGTTGGTAGACATCAGACTGCAAAGGAAATTTCTGAAACTTAAGTCAAAACATTTCTGTTTTCATGACTATGAATAGTTTGAAATACTTCTCTTAATAGAAAGAACATGCCTATTCATGCAAATGTTGGCTAATTTTTCATTATTTAAATGCCAGTTTTGCTTGACAGCCACTCTCATGTAGAGAGACATAAAATATCTAGTACTTACTAATATTACTGCTCCCAATACTGAATGCAACATAAGCTACTGCGCTACAATGTGACAGCTGTTTCTATCAAAGCTTGGTAGTTCAATGTGACTAGAACTTTGTCAGAAATGTAAACTGATTCGTAGTTTTCTTCACAAGAGGAGGAACAAAATGTTCTTTATTCCCCAAAACCTGACCTTAACCTGTCTTCAGATGCCCTTCGATGCTGAAGCAACAAATCACATCCTGTGTTCTACGAAATCACAGGAAGTTTCAAAAGCCGCCTACTCAATTGTAAGCAACAGTAGAGTGCAAGCAATTTAGGAAATTAGTGTCAGTATAAACTATGATGTGAAAACTCAACAGCAACACATAAAAATTCTTCACTACTTAGATTCTATGGCTTTTCTTCAGAATACGTAAAAATCAATGCTGTAGTAACCACAGAATCACAGAAAGGTTTGGGTTGGAATGGACATTACAGATCATCTAGTTCCACCCCCCTGCTATGGGCAGGGACACCTTCCACCAGATCAGGTTCCTCAAACCCCCATCCAGCCTGGCCTTGAACACTTCCAGGGAAAGGGGCATCCAGAACTTTTCTGGGCAACCTGTAATGAGCTGTATCTTATCATACTTCAATAAAAGTATGATTTGGAATGGACTTCAAACTGCCACAGAAACTGCAATGCTTAATAAAATTCAGTACTGTTCTACTGAGCAAGTCACAATTTGACTATTAGATTTTGTTACTATTGGAATCTTGGGATGATATATTTACGTAAGTAGTACATCTCTATTATTCACAAAGCTATTGTATACAGTGCTAAGGATTATAAATTGAACATAAATAAAAAACAAATGCATAACTAAAGCTGTTAAAGCAATATTGAATTCGAATATGTTACAAACAGTAATTAAAATTATTTAGGACAATGTAACAAATTAAATACTATAGCCTCAATTTTGTATTACCTGTCTTTTCATTGTTCAGATTTGCACTTTAAATATTATGTTATCATAATTGTTTCTGCTACTGTTCTTGTCTCTACATATACAAAAAAGGAAGGATTAGATTGTCATCATCTGGAGTTGTGTATGTTCATTTAGTTTTTTTCAAAACTCCGTAATTTTAAATAGCAGCCCTTTACAGGCTGAAAGACAAATAAAAATATCACAATTGAAATAGGCAGGTTCGCAATGCTGTAGAAAATTCCTCTACCACAAAATAACATTTTCTGCTTACCTTGTATCTGCCAAAGAAACTTTGTAATCCAGTATGTTCTCTTACAATTTTTCTAAGCAAGTCTACCAAGAGCAAAACAGCTCAAAAAATTGCCACTTCTGAGTTACCTTACTTTTAAAAAGTATTAAATTCCCTGCTTAAATGAAAAAAAATACGTATTATTCTGCTCAAGGGATATAAAATGTTGGAAACAGAAATAGGAGTTATTCAGGAGACAAATACACGGTACTGAAATTGAAAACATGCTGATTTGTACTCAGTAATGAATATGATTAAGTTCAAGGTATCTGAAATATCCATCCAAGTTTCCATAGTCATGGCAATAAGCATTTTTGAAATTGTTTATACATCATAAACATCATAACCTAAGAAAAATACAGTGAAATAATAGATTATTATTGTTTGGACAGGTGAAACTTCTTAATACATGAACTAGTTTTTACATTATTTCTGAATAGTTTCTTCTCAATACATATGTTCTATAAGAAGTTTGACGTAATTATTTGTATTTTCACTTCCCTTTTACAGAATCGGTTTATTTAGTCACAGGTATCTTGCTCAACCTTCTAGATTTCTAACATTATGGTTTGAAAATCATACTTGGGAAAAACAATCATCAAAAAAAAGAGAATATCTGAGAGAAAAGTCAAAATCACTGAAAGCTGAAATGCAATCCTAACTGTATAAATAATAACAACAAAATTTAGGTACTAAGATATACACAATAGTCAGAAAATATAAAGCTAACCAGAAGGAGAAAAATTGTAATAAAAACATAAGTCATCTTACTTGGATTTTGCCTCTTGCAATAATGAAGGGTCATCTGTAGCCAAATAAACTCTTTTTTTATCAACATGCATTCTGCGAGCAAGAAGTTCAAACCGCTCTTCAACATGTACCATATATTCTTCAATGGGATGAAATGCTGCTTCTGTCCCTACTTTGTCTGTCCTTCGGACGTGAACACTGAAAAAAGGCAGAAACTAGGAATTCAATTTATGAGTACAATACATAATTTAGCAACTGAAATTTTAAATTTAAGTTTCATGCCTGTACTTTTAGAATACATACTAAATTGAATCCCTACACAAAACGAGGAAGGATTTAAACTCATTGACACACTGACAACATGAAGTTAGGTGTCAGCCTGTTCTTGAAAGCAATATAATAAACTTGCAAGGAAGTCAAAGGGTAACTGAAAGATAAGAATAAAAGAGATTTAATTATAGCACACAAAGTATTCCTTTTGTGCAGAAGGTTAAGCTATCCAGTGTAGTTAGATAATGCTTGATCAATATAGCTCAAAAGCAAAATCAGAATGTTTGCATCATGGATATATTGGGACACCAGCTACAATGCTGCATTTGAATGAAGGTAGTTAAAAATATGCTTGAAACCTAACAAGTCTTCAGATCTGCCAGTGGTGAAGCAGCCTACCAACTGAATGGTCAAAAGCCAACTAACTTTAAGACAGATATATTGTGTACTCCTACAAAAGAAAGATTAAGGATTGAAGGAAAATTCTGGCAAGGGAAGCAGACAGCGGCAGCAATATTTTTCACATTACGTGACAGTAAAACCTTTCTTCCACAAGCTGCTCTTTACTGCCCATAGGTGCTTTCCTTGTTTCTCCCCACATGTCCCTATATAGACCTTTCCAATTCATAGCTACTGTAAGAAACAACAATAGTGAAAACATCAGCAGGAAAAGGAAAGGCACATACCATGTTCAGTGCAGCCAACAACAAACATTAGTTGTGGATTGTGGCATGTAAAATGTAGGCTTAGCCTTTTTTCCTCAAAGGCAAAGGCTATACACACTCGAAAAGAAGACTCAGACAGAAAAACATCTGGAGTACAAGCTGTAAGGCAATTACATGAATGGAATTCCGTATTACATTACTAGGTGTGGAAGGACATATGAAAAAAAAAACCTTCTGTTGAGCTGCCCTGTACATACATCTGTCCAGCTATACATAGGCAAGTATGCATAAGAAGTCCTTGTGATCAGCTTGTATTATGCACAGTTAAAAAATAACAGCTTCATCTAGAAAGCATCCTCTCTCCCCACAAAATGTTTGAGACTCTTGGATAACCATCGTAAAACAGTTTGTCCTGAACAGGAATCACTATATGCACATATTAAAGCACAGGCAGTTAAAAAGAAAACTAAATACCCACCCGATCACTGGATGTTTGAAACCAAGTTTCCTTGTAGCTTCCTCTATTTCTTTTTCTAACCAGGGCTGTGGACGAATCAAGTATTTCACAAACTGTGAGACCCACCACACTGCAGGATCCCCATGTACACGAATTAGCCTATCAGCCAGGTCTTCAGGGATAGCCAAGGGTAGATAAGGTGGCCGTGGGTGTAAGCTGTCAACAATGGGAAGTTCCACCACCTGAACATCCTTATCATTAGCCTCACCTGTTTGAAAATACATACTAGGATGAGTCAAGTAGTTTACTTTTACCATTGGCAAGTAACATCCCAAACATATCAGCTAAACTGTATCTTCAACTTCAAAAGGACTACCTAAAAACCCTTGCTCTACTTTTTCAAATAGCATTAAAAAAATTAATAAAAATCAGTTTTAGACTAGATTTATGTACAAACTGTATCTAACAATCTACTCCAGTAGAATGAAGTTGAAGGTCCTTGAATTCTTAGCAGCTAGTAGTTAATAAAATATAAAAAGTGTACCTCGTTATATATTCATACCTTTTTATATACATCATTACTATGTGCTAAGGCTCACTTGGACAGACTTGTTACCTAAAATGCTTAAAAATCAGTTACTTGTTTAAAAAATAAACAAATAAATATTTTAAGGCATAAGAAGTTGCTAAAAAATATACAACTCTGCTGCTCTTTTGAGTACATTTTCTTGCAGTAAATCTCAGCATTTCAGACATCATTTGAACCACTGAATTAGCCACTCTACTGACAGAAGGGGAGAAAGGACATGAAGAGAAACAATTCCTGTCTTGAAAGTTAAACTATGAAGATAAATATAAAATTAAATAGATCAAGGAAAACAGCCAAGCACTATACAAGCGTGTGATTTACATACAGGTAAGAATTTCTCACCTTTTAAATACTAACTAAACTGTAATATACAGATGTTTTAGATGGGACTTTCATTCAAGGCTCAATAGGCACTCAATATTTTTAAGTGTTTTTACAAATTACACGAACATGTCTGCATAATTGATAATTTGAAGCTATTTTCATATACTGTAATGAATCATAATACATGAAAACATAATACCAAGCATTACATTTGTGAAAAACTGAACATTTCAGATAAGATTTCTAGTGTACTCATTTCCTCCAAAAGAATATTTTCATTGTCTGCAGAGCTTACTGGCAAAGGTGGCTAGTTCTCTGTTTAATGCTCAAGAGCCAGGAGAGAAAACTGTTTTAAATACAAGCAAATCAAACTCATGCAACTGTTGATGATCAAGTAAATCTAATGGCTGAAAAAAATCATTGAAGTGCAAGGATAACTATTTTTATTTTAAAAACAGTTTTAAAGCCCTAAGGTTAGAACACTTTCACATGCATTAAAAGACATTTCAGTATATTTGTGACAAAATCCTAGAAATATCATGACTATCGCATGATTACATCATACATTGCCAAGAATGCTGCATTAATACCAGTGAGTCTACCTAAATTCTATGGTTGTGCAAAATTAACTGTCAGGTGTGTTAATGAGTGCACTTTAATATATGAAAAACTACTTTTTGAAAAGGAACTGAAAATATCATGGTTATTTCATATAGAAGATTAAGAGTTCCTTACTTTGTAAAACTACACAGTATGAGACCCAACAAGGGAACTACTACTGAAAGTATGGCTAACAAATGGAAAATCAAGTGAAATATTCACAAATGCAGATCAAAGAATGTCTTGTTATTATAATTAGAATTTTGAAATGGTTACAGAAGCCCCTCATGCTTCAGGATTTTTGCCAGTTACTGTTGACAACGTAATTGACAGACACAGTGTTGCGTTCAGACAATGCCTAAACTGTGGGGTTTTTTTTTTAAATGAAAAAAACCCCGAAGAATCAATGTGATTATCACTGTTTTTAACAACGTTCTATTTTGTTAACAGTTTACATAAAATTAGAAGTGGGCAAGGTGCATAAGTCTACTTAATCCAAACACACAAACTTCTGATAAAGCACAGCCATTTGACGTCACTGATTAAGCACAACTGTGTAATCAAACATGCAGATGTGTGAACAATTCTAGGAAACTTTTTGACAGCTTTCTAGTTTTTATCACCTTTATTATCATTCTGTACAATGGAAAAAAAACTTCCTGTTAGTCTTCACTCACTTTAAAAAGTATGACGTAGCAAATGCAGTAAAACTTAGAGCAACTGTTTGCTTGGATAAAAACAGTGAAGAGTAAGTCTCTGGTAACCTGAAGGAGTAAACAACTCTTTGCAACAGCCATATAGGCAAGTGACAGCTTTCTTATCCAACTGATCACTTTTTTTATTATTTTTTTCAGTGTTCATTGAAAAATTCCTAATAGGCAATGATCTTGTCTTATTTTCAACAGGCATAATTTAAAAATCTTTAACTGAAATTATAGATAGCAGGATATTGTTTTAGTTTACTCAGAAATAAGCTGCAATAAAAATTAATGATACAGTAGATAATCAAAACTCAAGTCTGATTGATAGGCAAGCACATATATTACAAAAACATTAAATCACACCCTTGACTGATATGAATTGTAGCTGTTCAACTGAACACAGTGAAGTCGGGTTATAAATATGGAATGATCTTTTTATCCACACATTTCTTCAGTTTTTAGCTATGCATTCCCTAAATTTTAAAATACTTCAGTTTTTCCACTTCCCAGCTGTATTTTCCTAACTAATAGATAAGCCATAAAAGGTAATAATCCATACTAATGCTTTTATCTTTTTCTCATGTTGGTAGCTCAAATCACAGTACCATCATGGCAATCAGGTCCAATTCCCTCTCAGCATAGGTCCAACTTTGACATTTGATCACAGAATCATGGCATTATTTACATTGGATGATACCTCTAGAGTTGTTACATGTCATTTACATTTCAGCAATATTTTAAGCTACTTCTTCCAATGTAATTTGTTTTGCTTTTACGGGTGCCAAAATTTGCCTCTGTAATTCTATTTATAGCTTGTTTAATGTTCACAGGATTCTCCAGGTGCTATTTGTTTGAAAATGTTTGCAAACATGCCAACACGCCTTCTATTACTTTTCTCAACCCAGCAGCCCCCAAGGCTTTTTTCCTACATCCTTTACTCTCCTCTCCTGCACAACTCTTGCAACTACCCTCACATACTCCCATGTCTCTTACCACTCCTAGTACTGTTTGCCTGTTGGAAAGTGACATCTGTGATCATCCACTGCTTCTCACTTGCTGGTAGGCCTGAATATTGACTTCAGCAGCTGTATACACATACCCAGGCTATCTGTTTTAAGGACTTTTGATAGACCTTAATTTCTTAGATTTCTTTTGGTCAAATCTGGCCAAAATTAATCCAATATTCAGAACTTGTACTAAGTTAGGGGGAAAAAAGGGAGCAGATAGAAAGGTACAGTATGATGACGAAACTTTTGTTCTCACAAGAAACTCAGCTAAAGTAATTTTCTGCCAAAGACACCGTTTTATCAGCTCTCCCCCCAAAATAAAACTTTGACGGTAGTTTTATTTCTGCTCCATCAAAACCCCTAACTTCCAGAGCTGCTCAACTACCAACATGTCTTTGTAATGCAAGTTCCACCGTCTTCCAATAGTATTTATTTTCCCATGTCATTCTGGTTCTTTGAAAATCCTACTCATAATCAAAACCACAACATAAACAGTGCTCTTAACTGTCCTAGTAAGTAATGAGATGTCAGTGAATATTATCCCTCTTGGACCTAATGAAAGCATGAGCTGAGCGCATCTATTTCTGCATTTGAAATAGCCTATCACAACTAAAACAGTAATATCTGCTGATGCCTTTAGGGACTGCATTTTCTTTTGAGTTAGCTCAGGTAAGATGCTTTATAAAGACCTATATTTCGGTTTCGCTGTATTGGAAATTACTCATCACTTATTAGAAGCTTTTTATGTCCATTGTCATGTCACCTTCAGAGAACATTAAAATGTAAAGATTTTTTCCCTTCCTGAATTGTTTAGATACCCAGCATGCCAGCTGGAAAGTATACAGATGAAGTGTGTGATTGCACAAATTAACTTCATATAACAATTAGTGAAGGCTTTTTCAGCAGACTGTCCAATTAAGTATAAAAATCAAGTGCTTACTAGTAATTTATTTTTCCTTTTATCTTTATATACTCAAAATGCTTTTGAACAATGCCACATTTCATCTAAACACCTTACATGAAATGGGTACCTGTCCAAGAAGAGCTCCAGCTACCTGGCTACCAAAAAATACCATTAAATGTATTTGCAATGGCAAATACACTTTTACAAATGAAAGAGGTTTTGCCATGTTATCCAGGTTTAGTCATTCATGCAAACAGTAGTCAGAGTTGATGATTTAAAAGTAAGATCTTACATAAGGATAGATGGAATAACTTAGGAAATATACAGAAAAGATCTTTACAGCAATATCAAAGAAAAACTATTTTGGGGGTTGATTTGAAACATTTCCACTGAAGCTTATTCTCTAGTTCAGTGTAATGTTAATTACTATATACCTGAAGATACTTCCAAATACTTGCTTTGAGTATTAGGTTGTCTGCTGGAACACAAGATAAACAGCTTGCTTTTATAATAATCCTTCAACAGCTTCAGGGACTTATCTGCAGGGACTGATCTCTGGCATGCATATGCTAACTGGACATATGCATGAGCCTTTAACAAGCATGTATAAGCATGCAAAAAACAAGACAACCTCAAAACACTATTTTAGGCGACTTAAAAGTTTCCAGCAGGTTATGAGAATGGAGCTTAATATTCGGAGTTGTCTGTCCAGGCATCTAGTGGAGAAGGGCTCCCAGTTTAGACATTTACTGTCTTTTTGAGCTACTTACTGGTCTGTAACTTGAGCTCCCAATCCTGTCTTGTCCTAATTTGAACACTTGGAAGACTCTTCTTTCAATGAATTAGTAAAAATACCTTCATATGCAAGTCCAGATGGAACACAACCCTCAAAGTGCATGTAGACAAAAAGATGTTTTAGTTAGCCGTAAATAAAACAGCAGAGAATAAAACTGCTATGCTGTTGGATATTCATAGCAGTGAGGCACAGTTCACCTTAACAGTGCACCTGAAGGAAACAGAGAGAAAAAGGGATATACTCTACTTCACATAGTCTCCTAACATACAAGGGGAAAAAACAAGAGTGTAACCCTGCAATAATAGAAAAGGAAATTTTCCTGGCCTTCAGTCATAGCATGTCTGCCCATTTTCGAGTGGTCTATAATCTGAAGACAGAATTTAGCATTTTCCGAAGAAAATAATGGGACTGTAATGGAAGAATCAACAAAACTCCCAAGATAACTCACATATAAATACAAAAGTTTTCTCCATAAAAGGTTCTAATGATTTCTCTACAAAATGTGTTAGATGGCATTCATGGACATGTAATGCCAAAAACATGAGATCATAGTAAAGATTTTTTCTTGGATTATTAAATATTTATTGTTTCATGAAATGTTAAAAAAAGAAATATGTTGTCTTCCAATGTAGGTAGAAGACCAATGTAACAAAATGCAGGTTTTCAAATTTCTTATCTGTTCTCAACACTAGGAAGAAATCAGTGGGCTGAGGGTCTGAAAATTGAGAAACAGAAATATAAAACCTAAGAAATTATTTCTGCCTTAAAAGTCTTGGTATAGCTTTCAGTTATTTTGTATGGTGGAAAAAATATTCAGTACTATTTGCCTACTCAGATGATTCTTCATGTCTAACAAAATCTGTAACAATAAAAGAATTTCTTCAGTATGACCTTCTGAATCTATAAAAGAAACAGATCTTGAATAATTCACTGATATTTTTAGGGTTTTTAAAATTCATTTCTCAAATGCAAAAAGACAAGAACCCTTTAGGATTTGGCAAAATTATACTGAAATGAATGAAACATCCAGCCTTGAACTACCGCCTTTCTGTACAGTATTAATAGTATCTGTATTAATAGAAAGGATGAGCCCATACTAGATGATAAATTCCCATTTTCAAGACATAGGAAGGGTTTGGATGAAAAGTTTTCATGACTTGAATTCGACCCCACAACTGCCAGTTCAGATTACCCTTGTTTAAATATTACTTAAAAATACGTATTATTATTTAATCCTAACATTGCTGACATTATAATGACTAGTGCAATACATTAGGAAGTAACTCAAAATTTGAATGCGGGTGATAATTTCCTCAAAATCTGAGAATGTTTCAGTTTGGATGGAAATTTATGCAGCCAAACAAAGGACTCAGATTAACATATGCAATTTTGTAATGACTGTTTGAGACCTAACATACTTCTGAGGCAATTTTACTCTCAATTTGCCTAATGCTGTCTCCTGATATTCCAAAAACACTGGTTTTTTTCATCTGAACAAAAAAACACACTTGTATTTTTCCCTAGTGTGCACACACACAGAGTACAGCTTTTCAAGTACAGAACAGTTACCTTACATCAAATAAACTCTAATATTAGGCCAATTTTTATATTTTTGCTTATGGAACAATTCTTAGAAGACTGACAGTTAAGTAAAAGCTTTACAGTTTGTAATGGAAACTTGACATTTATTTACAAATTACAATTTATTGTCCATGATTCAATGCTCGTGAGAAAAATTTGTACTTTTTTAACTACAAGTTAAAAAAAAGTTTGTACAAGTTTAACTACTAGTACTAGTTTTGTTAGTATATTGAGACAACATCAACCTTTTAGGGAAATGGGAAAGCTTTGCTTCACAAGATATTTCATATGAACAACATATCTGATCAAATACGTGATCAGCTGTTGGTACCACTGCAGAGAACAGAGCCAGGACTCCTTTTTTCCCCGCTTCATGCACTCCTTAGATTTCCATGTCTACAAAGTAACAGCAGTGCTTCAGCTTCCCCTAATCACGAAATGTAGGGAAATAAGCCCCTACTATTTTGAACATAATTATTTCAGTAGACACATTTATTCATGAATAAAAATCCCCTGTTCTAGGTTACCTTCATTCACTTCAACATACTTATTACGTAATTCTCAGTGAACAACGTGTTTGCTAGTCTGCTTATAGTCCTTCCCATGCATGGAACTATTATCAAGGAGTCAATTGCATTTTATACAGATGTCAAATCTTAATCTAAGTTAACAATGACATAAGGAGAAGTCATTATATAAAATATCTGCATTTTTGCCCCTTGAACGTTATTGGATAGACAGCACAATTATATACATCAAACATTCAAGAAACATATACATCCTTACTTCTGCCACTGGAAAATTTACTTAACAATGGATGTATTTAAAAGCAATGTATTCCACATTAACCATCCATCCTGCTACAAAAAGCTGCTGACATGGAAAACAACCTCTAAGAACATCATTCCTTTATCAAGAATAGATTTAATGTAACTCCTCATACAATTAAATGAGAACCAAGAATACACCTAGCCTATATAAATGGCTTAATCAGAATCAGCATTCAATATTGTGGGCTTGACTGATACAGTGTGAAAGAGCACACAGATACTTATTAAAATAAAAGTGGATTTACTTTAGTATGGCACATTAGGGATTACAGAAGTGAACTATGTGTCACAAGTAAAGCAATGTAAAAAGTATTGCTACAAAACAATAAAATTAAAAAAAAGAAAAAAACCCCAAACAAACCAAACACACTGAAAGACCAAAGGCAAACATTCCTCTATGTAGAAACAAAAGAAATAAAGCTAGTTACAAGAAATAACTGCATTTCCCATAACTCTAATTTCAGATCATTAGGTCTTTCAGGAATAAGCAGAATGACATTGTACAGTTACTTGATTTTAATACTGAGAACAAATAACATGCTTTGTGAAAAAGTTTTATTGTATATACTTTCTCCTTTTTATATTTTTATATTTTTAAGAAAGAAAATAGTATTCTTGTGAAAACAGCTGTGCAGAAAACCGTAGTTTTCTATTTACACACAAAAAATGCTAAATACTGGCAAAACCACCACATCATCAACAGGACTTTACTCTGAACTTGGGAGAGAGAGGACAATAGAATTCAACTTGCTTTGTTCATGCAAGGCTTTCCGCTTCTGGAAAGGCTGCCAAACTAGGGGTCAACAGCAGCAGTGGCTCAAGAAGTCCCTATACTTATTTCAGAGATGCAATAAAACACCCGTCAGACTGGTTTTGAACCATAGATACAAACTTGTGATCTGAAAAAAGATCTCACTGCACATTAATTGAGCCACCCAGTTCCTTTAGTACAACCATTTAAACAGGGACTCTGTAATCCTGAAGCTGAAATATTGAAAAGCAAATCTTAATCACGTGCTAAGTTTAAGCCCAAGTTTTTACGCAAACATGTTACTACAGTATACTGACCACTGGATATGCCCCTCCACAGTTCCTAAATAGCAATACAGTCAGATCTCAATACTGAGTGTATATTTCAGGGTGGTTGTTCCCCATTACCTGGGTCTTTATCTACACAGACTTCTATCTGCTATTTTAGTTTGCAGTTGCTTACTACTGCAAGTATCTTCCGCAACTCTTCACAAAGAATTCTCACCTTCACTAACCAAAATACCTTATTATCATTAGAAATACTGCCATCTCATGTTCTCTCTCTTTGCCAGGTGACATGTGAGTATAATGAAGTGTAACATATGAGTATGTTGAAGTGTAAAGTTTGCATTGGTCTCTGCTGGTGACTTACTCCTCTAAAATATTAACCATTAATTTCTACCCTTTCTCTCTGAAGTTTCTTTTAACCCAATTTTATATACATCAGGAGCTTCACTTCTGTCTCATGGTAGTTTACATCTGGGGAAGCCTTCTGAAGCGCCTTCTTGAAGTGCAAGATATTAAGTGTACTCAGTCTTCCATACCTACATATTTTTTGCCTCTTTCAAATAAAGCTACTAAATTTATTCTTTCTATAAAACTCTGATTTACTCTACTCCACTGTAACATATTTTTCTGTGTATTCCCTAAATTGATTCTTCGTGACAATGTCTGTCAATTCGTCCAATACAGAATGTGTGATTTGCTGGAACCCTTTCTGAAAATCGGTATTCCTTCAGCTACTTTCTTGTAGAACAGCAATTGTTGTGTACAACAGCAATTATAAACAAAAGTGATTATAAGAAAATAGCGATTATAAACAAAATGTTTTTTTGTAAAACACTTTCAATGACACTTGTTTGAGAAAGAGCATCTAGAGTGTCCGCTGTGAAGAAAGGTCAAAGCACGGAAGCCTCCCTAAGCATTTCTAAAATGAATGCAGATATGAAAGATTTTTATGGTTTGTACTACAGTCTTGACTTTTTTCAGTGCTCCTTTCATCCCTCGATCATCTAGTGGCTCTCCAGACTTGCCAGCAGGCTTCCTTATTATGATGTATTTTAAAAAGGACTTATTATCAGGTTTTGTTGCCTGTAGCAAACCTCTCCTCAGAACCTTTTTTGGCCTTTCTTCCCATGCTTTCATATGTAGTTTGCTAGAGATTATATTCTTGCTTATTTTCTTATTTGTACAAAATTGGTTTGGGGTTTTTGGTTGGGGGGGGGGGGGGGGGGGTGGAGTTTAAATGCCTAACAATATTGAGCAAGTTCATCACATTTGCCTTTTTGAAAAAAAGGGGGTTTACTGGTGGTATGAGTTTGGTCCATGTTTTATGCAATGTCCATGCTGTTTGCAAGCATTTAGTCCTTTCTTGTAAGCATTCTCATTTTTTGTTTTGCTTTTTTTTTGGTAGCTCTCTTCTTTTCAATGAAACGTTGTAGTGGATTGTTTGGATTCCTTTTATTTACTGTTATTTAAAGCAGACATAGCTATACCTCTGCTGCATGATATCAGCTGTTATTCTCACATAAATTACTGTGAGTACTGAAACATCCTATAAGTTTATGGTACACTGTTGTGACCACGCACACACTTCAAATCAGGAATTTCAGCCCCCCATGCTATTTGTAGACTTGTTTCTTCTGGTACCTTCTTATCACCCTAGCAGAAAATGTTCTTCCCCAAGACGAGAATTGCAAGCTGAAGGCAGGACAACTCTGTGATATCACTGAAAGTCTCAATTATGCTTCCACCCTCTTTTTTCCTCAGTTCCATCCCTCTGCCTGAAAGACAGAACTTTGTTTCTGAGGGCTGAGATGCACACACAGCATATAACCTTACAAATGATACATAGTGTAGTGGACTGAGAAATCCCTACCTTCATGCAAGCTAAATTTAATTTACCTGGATGCTGCTTTCCAAAATCTCTGAGATGCAGGGTTAACTGTTATATTTTCTCTTAGATAAGCAGATGGCCACTTCAGATTTTTTTTCCCCTACCAAATTCACTTATCTGGTTTCTCTTATTTAGTCTTCCTACCTAACTAAATTTCCACTGTAGCTACAAAATGTTGAAGAGTGGTGTACCAATAAAGTAAGCCAACTGTCCTAACACATTTCCACTGGAACATGTCAACTATTGACAAGATACTGTATGTAGATGCATTAATAAAATAAAATCAAGGTTGTGAAATAACTAAAATGTGCGTATAATCTCTTTAGAGCACACACTGGGTTAATTTACATTATTTAAGATAACTATAGCTGTTTTTTATGTCAAATAGTGGGAAAAAGTAAAATTACAAAACTAAAACGTTCATTGGAATGCAGAGTATTAAACCCAAACTTCAAGGCACGTTGCAAGACATGTCATGAGAGATACTATCCTGTCTTGCCATGTACACTAATCTCATATTGTTTTGCATGATTATGGGTTTCACTTGCATAAGGAACTGCAATTTAACACGTTAGATGAGATGGCATTCACAGACATGTAATGACAAGAAATATGAAACTATGTAATAAACATTTTCTTACAACATTAAACTATTATCTATTCATACAATATATTAATGAAGGTATTCTGCAGTAATATCTGAGTATTTTGTATTGTACATTGGGGTTTATGACAATTTCTGAAAAAGTTAATGATGTAAATAATAACAATTTAAAAATTGTATTCTTCCTCAAAATGTAATTTCCAACAGCACGCTTGACTTCCTAAGCAGCTTTGGTTTAGACCCATAGCTAAAACCAAAATCTTTCAACATCTGTCACTATCAACAAATAATTAGCTAACTACAACTGGTAATATTCTTTACATACGAAGCTTAATCCAATGAATGGGTACTACATAACATTAATGTTCTGTTTATTCTGTTAACGAAGTAATATTCTTCCAGACAAGTTGAGTACACCACGTTAATTATGAATTGTTAAGGAGATAACTAATAACTTTATGATAATACTCACAACATTTAAGTTAATGTTGTGACATCATCTAGACTTTTTCTGACTGTAACACTTCTACTCCTTCTGCCTGTAGTCCCTCCAAACTAAAAGTTCTTTTGAAGATTTCATTGTATTCTCAGGTCTCTGAACAGAACAATGCTGTTCTTTTTAAAGCCTGCTTCTCTATTTTAGTACTTGATCCTGCTTCCTACCAGGTATAGAAATTACTTTTGCAGGTATCTTCATTTCTCTGCTATGTCTGAAATGATGCCAGGCTGCTAAAACAGCACGACAGGATTATAACCATAAATAACTTTGCTGCATACTATATTTAAAAATCAAGCAGAGTTAAATGTCTTCATGCGAATTTCACTATGCATAAAATTACTCACACTCCTAATATCTTCTGCTGTGTCTATCTTACTGGTCCTAATTCCAATTGCAACATTCTACAGTCTATAACACTATCTCCCTGGAAAATACCTGTTGCAACAAGGCTTTTAGGAGCTTCAGGAACAGCAACAATAATTACCATTTTCCAATTTTCAGATAACAACCTATATTACATAAATGCAACTATGACAATAACTAATATGTTCTTAAGATGAACTCTAGATACTTCTTTTCCTGATTTTGGAGAGCCACATTTTCATAACAAGAAAAAGCTGTAGCAAGAATTTTAAAGTAATTAAAAATAAATAATGTACTCTTAGGCTACAATTTAACTTATTTTAGGGCTAACGGAAGGCTGTCTCTTCCCTTGTACTGCAATGGGGAGATGATCTATAGAAGTAAACCCTTTTTAAAAGGCAAAGGGGAAAAAAAAAACCCAGGAATATATTGAACAGGGTTTTTTTTATTACACATGGATGTTGGAACTAAGTTCAATTACATTACCAGATATCTTCTAAATACAACTCTCTTTACAGTATTCTGAAGATCTTTTTTTTTACATACATGGGAACAACTCACCTTTCCAGAAACTATTTTTTATGTGAATATGTTATTGAGAATCGGTTCAGAGTAAAGCAAAAACTACAATCTTCTCTATCCATGAGTCAAAACAGGATCACAAACCGTCTTTTAAATTACTAGTAAAGCTACAACAAAGCATGGTGAGAAAGCACCAACTTATATTTATAAACTATGAAAGTTTCATAAAAAACACTAAATACTGACACTAAATACATGTTTTCCCTCAGTGTAAGATCAGCTGATTAAATGAACTTGACTTTCGTTTTTCTCAGACTTTGCTTCTTTTATTCCAGTAGCAGTTTTGTTCATGAAGTTAAGCGCTGATCTGATATTTGAAAGTGAAAAAAAAAAAATAATTGCCATGCACTCAAAGATAACAACTAACGTTTTAGTTATACCTTTTATGGATTGACTCACCTCACTCAAAAAAGTAAAATCACATTTTAAAAAACATGTCAACTTCTTTTTCCTTTTGTTTTTCTGCTGTTCCAATCTCTTGAGTAATAGCAGGTAAAGGACTGTTTAAAATAAATGAGTCTACTTGTCCTCATGCAAGGCATAGATACTCAGTTTTCAAGAACATACAGAATCTTTATGAAATTAAGACTTACTGATGGAGAATGTACCATATCGCCTGAATAAATTACAGTAGTCAGCCAATCTTTCTGCAGAAAACAGACCTTATTTCCAATCTGAATTGTCCAACCAGATGCTTTTATCTAAAAGTAGAAATTTTTCCCATATAGATATGCCTATAAAATGTGGCAGGATGAGCTTTTTAAACTTGCTTCATTTTTAAATTGAATTACGTTCTTTAATCACTAACTGTAAAGCAGACTTTTCTGGCCTTGAATCAATGTAGTACTTTCTGAGAATCTTTTCATATTTATCAATTTCCATTCTCAAGGCCAGATAACAAAACTCGATAGACAGTGTGCTGCAGCCTGGCCATTGCTCTGCAAGGTGAAAATAGCTTCTTGCTGCTATTTTCTACCATGTAGACAGAAATATGGATCACACTTTGCTCTCTTAGACTACTGCATTGCTCTGAAAACACAGATCTATCTCATTAGAATTCTATAGTCCTTTAGGAGTTACAACTTTCTAAATATTTTGTCATGTTTACATACAGAAATGTCTTCATATAGTGCATCTTACAACACACCTTCACAACAAAAACTCTACGCAATATCAGTACTTGATTTCAAGATGAACACAATTGAAACAAATACCAGACATTGCTGTTCTGCTCTGTTCTCTCAAATCACCATTCCTCAGTATGCTTCACAATCACATAAATGTGTAAGATACATATATATATGCGAAATGTGATAGATACATATAGATATAAATGAAAATGAGTATTGAAAAAGATACTAAGAATTAGAAACAGAAATGGATCAAATTTTTCTGCAGGACTTTATAAGGAAGAGTGAGATATGGGAGCAAAATATAATTCACAGAACCACATGCAAGTTAAAGTTTTTTTTTTAGTATAATACTAAATATTAATCTGATTTACATAAAAGAAAAACTACTGTCAAGGAAGATCTAGTTCATGGAATTAAACTTCCTTACTTACTGCAATAAATTCTGCAGAACTTTTATGGTTTGGGTTTGCAAATTTCATTTAGTCTTTTGATTACTGTGGCCTGATTAGCTTTAATAAATTAAACATTAATTTTGTGAAACCACAGCATCCACTTTAATTATATATATAAACATATTAGTTGATTCGTATTTTAACATTACAGTTCGATCAATACTTAAAAGCTGGCACTACCACCTAATAAAGAGCTATGCCGTTTTTCCCCCTCTGGATACATCTGCCTTAAAAGCATTCATTCCTCAAACCACAGGTAGAGGCAAAGTCAATATTCAAAGGTAACTGCAGGAAACTATTTCGGGTTTGGTTTTTCAAGTTATCTTTCATTTTACTGGTTTGCAGCCTTCATGGAAAGGAGCACATGCTGTTATTTAAAACATGTACGTGGCTTCTTTACCTCCATATCCCTTCATTCTCCCATCATGTAATGCAGATATGACTTCTAACCATATACTAATCTGTGATTTCTATTAATCTGTTTTCTTTTCACATTTATCATATGGTCCCGCTTTTTTATCTAGTTATTTTCTAGCCCTCCTTCAATGTATTGTGGGGAATAACACAACGTTACCATAAATCGGCTAGTAAAAAATGACAAAAAAAATGGTCTAACCTGTTTCAGCATGTTGGAATGATAACAGAATATTATGAACTGCCAATTAAAAATATCCATGCTCAATATAGCTATTTTAAAGAAAATTAATCAAAAATTTAATGATAAACATGTCTTCACAAGTTCTCTGAACTTTGGTTCTTATTACTAGGGAGTCATACATGCTTCTTATAACACTTCCTACCTAAATTACATAAATAGTTTGGCCACAGATATAAAGGAAAAATGAACTATGAGTAAGTTACAGTTACAGGCAAGGAACGACTTTAAAATTGAAAAAGAACAGGCATACAACCATCTCTTAAGATTTTTTTTCCCTTTAGAATGACAGTATGAAAGCAAGTGAAAGGAAGAGGAAAAATTACGCCACAGTGTAAAATAACTCTTGTATTTGCCAAAACCTGAAACAGATTTCTCAGTCTTTTAACATATTTAAGCTAGAAAAACTGAACTTGACTTGTAGGAATACCATGTCAAACAAAAAGAACAACTCCTGCCAGAGATGACAAGGGATGAGATGACCCCTAATTCTCTGCGCAGATGAGAACATGCCTTACTAATCTTTTGCTATCAGACTAATGTCAGCTTGCTTATTAAAATTCACCCTACTTCCCGAATTCTCAAAATATGCTAATTTCTTTTGAAACAGACAAGCTTAGCTTTTATGCCTAGTTAGGAAAGGACTGGACCTATAATATATATTCTCAGCTCACGTAAGCCTCAATCTTTTGTAGAAGAGATTACTATTATCTCAATTATTTTGCTGAAGATAGACTTCAGAAACCTCAAAACTTTATGTTGCTCATACAACTAAAATAATTGTCAAACAGATGCAATATAATTAAAAAGAAGACAGATTTCAGAAACGGTAGAAAAAAAAATTAAAGGTGTGGGTTTGCACACAAACTCTTCTTAATTTGTCCCTGTAAAGGTACAGGGAATAAAAACAAAATTAAAAAAAATCAAAATCTGTATAAATTTATAAAGACATAAAAAGCACATACAAATCTTTGACAAGAAAGAGTGTCTTTCAGATTTACTGGCAATTAAGTATCCAGTGAAGACTCCTACTGAAGCCACACTGAAGCTAGTAAAAGCAATCAACTGTCAGTAGCCGCCTTCAGTGATCAGTCCACTGCAGAAGACCGGAATTTAACACGTTTACAGTGTGTGTGGCTACCCAGTAGGCTTACCATAGACACTGTCTTTCATAGCTGAATATCTTATATCTCTAGAATATCAAAATGCAAATTAGTGGCATTAGTTAATTTTTTTAAAAAGTTGATCAAGATATTGCATGAGTTCAGCCTTCAAACCATTCATTCTCATCTAGAAACTAATCTCAAAACAAAACAAAACTGTAGAGAGCTAAAAGCAAACATTGTTTGTACGTTTATCAGCAACAGCCCATATTGCAGGAAATCATGTTCTACTTTAACAGATTTTCATGAAAATATATAGTCTTTAAGGCATGTGTGCATAAGTGCTCCAGAACAGTGGTTTACAGCTTATTATGCTAAATGCAAGACACACAGAACTGCCTGCAACTAAATTCTGGGATCACATAGAGCAGTCTGCCCAGAACCATGACCAGATGGCAGTTTCAATTGCTAATTTTGCCAAACATGAATAAAACTTCAGCTGGAGTTTCAAATATCAGTTTTCCATTTCTACTTATTCTTAGAAAACATTCAACCACTTCTAAAATTTAATTTTTGGAAAATATTCTCATTCACAAAAACTTCTAGAATTTTCGAAGAAAAGTTCTGCAGCATCTTGAAACTTTGAGGAACAGACATTACTTCAATGCGCAGATGTTGTTTCAATGCGTAAACACACAAGTACGCTTACACACCAATCTGTAAATTGGATTTTGTAAATCTGGAAAAGTTAATTCGTGATTTCTAACACATTAACAGTGAAACTGTTGAAGATTCCACATGCACCAGGTATGCAGTATCCTACTGAAAAGACTGGAGATTCTGATATGTTCTGACTATCAACCGCATAGGAAGACGTAAGATTCACTTGCACATATGAAGATTCATAGTTGTTATCAAAACAGGAAAACCCAACCCTTTGAAGGAATTTCTCTTTGACACAGCTTACCCCTTACTTGCCTTGTCCATAGCTTAGCCCATTCTCTACCCATTGTTAGCTTACCTATTCACGCAATACTTACATGGACTATAACTGTCAATAATAAAAAATATTATTAAAATTAACATTCCATCTGTCTGTAACCCAATTGTTTAATTATGCTTTTTTCCAAGAACCTCCTTTTATCAATGAAGACATCTCACTTCTCACTAAATTCATCTGATCTTGGGTAAGAACAGGCAGTTGTATAATTTTTGATCAACTGTGTCTTCCCTGCAGTCATTGTAACATTTATAAATGCCCACTGTAATCCCACTTACAGATTTAGAGAAAATAAGTATATCTAAAACCAGAGGAAGAATCAACAAAATCTGTGTTTTAAAAAGCTGACAATTATTCACATAAGAATTACCTGTGCAGAAATTTAATTTTAAAACATTACTCATAGTATTTATTATAAATTGAAAGCAAAATGTCAGCATACTGCCAGGCATCTCCAGTTGAGCTGTATACCTACTCAGTTTGACCAATACCTGAAAACTGTTTAAAATATAGAGAAAAAAATATAAAAACATGCAGATGTTCACAACTTTTCAACACGCTGACCATGAGAATTCCATTAAAATGAACACTTATTTACTTTGAGACGAAGCTATCTGATCCTCCAAACATGAATGTCCACCTAAGCATTGTAGCAAAATTGTTCAGCCTAGTTTAAGAATGGACCAACTTACTGAACTACAAATAAAAAGGTATTTAACATCACCACTGTTTTTACACCCTGAATTTCAAGTCAGTTAAGTTTACATTAAAAACTATTTCAATTTCATTATTTTGTTGGTATGTGAATGACTATTTGATACCATTTTCTTTGTATTTCTTTTGCTTTGTATTTGAAACATGCTTTATTGTTTTAAAGTTTACCAACAACAGTCTGTATTTAATACTTTGTTCCCATAAAAATTGAATTCATATCTGGCACATAACACAGTGGCAGACTGCTGAAGGATTATGATTTAAATCTGAAATACAGAATTTTTATATTTTAAAAGTCTCTTCCAAAACAGAGATATCTTAATAACAATAATAGGTTTTCAATACAATGCAAAAATAAAATTTAGAAGAGGCTTGCATATACAATTGCAGTCAATAGTTATTACACAGTACAGAACATTAAAAAAGAGGTATCAAAATAGTTTGTAAATGAAGCTGAAAAAAACAGGGAGAAGATATTTGAATTATTAAATCTTACCTGACCAGTGTCCAGTGGTGGTGCCTGATCTGTCAGTACATGTCTCGCTTACAGGCCTAAATACAGTCTCCCAGCCACCAGTAGCATAGCGCCAATTCTGAGACTCTAAAATAAGCGTTCTCTGAGTGCCATAAGCAATCATGAAGCAGTAGACTACATGATGAAGTTGACAGCCATAGCCACAGCCTTTGTTAATATTACACACAAGTTTCTTAGCTTTGCTGCAATCCTTTGGGTTCTGTAAGTATGGATGAAAAAGTGAAGCTGAAGAGAAGATATACACGAAGGCATACTTTTTCTGAAAAACTGTCATAAATCACACCAGCCATCCTGCTATAATACATCTCATATTAAAATGGATGAGTAAGCTTCAGCTCCATGAAAATTTTATGTGAATTCTTCACTGTGAACATGAACAGTTATTGAACATACTTCACTATCCTAACAGAAAATAGAGTACCTTCAAGATTTTAAATTACATTCTCATTTGTAAATCTGTCAGAATAACCTAACATTTGGACTCAAGGTTCACATTTCATCAACATGATTTTCAGTGCTGCAATGCTTTTTCCTTTGGCATTTTTCCAAGTTTGTTAGTTCTCTTTCAATGAGCATGCATGTCACTCAACAAAAGAAAATTTCCACCTGTCTACTAGATACAGAATAAAGCTAACGCTTATTAATGGACTGCTTCCCAGACTAACTGACCACATACCAAATACAGAATATGGAACAGATAACTGAGCAGACTGATAAAAAGACAGTATTTTAATCTGGATGCACTCTCAATAGAATAATATACAACACTTCCACAATCCAAGAAACAACAAAGGAGGTAAATGTCTACATGATGTGAATGTTATGTTTAGAAGTACAAACTAATAAACATTTTAATGTATGTGGACAACACAACCACAGAATCTACAGAAGTTCTTCTTTCTGTAAAATACAGTACTTTGCTGTACACATTCATACCTGCATGCCTCTAGACATACTTCTGCATTCCAAAAAGGTTTTCTATAAAATCTCAAGGATGAAAAGTCAGTTTTCAGTTCGGCTGCAAGACTACTGATATTTGAGTGTCAACAAAAATTGTTTCTCTTACATCTAAGCAACTTTAAATGTTTTTTTTTTCATAAATTTGCAACAAATCAGGTTTTTCCAAAAACCAACAACCACCATCCAGAGAACTGAGATCTCTCCATCTGAATAGTCTGATTCGTAAAATACTTTAAAAAAATTAGTAATTTGTTCATTCAGGTGTGTAAAAGAGGGGAAAATAGTTCAGATCTGGGAAAAAAAAAAAAAAAGAGAAAAAACAAACCCTATAATGTGTTACTTCAATATTTGGGGTTTTTTTTCATTTTAAGGAAAAAAAAATTATTCAAAGCATAATTAGCTATGAAAAGCAATAAATCAAAATTTCTGTTCCTAATTTTTGTTGCTCAGATAGCAGTACTCTTGCTATCACAACATCCGATGAGTAACTTGAGACTAAACCTAACAGGTATCTTTGAGACTATAACGAATCTACTTCCCATAGTCTTTTAGGAGAGAAAAAGGGTTTTCTAGTATTGTGTGCAAGTCCACAAAGCAAGAATTCCATGAAAAAATATCTCCTCCCTAAATCTACAGACATATTTCCACCACTCAATGAAGTGCAATAATAGCAGGTGCAAGTAGTCATTTTCAGCTGTTAACTGTTCCTGTGCAGAAAATACTTCAGCTCAAAACCCAGAAAATGGTGTCTATTGTTATGTTGCTAATTTTACAACTGAAATATGGTCTAATAAAAAAATATAAGAAGCTTCTTTCTGTCATTTAGAGAACTGTCAGAAGCAGACAGAAGTATTCAGTTGCAGAAGTTGAAAATTTGTACTTTGTGTTTATGTGTTTTTGAAAGATGTATCTAGATGTTTTAACTGCTACTTAAAAATAATTCATGCATTATATAGACTATCTCAGGAGAGTTTTAATACCTTTGTGTAACATACTATAACCAGATTGAAAAAGAACTATCATGGACAAAAGTAAACCATTAGCAAACTGTATTTACCAAAAAGCAGGACATACAAGCCTGTCACAAGGTATCAATTGACTTAGAATTTTATTTATTTATAAAATTAATTAATGATTTTGCAATATAATTTTGTTGAGACATTTAAAATCAAGATTTTTTTTTTTAAAGAAAGCACATAAACAGGGACAACAGATACATTAGAGATGTCAACAGAACCATAAAGCATTTTATTAAGACTGTCTTCCCATTTTTTTCCACATAGCAAAAACTGTCACAGAAACTAATCTTTTTGTAACTATTTTGGAAGGGGTAATCTATGAGAATGTTTAGAAAATACTAATAATGTTGTCTACACTTTCTATTACCTTTAAATGCCTGTGTCCTCTTCAAACTGAAAGCATTTAGTTGACGCCATATCTGAAGTTGTGTAAACTTAGGTAAGGTGTGCCCTTCTAACATTCTTACATGCAAATGCAGTTTCATATAATAGCTTATTAATATTATGGAAATCAAGTAGGAATCACATAAAGAAACATAACTTGATACCATGACTGCTTACTAATGCTAATATAATGCACTCACTTGGGTTCTAACTACTTGGAGACTTAACTAGAAAGTATATATATTAATATTAGTTTGTGACTTGAATAGAAAGCTAGTTAAGCTAATTTCTTTATGACTGTGGTTTTTTTCAGATTTCTATACTGAAATTTTAAGACAATGCAGTATTTGAGCTTAAATCATTTCTTTAGAACTTAAAAAAAAAAAAAGTGGAGATACTTAGATGTACTGCAGTTTCAACTGGCATTTCCTGAAAAAAGGTAGAATTAATAACTGTTGAGAAGGAATGCAAATTACAATCACATTGCATGTATCATAATAGCTTGTGTGCTCATAAGCCAAAATTGCCAACCAAAGCAACCCATAAAGGCATTGAGTTGATAAAGGATAATAACAGCCAATTTCAAATCCAGTGAAGACTGCCAAGATTTTTCCTCCTGGCACAAAGTCACAGAAAAGCATTATAAATCTCTGATTTGAATGAGCAGTGCACTCTGTTCTCATCCTTAACTGCACTGCTCACCACACACACAACTGAGTTGTCTACATAATCAAGAGAGGGATGGAAGGGACCTCCAGGATTGTCAAGCCCTGTAATGTAACAGCCATAAAACTGCACTAAAAAACTTAACAAAAACCCACAAAAAAAAAAAAAACCAAACACCCAACGAAGCACACAAAACATACTTCAATATACAGAACTGTAGATTATCAAGCCATGCCAGAGGTTACACTTTTTATTTTTCTCAGAATTACTTCTATGGACACTGCAACCGAATACAGTAACAAATTTTTAGAACTGTAAAATGGTTAAAATCATGTATTTTTCTGGAAGAGAATGTTGCATGTCACCTAAAATAACAGTGGATTTTTATAACAGGCAAAATTGATTTGATCATCTTTCATCACTAGTACCATGGGCATACACCATTGCTCTCACAAAATTCAGGGTTTCCACTAAATTGATACAGTTAAAGTCTCAAATAAATGCAATATGCCACTCCCTCCTATTCTAAGCACTGGCAGATCCCAGCTCCTCCTCTTAAGAAGTTTTACAGTCCTTTGGGCTACAAATTACCTCTCCTGCCTAGGTTACAAGGGAAGTAGTGCATCCAGGTTTTCTCTTCAAGAATGTATCTCCCTCATTCTTCTGTAGTACACCACAACCTTTGTAATGAGGTATGCAGGCCACATGACTGTAGCAGAGTTACAGAAGTCTGGTTGACATCTCCTTTACTAATAGAGCTGGAAAATCACCTATTATATTGCAGACCTACAAAACTGCATTAGCAATGAGAGAAATAGTAAGTAGTGTTAGCCTCGGATTTAATTAACATTCGTTGGTTTGCCTGTTTGAAGGAATGGCTGATTTTGAATAACTGACCTGATCTTCCTAAGATTCAAAATTGTTCTCCTGCATCTATTTAACAACTATTTTAACCAAACAGGAACCACTAGCCTTTAAATAAAAATTATTCAGAAGTTATTTTTAGTACCTATGGTCCGCCAAAGGAATGCTGCCATTATAAAACTTTACAAGATTAATGACACTGAAGCAGATTCTGTGCTATTATAACTGACTGCCCCAAACATGTATGCCCTGTGAAATTCAACCTTCAACTTCACTCTGCAAAAGCAGCACAGTATGAGCCTTGTCTCTTCTAAAGAAGGCATACTTCAAAATACAGGACTGTCATTCCCTACTCAAGTTCTCCAGGGCACTCAAGATTTTTGTAGACCTCTGTGTATCACATCCCCTTCTCATTTCTGCTAGCAGAATGAAATCTTCATCTAATTTTAACTCTCAGAGGTATCAAGTTCATGTATCTGATCATCCACATTACTTTCCTCTTCAAGTTTTCTAGTTTTATTATAGCCTTTCTGACAGTAAGGGACTAGAACCGCACAGTCTATCCTTGAGGCAGACCTACTGTTTAAATACTGTTGAGTACTGAGATTATATTTTCACAGAATTGTCTGTGGTAACTCCAAGATCTTGTTAATTGATGGTATTAATCAACTGTGTATGTGTATGTGCATTGAAGACTCTCTTCCCCCATGTACATAACTCAAAATTTGGTGCAGATGACTGTAAACTACAATATTAATATCCAGTCAAAGATAACACAACTGAGGTTATAGCTAATAGCATAAAATTCTGCAACTGTTAGTCTCAAGCTGTTTAGCAGAAAGTTTACAGAATACTGGCGGTATTAAAGACAGACATTTCAAATAATTCATTTGAAATGCAATGATTTTATGGTCTTAATTTTCTACCTCTAATTAAATAGAAAACAACAACAACAGAGAGACTGAAATCCTGGGAAGTAATAGAATAAATCAGGACTTTTTTGTAAAAGATCTGAAGACCTGGAAAAAGTTTTGAGGGTAAATTATAGCTATAGTGGGAAATACCCATTACTAAAAAGTGGGTGTTTATTTCTCCTGTAAGCAGCAACATTTTAAATGGAACCATCAGCAAGAATCATGAGAACAGACCATATCTCTGTTCACATAATTCTACATATTAAACAAAAGAGTTAATAAGTATAATGCTCTCTAGCAAATTATTGGTACCATGAGTTCATTCTTCTTTCTTATTCCTATCGGGTGACTAAGGACTCTTGAGTAAAATACACTTCACTAACTCCATAAACTACTGAAAGATAATGAAACACCACAGTACTTTCTTAATGTAATGTGTGGCTGCAAAATTACATGTGGTATTTTTACATTCAGATTACTAGCATACAACAATAGCAACAAAAATCAAATAAAATCAAAATTGTTAGAAACATGATAATTTGAAACATATAAACATAGGCAAAATTTTTAGTAGCAAATCAAATGTGCCCAAGACTTATTCTAGCTGGCACAGAAATGACTGCATCCATGCTATTAAACTTGCTAAACCTCTTAAAACAGGGTAGCCACTCACAGCAGATTTATGAAGAGTGTATTGTGCTAAATCTCAAACACAACCAAAGAATTGTTTGTGAGAAGGCTACTTGATGTGAGTCAAAACCATGCCAGGAACTGTTTACAGTTAAGAACTTAACAGTATAGAATATTATGTTCCAGTGCCTAGGAACATTCCCTGCCATTGTTTGACTACAGTACAAATAGTCTTAGAACTATTTCCAGGTCTCCATCTTCTACTTCTCTTGGTGCTCAAAGAACCTTCTTCTTCAGGGCTATTCATTAGCCTGTTTACAAGAGTCAATAGGACCAGATGGGAAAGATGTCAGAAGTGCTGCCTAAATGTCTATCTTCCACCGTTTTCAAGAGTGCAGTTAACCATCAAAACTCATGACAATGGCAAAAGTAAACCGCTGTTTAACATACATTTTACTTTTACTATAAGATAAATGACCGTGGTGATTGTAAATTTCATAGAATCATAACAGAGAATCATAGAATGGTTTGGGTTAGAAGGGGCCTTAAAGATCATGTAGTTCCAACCCCCACACCATAGACAGGGACACCTTCCACTAGACCAGGTTGCTCAAAGCCCCATCCAACCTGGTCTTGAACGCTGCCAGGGATGGGCATGCACAATTTCTCTGGGCAACCTGTGCCAGTGCCTCATTATGCTCATATTGAAGAATTTCTTCCTTCTATCTAACCTAAACCTATCCTTTCTCTGTTTAAAGCCATTCTCTCTTGTCCTATCACTATGCACCCTTGTAAAACATCCCTCTCCAGCTTTCTTGTCAGCCCTTTTAGCTACTGGAAGGCTGCTGTAGGGTCTCCCTGGGGCCCCTTTCTCTTCTCCAGAATGAACAACCCCAACTGCCTCAGCCTGTCTTCCTAGGAGAGGTGCTCCAGCCCTGTGACCATCTCCACGGCCCTCCTCTGGACCTGCTCAAACAGGTCAATGTCCTTTTTATGTTGGATACAGTACTCCAAGGTGGGGTCTCATCAGAGCAGAGCAGAGGGGCAGAATCACCTCCCCTGACCTGCTGGCCATGCTACTTGTGATGCAGCCCAGGATACGGTTGGCCTTCTGGACTGTGAGCACACATTGCTGGCTCACATCCAGCTTTTCATCCACCTGTACCCCCAAGTCTTTCTCAGCAGGGCTGCTCTCAATCATTTCATCCCCCAGCCTTTATGAATACCAGGGGTTGCCCCAACCCAGGTGCAGGACAACCTCAAATTTTAAAAAGTTTAGAGAAATGTACTCTCAGCATATGCTTACTAACAAAGGTGTTACTTTTTATATTTTCAATAAATATTTTATTCCTTAATGGTACACAGTATGCTGGAGGAGACAGTCCCACCCGAATTCTGTGGAAAATCCCATTTTTTGAGAGAATGGTGTCAATGAGAGGTGTTTCTCATTCTAGTGGTCATACATCTAATTCACACCATTTTCTATCCCCCTTTTTTTTTGATGCCACTTGTAATGGTTCCTTTTCTTACCAGCTCCCCTCAATACTTGTGGGGGGGTGGGGAATGACACAACCAACCATCAACAAAAAAAATAATTGTCTTCCTTCCCTAGTCAGAAATATTATGTATTTGATTTGAGAGAGGAAGACTTACTTGCCTCTAATGTTAATTCCTCTAGCTTGCACCTACCCTCCTACAATACACAAGCTTCAGCTTATTATTATCAACTTACAGATGAGTAAAACATCCCAGCATGCAGACGGACTAACCACACTACACTCCTCAGTCCACTATATAGAAATTCTAAAGAAAACCTAATATAGATATCAGCAGCAATCACACTTGATTCAGCGGTTATTACACTAATACCATACTTTCAGATACTGAATTTACTAGGTAACTTAATGAAGATGACCCAAGACATTTCTTGACATATTCAAAAATCAAATAATTTCTACATTTAACATGTGATAGAAACTATTCAGTCCCTTTCTAAACCTTTTCAAAAAAATCAGAAAAATTGGCTTGTTGTCTGCTATTTTCTCTTCAGTTCATTCTACTTTTAAATCTGTTTTGACCAAAAGATTAAATTTCTAAATGCTTAGATTCATTCATATGCCTACATTTTCTTTTCTAGCGTTACTGGGAAGGAATCAAATCACTCTTCCAGTGCTGGGCAATTAATTCAGAAACCTGGCAAAAATGGGAAAAGAACTGCAAAATACAGATGAGCTTACACTATCAAACAGTAAAGATGGTTCAATACACAATGAAAGAAGCTGTTCACAAAAAACATGAATAAACACCAGTGACGCACAACTACAAAAAAAAAAAAAATCAAAGACTTTCAGTAGGTAATTCAGAACTATTAAAATATAAGTAGTAAAATAGAAAGAAAATGCACATTAAATTACAAACATTCCTGCGAATCCATCAAAAGTATAACTAAATCTTTCAATAAGTAGGTTTTGGATTGCACGGGAGGGTGGAGAACCGGGCACAGCCCTCCAACCAGTGAACTGAGCTCCTGTGGCTTTGTAAGAAATTTTCAGTTCAAGCCACACATCCAAACCTGAAGTAGGCCAGTTACAGTAACCTTACTTGACAAAATGTGTCTTAAAGACAGTTTCATTTTTTAATTAACTATTTAAATGACATCATTTCCCAAGACAATTCAAGTAATTCTGGAAGTACTAAAACTAATCAAACAAGTTTCCTATTTATTTTTAACTGTTGGATTCCTCCTACATGGATTCTTTGCTGCCTAAAGAAAGGCAAGTGCAAACTTCAGTCTTCTCCAGTTGATGCACTAGGAGTTTCTCACCTTCACCTTCCCCACTGATTTCAACAGAAAAAACCGCATTAAGAAAATGTTAAACTGATGGTGCTGTAGAAAAGAATGTAACAAGGTAACAATAACCATCTGCTAGATGCTACATTTTTAGGCATTACTAGTCTCTCAGTAAACCTGGATCTGAGACAGAATCTATTAATTGTTCTGTTCAGTGACTTCCCCTTAGACAACCACATGACTGTCATTATCTCCTTTCAATTCTGTTGACCACTAGTGGCACTGATTCTTTTACAATTAAATGAATGAGTGTATGAAAGTCAAATGACTGAAGTTTAATCAAATTACTAATAGACATAGTTGTCAAGTTTAAGACAATCATAAGACATAGCCAAATGTGTCAACATTACGAATTCATAACCATAAATCTTGACTGGATCTATGCTACCTAGCTAAGCAAGTAGCACTTGTGGCCAGGAACCCTTCAGTTAAGCTTAAGGGTATGGTGTTTTTCAACCGTTTGCCTTGCCAGTATCTAATCTTGCTTTTATCATTACAAGATGAGATTATTAAAGTATGCTATTCATAGAATCATAGAACAGTTTGCGTTGGAAGGGACCTTTAAAGGTCACCTTGTCCAACACTATTCCTAGGTCTACTACTTAATTCTATTCAGAAATTGGAACTAGCATTAATTACATTTTTCTCCTTAAGTGATTTATTAGGGTTCTATGTATTTGGACTAAAAGCCAGAAAGCTTTCAAATAAACCTGAGGATGCTGAGTCTACCACAGGAAAATAGAAAAAAGTCTGCAAAGTCTGCTCATTAAAGAAATCATCTCTTCTCCCAAAACAGTGCCCATACAGACATATAGCTGAAGTCCCTCAGCTAGTGTCTTCCTCCTCCCTAAAAAAAAAAGTAAATACTGATGGAGAATTTTCTATGAGATTTTTTCCTCTCTGGAATTTACTTTTGCCTTTGTTTCAAATTATTTTGAATTTCTCAACACCAACAATACACTACAATTGCCACAACACACTACAATTTGTTCCTCATGAGTGACACTGAATTACTGGGAAAAGATATAATACATTAGATTTAAATTATTGAAGGATACAAGTTTACACTTTTCAAGACTGACAGTTGTGAAGTCATTTGTATATATGCAGAATGCCCAGAGCTTCTTTTATTGTTGTTGTTATTTTAGTATGAGTACTTTTATTAGAAATACATATTATTTATTTTGATGGGAAGAAAAGAAGAGAGAATTTAAATTGTTTTGTCTTAAAGATCATTGTGACATATTAAATCACCAAAAATACTGCAAAATCCAGAAACCTCAGAATAAAGTCCTGTAAGCAACTTTCTTTTCCTCGCATACATATACAATCCCAACTAAATAGTATGAATATGGCAAACTATTATAATTCATGATGTTGTTAAGTACTTAGTAACCTTTCTCACCTGCTCATATTTTTAACCTTCAAAGTTAAACAAAATGGGTTTGGGTTTTTTTTAAAAAAATTAGAGGCAAAAATATTCTGCTATTGGGAGAATGTATGCTGAATCACGAACTTCCTAAATTAAACAGAACAAAAATAAGCACAAAAGGGGAAGAAAACAAACTGCTGCCCTCATAATCACTTACTCTACCACTTCCAGAACATATACTACTACAGAAGGCCTTGTCTGACTTCTCTTACACATTCTCTTCAGTCATTTCATAATGAACATCTCTGAAAATAAGGTCTTTTGGTTAAATGTAAAGGTCCTAGCTTTTTAAGTGTTGCTCTAACTACAGGGAACTAGCCAAATGTAGTCTCATTAAATCAATTTTATGGTAATGTTATCTAAATGAAGTAGCAGTCATCATTATTCACAATCATTCAGCTAAATGATTTCCCAGGGAGCTGTCCCAAAATAAAGCAGCTGTCACTGTTCAACATGTACCAGATATACAGTAATTTTATTCTTCACAACAACAACAAAAAATTACAAATATGTTCCACACGGTTCTTTTTGGCATGGAATTGGGGGGCACGGGTTATTAATTTTTTTATTATTTTAGTTGATTTGATAGTACAGTTACATTAGGAATAGAGGTGTATATGTTTAATTTCAGACCACGGACTGCTTTACATTGCATACTCACAGTCAGCCCTGTACTCTTCAGCATCCTGAAACCCACACTAGAAAATAAGTCAACTTGGCTTCCAAATGTGTAGTCACAGACATATTCTAGTTTTGCATGATTACTTGCAACTATGATTCAACACGGAGATAATTCAGTCTTTAGAAGGGCTCCAAAAGCTTATGTCTGGCTTAGAGGCATATAGGCAAGAGTGGATCCTTCATTGTTTTCAGACAGAGGAATAATAATAAAAAGGAAAACAGAGATGGTAGTAATTGTATATATGAGTGACCCATCTCAAAGACTGTAACTGCTCATAAAAAAAGAGTATTTTCTATCTTTGAAGAGTTGGCTAAGTTTCCAAACCAACTTTGAGTAATGTGGCACACTGAGAATTACCACACCTTCAGGTTTGAATCTTTTATATGACTGATGGCAATAGTATACACCTGGAGGTAAATGAGCATCCATAAACATACGTAGGCATCAAACCATCCTATCCAATTTCCTGCTACAGTGTAATTTTTCTGGGGTTTTGTTTTTGGGGTTTCTTTGGGTCTTTTAACAACCTTCAAAGAAACAAAGTAGTCATGGAGTAAGGGACAAAGATCAAATCCAGATTATAAAAAATGAGCAAGAAGTGGCAAATACACAGAGAAGTTGTTTCTAGTTATCTTAGCAGGACTAGCACCTTGCATGAAACATGGAAGAACTGGTAAAAGGCAAAGCCATTAAATTAAAAGTCTAAGACATTTTAATTAGTCAAGCCTAGAGAAGATTGTCATGAATTCCAGAAGAAACTAATCAAAGTAAACAGCATGACTTATGACAAATGAAATTTTGTATTGATAACTAAAATTAAAGTAATCATGGTGGAAGAAAAAAATACTCAAGTTTCAAAATTCAGCTGAATTAAAAATTTTGGGCATCATTTTCAATAGCTCCATGGTGACATGAACTCAAGGGGGACAGACCTATTACTAGCTAATACCTTAGACTGAAAAAAAACCCCAAAAAACCCCAGGAAGATAAGAAAAAAATGTATTTTGGTGCTATTCTATAAATCAATAGTCTATTGTAATTTCTCAGCTAGTGGATGCTCACTTCTAATAGCCTGGTGAAGAATTAGTGTTAAGGGAAGACATCGGGAAGAAAAAATGAAAGGTATTATAAATTCTCATACACAAAGAATGATTGAAAATGTTAGGTATGTTTAACCTGAAAAGGTATTAATAAAAAGAAACACTGTAAGCATATAAAAGAAAGAATAGTTTAGCAAGAGAAGGCTCATCACTTATGTCTGTTTCATATTTTATTACAATAAAAACCGAGCATCCAATACAGCTAAAATGTTTCAACTAACTTGAAAGACATATTAACAGGGTAATACTATTTGTTCATGAAATACCCAAATAATTTTGAATATGTTGTTGCATATTTGCTATCCCCAAGAATTTAGTGCTGTTTTTGATGACCTGCACAATTATAATGCTAAAAATGTCAACAACTATAGAAGCTAGAATTGGAAAATATGTATCACCATTCCTCAACTTAAACCTCCGAGATAGTTACTAAGGAAATACAAGTCCTTCCTGTATAATTTCTATATCCTTCCATGTGAAACAGTCATATGCAACTTGATGTGCAGCAGTAATACATTTATATGTTTCTAATTTCTATAATCTACCAGTAATGGCTTATTAAAAACAAAAATCAAAGTAATTTCCAATGTAATATAGAAAATACTAGAACTTTAATAAATAAATAATGAGGGAAATACTCATTTTCTTGTGTTTCTCAGTGTGATAGGATGAACCCATAATGATTAATTTCATATTTTAAATGCATAAATATGAAAAAAGCTCAGTTCTTCCCATGACATTATTTTATTGATTTCTGAAATTTATAAATAAACCAGAAACAAAAGTGGCCTGTATGATGGAAATTGAGCCAAGCATGTTAGACCTGTTCTAATTCTGCACCTAATGCCACAACTTTCTGTAAATTACCTGCTCACATTAATCATCATGTTTCCTTATTAGGGAATGAGGATAAAGATAGTTACCTTTCTTGGTAAAGTGCCTGACTATATAATACAGTTTCTGAAAGGCTTTATTTGATTGTGCTACAAATATGAAATATTAAGATTATATATGTGTTGTGACTTGGCATTGGTTTCATTCTTGATATTGTTTCTACTACTTTTTTTAAATGAGAATAAATTACCAC
Source organism: Falco peregrinus (assembly GCF_023634155.1). Classification (NCBI taxonomy): domain Eukaryota; kingdom Metazoa; phylum Chordata; class Aves; order Falconiformes; family Falconidae; genus Falco; species Falco peregrinus. Next base: position 86,095,289 of record NC_073721.1, read on the forward strand.
TATACAAAAGAAAGCCTTTTATCAGACTACAGGCATCTAAATAAATTTTAGAAGCAGCTAATTAGGCTCTCAGCTCTTCGCTCAGTAAGTAAATTTTTTTCAAATTCACTAGAAAACAATGTAAGCATTTATTTAATGCTTTAATTTTGAGCTTTTGTTCTCCTAACCTCCTTTGACTTTTATTATTCATTGTACGGACTTGGAGGTCCTAGTTTTGAACTAAGGCCCTGAACACTGTAAAATGTGCAACAGGAAGACAATCACTCTCCAGAGACATATACACACTTAGATAAGACAACAAATGGATGCAATGGAAGAAGAGAAAAAGGTACAGACAGACCATATTTATCAGCATGAAAAGCAGTTACAGTACAACATTGCCAAACAGTGACATCAAAAATGAAAGACTAAGGAACAGTTCTCAAGGAGCTGAAGGAAGATAATAACATGATGTCTCCTGTAAAATTTACAGGGAGTTTTTTCCACGGAAGGGTGTCTTTTTTTATTTAACAAGCAGCAAATACACAGCTTGATCACAGAAGAGGTTTCAATAGCTGAACTGTGAAATAATGAAAATCTGAGAACCTCATTCAGCTATTTACATAGAGAATTAGGGGTGACCATACAAAACAGAGTAGAGAGGTGCAAGGAAATACTTGCATACATGCAAGGAAAAACAAACCAAGTAAAAATAAAATTGACTACATCTAACATTTTTGATCACTATATTAATAGGTGTATGCATTCATACATGAATTTAAGTCCCAAAACCTTCAGATCAACATCTGTTTAAATTTTATAGCCACACAATAGGACATTTTTAAAAAGGCTAATATGAGCATCTATGAGAAGTCTCACTCATCTGTTGAAACAGTCAAGGACTGGACAATATACTATACAAGCACTCCAATTTTGCATACTTATATTTTTTAAAATGGCTGCGTGTTCGGAAGTTCCATACAAGGACTTTCATATTTTCATTTTTAACACTATGCAAACATATGTATGCATTCTGATACTCTGAAGCATAAAAAACCAGGAACCAGAGACCTATCTTTTATAATAAAACAAAGAATCCAAACAGGTAAAATCAGCCCAGTGAAAACCACAGATAAAAAAACAACAATACCAACCAATAATCAAAAACCCACAAATAAACAAAATCAACCAACAACAAAACCCAAAACCCAAATATTTGCTTGAAATACTGTCATTCAATATACATATAAAATAATGTTTGAAACATATGTTCTAATTTCTTTTGTAATTCATTTACATACATTCACTTAAAATTGTCATGCAATTCTATTGCAAGCATATTGCTAAAATAAAAAATGTTTACCTTGATTTAAAAGCTCTACCCTCTTACCTGTAGATAAGTTATTCTCCTCTGTACCAAATCTGTTAGATCTTTGGCCTCTTTTTCTCGCCAATCTCCTGCTCCATCTGTTTGACTGAGGTAGTACAAGTCAGTCATTATTGACCTGTAAGCAACAATGGAAAGCCATCTTAAAAAAATGGGAAACAATTTTAACATTACTAAATTGGATTAGATGAAAACAAAGACAAATTAAACAGGTATTTCAATTATAGCTTCAAAAACAGTTTCTTCATGCCACCTCCCACCCCACAATCCAAACAACAGCGAAGAAAGACTCTGTCCTCTATTTAACATATGTTCCACACCAATTACAGTATTAAACAGAAGATGAATTAGAAAAACTCTTGGGCCTGCTATAAAGCATTTGTTTCTGGTATATACTAAAGGAAACTAAAAAGAAAGAATAGTTCTGTGCTAGATACATTATCCAGTGGCTCCAGATGAAAGTGCAACAGTGATTCCTACAGTGGTTTCTATTTTAGTGCATTATTACTTTGCCTCCTACAATCATCTTACTATGCTTCTATACAATGTAATATTACAAGTGTCTTTAGCACAGCAACGACAGTAATCCTTCTATTTTTGTCAGTTAAAGCTAACTATAGAACATTATTACAAGGTTTACATTTAGTAAACAGTATTTTCTACAGTATGGAGCTCCTTCTGGCTCTGGAACAAGATAAGCCTTCTGCCTGCTTAGAATGACTGCACGCTACTAATACCCACATGGAAAAAAAATAAAAATTCAAAATCTAAAACAGACTCATGGCCGTATTACAAGTCTAGACTACAGAATGTGAATTTTATGAAACTATCAAATATTAAATTGAGGTTACCTACTACACTAAAGATTGTTTTTCTTTGGGTTAACACATCTCAATGGCCAAATAAGAGGATAAAGAACTCCTTGTCATGACAAGAAAGATGGTATATGACATATATTTGCTAAGATTAGCCAGGAATTTTGTGAAAAACAGCCCAAACAGTACCAGCCAGGAAAAGATTTTATGTCTATTGTTTTGGGAGGAAAAAGAAAACTAGAGACAAACTATTAAAAATATTTATAAAAACATTAATGGCTAGTCTACAAGTAACCAGTAGTTCAACTCAGAACCAATAATTTCAGAGTTGGCTTTACAGATGGAGAATATTTAAAATGGCTAAACATTTCTCCATAACAATGCTGAGGTTCTAAGTTTGAATCAGTTTTCTTAATTCTTTCATCTGGACTTCAGATGTTGCAATTTATTGCCTGAAAAGCTTGATCACTAGGAAGAGCTGCAACAGAACAAAAGCAGAGAAATTTGGGAGGTGACAAAAAAGAGTGTGAGCCAAGATAAGAATATTTCCTAAAAACCTTTGAAGTGGTCTCGTTAGTGAAGTAATATAAGACACCATTGTTGTCAGCACTTAGTACTAGAACCACAAACTCCATTAGCTAAGCTTATCCCCTGAAAACAAGGCTAGCAAGTGAGAAAGGAGCAGATGACATATCTCTGCTAGATAACTATTTCCATTGACACGGTATTTAAACAGTAAATACTGAGATAAATAAAACTCGGCAGAGCCACTTTTATCAGCAGAGTTATCAGACAACCTTCTCTTGCTAATAACGATCTATGGATCTATAGCTTTCCACTCTTATACACTCATTCTGGTTTTCATGCCCATACTTCTACACAGGATCACAGTGACAATGATTTACTGTATCATCTACTGTTGCTGTATTAAATACTATACCCAAGTTGTTCAGCAGCCCTAGTGTTCACCTTCTGTCAATCAATTGGTAGTACCATATTTATATTCTGATCTCAAGTTGTATAAGTTGAATTTTCTTTTACAAGGTAACTGAGCTTGAAACACACTATTCTGGCTTTGTATGAACAATTTAAACAATTCAAAGTATCATCAGGTAACTAGATCCAAATGACAAACTATTAAAGACACTTCATACTCAAAGTAACATGTTAACACAGTTTAGGGACAATAAGAACCAAATTAAAAATTAATGATGCTGTAGATCTAACACAATGTATTATATACAAATAACTGAACAGATAAAAGAGTCTGCTCCTCTTAAAGCAGTGTTTTTCAATTTATAGAAAGCATTACAGGCTAGTAGGCAAATTAAAAAAGGAAACCCATGCATTTTCTTGGGAGTTTAAATATATTTTTCTTCCTAATCAGGATGCAATCATGTTGGATGTTTAAAGAAAAACTATAAAATTCAGGTCTAAACATTAAAAAAAATTCTCTACTAGCATTAAAAGCAGCTTCACAACCACAGCCACATTTTAAACAATTTTCAAATACTCTTTCACTGGTCTTAAAAAAGTCTTTTCTGTACTTGTAAGTAATCAGTATACTCTCACTTCATAGAAATATATTCCTATTAAATGTTGGCATAAAATAACTGAAAATATAAAACCTACCAACAACAAAAAAAACCAAAAACAAAAAAACCCAACCCAAACCACAAAACTCTCAGCAGTTAATTAATTTTTCCTATTTCTATGGAAAAAAAAGTCTGGTCCAAATTTTATTTATTATATTACTGGCCATGGTGACCATGACAAAGCAAAGGCAGTAGGTAAATTTAAATAATCCACCTAACAGGTGAAATATAATTCTTCTCCATCACTTTTGACGTAAAAAGAATGATGAGAGAGTCCTTACACAGCCTGAATGACTCAACACTTCAGGGAAAGGCAGCAGCTTAGCTCAGTACAAACCATAAAGAAAAACAAATAATTTGTGGGAAATTTTATGAATTAATGAAAGAGTTTTCAGACAGTATCCACAATCTTTTTTTAAAAAAATATTTACTCTTACAAAACTGAAGTAAACCAGGAACTGAAAAATTCTCAGGTGTTATTACACAGAAATTGTTACAGGGTAGTGCAATTTTAAGACACTTTCAGTCACATACACCTTCTTTCTTTGATTGCTACTGCTGGGAAATGTGCATTTTTTAGGTTTACATCTGCTAGCTTCTTTTGAGTGTCACAGACCATCATGATGGCTTACTGATACAGATTTAGAATAGACACAGTAATACCAAAGACCAGAGTCCATGTGGGGAGCTAAAAAGTAGAGGGACTGACGATCCACCAGCCCAAGACAGCAACATGCAGACAAAAGACCAGCCTCACAGGATTATTAGAGGCTACTGCGGGTAGTAAAATGGCAGAAAGGATTTCATACAGTGGCACTCATGGAAATTTAGTAAGTCAAACTTGGTCTTTCATTATGTTTCTAATCAATAATATCAACTTGTTATTTCTGTTTCATACCACAAACTAATTCTTTGAGGTGCTCTTAAAAGCATTTTGCTTCTGGAAAGCAGAATGAAGTAAAGAATCTGGCCCTGTATTTCACCTGCGTTTGACTCACAAATAAAGAGTGGAGGATGGGCATTTTAAACACATTTTTAAAGATCAGTCTAGACATTTATTCCAGCCATATGACAAAATTTAAACCTCCTAGAAACTTTACATCAACAAATAAAAACTCGAAGGAAAAAAATGTTGATGTGTTCCACCAAATTTAAAGGAAATAATGTGAAAATCCACCCAAACACTATGCCTCAAACCTTGGCCAGCTACCACAAAAGCCCTGGAGACAGCTGTTCCCCAGCAGGAAAAGGAATGAAACTATCTCAGTAACTGCCAGTTTGCAAATAATGTAACACAAACATAAAAAACAACAATGATCACTAGGCAATTAATGTGTTCTTTTTTGATAACTTTGTATCAAATAGTCTTTCCACAGTTAAGATGAAGTTACTCTCAAAAAGCCTCTTCCCTATGGCAAGGACAAGAACACAATTACATATTCCATACTGCAAGAAGCTCCGCCTTGGGCTACATTGTTTCTTAAACAGAATCAGCAGTGAAATACTGGACAAAAACATCTGCCAACACCAGCACACTCTGGGAGAAAACCCACACAACCCCTAGGACACAGAATTAAGGCATCCAGCAAGAAGTACTGTCATATTAGTAGCAGACCATTTGCCTAACAGTACAAGGACTAACTAATACTACTTATTCAGAGTCACAGAGACTGTCTATCATCTCTTAAAAAGCAAGTCTTCTCTATGATACAACAGACTTCCCTCACAACAAACAAAAATATTAGCCACTTTCCCTACACAACTCTCTCATCACTTGATGTGGGAAAGCAGATAAGGAGGGCATTACAAACTGCTTTAAGTACTTATAATTAACACTAATCTATCTAATCCAAGTATTAGTTTATAATATATATTAAAATATTTAAAATGCATGTTTATGTATTTAATATATATATAAAAATATATAAAAATAAGCAATACCAGCTTCACACGCTGTGTTCTATTTATCTAAGATACATAGGTAACAACTTTTTAAGACAACACCATCAACAGAAGGGCATTCAGCAACTTGTTAAATCCCTTAAAAAAAGAAACAAGTGCACCTGTACTTTGAAAAATGAAAAAACCAACCAAGCAAGCAAACCCATCCACCCACAAAACGTAACAGCAATAACAAAAACACTGCTCCAGAAAGCTATGATTCTCAGAGTGAATGAGAGCATCTGATTTGCTCATTCTAAACTTATGTTATTTTCCTTTCAGGTAGACCGTGTGGAGGTAAAAAGAGACTGCTCCTTCACTGGGGAGCTACTGTGCATCCTAAGGGAAAAGAACACCCCAGAAGCAGCAATACACCAAAGGTCAAAGGATGTGCCCACAAGTAGCTGGGAGTTTTCCTGCAGCTCACTCAGCAAGACTGAAAGATTAGAGGGAAAGAAGCAGGCAGCCTGACCTCAAAGATGAAAGAGTGAACCTCCTCGGGACTAGAGGCAACCGAGAAGAGCATTCTGCAATATAAGACTATTTGATTACTTGAAGCCACTGTTGTAAATACACCAAGAACACAGCCTGAATGTTGTAGAAATTTTTGTATCTGTTTTCTTTTATGCAAGTCCTTTCAATTTCCATACTGTAAAAAAAATACCTGTCTACATTTTATTTTGGTAAAACCTAGCTCCTGGCTGTTTGGTTTTAACTTAAATGACTTCAGACTTCTTTGGGAACCTCACCACACAGAAAGGTCTACACAAATCTACTAGTACTAAAACTCAGCAGACTCCAAGACATTCTGCTTTTGATAACTGCTGTGTCAGTCTAAAGAATACTTTTATTCAACAAGAAAGTTCTTAAGTACAGGGGGAAAAAAAAGAGCATGTGTGATTGCCTGCATCATACAAACTCCTTAGCGTACCACAGTGGTTTCAGACTTTCACAATGGGGCTCACCTCATAACTTCCAGAGGTCTACCCAGCAGACTTTCATTATTCAATGCAAAGGAGTGTGCATTTCTAGTATGGGTTTCACCTCATCCTAAAGTACAGACAGATGTGATAATAAGGCTGTCAAAAATACAGAAACTTGCAACCTGGGCTTAATGAATTAAAAGTATTGGTGTAGGAAGGAAAGGGAGAAGAAACGGATTAATTCTGGGAGGCAGGGACAAAAACTTCTCACATTAAACATACAATATCATTCAAGGTTCCACTGTGGCAACTGCCTGATGTGATCCTCGCTATATAAACAGAGAAGTCATGTGTACACAAGTTATTTTGTTCCCATAATGGACATCAGTAAGTCTGGCATCAGACTACTTGCTCCTGTTTTGGCAGAGATAGTTTAAAAGGTACATCAGGAATCAATGACCTGAAGTCTAAGAAACCCAAACGGAAATAACTCCTCTGGAGAACAAGTATTTCTAAATTGAGTTAACTATTGAAAGAAACTGTCCAGGGAAGTAACAGCTTCTCTGTCAGTTGACTGTTTAACCGAAGACCTGTCTTTTGGAAAAATCTGCCTCAGCCAAGCATACTTTTATTTCAGCCAAACATACATAACTGTACTCAGCAGAGAAATAATTGGATTAAATGTAATAGCTTATTTTATATAGATAATAACTCTTGATAGAGTAGTCCCTTCTCACTTTAAACTCCATCAATCTGTGAGAAACTGGGTTTTGGAGTTGTAGAATATTAAATTACAAAATTTAATGGACTATATTATTTGTCCATATTAATAATAAAATACATATTATTTTTCAACTGTATTTTAAATAGTGTTTATATTCTTTCCAAAGAACAGAAAATTATATTTTTTTTCTTTTATTACAATATTATTCTTGATGCTTTACTACTGATGTTCACACATGCAGATCTCAGCTTTTTGGGGGAAAGAGATACTTGTTTAAGGTGGTAATTCAGTTAATTCAACTATTTTCTTATGACTGTTTACTAAAGAGACACAAATTGCCATTGCAATTCTGTTAGAAACAGAGTTATAAATATACTAGGCTTACAGACAGATTTTACTGAATTTTTAACAGTGCCAGGATTAATTTTGTTCAGTCTGAACAAAACCCATACAGAATGTTTTAGTGTAACATAAAAGGTACTTCAACAATGGGGGGCCAGAAGATCAACCAACAACAAATGAAAATACAATCCCAATACATCTTTGAATGACCTGACAGTGTAATTAAAGGTCATTTCTATCTGAAATACTCTGTTAAAATTCTGATTACAAAAAGTAGTGACTTTTCCAAATGAAAATTAGTCCTGAAACTAAGATATTATCCAATTTTAAAGTAATCCAAATTATAAAATAGCCCATTGATAAATGTAACTTGATTTTTTAATGCTTTTGTTATATGTACAAATATGCACATATATAGATGGATGCAATTGAAAAGCAGCAACTAGCATCCAGTACCCAGGTCTTCTGATTAAAAAAAAAATTAAAATGTATCAAGTCAAAGGGTGATACTCTAAGCTGTAGTGTCATAAGTTGGTTATAAACTTTATGTCCCATGAAACACAAGTAATACTTTTATATCCATGTTTCAGGCAAGATATTTTAGCCCACATACCAGTAATTTATCCCAAGAGATTTATTTTTAAGCAGTATATCAGTAGTTTACTTAAATCAATACACAATCCTTAGAACATATATGCATAATCAACTAATACATGTACCTTTCCTGATGACCCAAATCAGACAGAAATTCATCAATGCGTCTTTGCAGTTCACTTCCTTCTAGATTTTTCAACTTCTTCAATTCACTCTGGAGGAAAAACCAAAGTTCCTTAGCACCATTTTCAATCCTCCTTCTCAGTATTTCATGGTCTTTTCCAAGGCCTCCTATTAAAAAGCAACAACAACAAAAAAAAACAACACCAGAAAAGCATAATCACTTGTAGCTGGATTATTGTTAAGAAACCAATGTATTTGTGATATGGAATACTAAAACTTGTTTAGAAGGAAAAGAAAAACTTATCTACCAACCATCTCCTGTCCGCTTCTTATAGTTCTCTATCTGTTCTTTGGCCTTTAAAAGTTGCTCCTCTAAAGCATGTACCTTTCCTGCAGCTGGTCCTTGATCAATGGGACCATCTGGTATCCTAGGAAATAGAAAATAAAGAAATTACATGACTTAGAAATATATTGGTTATTTGATAAATTACTTGCATTAACAGCTCAGTTCTCCTCTCATATTTGTTCTACACTGCTTTGCTGATAGGCTTTCTTGGCAATTTTTAAAAAACAGAAGATATTAAACATATTAACATAAATATAGATTTTTGAAAGGCAATTCCATAGAAGAAAAACATTGCATAACACAGTTACAGCACACAGACTCAACCTGGTGCTAAACTGTGCTGTTTACAAGACTTCCACTCATTGACAAGATCAATCCTAGGCTCTACTTGTGAAAATAGTATTTGCAGCAGCTTAACTGAGACCACTTGATGGGCCGACTGGCACACAAGCAAAGCCTAATTGAAGGATGTTCCTTCACAAAACTCAAGTTCTAGCTACTTTTTATATTCACACATGAAATACATTCTGGTCTTGAATGCTGGCCATATATTCTTAGAGAAGCAGAGGTCCAGCACTGGAACTCCACTTTCAAGTTAAATCTTCCTACATATTGGCACAAGATGATTTCACTGTATTTACTGGACTCGGAACAAAATCTTGGCTTCTTAAATATACAATCATGATTTTTTTTATGACAACTCTAGTATTCTAAACTGTTGATCACCTTAAACAACACCAGCAACTATAACAACTGTGTGAGCACAGGAGAAGTATGGAAACACGTATCCAGAAATCTATGAGCCATAAATCAGCCCTGAAGCTATTACTGAGGTTTGCTCATAATCTCAGCTTGAAACCACATACTAATACACTGAAAACATTGAAGTATAGAAATAAGAGGCTATCTTCTATTTGCCTCACTAAGTAAAAATCAATGCAGTGAAAATAAAACCCCCTTTCATATCTAGAGAAATGATACTTCTGGTGGATCCAAGGATTAAAAATTATTCCACATTTTATTAAGACTTTTATAACACCTGGCCCTGAAATGGAAAAGAGGAAGCAGATGTGTAAGGAAAAGTCTTATGGACTGTAAAGAATACAGAATTCTTTCAGACCATGAAGACGATTCTTCATTCATAATGGAATGTGAGCATAAAAAGAAAGGAATATTCTCTCCACACACATACACATGGAGATTCAAGGCACCATACAGGAAGACTCCTTGCCAGACATCTAGCATAAAGTACTGGTCAGAAGCAGTATCTTCACCCTAAAGATGAAATGACAGCATTCTAAAGATGCTACTGAGATGTCTTTAACGTCTCTCAGATCTGGATAATTAAATACCAATAAAAACTTATGAACTGATGAAATTTCCATTTGAAGAGACTAAATACCTAGTATGAGCATCAGAAAGGTATATAACAGGAAGCACAGAATTTAAGCCCCTTTTTTCAGAGGTGGGTGGGAGAGGTGGAAAAGGAAGCTACCTAGCCTGACAGAAATTTAGTAAAAAATCCTGCATTCTTAAAGCTCTCTATTGAAAGCAAATTAGAAATAATTAAATTATTACAAAACTATTGTGTTTTAAAACTACCATGGTAAATAAAAAAGAATTAACAGTAATTGCTCATATAATCTTTTCTTTTATACACTGAGGAACAAGCACAACGAAACTGAGGAAAATATTTTAATCTTAAACACGTGCACTCCATAAATACATTCCCTCTGTATGAACAATCCATTTATGAATTTGCTTCTGCAACAAACGCACAGTATGATATCAAACTGAGACATGGTACTGTATTGCCATGTACAAGAAAGTACCAATAAAACTTTAAAAATCATATTAAAACACATCTAAGCACTTGCATGAGTTTAAAACCACAAGGTTGAAATATATTCGTGATTTGCCAACTTGGTATCTCAATTTCAGTTGTGACAGGACAACTAAACACAAAATTATCAGGAAAATGGAATGGCTTATCTTGTATAAGTCACATTGCTTAAAGGTAGAATTTGTGAATAACAATAAGGTAAAAGGATACAAAAAAATTACCATAAGAAATCTTCAGCCAGCACAGACATCCTCTGAACATAAGGAAAGTCTGTTAAAGTAGCAATTACAGAATTCTACAGAAGCATGGGTGTGGATGATATGAAAGACAATATTTCTGACCATTTGATATGATTAAGTTTTTTTAAAAAAGAAAAGTACATCCCATTTAACATTCAACATACTTTGGAATAACATACTTAGATAAAAGGAGCTAGGATGGGGGTGGAAGGCATTCTCCTCATCTAGTTGTTTGGACTTCCAAAAATTATATAAATTTAGGATAAAACTAATATAACTTATTCTTTTTGCAGTTTTGTCTCTACATCTGTTAACTCATCAGATATGGAATTGCTGTCTTCCTCACTTTCATCCAGTCTCAAAATTAAGGAAAAGGTTCTTTTCTGAAACCAGCACAGCTTGCTTGTTACTGCCCTCTATATCATCTGAGTTGGAGATAAGGCAATATTTGAGGGAAAAGTGTCTGAATTAAAATCCTTATCTGTACTCATGACATCCATCAATCTAGATAACTTCTAGTGCAGAATATCCTAGGAAAAATGCACTGTTATGAGTAAGAATTCCTGTTGAAAAACATATACGTAAGTTTTCAAACCAAATTAAGTCCTGAAAACTGACTTGCTCCTTAAAATTTGAGAAGTGAGTTTAAAGTAAGTTCATCTAAGCTATGATGATTCTAATGAACAATAAAAGAACATGTCAGTAAGCATCTAGCACAGAATATCCTTCACTTATTGCTATGAAAACATTGTAAATTAAGTTATAAATACAAAATAAACAAAATCATAATCCATTTACAGGGGCAGCCATGATAATAGACCAAACAGTGGTTTTGTTTGAATTAATTTTCTTACTATTTACAAGACATGATTTTTGCATGCTGTTTACTACCATTTTATAGTAAATATAAATCATATTTTCCATAATGAATTCACATCAAATAAAGATAATACTGTGTAATTTTAAACATCAAAAAGATTATGTTGTAGGGATAATCTGTTTCTGCTTTGTCCCTTGTTTAGTAAAACATCTACACTTGAAGACAGAAAAAAGAATTCTGTGTACATCAGCCATGACACTGAGGCCACTTTCTCATCACCTTCAGGTAACAGATGGGCAATGGCAAAGTAGCGATCTCTAATCTCATTCTCTGAAGGCAAAAAGAAACACTCAAAAATTAATTGTAGTGACATTCAGTTTAGCTGGAAGAATTGCCATTCTGTGTAAAATAATTGTAAAAAAACTTAGAACAAGAAATAAATTATAAAACCCATTCTGTATTTAAAAGGTTACACTAATTTATCAGCAAAAGGAAAAATGTAAGATTTTACAAGTTCACACTCATGTATTTTCTCATTCCTTCATTAATGTCTCCCTGAGTTCCTTGTATGGGGCTGGAAGGTTTACAATTGACTAAAGACACATTATGACTAACTTTTGTTTCACATTTTTTTTCCCCCAAGAAGAAAATCATGTTTAATTATTAATGACCACTAACACACACACAAAAAGAATGTAAGTTGTCACTTCACCCTTCTAAAATAAAACCTCCTAAGTAAATAAAACTGAAAGAAAACACTGCATAAAAATGTCACCCACAAATAAAGAGCAAGCAGCATCACAAACTAAAATAAATCAGCACAGCCCTGATCAGTCCTGATTTATATCCACTGAAAATGTGTCCCTTCCCTTTAATTTGAGAACTGCACAAAAACCAGTAAGAGCAGAGATGCAGACCATATAGTTTTATAGTTCCTCCCTCACTCATTGGCCTGTGCAGTACCCTCAGCTTAAAACTTAAGACATGTCAAGTATTATTTTAAAGTACAGTTTTCTATTATATGTATTTAAATTTTTATCAACCCAAAGCTATTCTTGTATCAAACTCCCTTTCTGTGCTTACTACAGGCTTACTGGGCCCAGCAACTACCCACAGTAATTGATAGAAGTACTTCAATAGATTTGCTTATGGTTAATTGATCCAGAGTTTGGAATCTATACCAGCCTCAGCACCAACTACATTAAAGCAATTATAGCGCTCTTCCAAAATTAAAATCTTACCTCTTCTTTCTGAAGCTACACACAGAACAATGAGAATAATGTCTACAAATACTGGTGCTTGGGTTTATTGGATTACATTTTGCCCTTTTCCATTCCTGTTCTAACGCATGCTCCTATTCAGATTAAAAAACAGGTTATTGTATTTATTAGAAGAATTGCAGGTTCTACAAAACGTAATATTTAATAGACTCTATGATGTAAATATATATGGGATGTGATGTATTACTAATATGAACACAATATGAATGCATTTAACAAGATTCTCTTTTCCTGAAGAGAACTCTGAAACCACTGTTTCCTATACTGCCAGGCTTATCTTCCAGGAGATGATACCACTAATATACCATAAATGATAAAAATTTGACTATCATCCAGCAGGACACAAAGAAGCACATGAATACTATGAACCATTCATGTATTGCAAAAAAGGAAGTCTAGGACACAGATGAAGGCATACACACAACTTGTCCAGTTTCCATTTAAGAAAATCAGACATTATGAGAGTAGTAATTTTAAGCCCTCCTCCTCCTCCTAAAAGCCTTGTATCATCTAGATGCAACAGTGACAGCCCGTAGCAGTCATATCATAATCCTGATAGTAAACAAAACTTTCTGGTAAAACAACATTACAGGCAAACAATGAAACATTATGTAATACCCCCATTCGATTATTACTCCCTATTGAGTTTCCCCTAAATAACTAAAAAAATTGCAGTAAAGATTTCCCTTTTTGCTGCGAGACCTGTGACATCTGTAATAAGTTTACTTAAAAGGGCTCTTCCAATCCTACTGGATACAGAATAGTAAAATAACAATCTATATAAAAAATCAGTTATATTACAATTTTGCACCAATGGGATCTAGGCCACTTCCACAATCAACCCAGATTCGCTCACACAAAATTTTTAATAAGCATGTAAGGACTATGGTAACTCTCCAAATCTCATTATACCACAATATTCATGCACATAATTTCTAAAACTCAGGCAATACAAAACACCTTTAATTTCGTTAGTCTTCTGCATCATTAATATACCTCTGTGCCTCTTTACAGCCCACAAGTAAGGTTTTTACAAAGCATCATATTGGCAAAAGAAAAACTACAGTAGCTTCTCACCTAAGGCTTCCCAAATGCACTGTAAAAACTAAGTGGTGCCTGAAGTCATTTCAAGTCATCAGAAGTGCACCACAAAAGTGTACTCAGCTCCTAAAGGAATATTTCTATTTCAGGCAATTTTCAAAAATATGTGACTGTTCCAACTTGCACTGTTGTGAAGGTACATATATTAAAAAAAAACATATCTCAAAATAACCTCACCAAAATCCTTACAAAAATACGAACTATTCTTAACCAATATGGGTAAAAAATTACAAATATTTAAAAGAAAAAAAAATAAGAAGAACATGAGGTAGTTCTTGAAATCAAACAAATGCTGGGGGTGGGGGAAATCAAAACCAAAACACCACTACAGACCTCTTTACTGCCCTGAAACCTTAATTCTACTTCTCATGCATCTTGTGTGAAAAGAAGCAACCAGGACAAAAAGAATTACAAGATCAAATATGATTTAAGTATCATACAACAAGAAAGGGCGAAGCAAGATTTTATAAAGCTTTGTCACAGATAGGACATTTTTCAGTTTTTGAATGCTTGACTTTGCATGCACATAGGCATATTTCATAAGGCATGGTTTTGGGTTTTTTGTTGTTTCTGTTCCCTTTGGGGACGCGGAGCCGCTATATAAATTGGCAACCAAAGAGCATTCAAAGCTAGGAGTGGAAAGATCACTTCTTGTCATTGTACATTGGCATTCATGGACACCTGGACGAAACTAAGCAGAGCCCAGATCCTATTTTCAAACATTCCCAGAGGCCTGACACTTTTATAAGGTGAGAAGGAAGTCAGAGAAGTCACAAGAATCCGTTATAATGGGAAATGCTAGGCAATTGAAATGTATTTTACCATATTAACTCAGGTCCCAAGGTAATTAAAGATGAAATACCAATTTTCTTTAACTTCAAAATGGAATTTGTTACAACTTTATTCATCTACTCAATTCTTGTAATCATACCTGGTTTTTGTCCCTTTGTCCCTGCCCTAACTAGCTATTATTAATGGCACAGGTAGATATTATGTTAATATTCTACCATTTACAAAGCTCCTTTGCCCACTAAAATAAATTCTGTTAACTTGGAGCTTTCTACCATCCAAAAGTTTTATCAATTATGTCAAAATACTTTAATTAGCAGAGTTAATCAGATGCCTGTTTACTGTTACAATTTTCCAAGTAGGAACTCTGGTCTTTTTTAAACTCTTGCCAAACTAACTGTAAGTTAGTTACAGAAATATGCTTAAATTTGTGCATTAGCTTAACCCTTTCACATACCATAATATATTCTATAGCTTTACCACAACAAGTCTGCTGCTTTTCTGTTGAAATAAAAACCCAAACACTCTAGTTCTCTAGAAATAAAATCTCAGTGGAGAAGGGCAGCAAAAACAATTTTTTACCTTAGTGTAACAAAACCCAACTTGGCAATAGGGTTTATCTTTACGAGCTAAACCTGACATAAAGACTGTAGTCTTAGCCACTCAAATTTCACAGCCAGTATCAGTAATTAGAGTTTTCAGTATAAAAAGCAAAAACTCTAGCAATTCAATAATATTCAGATAATAGTTCCAGCCTTTCTGCCTTTGATCAGTAAAGCCTAAAATAAATTATGTCTTCACTTTAAGATGTTAACTGGAGCAAAAGTAATCTTTTCTGTCTAATTCTAATTAAATTTCTGAAGTTAAAACACTCTTAACTTTTATGCTTCTTTAATGTATATTCATAGAAGCAGTGATTTCTTCCAGGACACAGATACTGAAACCATGGACTATTGGCTAATGCCTCATTTTAGATAGCCATATTGTTATACAACTCTGAATGGGACAATTTTAAAGCTGACAGTTATTTTTAACACCCCTTTTTCCACCTGGCAAACAAAGAAATGACATACAGAAATTCTATCTCACATTTATCATTTAATACTTTAAATGATGCAGGTTGACAAGGATATTTCTCAAACCTATGTGTGAAGCCTCTATAAAGTATCATGGATTTTGCTCAATAAAAATAATGAAAACGTTCTGCATTGCAATACAGCACTTCCCTCAAAGTCTAGGACCTCACTAATCTCAGCTCACTTTCAGCAAAACAACTATGCCTGAATATCTTCCAGTCCCAAGCTGGCTCATTTCTGGCCAGCACCGACTACTGAACCTGGAGCTGTGCTGCTGTTAAAATTGGCATTTAAAGTCATTTATATAGGCATTTAATCATTAATAAAGGCATTTCAGGCTTTCTCATGCAAGAGTTTCAGATTCTCCTGTGGTTACATACATTCGTCTGTGGTGACATACAAGACTTCGAAGAAAAGTCTCAGAAATATTTTTAAGCAACGTATTCACAAAAAAGAAGCTACCCTCAAAAAAAAGTACCCTCATCAGTAAAATCAAGAATGTTTACTCTCTTCTAATCACTGTGTACTTTGAAGTGGTTACATTTCAATGACTGTGCAATATATCACATTACCATTTATTCAAGTCAGCCAAACATGGGGGCTGAAAGCATGGAGGGCAGTAATCTCTACATTAAAGGCCAACTATTTCCCCCTCTAAGGCAACAAACCCTAAGGTTGACTATTATTGTCTAAAATTAAGGAATTTAAAGATATTGTATTCATTCAAATATAGGATCTTGCTTAAGTTTCTTCATAGCAGCATATGCTACATTACACCATTCTGTCAACAAAAACATATTAAGCTTTTTCCCAGTGCAGTTGCTATCACGTATTAATAAATTGAGCTCAGAAAACTACAGCCCACTCAGCAATTAATGGCCACACTGCTCAAGGTGAAGATTATTTATATGTCATGTAGAGGGCACTTGGGTCAGCAGCATTTCTCCACCTCTGTGCAGCATCACATGAATGCTGAGGTACTTCTTCAGGGCTGACACGTTCAAAACTAAGGTATTTGTTCTAAAAAGCCTCACCAGCGCACAGCCATACCTACAGTGCATTCCAGAAACAAGGAATGGAGTTCAGTGAAAAGAAATTTCAGGCAGTGTAGCCAGCCTACCAGATCAAATACCCCTGGCTATGCATGAAAGAGAGAGCATGCACCAGAATAAACAACACAACAGGGTTAAGAGGAAAAGTATTAATTTCACTGCTACAGCATCCATATGTGTGATTTCATTTCAATGAAGGGAAGAAACAAACTCACTTAAAGATAAGGCAACCAGAGCAGGACTAGAACCATAAAACATCCTAATAAGGTAAACAGATTTCTGCAATTCCATCATTCTTCCTATGATTTATGAAGAAAAATAGCAAGATAGAAGATCCAAACCGGCATCTTCTCCTAAAGCATATTAAAAGGCAAGTCCAAAATCAGTGTACCCCTGCCAAGCAAGAACCACCCAAGAAACATGATGAAGTCTCAGCTGCCAGTGCCCCTCACTCTCCATGTTCTACACAGGAGATCCTGTCCAGTCTACTGGTACACACACATCCTGGTGCTTGTGAGCATGTAGTTGTGAAAGAGACCGTAAATTAATTTATCTCACTTAAGAGCTTTTTGACCAATAATCATCACCACACATTACTGTAAAATCTTGTATTGAGTTTTGCTCATCTCTAGCTTCCTACAACATATGAAGCCTCTGTACTTGTCCCCATGATCCATCAGGACTTTTAGGTCGCACGTGGTGATGTCCACATACTTAGGTCCAATCTAACTCTGGCATGTACCCTGCCTAAAAAGCTCTCCTTTCCAAGTTCTTAGGAAAGACCAGAAGTATATGTCTGTCTGAAAATACTCGTACTCATAAAACTGTATATACCACATAATTGTACCCATCTATAACAATACAAATAATTATAAGAAGGGAGATGTTCCTACTACTTTACAATTATTGTTTCAAGTTTAGCAGCAAGACAAGGAAAAAAATAGTTAAAAGAATTCATATGATGCAGCAGTCTACTGCATCTTCAGCAAGTCCACATTTATCTTCAACAAGCTGTACAAATGTTTTTAGCACCTTTAAAACAAGTTTTTCCAGCTACTGCATGCAGAAGTGTGGAAAAGTCACTAGCTGTTCTAATTGGTTTGAACATCATAATTGCACATGTTTGAAGCTGGCCTTGAGAAGTTAATCACCTACAGAACTCTGTTATTGTGACACAGTAACACTTGGACACCATTAAATAATGACTGTTAAATAATAACTATATTAGACCAAAACTAGATGTACATTATTTGTTTAAAGGTTTTGCAATGTATTTTCAGTTACTTATAGCACCGATTAAAACACGTATCTGTACTTTTAAATATTAAACATGATTTTACAAAAAAAACCCACAAGCAGCCCTTTCAATTTAATTTCTGGTATTTCATATTTCAACCATTTTCTGAAAAGTTTTAATTACTTTTAGATCCTACCTGAGAGATTCTGCCATCCTCCTTAAGTCTTCATTTTGCTGCTTTAAACGTTCAAGTTTAGCAAGTATCTTGGATAATTCACGACTAGAGTGATCTGGGTGCTCACTGTCTCGTACCAGGTGTCCACCAATATAAAAGAGTAAAGTTCCCCAAGCAAAGAGGATAAGCATAATCCAACGCCAGGAACCAGTCCATGGCCGCATTTTCAGAAGTTCAATTCACTCCAGAACTACTTCTGCTCACAAAATAACAAACATTTTAAGTCCTTAGCCTGTACAAGAGCAGACAATTTCAGTTCCTCTGCTTCACCACATTGTACCAGAGAAAAATTATTCGCAATATTTATCTTACTGCAACTCCTTAGAGAAGATCCTTATGGGGCTGTACATAGATAGCATTAATACTGCATCATTCTTCATTTATATTCTGTGAAAAGAATAAAAAAAATCTGAAATTATAATTCTGATACATAAAAATATATTAGATTGCAATTAAGCTAAATGTATTGTCATAAACATTCAAGAATGATGATAGACAACTTTACTACTTTCTGTCAAGGAGAAAAAGAGAAAAGCTTTTAACTTCCCACAAAAAATATGCTGAGTCCAAGTATGAACCACTAAGGAATATGCAATTAATTTTGGTTTTGAAATGGCCGGTTTTTTGTAAGAGAAATATTTACAAGTCGTGTCATTTCACACATTAAAATAGTTCAAAAATCATTCTGTGCTAAACTTAGTCTCCTTTAGTACCAACAAAGAGCTTCTATTCAATCACAAATTCACCTTTTTTTCCACTTTTATGAACTCTCTTCTCCATTGCTATCATGACTCCCACACTGTAACAGAAGTTACAGCCATTCTAATAACGTATCCTACTATTTGCAAGTAGATTGGCCTAGTAGCAGCTGTAATACCAATTAAGCAACTTCCAAGCACTGCAAAAAGTTTAAGCAATAATTTTTAAACAAACAACCCATTGCGTATCTTACTCTTAAATCTATAGTAGCCTCTAAAATGCCCACCTAAAATTAAACCCAAAACTTTATGTCTTGATTAAAATTGCAAGACATCACAACTTCTCTCTTTACCCTTCCACTGTACTTGTTAAAACAGACAGGAACACTGAACATTTAAGAGGGATTTCAAGTAGAATTTATTTGGCACTGCTATGCTCACACATTTGAAAACCAGGCATGACTTTAGAAACCTGGCTTTTAGAAACATTTTTCTTCTGCTTTAAAAACTATCAAACCCATTTGGAAAAAAATGGTCTGAAGGTATTATTTTCTCTCATCTAAGAACACCACAGCATTTTAAAAAATGCAAACTCACCTCAACTCCTTTTCTACTTGTCAAAACATCATTCAATGAATGTTAAGAGTCTCCTCATTCTATCTAGAACACACTTCAAAATTTAACTGATCAGCACATCCAAAATCTGAAGTACTTCTCACCTCTTTTCCTCTTTCTTTGCAATATAACATTTCTACCTTCTGTAAAAGGCATATATTTGCTCTTTATACTCAATTTCCAAAATAACCTATTTTCAATTCTCAACTCTGTAAAATCCACCATATTTCCTCTGAGATGCTATCCATACCCACCTCCTCCCAAGTCATTCTTCTCTGGTTAATGTTTCTTTCACTTTCTTTTTTATTTCATTTGGGTTTTTTATTCTCTTCCAACTCATTTCAAGACTTGCCAACTTGCAAGAACTCACCCAGTCACAGAGATATGCCTGGAGCACACACTTCCAGTTACAAAAAATCTAAAACACTATTAAAAATGCTGAAAAATTTCTCTAGTTATCTTGCAGAAGTGGTTTTGTTTGCATATTTTTGAAAGAGGCAGAAAAATTCCACTTAAGACTAGTAAGATGATACACAAGATAATTTATTTGTAAACTGAGTATTACTAATGAAATGGAAAACATTTGTAGTACCTCTCTCGGGCTTTTCCATCGAATGTATCTGTGTCAAGGTGTTATAAGCAGATCAGTTTTCTTTTTTAACGTAATCCCACACTAGGAGCATGTCATTTTCTACAGATTTCTAAGAAAGCTTTATGTAGCTTTGCTTTAGCTTCAAAAAAGTTTGGGACTGCCTTCAAGAAAATAGTGGTTTCTTCAACAGTCTTTACAGATCACAGCACAAATAAAAAGAACCCACATTATATGAAACAGAATAAGCCATGCACAACCCACAAGTGATTGGGGCTATATGCAAACCAAGCCTGGTTACTTGCAGGAGTGATTAATATAAAACCCCAATGGACTGACATTTAAGTGGGAAAGTGTATTCTTAAATCTATACTACCAATCACCCACAAAATGGTTGATTGTGGCTGCAACAGGGTAAGTGAAATCACAAAGTCTGTGAAGGCAAGGAAAGAAAAAATAATAGGGGACTTCAAATATTCCTCTGCTGATTGGCTAAGTATTATGCTGGGAATTGTGATGAGAATAAATAGATGCTACAGACACAAAATTACTGCTTAATTAATCACAAGCAGTTTGCAGAACTTAGATCAAAAAGTTTCCACTGGAGGACTACTTCCTAACGGTCTGCATAATATAATCAGATATCATCTCCTTTTAGGAGCAACAAAGTAAAATATTCACTACAGCTGTGATTAATTTCAAGAAGAGGAAGTATTTTAAAAAAGAAGTGTATTCCATGCCACCTGGAAAGATATCATGGCCTTAACTAAAACAGTAGGTAAAGGTGACTATTATAATGAGCAAAGAAAGTATCCTTTTTAAAAGTTACAAGCATGACCAAATGATTAAAGACATAAAAAGTAATACTGAACCTTTCATCCAAAGCACATGGCTTACTAGGGTCTCCAAGGTCAACAAACAATGCAAGTATATAAGAACTGTTTAGAGTACTTTGCAAGGAAAATACTGCCTTTCTTTTTTTCATAACACAGGAGCTTAAGCAGATTCACAAATCAGGTATCTCCTTTGTAAGAGGATGCATTGGTCTGTCTCAAACAATAGTGTTAGTCAGGCTACCAAATACATCCACAAAATTAATACAGCAAGTCGTCAGGAACACATGGTATTCTTCCAACAGTTCTAAAGAAGTTAAAGGATGCAATAGTTTAATAATTAACCTCTCAATTATAATCACTTTGTACCAAAGGAATGGAAAATGAAAACAGTAAACTGAATTCTTCGTAAGGGCTACAGCAGACATCCCAACAACTACAGGCCAGGGAAACTGCTAGAAATAACAGGAAATAAAACTGCAGACGTAAGGATGAATGTAACCAAAGTAAAAAAGTACTAAGACAGCTTTTGGAAAAAGAAATTGTGCTTCATAAATTTATTAAAGTCCTTTTGAAGATGCAAATAAACACACAACCAAGAGAGAACCAGTTCTAATTGTTATGTAGTTGATATTTTCAAAGAAACTAAACTGCCTGGAAGGCCATTCATCATGTGAGTCACCACATCATTAAAAAATAAACGTACAGTAAGGCTAGGCAATCAAAGTAGAAAGAATGATCATGGACCTCACTGGGACTCATGGCAGAATTCATACAGTTTAATATATTTATAAATTATTTGGAAAACAAGGTGAAAATGGAGGTAACAAAGTCTGTACATGTAGTACAACAGGTGATAGCAACAAACTGAAATATATCAAGACACTGTCTAGTGAAGAAATAAAATTAAAAATCAGTTTATATCAGTGTGTAGAGTTGTGTATAGATGACCTTTGAATCATTATCCATCAGGAATGGATTTTAGCCGTGATAGGTAATTCTACAAAATATCAGCTCAACATTGGGCAAAAAGCAACAAAGTCCTCACAGTTTGTGTTTGTTGTTTTGTTGTTTGTTTTTTTTTTTTTTTTAAAAAAAAACAACAACAAACAGAAAACCACACTAAACAAACCAACCAAAAACCCACAGACACAAGAATGGCCCTCAGTAACTATGTGTGAGTAAAGAGATTAGTAGAAATGACAACTGAGGAATTAACATGGTAAATCTATAAAAATCATCAATGGTATGAGAAAGTAAAGAGCGTATAATTGTCTGTTGCTACTTTTAGTACAAGGAGGTAATTAATAAAACATTCTGGTTTAATAGATTCAAAACCAAAGAAGGTATTTCTCAAACTGTGTAATTCCAGCGTGAAACTCAGTTTAATCAAACACTGTAGGTGTTAAAAGTTTACATTTAAAAGGCCATTAGACCATTTCAAGGAAGATTAAAACTCAAAGACTGCCACAAAGATACCACCCAATACTCTCAGAATCCCAAGTCACATATTGTTGGAAACCAGAGAATATACCAGGGTAGTATCACCATAGTATCCCGGTTCTTACAGTTTTCCCTAGACATCCACTACAAGCCAGTCTTGGAGAGAAATCAGGCTAGATAAGCCTTTGATCTGATATGATGCAAATACTTTGACAATATTTAAAATGTTAAAAACCCAGTATTTTAAGTATTATTGAAGGGTTTGTGTTATCAAACACAAAAAAGATCACATCTTAAAAGGGTTAAAGCATCCTATATATACTTCATTAAAAAAAAATGTAGAACTCATTATTAAAAAAAAAAGTAACTTCTTGAGTGTTTGGTTTAAAATGATAAATAGAAACTCAGACAGGAGAACTAACAGACAATCTTTGAGGGAGAGAATGGAATGATAGCTTCATCAAGTACTTGTCTGTGGCTCTGAGGATATAATTGTCAAGTACCTCTGACTCTCAAAAGCTTATACAATTTTCAAGTATATATGGGGGAAAAAATCACTAATATTTTTATTTACATCACCATATATCTCAAGCAATTAATGGTGTACAGTAATTATTTTCAAGTACATTGTTCTTGTAGCACCTTCACATTGCTTTTATACAAGTGATTTTAAAGTACCGACCCTTTAAATTTAACTTTCTTTAATAGTAAACTGTTTTTTACTTCCTGAAAATGTATAAAATTATGTCAGGACTTCATATATTAAAGAATACAGAGTTCTGAAACTACTCAAACATTTTATATAATACACAAAAGATAGCATGTTTTACCTGATTCCTATGAATCTCTAATGATGTCATTGTTCTTTTTATAAGTTAGGTCATAGTACAGTTAAATACAAAGATGCCAAACTGAATAAATAGGAAGAACATTCTGAACTAACATTAAACAGTCAGCCTGTATCTCAGATGTGGTATTTCTAATTATACATGAGTTTTAACTACTCTTAACTACTGACTTATACTGTCATGTGCCTTTTACATTTTTTCTTCCATTTCATTACTGTTCTGGGAATGCAAGGTGTCAAAGTACTTCAATATTTCAAAGTCCATAGAGACCTTTAAAATAAATTAAATTATAATAAATATAAGACTACCAGAAATAAAAGAGCAAATAGGGACATGAAAAGGCAAAATTATCACATTTTTTAAACTTCAATTTCTACAGCTTATAACCAGTTTCTGAAAGATCTCCACATGCAAAATACTATGTTAATTTCTTTTACCGTAGGAAGCCATGTATTTTAATTTACTAATTATCCCTTGAGATTTACCATGATTTCTTGTGTTATATTTTATTGGATTTACCCATACCCTTGTATTTTCCAGTGCATAAGCACATTAAAACAGTGTATTGACAATTAGCTAATTTGCATTTTCTTCCATGCAATTTTAGTTTAGTTCTTGTCTCCCTTCTAGGGGATTCTGAGAATGGTTGACTACATTTTTATAATGTCACCTTCTAAAATAGTGTAGTAAGATACCTCTTTTATCTCTTTGGAAGGGCTTACCCTAGATGTTTGGGGTGAAAAAGAATGTATTCCTCTATTCCCTCCAACAGCTGTTGGAATTATCTCTGCAGCAATCTCTGAAGCTAATTTTCTTTTTAAATTTTATCACCACACCCAGTTAGGAGGGTTTCAATCTGATCTCTCAGGGAAATCATCTCCCATTCAGAAGAACCCAGTTAACATCCACAGAAATCCCAGTCACAGCACTGATGTAGGTGCTAGGCGTGGACTGAAAGACACAAAGTTCAGTAGAAGCAGCAGCACACAACAGCATAGTGGCAAAAGAAGCAAAAAATGCCACTATCAGCATGGGGCTGCAGATGCCACAGATAAGTTGGTAACCTTCAGGGATTCTTGAATGCAGGCTTGTAAAGACACTGCTTTTATCTATCTGAAATAGAGCAGTTCGCACATAGAAACAATGGAAAAAATCTTGTGCATATGAATGCAAAGGGACTCCTGGTTGCATAGGAGACTGAAAAAGAAGAGACTACAGACAGCTATGAAACCTTCTCAAAACAATAAGAAACAAATAGATGTTGGTGGTAATTAACATCAAGGGGGTTTGTATTTAAATGTAGGAGTTTTCTGTCACACCTTATAAATTCACTTGTTATTTCAAACTTCTGTTTCAGCTACTAAAGAAATCAAACCAGTATCAGGAAAAAGTTTTGCAAATAAGAACAAAGTAATTTAAAAGCAAATACTAAGTTGAAAGGAAAGTATGACCTACACTAAGTTATTTTTCAGGTTTAATTTAATCCAGTAGCTCTATCATAAAAATTCAATACAAAATATGCAGTATTATTTAATCAAACAAAAAAGTTCTGTTAAATACTTGCTATTATAAATCATTAGGAATAGGCAATCTCTAATGCATCAGTTGAATGGAAACTAACATTGTGAGAAAGGAAGTCAAATTAAAATTTATTTACTGCTAAATTCAATGCACAGAAAATGTGGTCAGTGTCACAGATTTATTTAGACCCCATTAAAGATAACACAGAATATTTACATAACAACAAGGGACTGCTTCAATGCCTTAATCAGGAAATCAAACTGTGTATATTATACATGTAAGCCACAATTGATTGTAAGCATATAAAAATATTTATCAGCTTAACAGGGAAGTTTTGGTTAAAAACCATTGCTTCAATACAATGCAATGCAGTGTTTACAAAACAACTAAAGGAAACAGTAAAGAGAACACTAACTTAATTAAAATGATAATAAAAAGAGCAGCTGAAGAGTAGCTCCAACATCATCTGGACAAATGATGTACATCCCCTAAGTTATTTTGCTATAGCAAAAATGAATAATCAATGAAAAAATAAATATATACTATCTTTCCTCATCTTGACCCATAATGCCTTCTGTTTATTGTAAAAGGTACTTAGAAATTAGAAACCTGAATAGCCCAGTACCATCGTTTCAAAGAAAGGATATTTTCCATGACTTATTCACTTACTATTCCCAACACACTTTCAGTAACAAATTCAGTGACGGAGTGGAGATTTTCTCCATGCGTATTTTTGCTTCCTATCCAGAATTATGACCCCAGAATAGCATTATGCTTTTTCTTGGCAATATACAGCTTCAAGTTATTTTAGATTCCATTCAAAGCAAGCTAAGCAAGTCTACTTTTGGCTCAATCACCTACTGACCTAGATTCACTCAAAATGACTTACCACTAAATGTGAAACACTCCAAAAACTTGTTACACTGTATGCGCAACTTAGATTGAGCCTGCACATCACTGTTAGTTTTGCCTAAAAGTGAAGTAAAGTTAGTTTAGTATTTTTAAGATTTCACTAACAAAAATCATCTTCTTAGAAAGCATACTACCATGACTAAATACTACTGCATTAAATATGCTTTAGTATCTCCTCATTCTCTTCTGTGTATCCCTTTGGTTGTTACCTAGGTTGCCCTTCCCTAAGACATGAACTCTCATTTTACTTTAGTACTTATACAGCATTTTGTGTAGCGACCTCAATTACTGTCAGACCCTCAGCCCATCAGTGTTAAGCTAAGTTTAAAACAAAACAAAACAATCTTTAAAACTTTCTGGATTTTTATCTACCACAGGTCTAAACATCATCCACCAGGAAAAGCTGAGGAAGTTTCATGTCAATCAGGAGACGTTACTGCAAATGTTTCCTAAAAAAACTCCAAAAATCTGTTCATAGAAGATACAAATATTTGATTCAAAATATTTTATAAAGTGAAAAGTAAAAGACAGAGAAAATAGATTCAATAGGATATGTAGAAAACTAAAGACTACT
The DNA here is from genome assembly GCF_023634155.1 of Falco peregrinus. Classification (NCBI taxonomy): domain Eukaryota; kingdom Metazoa; phylum Chordata; class Aves; order Falconiformes; family Falconidae; genus Falco; species Falco peregrinus. Next base: position 86,121,763 of record NC_073721.1, read on the forward strand.
ATTTCTTTTTCATGATCAAATAAATAGTTCACTATTAAAAGTTCCCGTGATAGTTTATTCTGTACAACATGCCATATTGGATGAAGTTCTTTTTAGTACATCACATGGTTGTACTGGAGCAGGTGCAGCAAAGGGTGACAAAGATTATTATGAGATTGAAGAATGTGCCCATACAATGAGAGGTTGAGAGAGCTGGGATTGTTCAGCAAGTAGAAGAGAAAGTTTGGGCAGGATATATATCATATATACACATTACATATATATGATTAATGTATTCCATATAAATATTTATATATGTCAAGATATAAAAATACCTGATAGGCAGGAAGTAAAGACAACAGAGTAAGACTCATCAGTGGTACCCGCTAACAGCTCAACTAGCAGATGTTAATGGTAGGACCCCTCTCGATCATCTGCCAAAGGTCTTGGGAGTCTGGGGAGGTCCCTGCAAAGTGGAAGCTAGCCAGCGTTATCCCCATTTACAAAAAGGGTGTGAGGGAAGACCCAGGGAAATACAAACCTGTTGGTTTAACACCAGTTCCTGGGAAAATTATGGAGAAGAATATACTGGGTACTATTGAAAAGCATTTAAAGAATAGTGCAATCATCAGGCAATCAACATGTGTTCATAAAGGGAAAGTCCCGTTTAACTAATTTGATATCCTTCTATGGTAAGTTCACCTGACTAGTGGATAAAGGGGAAGCATTGGATGTAGATTTTCTGTATTTTAGTAAGGCTTTTGATGCTGTCCCTCACAGCATCCTTCTGGACAAGTTGTCCGGCTGTGGGGTGAGCGGGTTCATGGTGTGCTGGGTGAAGAACTGGCTGAAGGGCAGGGCTCAAAGCACAGCAGGGAATTAGGCTACATCTGGCCGGGGACCGGTCACCGGTGGTGTTCCGCGGGGTTCAATTCTAGGGCTAGTTCTGTTCAATATCAATGATCTGGATGCAGGAGTTGAATGTACCATTAGCAAGTTTGCTGACAATACCAAACTGGGAGGTGCTGTTGATTCTCTTGAGGAACAAGTTGCCTTGCAGAGGGATCTAGATTGGAGCATTAATAAGTTGAAATTTATCAAGTCAAAATGCCGGATTCTGCACCGAGGATGGAGTAATGGCAGGCACAAGTACAAACTGGGAGAGGAGCGGCTGAAGAGCAGCCCTGCAGAAAGGGATCTGGGGGCACTGGCTGCCAGGGCACACTGCTGACTTGTATTAGGCTTGCTGTCAACCAAGAGGGTGACGTGCACCCTGGGGTGCATCAAACACAGTATAACCAGCCGGTCAGAAGAGGTGATTAATCCACTGTATCCAGCATGGCTGCAGCCTCACCTTGAGCACTGTGTGCACTTCTGGGTCCCACAACTTAAGAAAGATGTGAAGGTCATTAAATGCATCCAGAGAAGTGCAACAAAGCTGGTGAAAGGGCTGGAAGGAATGTCCTGCGATGAGCAGCTAAGGACTTGGGGCTTGTCTGGTTTGGAGAAAAGGAGGCTGATGGGCGACCTCATTACTCTTCACAGCTTCCTGAGGAAGGGAAGCAGAGAAGGAGGTGCTGATCTCTTCTTCCTGGGACCCAGTGGTAGGATGCATGGAATGGTGCGAAGCTGCACCAGGGGAGGTTTAGACTGGACATTAGGAAGCATTTCTTTATAGAGAGGGTGGTCAAACACCAAACACTGGAACCACCTTTCTAGAAAGCTGGTTGATGCCCCTTGGACAGTGCCCTTAATACTATGCTTTAGCTTTTGCTCAGCCCTAAAGTGGTGAGGCAGTTGGACTAGATGATCATTGTAGGTCCTTTCCAACTGAAATACTCTATTCTATTTAATGGGTACAATCTAAACCACAAAATTCCATTTAAGCCTAAGAACATACTATTTAATGTGAGGGTCATCAAACACTGGAACAGGCTGGGCAGGTCAGTAAAGTGTCTTATCCCTGGAGACTGAGACACAGACCTGAGCAACCTGCTCCAGTAGACTCTACTTTGAGCAGCAGGGTTGGACTAGAAGATCTCCAGAGGTACTTTCCAAAGTCAGCTATTCTGTGATTCCATGAAATAACAGAACTCCTCAGGAATTAAATCTAATCAGCATTTTTTTTACAGCTTTTGGTGTGAAAAAAAATATCTAAAAGGCATAACATGCAAGTGTACAACATATATTATCTTTCACATGAATAGCAGTAAATTTTTAAATATCAAAATTTCATAACATATCTGAAGAACAGTTTACCCTCTACATGACAGGAGGAAATAAACACAACTGCATCATGGGCTTGGAGACTAACAAGTAATTCCACTAGTCCAGTAGCCAGTGAAAGTAACAACTGTTTAAAATAAGAAAGTCCCTTTAGTTTCACATTCAAAGAACAGAGAAAAAACATAAGAACATCTTCCTTTTCATTTGCCCTTGAATCACAACACAGAGAGAACCTAATTAATCTTAAAATATCACATTTCCTACTTTTTATTTAACTAATAATGGATTTTCCACAAAGATCACTCACTTAATCTGAATATTTTCAGCTACCATCTTTCATTGTACCTAGATGAGATACAATGTGATCTAGCAATCAAAGAATATTTCAGGCTCTGTATTGATTTAATGAGTAATTTGTACAAGCCAGTCTCACCAGGCCCCAGTTTCCTTTGTTAATATTTGCCAATCTCAAAATGTTTTTTGAAATTGAATTCATTAATATTTACAGATACTATTAAATTTGCAGCTGAAAGATGTTACATATTTTGAATGGAAGATACAAATCTGTGTAATCAATTAAAGTCATTCAGTCATTTAGCAGTTTTGTCAAATAATTGTTTCCCCATCTTTAAGCACTACTTGTTCAAAACACCAGTCACAACTTTGAAAATGGAAAAAAAAAATAATCAAGGTTAGAGTATTTATTTTAAAACCTATTTTTTATAAAATTAATAGAAGAGTATTCATGTATATTCTTTCATGTACATTATGGTTTCTACAAAAATATAAGTATGTTAAGAAAACCTTGCAAAGAAAATGAATTTTATTTTAATCAAAATATTAAAAGTCACTAGAATAACCACTTAACTGGAGATATCACAGATCTTGAGAGGTAGGGAAAACAAAATACAAATAAATTGAATAGCCCTTTAAAAGGATTCCATAGCAGAAGAATACAACTCTCAAAATTTCGACAAAATTCCTGCCAACTTGCAAAAACATAAGCTCTCTTTATAATTTCTGAGTGTAAAAACATATTTCAGCTCTCGTAACAAAATTCTCTGTTCATTTTAGTATTTATTACAGACAACAAATATATTGATCCAAGCCCTGCCTTTTATGAATTCTAGTAATACCTTTAGATGCATATAACTTCATACTTTTTAGAAGTGCCCTCCATTCTTTTTGACAGACAGTATTAGGGAGGCAGGAAGCATTCTGGTTGCTTGTTCACAATCATCTTAATGCTTCTGTAATATGACTGGGTCAGGTAGGGCCTCTCAGAGTAATAGGGACCATCTGCATTCCTTGGAGATATCCTGACTATGCTCAGGTTCAGGAGGTTCGAGAAACTATAGAGTATGGGAGCCGAGAAAATTCCAGTACAGGAGCTTGCAGTCCAAGCAATGAAATTGCAGTAAGGAGCAGGGAGCAGGATACCTGACCTTGCACATGATAGGAAAAAATTCCACCAGATCAGAAGGCACTGTGCATTTTACAGCTTATAGTCACTAAATTAACTGTAAGCAAGTGGAAACAACAGTATACTCACACTGACAACGCGGAGAGAGAAAAAGCAGTTTAAAAAAAATTTACTTTTCTTCTGTTTTCCCTATTCACTGAGCTTTCAATACTTAAAATGTTAATTATCCTAACTGTTATTCTAATAAAACATGGTACTTCTTTAGTCAAAAAACATTTGGTCTCCTTTGAGGAGCCAATTATAAGGAGAAAGCCTAGGCAGAACCACATCAAAATTATGTCCAACATGCCCCTGTACTTATTAAATTTCTAGAAAAACAATAAAATAAAATAGGAATGGAGAACAAAGCATTACTACAATCCTACTTCTACTATATAGTTTCTGGTTAGAGATCAAAAAAATAATAAGGACCCCAAAACACCCCAAAAATTTAAGTAATTTTAATATCACAGACCAAACATTCTCAAAATGATGCTATATGAACGGCCAAGTGGTTCCTTTACCACAATGGCAGTGGTTCAGAGATCCATACCCACAGTACCTGGGTTTTCTAAGCTGAAAATATACATAGAACACTGACCTTGAAACAGTTTAACAGGAGTTATGAACTACTCACAATTAAGAACTTTCTTGAACTAGATAAACATCAACTGTAAAAACAAATACTGTCTGAAAATACTAAGCACTCCTTTGTCTTAGATACAGTAATAAATACAAGTACTTACAATTTTTGTAACATATTACATTAGAAAGCCTAAAATAATACAGTAATTTTATTTTTTTTTTACAATTGATGCAATTTTACACAAAAGAGGGAATTGTACATTGAAAGGAAAAGAGCAGCTTACTTGTCAAATATATGCAAGATTCTCTGTCAAACACTTAGACAAAAAGTAACTGCTGATTCTTCTTTCAGAAAGATAAGAAAAAAAAGAGTCAATTGCAGAAACAATACACTCCTCCACGGCAATTATATATACGGGCCCATTTCAATAAGCAACGGATAAAGCAGTATTCAGTTTTAGTCCCTTTTAACTATTAAGATAATACATTAACCAGAAACACAGCAAAGTGAGAAGTTACCTTTAGTCTTATCTGAACTAACCAAATGTCTCTAAGATAAAAATTAACTTAGCAAACGAACAGGACAATTATATAAGAGTACAGGTTTATTTATTCTTGTTTATTTACTGTATTGACTCCATACAACCCTAATCTAACATAGCCACAGTCAAGAATGAATAATATAAATTCGTATATCAATTCTAACATCAAGCATGAGCTTCCTCCAGAGTAATAAGTTAATAAACTACTGATAACCCTTGTAGAAACCTCTTGCCAAAAGAAAATGGGAAGACTGAAAATCTGTGGAAGCAATATAGTAAAAGAACAGACTATGGAAGTTAGCAGGAGATAACATATTAAAAATGAATGGATTTCTGACAGTTAATTGCTTCTTACACTTGCAAACCAAGGCATAACAAAATCTGAGGATTAACTTAGATAAATTCAGCTCATGAAGAAGGGGAAAAGAGTTCCTAAACCTGTAAGTGTGTAACAGCTAAAGCATTCAGCCATTGAAACATGACTTAATGTGGTAACAGATTCTTGGCCACTCATTCCCTTTAAATCGAAGCACCAAAAATGCTTACAAATATATACATGTTTAATCAAAAGCTTAAAAAGAATTGGGTTTCCTGCCCTGCATTAGTTCAGATAAGAGTTGATGAACATCCCTTTCTTAACAGAACTTAGAACTTACTATGTCCTTAATAGAGCACAGAGCTTAATATCCCTAATTCTGTGAAATACTTCTGGAGATCAGTAAACCTCTAGAATAAAAGAAGGCTAATCTTCTTAGCCCACTAAGCTGCATACCAAAATCTCAACATGGTCAATAGCCACACAGCAGAGCACATATCCTGAAAAGATCAAGTGCTCAGAAGCTTCCCTGAACCAGACTCAGTAGAACATCCTGCTGAACTTCACTGCTCCTGGTGGATTTCTTCCAATAGCTGGGCATTTCTGTTAACCAACAGCCTGTGTCAGCATGACCCCACTACTGGTCACATGATGTGATTCTAAAACATGAGTTGCATTCAAACTGCACATAAGCTACAGATTTACCATCACTTTTCTAGAAGAATGGACCCCAAGGCACTCTAGCATGACCTAATTAAAAAGTATTCAAACATGCTTACTGATCTGGCAAATCTTTCAGACAACCTTTTATCCACAACAGCCAAACATTTCATTTTCTTTTCTCCAAAAGACAAAAAAAGCCCGATTTTAAAAATAAGCTAATGCTCTCCACATTTTACTGGACATTTCACTTTAAATCACACTGAACTTCTCATTAGAAGCTTAAATAAGAAAACAGCTAATTTTCTATCATCACTTAGAATAAACAACACTAAAGGTAACATCTTTCATACTGCATGTGGTTCCACAGCCAAGAAATTCACAAGGACGTTCACCCACTCCCAAGATGTGACTCTGTTCCATAGTTTTGCATTAGAGTCCACGTTATCAGAATAAGACATACAAATGTTTTGCTTTGTTTCAGTGCTTTCTGGGACCAAAGCACAGCTGTCTCTTCTGTGTGGGGGAAGTGAAGTTTCCTATTGGTAGCATGATCCTTGGGGAAGGAACAGAGTGGGACAAAAAAGATGGACAACGTTTAGCTAATATTTGATCTTTCCACTCTTGTTGGTGCTGAAGCTCTCCACTAAATCTTCTTTTCCACCAGCTTCCTTATGTCATTCCTTAATGGCTGGAAACATCAGAAGCAAGATAAGAGGTAAGATCTTTCTTCTTTTGGCTGGAATGAAAACAACATGCAAAATCTAATAACCAAGAAACTTAACATCAGCCTGTTCACAACTCAGCTGGATGTTTATAAATCAAGATGAAAAACAGGCAGATGAAAGAGCTGCTGAGTTTGTAATAGTTATGCAAAAATGCACAACACTTGGCAGCCATAAGAAAACCAGAGTGTTATTTGCAACCAGGAGGTTTTGTGAACAAAGCACAGTCAAGGCTATACAATATTCAGGAAATCTTCTGGAAAAAAGAGTCACAGAACTGAGCTAAGAGCCTTCCTTGTTACATACTGGTAGCTTGGAGACTGGGTGAATTGACAACCCAGTAACAGAAATGCCAGAATACAACTTTGAGTTGGCCACATCAGGGAAAGAATGTCTGAAGTGATCCTTATGTAAATAATCAGTCTTGTTTTGTATCACCATTTTCTAATTTTACTTGAACTGTGTTTTCTCTAGTGCTTTTATTGGAACAAGACAAATTTTACTGAAGACTGTAAATACCAATATTGCCATATGATAAAGTATTTGCCTGAAGTTTAATTCTACTGTGCCACCATTTATGTATCTTAACCTGTAAAAATGTCTCTTGGCACTCCAGTTCTCTTCTAAACACTATTCTATTTTCATAGATAAAAACCTTTTACTTTAGAACTTTACACACTACAAAGCACAACAAAGAGATCTAATGAACTAATTCAAGTATGGGAAGCAATTTATGTGCATTAGCATATAGGTTCATAGTGTCTAATTTACATTGGTTTACAGCTTTCATAGAGCTCCATGCCACCAAAACTTGATTGCTTCCTGTATCTGACCCTCACCATCACCACAGCTCAAGTGCATGGCTGATGTAAGATCTATTTTTTTATTTAAAACTGAAGGAACTGAAAAACTCAAAAGTACTTCATACAATAGTAAGGGTATGAATAAAACAGGACTGTGAAAGCTGCAAGTCAAAGCCTCACATAAAGCTTCCAAATGGCTTCTTCTCTCAAAATTTCTGTGACATATTATTAAGGGAAAATGACAGATGAGTTTAAAACACCTTTGAAGGTATTAGCTTTATGTTTAACTTTATGTCAAGTTTTAAGATTACACTGTTAATCAGAATTCCCATTTTTATTTATAAAATAATTACCACTAATTCATAGATTTGCTGTCAAATCATGGCGTTAGAAAATACCAGCCTTAATTAGTGAGCTATTTTCTTTAATATGCAAGATGGGGGGGTTGTGTGTGTGTGTGCGCATATACATGTAAAATAACTTTACCAATAGAAACAAAAGAAAGCTGTTTTTTAAAAAAAGAATATTTTATAAGCTAAACATTCTAAAAATAAGACCAATTACACTGTCATATAAAGTCTGTAATTATTAAAACAATATGAATACTGTATAGTAAAAATAGACTTAAAAGCTAAATTTGCTTTTTTTTCTCATATGTATTTCTAGTGAAATCCCATTCAAGTATTTTGGACTGGTAATAAGGAATACAATGCAGCATTTGAAATAGCCTTTTTAAAAAGATCAAGCACTAGGAAAAACCTACCGTCATGTGTTTTTCTTACTGTTTCCTAGGCAAGCTTACAATTATCTCCACCAAGAAAGCCACTGCATTCACAGAATCACTGTACATACACTCATTATTTGGCAGAAAAGCAATATTTTCCTTTGTGGTGAACACTTTGTAATAAGGATGTGACTATATCATGGCAGCTGCTCCTATGTTTAGCAGTTTCACAGTTTCTTGAACTTGCAGGTTAAGCTTTTTCCATCTACTCCCTTTTAATGCCACATATTTGTATTCCTGCTCCCATTGCAGGGGGTTTAGCCCTTCCCTTCAACCTCCTTTATTTCTGAATAGTTCAACCTAATTTTAGCAACATACCAAGAAAACAAACAAAAGATGCCCATTATCCCCAGGCCGGTCTGTGGGAGAGCTCTCCATGGTCCTGTAGCAGCCTCCCATGGGAGTCAAGCACTCCAGGAATGCTTTTGCTGAACAGTCTGGTTAAGACCCAGCCACAGGTAACAAACCTAGTGCCAGTCTGGTGGATTCTTGTTTCAGCACAGTGAGCCTCAGGACAGAACCTAGAAAGGTAAGGTGAAGTCTGGATGGCATCTGAGTTGAGCTCCGCAGAAAGGGAGGAGGATAAGGAGTAGAGATGTAGATCCTTTAAGTTATTCATATAATCAAAAATCAACAAAAAATCAAGAAAACAGTAAGTAAATCAGTCCGCTATGCCCCTTGAAAAATTACGAACTTACAATTAAAACAAATGGCATCAGAAGCTAAGTGGAGGGCAGGGGCTTCCCTGTAATACCCCAAACACTACATATATATATATGATTATCTACCTTGAGGTGTTCAGAAGTGAAGTACCTTTTTTTGAAGTTGGTTTTGCTAAATTCAGAAGATTTTAGACAGCAGAAGTGCACTGAACAGACTTTTAAAGACCTTGAGCAACTCCATCTCCAGGCTTATAAGTCAAGGGGCAATGAGAATAAAGAAAATTCTGAGACAGAAATGGTCCCATAAATCTGATGGTAGATGATACAAACATATCCTTACATGGAGATTAACTTTTTGATGACACAGATTCTAAAGGATAGAAGAAGGAAGGTTACAACAGCGAGGCATTAAAATATCACCAGTGTAAGAGAACACGTTGTTTAATGTGAGTGAAGGCTCTGTGGTGACATGACTGCTGAATACAAAGACAGAGGATTTTATAACAGAACGAGACAGTCTTTTAGAAAACACTGGGAAGGAGCTGGTGACCAAATCCACACCCACTCGAGAAACAACACAAGAAGCAGCAGAAGAAGTCTGGAATACAACTTAAGCTGCTTCATAAGATTATAATGATTCAGGGTTTGCTCCCTGTGACACTTATAAGCTAAGTACAGAGGTGGTGACGAAGCTTAATTGGAAGATACGAAATTGGTAGGCTATAGAATTTTTTAGAAGCAAATTCTTACATGCATAAAACTACAGCAAAACTTATTAAAACCATGATAGAACTAAAAGACTTGACAGAGATTCTGTAGGGCCAAATGATGTTTGAATTTTAACAGCACAATTTAAAATACAGGACCACAGCAATAAGCTAAATGAAGTACATGCATTACCAGTTACTAGAAAGGGATTTAAATCAAAACTGAAATTTTTCTTCACAAAGAAGACAATAGAAGAATTCTTGCAGCTTGAAATGTCAGTAAAATGACCAATAACAAACCATCAGGACCAAACTGTATCCACATACCTATTCTAATAGAACTCAAGTAATACAAAACCTTTAAGAGTTTCACAGTGTCTTATCACTTAAGATTCCATGATAAGGGAACAGAATATAACCATCAGTTTTTTAAAAAGGCTCTGAGTAGGATCAGAGAAACAACAGATCAGTAACTAAGACGTCTACAACAGATAAATAAGAGGAAACTACAATACACAGCAGAAACAGTAGATACATGGATAAACACCAGATCCTGGGAAATAATCAGCATGGGTTTTGAATGAAGTCATGCCTCAGAAGGTGAAGTTTACATACAATTAAATTTGCATGAAACTAAAGGAGACCTGGTTGATGTCACATATCCGGATTTTCAGAAGGCACAATTAAATTATGAAATTCACTGTAAAATGTGTTTGAGTTTTACAAATTGGATATGTTAAAAAATAGACTTAAATATTCTTGCTAGAAAAATCCATCCATGGATATTATACTGCACCAGTCTTAGAACAACCCAGGTTCTGGAAGCTCAGAAAATAGAAGGATCATGGCAGCTTGCTTCCACTTCTTCCACAGAGAACTGCTACTGAGATTTCAAAAGGACAGGAAAGTTTTTCAGACAAAAGTTCATACCAAATTAATTTTACAGTTGACTGTTTCTGTCTGGATCTCACGTAGCCCTGGACATTACTGAAAATCTTTTCAGATAAGTGAAGAATAAAAGTGAAGGGAACTGCAACAAAACAAGCAGTAAAGCAACACTGTCACAGTATTCAGCCCATTCTGATACAGTTGTGATATAGTTCTTAAGGGCTTTCAAGATACCAAACATAATGATCATGAACTTCTGAAGCACCAAAGTTAGGGAGACTACTTGTGTTGTAACAATTTCAAAAGTAATTATAAGGGAGTTGGCTAGAATGATATATAGTCCATGTATATGCATTTGGAAGTAGGCAGCACGAGTGGAATTCTGCAGATCTACAACAAACCCACACTGCTGCAGAATTTAGGGCTGCCTTTTGCAAAACTAAGTCTTACTGTGTCAATGCTAATAGAGATTAAAAGTTAGTCACAAAAATAAATTTTACTTGTAAGACCATTTTCTCTCACAATCTTCTCTTTATGAAAAGCAGCAGCTAGCCATAGAAAGAAGCCACAATGTGTGACAAGTCATGCAAAAACAGAGAAAGACGAGGGGATATCATACAGCCTAAGCACTTCTACAGAAGAAATGTTATGAAAGTTGTTTGGATGGTAAAATAAAACATGAAACATAACCTTTTACCTGTAGTTTATTAAATGGCTTATTTTTAAGTATCTGTGCTTACAGGAAACGAACTATTACAAAAGATATTTTGTCTGACAATTTTGTTCTAATCAGAGGGCTAGCCATTCCTCGTAGCAAATTGATTGAAAAATCTCAGTAAATAGTTTTGTAAATGCAGTAATTACTATGTTTTTCTACTAAATAATAGGGCATTACTAGGACAAACACAGTTAAGGGCTCCAAAAAGCAGGCTATTTGGAAAACAAGATCAAAGAAAATTTGTAACTGTTCATTTCCAACCAATATAGTTTACCAAAAAAATTATATCCTTTAAAACACAGAAGCAATCTGAGAACATTAAGTACTACAGAAAAAATAGTGACATTATAATATATACTGAATGTTTGAAACATCGCTATTTCTTCCTGAACAGTTCCTATGGTCTGCTTCAAAATGTCCTTTCTGCACACATGCAGGCCCTTGCAGATGAACCAAATACTTCTTCGTAATAAAGTACGCATACATACAAACCGATTACATGTTTGAGCAGGAAAGATGGATTAGTTGGCCTCCTGACTTACAAGAGGTAAACTTATTTTTCTGAGATTGTTGTATCCTAATGAAATCCGTGCATGTGAATACTTTGTGTTCATGTTTTAATTTACAAATCACACCATTTCATGTTTACATTTACTGTTTAAAGCATAGGCAGACTGCATTTTTCAAAACAATGTAATAAATAAAACTGTGCTCAGTGTCACATGCTGCTGCTGGTATAATTTAATCCTACCATATTCAAAGGACTTACTGTCCCTGCTTTGCACCCCTAACTCAGATCCTGATGCGTTCACAGAAGCATCCATACATACCCAAAATGTCAGCTGCAATCCACATACAAGAATTATCAGAAACAAACAAAATAGAACCCCTGATAACCTACACTATTTCACACATTTTCATTTTCCAAAACTGATCTTAGGTATTTCTAATCTTTTCAGAATGCTATTCAGTCACCAGTTTGGAAGAGAACTATTCATTTTTATATTTATTTTTTTTATTTACATGCATTTGTGTCAGTGATGTCAAATAAATAAATCATTCACTAAATTCACTTATCAGAGTGGGGGGGGAAAGCGACAGAATGCCAACACAGCTTTCTCAGTGCAGAAGTGCCTGGCCTATTTCCTAATCATGTTATACAGAGTAAAAGACTGAGACTGCCAAAACATCAAAACCCACAGGCTTCATTTAAAATTTAAGTAACCATAAAGCATTACATTTCAAGTCTGTCAGTGGGGAAAAAAGTAAAGATACTAAAACTTGTTTTTAAAGTTCACAGAACACTATATGCTTCAGTTTCTAAAAATTCTTAATGTCTGCTATTCAAATATCCCAGAAGTGTCGTACATGGAGAAGCAGAAACTGAAAATTAGACAAATAACATTAATGAAGTGGTAACTGATTTTCTCCCCACTCTCCATCCATCACCACAGTTTTAACACAAAGCTATTAACATAATGAGCACTGAAATTCTTTCTTTAGAAAGGAATCCTTATGCTCAACTGAATTTCTTAGATATACCAGTTCTCCAATGGCTTTTGCCTTCTGCCAATATGTATCTTTTATAAAGACTAAATCAAACAGCCACCAAAATTCTGACTGAACTGTATTTCAGTCTTCTTGTTCTCAACCTGCATAACTTGTAAACATCGACTTGCAAAGACATCAGAATCAAAATATCTAAGCATATCATTCCAGTATCTCAGATGAATTCTAACCCTGCCTCTTCTGCTCATAGTTTATTCAAACTTAAATAAACTTGGACAACATACATGCGGTGGCATCAACTGGAAATGAAATGTAACACTAATTTGAACACTTGTAGATTGGATCCAGTTTTTGAGATGCTGAAAAATAACAATTGCATCTAACAATTAACATAGCAATAACAAGTGCTATGACAATTAGTTCCTCTAAAAAAGTTTTATTGCTTCTTAGGCCACCTTTTCAGGTGTCGATTAACACCACATATATGACTTCAAGACTGTTAGCAGCTGCCACTGCATTTACTTGGAGTGGAATCTTAGCCCTTCCCTTTATGTAGTTAAGTATCTTGTATGGCAAAAGGAACAGTCACACTGAATTTCTTTCTGAAAATGTGTCACAATTTTGTGATAACCTTTCTTCTTTTTAAATTTAGAACAAAATAAAAAGTGCTAAATTCCTTCACTGAATTATAATGCCTAGGTTCAATGAGAATGTTGCGCTTTTTCATTTTTACTTCAGTGGCACTACTAATCAATTCTGTCATTGCTATCTTACCGTTCGCTACTACAGTATCTGCTCAACACAAGTGAATGTTAAGTCTTTTGCTATGGTCAGTGTAATGCTTTAGCAGTTTAAATATTTACAGGACTGGCAGCAAGATATTCTACTTCACTATAATCATCAGCCTTCAGAAGCATAAGTGATGATGGACATCAGTGTCCATACATCAGGAGGTCAAAACTGATGTAAGCTTTCTTAAATAAACAAAACTAAAAAGAAGTTACCTGCATATGACAGATTAATTTTGTTATCTATTTACTAAACACATTTCAAATCGATACTAAAGACAGAAATATTGAGGGCAAGAGAGTAAAGAGGAATGTAACCAGGCTTGTATGAAAAAAAACATGCAATATCATGTCACTCTACTACTGGTAGCCCAGGTAATGATTTACAGAAACTTATTTACAACTACCAGATATTGGGCAGAGTATTTTTGGTTTTCTTCAGAAAAAAGGGAGTGATTGGCATGTAAGTTATGATTGCAAAATGACCCTGGTTATTTCACAGAAATATATATAACATTACAAAAAAGTTCTTTAATTGACATATGCAAGAACCATACTTCATACAGAATCATTTAGAAATGGTCTAAATATTTAGTAATAGATTTCATAAGACAGCTCTCTAGGGAAAACTCTCTGTGCAAATATGGGGGGATGAGAAATTATGTACACTGAGTTTATGCCACTGATCTGCATAGATGGCTCCAGAGAGAAATAAAAGATTTCAGATTCAGTTCTCATTAGCCCAAAAAATCTTAAGTATGGGGATCTTTCAGTTGTACACAAAAAGTTAAACTTTTAAAAACACACATACAATGGAATACATATTTTAAATACACCAGTATACCTTGCTTTTTATAGCAATGATTTTAGACAAAGTCTGCAATAGCATTGGGTGATCAAAAATTCAACTCCAGTATTTTTAAAAATCTCCACTGTCCTGATTTGCTTTTAATGGATCTATTAACCTTTTCCAAACTGCAAAAGAGATTCCTGATGTTAGCAAAATTAACAGTGTATTGACAACCAGATCTACAAACAAGCAGAATGTTTTCATCTGTTTCAGACCACTAAATGATAGTAAGTTACCAAAGAAATTCAGTCATAAGTACAAGAAAAAAAAAAATATCTGTGTTGTCAAATGCCAGAACAAGCTCTAAAAAAATTATTATTAGTATATTCATATTGCAATATACAAAAAGAAATGTGTGCAATAAACAGCTACAATTGCTGGTTCTTTTTCTTAAGCAATGCATATTAAGATCATATACAGGAAAAAGGCCACTGCTTTGAATTTTACTTTTAATACAGCCAGTTAAATTTAACTTCATCTAAAAACCTCACCCAAAATCTTAGTTTTCCTTGAACCAGAAATTAACCTAAAGCAGTATTCTGACTTTTTTATTGTTAAACCTATTGTTAAACCTAAACCAGAACAAATTGAACTAAACTGAAAAAGCTGCTGGTTGCTATTTAAGTGCAGATAAAACAATATCCATCAAATACAGAACAAGACAAGGGGGAGGCCCCAAAAAATTCTTTACTACCAAGTTCAGCTTTATGTTTAAGGAGTGCAAAATATTTTTTTTTAGTCTTTTCACATAGTATTCCAAAAGGCTTCCACATACTGTACCGAGTAACACAAATAGTCATATCATCCTTAAATTATACATGCAAGGTTCATTTAGTACCATTCAGATTTATTTATTTTTTACATGTTACCTGACCACAGAAAGATCTTTTCCCAAATCTCAATATGTACCCATTTCTAACTTTCTTCACTCCTAATCTATGTTAGAGAAGTGAACAAAAAAACTGGCACTTAAAATGTAAACATTATATCAAGATTATTTAGAACCAAATATAATGCTAAAGTTTCCCCATACAGATTCTATTCAGAAAATCCCAGGAGACTCTGTTTTCCTGGTAATTTATTCTTATGATGAATTACACATGACCCAGCACAGACCCCTGAGCAGGATAAGATGAATCCTTGCATTACGCTGTTTCTATTATGAAAAATAACCATATATTCCTATTTTTCTATTCCCTTACTGAGTTACAAATTTGCAAAAAGACTTTTTCTCTTTTCCCAGCAGACTTCCATTTTTCTAAAAGTGATTGTGGAAGAGCCTTGCCAAAAACAGGTAATTTCATTACAGTTTATTGATCAGGTCACACCTTTACATTGGCATCTTCAATATCCCACACTTCAGCACATATCCAGTAACTCTATTTTCACAGTCTCTTCAGATTTGCTTGGTACAGAAGTTAAACTTTGAAATCTTTTGCCTCAAAGACAGCTTTGGAATCCTTTTAAAATAAGGTTCTCTTAAATACACCACCTTCTATTTTCCTGGTACAGAGACCAACATAAGCTGTAGTTACACAACAAAGCCAGTTCTATATATACACATATGAATAGGATTTGGTCCTAGTATAGAACTGTAGTCAACCAAGATAAAGCTATATCCTATGACAAAAGCACATAACCAAGGAGCAGTGTGGTTCACATCATGTCACGGTTCTGGTGAGGAAGCTTTCCCATATGCAATACAGGCTTTTGGAATAGTTTGGCCTAAGCTTTTTTTCCTTAGCTTTTCTTGTTAGTTTGCTTGTTTGTTGGTTTGGGGCATTTTATTGCTGTGTTACGCTTTTCTCTCATGCCCCATTCTCTCAGATTTTCTCTGCTTAACAAAAACATATATTCTAGATCAAAACTGCAGAACAGTAGGATATAAATAAAAAGGCATTAAACCCAACAAATCATTACAATCACACACCATAAAAATATTCTTTACATATTCATAGTTCCGGTGATTCTAGAAATGAAGATCATTTAAAAATGTCAGGAGACTATTATCAATAATAAAATGAGGCAGGGGGAATCAACTTAGTCTGGCAATAAAGAAAGAAAAATATTAGACTCTTTCAAACACTTTATACTGCAACCAGTTCTACCAAAATTATCCCAAAATAATTCTCATATTTGATATTAACAAATAAAATTTTAGCAATGACTTGGTTCTTAGCTTGTCATAAAATAACTTGCCAAGGAAAAACATATTTTTATAGTTCATTCCTTAATCTTGTATACTTAAATGACAGGTGGGGAAAGATTAAAAAAAAAAAAAAAACAACAAACCAAACAAAAAAACCCACTGTTGTTACAGAAAAACCTATAATCCTCTCCACAATGTGACTGCATGAACTGGTCCAAAGGAACAGGGTGAAAAACATGGCAAAATACTTCTTGCCTTCAAAAACTCTGAACAAGCAGTCACGCTGAGCAATTTAGCTGCTGAAGAACGATAATCAATTCATAAACACAACAATCTTTCTCGATGAAAGAAACACTTGATTACTCATCATAACAGGCCAGGAATTAGACTGAAATCAAAAGAAGTTACAGCATTAAGCAGAGTAACAGAATAAATTGTGTTTCACAAAAAATAATGTAGGTGTGTACAAAAACGAAAAGAGGAAAAAGCATTTATTTATACTATGCCTGCTAAAAGAATATAGATTAAAAATGAAAAAAAAAAACCCACACCCAACTAAAACACTTTTCCTGTGTGCATATGGGCACATGACATCCTTTTAAGGTCACTAAAAGAAATGGCACAGATTAAGATCCTGTTGAAATACAAGCCACTAGCACAAGTAGCTGGCAATGACTTTGTGAGTGTCTACAGGGAAAGGAGATTTGGAAGACGCATACATGTATGGAAGTACCAAATTGCAACAAAGTCCTGATTATTTTCTATATCAAATTATCAGCTAAGTTAATTCTGATGCTTCTTGACAGCCTGTTTTGAATCTCAGTACATACAAAGCTGGAGAAAATCCATAGATTTTAGGAAATCCCACAGAACTTACTGATTATTTTTGCCACGGGCTAGGAAAAGATCACATGCTCTCTGCCATCAACTCCATCTCCAGGTGACATGTTTACAACTGTTATTAAATTATGAAAAAGTTGATGCAAAGGAATAAATGAAATGCAAGCAATAAGCAATCCTTTGATATATGGCAAACGGGGAAAACCCACAAGTACTGCCAAATTTGAGGGATTTGTGGCGTTCAAGCCTGAAAGATCATTGCTTCAAAAAGGTGCATAGAAGAAAAAAAAAGCAGAGTGAAGGGTGGAGAGCATGATATTTAAATAATCTCTGAAGATATTAAAATGTATGATCTGCATTCCACTAAACAGAGCTGGAGTTTTCCTTTTTCTTGACCTTGCTGTGTGCTATGCTCCCTGATCTAATGAGGCATCAAAATAATAATCTGCTCTAACATATGTTGCTGTAAAATGCTCCCAAACGCAGAGATTATTTTGCACTGGTCACATCCCAGCAGTGTTCCCTGGAATACTGCTATTGTACTGAACAGCCAAAACTAAATATAAACTGGTAGCTGAAAAATCTAGGGATCAGTTGAATAGTTCTGATTTGGTGATTTTGTACTATGTTCAGAGTACATCTAAATGCCATTACTTTTGACTTAAAGTGTATGCGTCAGAAAAGAAGCGGTTTTCAGAAATGTACATTTCACATAGAATGAATGTTCAGTTTTCAGTCCTTGCATAATAACTTCAGAAGTATCAGCATTAATTAACTTCTCCCCTCCAACAGAGTTTAGTAATTCAGGTTCATCATACAAATCTTTTCATATCATAACACATTTTAAGAATTATGTATTAGTTAATAGCAACAATAATGAATTGAAAAACATAGATTCCATGTATATGCAAATTAGTTTTCTGGAATATCCCAGGAAAAACAGGAAACAACATTATAAAACAATAAGAAAACATGGAGACCAGAAGACTGAGAACAACTAGATGAATTGTTTGAATGGAACCAGTGGGACAAAATTAGTGTAAGCATCTTTGATCTGGATTAAAATAGCAATGGTTTAGTAACAGAGAAATACATACATCATAAAACACTTCCACCAAGTAAGTTAAGAACCTATTCTAACAGTGTTGCTACGCTAGAAATGTTTTATTCCAGAAAGCATCAGTTGTCATACTGCTGCTAACAGTGGCATATCACAGCATACATACATTTGTTTTTGTAAATATCCTGGCTCCTGTTCACAAAACCCTGCAACCACAGGAAGGTGCACAATACAGCTGAAATTCCAGAGCCTTCTTTATCACTGCCTAAGATACGATTAATGGACTGTTTTATAGTGCTCTGTAGGATGCTAACCCAAACATTCAGGGAACTATGAAAACTCAGAGTCCACTTCCCACAGCTCCATTTGTAGCTTTTTAGTGTCCCCTTTTGATAATACCTGCAGCTCACCATACCAGTTTTCATTCTGCCACCATCCAGAAGAAACATAAATTCTTCTCAGATGAGTGTTATCCACATATAACAATAGCATACATAATTTTTCCATAGTTGTTCGATTTCAACAACTACCAAATCACGCTGAAACTAAGACAAGATGAAAGGATGCATGATACAGATGGGGCAGCAAAATCACCAACTGCTGCAAGCATTCATTGACCAGCTGCAGAGTGTCAAGTGGTGCTTTTGCATCTGTGAAAAAAAGCACCGAGTTGTAAGATCATTCAGTGTTACAGTTATAGGACAATTGGCAACCTCCTCACGCCCTTCAAATTACGTTCATGCCAAACACAAGTGCTACATAACACCACTAACAACAAAATTAAAAGCATTTAACAGGGCAAAATGGAATGAATGCCCTTCGGAAGATTACAGTCCCAGACTACTATCAGTCACCAGATCATCTCCTTCAAGCGAAACACAAAGTAAATAGCTAAAAACATGACCTTCTGCACAGCACTGCAACTGTAATGAGTAGGAAAAAGGTCACTTTAAGACAATGGAATTTCTAAGATGTGATCAATCAAGAGGAAAGAGACATATAGCAGTTCTGCTTTCCTCACCCAGTCTTAAACATAGAAGGGAAAGAAGTACTTTTCTATAGTTAAAAAAAAAAAAAAAAAAGCATACCATCCATATTAACCTGGTTGGGCAGTGAGGTGCAAAAAGTGGTCTTCAAAAAATAGGAACTTTGTGAAAACATTATCATTTTTCCTGGAAAGGCACATATTCAGTGGCAGAAACACAATGACAACATTTATCTTGAAAGATTCTACCTTTAGCCTGACAGGTGAAATTCTACACGGTGTCTAAAGAGGAGAAAGGAATGATAGAACTACCACATAAGAAGATACAACATGACCCTTGAATATGCATTTCGTGAGCTGAAAAGGAGCTGGTAATGCTTTAAGACAAGAATGGATTTTACAGAATTTAATATTCCTGTTACTGTTACACATTCCATTTTACATAGTATTTGTGACAAAAATGTTACCAGTAATATGCTGACTTTGGTAAAGGTATGAAAGACTGAGAACTGAACTTGGATTCCTCTGCAATACTCTTAACATATTTGTTCCCTGAGCAATAAATTGAGGTCTCAGTTCTGTCTGCAAAGCCAATGGCAATCCTTCTTCCTTTTTTCCATCTAATGTGGCCATTCTTCTAGTCTTGATGTATTGCCTCTAATACACTGTGCCTCCCATCTCTGCTGGCCAAGTAGCCTTTTTACCACCAGAGAAGCTCATAAAATCATCTCCTAAGTTATGTTTTCCCTTCTCCTAATCAAAGTCAGTCTTCCAGGTATCCAACAACTCAACCAAAGGCCACTAATGGAAAGCACAGATTTATTTTGTTCACATTAAACAAGGGGGAGTGTGGGGGACAACACAAGTACCATTGCATTTTTCCTAGGAGAATCTCTCCAAATTACATCAGTTTGCTTCAGGAGTGGTTTGTTACCACCATCAAGAGAACTGTATATTACTCATCATAGCTCAAAGATACCAAACGTCTGCAGGGTGAACTTCTGAGTAGCTGAAAATACCAACATAGAAACAGCACACTAAAAATGGCTGAATTTCAGAGGCAAGAGTGATTATGGCTGCTGGATGACACTGAAGGCAGGCATGGCAAGCATTACACTCAGCACTGGTGAGCCCACCATCTTGAATACTGTGTTCACTTTGGGGCCCCTCACTACAAGACAGACACCGAGGTGCTGGAGCACATCCACAGAAAAGCAACAAAGCTGGTGAAGAGTCTAAGAGAATAAGCCCTATAAGAGGCGGCTGAGGGAACTAGGGTTGTTTAGTGTGGTGAAAAGGAAGCTCAGGGGAAAACTTATCACTCTTCACAAACTACCTGAAAGGAGGCTGTAGTGAGGTGGATATTGGTCCCTTCTCCTGAGTAACAAGTGATAGGACAAGATGAAACTGCCTCAAGTTGTGCCAGGGAAGGTTTAGATTGGATATTTTTTCACCAGAAGGGTTGGCAAGCATTGGAACAGGCCACCCAAGGAAGTAGTTGAGTCACCACCCCTGGAGGTATGAAAGACATGTAGATGTGGTGCTTAGGTAGTAGACTTGGCAGTGCTAGGTTATTGGTTGCACTCAACGGTCTTAAGGGTCTTTTCCAACCTAAACGATCCTATGGCATGGAAAAGACATTTGCTCAAAACTTAAACAGAATAAAAAAGGGAATAAAAAAGGGAAAACAGGATAAGAAAGGGAAAAAAATCAAAGAAAAAAAATTAAGAAATGCCTTTTGTACCATTTATATTTCCCATCTACCTCCCAAATCTGGCCAACTAGTTAGTTTGGCCAACTAAGTACTATCTTGCTTTCAAAGAGTATTTCACATCTCCGATGTATTTTATTTTTATTGTTTAGTTGTAACATATTTCTGTTTGCAATTAATTAATTTAATTAATTAAACCAGAAACTCTATCTGGTTGTCAGAACACAATAGCTTATTTAGTTTCATGCGCTTTTTATGGCCAACTATGTTTTTAAGATGCTTAGAGACCTAGTTCTATTGTTTCCTTTCTTTATCATATACTCAAAGCTACAACCATAAGATGTTGCCAGGGAGGGAAGGGAGAATGTCGAGCTTCCGCAAGAACATAAAAACAATAAACACAAGCTACCTACCTGAACTCACTTCACCCATTCATCAGGCCTCATGTTGGTATCCAAAGTCTCCTTGCTTTCTCTAAGAGCCTGTGTCCTCTGGTACACGCCCTTTCAGTGAATTTTCACAGATGTTATTACGGTATCCTCTTCTGAGTCTTGAAAGAAATCTACTTTCCAGTAGTAATGTTCCTAATGTATTCCAAACAGGGATAGCATGAAACTGCATCAGAAAGTCAAAAGCATGGACAGCAGCACCAACATTTTAGTATTCTTTTTTCCTCTTGTGGTAGAAGCGACCTTATCACCCAACTTTTCATCCTTGTCTTGGTTCTCCTCTTGTTTAACTATGATATACACAGAGGTATTCCTGCAAGTACTCAGCAGATGGGGTTGCACTCTTTTTCTGCCCAGTGGAAGGACAAGAGGCAACAAATAAAAATTGGAACACGGTAAATTCCAGCTCAATAAAAGAAAGAAGAAAAAACCCAAACCAACCAAACCTGTAAGTAAGGATTGTCAAACACTGGAGTAGGTCTCAGATGATATGGACTCTCCACTCTTAAAAATATACAAAACCAGATCTGAGCAAGCTGCTCTAACTGGAGCTGCTATTGAGAAGCTGGACTAAATGGAAATCCCTTCCAACCAGCACGATTCTACAATTCACACATGCTAAAAAGATCTGTGCAGTTTACATTACACAGACTGCAGCATGAAAAAGGTTACCCAAAACACATCGGTTCATTTTAAAGACAACAGCTTGATTCCAGTCACAGTCACCATTAGGTAATTGAAGTTGTAGCCAATTGCTGACAAACTACACTGTGAGGAACATCAAGGAACAATTATTTCACAAGACAGGGAATGTGTCATCTACAGAGTGAAACAATGTTAGCAGAAGACTTTTTTTAATCTACAAAACAATTTAAATACTAGATTAGGCTTTATCAGAAAAAGCTGAATTTTGAAACTGAGACACGCAAAGCTACCATAAATAATTGTTATTCCTAAAAGGCAAGTGTTGAATTGCGTGCTTTGCTACAAATCTACATTCTTCCAGTTGCAATAAATTGGTTTAAAAATTATGGCCATACCACGAAGGAAGCCATTTTAATAAAAAGCCTATTCAAGTTCAACCACTTACAAGCCTATTTTTATATAGTATGAATGAAGACCAACTGCAGTAGTCTCTATGCTTTCTGAATTTTCTGATGAACTAAGTACCATTAGGGTTAATTTTAAAAGCGGGGGGGAAGGGGGGGATTATGTCTATACAGACTTTATTAATACTGTCTCCAACATAATCTGACATCCCACAAACTGATCACTGAAATCAAATGATCACGAAAACTTTTTCCTATCAGAACCACACATTTTGTCCAAAGCAATGCATCTTTTACTAAAGCCATTCACGTGATTCCAACACATTAAATGAGAGAGAATGAATGAATCCCAGAAAAACTGCTCAACTAGTTATGAAACACTTTTTTTTCAGCTTTTTACCAATGCCTTTTCATATAGGACTGAAGAAGAAATCTTCAAAACTTCTCAAGTTTTCTCAAGTACTAAAATAAGATGCTTTCCCAGAATCTAAATTATTTTTATAGCTCTTTTCTAAACCCCTCCCTACTTCCTAAGATGGTTTCTGAAGACTAGACCTTCAAGCTAACCATAGTACACCCACAACAGTCCATTCATATTGCATAAAGCAGAAATATCACCTCCCCTACATGCCTCCTCCTGGTAGTTCATTCAAAACTAGTCTCTAACCTGTAAGTGCCATCTACAATACTGGTCTCTAGACCTGGGATGGCATAATTTGGCTCAATCAAAACACAAGTTACTCAAGTAAGTTCAACTTGCCAAGCACTTTAAGGTAGTGATCTCTTTCTATCATTAAAATCACTGCATCTTTAAAACTACAACTTTTAGAGCTTTATTAGAAACAATATATTCTCCTTAAGAGCCAAAGACGATGACCAAGAACCCCCTGCCATGCAGCCTTAAGGGACCCTTCCTTAGTGTTTGAAAGTTACCAGTTTGCTGACAGTTTTTAGGTTTCATTAACTGATTTTAATACAATTAACATGAGTTACAACAAATATCTTTAGGAAAAATCAATCTGATTAAAAGACAGTATCATTAGGATCAATTTCAAGGGAATTACCCTATAATTAACTCAAGGTTTTTTCTTGGTTTTTCTACATACTGGCAAGGCATCTAATTTTTCTCATTCACTTTAGACTTCGGCTATTTCAATATTTGTTTAAAAACAAAAAAAGAGGTCGCCAAAATAAAAAAAAAAGCCTCAACTGAACTGTAAAAACAATTAAGATTACCCTATGCTAACAGGTTCTGCCGATATCTGAAATGTTTATTAGCCACTATTTAACATAATCCAAACATAGACACAATAAAGAAGTACTGAGTTATCAGTGTAGCTTGATTACAAGATTAAAAAAAAAAAAAAAAAGGTAAAACCAAACCAATTGCAGAATATTTCTATACAGTAGATGTACCCTTGGCACTTATCCACATCCTGTTCTCTCCATGACAACTAAAATTTCTTCTAATAAACAACAAAAAGGCAAGACTAACACAGCCAGAAACTAGACATTAAATCATAAAATGTAGTAAGGTTATCAGAAGGTTATTAGACCACCCCTCCCTTCTAAGATGAGGTCACACATACTCGTGTGTATTACTACATTTTATGGACTTCCCAGTCTATTGCAGCACTTCACAAGCCACACTACATTAATCTCTGCTGGTAAAAACATTAAGCTTATTAGATTTGGTGTGTTCCAAAAGACCTAGAACAGCACTTACTCTCTACATTAAATCAACCTCAATTTTTTCAGCCTCTCCTCATAGGTCACGGATCCAGTGTTCCAATCACTGTTGTCTTCTGGACTTCCCAATTTGGCAAGGTAATTTTGATTTGTTTGCATGTATTAAGTGCATGGCTCAAAACTGGACACAATCAGCTAGCTGACTCCATTTCTACCCTAAGCTGAGCAGAGGCGTTTACACAGTGTTTTCTGACAGTGCTTCCATTTATATATCCTGGTATGATGTTACATTTTCAGAACCTTTTTTGTGTATGATACCATTGACCTAAGGTCAGCTCTTAACCCTTTTTTTCTTCAGAACTCTCAGCCTTTTGCTTATTTTCTTTAATTTAAAAGAAGTATTTTGAGCTTGCCCTCAATGGCTTGTATCCCATTTTTCTTAGGTCTTTCTAATTTGTTGGTTCATTTTAAATTCTTATCCAATCTTCCAACTTCTCTGCAGTCTTTCAGCCTGGTATCATTTTTCACTGCAGCAAACGTTCAAGTCAATGGATACATTAGTAACCTCTTCTCTTGAGAAAAAAAAAAAGACATGAAAGACTGTTGTTTGTACTACTGCAGCAGAACTGACTTAGACAGAGAACACACTTTTAATAAAGAACGTATTTCAGCGAGCCAGCCAAGCAACAAGCCATCTTTCAAACAAGAATCCAAGCTAAATGACTACCAGAATGAAACAGTGAACTGAAGTTGTATTAGAACAAGAAACAGACTTCGCTGATCCTCAGGTGAGGGGGGAAGTAGTAAGCATGAAAGATAGTAGATACTCCAGAAACACAGAGGGATGGTCCAGCTTTGATCCTGATATAAAGGGCAGGGCTAGATCAGCAACATACCCTTCTGAAAAAATATTTTCCTTTTCCATCAGGAATCATATGTTGAATGATTTCGATATGAAGAAATAAAAAAATAACTATCCAAGGTTTCAGGTGTCCCTACAACAAACTTTAAAAATATAAAAGCCTTCTGCAGAGAATAGTTTATCTTCAAAAGCCTACCACTGGTAAATCTAACAGTATATCCAATAAAGGATAAGAAAGTGTTTTAGAATCTAATAAAAAATGCTCAGTTGATCTTTCTTTTTTAGTAAACTAGAAAACCACAGTTCGTAGATGGAATGGATTAGATCAAGTGTGAAATATGATATGAGAAAAAAAGAAAGAAAAAAAAAGGGGGGGGGGGGGGGAGGATGAACGACTACCACTAGAAAGTTTTTACATGTGAGAAGCATCAAGAAAAACGTATTAATAGGTAGATAGATTAAATACAGTTTTTCCCAGCTGGACTTTGATAACAGAAAATAGTTCCACATGCAGTTTGTTATACACTCTGACAGGAGGCAGGAATCCAACACAAGCCATGATCAAGTAATATGGGAAAGGTATCGCCTTTGCTCTATTACTTAGTTACTTGCCTCAACCTACCAGCACTACCTAGATCTCACCTAGATATTAAGCTCAAATGAGCTTTCCTCCACTGCTCAATCTCCCTTAATAGTTGAGCAATGCATACAAAAACCACTGACTTAACTATACAGACCTGCACAAATCCGTTTGATTATCCTCCCACACAAATTGAACAGAGAAGGCAAAAAGAGGTTTCATGCAGTTCTCAACCACTGTGCTTTGTCATCACTGCTAAAGGAAGGACTGCAACTCTACAAAAGATGCAACCATCACCACAGTTTACAGACAAATCAAGGCAGAGTGAACACAGTACAAAATGAAGGATAAAAACTAAGTACAAGCAAGCATATATGCATGCATCCAAGCTCACACCTAGACCAAAAAAGAAAAATTAGTTTACAAAACCGTAAACTAAGACAAATTGCTGTGTTATGTAACATCATGTACAACAGACCAGACAATTCTGATAAGAAGTGAGGTTTGGACAATTTGTGCAAGTTCTTCATACATACTTTTCATTCATTTCCACCACCTGGAGAGAAGACTACTACAGATTTTCTAGTTATCTGGTGAGATTTTTTTCCCCTCTAAATCATTCTTTCTATTCGGTACGGACAGGTCACTCCTACTAATAGCAAAAGCTGGGAAGAATCTGGCGAGGTTAGCCATTTCCAGTCTAAAGCTCTCACAGAGGCCACCATCTGTTCTCCAAAGTCAAATCAATTTCCAGTCTGGCAACTTCAACACAGCGTTAACCTCAAACTGCTGGACAGATCCACTGACTGGCTGCTGCTGAATGGTCAGGCCATACTCCCACACTCTTCGCTCCTGCCAGCAGAGTCTCATTTCTTCCTCTGCACCTCTTTAACACTTTCTGAATGCTTATCTGAGTTGATTCAACCCAGAAATCAAGAAACAAACTAGCCATCTTTTCCACACATTTCTGAGATAAATCAGTTAACTGGTTTCAGCAGACGTCAGATACAGAAGAGAGCAGGGTTTGGGAAATGGAAACAACCCCTTTCAGCAACAGTAAGCAGTTACAACAGCTAACCCAGTTCCAAGAAACCTAACTGGAAACTGGATGTTTGGAAAGCTACCACCATATTCTTTGTTCTGTCCTGGCCATGAGGTCCTCAGAAAGAACATCATTTGAAATCCTCCCCCCCCTTTTTTTTAAAAAACAAAAAAAACCCATCAGTTAAATTCATAAGCTAACAAAGTACTTCAAGAGCTATAACTTCATAAAAAAATCATAATAATTGAGAATACTTTAGATGTCTACAGCTTGACAACCATTACTGAAGTTGGGCAAACAGTAAAAGCATCTCATCTGCAACAAATTCACTTGAGCTGACAGTCTAATTTGTTTAACTGTGAAAGTTCAATAAACTTTCACAACCTTCTTATCCTTACCATAATTAACAACACTGCTTATAAGTCTTTCCTGCAATTGCATTAAAACAGAATAACATCATAACATGTTTGGTTTCCAAATTCACACTTGAATTCACGTTTCAGTGAAGTTTTCTTCATTCATTAATCAACTTCTCAAAAAGAAGAGAGTTACTGTTCTTCTAAGATGTATCTTTTATGATACATTTAATTATTTGAGTATTATGGTACTTGCTTGGACCTTCAAAACTGTTAGAATCTGTAGTATTAGGATTTTAATACTCGTGACCATTTGAGAAAATCTAGCATTTGATCTAGAATATCCCAGATCACACAATAATATTCAGCCACAACAGTTTAGTTTCTCTCACGAGGAACTTCATCAAACAGGGCCTGCACCCAGCTTCTAGAGAAGCAGCGCTCACCTCTGAGAAATACATGTAGTATCTGCAATACAGATGAAAGGGCCCAAAAATAGTGCCAAGGAAAAGGCTTTGTACATAAGACAGAGAACACATAATGAATCTATCAAATAATTTCTCTTTTTAGAGATGAGAGGCAAAAAGAAGGAAGAGAAATGGGTGTAAGGAGAAAAGAAAGATGAAACAGGTGGTTTATTGACCCAGTTTTGTCAGTGATCTGACATAAATGCAAAGGACCTGACCTCTCTTTTGCAAAGTTTGCTTCACCCAGCTGACAAGAATTTATGAACAGAAAGGCAGTTTTCAGTTGCTGTTTAAGTAGCACAGGTCTTCATATAGATTCTTTACATCTAGTTTTCATCCCAGCGGAGGCAACATCACAGAGGAAGAGAAGTACTTACTTACCAGCAATAATTATCCTTCAAATTAATACTTTTGGGGACTCTTCTTCCTCACTTTCATTTTGAAGCCTATGAAATTCTCTGAAAGTAGAAGAGGAGATGACAACCATTAGGTTTTATCCTTTTTTATCTTACTCATGTTTTCATCCTTTGACTATTACATGCAGCACTCAAAAGATGCATGCGAACACTTTTATTAAAAATATTGTTCAGAATTTTATGATTTGTGGTTAGATTACTTGTAGCAAAACCATTATGAAAACAGAAATTTATATATATGAACAACCTCTATTTATACTGAGGTCCAAAGAAATAGAAACTGCCTGCTTTGCTGCCAAAAACATCAACAAATGTTAAGCATGGACCCTCAAGGTGTCTGTGAAAACAAATAAAGCAAGCAAGGGGCAGGGAGGGAAAGCAGTCGATTTATTCCTGGGATATATATATAGCCAGGGTTTAGGAATAAAAAGCTGAGAAAACTTATACGATCAAGATCCTAAAACCAGATGCCAAAAACTAAAATAGCAAACTCCTCCAGCTGAAATAGTTGCCAGAGTTGGAAAAGAATAGGTTCTACCTTTCAAATAGATGTAAGCAAATTAATTTGGTTTGTACCACTTGTATATTTATGTTTACACATAACACAACATAACATACATAGTAGACCTAGAATCAGAGAATCCAAGATTGGAAAAGACCCTTAAGATCATTGAGTCCAACCGCAAACCTAACACTGCCAAGTCCAGTGCTAAATCATGTCCCTGAGTGCCACGCCACATCTACACGTCTTTCAAGTAACTCCAAGGATGGTGACTGACCCACTTCTCTGGGCAGCCTGTCCCAATGCTTCACAACCCTTTCGGTGAAGAAAAGATTGTTTTAAACAAACTCTTCCTTTTGAGTTATCAAGGTATGGAGTTACATCATTTTATAACACTGATCTCACTAACTCAGAATGCCTGTATACTACTGAACTAAGTGTTGATTCTTGGTCATTTAACAGAAAAGCAAGCAAAAGCTACACATACCAGACTCTGAAACAGCAGTAAATTGGATGTTGAAAAGGCTAATTTGAGAACCTCACTTCTAGGAAAGGGATAAAACTGGGGAAGAAAAATAAATAGGAAATCAATTAAAGCAACAATAGCACCAGGAATAGGAGTGAATTAAAAATTATAAATGCTTCAGATAATTGTGTTTTACTGCAATGAGAATTATGCCACATCACTCTTTATGTTTGAATGAAAAATAAGTGACTGTATTTCAAAGAGAAGCTTCAGCAGCTGTACTATTAAATGAACAAGGTGAACCAGCAACTCTAAAACTCTCAAAAGCAACAGTGATAAAAATGGAAAAAAGATGAAATTCTGTATTTTCTTTTTTATGTAACAAATTATTTAAAATAATCAGCACCTACAAGGTCAGAGCCCATGAACTTTCAAAACTTAAACTTCTGAGGACAGAGTGAGATAGCCTATTTTTATTTCCATTTTAGATTGGTAATTTGGGTATACTTCAGCTAGGGTTGCACTCAATATAAAGGATATAGTTTTCCCTGTGATAAAGCATCTCAGAAATACAAACAAAACAACAACAACAAAAAAATACAACACTGTTACCCCATGTATAAAAAGTAATATCAGGGGTTTAGCTTTCCAGAAAAACTTTTATTGTACCTCTCATCAAATCAGTTATACCATCTGTTTCACAAACATGGAGAGGTGAAACTAACAGCTGAAGGAGAGAGTCAGGAAGCCAAGCAAAACTGAACATGGAGCCCACCTGTTCCAAGAGGTAGCCCTACAGTGAATCCATTAAAGCACAGTCTAGAATGATGGTTACTTTTCATTTATATGAAGTATCACGCTGTATCTTCTTACAAAACCGTATTTGCAACCCCAATAACAGGTAGAAGGCAGCATATTATCCGAGTCATATGTATGGAAAATAGATTTAGACAGATTGACTCTAGCAAACATGAAGTGTACATTTCATGTAATGAAAAGAACTATTGCTAGATTTACAAGTTGATTTATCTTTAAGCAACAGAACTACAGACAGTACAAAAAGGCCAGAGTCCTATCAGCCTGGGCAATTCACCATGCCCTACAGGTAGCTCCCCAAAAATCTTAAACTGTGGTATCTTAAAATATATATAAGCACACAGAACAATAAAAAGAAAGCATGAATATCTGGGTCTTTTTTCCGTACTAACGTACCATCAGAGTGAAGTAGCTACTTAACAGTTGTTGACAAAGTAAAAGGGAAAAAACCATAGTTCCAATGCAAAATTTGTCCACAACATGAATAAATAAATATATATAATATACACACACACATATATATATACACATAACCAAACGGTGAGATACGTTATGTTGGTTTAACATAACAGTCCAACCTAGCCTGGTCAAGTCATCTGTAGCTCCACTCAACAGATTCCACCTATATGATAATGAAAATTTAATCTGAGTTCCAAGTATTGTTTTGCAACCAATTATGCACTGGTTTTCAAATATTTGCTTGTAACACATAGTGTGCTCAGAGTACTACTCACAAAGAAGAAATGCTGTACTGAAATAAAGATGCAGGAGACCAGCAATTATTTTTTTGGTCTGCAAATTATTAATAAAAGGAAAGAAATAAAGCCCTCTGTTTCAAGATCATCGCAACTAGTGTAAAGTGACTGTCTATTCCAGCATCTTTTTATGGAACCATGGGAAAAAACAGTCAACCTACTCCGAGTCATTCAAAACTTTAAAACCATGAAAATCCTTACGATTTTCCAACGTACTATTGCTAATATATCCCTGACGATGCAATTCTATATATAGCGTAAAAATTACAATTATTTAAAAAAATCTTTGCCTTTGTTATTCAACCACCTCAACAGTATTACAAATATCTCTAGATTAATTAGACAATGGTGCCTTCCAGGTAAGTCTGCACCTCTTGCAGAGATCTTTTTGGAAATAGAGATCATGAAAGGTCATTGCAGATAGGAAATTTTAGCTATATGCCTAATTCTGACTTTGAATTGCTGGGTGAACATGGACTAGTCACTACCTTTTCTTTTTAGAAAAATTAATCTATTTATGAAATAAATATATCCTTACAAAGGGTTCAGATACCACCTGGTGTGTTTAATCCAGTCTCCTGCATTACAAGAACCCATTCAAAACAAAGTCCAAAACATTTTATCAACACTTTTCATGTAATTAAAGTTGAATTTTAAAGAGACTCAAAACTTGAATGCACAACAGCAAGAGAATAAAATTCAAGGATACCAGCCACACTCTAAGTGCCTTCAACTACAGAAGTGTTAGATGAAAATACTTACATCACCTCAGGAATACAGAGGGGTGAGGTAGGGGGAAGAAAAAAAAAGAAACACTTCCCCCTTCCCTTCCCCATTTGACTGGGGCAAACTGATTTAATTTTAAATACATACACTAGACCCATATGCCAGGCCAAGACTACTTTCCCAATACCACAGGAAGAATCAGATACATCAGTCAGAATCCCACCTTTAGTCATTGGCAAATTGCCTCTACTTCAGAAGAATATAAATTATGCACCAAGAACAGAAAAATAAAAAAATAAATATTCCCTTCTGATCTCTACTGGATACCAGCAACAGCCCTGAATAACAAAATTTGTAAAATTGTAAACTTTATGATGAATAACAAACAAGTATTTTCTTGGCTATTTTATCTTCTTTCTCAGGTATTTCTTTTATTCCAGTACCAAGAAATCTCATATGCTCATTTTTAATTTCTGACTCCAGGATCAACCCTATCATCTTACACAGTCTTTTGTATAAACATATAAAACACCGTCTTGAACCACTAAGTTTCTTTCTCCCCATTACTGATTCTGTAAGACTAGACCTCACTCTCTGATTTTCAAACAAGATTTGGTATTACGTTTATCCCTCAGATGTATTTATTTTCAGTCATTTCTCTCCCATATGTGCACTCACACCCAAGAAAGACTATTCTTATTTCTTCCCAGGCTTTACATGCCAAATTCTTTCACTTTCCTTTGAGAAGGCAAGTTCAACTTCAACATAATCACATAACAATTCTTTATTTTCCAAATGACTTAATCTTTTCCGAGTATGACTGTAATCAGAGCTATATACCATCCTAAATGCAAATCAACCGATGCTTTATTGGCTGGTCCTAACAATCTTTTTTGAAAGCTAGAAACCAGCTGGTGTGTCTTAGAATCATGTTACTGTCACAGAGCCACATGATCTGAGAAGAGAACAGATCAGGATCTGGGTCAAACAACAATCTACCTTTGATTAGCAGTCTAGTTATACCAGAAGCTCTTAACAGCACTCGAGTATGTGAATTTGCAATTATTATTTTTTTAATTAAACTTAAATCATTGTCTATAACTCCAAACACATAAACCATCCTCTACTACTAAGTGTGATAATCCTGCATTCTCCAGTATCAGCAATTTCAGAAGTAACCAGACCAGCTTTTTAGTGAAGTCACTTGCTTATTTCAGTGCTGGCTCTACTGTTTCAAGTAGCTGGCAAAGAAGTGCCTGAACCTATGTTAGGGGAAATATATATGAAAAGAATCTGTTTAAACATCAGAACCACTTAAAACAAACAAACAACAAAACCAGCTAAAATGTTACACTGAATGTTTTTTCATTATTAATAAAGAAAAAAAACAAATGAAAAATAATTCCTTCTGTAAGCCAAGTGAAGTGCAGAAAAAGTGTTTCCCAGTTCTAAGCCAAGAGAGAATGTGGTTTTCTAATGAAGAAATGGTTATTTAGCTGAAAAGCCCATCAATCCATCTGTCTGGCATCGTTGTTAGTTGCTAATACTAAGCAAGTTTCCTTAAATATGGGAAGAACGAACATCTGAGGGGAACAGAGGGAAAGATAATCTTATATATATATATATAGATAGATAAATAAAAATTTATCTAGATATAGATAAATTCTATATATTATAAAATGTCTTTTTCTAGTTTTACCTTGAGATTCCTTACTGCTAAGAGCTAAAGAAAAGCTGGAATATACTTAATCCATAATATGCAAGGATCAAAGCCAAATTATCTAACTTCTACTGCACACAGAAGAAAGGCTCTCAGGAATTAACTGTTTTGCAGTTAAGTGCACAAGATTCTTTCTGCAGTTCAAATTTGTAGAGAAGATTCCCCTTCAAACAAGCTTTGACTACCACAGTTTTCAGAAGGACATAAAATTGTTCAATGAAATTCTACTTTAATCACACAAGATACATATTTGGAAGCACTATTCCTCAGAAATCCTTAAAACAAGACTAAAAGACAAAGATTTCCTCACACTTCTTTTTCCGTATCAGATAGGACTTTGCCACTTAGACCTTGTTCTAAGAGTACACCATTTTTAATGGCACAAATTGTATTTAAGAGTTTCAGTACCAGAAGAAAATATAAAACAGCTGCTATAATTATAAAGTCCCTTTGTGATACTGTGATTTTGGTTTCTCAAGGTATAAATCAAGAACAGTCTACAAAACCGATACAATACACAGAACAGTACATAATCTGATTTATTTCATGGACATATTAAAGGGCCAAACAATTATATTATTTAATAACATCCCAAATATAATCACACTTAAACTATTCACTTGCTAGAAGGTAGGTCACCCAGAATGTAAAAAAAACAACGCAGTTCTCAAAGTTCTTTCCTGCTCCCCTCCTCCAAGACACATTGGCCCAACCACTTGATTCATTTTTCCCTTTTATTTAAAAAATACATGACCCTAGCTGACACATCCCCAATATTCCCAGAAGATGGGTCACGTTGTTCAGTGCCCCCAGCCCTACATTTTTGCCTTTACAAAGTTTCATGTATGTAACCGTGACATTGCTAACACATTACACGCTTCCATGTGTAGTGCAAATTTGGGTAAAATTTGAGGAAACAGTCCAAGCACTGCACCTCTTTTAGCTCTCCCAAATCCAGGAAAACATACATTATGTTTCTTTTCCCCAGAGTCCCACTTCTTCTCAGCCATGTGAAGCCATCTGTGCTTCTCAGCCTGGCAACTTAAAAATCTGCTGTCATTTATATCACCAGTGAGCAAATTAAAGGTAAAGACTGTCCTCTTTAATAAAATAACAAGACTTAGAAATGGTAATCTAGATCATGGCTCCACAGTGACGAGTGGCAAGCATGGCTAGTTAAAGGGTCACAGGGAGGAAAAGGTGGCAAACAGTAGACTATCTTCAGAGCTTCCTTAATCTCTGTAAACTAATGCAAAAACTATGAGGAATAAAACAAGACGAGCTGCAAATCTCAGAAAGAAAATAAAAATATGACTCAACTGCCACAACATATTTAGTGGGATACTACATAAAGTTAGAGGGTGTACTTGGCTCAGGAAGGACGATACAGGTGGCGGAGCAGGAGATCTTGTCTTAAATATCTAAGGTTTGTAGAGTTGTTCTGAGATCCAGAAGCCAAACACTCCATGGAACATTAAAATGAGAAAGCTACAGTAAGAAGGAAGTATAGATCTCCTATAAATTACTAAACAAGAAAATTTTAGTGGATGAGGGTTTGGAGGGACTGTTGAGAGAACCTGTTTTTTCTTTTTGGTTCTTTTGGTTTGCGGGATTCTTTCTAGACGGCTAACAGAATCATTCAAAGCACAAGATTTAATATTAATAATTCACAGGATAGGCCTTTCAGGAAGCAGATCACAGATATAACTCAGTTAACCTCTGTTTGGTAACTGGCTTGACTATTGCTTTACAAAAGTTAACCTAAAAGCTTACATCAATATACTAATGCCTGAAACTTTCCCAGACACTGAAATGCAAATTATCATGTTAGAACGAGCCCTGAAATACTTCTGATAAAGGCCATCTGCACACTTCCAACCTCTGGGAACAGTCTGAGCGTTATCACATGGCCGGGAAAACTTCCAAATGTTACCACGCATGTAGCTACCTGTTTTGAAGGCTGGGAGATTAGCATAAAGGACAAATCTCAGTCCCTGCCAGTTGTCCTCAATATTAGACAATGGTCCACTTTATCGGTGTTGATGCAGACAAAAGGGATTTGAAATCAAACCAGCTTAAGGAAACAAAACCTAAGTGTAGATAAAGTCTGCAAGAGTACACAAAACTAAGAAAAGGGGAAAGTAGTAACAGTCTTTAGAAATTTAACCAAAATAATGAGGACATTTAGAGGCAAGGAAATCACACACAGAGAACGCTCTCTCTAGACACAGGCTACTGAGAGAAGAAACTGAAAAAGCTCTCAGAAAAGCCCAATTGAGAAAGGTGGTAAGTGAGAATACAGACAACACGAAGAAGAAATAAAGGCTGAAATGCTGGCAAAACCTGTTCTCTTGAAATAAGGTCTGAAACTCAGTAAGAAACAAACCTGTGTTTGAATTTGAGGAAGGAAATGGCTTGTGCAGTACAGCCTCATGATTATTTGTTATGGTTTCCAGTAATTAGTTCAAAAGAGAAAACCCATCCTATCAAAAGACAAGGCTATGAATACAATGTTTGACAGTCCCAGCAAAAGAAAATATCTAAATCAGTAAGCTTTACAGAAGAAGTAAAACAGTACTATGGATGTCACTGAAAAACAATTGTGATGTTGAAAACACAACAAAAAGGAACACGGCTGTAAGCTAAAAAAAAAAAAACACACACCACCACAATTCTTTTGTTTCTATTTCATATTTATATTAAAAAAATAGAGGACCTTGCTATTAATTATGAGGGATTATTTTAAACTGCGGGATTTAATTCAGACTATCAAACTTCAGACATAAAGGAGGTAAAGTTTTTAAAATAATGAAAAAATGTATACCTTACTACCCACTACAAGTAACAGCTACTCCTACAGATACCATTACACATTCTTTTAGTTCAAGAAATTTATATTGAAAGAGAAGTGAACACACAAGAGAAATAGGAACACCAACAGAATTACTAAGAATCCTTTATGCATGTATTGAGACAATTCATGTAGTAGCAGATTAAAAGAAACAGCACCTTCTATTGTGCCTTAGATGCCTACCCTGTTCCTTCTCTTTTTTTTTCCTTCCTTCTTGAAAAGGTGAATTCTTCAAACCTGCCCACAGTGAGCACACAGTTTGATACCGCTATGGAAATTACATTAGGAATTCATACATAATTTCATCTTTTATTTTAAGTTTTTCAAAGAACCAAATAAAAATCATAGCATTTTAGTCCAAAGTCTATCCTCAAACAGCTTGAGTAATTCTGTTTTTATTAACTGATTGGTCAAATAGCAGTAAGGTGACATTAACACAACTGTGGTCAACTTCACTGCTGTGACTCAGAACCACATCAGCAGTTGTGCATATTTCAAAGATAGTATCAACTTCATACTGCTGCCATTGCTGCTCCATGGGAAGGCTATGAACAGATGCAAGCAGCATTCAGCATCCTGGAAGATTGAGAGAAAAGGAAGACACAACACTGCTTCCCCTGAGGCAAGACAGCACTGCAGCTTTCATGTTTATCAGACACAGGCTAATCAAAGGTAGATCTTCAAACAAAGGTCAAGAAGACTATCAAAGCTGAGATTCTAGCTATTCAGATCAAAGAAGCGGTCAGGGATTTTCAATAAGAAAAATCTGAAAGACCTTTTTGAAATTTGTCTGTTCATGGCTGGTGGTGCCTGACAATAAAGGAAGCTGAAAATTTGTTTTGACTATAATTCCATTAGCATGAATGTTACACAAAAAAAATACACAATGTATGTACTTCACAGCACACGAGGAAATGCCTTTGAAACTATTCCTTGATACTACACACCAAGCTTTATAGAGCCTAAATGTTAGGGGAAAATCATGTACTAACACATTGGTACATTTAATTTCAGAGAAGTTTCAGGTCTTTTAAGTTGCTCATATTTGAATAATTTTTGATGCATCTTTTCCTTAAGCGTGCTTCACCACACAGACTAAAATAGTGTGATATTAAGAAGAGGCTATTGCTAAATGTATGCATGAAGGTTCCTCCTGAAGTGGTTATTTTCATATCACCCATTTTTACTACCCATTAGGCAATCTTGCATTCCTCTCTCGTTCCTCTGATGCTTAATTTATAAAGGAAATTTTTAGAAAATCATACATATGTGTTCCCTACTTAGAGATAAAAAGCAAATATCATTTTTAAAGTTAGATGTTGAGTTTAATTAAGCTGAATTTCATCTTTTTACCTCTTTCAGTCTATAATATATGAAAGAGCAAACAGACTCATTGCAATGAATTTACTGTGGGTTAAAGGCTCCACAACTTAAAGCTCTTCATTCATTCCCAGAACAAGTATATACTGGTAGCAATTCAGGTTTCCCTACACTACCCAATGACTGTGCTACAAGCTACCCTATGTGACCAGTATTAGATATAATCTAGCGTAATTATACAGATTTGTATACACGTATATCTATAGATATAATATGGAAATGTATAATCTATACTATATGTATAAGCTACTTTTCATATGCAAAGAACTTTACAAATTATACCAAACAATTTCTGTTTTCCTTCCTAACAGCAGCTACATTTAGCCCTAGATCAGTTTCCCACAGCAGTCAAGAGGTGCTGACAGACACCGTGCAAGGAAGACAAGGCAGTATTCAAACACCAACGGATAGAGAATCATGAAATTGGGTTTTCTGCTAAACCCTGATCCCAGTAAGAGGACAGCTGGAAAGGAAAAGGCAGTATACGTAAGAACTCCAGGAAGCATGAAAGAAAAAGTATTGAGACAATGTTAAAAAACATTGAGATGTACCCTTAAGCCTGTTTTAAAAGCACATTTTGTAGCAGCTTCCACTACACAGGAGATATCTTTACAGAGATGGTTTGAAATCAGTGCTGCCCATCATTGAACTCATTAGAGAGTCTACTGGATAAAGAAGGACAAACTTGTCACTATGCTTCATACAACTCCATCAGGAAAGCTAAAAAAGAGCAAGATAAAAGATAGCTGAGAGACAACTGTTTTGCTGAGGCTCAAACCGCATCCTCAAGAACTGACGACTCTTCCTTCCAAGTATCTTTCTCCACACACTACACATGCTGACCAAGTAACTGCCACCAATTACACCTATGTAATAAGTGCAGCTTGAAGATGGGTCCCCACAATATTGTAAATGCCATTAGAAATCACAGTTCAAAAGACAATACTCCATTTTGGTTTACTACATTCCAGCAAAAACTTTTCACACTGACATATGTGCTACTAATACACCACAAAAATTGTTTACGCTGATTATTAAATACCGTCACACTGTATTTTGGGGTTCTTTTAATGTTAGTACATACCAACTGTGCACACTTGGGACTATCCACCTTCAAAATAACAGTAAGTCTTCACACAGCACATGCAAACACAGCTGAAGAACTCTCAGATAGGAAACCACAGTTCACAGCACTTTTTTCCTCTATCATCACATTTGACCTAACATATAAATATAAGCATACCATAACATAAAGGCTCTGAGCTCTAGATAGCTTTCAACACCAGGTGATGGCCGTTAATAAACACCACAGATACAACGTTTTCAAGCAACAATCAAGAAAAGAACTGTCCAAAGGAACATTCCATGTGTTTCCATTCCAAAGCACTCATGATTTCAAAAGACACAGTTAAAGCTATCACCTCTTTCAATATGTCTAAGCCAGATAAATAATCAGTCTCCTTGTGGTTGCTTCTGCCAGGGAAGGTAAGAAGTTTGAGCATCAATACCATATATTTCTAAGAGACTTCAGGAGAAAAGCCACTAACAAAGGTTATTAACCTAAAGTTTCTCTGTTTATGACTTTGAGGAGCACTTGAAGAACTGAAATGGCACAGAGAAACATTAAGTACACAAGTAGTTCCTTACTGTCCCAGAAGTCAGATCAATGGAAACCCCCTCAATAAACAAAAAACTGTATTGGATAAATACATTTAACTTGCAGTTGCCACTGAATTGCAGCCATTATTTACAAACTTCTCAGCAAGAAACAATAATCTTCATTAAATCCCAGGATGCACCTTTACTGTCTAGCACACTGTGAGCATATTGCAACAGTTCACATCAGTGTCATGAGAAAATACATTTAAATAAATGCTGAAAAACTGTGAAAAAGTGTTTCCGTGTTTATATTAGCTATATAAACATTAAGAGGAAAGCTGTTCAATATGCACTTTTGAGATAGCACTCTCAAATGAACAAGATACAATTCTGTGTACTATTTTTCACATTTATTTTCAAAAATAACCACATAATTGACACCTTGGTTAACATTTCTGATGGGCCACTAAACCACATCTCCATCTACTAGCTCATATTCTTATATAACTAATTTTTTTATGTTTTTAAATCCATAAAAACAGAAAGCTGCAAGAGCGAGCTGGAAATTAGGACCATGCGTGGCAATCAGTTAGCTGAGGGGAACGTGCTCAAGCTTGCACAGACACAACAATTAACATGATGAGTCATGCTGAGAGAGCATAGGGGAGTGGGGGACGGATGGCGTCAAGGATGGCGCCAAAGAAAGGTCACATCTTGCTGTTAATTGATGGTAGTTAACCACCAATCGGGGATTGCCTAGGATGCAATGCTTAGCTTCAAGAACCAATCTGTTTAAAACGCGCAGCTTCTGAAAGTATATATAAACTCGTGCTTCTGTACAATAAATCGACATTTGCTTGCATCAAGCTGTGTCCCGTCTCTCCATCGCAGCAAACTGGTGACCCCGACATGATCCGTTTAAGGATCTGACGTGATGGGTTTAAGAACCGCCAGGCTGAGCGGCAGGCTGCGAGTCCCACAGAACGCTGAATGAGCTGCTAAAAGGAAGCAGGAATTGAAAAAAAAAAAGGTCCCTCTGGAATTGAGAGGTGAGCTGTGGGAAACTTGGGCAACAGGTGTCTTCCCCTATAAGAGACGCATATGGACTCATGAAGGGTCTTCTAGTCAGATCCGAGAGTCCGTGCCTCAATCTCCTCAAATGGTGACTCCTATGGTAGTGTTCTGAAGCCTTGCAAGAATAAGGACGGAAATGGTCGATAAAAAAGACAGCTCGTGGAAGAGGGCTGCGTTCCGGAGGAGACGGCTTGGCTGAACAATCATCTTGCTGGCTGGACCAGGCAGACAACCTGCATCGAGACAGGTGAGCAGCCAAGAAACTTTAGAGACTTTGAAAGAAATGAAAGTGTGTTCATACAGCAGCCAATTGTATGATGCTGCCGCGGAGGGGAGCTCCGTGTCGGGAATGCATGTAGCACCTTGGTGGCAAATTCTGACTACTCTTTGCCAAGTGTGGACCAATTCTACTAACGGTGCTAAACCAGAGGAAGCTGTAAATTCCACCGACAGCGCAACTCTTCTCAAAACACTGTCAATGATGGCAATTCTGTCCACACCTCCTCTGCCCCCAAAGCTTCTGTCACTGATTGCAGCGACCCTCACAACACAGGACCAAACACGGGAACAGGACAACTCGGACAAGGATTCCATTGACACTGATAAACCTTTTGATCCAGGTCCTATAGATCTGGAAAAGAAGCTAGACCTTCCCCCCCACTCACCCACCCACCCCACCCCCCCTCTCCCGATGCATTGATTGTATTTTTGGGGAGGGTGAAAGGGGGTCTGAGGGATTGGTGGCAGGAATGCAAGTGGGAAACACTTAAGTGAGGGGTTTGGGGAGTCGCTATGATAAACATGGTTATCTAGTGTTTAATAGGTGTCTGCATGCTTGTAGAGATATATAGCTATGTAACTACATGAATGGTTTTTGCCCTGAGCCTGGTGGTGCATACAGCTGTGGTTTGTGTCCGGGCTCAGAGATGTAAATATGGGCTTCTCTGCTATGGTAAAGTGTCTCTGGTTGCATAAAAAAAGAGGGAATGAAGGGAATGACCCCAGAAGTATGTTCAGAGAAAGGACACTATGTTTCAAACTTTTTGACTGAACCAGTTCTTGTTTGGTGTGCCCTTCCACCTATGTATAATGTTAATCCAAAAGAAGTTGATATTGTTTACACTTTGAATGTCGATAATTGTCTTTCTGTAGATTGGTTCTTCTCTTATCCGGAATAACAGCAGGGAAAGCATTAAAGAGTTAAATCACCTTGTTTGGTAGGCAATTAAGAATGTGGGTCAAAATTGCCACTGCTTTTTGTTGGTGGTTCAAGGACATGGCTATGAGGATTTTGATGGTATGTGCTGCGTGGGTTTTAGGCACCCCATTGCAGCAACATGTTATCAGAATCTGAGAAAATGTCAGCCTTTTTGGCATCCATTCACTCAATTGGCAGTATTGTTTGTTTGCTATTACCTTGGTTGCTGTCATGTTTGCAAGGGCCCTGCAGAACATGGCAAACCTGGTACTAGCTGTTCAAAAAACAAAAAGGGGAAATTGTAAAATTGTACGGAACAAAGACGGTGGGTTATTTTGACATTGATAATATGTCTTAGTTGCTTTTTTTATTTGTTCTATTACTTATACCTTGTTTTTTACAATGCTTATGAAAACTAATGACTCGTTCGGTTTCATAGGTTCTTTTTGTGCAACAGGAAGGGGGAGATGCAGGAGTGGGCTGGAAATTAGGACCATGCGTGGCAATCAGTTAGCTGAGGGGAACGTGCTCAAGCTTGCACAGACACAACAATTAACATGATGAGTCATGCTGAGAGAGCATAGGGGAGTGGGGGACGGATGGCGTCAAGGATGGCGCCAAAGAAAGGTCACACCTTGCTGTTAATTGATGGTAGTTAACCACCAATTGGGGACTGCCTAGGATGCAATGCTTAGCTTCAAGAACCAATCTGTTTAAAACGTGAAGCTTCCAAAAGTATATATAAACTCGTGTTTCTGTACAATAAATCAACATTTGCTTGCATCAGTGTCCCGTCTCTCCATCACAGCAAAAAGCCATCAAGATTAATCTTTTATTTTCCTAAACAATCTGTAGCAAAATACACTCAAAATACCACATGAATGCCTTAACCAACATGGCATGACTTGACAGTACTTGAAAAGCTTCACTACACTGTATCATAGCCAATTTTATGCTTGTCTTCCAAAATACGTAATTCTCTCACAAGTCTCTACTACAAGGAGAGGGCACCCTGCCTGAGAAAGCAGGATGTTATTTAACTAAGAGCAAACCTTGAACCTTGACCTTGAATCAGGTCAAAGTACTACAGAAGGGATCCCCAAAGTTAACAAACAAGAAAAATTTACATTATATTAAAGGACCGATCAAACATTGGTCAGCAGGGAAAACACATCACATCAACAAAAACTGCAGATAAAAAGGATTTATATTTGGTCAACTGATGTCAACGTGACATAAAAAGTTTGATTAAAGGCTATCTTAATGTCAGATAAAACTCAAAATATTTAGTTGCCTAAATTACTGTCCAGAAGGAATAGTATCCCCAAGTACTTAGCACGGGTTAATTTCAACAATTCAGGCACTTAACCTGAGAATTCAGTTAAAACTCCCTCAAAAACTAAAGAACTTTCCCAAGTAATAATATAGAAAACACTGCAATTATGTCTTCAGACAAAAACTAATGAGACTCTTATTTAAAAAAATTAATTTCAATCATTCTACTTACCTGAACAAGATTACATCACCCCTACAGAAATGCCACACTGCTGCCTACCAGTTCCCTATCTTTTGCAAAGGTGTCACTAGCTCCTGAACTAGTGGCTATTGCCAATAGGTCTAACCTAGTATAAAAACTCCTTTACAATTATTACAATTGATGACAAAAGCAAAGGAAAATCAAGTCCTATTACATGTTAATGTATTTATCAAACATTATTTCACAAAAGCTAACCATAATAGTAAAAACTGCCAACCAATAATCAGAATTCTGTTACACATTCAGACCTTCAGCAACTAAATGCTTCAGGCATTTCAACTAATAATTTTGTGCTCCCTCTGCCCTCATAACTCATTTAACCCTTTCTCAG
This sequence comes from Falco peregrinus, assembly GCF_023634155.1. Classification (NCBI taxonomy): domain Eukaryota; kingdom Metazoa; phylum Chordata; class Aves; order Falconiformes; family Falconidae; genus Falco; species Falco peregrinus. The sequence continues at coordinate 86,164,577 of NC_073721.1, forward strand.
GTCTACTGCTTTCCATCCTGCATCTGACATAAGGTAAAGAACATTAACATCCTCAGATTCTTTCCATAAGTTTTGGGTTTTGGTTTTTTTTTTTTAAAAAAAAAAAAAAAAAAGCAGCAAGGCTATGACAGAGACAGGACAATGGAAAGAAGCTGGTAGGTATCAGAAGACATTCAGTTAAAGAGAGAATCATTCCTGGTGCTTATGCAATAAATAACAAAATGCTTGTCAAAAGCACAACTGAAACCTAAGAAGCTATTTTGTAATTAAGACCCATACACAGCTTAAACTCTAGTGCCCTGCACACTCATGAGATGAATAGTCTCAATATTGGTTTTGACACAACTCTTTTTGGAATCCAGTCTCAACTACAAGGAAAAGTGTTCAAAGCCAACAGAAGAGCATCCTCCCTTGAGAAAATAAACATCAAACCACAACACTGCAATGAATCACAGAATGGGTGAACTAGCAAGGGACCTCTGGAAGTCATCTTGTCCAACCCCCTGCTCAAGCAGGGCCACCTGCAGTTATCTTAAGCCATTTGTTGTTGGACCTCTCTGACTAAGATCCAGAAAGTACGCTGCACTGTCTCTCTTACCTCACCCCCACTCTGGTACCCACTTTCAGGCATTTATATACATTGGTAAGATTTCTTGTGAGCTCTCTCTTCTCTGGGTTAAACAGTCCCCAACTCTCTGTCTTTCCTCACAGGAGAGAGTTCCAGCTCCTTCATCATCTTTGTGGCTATTTGCTGGACTCTCTCCAGTACATTCTTGTCTCTATTGCACCAAGGAGCCCAGAAATGGATGCAGTACTCCAGGTGTGGCTGCACCAGTGCTGAGCAGAAGGGAAAGATCACCTCCCTCAAACTGCTGGCAACACTAATCCCAATGCAGCCCAAGATGCTGTTAGCCAAAATTTTTAGCTGCAAGGGCACATTGATGGCTCATGTTCACACTTTGTCCACCAGAAACCCCAGGTCCTTTTCTGCAAAGGTAATTCAAGTCAGTCAGTGCCCAGCAAATCGGGTTGTTCCTCCCCAGGTGCAGGACTTGGTATTTCCACTTGTTCAACTTCATGAGGTTCCCATCATCATTTCTCCAGCCAGTCAAGATCCCTCTGAATAGCAGGACAGTCCTCTTGGCATATTAGCCACTCCTCCCAGTTTTGTGTCATCAGCAAACTTGCTAAGTAGGCACTCCATCCCCGACATCCAAGTCATTCATGAAGAAGTTAAACAGGACTGGACCCAGTACCCTGGGGTACACTGCTAGTTATTGGCCTTCAACTAGACTTTGTGCCACTGATTGCCACCCTCTAGGCTCAGCCATCAAGCCAGTTCTCAACCTACCTCACTACCTGCTCATCCAGCCCCATACTTCATCAGTTTCTCAGACAGTCTTATGGGAGACAGTGACAAAAGCCTTACTGAAGTCTAGACAGACAACGTTCACTGCTCTCCCACTCTCTACCAAGCCAGTCACTTCATCACAGAAGGTTAAAGTTGGTCAAGCATGACTTCCCCTTGGTGACTCCATGCTGACCACTCCCAATTACTTTCTTGTCCTTTGTGTGCCTGGAAATGGTTTCCTGGATTAGTTATTTGATCACCCTTCCTGGGATCAAGGTAAGGCTGACCAGCCTGTAGTTCCCTCTATCATCCTTCTTATCCTTCTTGAAGATCAGAGTGACATTCGCTTTCCTCCAGTCCCTAGGCACTTCTCCCAATTGCCATGATCATTCAAAGATTACTGAGAGTGGCCTTGCAATGGTTGACCCTCCATACTGTCTACAAGTAGCCAAAAAAATAACTTATGGAAGGGAAGAAAGAGAGCAAGTTGCCAAAACACAAAGAACGTCTTTATAAAAGGGCAGCAGACTCTGGTATCCCCATAAATGGAGCTTTTTTATGGGGAAAATGGCATGAATGTTACCTGCTTGAATACCAGAACCGTAGAGTGAGAGAGCACAGACAAACTCACAAAGTCAAACCAATGAGAAAAAATTGTTACACAGAAAAAAAAAAATTGTTTGCATTTGCTTAAGCAGGGAGTCAACTGTGACTATGAACAGACCAGCACTGGAGACATGCATCTGGCTGACTAACCCACTTAGGCAGGCATACAAATCTGACAGTTCCCCTTCTACACTTGTGAAGAATGAGCAAGCCTACCCTAAACAGCCACAACATTCAAATCATGAACCTGAGATCGATACGCTTGGAATAGTATATGCACTCACAATCTATATAAGAAAACATGCCATGAAAGGCAGAGTCCTGAAAGTTCTAACTGAAGATATTGTTGGTCACACAAAAGCAGGATCTTATCTCCTGTAGGACTTAGAAAACAGTGGACTTGGAAGTAAGCAAAAATCAACGCTCTGTAAAATGGTGTATCAAACTCATTCTGTGGAAAGTCTAGAATCAAAAAATCTCTGGCTGAGAGATACCAGCATGTCCCATTACATCTCAAGACACAGTTTTATGACCTTACTGACAGATTTCAATACTTGGGATATTTCCTATTCTGGGCCCAATAGCTTGAAGCAACTGGGGTATACCAGAGATGTGTTCAGCATGCCCAAGGATAAACTACAAGCAAGTAACTTTATGCACCCACAGAGAGGTCTGAAGAGCAACCCACTGAATAGAGAGAATGTTCTCTCAGCACTTCCATAGACACAGAATCTGCAAAATTATTATCTGTCATTACCTATGCATGACACTGCAATACGTTGTACAGGAAAATCAAACAAGCATCTTAAATTATGCTGCACTCTCTGTATCTCATATGTATGTCTAGCTCTTCGAGAGACCATCATTTCTTTGCTCTAGGTTATACCGAACTCCTCATCCTGTAAAAGCAATATCCATTGTAATCAAGTGGAGAAGAAGGATAAAAGAGATTTCTCACATGCATTCCATGAGTCTAGCTGCCACTGAAGGAGAAAAATTTTATCAGAAAAAAACATCAACAACTTGTTAAGGGACAGCATCACCTGCTCCCTAGGAAGTACACAAAGCACGCCCATATCTGCAGTTTGAAGATGTTGTCTTAGGGTATAACGTAAGCTGTCACATTACCCAAATTGACATCCATCTTTACAGTCTGGTAGGGCAAACTTAAAGAGTATTGATATCTAGTCCAGCACTACCTCACTGAAGTTAAAAGACAACAAAAGTTGTAGAGAGAATGTCTAGCAGTTCAACCCAAAATCCAGAGTGTTGAATAGTCATCTACAATGAAGAACAACTCAAGGAGAACATCTTTCAACATCATCGTGTCCTAAACAGTGGGCCACATCAGGAAAAAGGTGTAATTCATACTGTCCTAACTGCTATTATTCAAAAACACCCCAAGCAACAGACCAATCAAAAAGAAGTTGTAATATTAACAAAAAAAAAATCCCAACAGAACTGTGAAACAGACTTATTTAATGGACAGAAATGTGAAGACACGCATCCAGAAGATAGTAAACTGTAAGCAAGTCTTTCCAAACCTTTGTAAAAGCTAAAAATCCCAGACCACAGAAAAAGGAAGTACAGAGACTATCCAAGGCATAGCACAACACCACAAAGGTACCTCAGTGAAACAAAACCTTAAGTAGGGGAAACAATATATTTTTATTTAAAAATATATTTCTTCTGTGCATTGAAACCTTGCCTTAAATAAGGAGCAAATGCTTGCCTAGGCAGCTGAGAGAAAGCTAAAGACACAACGTGCCCTGCCATGCTCACACAACTTGGGGTAGGAGAAAAATGAGAGAAAGAAAAAGAGACCATCAACACACCACATACACTGCAACAGCAAAAACCATTCAGTGTCACATATACAATCATTTAACATGTGAATATCCATACTGATTGTCAAACAGAGGAAGTTGCTTAGCAAACACCCAAAAAGAGACAAGATGTCAGCTAAGTACAGCATATTAGAAACCTGTATATGTGTTTCAAGTATATGATGTATTTTACCATCACAAATAGAGGCACAGAGCTAAAGACAAAGGTTTCAGGCAATCTGAAAGCTCACATTTTGAAACAAGTCACTTGGTCAACAGAAATCTCCTTACAGGTAAAGAGGTGAAAGAAGACATCTATGTAATTGTATAGATTAACAATTTAAAAGAATTATTTAAAAATAAAAAAGTTTTATGCACTGTTCAATAAACAGCATGTCAGATAAACACTTTAATGTTACATACATGCACATGAACACCTCCAAATTTTTTTTAAAAAATATCCAAGAAGCTTAACAAATGTATGTTCCCATACAAATCAGACTTACCGTAAAGTTATTATGACACTGTGCAAGTTCTAATCAAATTATGGTGAAGTTCAACATAAGTATTTTAATAACTAAAGATGAACATTGGGAGGCTGTTTGAACAGAATTCTTACTCATTTTACAAAACCTTTTGGAAGATCAATACTTTGAAGAAAGATTTTAAAACACAGCAAGTGAGAATTAACTTCCATAAGAGATTCACAGCAATGTTCCACAAACTTCTAAAAACAGTCTTTATCTTTTTATTAATGATGTCATGGTGATACTCATTGTTATTAACTGACTTACAGGAGAAACATCCTGATACTACAGAAAACTATTCACCTTCCCACTATAAGGTTGTGAAACAAACACAAAATGAAAGTAAACTCCTAAAAAGCATTTACATTCAGAATTAGTATTGCTGCCATAAAGCAACTGTAGCAGCACTAACTGCACCAAATTCTAGAATGACCAAAACCTGAAGTGCTTCATTTCATTTTGAAAGTATTATACCTGAAAATGAGCAATATAATATATGGGTTTTTAATATCAAATATTTGAAGGAACTAAGTAAAATGGTTGATTCACTGGAAACTACAATTTTCTACAGGCATCACCACTTGTCTTAGGGAAGATCCCTAAAGACTACAGGTTAGCAAAAACAAATAAAGGAGCAAAAACCTCAGAAAAGGGTCATTCAAAAATTTCCTCATGTAGCATCTCATACTTGAATAAGAAAAATGAAAAATAAAGAAAAAAAAGTCCCCAGCCTGCCACTTAACAGTAGCTCTTTGCTACAGGCAACTCTTCTGATTTGATGGCTTGTAGCCAAAAGTCTTCCAAAACAGTTACTGGGCTCCTCATATCTTAAGACTGCTTCTCCTCCTTTATTTATTCTCCATTCCCACTCTGAAAACATAGAGACGGAGGGAAAGAGAGCAGAAAAGAACAGGAAGAAACAATAATCATGTGAGGGAGCTAGTATATCATGTATTTGGGGCAGGGGGGGAAATTAGAATTGATTGCAACTGATTCTACAGCTAAGTCAGAATATCACCACCTTGAAATGATGCATTATGAGCTACATAATATGAATTTAAATTCATATCATGACAATTGACCCAGAAAGATCACCTATTTTTAAGGTTGCCAGATACTTCCTTGTTGAAGATTCATTTTTCAGTTTCTTTTAAGTTACCAAAGGCTTTCCAAGATGACCCATTCTGTGCCAGGCATCCACATCAAAGCTGAGCTACTACTTCAATGTTTTCACTGTATGCAAAACATATTTTTCCCCTTTCTGAGGAAAGCTACAAAAAACCACTTTTGCCCCATTACAAAAGACTGTTTTTTTCTTTAAAAATTTAATCACTTGCATGTTTTAAGCTCGACATGCATCTTCCCAAGAGAAGTAAAATGCATATCTTGACACACAAATGATGCTTTTGTCAAGCTCACTGTAATGTTACTATTATTGATTTTGTTTTGATATACAATAGCTGAGTCACCTACACATTCTGTCTGTACTGATTCCATTCCAGTATAAGGCTTCTGGAAGCTAAGCACCTGCAGTTGTAGACTAATAGGATAACACAGGCTAGAAAGGACCTCCAGATGTCCACACTCCAACCTCCTGCTCAGTGTCAACGATGAGAACAGACCAGATTTCTGAGCTTTATCCACTTGAGTCTTGAAAACCTCTAATACAGAGCCTACACAGCTTCTCTGGGCAACCTCTTCCACAGCTTGACTATGCTTACACTGATAAAGTTTTCCTTTATATCCAGTCTGAACTAACTTTGTTTCAATTTACGACCACTGCCTCGTGTCCTCCCATGCACCTCAGTAAAGAGCCTGACTCCATGTTCTCAGAGATCTCAAAGACACCAGGAGGTGGTTGTTAGATCCCCTGAAGCCACCTCTTCTCCAGCGGAAAAAAAACGAAGCTCTCTCAGCCTTCCTCACAGGGCAAGTGCTCCAGGTCCCTAACCATCTTGGTAGCCCTTCACCAAATTAAATTCTGTTTATTGATGTCTTTCCTGTATTGAGGGTCCCAAAACTGGGTGCAGTACTCTAGATGTGGTCTAATGTAGAGTGATAATCACTTCCCTCCATCTACTGGCTATGTTCCTGTTAATAGAGCCCAGGATGTTGTTGCCCTTCTTTTCTGCAGGGGCATGCTGCTGCTGGCCCACAGTTAGAGTGCTGTCCACCAGGACCCCAGGTTTCTCCTGCAGCACTGCTTCCCAGCCAGTCAGTCCCCAGCTTGCATCACTCCAAGGTGCTCTTCCTTCCCAGCTGCAGAGCTTTGCATTTGTCCTTGAATTTCATAAGGCTCCAGATGAGCCTTCTGTTCACAGTACCGAAGTCCCCTTGAATAGCAGCCCCATCCTCATGCATACCACCTATTCTCCCCAGTTTGGTGTCACCTGCAAGCACAACTGCATACTCTATCACCTTCTCAGGTTGAACCCCTGCAGTACCCCACTTGTTACCAACCTCTCTGTAAGACATATTTAAGCACTACTCTCTAAGTCTATCCATCCAACCAGTCTTTTACTCATCTAGTGTTCCATCCACTCAGACTGTTACGTCCAAATATGAACACAAGAACATTGCTGGAGACAGAGTTGAAAGCCTTGCTAAAGTCCAGGTAAAGGAAATCCACCGCTCTCCCCTCATCCAAAAATTCAGCCATTTTACCACAGAAGGCAGTCAGGCTAGACATGCATGATTTACCTTTGATAAATCCATGCCAATTGTTCCCAACTACTTCTTGTACCCAGAAACATATTCCAAGAATATCCATGCCTTTATTTTCTCGGGGATGAAAAGGAAGCTAGCCAGCTTTGTACCTCCTTGGACTGTATTTTGGCTTTTTTTTGAAAGGTAAAACATATGCCTTTCTCCAGTCATCGGGAAGCTCTCCTGATATCCAAGTTGTTTCAAAGATGATGGGGAGGGATCCCACTGTGTCTCTGTCCAGCACAATCAGCAGCCTCAGACACAATCCATTTGGACTTGTATGATTTGAGTTCTCTCAATAAGCCCTGACTCAATCCTCATCCACTGCTGGTAGCTACTCTTCTCAAAACCCTGCCATTAAGCACAGAGACCCGGGGAGACCTTGTCAGTGAAGACTCACTAAGGAAAAAAGGGCATTGCATACTTCAGCCTTACCCTTGTCCACTGTCACTAAATGACACATCACACTCAGAAAGAAGCCCATATTTTACTAGTCCAGCTTTTTACTACTAAAGTACTAGAAGAAACTCTTCTTGCTGCCCTTGACCTCCCCTGCAAGTGTCATCTCTAGGTAAGCATTGATGTCATCCCCAAATACCAGGACAATGTTTCTAAATTTCTCCTCTGTAGCCCATCCCAGCTTCCACTGCTTGTATATACTATTTTTGCACTGGAGCTTCAGACATGAGTTCCCTGCCGAGCAAAGCTCATCTCTTGATAGGCCTGTTTGTTTCCCTGAGTATCAGGATGGACCACTGGCATCTAAATTGCTTCTCAGTGATATCCTGCTGGACCCAGCAAGCATGAAGAGATAAGCTATACACATGAACAAAAGGGTGGAAAAGAGGAGGACCAACTGGACTTGACTGAAGAAAGATCTGCAATGCAGGGAAAAAGCCAATACAGTTGACACTGTGAACAGAATCTTGAATTTGGGATACAAACCAAATCTGATATGGGTGAGAAGACCAGCAAGAAAGGAAAAAAACAAATTTGGATGAGAGACCAGCTAGGCCGGAAAACCAGAATGAAGTACAACACTGAAGTTGAAAAACTTCAGAAAATAGAACAGAAGCCAGTGGAAATGCAGAACACAGAGAGGACAGATCCTAGCCATAATAAGAGAACTGGGTGTGAAGCTGAGGATAGTGGACTGAAGCCTGAGACCAGCAGATAGGAGTGCAAATAGCTAGTTAGGATTCAAACAGTGGAAGAACACTGGGCTAAACAATTTACTAGTTAGACTCTTCCTGCACAACAGTTCTGGATCTCAGATAAGAAGCCCTTTAGCAAGAAACAAAAATTTTGGAATAGGGCAAAAAAGACTGGGACAGGAAGATATTTAAGTAGGTATCACAGAAGAAATAAGCAGAAAAGTCAGCAACAACCAGAACATGTTCATTCCCAGAGCCTGGAATAGAACCCAAGATGCCCAAGTTTCATCACTGCCTTGAAACACTTGAAAATCTTAGAAAACCATGTCAAGACCATAGCACTTCGACCACAGATGAATTAGAAACTACTAGTATCACATTCTCTGCTAGCTCAAGTGGCGTAAGTCTCATGGAAAAACATACAAATTTCAGCCTTTCTAAAGACTTACATGCTATAATGCAATCCCACTTAATAGGCTTCCTCCTGTCCATCAGGGTTGCTGCATTTTTTGATCTAGCATGTTGAAACATTTTGTTTATGCGCAAAGAATTTTATTTTTTTTAAACAGGTAAGTACCAAAAAACTAGCCCTTGGTTTAAAAAAATAAATTATAGTCACATCACAAAAATTTAAAATTATATCTTGTTCTCTGTGCCCTTGTGCACAAGGTACTCTTGGTGTATTACTGAACAAGATATCACAAAATATTTAAATAATGACACTATAATATAAAAGGACTTTGCTATGTACACTGCAAATGTTGGCAAGTGTGCTGTTAATAAGACAGGTCTTGCAGGAAAAGAAAGGGAATTAATATTGTCCCAGAGAAATCTGATTTTCTTCTTGTCCCTTGCAAGCAATTCACCTCTAAAAAAAAAAAAAAAAAAAAAAAAAAACAAAACAAAAAAACAAACCAAAAAAACACCACCACAAACCCCTCCACATACACACACACTTTCAATGGGCAATCCACTCTTTATCAAAATTTTGGACTTATTATCTCAGGGTTAATGCTGCAGCAGATCTAACTATTTATACTTGCAGTCTAAATCAACAGACACCATACTAAAACACTAAAACAATGAAGTCTTCTCTAGCGTATGCATTCATGGATCCCTGTTAAGGGATCTGTAAAAAAAAAAAAAAAGAAAAAAAAAGCCAGGTTATTGTTAGAGTAAATTACATATAGAGACAGACCTTTATGAGAAAACATTTTAGAACATGCAAATCATTAAAACACTTGATAGATTATTTTGAAAAATAGTATCATAAAGGCCCTAAACTGGATATTCAGCATGAAGGGACACATAACATCTCCAGAGACTTCTGTGAAAATATTACTAGCAAAACATGCAAGCACTAGAGACTGAAGGTAATGAAACAGCAAGAGGAAATGATGAAGGTTCAGTATGAACAGCACATAACAAATAGTAAGGCCACACCTCATCCTATACCAAGGAAAAAGATTCAATATTGCTAACTGAACACAATTATGTCATTCCATGCTGTATACTAAAAGAAACATTGTAGGGGAAAGTGTAACATTTAGCCATGTACAGGCCAAGCTACAGTTCTTAAAAGAATCCCTACTTTGGCATTTGATGATTTATCAGAGCTTGATCTCACAACTTCAAAGTTCTTTGAAGATAGTTTTTGTCGCATAGTAGCAAAACATACGCACAATTTCCCTAAAAAATACACACATCACTTCACTTGAAGATTATGTTTATCATATAAGAGATGCATATTAATGCAATCATACATAGCATGCATCATCTACATTTGTTTTTGTTATTGTAGTAGAAGCATACTCTATGACCAAACAGCAAGCTTTTGAATACCTCTGGAAAAAAATGGTCACATTTTGCTTTGACACTAGCTCCCCCTCCAGACCAGCCTAAGATTATAGTAATTACTTTTTATTTTACATTCTGATTCTCCAACAAGATTTAAATACTGAAGTCCAAATCTTCTTCATCTTTATCCCCTTAAATGTCAATGAACAGGCTAATCACATAATGTATAAGTCAAATTATTGTTGATTATTTTTTACTGTACATAAATTCCAAGACTGGAAAAATCATTTGGTTTAGAACAGATCTGACAGATAAAGCAACAATTCTATACAGCTACAGAGAAACTGGAATGGACCAAAATTACAATTTTCCTGTTTAATCCTATCAATGGTGTGCAATATTTGTAGTATATAAACATTCCACTACACAATGAAGCCTCTGTTTGCAGTCCCAATAAAGTGATCGTAAACCACAGGTTCCAAAACAAAAGGAAGTCCCTATGTGGTTTAGTACTACCCTTACTAATTCACTTACGGTGAATTAGCTCCATTTCTACTCCAGCAAGTATACTTAACATTTTTTTCTTGTTCTAATATTAGCTAGAACTAAAATCTTGACGGTTTAAAAGATACTAAACAAAGACGCAAGAGTAAAAGAGAAAGCAAGCTACAACTTCTAATCTGACCCTCTGTATTTCCCAGTTGTCAAATGTCCTGGCAGCTGCATCACTAAAAGAGTGAATTTGCATGATGCAACTCTCCAAGTTGATTCCTACCCTTCCCTCATTACTGAACTGCTTGCTCAGAAAATATGAATAATTAATTACACTTTCACCACTGAAAAAAGGTTGTCTCATTACATGTTGATGGGAAAATATGCAAACTTTGCAGTACACTAGTTTGTCAGTTTCAGCTACACACATTCATGAAACCCTAACAAGTATCAATAAGAGTCTGGCAGTAGGCATACCTGTAATAACCAGTGAAACAGACGCTGCTGGAAATACATCAAAGCATAGCCACAAACTCCTGCTAACTAGCTTGCTTTAATAATGGAAGGAACTGTAACAGAGCCTTCTGTAAAACTACCCCAAGCACCAGCAGCACAGGCAATGTTGGCCATTTGTTTGCTTTTGCAGTTCAGATTCTAAAGTTTTTGACAATTTACAGTGGAAAATGACTTAGAAAAAGAGGAAAAAAAAGATTAATACTATAAAATAATAATAAAAAAAATTCATGCCTAAGCACCCTTTCTGAAGTATTTATTCTATCAGCTTTCAGTTAAGGTCTAGACATTAAAATGCTGCATTTTGGGGTAGAGAAATTACATGTGTACATGCAGATACTGAAACACATTTCAGTGGACTTGTATGTTTCAGTATACATGTTTATACTGAAACATACGCATTTCAACAGACTTGTATATTTCAGTACACACACACAAAGGCAGTGGGAAGTGCTAATACAAGATCACAGGAAGTGAAGAACCTTCTGAACACACTGTGGTTTTCCACATCCACACACGCACAGCATGTGTATCACAGTGCACCATGTGTGCATTGAGGACACAAGGACAGCAGGTACAGCCCCAAAGAACTTACGGTCTTTCAACAAGCAATTTTTCAGCAGATGTCTATGCCCGTAGGCTTTTTGGTACAACCTCCACCACGGCATTACAGTCTACCTATTCCTGTACCCCCAGTCATGAGTTTCTGAAAGCAGAGGGTCACAGCATGGTCTTTGGAGAGCATCTACAACACAGCAGGTACACACCCGCACATGCGTGTGAAAGACCCGAGCATACATTGTGCACACACTTGACTAGAGGAAAAATCGCCGGCGCCTTATCAGTAACAGAATCCAAGACCAAAGCGGTTAAACGTGCCGAGATGCTGCAAGGGTCGCCGTGGGAAAAGCCCCAGGCAACAACCGATGGCTCCGCACCCTTGTAAGCCCAGCACTTCCTCGAGCTACCGAGGGGCCCTGGAGCGTAAGGTCTGTGCACGAAGCCCACGCTTCCCGTGCGTCTCCCTCTGCCAAACCCGGGCGGCCCCCGGGCGGCCCCAGCTCCCGGGACAAGGAAAGTTGGAGGCCGCCCCCCCCGCCCTGCGGCCGCGACGCGCAGGACGGCGGCGGCCGCGCTCCCCGCCGCCGGACCCCGCCGCCCGCGCCGCTCCCCAGGGCAACACCTCCCGCCTGGGCCCGGCCCGGCCCCGCTGCCGATGGTGATGCCCCGGCCGCCCACCGAGTCCCGGCCTCCCCTTCCCTCGCCGCGCTCGCCGGCGGCTTCAGGCCCCGCCAGCGCCCCTCAGGCGAGGGAGCCCACGGGGTCCCCGGCACAGGGCGGGGGGACCCCGGCACAGGGCGGGGGGACCGGCCCCCTCCCTGCCACCGCCACCCCGGCGGCAGCCGTTGCCGAGCAGCGCCCGAGTCGCAGCGGCGGCGGCGCCAGGCCCGGGGGGAGGGATGGGGAGCGCTGCCCGGAGCGGCGCGGTCGCGGTCTCGGCTCGGCACCCGCTTCCCCGCCGCCGTGGCTCCCGCTCAGCCCCCGCATCCCCTTACCCGAGTGCCGGCGCCGCTGGCAGGGCCCGCGCTGCCGTCGCCGAGGGTGCCGGGCGCGGGGAGACGCCGGGGCGAGCGGCGGGGCGGCGAGGGGGAGGGGAGGGCGGGGGGACACCGCGGCGAGGAGACGGAAGCAGGAACCCGCCGCCGCTTAACGGAGCCGCCGGCGGACTGAGGCGACGGAGCGCGAGACGCGGACAGCGCGCGCGCCGAGGGCGGGGAGCGCCGCGCGAGCAGCTGACAGCGAGGAGCAGCGTACGCCGTGCAGCGAGCGGCGACAGCAACCGACGGCGCCAGCGACGGCGCGCGCGCCCCCGCGAGCGCACTAGGAAGAGCCGCGCCGCGGGCGCGCGCCGGCCGGGGCCAGGCAGCCTATGAGCGCGCGCGTCGGGCTCCTGGTGCCGCCGGAGTGCTCTCGTCACGGAGCGCTGGCGCGCGCGCTGCGCATGCGCGTGGGGGGAGCGCCTCCCGGAGCGCCCCCGCCGCCCGCCGCCGCGCGCCCCGCACCCCGCGGCCCGGCGGGAGCGGGCGGCCCGGGGCCTGCGGGACGGGGCTGGTGTGTCCGTGCCCCCCAACACCCCCCGGCGGGGACCGGGCGGGGGCGCCCGCCGCACCTCCCCTGCCGGCCGCGGGGCCGCGGGGCGGCGGCGAGGGCCCGCGGGGGGGGCGGGGGGGGGGGAGCGCCGGCGCTCATCCCGGCGACGGGCGTGTGAGGGGAGCGGCGCCCGGCTGAGCCGCCGCCGCTGCGGTGCCCCTTCCCGAGGGGCAGTGCCGAGGGGTGAGGCGCCGGCGGGCGGGGCGGCCCTTCGGTGCCGGTCGGGCCCTGCCGTGAGACATCCCTCCGCCGGGGCCGGCCTCGCTCCCGGGCGGCGGGTTGGGCCGGGCGCGGCGGGTAGGTGGCAGGCGCTGCCCGGAGCCCCCCGCCGGAGCGGCCGCCGCAACAGGCGCATCGCCGCCCGCGGTGCCGTCGCACCCTGCCCGCGGGAGCGGCTTAGTGTGGTGTGTTTGGTTTTTTCCTGATCCGCTGGTCCCTGCAAAGGAGAGAAATCCGGTACGGTGCCGGGTTAAGAGAGTAAAAGGCGTGCTCCGCGGCTGCTGGGCGAGAGCAGGAGGCCTGCGCTGTCTTGGCACCCCTGCCTGACCGCCGCCTTAGCACCTATGGCTTCCTCTGTTCCTGTTGCTTATCAGAATACTTCATGAAAGTGCACATAAGCACAGGTGAACTGAGGTAGATGCAAGATTTCAGGGCATTTAATGTAACTTAATATCCTAAGCGTTCACATGGGAAAACTATACACGTTTTCAGAGTTTGTTACATGCGCTGGGAATGTTCCAGTGTTCTTGGGAGATGAAATGGCAGAGGTGGCAAGGTAGCATGTGGAGTGGGACTCACAGCAGGAGTGTGTTTCAGTCTGCTACAATTTGTGTAAAAGCCAGACCTGATAGGGATGGATTTTTTTGTAACTATCGCATCCTTCTTACACCCCCTACCAGTCTCAGAAGAGCTGTCCTGCGTATCAGTGATCTGTCACGTATTCGTTCACACTTGTCTTCTCCAGCTTGTTCCACAAGCCCTCTTTTTTTTCTTTTTCTTTCTTCTTTTTCCCCAGAACTGTAAACATTCACAAATGTGCTTATAAGGCCTATGCAAGCGTCTCTTGGTTTTTCTTTCGACTTTCTGTGTTATGGGTCAGCTACCTGCTAACGTGGAGCTTGGGGCACAGCTGCTGCAAGCATCGTCTGGGGGACAGAAAGAAGAATTATAATATTCTGTGCCCATAGCAACCTTCCAGAGAGATCTGGAAATGCAAAAATAATGAATATATCTATTTTCCCTAAGGTTTTAATTCCTAACTAACAGCACTAGAGATTAGTTTAGAAATTGAAATTGTAAGCAGATTGCCAATGGCTGTCAAGTATTGAGTTGCTGCTGCTAGCCCCTATTACTATCATAGTTGTTGCAAGTAACACTTACATTGTGATCACACCTTCAAACAGAGTCAGGGATTTGGATTCAGAAACCCATTGGGTTAGGTATAATATTTACACAGGTAAAAGAAAAAAAAAGTTATTGTTTCAGAACAGCTTAGAGACATTTTCCATTTGTGATATAAATCCACTAGTGATCTATTGCTAAGGCATGCATAGGAAAAAAGTAAGAAAAATTAAAGTATTATGAAAAACATTAAACTTGCTATCCTACCATCTCTTGACGGGGGAGAAACCACAGTACCACAAATCAAAAACATTTGCAAAGTCTAAATACATGCAAAAAGGCCAAAAGTGCATGCAGTACAAGTAAGGGAAGGAAGCCCCCATCCCTAGAAACACTCAAGGTCAGGTTGGTCCAGACTCTGAGGAACCTGTTCTAGTTGAAGATGTCCCCTGCTCGTTGTAGAGGAGGTGGAACTAGATGACCTTTAAAGGTCCCTCCCAACCCAAACCATTCTATGATTCTAAGCTGCATCAAGATGAACCATAACTGAGGCACAGCTTTCCAAATTACACTTTTAACTGCATGTTGCTTTTGCTTGGAGGATCTCACCTAAAGAAACATTCTGAAAGAAAACAAAATGTCAGGGAATCATCTGAAAACTGAAGAGCTGCTTCTGATATGTCTTCCCTGTCTAACAGGAAAACACTTTTATAGACATTAATCTGTCTACTAACCCACAAAATATTAGGGTACTTTCAATGCAAACAGTTCTGAGATACAATGTCCGCAAACTGAATGAAAATCAGGACTAAAATAAAAGTGGCTATTTCATTAATACGCTTGTGATGATTTCAGTTGTACTTACCATGGTGTGAAATTAAATGCATTTCAAGTGATTGCTTAATGCAATGAGGATATTACTGCTGGTTTATTTGCTTTCAAGTCCATGATACTCTGTGCTATAGGCATATTATCTTAAAGAAAACATTATAGTACTAGGATTGACCCAGTATCCACTGGAGATACCAGTGGATGAGATGTGGTCAATCTGCCCATAACTTGTACAGTTATGAGTTATTTTTATTTGTGTTCTGGTTCTAACCATGCTATAGCAGCTACTGCTATCAGCCGCATTTTTATTTTGAGGAATTGGTGACCTGAGCAGTGACTAGTGACTAATTAAATGACTAGTGAGAGAGATGAAAAGCTTCAGAGGGTCGTGCTCTTACAGAGCACTAACTTTTTACAAATGCTAAATGCAGCAGGTACGTAATGTTTAGAAGGACATTTCCCAAACCAGACTAAAGGGCCAGTAGCTAATTTTTTTTTTTTATCACAAAAATCTCATTGTTAAATGTAGAACCTCACTCTTGACTCCACCAACTCCTTCATCAGGTGGCCAAGGGTCAGAGCCTTGGTTTGTGGATGCTCTGAAACCCTTGGGAAGGGAAATTTACACCAGAACATGGGACACTTTTTACTCCTATAATTAAGAAACTGATTACGTTAATTCTGCAGTTTCAAGGTGGAGGGTTCTAGTTCTAGTTGTCCAGTAGATTTTTTGTAATTTTGTAGTGCTTAATCTCACAGCCCTAATGAATCACTTTTAACTGACACAGACTTAAAGTCTGCTGGAGTCAGGTAATTCTCTCCATTTGGCAGGAAGGTGGTAGTACTTTTACATAGCAGGTGGAGTCTCAGCAGGGCAACTCTAGTTTCACTTTGATGAGACATCCTGCCACCTGTCTCAGAAGTTACTCTGAGTAGCATTTGAGTTAAAATGAAAAGATATTTTAACTTTGCAGCCCCAGCTCCACCCCCACCCACCCACCCCCAAATACACAAACACCTTCTGGAGTCCACATTTGACCCTCCCAGGAAACAAAACTTTACTTCTGTGAACAAATTCTTTCTCCATGCAATGTTAGCTGTCTCCTCTTCTTCACTAGGTCCAGACCCCAGTGTCATACAGCAGCCTTAATGGATACCACCAACTTCTATAAAGATACCTGACTTCTTAAATCCTTATCCTATAGAGTTGTATGATGGCCTCAAAAACTGTAGAAGCAGATTGAATTTTTATCTATCACAGTAGTAGAAGTATGCTTGAAAGGAGGAATCAACAGAGCTGGAATGCATTTTAAAAGCTAATTCTGGAATTGATTTGGGTATTTTTATTAAGCATCAGTTTGGGGTTTTGGTTTCCATAGGTTTTCTAAACACTTTTTATTTATTGCAGTATAACTGTACCTCGCAAATACTTCACTTATAAAGACCTCCAGTTCTACAGGTGACACCAGAGTTAAACCACACATTCATCTGAATTCCTGCATGTGCAGCTTGGGCGTGTAAACCAGCTTACTTCATGCCAGCTATTCTATATTACCTATTGCAAACCACTATAAAAGAGTAGAGCACAAGTACCACTAAAACCAAAATCACAACAGGAGAGGGTTACAGGCATTTTTTTTCTTGCTGCTACAAAGAATGATATACTTTTTAGCATAATTTATCCAAATGTTATTTCCTCATATAAAGTAGGAATAAGGCATGGGTAGGAACAGCTTTAGAGCCAGTATATTTAATAAACAAATTTAGAAATTACATTTGAAAAAATGGAACTGGAGTAGGCGGGTGTTACACCATTGTCCCTCCTATATAAAAATCGCATATATTGGGGAGGAGGAGAAGCTGGGAAAGAATATAGACATGTAAATGAGTTCATTTATCCTCCATTTAGAAGTCAACTCATTATGAGTACCCAGACACTGTACCAGTCAGGAAAGCCAGATGCTTTTATCTGCAGAAATGCAACCAGAAAATAAGAATTAAAGAAAACATGTCATGAGGGTTAAAGGAAAATCATATCACAATTAGCAGTGAGATTACAGAAACTGACAAAGTTGAATATAACTTTTTAAAAAATGCCTAAGAATATTATCAACCATTTGATATAAAACCAAATTTCTTAAATTCCAAAGAATGTTTTAAAGGGTCCATCAAATATTTATTTTGTAGCCCTCAATTTTCCCTGCCTTTTCCACCCATTTGAAATCTGATCTTGTACTTGTTAAGTCTCAGTTTCAGTTAAAATAGGACTTCAATAATAGAAAACTTTCTAAAACATCTTAACTAAGACTTACATCTGTGCCCATTAAAGAATATCACCAAAACCCCTATTTCTCGTTTTTCAGGAAATGCCAGCAGGTCCAGCCAATCATCACAAGTGCAGTACAAGGTAATGGTTCCTCCTCTCTGGAAAAAAATAAAATAAAATAAAATAAATGTATTACCAAGACTGCTGTTACAAATTGTAAGATAGCACTTCGGCATAACGTACAGAAGTACTTGCAGCTGCAGAGCAACTCAACAAACTTTTCTGTCCCATTTATCAAAACACTTTCAGTTTCCAGCTGAAAGCAGGTGAAGCCATAACAAATATTGCACAAGGACTGTTTATCTGTATCCAAAGCATTTGAATAAAGTGTTTACACAAATCTGTGTAAACCTGTACTTTCTTGACACTTCCACTTTTACAACACTTCCCTTTGAGTTATGATGGGGTTTAATGTGTCATACCAGTTTGTTTCTGTCCACACACTGTTTTTGTAACAAGCAGACTTAAATGTCAAAAGGAGCGAAGTACAAACACTTAAAATGAGCCAGGCAGGTCACATAGTCAAAAAAATCACATTGTGAATGTTCAATAAACATCAGAGATGCCTGTGGTTATGTGGAAAATATTGCTGCACTGTGGTATCTCTTCTGAGTGAATGAAACAGGGGCAGCTTCACTGTCACAGCAGCAGTCTGCGCATCTCTGCAGAGTACAGACGGTGTGTTCATAATATTGGAAAGACAGCACTGTAAATGCAAAGACAAAAGGATCTTCTCCCTGTATATTTTTAAAAATTGTGCTGCAAGTAGCACAGCTATGTAAGCACAATCATTTGTCCCTGCAGATGAATCAGTAAAATACAAATTATCCAAAAGTGTGATTTGGATCATCCAAAACTATGGATAGTAAAAGCTGCTTCAGAATTAAAATCCAACAATGCAACCTGCATTACTAGCTGGGCTAGCTGCAGCATGGACACTGTCACCTGAAGTCGGCCCAGCACTTCCCACTTTAAGAACCCATTTCAGTTCCTTATAGCAGAAATATTTGATTTCATAAACTACCACCCATTTGAACCAGCATTTTTAAAGCTCCATCTCTTTTCTTTCATGTGCTTTAAATTTTGAGGTAAGAGTTTCAAATTTTTCAGGATTATGCTGGTGGTAAGAATGTGCCTTTAGCTTTTCCTCTAAAAATCTACTTGTATTTAGCCAGGCTATTTGTATAAAGAGCAAGGGAAGTGTATGACTGAAAACTACCTTTTTCAAACCATCAGAAGTGTCATATAAACAAATTGAGTTTCGCAACTATGTTTTCCAACTGAATTGCCCAAAGATGCTGAATGTATTGCACATGATCTACTGTTTCAGTAGGACCTAATCTGAAACTGAATTTGGATTGGACTTTGCATTGGACTGGGCATTGTAATTCCTATTTGCTAATTCCCTTCCTCACTCAGATCAAGTTCCCTACTCCAATAAATTCATGCAAATTAATGTATCATTTCTTGTAGGATTTTCAATTATTGGAACTTGAACAATAACATTATCAGATAATTTCTAGATATTCGTGTCCCTTGGAGAACAAGAACTTATCCGAGAGCCCATCTGTGTGCACACAGGGGTGTGGTGGCTCCATTAGCTTTCCAAACAATGGATTTCCTGTGAAGGTAAACTTACACTCAAGAGCAGCCTGGTCTGCTTTACAGCCTGAAACAGAAATCTGGAACATTTTATCTGTGGCTCATAGGAAAAATACTAGCGCCTTTTCAAATAATGACCCCAGCTGTCCTCTTTCTCAGCATTGTCTTTGCAAATGGTTTATGCACATGCTTTCAAAGGATGATCAGCTAATAAAAGATCTGCCAGAGAAAGACAGTCCATATCACCGGCCCCAGCAAGTCACATGAAACTGCTGAGTTCTCAACATAAATGCTTCTGTAAACCAAAACCACACAAGACATGCACATTTTATTCAATGAAGCTTTCATTAACTTTATTTTATTTTGGTTTTGACTAATTTCTGTTAATTTATTATTACATCAGTAGCTACAGGTGAAATAGTTCTTTAAATGTCCCAAGAGCATTTCTTTGTTATTAGATCTACTAGTATTTGCCACAAATGGAAAAACAGCTAATAAGCAAGCAAAATCAATTATCAGTACCGTTTACTTATCAGCCCGTTCTCAAATCACATGTGCTGCATGTAACTTGAATGACCAGTTTTTCCTTCCACTAGCAAGTACATTAAGAAAAAGGATCTACCTCCCTAGCAAGTGCCTGATAAACCAGATACTGTATCCTACCTGGAAATTAAAAAGTTATGCAGGGCCTTCAGCTGAATTTCGTTACTGTTTCTAGCAGCATGGGCGCAAAGCAAAGACTGGCTAACAAACAAGTATAAAGCGCGACTTTGTACCTCATGAAATAAAATAACCTCCCCACAGTCATAAAGTATCTACCAGAAAAGAAATACAGCCTTCACTTCCACCAGCAGGAACTAGAACAAGCCTTTCCCTTACAATTGAGGTAAAACATCTACTTGCAGCTACAGTGATAGGTGTACTCAGGACTTTCTTTCTCACTTATTTAACTCCACCATGCCTGGAAAAAACTCCAGCTGGTTCAAAGCATACCAGGCTCTTTGCTGGAAGCGAAGGGCTGTTGGGAACGAAGGGCTGTTGTCAGCACGCTGCTCTGGCATGCCTGTCTGTGTGTGTTCTCCGCCAAATGCCAAGGTTGTTTGAGGTTTTGCTTCTAACATCTAACAAACATTCCCACTTGATGGCAGCTCCCTTGGTGTCCCACTGTAACCAGGAAACTGTCAGCTAGTGGGGAGAAACAAAGCTTTTGGCAGTAACACTGAGAGTCACTGCACTGTTACTAAGTTTCGGAACTGGCTATCTCATTTCTTTCTCTAGATTCTTTTGATAATCAATTAGTTCTAACCTTAAAGAAGGAAAATACGATTCAATATAGTTAGAAAAGCCAAATTATTCAGACATCTCTAGTAATTTTGAAATATATTTATGTTGTATCTGTGACAATCAGCCAGACTTTGTTCGACATTGTAATGTACAGTTACTATTTTTGAAAAGTCTGATAGTTCTTAGATGAAGTATTCAACCATTGTTCACAGCAGCTTTCTCTTCTGCCACTTGGGCCAGATTAAGCTGACTTGCTGCAATGCCTTTTAGCAACAAAAAAATCAGCAGAGCTCTGCCCAGTTTAGGACCTGGTTACTACGAAAGGCAGTTACTGACTTGGCCATTACTAAAGAGGGCTAAAAGACCCACTTTCTCTTTTTAAGCAAATCTGTGCTTAACTACTGTAGTAGTGTTTTTTTGTAGTAATCGTAAGATATCTACTGCAGGCAAACTTTTTTCAGTTCTGAAGTAAAATTTGTATGTGAAGCCGGTGCATGTGTGAGATTAAATTTCATCTTATTTAAATGGTACCACAACATTTTTATTTGCACAGAGAATCTAGGGAGAAATGCTTTATTAATTTCAGGATTATGCCAAAAGGATGAAGCATATGAGAATTCCTTTATCATAAGGACTCAAAACGGGTGAGCCTCTTTTTGTGCTCTTCTCTTCTCATGTATACTGCAGGTGGTAGACTAAACAACAGAATCACAGAATATTTGGGGTTGGAAGGGACCTCTGGAGACCACCTAGTCCAACCCCTTGCTAAAGCAGGTTCTCCTAGAGCAGGTGCCACAGAGTCATGTCCCGATGGGTTTTGAACACCTCCAGACAAGGAGGCTCCACACCCTCTCTGGGCAGCCTGTCCCAGTGCTCTGGCACCCTCAGAGTAAAGTTTTTCCTCACACTCAGATGGAACTTCTTGTGTTGCAGTTTGTGCCCATTTCCCCTTGTCCGGTCACTGGGCACCACTGAACAGAGCCTGGCCCATCCTCTTGGCACCCGCCCTTAAGATATTTGTAGACATTGATGAGATCCCCTGTCAGTCTTCTCCAGCCTAAACAGGCCCAGCTCTCCCAGCCTTTCCTCACAAGAGGCATGCTCCAGGCCCAAAGCCATCTTCATAGCCTTCCAGTAGTTTCCTATCTCTCTCATATATAATCTATCTTATATATAACCTATCCAGTCTTATATTAGCAAAGATTCTCTATCAATTCCACCTAACTGAATTTACCTTTGCAGGGTGGCCACAGAACAGCTGATAGGCGGCAACATATTTTACACTACCCTTTACCATGGTTAGTGCACCAAAGAAATCTTACACAGTCTGTATGTTATATATTTACATTATGTTCAAATGAGACTTGCTATTTGTTTGAACTCTCAGAGTTACCTCCAGGGAAGGGTTGAAGACGGATTAGATCCTCTGTCATTGGAGGTATCAAGCATGAAAAGTTTACATAATCTTTTACAAACATAATTTAAAACAAATTATTATTTCCTTTGATGTTTCTGTTTCCTGTTGGTCCTACAGCCAAGTTCATGTGTGATAACAGAAACAGGAATGGCATGAGAGGGAACTGGTGAGAACTGACATATGTAGAGACTTCTTAAGCACGGAGAAGTCAAAAGCATGTTAATGGCAACACAGATCTTGGAGCAGCAGGATTTATATAGCAGTTTTTAATCATTCCAGAGTTCCTCTATAGCCACTCCATAAAGAACAGTCACTATCCAGGACAGCTTCAATAATAATAATAATTATTATAAGCGTTATATTTTTATTCTCTCTTTCACACTTCTGTAACACAAAACTTTACACAGATAAAATAATGGAATTAGAGAATTACGTAATTGTTTTATTATGAAGTACATTTTTGTGCATACTGCAAACATATCAGTCTGTAAAAACCTGAAAAAGATTTGGAGGCATAAGCAACTAAGAAGCATTTTCTAGAGGCAGAGTCCTAAAAGTTGACCAACAGCACCTATTGGAAAGAAATGCCTGTGCCCATTTGATTGGCATTATATTCTGCACATCCAGGAAGAGCAAAGCAGCTTCTGCTCCCACCTAACAAATTATGCAGGTCATGTGTCATCTGACAATGACTTCCTCTGAGTTCTGCATTACAGCCAGCCATACCTCATTCTCTCAATATCAATACAGCTATAAGAAAACATACAAAACCTTTGACCATTTCACCTCTTGAAATGGTAGGGCTGTTGTCACAAACAGACAACTTTCTAAATATTCTTAGCTAGAAAAAACACATGTAAAAGAACATTTTAAATCTCTACTGTGATATTTTTAAATGTTTCAAAATGTCAATTGACATGAACCAAATAGCTGCTATTGCCAGAAATTATTATTGGTGGATAGTGGAGAGAAACCTTCAAGCTATTTTGTTACTCTTAAGTGCCAGTAGTCTTCTTCCTACAAGAAAGAGAAATATGGGAAGTGGCTGAAAGATAAACATGTGAAGTGGGTTTTGCTAGTTTTGTTGGATAATCATGCAATCTGTCTTTCAGTAAGACCAGCGAGTGCCTATCAGCTTCACCAGCACAGTAAAACTGATCTGGATTTCCTGTCCTGGTACTTTTCTTCAATCTACTCTTCTCCAGTTTATTCTGTCCAGATTTTAAATTAATTTTATGGCTACTGTTGAAATTTTGTGCAAAGTAAATGGTAAAATTCAACTTCATTACTCTGAAGAAGAAGTGTACAATGCTGTCCTATAGAAGTGTGGCTGTGCTGGATTAACCCAAACTTCTGGCAGGGCAGCTGTTCAAAACCTAACACATTTTGTATATATTAACCTAGCAGGATAAACTCAGTGTTAGAAATACCTTATAAATGTAGTTGAATACAGCTACAGTGGATGAACTGGAATGAAGATGTTTCTCCTATAAGCTCTCCTGTTGATTTGTTGTGTGAACTTTGATGAGCTTTATGAGTCTGTTCATCATTACCTTTCCCACCCTTATCTGCTGAATGGCAAGATAACTTTCTCAAAGGCAATGAGCCAACGTTTGCAAGAGAGCTCTGAGATCATTACATAGGTGGTGGCTTTCAGAGGAAAGCAATGGCATGTAACAAGTACTGATGTTATAGTTTCTTTTTAAATAATATTGGACACTACCGTGTTTTTGTCAAAATTCATTGCAAAGTTTTGTTTCTCTGTTGGCATGACAAATTTGTTCTTTTCTTGGTATCTTGGTGGCAGGGGGTTAATTGCATTGAAGTTTTTTGTTTTAAAGTTCAAACTGGTAGTGAATTCAGGTGAGCTGCTTTTTTATGATAAGATTTCATCACACCCACTATTCCTGGGTGTTCTTTCTGGCTGTTAACAGACCTATTGGTTCAAATTTCATTTCAGTAGGTTTTATATTCTCTGGTAATACTGACTCTCCTCAACTCTTACTGAGACCCGCCCTATGTAGACTGTCACTTTAGGCTTTATCGAATGGGTGGAATATTTACTCAGCTGTAAGATTCAGATGTCATTTATTTAATAAGCCTCATACAGTTCTCAGGAAATGGCACTTGTATATTATTTTGGAAAATGCCCTGGGATCCTGGAGGGTGAATAGTTGAAAATATTAGCTGTTACACAGATGGTGTGGTGTAGTACACCTCAGGTACTACTGAGCTGGTTTAGAAGTTGAAAGAGAATACAAAGCTACACTTCCCAAAATGCTGCTGTGTACACACCAAGGGAAAACTCCCTGGCTACCAGCTTTCTTAAGGAAAATGGCATGAATGTGGATGCAGAATAATGTAAATATAATCCCAGTGTTCATGTAAGTGCGAAGGGTGCTGAGCCCCATGCAACTGTTTTCAACTGGCACACCACGTGCGATTTAAAATAAGGTCTCACGAATTAAAAGATCATGTAGAACAGAAGGCAGTTCATTGCAGGAGGCTACCTAGCTTACTTCCAGCTGACGGTATGCTACTGGCAGTACTTCCATAAAGAACTGATGAATGACGCTCCTCATTTTTGTCACTGACATGGACATTGGGACTGAGTGCACCCTCAGCAGAATTGCCAATGACACCAAGCTGAGTGGTGCAGTTGACATGCTGGAGGGAAGGGATGCATCCAGAGGAACCTTGACAAGCTTGAGAGGTGGGCCTATGCGAACCTCATGAAGTTGAACAAGGCCAAGTACAAATTCCTGCACCTGGGTCGGGACAACCCCTGGTATCAATACCAGCTGGGCAGAGAATGGATTGAGAGAAGCCTTGAGGAGAAGGACTTGGGGGTGATGGTTAACAAGAAGCTCAGCATGGCCCAGCAAGGTGCACTTACAGCCCAGAAAGCCAACCAAATCCTGGGCTGCATTAAAAGAAGCATGGCCAGCAGGTCCGGGGTGGTGATTCTCCCCCTCTACTCTGCTCTTGTGAGACCCCACCTAGAGTACTGCGTTCAGCTCTGGGGCCCCCAACATAAAAAGGGCATGGATCTGTTGGTGCAAGTCCAGAGGAGGGCCACACAGATGATCATAGGGTTGGAGCACGTCTCCTGTGAAGATAGGCTGAGGCAGTCAGGGTCATTCAACCTGGAGAAGAGGCCCCGGGGAGACCTTACAGCAGCCTTCCAGTACCTAAAGGGGCTGACAAGAAAGCTGGAGAGGGACCTTTTACAAGGGTAATAGGACAAGGAGGAATGACTTTAAACTGAAAGAGGGTAGATTTAGATTAGATATAAGGAAGAAATTCTTTACTGTGAGGGTGCTGAGGCACTGGCACAGGCTGCCCAGAGCAGCTGTGGATGCCCCATCCCCGGCAGTGTTCCAGGCCAGGCTGGGTGGAGCTTTGGGCAACCTGGTTTAGTGGCAGGTGTCCCTGCCCATGGCCGGGGGTTGGAACTAGGTGATCTTTAAGGTCCCTTCCAACACAAAACATTCTATGGTTCTATGAATTGGTCCTATTCCTTGACATCAAGAGGAAGATATGGCCCAGAATCCACGCTGAAGGAAGTTAGGAATAAATAGTTTAGAAAAATTTTGCACCCTGTGGCCCTGCAGAATTGAGGCAAACTGGTAGAAAACAATCTTATTTGATAAATCAGCTTATTGATTAAGTAACTAGTGGACAGCAGCAGAGGCACCTAGGTCTAAAGCTGGCACTATGAAACAGCACAGAAGCAGTGCAACGGTTCTGGAAGCATGCCATCCACAATCCAGTGCTCTGCCCATACTGTGACTTGCTGTAGCGTCTCGGCATTCCTTGTGTCTGCTGAAAACTATGCTGAGGGCTCTATGGTTCCCTGTAAGCTGAGACTAATAGACCTATTCTAAAGAAACATACTTGCTCTGCTTCTGCAACACAGAAATATATTTCATCTTTCTCAGGAGCACAGGAATTGTACACTAGATACTTTATAGAAAAGCCTAAGAAGGTTCTGCCACTAACAGTTACCAAATAACCTGCCTCCCACAGCAAGTGTCGCCATTCACTTTTCTGTAATTAAAGGTATTTAGTTAGTGAAGTATATGATTCTATATCACTGATCAACCTTTAAATTAATTGCTTTAACAAAATCAGCTGGTTGAAACTGGACTTCTGGATCTCTGAAGGAGAGGAAACTAAATTATATCAGCAAATTTTTCACTTTGCTACCTTCTGCCCAAAGTTTATTAGGCCAAAAAGAAGCTAAAATCCACTCTCATAAAGGCACAAAGGTTACCAGGAATGACAGAGCTGTTTAATATCTTAAATGTGAAATACAGTTCGTCACCTGGCAGGTTTGAACACAAAAGTCAGCTGTGTAACTTACTTCCTGTTAAATGCTATCATGCTTGGAATTCATAAACAAACTCTTTATTGCATGATTGACTCAGAGGACTCATCAAACTATTAAAAAATTGCATATGTCTGTATCAAAGTTAATATTTATATAGTGACAGCATACAATAAGAGTGTGACCAACTCTACAAAGCAAAGTAACCCCAGCTGTGTGCTCCATGTTTTGGTTCATTAGCTGGTGCTTGGATTATTGCAACATTGCAATCTTAATATACCCTGAAGCTCTCACTGGCAGTTTTAAGGCATGATGTAACAAGACTTACGTGGGTGGAATGCTGCCCAGCTCTGAAGCAGTTTGCTTGCTTTGGTTTTGACTTCTGCGTAAACAATTTGCATGTTGATTTTTAACACAGTGGTTAGAAAGGCAGGCTGCACCTACACCTTTTCCTGTTTCTTCCACAGACTCCTTGTATAAAGTATTTAATTAGCTCCACTTTGCTTATTTTACAATCTTTCTTTGTCTCAGTTCATAAAAGTTCATTTACTTTGAATGCTACTGAATGTTCCTCCTAAATGTGCACAATTTACGGGACTTTTCATTTGTAGAGGTTACTTGTCCACCCTAGCCATTGCGAACGTACTCACATTTAAGTATTCACTATTGAAATATTCAGTGTTCCACAGAATAAGCTACATAAGGCACTTTTAGGGCGTATACTGTCTTCATAATCCTAATTCTCACCAAAGCAGTGACACTGGACTAAATTTGACTGGGAAGTAGGTCTAAATTCAAACAGGAAAAAACACAGTTCTACTTTGTTTTACAAACTTCTCTTTATCATTTAATTCTGTAGGGAGATTATTTTGAACACATAAATCACTGATTATTTTTGAGATAGGCTACTAAGGTTGTAAAAATCTTCAGACGCTTATTACATTTATATCACTGGCAATATAATCTTGGATCACAAACCTGTGTTTCTGTGAAAAGAAAAACAAATCTTGGATCACAGCTTCATTTGGTCTAAACAGATAGAGCTTCTTTGAAATAGCAAATTGACAGGTTTGCACCAGTTCAGAATCTGACAGACAGGTATATATGAATATATAGGAATACAAAGAAATGAAACGTTTCCATGCAATAGAAGTTGTGGGGTTAACTGTTGGAAAAGCTACTAAATAATTTGTACTATCAAAGGGCAAAAGGGTCTAATCTAGCAGTGATGTTAAAAGGTGAAAGGAAAGGTTTCCATTCGGAGAATGATTTAAGTTAGCTAGAACTCGTAGGTCTGGAAAAGAGAATAAGCTGGCAGCAGCCAGGTTCAAAGCAAACAAGAAAGGTGGTTTTTCATATGACAGGTGGTGGACCTGTGCAACTTCTTGCTGGAAAGACATTGCAGATCATAAAGCTCACTTGAGCTCAAAGGAGAGGTCTCCTAAGCATTACACCTCAAAACCACATGCAGCCCAAGAAGTGTTGGAGCTGAAAACAGCTGGAACGCAGGAATGTATTAGGGGGAAGTATCACTCCTGTTTGCCTTGTTCTTATTCTTCCCTAGGTGTCTATGGCCAGCACTGGACATGAAACACTGGGCTAACTGGGCCTTTTGTCTGACCCAGTACATCCAATACAGATTCTTAGGTGAAAGAAAAGCATCAGTGATGCCTTTCGGAGTAAATGAAGCCTTGCCTCCTCCACTCCATGTAATATTAAGCTTAACCATCTCTCCCTGCCTATTCTAGGGCAGCACTCTACAAATAAACCTGTTTCTCAATTTTTTGCTAAATGAGCCCTCACAACCACAGCACAGCAAAACTTGGAAATGCTAATTTTTTAATCAAACAAATTAACCTCAGTTGCCAATTTGAAATACCAGCAAATACCTAGCCTAGTAGTCTCACACCTTTACAGTCTGGCTAACTGATTTCTACATAACCCCAAGGAGTTAATCATACTTTGCATAATGCATCGAAGACATAACAGTTTAGTATTACAAGGCATCATCACCTTGAGTTTATCCTGGTTACATTATTCATGACTGAATTATGCAATTACGCAGACATTGAGAGAAACTTATGTGGTGATGTGGTATAAAATCATCTTCATACACTTCCAGGAGAAAAGACTGAGGAGGGATAAGTAATTACTCTAGGAAAGGTTTGGGTTGGGCTGGGTTTTTTAAATGCACTGGGGCTGATGTTTCAAATTGCTTCACTTGTAAAGTGAGGCGACTTCATCATCACAAGTCCCGCTGCAGAGTGTTCTGGGGAAACCATAAACACACTAACAGAGACTAATGGGCTTGTCCGCAAGGGGTAATCAGTGCGTGATAAAGCAGGAGATAAATTCAAAGCACGCTAGCCAGCTTGCAATAACTATTATGGTCCTTTTCTACATGCAGGAAAAACCCAATGTCACGGTATCTTACACCTGACAACTTAGACTCCTCCAAAGTTATAAGTCACAGGCACTGGGAGAATCATCATGATCTCTCCTTTCCAACTGCTAAAGACCAATTGCCTAAAAATCATCTTTAGTCCCATAAAGTCTTTTTCCTATATGTGTATATATATAGTTGCCTGTATGAGGCACTCGGCAGAGGTAATTTTAAGAGGAAATCCTGCATATAAAGAAGAAACATTTTCCTTTGAAATACTTACACAACTCTTAATTGTAAAGTTCATGGGGGCTGTGCTGGGTTTAACTGGAAGAATGCAAACATCTTTAAAACATCTTTAAAAGTCATCAAGCTTGTCTTCTATAGACTGTTCTTCCATAAGTAGCATATCCATGCACAGAGTGGTTCCCTGGTTAGGAATCTGGGGGAGAAGAATAACAAGGACTTCCATCTAACAGCACTACACTGAATTTACATCAGTAGGAATAGGTAGAAGGCCCAGATCCACAAAGGCAGTCTTTGCGGGTGGACTTGCCTCTGCAACTCTGGGTGAGTTTTCAGGGGAGCTGCAGACTCAGGATCTGCCTTCTGCCAGTTTTATGACATGGACAAACTCCGTTTAGCATAGGTGCTTGGACACATGCACTCTGAACAAACTGATCTCCCACAGACTGTACGGTGTCTTTTGCAGGTCTCATCAAAAGCAACTGATCCACTCAAAATGTAGATTACACAAAGAGATATGATGATAGTGAAGCAGGTTCAGTGGTCTTCCTGGTCCCCATACAATCGTATGTTCCTGAATAGTCCAGACACAAGCAAGAACAAACCAAACTGTGAATTAAAATCTTTGCCCTTCTTCTGGTACAAGCTTATATAGACCATAAACTTATTTATAATTAGAAAAAAAATTAAAGCCATTTCAGACATCTTACCTTCCAGTCAGTGTCCATTTGCACTTTAGCTGTCAAATTAAATCAGTTTTACAGAGCAGATTTTTTTAAAACACTGCACAAACCAGCACTGTATCTTTACTGTTTAAATTGCCTTTGGTAACCCTTGCTCTTGCTCAGACTGCCAGGTAAAACAGGAGCTGACATGGATGTGGGGCTATAAAACTGATTTTTTTTATATATACTTTTAGCAATTTGTAGTCCTAAATTATGTATAGACACTTCATCTTATTATGGCCTGGAGAACCCTTGTTGTGAGGGAAGTGCATGGCCTGCAACAAGGTGAGAGCCAAACAGGGTGGGTTACTGTTAAGTGCCATTGCATTCACCACATTGGCAACATTTTTCAACAACCTGGGTTATGCTGTAGTTTGTAGCAAAAGTTATAAGACAGGCATTATGTTTCCTACCGTGTCTTAATGTATTGTATGATACTAATACATTAACACATGTCAGGAGGAAAAGAAGGGCTCGTTGCCAAAGAAAGGTAGAGGTAGTAAGCAAGAGGAGAACATGGTCACAAACTGCTGGGTCACAAATAGGAGAGATGAAATACATACAAGGCAGAACTCTACTTGAAGAAGCTGCCTGTACGAGAAAAATCTACTGCAAGGAATAATTTAAAATCAGGCACCCAGACAGTGTTAGTTCATGGAGTCAGAAGTCCTAGAAGAAAGTCAGTATCTCGAGTTTTCTTTTATGTACACTAAAATAAACCATAAGCAATTTTGTATAAATAATTTCTGGCTTTCCTGTAGCATGCATGTTAATTAGTGCAAGTGTTTTTAATTAATAAATCATTCAGAATTTTAAATATGGAAAACATGCTTTATGCAATAATAATAGAGTTCTACAGAAGCTTAAGCTTTCAACTCTAAGTTCAACGTAAAAAGGTTGTGTTCCATTTTAATTTACTGTTCAGGCTTTTGCTATAATTTTGTGCAAACAGGCAATGAGGGACCACTAAAACGCAGCTAGTCCTGCTGGCACAAGTTTGCAATGAATTTAACATAAAGGTCTGTTCCTCTTATGCTAATTTAGTGAGGTTATAAGCTGAAAGCAGAAACAGATTTTAATGAGATAATGGCAGAGTTTTACACTGCTTTTATTTTCTTCTACTGAAGATCTGGGGGAAAATATTCCACCTAAGTGGTTGCATTTCACTTGCTTTCCTGGAGATCTTTCATTGAATAAAATCCCACAAATTTAAAAAGAAATGTTAGCAAATTGGAATCAATAACAGACAACTGAAGAAAAGCAAAATAAGTCAAGTGAGGGAAGGTTTGGCATTTAATCCAGGGGCAAGGGAGGTTTTGGGGATACCTAAGAATTTAAGGTAATAGGGCAAGTGTGCTTCTAAAGTGTTTTCACTAGAATAGTCTGGAGGAAAGAATGAACATTGTGATAACTGAGGTATAAAATCAATGCTGCTGAGACAATATGAAGCAATTTATACTTTTCTCCCAGTAGTTGATTCAGGCTGTCTGCAGCATCTGGTGGAATTCACTTGAAACATTTGGATTTGGAAGATTCTCACTGACAAAACAGGTAGATGTTTTTCTTTTTAAGCTATGTTTAAGTATACTGATAATTGCTTTCCCTTTCTCCTGCATGTTTTGTGTAGTTAATGTTTCTTGTAACTGAAGTAGGCACATTTTAACTACTTGTTTGTACAGTCTCTAGAAAAGTAGTGACCTGATGAAGCTCTCTAGACTGTACTGCAATTATATCACTATTACTATTAGCCTCAACTGCAATCCACTTCCATAAGCTGTTTTACCATAGACCGATAATTTCGTAGTTCCCTGCAAGCAACACATAAGAAGCAGATTGTGACTTAACAGCAATTAACTGTTCGACCAAAACAGTAGGGTTTGATAGCAATTACATGAACAGTAGTACACTACAAGGCAGCCAGCCATTACAAATTTAAAACAAACTACTACCTGCACAGTAGGTTTTGACACATATGGTATATAACATTTTTTGAGAAGCTTTCTTGTTCTAGCCTAGGCATGACATAAAGACATGTATAAAGATCCAGGTAACAAAAACAGTATTTCAAAACTCATCACCTGTTGGTCAGGACTGAGGTTATTGGGTTATTGCCTGTCAAGTACGATGTGCCCATTTATCTCATGGTAGTGTAAGAGTCATGATCTGATCTGATAGTACGCAAGTAAGTTGTGATTTCCTTACTCCTATTTGCTTGATTTCTTTTTGCTTGATTTAGGTCTGAAACTGGGTGCTGCACCTGCTGTCACTCAGGAGCTGTTACTGGTTGTGGAAATGAAGCTGTCTGTTGTAGTGCTATACCTGTAATGCTTCACAGTCTGAAAATTAATAACAAAATTTTTCTGCAGAAATTGCTTAGAGTAAAATCAAATCCTCACTTGGTACAGGATCTTACTTTCACTCCTATGCAGGCAGTGGTCTCTGGGATTTATGAAATACAGTGATTGAAAACTCTTCTGGAGAGATGGCTCTATATGCTCCTGGATTGAAAATGAGTAGCATCCCTCATAATCAGGCCCGCTAGAGAGCACTTTTCTTCTCTACTGCCTTTCATTATCTGTCACTCAATTATAAAAGACTTCTATACTTGATTTCTTGCATCAGTTGTATTTTTATTTAGGGATGTAAGAAATTCTCTCTGCCAATATTTGATTTAGGATCTTGCTTCTGAAATGCTGACTTTAATTCATTGTTGGTATTTCTGAAACAATTTGGCTGAAAGTCTAGGGTGAAAGAACAATTCATCCTGCTTTCTCCGCCCCCCCCCCCCCATTTCTATTCTTGTAATTTTTTGCTATCCGTGTGAAGTGTTGATATTCCTCTGTTCAAAAGGTCCCAACATCATTGCCCACTGTTTTTTTAAAATATTAGCTACCAATGAAAGGTCATTGAGAATAAAATAAGCAAAATCAGATTTGTATGACTTGTAAGTCATACAGCCCCTTCATTACATGAACTCTAGTACAGAATAACTTTACATGGCTCAGAAATAAATTTGCATCTTAACCTGTAACAAGAGAAATATTTCTTATGTATGTGACAGAAATGTGAACACTTATATGAAAATTTATCAAGGCTGATAAAAGGGCAGCTGAATTTTCACTGTGGCTATGAATTAATTTTATGAAGTTTCAGAAAGATGCTATATTCTTCCCTTCCCTTCTAGAAAAATCTAGGGGTTTTCTTTTTTTTTTTTTTCCCACCTCGATTTTCTCAATTACAGAGGGCCACATTATAATAAGAGTGCTCAGGGATGATGGCGGTCACCAGCAGCTACAAAACTAAAGAACTGACATTCATGAGAAGAGTGGTCAAACAGAAAACAAGAGAAAAGGAAGAAACACTACGGGAGAAGACATTGTATAAAGGAGGACCTGGAGACTTGAAGCGTGATTCCTTGAAGAAGGTGAAGCCAAGATGCAGAAATAATGGATTCACAAATGGAGGTCAAACCAGAAACCTGAGTGACTAGAAATCTGTATGAGACATTTTGATTCAGGAAGTCAACCAAGATAAAAGGAAATCTGAAATAACAAAGAAAGACAAATCTCACTGTTAAACAATGAAATGCTGAGTATTAGGTCATGTGAAAGAGTGAAAAATCAGCAGTTTTGTGAGCAACAGAATTCCTGATGTCTGGTTTCTTACAAATTTGTGGTTTGTGATTTCATTTTCTGTTGTCCAGGAAAATGTGAATGCTGATTGAAGATTTTCCTGGTGTTGAGCATTAATAATAATTAATAATTGTGCATTAACTGGACAGAGCACCTGTTGCAGTCTTTCCAGCAGTAAAGGCAAGTGCAGATCTCTCTTCTTTAACCAGTCATCAATCTTCATGAAAACTGCAGGAAGTTGGTATTTTTAAGACCTTTACTCTGTTATCACTGAGGTTTCAGCTTACCAATGGGTTCAAAAATGGGTCATTAGGTTTAGATGCTCACAAAATATACACATAGCTGAATCAAATAAGCCTTAAGAAATAAGACAAATTGGGTGGAACAAATCCCAGAAGAAGAGCTGTGGTTATTGAGTGGAAAGGAGATGAATGAGGCAAGACACAGAGAAAGCTGACATTGTCATGGCTTCAGGAAAAATGGTAAAAGAGGAGGTAAAATATATTGAGATGGCGTTTAACAGAAAGAGAACCACGAAGAAGGCAGAAGAGAGCAATTTATTGAAAAGCAGGAGAGGAAGGGATAGGATGTGAAAAGGCTGTGGCTGGCAGGTTCTGAAGAAGAGGAAGAGGAGCCTCTCCCACTCCTGCTCTCACTCTCCACCGCTCCCTAGTGACAGGCAATATGGAAGAAGATGTTTGAAGGCAGGAGAGAGGTCAGTAAACTGAAGGAGGAGATAATGAGATGAGAAGAATAGTGAGCATATGCAGCAGTGGGAAATACAGCAGTGCCATCTGACTGAAGGGACAGAAGCCAGTGGGCACAGGCGGCCAAGGACAGAGATGTGGATATGGGTAAAGGATAATCTGACATAAGGATGAACTGTGTGAAGAAAATTGAGTAATGGGCATTAGATCACTTCTGCTTTGCAACTGTGTGTGCCAGAGCTTGAGGAGGAAGGCTGGAAGAGGGGCTGGCATGCCTGCTCAGCTATTTTGTTTTGTGAATGCTGCCAAAGGGGCAGGTGGAGCATAACTCGTAAATGCTTTGTTCATCAGAGAAGTATTGAATTACATCTGGTAATTATACAACAAGGGAACTAAAAATAATGGTTTGCCTGTGCGTCAGTGTCTCTGGAAGTATCGATTAATCATCGTACGAGTCAAAGCTGGTTGTGAACTCTCCAGCAAGACATGGCTTCATCAGAGGAAGCTGGTATCAGCACCGGGATCAGCATCTTTGATGAACTGTGGAGTAGAATTCCAGGGGACTGCCAGGTATCCAGCCCATTCGAGCAAGGGAGCCAGCTGGCTCGGGGACCTAGAAATTCTGAAACCACAGGGCAACCCAGAGGGCAGACCCATCCCAGCGATCCAGACCTGGGAAGGGAGCAGACACTGAGCAAAATTAATGCGCAAGTGAAAATCACATCTGCTGTTCAGGAGGTGGGCAGCACTGAGCCTGATGAGCACCATATCAATTTCAGCCAGCAGCTGCCCAGGATCATACTTCATTTCAAAAATCCCATGTGTTGGTATTCGCAGACTTTCTTTTTCAACAGAAATTCCAGCTTTCACAAAACATCAAAAAATATTGTCTTTCCCAGTCTGCATAAAATGTATCAGTATTTCTAAGATTTGGCCAACTTGCTTGCCATGTGAATTTGCTGCTTGCAGGATCATAGGTTTCCTAGTCATGTTGAATTCTTAAAGTTTTTGTACTTGATAATTTGTGCATCATTCTCCCACATATATCACTGATTTGATAATGAACATAAAAACAGCCCACCATGACTTGAGTCTTCTGAAACAAACTTCATGTAAAGGAGGAAAGACCCTCTGCCTGCCTCTGGGCCACGTCAGCAAAAGTGCAGAACAGATGCAACTACAAACCAAGTCAATAAGCTGCAAACATTCATCACTGATGTTTAGTGAGTGAACATTGGTAACTCAATTCAAGGGAAGTTTTGAAATTTTCAGCCTACAACTTGCTGCACTTCTGTTTGACCATCTGTAAATAGGGAACAGGCTTCTATAATCCTAGAGGCAATGCCAATAATTTTAACATATACATAGGTCAGAAAATGCCTATGGGTCTTTTCTTGGAAACAGCATGTAGGAGAAAAATAATCCTTCTTTGTTCAGACACAGCTTAACTAAAAACCAAACTTTCTGAGCATGCAAAAGACAACACAAAATTAAAAAGTTACTTTTCTTCTAAAAGCTTTCCTCTCTCTCCCTATTTATAGCATTTGACTTTCTCTGTTGCATTTCTCTGTCCTGAGGTTACTGGCATGTCCTGTCCTTGACACAATCAGAGGTTAGCCACAGTGATGTTACAGCAGCCTGCACAAGGACGATAAAACCAGGATTGCTTCTCTGTCAGCCACTGCTGAAACACAGAAGCTGAAAACTGTTTAAGATCATAGGGTTTGTTTCTTGTAGTGACAAGCTGGCAGGAGCTCCTTTCCTTATTACTTATCAGAAAGAAGTTAGCTGCTTTTAACACAATCTCTCCTTGCTGTTTTCTTAACTGTTCTTTCAGTATCTTTCTGACATAGACCAAGTCTAAAATGTCATCTTATCATGTCACATGTTGTAGTTTAGAAAGAAATATTTCTATTACAAGGAAAAATGGCCTTCTTTATCTGTTTTTAGGATGTAATCACAAAATGGAAAATACAGGAAAAATATTCAATCCTTAAATGTGAGTACTATGTAACTGTAAGCTTATCTTTACTAGTACCATCTAGTGCCTATCATTATTATCTCACATTTCAGGTATCTATAAGATACAATCATTCTTAGAGATATAAATATTTTCCCTATATTATTTATGTGTATGGAGTTATATAAAGATGAGCTTTGGGACAAGGGTTTTATAGCAAGTTTCCGGCCTATGAAAAATAGAAATAATGACCAAGCATACAGTCCTTTACTCAGAAAGGGTCATCTAAAAGACATCAACTTGCTGAAACAACCACTTGTGCTTTCTCTCACAGGTCTCACAGTCAAACCCAGTAATGAATCTGCAGCTCTTGATTTCATACATGTAGGAGAAAAGTGTTTAGACAGTTCAGAGGAACACATGATGCTGTATGCAGTCTTCACAGTCTTGTTCAGTATGCAGCTGTGGATGAGAAAACTTTCCAAGGAAGCTACGCTGGCAGGTCAGTCCAGAATGCTCTAAAAGAAAGAGAGATGTGGTGGGTATAACTGAACTAATGACAAAGACATTTCAACTGTAACTGGAAAAAAGTGTTTCACCTGCCACTGACTGCTGTTTTCCTTCCTGTTCCCAAGCAATGAGAGTCTTATAATCAATAAGTAGATAGGATGGTACAGAACTTTCATCTGCAAGAAGTGTGCACAGCTGTGAGGAAATGGAGGTTGAACATTATAAAAACCCCAAGAAAATAGAGTCAGGACTATGGACATTTGGATAAACTAGGTTAAGCTCCCTGAATGAAGTTGCAAGTAACTATTAACAAGTCTGCAAAATTAAACAAGGAATAGATGACCAATAGCCAGTAACAAAAAAGTGAGTAATTGTGTGCAACCATGACATTTAATAAACAGCATGTTAGAAGAGAATATGATTGCTAAATATATTAGTGTCACACCTGCTACTGTCTATATTGCTTTTCTCCTTGTTTTCAAGATGACACTAACTGGATTAGCTATGAATAGATTCAACTGTAGAAGTCCTTTACCTACGAATAGTACACAGAATTCTGCAAACAGCACCTTGCTCACACCAGTCTGAACAAAAGAAAAAGATATATTGTGTAATGGCAGAGAGGGTGGTGGTGACAGTTGGTGGTTGCTGAGGCTGAAATCTTCAACATAACCACAGACGTGTGACAGCAATTGTACAAGCTTCCCTCCAGACTTCGTAATTGTTGTTCTTCTACATTGATCTGCATGAGATAATTCTGCGGGTGAAAGACATACATATAAACCTTGACATCTTCCCTTGGTTAACAAATGTAATCTTGATACTACTAGTTTCTAACCACTAGAAAATGCCTTGCATAATCATATACCAAGACAGATATATGCCTTCTAGTAATCTAACCTGCTGGGAAAAAGCGAAGCAGATGAGAACATCCTGAAATATTTTCCAGCAGGGATAGGGAGCTACTCCCAGCAGTTGGCAAAAATCACTCAGAAAAAAGCAGTGCTTACTTTTAATCTTGCACATATCTTCTCTGTCAGCATTTTCTGTGGTTCTGCTTAGTTGGGTCTCATATTCAGCTCCACACAAGATCTCCTAATCATTCTCTATAGCCATCGTTGTCAGAAGCCATGAACCTTTTTAATGCTAAGTTTCTCTTTAGCAATATTCTCTTTCCCAGAATTGTACAAGAGGCTTGGTTTGCATTTCAGCTAGCTGATGCTTCAAGAATGACTTCCTCCTTCATTGAAAAAACAGTAACATTTGCCTCTTACCCCAGTTTGGGGCAGTTCAGAAATCCATCCTCCCTTTCTCCTGCTACCCTGTTCAGCCCTCTTGCTTTCTTTCCAATATTGCAGCAAGCCATGTCCAGAGTCCACTAGCACAGTCTGTTGCACTCTGCAGCAGCCTCTGAAAAAAGTCTTTTTTACCCAACGCAGTGGCTGGCCGGTTGTGCTGATTCATAAACAGAAACAACCCCCACCCCTCCACAACCTGGCTGTGGGGCTGGGGAAAACGGGGCAGTATAGCTGGGTCAGACGCATAGCAAGCACTGTCTCTCACAACAGCAGGCAAGATGTCAAAAGCGTGAGACACCTGGGCTTTGGTCACATGCATCTGATCAGAAAAAGACACCGGCATTTCATCTCCCTGATCTCTGCTTCTTGCAGAAATGCTGAGATGAGCTGCAAATGCAGCATTTTTACTAGTGCAAAATTCTTCTTAACCTTTGTCTCACTGACATTATGCTGTGCTAGAAAAATAGTGTATTTATTTTACAGTTTAATTCTAAAGGAAGTCAGGAAAAGTTTCCTGGAGAAACACAGATACTCCTGCATTTTAAAAATCTGTAATAACAGTAAGTTCCTACTCGTTGGAACAAGTACTTTTTCGAGATCAAAGTGCTGTCTGTTTTCATTACTCCTTTCATTATGATGCAAACAGAAAATACTCTGATCTAGAAAGAAGATAAAATATTTCAACCATTACAAAGTAGCAACCTCAATTCATTATTTTTTAAATAAATGCAGCTCTTCTATCAGATCATGGCACATGGCAGTAGTAACATAAAATCTTCACCAGTAGTTAAAGCTTAGAAAACAACCAAAGTGTTAAAGTAAAAACATCCTACGCTAAGTGACATGTTGAAATTCTGAAATGAACTTATTCATTTTATTTTATTTAGTTTTCATTTTATTCAGTTTTCCAGAGGAGTATTTACTGAAATGTGTAAGTTCACAAAAAATGTTCTTTTGAAATATTTTTCTGCCAAACTGTTCTAATTACACTTTCTGGCCAATTCCTCATCTATAGACTTCTCTGGTATTTTACTTCACAGACCCTTATGTGAAGTGTCACATCCTGGATGGAAGTGGAGAAGTCCTCGTTCAGCTTTCTAGCTGTATTGAAATCAGTTATTCCAAACTTAGAGGTTAGGCATGTTGCTAGAAGCTCAACAGCAATTTTGCCTCTTAAAGGCAAATGATTAGTAGCAGCTCTTGTCTCATGCCAAGTTCAAAGCTAGGTATGGGGAGCATCTACTACCTACAGACACTTCTCTGAAGATGGTGAAGGTCCCAGTTCTGCTCTGTACCATTTGACATATGCCTCCAAACATCCATTAGCACACATCTTAGAGGTAGACTACCTGTACTGGAGGTAAACTGAGGCATGAAGTAGGTACCCTTCTGTGGTAGTAAACAGTATCCTGGAATTCCGTAAATCTAACAATATTAGTGTTGTCTTTGAAAGATTTCCAAATTTGGTATCCCTTGCAAGTGAAATAGAGATGCAGTCTTCACATCTTCTCTAAATAGTGCACACAAGCTGACCAAATGGTAAACAAGAGTCTAAATGTCAGGGCAAGTGGCCGACAAGATGAGATGCAGACCTACTCCTGCCTGCTTGTCTCTTCCTGCCTCTTGATACCCAGTCAGTGTGGGGTGTCAGGAAAGCAAACAAGCTCTAGATATACCTGAGATCTAGGCACTGTCTCCAGCGTGGAACAACTCAGGGCTCCTAACGATGCCGGTCTGACCGACTGTCCCTTGAGCAGGGCAGAATTTTCTTTACAAAACAGCATTTAAATTGAAAAAAAAAAGTCATTCATTGATTCCCAAACAGTTGCTTGTAAACCCTTTATGCTCTACAGATGGGCATTAATCAATTTCTGGACTCATGAAGGTCTTCAAGTGACCACAGTGCTCCCAGATTCTTAGGTTTGGAAGCAGCAAGCTGTGCCAGAGCTTGGCATAGCCCCCAAAGCCTGAAGCCATGGGTCAGTGTCCCAGGCTCCACGGCAGGCTCACAGGGCAGACCAGAGATACCCTGTCTTGAGGAGTCCTGGTCTATCTGGAGAGCCATACAAACAAGGAGCAGCAGAGCCCAGTGGTTTTATGCCTTGGTCTGTTTCCAGGGAAGATAGCCACAGTCTCAGCAGCTTTAGCAGCAGCTGAGTAGAACTGACATCCTTGTCCCTTACACAGAAGTGTATAGCTACGAAGGCTTTTAGTAGCCATGCTTCTTTGACTGGGATATATCTTTCTGATTTTTTCTACATTT
Organism: Falco peregrinus; assembly: GCF_023634155.1. Taxonomy (NCBI): domain Eukaryota; kingdom Metazoa; phylum Chordata; class Aves; order Falconiformes; family Falconidae; genus Falco; species Falco peregrinus. Next base: position 86,204,555 of record NC_073721.1, read on the forward strand.
TGAGTAACTACACTGACAAAACTAGTTTATGGTTTAAACCAAGCCTCACTCCAAGGCAAAAATATGCTGAAGTAATCCCAAGAGGTCAAGGAACTCATTCGCTGGATGACAGAGTTACCAAAGGCTCTGTGTGTGGCTGCTGTTTTATCATTTTTAGGCAGGTTCCCTTGCCTTCATAAAGATCACTGCAGCTTCTATTTAATGGGATGACCTTTACAGAAACAATGGTAGGATTGCATAAGGGCACAGAGGCATTCTTGCCTTTAACTCTTTTGGGAGAGTCTTGAAATAGACAAACTCACCGATTAAAAAAATAAAAGAGTAAGATGTTGCAAAGTAATATTAGCATAATAACATGCACCATTCTGTGTCTTCAAAACTATGTTAATACACAAAGTAACATTTTTGCCTGCTCATGGTGGGCTAGGGAAAACATTATCCTCACTACGAGAAGAGCAAACTAAAGAGCTGCAAACAGAGCTGAAGGGATCTTTTCCACAGGAAGTCTGTGGAAAAAAATGACTGGATGTCCTGAGGTTTTATTCTGGGCTAGTGCACTACTACTTTGGGACTTTACAACATTTGAAATAGCTTTGTATAATGTTCCACTATGATGTTACCTCATGACATCAGTCAGGATTTGTGAGAGGCTCTGTATGAATGCAGCAGTATTAGACCTGCAATTCAAACACCTCTCTCAGACCTATGAAGTTTTCTTTTTGCTAATGTCTCATTCACTAATTGTTTTGCATGCTGTTTCATGTAGAGGAACATGAAGAACAAAGCCACAAAGTTAAGACAGTCAATTATTCTTTACATATCTCATAATAACTGTACATCAGATGATTAAGAATCTGTTACACTGCTTCCATACCATCATAAATTACCATTTTCTTATTTAGGTCAAGACTTAACTGACTTGCAGTTCATAACGTCTCTTTTACATTTACCGGTGTATGAAGATAAAAATGCTACTAAGACCTAGAGTTCCTAAGACTTTCAGTCCTTGCTGTGGTAGGAACAGAAATACCCTGTTGGTATTCCAGGTTACTGAGGCCAAAATATGAATCATACTTCCTTCTGTCAACAGTGCCCTTGGTCACAATGGGGTTTTGCCCTCACAAGAGTGAGAGGTTGCTTTGTTACTTGACTTTCTGCTGGGAGAGGACACTGTGTTATGAACCAAAAGCCCACTGAAGAATGCCCTCCTTGGTTGCCCTAGAGCTGGTTCTGGTCAGGTCCCAGGCACTGCAGCATTGGTTTTCTTTTTGTGCCTGGAAAAGCCGGGGAGTTGATGCAATTCATGCTACAGTCGCTTCCGATCCTGGATGAGGTTTTACTGTCTTGGCCTTGCTCTACAGTTTATGTTGACAGAAGCTGACTTTAAAAAGGATTAAATATAGTTGTGCCTCGGTGTGACTATTCACACATACAAGGAAGGTGATGAAAAATAAATGAAGAGTGCATTATAGTTATTTTACTTTGTAATATATTTAAAAGCTGTCTCCCACTACTGTTCCCATTTTCCAAATTTGACTGGAAGGTGGGACTGTGCATTCTCCACTGCTTTGCATTTAACAGGGAAAAACCACTACTACCGTGATGAGGTAGGATTCTGCAACTCCCAGGTTTTAGACATGTAAATACAAGGGCATCTATGAGAATCAGACTTAGACAGCAAGACTTTTACTGAAGTCAAATGAGCTCTGCAGATTTACCCAAACTGATTACCCAGATTCGGTCTTTACTAGAAGCTTAATGTGCTTCGTGTTTCAACTTCCCAAAGCAATCTGACTAGCTGACTGACAAGCCCAGAGCTGTATAACAAAGCAGCTTGCACTTTTCATTTGAAATAATATTTAGTTAAGGAAGCAAATTCTTCATTTATAAGAGCTATTGTGAAGAGGCATAGAGAAGCTAATACAAAGAAAATCATGGACAGCTTTTGCCACCTGTCCATTTAACTGTCACTTGAAGACAAAACAGTGTTTAATTGCCACTGCAGTGATTACTGATTAATGTTAAATATTTTCATTTCAGCCTTCTGAATAATTCTGATGGTCTTTGTCAATTGCAATTAACCAGATATTTGTTCCAAAATACCGGATACCAATGGACGCAAGTGATTCCTATTCATAAACCCATTTTTTCCCTGTCGGTGCTCACAAATTCTACTTAAATAAAGTTTCACCACTGTATCATACATAATGATTCACAAAAATTATTTCATTTTCGGTATGCAAGAAAACTCAACACTTTCTTAGATAAACAGTAGGGCTTAATTTTAACCTCACACTATTTTGTATTGGTCTTGTCCCATTTTGTTTCTCTAGTTGGGATCCAGGTGCTGCCTGAGACCTCCCAGTACCTCACCATGGGCTGTGCAAAAATGCAAGATGACTACAGAATGATACAGACTTATTGCAAGAGGTGAAGAAAGTGAAGATCACATAAAAACCACTGATATCAGGAAAATCCCAGACAGCTCACCTATTTAGCAAAGAAGGACTCTCTAAGTGGGCAAGAAGTCACAGAGATTATGAGTTTGAGTGATTTCAAACAAATGTCTCCAGCCAACCATATTATAAAAAAAAAATGGTATATTAAAAAAGTAAGGCTATTCACAACTCTAGAGCATTTTAGGGACAAAAAAATCAAGAAGTTTTGTTATGCTGCAAGAGGTAATATGAAACAGATTTCAAAATGTCCTGATTCTAATATAATGAAAGAGCTACTAGGTCATCTCAGCAAGACAATAAAATTGTGAAAAACAGAGGTTACTCTTGAACAAATAGATATGCTGGTAAATGTTATAAAATGTATGAGATACGATCAGCTCCCTGGTTGTAAGAACATTTCACTCTGGTGACAGAAGGTTTGCTGATCATCAACTTGTCACAAAGATGCAGTTTTAAAACTTAAATCAAACATGGATTTTTTTAAAAATCCAGAGTCTTATAGACCTCCTTCTTTAATGTAAATGAGAGAGACTAAAATGCTGCTGTTGAGGTTTGTACGTAATAATACTTACACAGCTGAAACAGCACCCAAAAGGCTTTATAGAAGAAAGAATCTCTTTGGTTAACATAAAAGAGGATTGCTCCATATGGAATAGCACCTAGAGTATGAAGAAGAAAACTTTAACAGTTTAGCTATCAATGCTAAGTGCTTCATATTTTGAAGAAATTATTTTGGGAGACATTTTCAAATGAGGATCAAAATTATCTATAAAAATCCTCTCGCTTATCCTGGAAGGGAAAAAATCCAAAAAACTTTCAAAAATCATTGTATGGTAGAACAAGAAAAAAATGACCCTTATTATCTTCATGTTTTGATTTGGTTACCCAACCATTATCATTAAAATTCAGAGATATTGAATAAAATCATGAAATGAGCACAGTGAGCACAGAAATAATTCTTAAAAGGTTGTAAGTAATAATTGAACAAAAAACCCTCAGCAGATATATGTTGCAGTACTCTAATCTTGGGTCCATGAAATGCTTAAAAAACAGTGAACGCTTACTGAATGTAGTCGATAATAAAATGAAACATTTAAGCAGCATTTCACTGTTTATAGTAAGAAGAACTTAAATGAAGTATTAAGCCATTCTTTAGAACCCTGTGCGGTAGCTCAGGCAGGTGGAATTATCTGGTAAAATCCAGAAACTCTAAATGGAACTTCTTGCCTCTCTGGTCAAAACAAACCAAACAAGCAAAAAAGTAAGAAAACAATTTTCAGAAGGATTCCAATGGCTAAGAATAAAACATAGTAACCTAGAACACATAAAAGGAGAGGGGATAAGATGGAAAATCCAGTGGCAGCATCTTTTAAACAGTATGTTAGGGTCATGTGTGTCAGATACCCTATGGAATGAGGCATTAAGAGGCAATTATGACTGGATCATAAAATGACAAGCTAATTCTCATTTTAACAATTACAAGACTTTTCCTCCAAGATTCTGGCACCCATGAAATATCACCTAGTAATTAAAACTGTATTTACTAATTGGTCACAGAAGAGACAAGCTATTGAATAAAAATTATAACAGATCTCAGAAATGTATCTTAATCAACAGGAAAATAAAAATAATTTCATATCTTGATTGAAAGAAAGTGTAGTAAATAGATGATTTCCTACCAGGAGGAAGGGGAAAGGCAAGGGAAGGAGAAAGGGGGACATTCAATATAAATGTATGCTCTTTGCTTATTTTATTTATAATATTTCCAGACAAGAAACAAAGTAGGCTAGCTTCATTAGAAAGTATAATGCAAAGGCTGAAGTTTCCATGATCAAGATTATGTATAGAATATATGATTCATTGCTGTTTTTAAAAGACAAACTGCATAAAAACCATTAAGTTATTTAGTCTGGACTGTAAATATGAAATAACAGCAAAAGACTGAGACAAGATCATGCAGATGATAAATACTTGCTCCCAAACTAACCATCACACAGAATTCAGTACTATCTAGTTTACAGAACATGTATTTCTCCATTGTTATCTCACAAAATATATAATATTGCCCCAGATGTCTATATGAAATGCAAAACAGTCTGGTTTTCCTTCATACATACAATATGGGAATACTAGATGGTAAAAATACTTTGAAAATCCATCTTGAAAGCAATAAAAAATGGCTAGAGACAGAACTTGAACAGGACTTATAGACACGTGTATTGGGATTTGGTCCATTCGGAAGATTTAAGATGGGCAGAGGGAAGCTAGTCTTGTTGTTCTTTGTAGGGGGAAAAAAAAGCAATCTTATAACCATGGACCCAGGCAACAGCTCCCACTATATATTGCTGGAAAAAAAACTATTAGTACAGTATCTAATAACAGAAGACTTGACATATTCTGTAAGAATAGTGCCAAGCAAACTCTCCAAAACGGACAAAAGTAGTGGTATACCTTGCAAAGAAAAGATGACACAGCAGAAATACTAAGCTTATGGGAAGCTTTTATATAGATAGTATAACCTTGTGAAATGAAAAGAAACAAAGAACATTCCAAGGGCAAAATAATTTAATTGGATAGTCCTCCTTCTCTGATATTCCATACTGCCTCTCTTCCAAAGCATTTTCACCTCCTCCATACTAGCAAATAGTCAGCACCACAATAAAGGTCTCAGAAAGCTAAGAGAACAGGTTAAATATTCATACCAAGTTATGGTAGTATTCATATAATTTGAAAACAGAAGATCTACACTCAATATACAGTTAGGTATTCTTAATCATTTAGAAAGTTGTCTTAATGCCTGCCACAGTTACTACAATGGAGATAGTTTATTGCAAATGGCTAAAATTATATACTTTTTATTTTGAAAACATTTTTTTTCTGATTTCCCAACCAAAGCATTCTTTTCTTGGTTTCACTGTTGTATTTTCCTACTCAAGAGCTTCAATTTACAGAGGACCAATAGACAGTTAATATGCAAAGAGATGCAAAGAAAAATTAACATAGTGAGGCAGATCAAAACCAACTTTCTTCGTCCAGCACCCTGGCTGCTCAGATTAATTTAGAACTAGGTTATCACATGGGTGAAACTGTTCAGAGGCACTACACCCTTACTTATTCCAAGGTTTGCAGGTGTAAATTGCAGTTGTATATACACTTTCAAAGTAACTAGTACAAATCAAGTCAGTAAAGCTTCTGTAATTATTTAAGAAATTGAGTTGTTAGGTGAAAATAAAGAAGCAAACACAGCCTGGCTAAAAAGCTACATGTGACCGGGAGAAAGAGGACTCTAACTTCTGTCAGTAGAAAGCACACTTGTCAGAAACTTTTACTAAATTTTGTTGGAAATCTCATTTTAGAACTAATCTTTCCCATCTGTGATCTTCCCTTGCTTGAGTCAAGAGAGGCAAAAGTCCAGACCTGGGTTGGAATGAGAGCAGAGATGAGTGGAAGCCCGTTGTACCACATCCAGCCTCTCTACCTGTGAATTTGCTTCCAAGAGGCATGAAGAGGCATTAAAACGTGTGAGGCACCTCTGCTCTGCAGCTCAGGTCCATGCAGGCTAAATGCCATGCTATTATATGGCTGCAAAATCCTGCCATCAGTGAAACAAGGAATTGGTATCCTCTGTGCATTCAGAGTTTAGTTTTCTATGCAAGAATGAACTGCACTGGGAATAACACAATCCCACACAGTATCGATGTAACCATCCAAATATCTTTTCTTTACAGTATACAAATTAAGCATTTATACCAGCTTTTAAATGTATCTTTCCACACAGAAACAAACCAAAAAGAAGGGGAAAAAATAGTGATTCAAGGCAATGAAATAAAAAAATAGTTCTCAATTTCAGAGTTTCCATGTCTTTAAGTATTTTGTGTTTCACAGTACTGCTGAAGAAGCAGTATTAATGGTAAGGCAAACATGCAGTTCTGTCCAATAAACAATTCAAAATTAAATGGGAAATAGTTTATGTATGTTCTCTTTTCTGCAGTTTCTTTCTGTTCCGATGAGGCCAAGTGACCTTGTTATTAAGACTCCAAACCATATTTGTGAGATCAGGTTTCCATTCCCAGCCTCTGCGGAAGAACTGCTGTATCATCGAGTAAGTCACTTTCCCTCTTCATGGCCTCAATTTCTGTCTGTACAGAAGCAGTAATATGACAGTCATACTCAACTGCATACAATTTATTACATTTTAAATTGTAAGGCAGAGACTGAGTCTTGCTGCCTGTTCATGTAGACACCAAAACAATCCTATTTCTGTCTTGCTGCTGTTCAAAGAATTTTGCTGTCTGCTGTGCCTCCGTATTTGCGCTCAGAGTCTGAACTGCAAGTGCCAATATACACGGATGAAAGCTAATCTCAGCACTGCCAGCCTGTCTAGAATTAGGTGACACCTAGAATCATATTAGAAACTCCATCCCTCTCTTCCTCCCTTGCCCACTCACATGCATGCACACTAAGACACCTGTTTGCACAAGTCTGACAGCCAAAGGAAGTTCCAAAAAAGCTCCCAAATTCTTCTGGGATTATCTGAACCGTATCTTGTGAAAGCTTCGTTTCAATATTTTTATTACAAGCACAAGGATTTACGAGTCCATAAACTGCAAGTTGCCTTCTGTACAGCTTACCAAAAATAAAAAAGGAATCAAAAAGGTTTATGAGATCACCATCCTGCAAGTATAGTGCATTCCCCACATAAGCGCAGAACTGATCTGCTTTAAGCAATAAGATACATGCTCTGACATCATGAGAATTGCATGTCTCCCACCCAAGGGACCCAAACAAGTAAAACGGCTGTTGAAAATTGCTGCAAACAGCAAACCAGTGTCTTTTCCTCATACATCATATTTCATGGCAAAGCACTGCAAACTATGCTTTGGAAAACAACCCTGTGCTATCAGCTGGTGTGCTAGCATCTTTCCTGCCCGGCTCTACTATTTTAATGGTTAATAAGGAATCTAGTGTCATTATCACTTTTCCTCTCTGTCATCCTCAACTCTCAAACTAAAGACCATCCATAAGGATTCTTCAAGAAAGCTACCAGTAATCCTATTCTACACACATTCTTGATACATAGAGCTGAACCAAATTCATACATAGCTTAGAAATACCTAGAATAATCTCTAATACAATTAATCCATTACAGACCTCCCAGCTATTCTCCAATGCAGAGTTAAGAATAGAAGACTGTTTCACAGGACTGCTGCGAGACAATTATTTGACAAGAGGTTGTATATAGGACTGGTATAGACCTAATATTAAGATGCAGGGGGAAAAAAAACTTCTATCTAATAAATGGTCAAAAATAAATTAGAAAACAGTTTACATTCTTTTTCCTGCTGTTTCTTTCTGTACAGGAAAGGCTGAATGACCTTGACAACAAGGCTCCAGACCATACTTGTGAGATCAGGTTTCTGTTCCCAGCCTCTGCTAAAGAATTGTAAAGACTTAAGAAGCCTCTGCTGTTGCACAGAGATTGAATTTCATTAACATGAAACAAACAACCCAGAGTTCAGAATGCTGCAAAGTAGATCAAAAGGTTAATTCTTCCTTTGATGGAACAAGAAAGAGCTTTTAATACTCCAGCATACCCACAACACTGACACTAATACAGGATTGTGAGTTTGTCAGACACGGACCGAAAGGTGATAGCATTAGCCACTTAGAGGAGAGCTGGGCCTGAGTCCTGCTGGGTGACAAACGTGTGATCAAGCACTTTGACTGACAAACAGCAGAATGCATAAAACACAAGAAGATTTCATTGCCAGAGCACAATATTCTCAAACAGAAGTAATACCTTGATGAAAGAAGCTTTGTTCTGAGAAAAACAGCCCCACTGGGTTTGGGTTACTATGCTGGTGCTCCATCAGTGTCTACAAGATTTCATCCTACGCAGACAAAACCTGATTAGAGGCCTCCTCTTCCTTTTGCCTTTTTTTTTGCCTTTTTTTTTTTTTTTTTTTTTGAGGAGGAGGAGGGGAGGGGGGAATATGATGCAGTATTGCCAGACTTTTTTCTAATACCTGCCTGTTAGTTCTAGATGTTTCCCCATAGTGCTTTTTTCCAAGTTGCAGAAACACTTTCTGAAGGTTGAAACACCTTTAGCACATCTCTTACTCTCCTGAACACAAGCTAACAACAGTTTCCTACTGCAATAAAGGCTGGACAGAACATTGTTTCTTTTTTGAATAAATTTCTATATAATGAGGTTTGGGGTGGTTTTTTTTTCATGGAGAACAGGGACTTTCAGAATTGCCAGACTAATAGTCCTGCTTTTTTTTTTTTTTTCCTTAAAGGTGAAAATATTAACCATTTCACTGTTGCCAAAGTGAAATCGTAAGTTCAAAAACACAAAACTGAAGCAGAGTATTTTGCTTGGTCTCAGCATAACATCAAACCACAATTCCCTAAACTAGCACAGGCTTCATGCCCACATTCTGCCCTGGAGGCTAAGCTCTCCATCATCCCACACCTTTTGTGAGGCATGGTGACCTCCCTTCTTGCTCTTTTCCATAGTGTAGGTGCCATCAAGTTTGACAGACCAATCCAGGGATTGAAAATAACTTTCTAAATCCATTTTATTGCTTGAAAAAATGTTCAGCCGTTTGCTTTTTTTCCCTCTCAATGGAAGTTGTCTGCAAAAATAAACTCTTAGCAAATCTGTTTGGCTGAAAACCTCTTACTTCATCAGATGTCTCTTTCATATTTCCTATTAGAGTCCTAGATTTGTTTTGTTATTTCTAGCAAAATACATTTTGTTATTTCTAGTTTCTATTATAAAAATCCTATTTAGATATGGGCCTTAACTTCTAAGCTATCAGAACAGCAGGGAGACAGGACCAGACAGAGGGGAATTCTGCTTTACCAATACATCAAGCTATTGGCACACAGAATGTTTATATTCTGTTTATATTTAAATGGTTAGATGGAAACCAACTTGCAAGCTTCCATTGAGGTTACTGAAAAAGTGCTTCTGTACTAGATGTGTGGTATATGTGGCTGCTCCTGCTTGGTTATTACTCTCTAAGGATCCTCCACTTGAACACATATGTGATACCACATACTGGGAACTGTAGTCTTTGCAAACTGCACTTCATAAACACTGTTGATGTTGCCATCTGCTTTATTTTTTTAAAAAAGCATTAATTCTTACAAAGTGAAGTGTTAGTGTATATGCTGTCAGCCAGTCTCTGAAAAGGCAGAGAAGAGGGAAGTTCTCAGACACTAGCTTCCCGCACCGTCATCCTTTTGGGGCTTTAAATGGCTGGTACTATCATGCAAAGAGTGATTATATCTGCATTCATCTTCATGTATGTCTGAATGATCACCACATGTAAAGCAAGAACCAGATTTTCACGTTCATTTAAACTGTATGTCAAGGCAGAACCAACTCCAGCATTTACTGTAACAAAAATCCAAACTCTTTTGCAGCTATAGCAATGTATAGCAATGTAACAGATACAATGTGTCTGAAAATACCTTCAGGACGCTATTCCCATTCAGTGCAGAATCTACTTTGTAGAAGACACAAAACCAACATTTTGAGAATAAGTGCAATCCTTTACAAGGAAAGACTTACTCTTATCTTCTTCATCTTTACCATCAACTTTGAAGGATTTTCTCTTTCTTTTGGTATAATTTAGTCAGACACCTTCATCTCAGCTCTCAGTCCAGATCCAAAGAAAGGAAAACAACTAGGGATTATCACACTGCAGAAATGCTGTACACAAAAGAATACACTGGCTTCTGTTGCAGAGAAAGAGATCCGAAGAAGACATTTGTGGTAGTCAGTGGGAAGGCTGTATACTCAGCGTGGCAAGAATACCTTCCTGTTGTCACTTGTTGTGCTCAAATCCCTCCATGAGAACAGAATCTGCCACAAACCCTAACTCTGGCCAAATGGCAATTATTCAAGTAGTGTCATCATTAATCTGAGTGGTCTGTGGGAAAAAATAATTTGTGCCAATAATAACAAAACCTAGGTACCTAGTGTTGGTCTTTCAATCTGCGTGAAGGGCTTCTACATAAACGTAGCAAGATTTCCATGCAGGAGACTTCTCAAAATGTAGGTTGCTTAATGTTAGCTTCTGACTTGAAAAATACTGACCTCAATTGAAAACCCAGAGGTAGAATCAGAAACAAGAGTGCTGTATTCACATCTTGCTGATGAAGCATTCACGTCTGGACATTTCCTCCTGGCAACTGCATACCCAGTAAATGTATTCTGTAAGACTCCCAAGCAATAGAACTACAGGCCTTTTACTGATTAATCCTGCAGGGGTTTGAAGGGCACTGTCAAAGAATCATTAAAATTATAAGCCCTATTAATTGACATCTTGCCTATATGTTGGCCAAAGAAGGAATTATTTTCATTCCTTTTTCTGGGGATTGATTCATCTAGTTTTAAGATGAATAAGGATAACCCATTTCATTGCAAATGAGCTCTAATTAATGTTAATTTACAGCTCTGGAGAGTTAATTTCAATTCTGTGCTGCCTCTACAGCATTGCAGCCATCAACTCAAAACCAGGGAAAGACACAAGCTGAGGAGCAGCTATGCTTAAGCCCTTGTTCTCATGGGTGACTTCAACTTACCAGATGTCTGCTAGAAATACAACACAGCACAGAGGAAACTGTCTTGGAGGTTCCTGGAGTGTGTTGAAGAAAACTTCTTGACACAGCTGCTCAGTGAGCCAGCTAGGGGAGATGCCCCACTGGACCTGCTGTTTATAAACAGGGAAGGACTGGTGGGTGATGTGATGGTCAGAGGATGTATTGGGCATAGCGATCATGGGATGATAGTTTTTGGTTCTTAAAGAAGTAAGAAGGAGAGTCAGCAGAACCACTACCTTGGACTTCCAGAGGGCCAACATTGGCCTGTTTTAGAGCCTCATTGACAGAGTCCCTTGTGAGATAGTTCTGAAGGGCCAAGGGGTCCAGGAAGGCTGGGCATTCTTCAGGAAGGTAGTCTTAAAGGCACAGGAGCAGGCTGTCCCCATACGCCAAAAGACAAGCCGGTGGGGAAGAAGACCACCCTGGCTGAACAGACAGCTTTGGCTGGAACTCAGGGCAAAAAGGAGAGTTTACCACCTTTGGAAGAAGGGGAAGGAAACTCTGAAGGACTATAAGGATGCTGTGAGGTTGTGCAGGGCAAAGATTAGAGAGGTGAAAGCCCAGCTAGAACTCAGGCTGGCCATTGCCGTAAAAGATAACAAAAGATATTTTTACCAATACATAGAAACAAAAGGAGGGCCAAGGATAACCCGGATAACCCCCATCCATGACTGGATGCAGCGGGAAACGTTGCCACAAAGAATAAGGAAAAGGCTGAGGTAATTAATGCCTCCTTTGCCTCAGTCTTTAATAGCAAGACCAGCTTCCCTCTGGGTACCCAGCCCCCTGAGCTGGAAGGTGTGGATGAGGAGGAGCAGAATGAAGTCCCCACAGTCCAGGAGGAAATGGTTAGTGACCTGCTGCTCCACTTAGATGTACACAAGTCTGTGGAGCCAGGTGGGATCCACCAGAGGGTGCTGAGGGAGTTGATGGAGGAGCTCACGAAGTCACTCTCCATCATTTAACAAGTCCTGGTGAATTGGGGAGGTCCGAGCAAACTGGAAGTTAGCCAATGTGACACCTATCTACAAGAAGGGCAAGAAGGAGGATCTGGGGAACTACAGGCCTGTCAGCCTGATCTCAGTGCCGGGGAAGGTTATGGAGCAGATCAGCCTGAGTGCCATCACATGGCACGTGCAGGACAGCCAAGGTTCAGGCCCAGCCAGCATGGGGTTATGAAAGGCAAAACCTGCCTTTCAAACCTGATCTTCTTCTGTGACAAGATGATGTGCCTAGTGGATGAGGGAAAGGCTGTGGACGTTGTCTACCTGGACCTTAGTAAAGCCTTTGACACCATCTCCCACAGCATTCCCCTGGAGAAACTGGCTGCTCACACCTTAGACGTGTGTACACTACGCTGGGTTAAAAGCTGCCTGGTCGGCCGAGCCCAAAGAGTGGTAGTAAGTGGAGTTACATCTGGCTGGTGGCCATTCACAAGTGGTGCTCCCCAGGGCTCAGTATTGGGGCCAGTCCTGTTTAATATCTTTATCAACAATCTGAGTGAGGGGATTGAGTGCACCCTCAGTGAGTTTGCAGATGACAGCAAGTTGGTAGGGAGTGTTGATCTGCTGGAGGGCAGGACGGCTCTGCAGAGGGATCTGGACAGGCTGGACCCATGGGCTAAAGCCAGTTGTATGAGGTTCCACAAGGCTCAGTGCCGGGTCCTGCACGTGGGTCACACCAGCCCCACACAGCGCTACAGGCTGGGGGCAGAGCAGCTGGAGAGCTGCCTGGTGGAAAAGGACCTGGGGTGCTGGCTGGTGGCCAGCTGAACATGAGCCAGCAGTGTGCCCAGGTGGCCAAAGAAGGCCAACAGCATCCTGGCTTGTATCAGACACAGTGTGACCAGCAGGACTAGGGGGGTGATTGTCCCCCTGTACATGGCACTGGTGAGGCCGCACCTTGAATGCTGTGTTCATTTTGGGTCTCCTTACTACAAGACTAATACTGAGGTGCTGGTGAAGGGTCTAGAGAACAAGTCTTACGAGGAGCAGCTGAGGGAACTGGGGCTGTTTAATCTGGAGGAGGCTCAGGGGGAATCTTATCTCTCTCTACAGCTCCCTGAAAGGAGGCTGTAGGCAGGTGGGGGTAGGTCTCATCTCCCAGGTAACAACCAACAGGACAAAAGGAAACGGCCTCAAGTTTCATTAGGGGAGGTTTACATTGGATATTAGGAAAAATTTCTTCACTGAAAGGATGGTGAAGCATTGGAACAGGCTGCCCAGGGAGGTGGTTGAATCACTATCCCTGGAGGCATTTAAAAAAACGTGTAGATGCAGTGCTTAGGGACAGGGTTTAGGGATGGACTTGGCAGTCCTGGGTTAATGGTTGGACTTGATGATCTCAACTAAATGATTCTATGATTCTGTGCCTCTTTCTGTGATATTCCCATTTTACTCCTTGTCTTTATTCCTTTCTGATACCATCTATAGGAAAACAGGATCTGTTTAGCAGTTCATCTGCTCCTGCTGCATAATCCTCTGTAATAGACTGCTGGAAGTTTCAGGGATAATTATGTGACCAGAAAGGTTCTGGCAGTGGGTAGTGCCCCGTGGCAAGAATGAATGATCTTGAAAAGAATAGTTTATTTCCATGCAGAGTCCTTCTAGAAAGACAGAGGAATGCTGAGAAATCAGCAGGAAGGAATGTCTCTCCAATAAAACCACAGAATTTGCAGGCAGTATCCCAAATCTGTCTACCCAGAGCTGTCACAGCACTTTGACCAAGCCATTTAACTTCACCATATCTCAGGCTTCTCAGTTGCAAAGCAGAGACAAAGTAGTCCTGACAAGGGTGTTCTGTTTCCGTCTCAAGACAGGGCTTATAAATTGGGCATTGTTTAAGTGTTTTCAGGCTCCCAGAACTAGGTTTAAATGTTATTAAAGACAGAAGACAGCTGAATTCCTTAACAGACTGTGCTTTCCACAAGGCTCAGTGTTTTCTTAAAGGGTCTTTGTATGGTAATGTGACATTTTGCAGCCTACGTGTAGGCAATTATCTTTGGAAGAAAAATAGAAAAATGACCAATTTTTTTATTATTATTTTGAGAAGAGGCTTTGATTAAAACACATTTCTGGGGGAGCTGATATTCAAGGATGGAATGTGGATACAAGGCTGATTCAAGAGCTGGAGCTGTTGTTAAAGGCACTAGGATTAAGGCGCTTGAGGAGGCCTTAGCTAAAGCATTCAGACAGCATCAGAATCCATCACCAACTGGAGCCAGTGTAGTCTGTTGTGTCCTTAAAGTATTTTGCAGTATCTCCTAGAAGGTCTTTCACAACTAGACTGCTGTATTCCAACATTATTCTAAGTGAATGACAGAAAAGAATAATTGAAGGGCTTGGTTTTGCTGCTTAGAATCTCAAAACTCTTTGGACTACTTTGTAAACATGACATGCAAAATCAGTCATTAATAATACCTAGTTATATTGGCTTGAGTGGCAATTTACTAATAATTCTTATTGTTCTCAGAAAGAAGCTGCTCCTATAGTAATGAAGCCTGTGAAGTTTTTACCACAACTGTACTGGCAGCAGAAACAGATCTTATGCATAGACACTCTGAAACTGCGGCCTAAACCATGCATATCATCTCCATCCATATAGCACCTTTCCTGTGTGAGCACAAATACTTCCTTTGCTTTACTCACAAACAGCACCAAAAGTTAAACCGGTTGTCAGGCGTACAGCAGCTCCATGCTGTGCATGTTATCACTGCCTACTTAGAACAGCCGATGAGTTGCATTCCAGGCTCACAAAGACCTGACTAAGCAGTACTTCAGGATGCTTGGTAATCTCCAAGCCAGGAAGGTATGTATTCACATACCTGTATTCACAACCAATCCTACCCAACCCATTTGTTTTTCCACCTGCATTCTTTCCATTCTAATTTGACATTCATCTATCATTCCTACATTCCACAGTTACACCAACAAAGGAATAAATCCAGGTCCCTTCAAACACTTCCTTTAACTACTTCTTCCTTCCATGCTCCCTCCCACACATAACAGCCATACATTTATGGGTTTATGGTTGAGAGCGTTTGTCACAGGGATGAGGAGGCAAGAAGACAGGTTGGGCAGCAAACTGAAAAGCCACAAATGCATATTCTTCAGGATTCAGTATTTCAGTGTCTGTGCTGGATGTCAATGCTTTTGAAGTAATGTTTTCTCCATCTGCTTCCCTTGGTGTAAAGTTCAGGAGATTCGAAAAATAACAGAGGCTTCATTTAAGAGCACAAAAAATGACAACCAGTCTCTACCTGGGATTTAGGCTAGGATCACATGACCATAAATTTCAAATAGTAATTTTTAAATTAAAGGGGACTAGAAGAAGACAAACCCCAAAATCAGTTTTTTAAAGGTTATATTTTTCATTCAGAATGAAAATGCAGCCAGCTTCTGGGCAGCTTCATTCATGAGCCTTTGCTTGTAAATAATAAAGAGAGTCAAGTACAGTAACTTACTAATTACTTCTCCTTCCACCTTGCATTTCCTGGATTTTGTGTTTCTTAGCCCTGAAGATAAAGCATGATCCAGAGAACAATGAGTACCACTCCTCCTCTGACAAGAAAGTAAGCTACTCAGCTTTATTATGGAACAGTTTGCTTCTTCCTGTGCATCTGAAGAGCAAACCAGGTGGACAGGACAAGGGATCCAGTGGGGAGCAGTAGGCTGCTTATACAATTTCCCATTACCAGAGAGTCTGTCAGAGCAGTGAGGTGTTTATTCTACTGGAAGGCAAATTGGGTCTGATGACGTTTAAGCCCTCCAACTGAATCACCCCTAACATAAGAAATCTATTCCCCCAACAGCTTTGGGGTTTGGCCTGTTTTTCAAAGGAAATGAGTCATTTTCTTCGTACTATTACAAATCTCTGCCAAAAACCTGTTAGCCAGTTTCAACCAAATCCATCAAAGAGTATAGATTCCTTACTAGGACTGTGAAACTAGGCAGCCAGGTAGAGAAATGCAGGAATGCAGGAAGTAGCCTCTTTTCAGACACCAAAGGGTCTACAGGAGAGTCCTACCCCAAGACAAAAATCTCAGGTTTTATTGCTTCCACTGCTGCTGGAAACACAAATTTGACCTTTTAATGTCAGATGAGAGATAAAAAGGCTGTTAATGATCCCTGTTATTGCAAGAACCATATAATACAACCTTCTCCTAAACGGATCACAGTACAGTTTACGAAGGACTGTGATCCATTTAGGAGAAGGTTGTATTATATGGTTCTTGCAATAACAGGGATCATTAACAGCCTTTTTATCTCCCACCTGAACAGATCCTGCATGGAGGAAGCAGGGCATCAAGTTGGATTACAACCCTGGACCTCAGGAGAGCTAACTTTGGCCTCTTCAAGGACCTACTTGGAGGAATCCCATGGATTAGGGCTCTAGAAGGTAGGGGGCTCCAAGAGAGCTGATTAATATTCAAGCATCGCTTCCTCCAAGCTCAAGATCAGTGCATCCCTAGGAGTAAGAAATCAAGCAAAGGGGGCAGGAGGCCTGCATGGGTAATCAAGGAGCTTCTGGCAAAACTCAAAAAGAAGAAGGAAGTTTGAGGGCGACAGAACACTGGAACAGAGAGGTTGTGGAGTCTCCTTCTCTAAAAACATTCAAAACCAGCGGGGACACAATTCTGTGCAGCCTGCTCTAGGTGAACCTGCTTTAGCAGGGGGTTAGACTAGATGATCTCCAGAGGTCCCTTCCAACCCCAACCATTCTGTGATTCTGTGATTCTGTAAAACCATTTGTGTTTCTTGTCCCACAAGTCCATTTGAAATTCTGTCCCAGAATGTCACTGTTCTGATTGTCAGAAGTCAGGAAATTAGAAGGACATTCAGTTTTTCTTGGCAGGTTTGTATTATCTGTTCCAATGCAAACATTGCCCTTTAGCTGGAAGATCTCTTCTTCTCTCATGTCTGCCTTCCCTAGAGTCCATTATCAGTTTCCAGAACCTCTGCCCTCTCACCCTTGGCTTACTGAGGCTAAACCAGACAAACTCTGTTAATCCTCTTTGTATTATAAAGCCTCCATTCCCATTATCATCTGTTTTGCTTTCATTCTTGTCTCCTGAACATGCTCGCTCAGAAGTCTACACAGTCATGCCCTGTCCTTTACTCCTAGTACTTTATTTCTTCTTTTGTTTGCTTGATACCAGTCCTAAGATTGCACTTACTTTTTTTATTTCTATTACACTGGCAGCTGACAGATATCCTTCATCTTTCTGCCCCTTTGTCATTTCCAACTCACGGACTCTGAGCATGTCCCAAAATTTCTGGTTATTAATGTGGTGACGCAAGTCGAGGTGGACTTAAAAGAAACACTATGTCTGCGTGGCTGGGTTCGGACAAAATGGCCTTTATTGTTTATGCAAACTATTTATATATCTTAGACAGTGCAGGTGTTAGACCCTGCTAGGTTTTTGTGTCCTTCTTCTTGCTTGCTGTTTGCTGTTGCTGTAGGTGCCCGTATGCTGCAGTTCTAAGTTCCGATTTTTCACATCCTGTTTACATACCTGACAATTTGTGGCTGTCTTAAAGGTACACGGCTAAGTCTTTGAGGTCAACTAACTTATCTGCAGACCCGCTGCAGACCCCAACATATTAATTCTATGCAATGATCTCAATACTTAGAAATATTTAAAATCAGCCTGTTCCTCAGACTCAGATCCTTAAGGTCATATGGTTCTTTCTGTACCATCTCCCAGTTTGTTATCTGATGGTATCTCCCTACTTTGGGCCACCAGTAATTTCATCAGCATAATTTTGGGTTTATGTCAATATCATAAGGAAAACAACAAATTGGATTGGTCCCAGAACTGTTCCTTTGGAAGCTCCATCACTAATCTCCCTCTAAGCTGGTTCTTCCATCACAATAACTTTTTATCACAGTTTTAATGGATATACAGTCTAGTTAATCAGTCTCCCGCTCCTTCAAATTTTTGCATATTCAAAGATTTTTGCCCTTTTCAATCTTTCCCTTTCATTCCATGACAAATTGCTCCTATATATTAATACTTACAATAGTTCCAGTCTGTATCTTAGAACTACATCAGTCACACTGGCCAGTTTTACATTAATAGGATTCAGCACAATCTCCTTGCCAGCCACAGATGATAATTAACATTTTTCACCTCCACAGCTATTGATTGTGTAGTACAGGCTAAGAGGACCCTAAGGCTTGCATTCAATGGGAGTGATTGTTATTGGGGAAGAGCATTTCTGTCTGAGCACTTCTTCTCCATAGCTTCATTACTTTTTTATCTAACTTCAGCCAGAGCCAGCTGCTCATCTCTTCAGGGCAACTGAAAGCTATGAGATCATGATAGCTTCAGCTAATATTAGGCAGCCTAGAATGGGGTATCATCCACAGAATACTGGGACTTCAAACTCTCACCACCTTTCCTGATGTCCCCCTACACATACCGATGGAGAATCTGAGCTTTCAGGCTACATGTGTGAAAATTTTTATTGGTTGTAAGTTTTAAGTTCAGAATCAGTACAGTGTTGCTACTGTAGCTCTGCTCCTATGGGGTCTGAGAAAGAGTGGGCAGAGAACAGAACACAGACAATGTATCTGACCATCTAAAAATGAAAGGTGAAAGCAAACATAGGTAAAGGACATGAATAATAAACCAACTATATAAAATCAGAAATACTTTCAACATTCTTTACATTAATTCAATTTTAAAAGTCTTAGGAGATGCCTACTAAGGATTGTTGATTCAGCCTCCTAAACAGAGTAGTGATTTTTGAGGTTATGATGACTGCCACCCATAAGATGTTATCTATCTGAGAAAGAGAATAAACAGGTGCCCTTCTCAATATTTCACAAGACAAGTGAAAAACAAAAGGTTGGTCAGACTTAACTAAACACAAGCATTCCTCTCACAGTAGTTGTTCCTGGGAATTCACACAAAAAGTAAATTCATAAAGAGGATCTATCTTTAATACTTTTGGACAAAAGCAGACTACTCGGAGGTTGGGATTGCAAGGCGCTTTTTCCCAACAGTCAATATTCACTGATTTCTCAAAAAAAAAACATGCTCTTAGCATCCAGCTGCTATTTCGAACCACAGAAGTTGACTACTCTCTCTATATAAAATGGGAGATACATACGCATTCAAGAATTGGAGGGGGACATTCCAGTAAACTAGCAATTGCACAGATTTTCAATGATCAATTCATTTGGGATGACAATTAAAACAGTTTTTTCCCTAATAGGAAAACACATTAAAACATGCCAAGCTCCTCTACCAAAAGTAGTTCTCTAAATAGAGAAAATAATTTTTTACATTTATCACTGTAAGCCATTTATGTCGTCCAGCCACCTACTGTCTCCAAGATCACGGAACTTGTCATTTGCTGAAATAGCACTTATTTGTGACCACTGTTAAAGACAGGATATTGACCTATCTGGACTACTGGACTACCCAGGTATGGCTGGGTTTATGTTCTTACATTTACTTTATTAGACTCAACAATATATTCAGACACAGCAAGCTCCATGCCAGTGGAGCAGGAGCAACATTAAGTCTGGAATGCTGTAACATACTATTCCAGCAAAAAGCCCCTTTCAGATGAAAGATGGCAGACTTGCAAACCAGGTTTAGTCATGTTGACAGAGTTATACTGATTGTCTGAGAAATTAACACACTTGCAACTTAAATAAAACCCTTCAACTTATGTCCTGTAGAAAGCCTGATTAATATTTTATGGTTTATTTCCATTCTTTTTGTAAATTATTCAAAAGCATAGCTTGGCAAAGCACATGGGAAGTCCAGAGTGTCAGGTCAATTAGTTGTTTAAGCATTATGTAGAATTTCAAGTATTTGTTTCCAATTTCAGAGTGTAAATGTTATGATTGGGGAACAAGACAAAGTGAAGTAGGGTTGATAAATTCCTTTTTTAAAAATCCACTGAAACATTTGGGGATTAGTACCCCAAGTGTTAGACTTCTCCCTGTCGCTACAATTCTTGTAGCAGCGGTAGTTCTGAGGTAAAAACCTATGCTGCTGTGTGCTAGATGAGAAAAATTAAGACATGTAACTGAGGATTTAATTTCCGCATGCCTTTATCATGATTAGGTGAGCAAATTGACTAGCTACAGAAGAAACTACTCTATTAGGGATTGTTTAACAACCTCTCCCAAAATTTGCAGGCAGCTTGTAATTTCAGAAAGTGAGAAAACAGTCATTTGCTGATGCATTCCAGCTCCCTGCTACTGTGAGACTGTTCTCTATTGTACATTTGCTATTGATCCTTCCAGACCACTGATGCTTTTTAAGCCCTATATATAAGGAACAATACCTCTCTTCAAAGGCTGCTGGCAGCGCAGCAGAGCTCATCAGGAAAGACAACTAGCCCAAGCATTACTTTTCTTAATTGAGTCTATCTTCTTCTCTATGTCTTTCCCACTCTGGAAATAGTTCTAGTCTTTTGAGCTGTGTATACATATCATTCTAATATTTAAACACCCTCAACATGCTTAGCTCTTAATTACTCCATCAGTTTCACTGTAACCCTGGGTGCTCCAGTTTAGGAGCATGAAATGTTTCAATATTTCATGGGCAGGATCTGTAATTATTCACGGTTTTCCTTAATGACTGTTGTGGTAGTCCCCTCATTTTCCCTCAGTCCTTGATGGCTCCTTTGACAATATATGCACACCTACCCACACTGCACTGAAAATTTAATAAATAAACCTGAAGAAATAAAAGGGAATGAGAAGGTTAGGATCTTCAGTGTTATCCTTCAAGGCTACAATTAGGCTCCAACCCATTCTTCTAGATCCTATTTAATCTTCTCCTGAGTAACATGCCTTTGTCATTGTCTTGTCCTGGAAGGAGGCAACTTTGCATTTCAAGCTGGAAATCTGAAAAGGCCTCTCAATGCACATTGGGTACATCAAATTGTCACATTTTAAAATGGCTGCTCACCCTCACACCATCACAATTATCCCAGTTGAGTCTAGGGACCCTCCTTTTATGCTTGCCTTTGCAGTTTGAAAAAAAGTCAGGGCTAAATCAATATGTATATTCCACAGCATCCTGGAAACTCCTGGATCTCCCAGGTTTCAAAAGCAAGTACGTGTGTCAAGCAAGTGGTGACTCCTGTCACCAGTGACAGCATCTTCTACAGCTTTCTGCTTCTTCTAAAGAGGTCAGGGTTGGAAAAGCATTAGTCCTATAACAATTCTCTCTGTGATTACACAGTCACATTAATGTAACCTAAATGTATGCCAGTGCTGAATGAGATGGTCCTGCCATGTGTGGGGGTCTTGGTATGTCCCTTGTCTTGGTATATGAGCCCACACAGGTACATGGTGAACTAGATCAGGCACCTGGTCTGGCAGAAAAAGGGACAAAGTAAGTCACAACAAGGCAAAAAAAAAAAAAAAAAAAAGAAGTGGAAAAGGAGACAGAAGAGAAGAGAGAGGAGTGAGTGGAAAAGGGTGGAGAGGGAAAAGACAAACTAGATTACTTTCCTGATTTAGATTATGTGGCCACACAAATGCTAGTGACTTATCAAGGGAGTCAGAGAAACACTTCCAGAAGCATGGAAGATGGGAGGGCTACCACTCTCCATGACAAGCATGGGCCTGTGCTAGCTTGAACTGACTGCATAACCACAGATCATAAGTTACAAAAGTCCAGGCTTTCTGACGAAGTCAGCAAACCCACTACATAGGAGGATCCTGGCTTCATAGCTGAGACACCTCCCCTTTACCTCAGGGTCAGAAATGAGTAGGCAAAAGGACTGGCATTTCAAGTAAGAAGCAAGAAATGCAATTAAGACAGTGTTGATTATAGAAAAACCTGATGAAGGAGAGGAAGGAGTACCAAAAATGAATGATTTAAGGTATGTTAGCATAAAGGCAAGCTGACAATACCATTCATTGACTAACTGAATAATTTCCAGACGTATTTTGAGCAAGAAAAGCATTCAGATCTCACACCTTTCTCCATTCCCGTTTAACAGGGATATTATAACTTGCTCTCAAAAGCATTAAGCATAGACTACAAGGTAATGACCAAATTGGCAGTGCAATGATGTGATAAAATAATTCACGTTAAGTGTTTCTAATACCTGGCATTTCTTCAGTTATTCCAAGAGACTCTCAAAGTTCTTCACACAAAGAATGAATTACAGTTCACAACAAGCTGATAATGTACAAAACAACCCTATTGCACAGCTGGAAAACAGAAGCACAGGGCACTACTGTCTGTAAACACATAGTAAAGTAGTAGCATCATGTGGGTTATCCATCTGTATCAAAATATAAAGTCTTTAATGTCAGATTTAACACCAGCAGTTATCATAGTCGCAGTTACCACCGCTGGCTGTTGCAGTTTTTGGATGGACAGACTTCATGCCACTCTGAAGGGGCTCACTCCATATGCCACCCCCCAGTCTAACATTTCAAATACTGGCAAGAAAGCATTATCTATGAGGTATACAAAGTAACTTTATGAGCCAATGTTTATGCTTTCCCCAAAGGCAGGCCCTGAAGAGATATTTGATTAGCTACAGAAATGTCACTGAAATATTGAGCCTTCCAGGCAATCACTGGTCAACTCAAGGACCAAGACAAAAACAAAACAAATGTTCTTACAAGAACCTGTGTATTTTTCCTTTACTGCTTTCAGACCAGTACGACAAGCCACATATCCTTTGGCAGACTGCTTTCTGCTTTGCACCACAGTGAAATATGTGCATTAGTATCAGCTCCTAAGTTATCAGCTTTTCAAATTGTGGGAACCTCTTGGTGAGAGTACTGAAGCTCAGCTCCACTAGCCTGTTTACACCCACCAGCTGGAGATAAATTTATTCATTAAAAGATAGTTGAAACCTCCAGGAATAAGTTATATTTCAATCTTTTCTGACTATCCTTACAGAAACTGATATGCCTGATGGCTCTGATCAGGTGGGTTGTGGATTTCCTTGTCTCCATTGCCTGGGTCTTCAGGAAATGTAAGTCCTTTCAGATCATTTAATAATACTGTTTAGTACTTTGAAGGGTTATCTGTTCTCCTTTTTGGCACGTGCAAGGGAACCAACCTTTCCAATATGCCAGTTCAGCAGCCTTGCTGCTGTTAGATAGCCGTCCTTTACATTTCCTACCTTAACTGCATTTTGGCACGTGACAGCTTCTTGAAGTGAAATTGTTCTTAAGTCACAGTGTAACACGAAACATCGCATTTGAATGCAAGGGGCTAAGAACCAACAGGTACAAAACCGAGTCGTTGCCTTGCTACCTAACACAGCTACTGCAATGTGCACCATCATGACTGGACTGGGCCAAGCTGCAGCATCACTACAGAAACCACCCTGTGCCACAAACACAGCATGCACTGCTGCATAATGTCCTCTGCAAACACTGCAAAGGATCATTTTATCCACCCCAGAATTTCCTCTAACTTCCCAAAAAGAGCAACACAACTTTCATGATGTACTTTCTCACAGTAACATTTTCAGTTCATTCTAATTTCTCTACTCTATACAAAAATAGATGTCAAGTTTTTGGGAGACCTATGCACAGTTTTTCTTGACAATGACTCACTGCAGCTCCACAGGGATGCACATCTTTCCCCATGGAGTCAAAGCATACTTTGCATATAATTTAAAATCAAGAGATCTTGAAAATAAATAGGGAAAGCAGAGGAGACATATTCTGGAAAAATAATTTATTGATTTAATCTTATTTTTTCTAATTCTGGATGCTTAGCTTTGCAACTCTAAAATTATTTTTCATGGAAAATTGACATAAAAACAAAGATTACATATGCACAGATCTCATGAAATTGTAGTAAAGCATGATGACAGGGTAAAAAAATAAATTAAAGGGACAAAACCCAAGCTGTAATTTTAAAATAGTCTACCAAAAAAATTGAGGGCAGTGATGCCAAGGAGCTCAGCTCCAAATTTTCACATGGTTTTCATTTCACAAAAAATAAAAGCAATTACAGTTCTGCAAAAGCCAAAACCACAATATCCTCTCTAACACAAAGTGTTTGGAATATTTCTCAATGCCCTTAAAGGGAGACTGTCATCCTGATTCTTCATGTTGCAAAAGCAGATGCACTTCAAGCTATTTCACTGGTTCCTCAGTCTCCTTGTCTAACTTCTGGCTTTACTGTCATTTTTCTCACTACTTTAGGAGGCTCAGATAAATGAAAAAGCAATGGTTTTTTTTCAAGTCATAAAGACAAATGATTGTATAGGCCAAACGGTAAGGATAATTATATTTGAAGTGTTACCAAACTGGAAGAGGAAAAGATCAGTGAGAGGAAGTCCTTTTTAGTAATAATCTCTTGGTCAGTTTGTGCAGTACTTTTAGCATCAGGTGAAAGCATTCAGGTAGAATTGTATAATTGAATGTTCTTGCAGTGGGAAACCCCAGATCACTTTGCTTCCACACAAAAAAAAAAACAAACAAAAAACCAAACAAACAAAAAAAACCCCTAATGAGCAGCCAGCAGTTCTTTCAGCTTCATACTAGAGATGTATGTGGGGAAATGCCTATATCATATAGATAACCTCTTGGTAGTCCCCCTGCCAGTATACCCCATCAGGATTGACATCATCAGCATGTCACTGGCAAAGCACTCCACAGATTCTTACTATACCACACATTTCTTATTCTATAAATTCCTCCTGGAGCAATTGCCAGCATGTTCTCTGTACTACCAAAATGTTACATACAGCTTTGAAACATCTGTAAGGACTTCCCCTGACTGGTAGCCTAAACTGTTTGAGTTTTAGCTTCAGGCTACTTGTAGTTGTCCTTCCAAGTTCAGGAACTGTGAGCAACTCACTTGCATCTGTTATTATGCCTTATCATATACATGTCACTTTAAGCATATTTGATGGTTTAGAAAAAATAAATGCAAACCTTTCTCCAGAGTTACAAAGCAGACATGCAAAGTTCTCATTCAAGAATAAATTTATGTATCACAAAGTAAGTGAAGGGAGTAGTGGACCCTTCCCCTTTGGAGAAAGATGTCAATTTTAAGGAACAATTGAAAGGGAGATCATATTTGATACATGCATATGATAATACGTAAATATATGTTTTTTATATATATATATATATATATATACACACACATCTATATCACAGATGTTGGAAGCCCTAGGGTGTGGAGGAATCCCGGCACAAAATCCTGTGTGGGAGAGACACAAAAGGAGCAGCTGAGAGACAAGATTGGCAAAAACAACATGTGGACTTGTAGGCAGAAAGATGTGTGGGCAGAGTTGTTTACAGCCTCGAAGGCAAGGACAAAGAATATGAATTTGATGCAGATTTTCAGTAAAATACATTGAGATTTTTTACAATTACTTGGCCAGAATTTCTATAGTGTTCTACCCTCTAATATCTTCTAGACTGCTTAGCTTTAGCGTCTTTTGTGTCCTTTACCTTGAAAAAGTGAGGACAAGAGACTGATACAAGGGAGGCAATACTGTAATGGGAAGCCAAAATGCCTGATATATACATGGAAAACTCCAACAGAAATTTCCCAAGCAATATGTGTCAGTCCAGGTGATCTCTGATTTGCACAACATATTATTTTCTAGCATGAAAGTCTGGATTATTTTTTTTTTAATCATGGAACAGGCAAGTATCAGAAGGGTGAATGACAGCAAGTTATTCACCCTTAAGAAATACATTTGATAAAGTTCTGGAAATAATGGTTCTATTTTTTGTCAGAATGGATAAAAGACAGGCTGCTGACACATGGAGATGATAATTAGTCAGGCAAAGAACAATGATCACACTCCTATTGCCACACTCACCTAATGGAAATTAAATATTGTAAAATTATGCCCTGTATCTCCAGTGCACTAAATTGCTGTGTCAATAGCGTGCTACAAGCTGTGTTTTCACTGTATGTGCTACCTCCTTGGCCACCCAGCACCAGGGCCAAAGGCTCCACAGCCCCAAGAGCCACCCTGAGGGCCAGCAGGCAGGTGGTGCGGCAGTGCCCAGCAGAGGAAGATGAACCACCTACTCCCAAGCAGGCATGACTAGGTACATGTGTGCTTGTGTCTTACTTCAGCTGAGCATAGAGGGGTCTCTTTGTACACATCAGGCAAGCAATCATATAGGCCTTAAAAATACATAAAGCAGAAGAGAAATACAGATCCTTTTCAGTTAGACATTCCATTATGTTGGTGCCAGCTCTGCGAGTGTTATTAAAAAAAAGTCTTTGACACATGGATTAGAATCAAAATCTCACAGACAAATTTTGCCCTAAGTGAAAACAAAGTCAGAAAATTAATCCATGTCTCTTAGATATCATGGTGTCTAAGAGACCACGCTGCTTCTCTAAACTTTCTCATGCTGAGACTTAGAAAGGGTGGAAAGTGTTACTCTTACAGCTTTGGGACCTGCTGACAGCTGCAGCTCATCTTTGGTGGGACCACAATGATGGGTGGAAAAGGAACCCACAAAAATGCTTTCTGCATAACAAGTCTCCACAACCAGTGTAAGCCTGGCCTGCTAAACCTTCAACAGCTTCCTTGAGCTAGGCTGGGAGGCAGAATGTGGCCAAGGTGAGAGAAGATATTATTACAGCAATTCCCTGTTCCTGCAGGCCTGCAGGAAGCTTAGTGTGGGTGACAGCAGCCCCAGATCAGTGCTTATTTGTATCTACAGCAGTAAAGGCAACTAAAGTCTTCCTGTGCTCATACAGAGCACCCTTATTGACATCAACAACACAGGAATAAAATAATTGCAATTGCAGACTTCTAGGCACAGCAGGAACTACGGGAGTCTAAGTTTGCCCTCCCACAGAGAACCTCACCTGTCATTTGACATAACTAGCTTCAGAGGCAAGAAAGCAATTCACTCCGCAGTGACTCAAAGACTTTGCATTTTTTGAGATAATTCTAAAAACTGGACTAAATTTTCATATGTGTAAGACATGAATGTCCACCATCTGAGGCTCAAATGAGGTCATAATCTACTTGTTCCTGTTCTTTGGAGGCACATCTTGTGCCCAAGCAGTGTGATAGTTGAGACACTAGTTTTTACAGCCAGCAGCACAGAAGGGACTATTTTAGCCACCAGCTTGTCCAGTCACCTTTGATTTTTCCTTCTCCCCCACAAATAACTAATTAGTTGTCTGCAGCTGAGCTGACAGGACAGCTGAAACCCAAAGACAAATGTAGACTCACACTATATATCCAGACACAAGATGCCTTAACAGTATCAGGGCTTTTTGCTAAAACAGATAGTGAAAATACTAGCCTCTACCAATGGAAATCGATATAAAGCTCTCCCACTGTTGGCTAAAAGCCAGTCTTCCCACAGCATAAACATCTCCAGCACACTGAACGCAGTCCAGACATACCCCATTCCATGACCAATATTCACATCCACGTCCTTGTGTTTTTCCCAAGTGGGTACACCTCTCTGTAGCATAAGGTGGGGCACATGGCCGTATCCAAGGGGTCCTCAGGAAGGAAATATTTGGGATGAGGTTGCAAGTTAAGTAAATTGTGCTGAGAGGCTGAATCTGGATCATAAATCATCAATTGCATGGGTTTTGCCACTGCAGCACTAAGCATGTTTTTGCTTGTCTGTGCCAATCAGCTGCACAAAGCTTGCAATCAAACCTTCAGCTTGGTCGAGAAACATTTTTTGCTTTGTACCATAACACTGCCATGTTTTCCTCTCTGTAGGAAAGCAGCAGAAAACAGATGACAATTACTTTTTTTATAGAGACTCATTCAGTAAGAAGCAGCTACCTCTCCTGATCTCACATTATTTGAAACTACTCTTTTGCTAGGCCCAGTTTTTATTCACAGATTTGCAATAGCCTAACCAAGTCCATTTCAAAATATCTACCCACTTTTGGCCATTCAAAGTGGTTTTTTCTTAGCAGAAATTATTATAGCCCACTGCGGTAGTGTCTCTTAAAATATACTCCTATTTTCCTTATAGCTGGGGAAAGGTGCCTGCCACACCATATCAACAGAGCTCATTTAAGCCTGGCCCAGCGCACTCAGCAGTAGTCGGGAGAGGGTGACCTGCTTCAGGCAGACACTGCTGGCCTGATGCAAGGGCAGCAGGAGCAGTGGCACTATTCTGGTCACACTGTTGCAGGGTTGGCAATGAAAAGACACGTCCTTAGAATCTGTGAAGTGAAAATCCTAGAGCCCAGAAGTAATCTGCAAGCCACTCAGAAAACCAGGAGGGAGGCGAGGCACGTCTTGTTTCAGTGAAACCTCATCTGTGGTTTTGATTACCTCTATCCCTGTCTTTCTCTGTGATCTTTGCAAAGGAAAAGGGTGATTTCAGATCTGCTGGGAAGCAAAGAGATCAGGAGGCTCAGCGAGGCAGAGGGGCTGGACAGAGGGTCCGGGAGATGGCCTCTCCCCTCCGGCCACCCCTGCCCCCTGAGGGAAGGGGCACAGAGTGCAAACATATGCTTTTCCAGATCTCCCCACAAACTAGACAGTGGTCCTACCATTTCTGCAGGAATTTTGTCTGCTCCAGGCCTGCCCTGCCTCCCTGTTCTGGTACCTGTGGGGTGCAGGAGCACTTCCACCTGAGCCATGAGGGAAGGGGAGCTGGAACTGTCCTGTTGCTCAGGGGAGCGCTTCCCTCTCTCTGCTCTGGTAAAAAGGAGTTGGCTTTTCCCTCCCTCTCACGGCCTCTTCATCCTTGTCTCTTCCTTCCCTCACACTGCTGCGTGACCGAGAGAAGAGGGAGCGCCTATGCCCCCTCCCTCTGCCTACAGCCAGGCCTGAGGAGGGTGAAGCCCCGCCACAGTGGTGGCAAGTGAGTGGGACAGGGCACACCGGGCACCCCACCTACACCGAAGCAGCTGATGGGGAGAAGAGAGGCAAAAATGCGCTAGGGTTGGCAGCACATCATGAACAGCTGTGCCAAGTGAGCCGAGCAGGCATGGGGACAGCACCACCTAAGCTCAATGAATTTGGAAGCTGTCAGGAATATGAAAGGCCCACTACGAGGCAGTGCCACAGAGATAGGCACAGCTCGGTCTCAGATGGCAGGGGCTGACACCACATTAGCTGCTGTGCTCTTCTGACAGTAGCACCCTGCCACCCTCATCCCTCACCAGCAAGTCCCGGATTGCACTGTTCCAGTGAAAATGTTCCCTGTTGGGTCTTTCCTGCATCTGCCTTAGCTGGCATGGCACCTGTGGCATCTCACACCTTTATGTTAACCTGAAGGGCTGGCTTCCCTGATTTGGCTTCCTAAGGGTTTTGCACTGAAGTGATCACAAGAGTAGGAAGGTGATGTTTGCTGAAGATGATCTCTTGTCCTCTTCTGCAACTTCATGCCTCAAGGACACATGAAACTCCAAAAAGATGTATTTCACTGTCAGGCCAAGCCACACCAGAACGTTTCAGTGTTTGTGTGTGAAGACTTTTCAGAACTTTCTGTTGCACAAAAAACACAATAGCAACTCTTTACCACTATTTGAGATTTATTATTGGGGGGGAGGGGAGGGGAGGGTAACTATGCAGATATTTCCCACGGCTGGGGGAATCCCATTTTCAGGCTCTGAGCAACACAATGGCCTTCATTTCCAAGGGGAGTCTCTCCCCCAGTTGTCATGTTGCCCTGGTATCCTGCTATGAAAACTCAGGATGCTCCAAATGGCTTTCTAGCTTTGTTACACAGAGTACATGGGTACCCTGCATTAATTGCTAATATTATAGATTTGAACATCCTATTATATTTCTTCTATAGATCTACCATGCTTTGTAAAAGGAGAGAATGAAAAGTACCCCATGCACCATTTAATCAGTTTTCAATTCAGTTTGCATTCACTGTATATAACGTAAAGTAGACTGCTCCCCATCCCACGGTGGCTGTCATCTTTACTTCTCTCTGAAGATGACAGGCAATGATTTACTAACACCTGTACAATTGCAATGTCAAATTCCAGCTCTTGAAATACAAGGCTTAGCTCTGTGATATATGGCAAGACATCTAAAAGTACATATATCACCTCTACAAAATCTGCCTGGGACCAGTCCTTTATCAACTTGGGTATCAGGGCCCTTCATTAATACAAGCTCCTAATGGCTGAAGTTTTAAATGCAGATTGCTCTCCATTGTATAATGCTAACCAGTCATGAATGTCCTCTTTTTTTTCACTGGTGACTCATCTGGTAAATCCTGAATCTTTTTCTTTTTAGGGAATTCAGGAGTAATAGAAAAGACTTCTCCAGTGAAAAGTAATTTATTAACAAGGTATTTGACATCCAGAAAATTCATGTAAGTCCTAACAGTCCTCAGTATAACTGAAAGGTAAGCAACATAAAATCTACCTATTGGAACAAGTTCTTAGTCAGTCAAGCAATATTATGAAAGGGTGATGGGATGATGCATGCATCCCACTACAAAATTCCTTACATTTCTGTAGGAGTAACAGCCAAGGCATCAACTGAGTATGTTAAACTCTTTCTTTCCTACTCTGCCTGTTCCTCCAAGCAGTAGCTGTAGGGCCTTAACATTCACAGTCAGCTTTTTTCAGTAATGTCCTTGGAGGGAAAACCGATCTTTGGCAAGAATGTGAAAAGACAAACACAAACCATTGGCACTTATTATAGCTTTTCATATACTTATGCAGTTATATACTAAGTATTTTCACTGCTGTTGCTACAATCTGTTCCAAGAATCTCAGGAATTTGCAAAGTAGGTGTTGTTTTTTTTCCTACAGTCAGGAATCTGAGGAATCAATTGTTATTCCCCATGTACCTAATAATCCTTGACTTTCTTAATTAACAACAGGAACAACAGCTGATGTTACAATATTTATGATGATCCAAGATTTTTTTCAACTCCTTCCCTAAGATGTTTGTTTGTCTTTAATCCATCTCCCACAAAGTATTATATAAGTTGGGACTCAGATTTGGTGTCTAAATTTAAAAGAATGGTGGAAGTATCAAGGTTAATTACATTTCTACATGTCTTGTGGTAGGCAGGAGAAACCCAAGGGAGAGGCAGGAAGAACTGAACCATTACACATTCTGTTTGTTAGCAAATGGCTCAAAGCCAGCCAGTCTCTGGACCAGACACAGATCTTGGGGATGGCTAGGGCTATTGCTGGGGGGAGGAAGTTGTACAAAGTATACAGAACCATAAGAAATCAGACTTATTCTACTTATTCTGTAGCTCTTGGAAAAACTTGTTCTAATTCTGTGTTTGACTTAAAGATTCGGTGTATCTGCCAGATAAGATTTTTTGTGTATTCTTTTTCCTCCATGTCTAAGTGCACACCTAATATTTGGAGATCTCTTGCAAAATAAAATCCATATTCATCTTGCAGATCAACATAGCAGTAAATCTGAATTTTGTATTGTCGTGCTTAGTTTTCTTTTAGTGATGTTTCTCTCAGCTTTCTTATTATTCTGAGGACACATTAACAAGAAAAGGCTGTGCTGGAACCAGTAGATCTTACTGCATGTCTGAAATTCTGGCTGAGAGCTGGTGCTCCCTGTCAGTCCTCAGAACCTTCCAATTTTCCTGCCTTACAAATTCTGGTTTTATCTCAGAAATCAGCATTCAATAGTTCTCACAGCTTCATGACTTTAGAATATAATTCAATTAGCCATAAATACATTTCTCTATCATTCTCAAAGTAAGACCCCTTCTCCAGATTTTGCTATGATTTTTGCAGGTATTCATTAATATAGATCAGTTCTTTGTTTATTCTCTTCAGAAGCAATTACATGTATCATATTAAATGGCCCTGTATCTTATCTGAATGCTCCTTTCAAGTGGAATGAAATGCTACTTCTC
The DNA here is from genome assembly GCF_023634155.1 of Falco peregrinus. Classification (NCBI taxonomy): domain Eukaryota; kingdom Metazoa; phylum Chordata; class Aves; order Falconiformes; family Falconidae; genus Falco; species Falco peregrinus. The sequence continues at coordinate 86,236,414 of NC_073721.1, forward strand.
ATTTGATTACATTTTTTTTCGTAGATGGCTAGTTTATAAGTCAGCAGTTACTTCTTGTCTGTGCTACTAGGATAATCACTCACTCCTCTTTTAGTAAAATGCCTGCCTTAATAATTTCTTCCTTGAAGTGCTGACATCATACCAGTTTGTGCTCTAAATCTCTGCTTTCTTCTGATCATCCTTGTAAAATTTCAGTTTATGCTAAATAAAATCTATTTAAGTTCCAATGTGAAATTCTGTTAATTTTGAAATTATAAAAGGAGCTTGCTTCACTACATAAATTTCATACGTATCAATATCTCTTTCATGTAGTATTGATCTGTTTATCATCCTACTCAAGAAATCCATATTTCCTCCCTTATTTATATTCTATGGGAAAATCATGTCCCTGTAGCTTCAGCATCATATCTACAACTTTAGCTGGTGGTAAACAGAAGTTTCTTCCAGAGCAAATCTGGAACTCTTGCAGGCTTGGTAGGTACACTTCAAACAACCAAATTGGAACCAGTTCTTACCAATTCCTTTTCAAACTTGAAATAGTTCTTCCACAGCAAAAGAGATCTCAGGGAATATACAACTGACTGTTCTTGAGAATATTCAGATCTGTATTTCCAGAAGATGCCTTTGCTGAAAGTATACCTGGACAGGGGCAGATCCTTTGCATGTACTGTTTGCTCATGTGTTAAGTAAATCTTCCATCTGTCTTCCCTATCAACAAAGCTCCTAATATGGCATGTGATGCATCCATTCTGTGCAAAGATGTGAAGAATTAATTTATTATATGTGCTTGTGAACATATAGTTCATAAGATGGATCAGAGGATCAGATAAGTGAAGTTTACCCTTCCAGTAGCCTATACAGAAGGGCAAATACACAATCTTTTCAGAAAAAAAAAAACCCAAAAAAAAAAGTGTTTCAGCACTTCCATCACTGGTTTACATGTCATGTGAGATTGTCGCTCTTGCTGAGATTAAAGACTGTCCTTGCACAGACAGATGTGTTTCAAAATCAGTTTTGCAAAGGGATTGTTATTTTTATATTCACAAGCAAAAATTTTTTAGCACCAGGGGGTTTAGTTGCTGCTTTACTATGCAAGAGCTTCTAAAGCTACTTTGGCTCCTTGGATTCCATGGGCAGAGTGACTATCATTAAATGAAGATGATCCAAAATAGTTTTGTGGTGCTGTCCTTGTGGTGGGAACCAACTGTTACAAAGACAGGGCTAGCTGCAGGATAGGCAGGGAAGAAAGCGAGACGTTGTGCTAAACTAACAAATCAGAGGAAAAGATTTCAGGAGTAATCACCCCCTCTTACCTGCAGGTCTGTTAGTTTTCCCTCGCAGCATGCAGAGAGCAGCCAACAGACATCAGAGAAGAGATGCTGCTCCAGGCAGACCCTGACATAGTTTTAGATAAATCTATATCTGCAACAACAGCCTATGTCCTATCTTTTTCTTACAATCAGAAATGCATTTCAACACTAACAGAGATTTAATGAGCCATTTGTAATAGCCCAAAACTCACAGGTGTTATTGCCATTTGGGTTTACTTGGCTGGATAAGCCCCTACTACACAGCCAAGTTGCTACCCAAGGTTTAGCGTTCACAAGCCAGATTGAAGATGTAATTAATACTAACCCAGATTGAGGCATAGATTATTCTGAATGAAGTACAAACTTGTACTCAGCAGCATCCAAAGGATGGAACTTCTCAGATAGACAATCTTACAACTCAGGCACATGTAAGAAGTCAGAAAATATTAAAATCTATTTCACTTTACCTTTGTTTTCTTTCCTCTGGTACAATGAAATAAAATATCAACAAGCAGCTTGATGCACCTTTTGGATGATAATTTAAAACTCAGTGTTCTGGTAGAACACCAAGTCTTTGGTTCTGTGAAACCCAAAATACACAGAACAGTTTTTGGGAACTGGCTCTTACTCTGTAATTCCATAGAGAATCTAAGGCAAATACTGTTTTCTGCTGTGTTTGCAGCCTATTCAAAGCGGCCTTGTTCTAATGTAAAAGTATGAAAAAGTGAAGTCTTAAGCAGAAGTGAAACTTACTAGTCTATTTTCAGCATGCATATCCTGAGATGAGTGAAAAAACAAACACCGCTAATAATAAGTAAATCATTTTCATTCTTTCAGTACTAGCTGGTAACTTTAACATTTTAGTATGATTTTTATAGTGATGGCATCCTCTTAAAATAAAATAATAGCTTAATTAAGAAAGTAAATGTGTCCATAAATATATGCATAAAAAATTACATGGCCCCATATTTCTATGTGAGTAGGAAGTAAAGAGGGAAAAAAAAGTACAGCAAAAGGTTGATCTGTACCATTTTGGTAAGTTGCAACTAAGGTGGAGGAAAAGGAAAGGGGATAGTACCTATCGTAGAGCATGCATTTATATCAAACCCATTGGATAAAAAAATGCTAGTAAAAGGGTTTGTTGAACCACATCCTCATAAAGCTGGGGCTTTCATCTTTAATGGAAATAAATGAAGTCATCTGACGTGAGAGGAGTATTTGATGCGGGTGGAAAGAATGCAAGGGCTTTTTGAATAATCAGGGTTTAAGCTTACAGGAAACAAATGTCAAATTGCTAGAGGTCATTTCACCTCCATATGACAGGCATTCATTGCAGAGGAGTCACAGACTAAGCTGTGGACAGTGAATGCTACAAAGGAATGGAGGATCCCTTCCATTAATAAGAACCCTAAGAATAATCTAAGTGATATTTCATAGCTTTGTATCAGCACGCAAACAGAGGTGCTTTGCATATAACTAGGCATCTAAAGGGTTTGTGTGAGAACAGTTAGGGCTTGGAATTGGAAATAAAACGTAAAGTAAACCTGCACCATAAATTCTTCGTAACAGAACTGGAAATGAGCTCTGAAAAGGTCTTCTAACAACAGTGAGTTTGGCTATAGAAATGACCTGTCTGTTCGGAAGAATAGGGAGTCTTACAAATTAAATCCTGGGAATCAAATAGATGGGGCAATTTCAGAGGTGGAGGAAAGATAAGCTGACAACACGGGGAACAAAACTATCAAGGACTAGCTAAGTAGTCTTCCTTACACTCACAAAGAAACATAAATTTACTAGCAAAACATAGTTAGAAAACTATGAGCTCATGGATCCAAACTAGGCCACAGCTGAGTCCAGAATCAGAAGTCTCTGTCCAAACTCAGGTCCAGAGATAATGATTCTCATTTCTGTTAAACCTATAAAAATAATTCTCAATGATTTCAAGACTGTGCCATTTAGAATTAAGTTGGTGCCAAAAAAGACTGCAGCTAGAAAGCCTTGGACGTCTTTGGTTTTTCAGGTATCTACAGTGTAGATACAAGACAAGAAATGTCACAGCATGCTTCCCTGTCTCAGAGACAGGAAACTGCTCATGAGCCATATTTAGCCTGCACCTTCAATACATTAAGTGCACAGACACAAAAAGTCCCTTTACTGATCTGAAAGCTCTCAGGTGCACTGTGGCATTCTTTTGCTCCAATATGCACATACCTCTGGTCTCTTGTGCACTTTGCTGCCCTTGTACAGCTATGACAGTAAGTTGCAGAACAGTATACTCCTGCAAACTGTTCAAATTCTGCTGTTCTCCTGTGTTTGTCCACCACAGACAAAGATGGAAGTGTTTCAAGGCTTTGAAAAGCACAGAAGAGGAAATGACATCTCCAGGATGCCCCACCAGGAAAACTCAAAGCTTTCACTGCCACTGAATAGAGAATTGGAGTTTTGAGCTGCCGCCTCCCTGACATACCTCCTGCGGTGTAGGAAGGGCGTCCTGGTTTCAGCTAGGATAGAGTTAAATTTTCTTCTTAGTAGCTGGTACAGTGCTGTGTTTTGGACTTAGCATGAAAATAGTGTTGATAGCACACTGATGTTTTAGTGGTTGCTAAGTAGTGCTCACCCTAAGTCAAGCACTTTTCAGTTTCCCATGCTCTGCCAGGAAGGAGGTGCACAAGAAGCTATGAGGGAGAATAGCCAGGACAGCTGACCTGAACTAGCCAAAGGGATATTCCATACCATAGAATGGCATGCTCAGTATATAAACTGGGGACAGTCGGCTCAGGGACTGGCTGGGCATCAGTCAGTGGGTGGCAAGCATCACTTGTGCATCACTTGAGTCTTTTTTTCCCTTTTTTTCCCTTGGATTTTATTTCTCTCTCTTTCCCTCTCCTTTTCATTACAATTGTTGTTGTTATTAAAACTATCATTATTATAATATTTTATATTATTTCAATTACTAAATTGTTCTTACCTCAACCCATGAGTTTTACCTTTTTTTCAGATTCTCTTCCCCATCCTGCTGGGGTTGGGAGGGGAGTGAGTGAGCGGCTGCGTGGTACTTGGTTGCTGGCTGGGGTTAAACCATGACAGAAGGGCTTTCCCATTTCCTCTGAAAGGCAAAGAAGCAACTGGGAGGTTCCTGACTCACAGTGTCAAGACAGCACCTATAACTCTTGTAAGATGTAGTACTGATGTCTTCCGGATCATCCCTTCTGCCCTGGGACTGAGAATGGTGTCTAATGTCTTCTGAGTTCCAAGGCAAGACAATGGCATAGGGAACATCTAAACAAATACCTCCCAGTTCCCTACAATTACTCTGACTGCTCCTCCAGCTGCTCCCAAGGAAGTTAGCTTGAATCTCAGCTTAGTGCACGAAGTGTCACTGAACATGCCTGCCCAGCTTTCCCCCAGGTTATTCTGACTGGCCCTTGGGATGGCAGGGCCCCACATCCAGTCTTTTTCAGCTTTTGTACTGATTAGGAGAGATCACCTGTAAGAGCATGAAAAAAGTTTGTTCTGCAAGATCTGTTAATCTTCTGGCCTCTGCCAGGGGCTGAGATGGCAAATTAATATGAACTTTGATAATAAATTTTCATTTAAAAATTGCCAGTGACCTGTCATAGCATCGAGGTGTGAAAATTTGACAGAAATTTATTAGTCCTTTCTCTCTTGCATTTGTCTGTAAATATGGTCTTTCTGATCACTCAGAGGAAGTGCGCTGATTTGCCATATCTGTAATTATTACTGGAGGAAGAGCAGACAGCTTTTTGAAACCTCAAAAAGTTAAGGGAATAATTTAAATCACCAATAGATTCAGTTACACTCTGGCATATGAAGCTGAAAACACAAAAAGTTTCTGTAATGTGCAATCATTATCCTCCTCTGATGATGGTATTAAATTGTGCACAATGGCAATAAAAGCAAAGATCCCAAACCTACCGACTGCTGTGATAAGAGAGGAAACCCTGACATGAACAGGACTGCAGTGGGATTGTGACATTTTAATGATAGTTTAGAAATACAAAAATCTCTGAAGTAGAGATAGTCAGTCTTCTATTCAATTCTCTTTCTGTGTGAATAGCAGTCTTGATGGAAGCATAAGGTGAAATTTATCCACTAGCCTTTCAGTTTCATAGACGTAGATTTAAGAAACTATTTTAAATCAGGAAAAAAAATTGTCTGAAAATAACATAGAGAATTTTATTTTTGCTTCTTTAAAGTTCTGTCCAGCAATACAAATACATTGCATGTGGCCTTGCTTTCTTCCGTATTTTTCTTCCAAGTTCACATGATCTGAGCTATACTTAACGACTCATAAACCCCCAAAATCACGTCCTCCAAAATTTCTAAGGTTTTCCAATAGATCTCATGATGTAAGTTTAGAAATACTGTCAGTCTGACACAAAGCTGCTATAATAGGCTGTTCAATACAACATTGTACTGTCTGGCTAAATTAGTAGATATTGTTTTGCAACTAAAATTGATGGAACTATGCAAGTAGATCAAGGTGGAGAGAGACAGAAAGAGAGCCTGAGTATAGGCGAGGAAGGTTCAGGATGGACAAAAAGATCATAGCTAGACTAAGGAAGTAATTTCTGTTAAAAATGTGATTTGATTTTTTGGTCAGTGCAGCCTCTATGCTGCCTTCAGGACTCATTAAAAAACCGCCTTCCCCACTTCCACTAGGGCTTCAGGAAGCTAAGTGATTTGAAAAAGCTTTTTAAAAATACATCTTGTGTCCAGGCAAACTATAGTTTTGAGAAAGTAGCAGAAGAAGAAACTGTTGAGTAGAGGGTATTTCACAGAGCACTAAAGGAAGGAAATGAAATATATATGTAAGGGATTTGGGGAGGATCTGTAGTGTGAAGACCTATTTGTGGAACATTTTATTTATCTCACACCCAGTCATACCACAAGACTGCTTGGTTTAGCTCAGGAAACAAAAGGTTTCACAATATCTGGTTGCTTGATATAGTTGCATAAAAATAGTAAAACTGAGATAATGGTAGCCACTCTGCAATTATTAGAAAGAATCAGATGACTGGCACCAAGTTTGCCAATAAGTAACATCCATCTGGTCAGGCCAAAATGGGCTGGCTTTCACCATTGAGAAGAAGAAATAGCTCTCTGGACCACACTTGTCTTGGCCCATGCTGAAGGGTTTACAAACAGCAGTGATACACCAGGGGCTAGAGGTCGGGACAAGAGGTCCACTTCATTTCCAGCCTTACTCATCAAAGAGCTCTCAATCCAGGCTATCTTAATCTTGGAAAATAAGAATCAAGACAGTGGCCTCCAAACCAAAATGGCATCAGATTAACAGTATTATATTCTGAAGACTTATCTAACAGGAATGGTAAGTGCTTGAACTTCACTTTTTAACAGACAAACTCTCTAGTTGGAGTTTTGAGACTTCATGGTGTCTCAGTCTCATGGGTCATAGGCTCCCATCATAGTGTCCCAAATTACATCTTTACAACATTGCAACAGATCCAGTGTGAGGAACTGCAAGTTTTTGGGCGAGATGGCTCTCATGTTTGAACAGACTGCAAGGAAATCTGTATATATTTGCTTGATTTTGAAGGACAAGCTTTAGAGTTTGAAAGCACTATGGCCAGAGACCTGTATGGCTTTGTTAGAACAGAGGAGCTGCAGAGATGAGAGAAATACCTTTTTAACCAGTGACTGTCTATATGACTCAGCGTACCAGGCAGTGCCCAGTAGCTTCCTGAGCTTACAAGTCATTCAATAATTAATAGAAATTCAATAATATAATAAACATGACTGTCACTGATTACACGTCCCAGGAGAAATACCATCGCTACATATCAGAGGCTTTTGAGGTCTGCCTTCAGTTCTACTCCACTTTATCATGTTACCAACTGTTCCTCAAATTGTTCTCTTGTCTTCCAAAAACTCCAACATTCTCTTGCTAAAGTTAATAATGCTAATAATTCATTGAAGGTCTAATAAATTTATCATACAGGATTTAAACAAACTGCTTCTTTCATGCCCAGCAAAGGTTAGAGGAAAAGTAATCATGGCTTTAAACATTTGTCTTTTGTTCCCCTTTGCCTAGATTAAATATATTACAGCTTCTTTATAGCATATCAATGAGAACAGGTACCTTCCTATGCCAGAGAGAATGTAAACAAAATATATTTCTGCCTTCAGCAGCTGAGCAACAAAATAGCCAAAACAGTACTGGGATCCTGCTTGGAAAATGATGCAGTCTAGGATTATTCAGTTTATCACAGAGATTTAGCAGACTCAGTGTAAGATGAGCACTTTGAGCAGATTTTCAAGCGTTTTCTCAACACCGTTTTGCTTTGGTACACTGTTGAAACTATGTCAGTTATTAGGTATAAGTAACTACACATTCTGTAATTGAGATTATATTTGTATTTCACTGTCTCACTAGAAAAGACCCTTAAGAGTTGGTTACAGTGAGCTGGTGTGAGGGAGAAGCAGATGAGAGTTGCTGTGCAAGGCAATGTGAGCTGGGAGCTGAGGGTAACAGCAAGGCAGGCAGGGCAGTGCCCTCACCAAAAAGGGTGCAGTCCCACCGTACCCAAGCAACTCCGGTGACACTACGCAAGGTCAGCTGACAATCCAGTGGTTGCCAGACAAGTCTTCAGAGATGTAACAGATCAAAGGCAACCCAGGGATTCTAATCAGTGGATCCATCTCCAGAAGGTACGTGGCCAGTCTACATAGCTGCAGCATAGCTCAGGCAAGGATTGAGGAAGGGCCTGAGCCAAAGAGGATGCCTCCAGTGAGGCTACTCTCGGCTTTGTCTCATAGAGCTCCTTGCACCGTGGTCTCGTCCCAGGTTACAGCTGCAGATGTCAGAGCTGGCCACGGGCACAGGAGACCAAAGCCTTGGCAGGGGACAAATGCTGTGTCCAAGGCTCTGAGGCTCTGACAGCTGAAGCCAGGGGGGGCCCATAGAGTGAGCTTGCTTGTCTACAAGTGTGCAAGTGCGTTTAACAGAAAGTATGTTTCAAAATTTTGTACTTAAGAGGAAGAAATTGTTTCTTATGAACTCCTCATGTATGTTAAACCAGATTTATCAGTTAAGTTTGCATTGGCAAATTTACATCAACAGTCAATGCCCTGGTAATCCACTTTAATGGGAACTTTTGTTTATTAACAGAAAAAAAGGGGTGGTGGTATCTCTTCCTTTTAGCCAGATGTTTGAGTCACACCTGAGATAATTAATAATCCAGGCAGTGATAGCTGGAAATAATGGCATTACAAGACATCCAGATTCAGTTAAAGTAACACTTATTTTAATCCTTGCCTGGTTTCACATTTGCACAATTAACCACCTGTTCTTCTGATATCTGAAAGCAACACAATTCAATCCCTCCAGCAACACAAGACAGGTGGCAGTTTCACAGGCCACATGGGGGTTCTAAGTGCTGGGCCACACTCCTGTTTGAGAAGAGGCACAGCTGCAGCCTCCCTCTCTTCTCCCATGGAAATTCAGTCTTAATGCCTCTGACTTCTACAAGCATAAGCTGAGGTGTTCAGCTAGTTGGGCAAAGAGCACACACTATCAAACACATGCTTGTCTCCTCTCAGGAAGCAGAGATGAGCTGGGTGTGTTACATAGTCCCTGGATTGCCATCTGGACCATGCTGAATTCAAAGAAGAAATTCTTAGAATCCTTGTTTATGTTTCTGTGCTATATCTCTTTGGATTGTAAAATGCAATGAGCAACTAATTCTGAGAATGGACTGCTATACTCCTCATAGTTACAAGTTTGCTTACCACTTTAAAAAAAAAAAAAACATTAAATATTTCATTAGGAATCTGGATTGATAGTCAGAAAGTAAAATATTTTCTTTTTTATTAAATCTGGGGAGAGTGGTTCATCTATTGCAACTGAATCTTTGGACCTATGCTTGCTATGATTAGTTCTCCTTTTTTATTTTTTTCTCTTTTTTTAATGCCTTAAGCATGTTTCTCTTCTGTTGTTTGTAGTATGACTGATGGAATCAAATGCAAATAACATGTAAGTAAATATTTCACATCATAGAACCAGAAACTCAAGTGTAGTTTAAGTTAATAAGTTTATGAAACTTGTCCAGTAAATGTCAGCACTCATAAAAAAAATTGAAATATCAACACAATTTTGAAAGATTGAACTTTTAATAATACAAGTTATATTAAAAAATTAAACCTTACAACAAGGGAAATATTATGTGCATTAAGAATGCCCAAAACTGTAAAAAGGCTGCTATAAAATTATTTTAAATTAGCCATGAGAATCTAACAAACGTCTGATCAACTTACTTCTACTGCAGTGAGATTTTTTTGATTGGCTCCTGCCATCTACTGCATAGAGTAGGAAATGCAACATAGAAATGTGAAAACCATGCAGTGTATTTACTGACAGTTCCACATAACAGAAATAATCCTTTTTTTCTAACACTTCCAAAGTTTAAATACCCTGAATTACATGCTTTCCCCATCTCTGTGGATTCAGAAATTAGTTTTCCAGTGTCTCATCCATTCAGTGCATCCGTCATTCTCATACCCCGATGTGAGGTGCAGCTCAGTGAAACCACGTAAAGGCTGAAGAAGGGTAAGAAACTATCTGCAGTCTTTAATGCTGCACAGGTCCTGGGGAGAACAGCAGTAATCTCAGATTATGTTCGTGGCTCAAAGCTTTTCAGCCTGATTGCACCTAATCTGCTTCCCACTGTGATTTAGCAGAGCAGTCTGGACAAAGCTGCCTTGAAGGCAGAACGTGGAGAGCCTTTGTAGTGAGGCCACTTGGAGCAACATCTTTTTGGCAATGGAGACAGAGCACACACGGGAAGAAGGGGTCAGCTTCTTTTGTTCAGCAAGATGATTAAGCTTAATTCCAGAGATCTTGCTCTAATCAAACTCTTACACTGCATGTTATCCATCTCAGAAATGTGTCAACTATTAAGGGAAGTGCCTGTAAGATCAGTTAATTTTTTTTTCATTCAGGAAACCATTGCCCCAGTGAATTCCATTTTTAGGAAAGATGGCAACATCTCTGGCTGTTTAGAGCCACACTATCAAAACAAGTGGTGGTGTTAGGCATCCAGGATTCATGTTAACAGTTTTTTGTGATCTAATTAATGGTGATCCAGCCTAAAACCCTACCCCTCAGTAGATTTTCATACTCTTGCAGGTAGCCTTTCCATACCTGTCCTTATGTGACACCTGCTCACCTTCAACCAGCTTTAACTGATAGTCACCGTGAAAGGTAGAAGATAGATCCCAAGGCTTTCAGACTGATAACCACCCAGAAAAACATGCAGAAGAAAGTAAAAGAATTTTTGTTCACAGAATCATTTGGGACCTAAAAGATCATCTAGTTACATGGGCAGGGACATCTTCCACTAGACCAGGTTGCCCAAAGCCCCATCCACCCTGGCCTTGAACACCGCCAGGGATGGGGCATCTACAGCTGCTCTGGGCAGCCTGTGCCAGTGCCTCAGCACAGCACCCTCACAGTAAAGAATTTCTTCCTAATATCTATTCTAAATCTACCATCTTTTAGTTTAAAGCCATTCCCCCTTGTCCTATCACTACATGCCCTTGTAAAACATCCTTCTCCAGCTTTCTTGTCAGCCCCTTTAGGTACTGGAAAGCTGCTGTAAGGTCTCCCTGGGGCAGGGCAGGGCAGGGCCTGGCCTTTACTCTATGCTGAGCAACCCTAGCTGCCTCAGCATGCCTTCACAGGAGAGGAGATCCAGCCTGCTGGCCATCTTCCTGCTTATATGCAAAGTGCCAATAAAAGCACATCTGTTTCCAGGGCAACACACTATATGGTTCAGGTGTGTCCTGTGTTGAGGTCTGTCAGGGCCTGTGCACTATGAGGCCTAGTGCACTAATAGGCTTTGATGGCTCTGACAGGCTTCATCTGAGGCCTCCTCCACCCACAGCCCTGCCCTGGGCCTGAGGTCTGCATTTAATATCAGGCCTGGGCTTTCAGTCCTGGTTTGGGCTATGTTGCAGGTGTGCTGCTTCTTGTTTGTGCCATAGCTATGCCTATTAGCATTATTGGTTTAGGCCCTGACATGGCAGACTGACTCTACAGCTCAGCTTTGGGCCTGTCATGTTGGTGTGAGTTTGCTCTGGGCTCTCAGCCACCATTCAGGGTCTGACTTTGAGCCTGGCTGTTTTCCCTGGCTCTGACCTGCTTGCCTGGCTTGGGTGCTGTAGGGCTGGGCCCTGGCTGCTGAGTACTCTGCCCTGCAGGCTCATGCCTTGCCCCCTGCCCTGTGGTGAGGGGGCAGCCCTGGCTGGGCCAGGGCCACCATGCTGTGCTGCACAGGCCACACATGACCTTGGAAACTGACATGCCAAACCCTGCTGCCTGCTCCTGTCAGGAAGCAGTTAAAGGGATGAGAGAAACCAGTATCTCCCTTTTAAAGTTCCATGAAAGAAATAAAGCTTGATTTCTTCAACTTGGAGCTCAGAAAATTCTCACAGAACCTTTTGTTAATTTATGTTATACATGATGGAAATATTTGGGGATGATATTGCCTATTGGCATTAACTGTTCTGCTGTAGGTGCCTCCTCTAAAAACTTGCTTGACATCTGTGGGTAAAATTTTAAAATATTTTTGCTGACTTACATCTCCTAGACAACGGATTCAGTTAACAAGGGCTATGGTCTGGAAGCAACTACAGAAGTGGTTCTCTTCAGGCAGAGATTAGACTTTGTTGAAGGTTCCATGTTGTCCCCTGGCTCTGGTAAAATTAAACTCCTATGAGCATAGGACAAGAAAGGACTTAATGGATCATCAAGTCTTTACTATTGCACATAGCCTTCTCAGAAAATCCTATGAATAAACTACAGTTCTCTCAAGACTAAGGAAGAGAGAGAGGGATTAGAATTTCTTACCTCCTGATTTCCTCTGTATTTTGAATCCTTTTTGCCATGAAATGGCATTTCAGCCTAAATTTTAAGTATTGATTAATAGCAAAATTTTGCTAGTTGAGTTTCTAAATGAGAAATCCAATACTGAATCATTTCTAACATCCAAACTTGCAAGGCCCTCTCCAGGTTAAAATTTGTTAGATGAAGTTGTAGTAATTATAAGGGCTCTTTTGTATACTGTTCTTAAAATGTCAGCTTTTCAAGTATTTAATCAGACTATAAAGCCTGTAAATTCTGTAACTGCCTAAAATTAGTAGCAATTCAAAAAGCATTGTTGGAGCTTGTGCAGATCTGCCTGCTTGAATGTATTGCTGTCCTCTGATGACGGGAACATTTTGGATCAGGTCAAGCCTCATATATTTGCAACCTATTTAGCCAAGGGACTGAAGGACTGAAAGAAACAAAACACAAGTTGCAGTGTTAAAGGTAGCTCACTGTGATTGTCCTGCAGTTCAAGAGGTAATCTGGTTGCTTGGGGATTTCTGTACGTTTTTGGATGTCAGTAAGAGCCATCCATTAAGCACAGAATGTTTTGCATTTCTACTCACTCCTCTGCAACAAAGAACTCTGAAAAGTGAGAGAAGTGCCAAGAAAAGCCACTGGCCTGCTATCTTTTTAGCAAATAACTTGTTTTCTTGGTAGCAGAAATAATGGAGCATAGTGACGTACAGAACTCTGTCCTTGGATTTTTTTCCTTTCTTCCACTCCCTCAGTACCTCCACATAGAGATTGCTCCCCCAGTTTCTACTTGCCAAGCTGAGCAAAGGGCAGCATGTTCACTATGTTAGTAGTTTGCAATTACATTTGATCCAACTCTCTGCTCAGGACCTTCAGGCTGACTCCCTAGCTAGCTAACACCTCTTAAATTGGTCGGGGGGTTGTCCCTCTCCTCATGACTACATGACCTTTCTTGCATAAGCAAACCAGACTAATAAAAAAAAAAAAAAAATAAGAGCAGCCACTAATTTGGAGGCCTCCATCTGAATTATTCCACCCTGGAACGTGGCTCGATTGGGTCAAATGGAGAAACCTTACTGGTTCTCTGTTTTCTCCTTTTCCAGTAACTTGCAAGGAAAGTTGCCACACAGTTTTAGATTTGAGGTGTGTTGGGAAGAATTCCAGTGAACGCAAACCTCATTTCTGTCCCTCAAAATACCGAAAATGTGTGACTTCAGAAATGTTATTACACTGACTATCATTTGCATAAATAGGATTTCCCCCTCAAAGTCAACACAATTCTAAAAGACAAAGGAGGAGTGCCAATCTATCAGCTCGATAATTCTCTTGGAAATCTTCCTTTTCTTTTACAGCACACTGTGTGTCATTTGGCCACATAGTTTGACAAGAAATACTGATTGAAGGAGACAATATGTAGGAGGAATTGTAACAATTTTATGTGGCTGCACAGGGTAGGAAGAAGGCACAGACTATCAAAGTTTGTGAAAATATTAGCTTTTCACTTCTAATACACCTTTAAATATTAGCATCTGAAATGTTTCTCTAATTTTGTTACATGTTTCATTATGAAAAGATGGCCATGACTGAATGTTTAACCCCAGGATTCCTTCCTGATAGTTCTGGACAGGTCTTGCATCGTGTACTGTAGACCTGGGAGAGATTTTTAATTTTGCCTGACAGCTCATCATCCTGCAACATTAATGGATGCTTACTGTGCAGGGGAGTTTGAAAGATTAATTTAAATGCAAGATGACCTCTCCTTTAAGGAACCTGAATCCAATGTTCATTTTAGATTTCTGTGTTAAGAAGAAGTTCCTTAGACTTTATTCCTAGGAAACAGCATGTGTGTAAGCACTGGAACAGTAAGCCCTTGTATATCATTTGCTCAAGGGTAAATGAACTTACTTTGAGAGTAGATGTGAGGAAATTTGAGATAGAAATTACACCAAACTACCTGTGTAAATATGTTTAGAGAGAGATTCGTAAATTAGTGATTCAGAGCTGACCTACTTGTGGATGTATACTATAATTTTCCTTTGAAAGAGCTCAGATTTGAATATGCTTCTTGCTTACAACTTTTGTTTCTTTTTAAAATCATTCCAGTATTTTATGATTTTTTTAACCTATCCCAGAGCTCAGTCAGTCTGCAATCACACTCCTACTCTCCATAGTTTCTCTCAGTCTACAACTGTACACTGTACAACTGTATGGTGATACCAAATTCCCTCACCAAAAGAAGCACTCTTACAGAGAAACTTTCAAGGGACACTATATGTATATTTTGTACACCTGCTCTCTCTTCCTGTCTTATTGCATGGTATTTGATTCCTGCCAGGTCTTCCCTGATACTCATTCCTGGTACAAGTTTGTGTGTTTGTTTATTAAGAGGAAATACATCTTCACTTTCAGAGAACTTACTGAGTTCCTCTTCACCATCCAGAAGGAGTACACAGCGACAAAAGAATATTACTGACCTGTTTTGTAGATGAAACATAATGATTTATGATTTAACCACAGGATCTCCAAAAGTATGATGTAGCAGCAGGAATTAAATTTGTATTACCCAAAATAAGTATAAGTAGATGACTAAATCATATTTTAAGAGGTTAAGAGCTTTGACTCCAAAAGCTCTTTGTACCAGAAGCACTGCCTTCAGCTCTATTTTTAACTTGTTTTTTTCTGTCTCTCAAAGCACAAGAGATTACATATCCATTGTACATCCTTTTTGCATTTATGTGTGTGCTGCTGGCAAGCATGAAAGTTTCTTTCTGCATCTGATGACTCGTAAAGTTGTTTCTTTGACTGGTCAGCTTTTGGCTTGAGATGCTCAAGAATCAAGCCAAACGGTGACTTCCTGGTTTTGCAGCCAGGTTTTTTTCCCCCTGTCTCTAACAAGCTGGTATTTCTCTTGTCAAAAGTTCTCCCCTGAATAGTTTTGATATTCCACATGAATAACTGCTGGTCCTTCTAGATGTCTACAATGAGAGGCATTCAGTTTTTACATTCTAAGGAGCTACGTCAGACAAAATCATCTGTCTGTTTCCAAATGTGGTCTGGTTGTGACCATCGTGGTTTTATGACTCCTTGGCCAGAGGATACCAATTAGAAGATGTCACTTAGTTCATGAGCCTGTACATCTGCCAGAAGGATACCATTCTTTTGGACGTGTTTCCACTTCTAGATGGAAAAGGTCAACAGCATTGCTCTGCAAGCGTGACACTGCATGTGTGCTTCATTATGCATTACCAAGCAGGCATCAACAGCAATGGTGAATCTAACTCACAAGGTTTTCCCTACTTTTTTAGTCAGATCGTCTTCTGTTGTAGCATTATACATTACCTATGCTAATTTTCTGGGATTTTCACAAGGTAAGAGGAAAAAAAAAGAGGACTAGTTATATACATCTGGAGGCAGAATACAAAGCTCTGTTTTTCAAAGCACACGTGAAATGCTGCTCTGCAATGTGTGAGAAAGAAGCTGTCACTAAGTAAGTTCATTGGTTGAGTCCCTTTCATTCTTTATAGTTTCTACCTTTCTCAAGTTGAGGATTATTATCACGGTTGGAAGCTGTTAGTTTTGGAAAACAGTGAAAAACAAAGATGTAAAGTGTCTTTTCATGTTTCGCCTCTCATACTATTGTTTACTTTCTTGCTTTGTGATATATGGTCCTGTACCACTGACAAGCTGGACTTTTCTGTTGGATGGAATGAGAAAAACCACCAAAGAAAGCAGCTGTAAGTAATACTTCATTTTCCAACAGAGGCTTACATTTCACCGAATTGGAAATCAAGAGCCAGAAACCTAACAGATTGTGCTAATCCTACTCTAAGTCCATTTGCACCTTTGGCAAAAGATGCCTTTGAAAACTCTTTGCTAAGGACTTAGGAAGGGGAATAAAAGGGGGAGGTGGCAAAAAAGAAATAGAAGGAGGCAATGTGAGTTTTCAGAGTTAGTCTTTATTAAACTATTATGTTGAAACCAAACTGAAAATTGGCAATGCTTCCAGGAAAATTTAGCAAAGAAACAGCTTGCGGTAATCTAGCAACCAAGGTAACTATGGCAATAGCAGTACACTGTGAAATTTAGCAGATATAATTTTCCATGATTCACTGTATATTTTTAGCTATTTTTCTTTTTGTTCTCTCATGCTAGTTGCCTTTCTGAACAAAAGGAAGGACTGAATCGTTGGGTCATGCCCTCAGAAAAGAGAGAAAGGTTTCAGTTGGTGCATAAAGGGGAGCCTTTGTGTTCTAGCCTCACATGATCAGCTGTCCTGAGGAAATCTTAGGGTCTCAACTCCTACCCTATTCACCTTGTTTTGAGCCTTTAAAACCACTGTTTCCTGCTTCTTGAAATCCCTGCATCCCTTGTTCACCTTACTTTCCTTCTTTGATGCTTCTCCCCACTCTAAACCATATGAATAATTTTTCTCCTTTCCTTCTTTTTCAACTATTATCCAACATGAATCTTTTCTGTAACATTGCCTCTTTTCTTTGTGACATGGTTTCAGCTCGGGGACTCAAAAATCTAGCTCCCATCTCCTCACCATTCTCCCTCTGTGCAGTCCTCTCTTTGGCCTCTCCGTGGCTTGCTCATAACCTGAGCTGATCAAGACCTAAATGATCATTCATTGACAATCACACTGATTCAGTCACTTTCCTAGCCATTCTGTATAGTCATGATTTTATATACAGACCATGATTTTTATATGACTCTCTCATGCTCTGTTTACCTTCATAATAAATCTAAGATCTGCTCCCATATTCTTTGACCAAATGTCAATATTTGTCATACAAGTCATTCCACTACAACTAGAGTGTCTGCTCCTGAGCCACACATGCTCAGTGTCATTCAAAATGTTGATGACTTCATGATCTTCCCTGTTTGCTTCTTCAGCTGCCAATCTCCTTTGTGCTATTCTTCCTCTGCTACTCCAGGTTCTACTTCTGTTCCTCAGCTCCATGAACTTATTTATAAGTGCCCTTCTCTATAATGGTGTTTTTATCATACACCATCACTGATCAACCCCTTCATTTTACCATTGTCTCCAACTTCTGTTATTTTATTCTGTAACTTGTACTGGTATCTCAGTGGTTTGTTACATTGACCTTGATACATGATGAGTCATGGAAAAAGTAAAGAATGTCTCCTTTAGCTCCCTTTTTGCAATTCACCTCTGCAACCTTATATGAAAGAATAGCAACTAAGTACATTTAGGCAACTAAAAACTACATAGAATTACAGGCAGTCACCAGAACATGCTCATGTTATTATTACTTGACCTTCCTTATTCTTCACCTCCAACCATTTGTTTCTTGAATTCACTTTTGTATTGTCACTCTGTATTGTCAATAGGGCTCTAAGTGTTTTAAGTTTGAGACTGTCTGCCTGCTATATTGCTGTATATAAACACCTCAAAAGAATTGAGGCTCTGTGAAGCTTCTACAAGCTTTGGAAGGAAAGCATATGCGGAAGGAGTGGCAAAAATGCTGAAAAAGAACAATTGTTTAAGTCAGTCAAGGCTGGGGAGGTTTACAAGGATCTCTGGGGGACTTAATAAAGGACCAGAACTTGGATAGCCACCATTCTCAACTCCTGCAGATTTTTGTCTTAGCTGCAAGTATCAGCATATATAAACAGAAATAAACAAATAAAATATAAAAAAACCCTACAAATTAAAAGTTAAAAACATACAGAAAAATCATTTTATTAAAGCATAATATATTTATATAGTCAAAACTCCTGCTGCAAGATGCAGAAAAAGAGTATGTGTTTATTTATGTATATTCATGAGCATTTAAAAGGACCACAGTGCTTCATCTATCACATCTATACACAGCTATCAGTAGCTGGGGCTGTGGTGCAGTGTTATATAATGCAAGTTTATGACTTTGTAAGATGTCATTTTCCTTTCCAGCATTTATGGGTTTGTTTTTTCTGTGTTTAGAAAGAAAAGTATTTCAAATAACTACTCAATTTATGGGTTTTTTTACACCACATAGGATGTACTAGATGCAATCACAGTATAAAATGTAACAATACTAATTGTCTCCTGTCATAGGGGACAGCAGACTAAAGATGTCCTCATCTGTTCTGTTGTAACATCTCTGTGTTCCTGAAATTACATTTTTCTTCACTCTGAACCCCCATGAGCCATGGCAATATGGGCATAAGGAAGAGTCAAAGTAATAGCTTCCCAGTTCTGAGAGACTCTTTGTACACAAGGAAGAAGGAAATGACCCATCCTTCAGAATTACACAATTTTAGACAGTAATTAATGCATAACCCAAAGAATGAGAATTTCTCTCACAAGAATCAGCAGTACTGGGGCTCCATTGGCTCCTCTGTAGCATCAGAAGACCTTCATGTTGCAGCAGGCCCCCACTCATGAAGGGTCTGCTGTGCCCTGGCATGGCAGAGAGTGCTGCAGGGTGGTAACTCTTTTTCAGTCCACAGCACGGCTGCCCTTCTGTGAGAAACAGGACCTTCTGCTGAGAACACAGCATTGGCCTTGCAGAAAAATGTATCTAGTAATAAGATAGTAACTGATCTGTGTCTATTATAGCTGTTCATGATTCTCAACATCTGTTCAGTTTTGGAGAGATTTAGAACAAACCCTGTAGAGTTCTGCTGATGTTATTGTTTAACTGTCTTTTCTGTGCACGTGAAGTACATCCCGCTTTCAATCTGCCAAATTAACACCTGACATCCCTTGCAGCCAAGGCATTCAATACTTCTATTTCCCACTGTGCTTCACGTTTTTCTGGCATAGCCCAGTTTCTGTTTCTCTTTCTAAGGTGACTTGGACTGCTGCCTTCTGACTGTGAGTTATTTTTCTGGGTTTCATTGTAAAGATGCTCGAATTGTTTCTACAGCTAAAGTAATTAATCTCCTTTTAATAAATGTTACATTTGTAATTAAATGCCAATATTGTAATTTTAGAATGTCTCCTGTTCCTACAGTTATTGCGCAGCTCTTTCCGCTACATGAAGCTAGGAATTTTAGGCAGAAAATCCCTATTTAATCCCCATGTTTTACCAGAGGAAAAATTCCAGAAAGAAAAGCAAATGTGAGATACTATAAAACAAAGAGTTTGAACTGTTCTGCCTATTCTGGATGGCTTGCCAAATACAATACTGCTATATATCATATCTAGTTTTTGCAGTTTCCAAAATGTATTCCCTTCTCTATCCAGCAGATGATGCTGATGAACTACAAACTATTCTCTGTTCAATTTTAGTCAGAGGAAAGATGACCAGCTAAAAGATGTAGGTTTGTCACATTCCAGACATTTATAAAATTTTCAGTTGCCCTCTTTAATTTTTCTCTTTTCTAAGATGTGTGATTCTGAGTCTCAGAACGTGTTGTTTTTCTGAAGCAGTTTTGTTACTAAAGGTTGAGCCTTTCAAGTACCTACTATAAACCTTTCATAACCCTCTGACATTTCAGTGAGTTTGACCATTTTCAGAAGTCCTTTGGCTATATTTACCATTTATTTACTTACATTTTGTGACATACAGCATTAGGTTTTGTGCTTTGTCAAGCATTTATTCCTGTTTCCAGTCTGCTGTAAATATGTGAAGCCAAATCCTTTCACTAAAAAGACAAAAACTAGAAGGGAAATGAAATATACTATATATAAAGAAAAAGGCATAACTGAGTTTCCATTAACCTTCCAGGATCCTCAGGTTTCTAATCTTTCTCTCGAGTAAGCATACCTTAATTATAGACTATAAAAGGAAGCTTTATAATCACTTCTACTTTGCAATGGATTCTGATTTTCTTACTCAGGGAGACTTGCTCCTAATTTCACAAGAAACCTCCACAGAGGCCTTTGGAATTACTTGCAGAATAAGCATGCTACTGATCATATATATCAAGGTTCAAGATTTTTCAACAGTGGCAATGCCTACATGGCATTTATAGACATTGTTTATATTTTGCTGTTGAAAGGAAAGTAGAGTCTAGAGAACAGGTTTTCCAAGGTGGATGTGGAAAAAACTTGAGTAATGCCTGCTTGCCTCAGTCTTGATCTCATTCTCTGAAGTGGTGGGACCATAGCTAGCCCTCTCCAGAAGCTAGGCAGCTAGTGACTTTCTCCTGTGCTAGCAGACCAGCACTTGTGGTCCTTCCAGCCACTGGATCTTGCAGCTGTTACTTGCTTGCTGAATTGCTGCACCACTAGGAGATGAGCCAAGAAGGAGAAATCCCAACTTCTGAGGAGAAAAGAAAAAGTAGAAAAGAGGGAACTGAGCTGCCTTTCTTTGTCCTTTATTTCTTTATCTGTCTCTTTTTAAACTCTGCTCCCTTGGGAAATGTATGAGCCCCTGAGGAGATGGAGAAATAACCTTCTTTCTTCCTGCAGCAAGCAGGTCTGATGTCTGTCCTTTGCAGACTGTGAGGCTGAAGCTAATTAGACCATTTGGCTTTTCTTACACTTTTTTCCCCCAGGAGGGCTGAGTTTTGTGAGAAAGTTGAAGCTTCTCGTGTCACTCCACAGCAGGCTCAAGGACAGGCAAAACCCATTACTGGTAATTGTATTGCAGGACTTGGCAGCATAGAGGAGATCTAAGAATAGGCTGCCCAACCGGCAGCTGGGACATGAAGTAGACAGGACACGCAGGATTCAAGGTGTAGGCTTCAGGGCTTGTGTGCCTTAAGCTAACAGCTGGGGAAAAACTTCCAGAACATACACATAAATCAGCACAAAGCACTTCAGCAGAAGCATATTTAGTCGTGTCAGTCATACAGGCATAGCTGTGTGGTTGGTTGTTGTGTAGTCATTACAGCAAAGAAAAACAAGAAATCAGCGGGTGGGCAGCTGTTTGAACAGGAACACACAGGAATCACCCGATCCTTTTCTGTTTCCCTGGCATCAGTCACCAACAAACACACCTTTGTCACCACGTGCAAGAGGAAAGAAGGGAGGGCAAGAGAAAGCACAGCACTTCAGACAACAACACACGTCCTTTCTCTGGAACAGGAACCACTTGCCAGGCCAGCAGTCTGCCTGAAACCTGGTTTTGTGATGTGTGAGTCCCTTTGGACGTGAACTTCATGCAAGTGTATCGGAAGACACTGTACTATTATTAGAGATAAATCACTGAAGTACATAATAATTCAGATCGCTAAGTTTTGAACACTTATCTCTAACAATCCATGTAAGGTCCTGCCACATGAAATACCTGCTTTTCTCTACAGTGTCCTGTTATATAGAGAGCTGGAGGGCTTAACAAGTACCTAGGCTCCTCTGCCAACAACCGTCTCTGTGAAGCGAGAGAGGGAAAAGCATTTTACAGAAATCTAAAAGAAAGGGAAATGACTGAGAAAACACAGAACTTAGAGATTGCCTGCAGCCATGGAACTGGGGAGACAAATATCGAAGAACTGGATGTGTTTTGTTTTATTTTGAACTTTGATACACCCTGGAGAGGGGCAGACTTTTCATGTAACTGACAGGAATTTTAACATGGAAGTGCTGCTGAATGACGAGAAAGAAGCTGGTGGTTGCTGTAGCTTAACTTGATAGAATTCATCAAGAATGACTTTGCTTCCTGTGATGAGTAGTCACAGGAGACATTTCATTGCTACTGTGGGGGCTGTTTTTAATTCACTGGAGACATTTGGGTTGAGAGACTGAGATTTATGGGCCATTGTATTTAAGTAAATTGGAACAATAGTTTGAAGTATTATAGAGGAAGCTAGGTGTAGAATATGTTGATAATCAGGAAGAAACATTAAAGTCAGCCTGTATAAAGCTTTGGTTGGAGTAGTATGCATAGCTTTGCACATGCACTTCATTGTATACATTGAGATGGGCATTTTTTAGTTTAGCAGAACAGGTTTGCCTTAAAATGATACAGCTTTAGGGTATACAAACATGAATTTGTGGGCTAAATGCTTGGGTGTGAAGAAACAATTTCCAAACAATTAACAGGAATGCAGATATCCAAGAGATGTATTCGAGAATGGCAATAACAGAAAAGAAGTTTCTCTCAAGGTCAAGGTATTAGTTATTTCTTTAAAAGAAACTGAGTTTTTACTGAGAAAAACGTTTACAACAAACATCCAGTTCATTCAATATTAAGCACTTAGCATTCTGAAAAATATGGAGTTCTTTGTAGTTTTAAGCAGTGCACAGTAAAATTACACACACTATAATTTCTATCACTTCTTTGTATGCAATCTCTGCATGTCCAAATTGCTTAGAAAACTGTATAGCTAACAATCTGAGACTGCGTGATTCACATGCGAGATTTCAGGGGGACTGGAGCATTCTGCATAAGGAATTAAACATTTGAATGTGAAGGTTTGGGATTTTCAGAACTGCAAGTGTTCTAAACAGCTTAATACAAGGAAATACTATATACAGTGTTAGAAACTACCAAATAGAAGAAATCTGATCAAGCTTCCTTTTCCAATGGAGAAGCAAATCAAAACCACAGTAGTCTTTTGCAGGGAGCAGGGGCAGAATTGCAAAGGAAGTAAGGCATGACGACAGTTTCTGTCCAGTTATGTAGGGTATTTAGAAGAAAATGGAATATAGTTTGTACTTCAATATTTTTGCTTGAATGAATAACAAGAAAATAAAGTTATTCATAAATTATATTGAATGGAATGTGTGTTAAGTTCATCCTATGATTTCAATTAGAGATCTGAATATCAGGAAAATATTTTGAATCAAATAGTGAAGCTCATTTGCAGACAAAGGAGCTGGCACAGGTGGAAAGACAAAATTACCTTCTTTTGCCTCTTGAGTTAAATACGTATAACCACAGATAGCAGTTGTGTAGGGAATTTTTGAAGGAAAACTATTTTTTGAGTGATTAAACTGACTTGCACCCATCTTGCATAGCATCAAAGTCTCAAGAATGACAGAGAAGGTAGTTTCCAAATTAGGAGATGTCATCAAGAAATATACTGTTCACATTTTTTTAAAAAAAATGAGTTTAGTGCTGCCCTACAATCACCAATTCTTTACAGAAACATACATGTGGTGAATGACTTGGACTTTGTTATGAATATCTGGGGTTCCATCAAAGTTGGATTTAACAGGAAAGGGAAAGAGGAGTCTGCTATTTCACAGCACTGTTTGAAATCAAAAATAGTGAAGAAATCATCACTCAAGAAATGAGACTTCATGGCTGTGTTCTGTTGAGTGGGCAGTGTAGTGTAGAGGGGCGATTTATTGCAGACACTTTTGTTGTGTCATTATTCACTCAAAATAATGTGACTTATCACACATGCAGACTGGTAGCTTATTTCAACAGGCACAGTTAGGTGCTAAATTGAGAACTGTGGAAGTGAAAAAGACTGTCTTGAAGAGCTGGAGTGTTTGTGCATGCTGATCATCGGCCTGTGATCAAATTTAGAGAAAGGGTAGTTTTGCAGCCATGTAAGGCAGTTGAAGGAACAACCTGAGCACATCCAGAATATTTATGTAAGCCTCATGAAAAGACCCAACATATTTCCAGAAGGCTGTTTGACGATGGTGGTTGACAAACATTTCTTCTATTGGCAACACTGCCTCAGGCTGTCCTTGTCCATGCCTGATTTCTGACATGCCAGGACAACAGTTTGTGGAAATGCTCAATGAGCAGGACCAGGGAACTCATCCAGGTGATGAACCACACTCTTTTTTTTTTTTTTTTTCTTGGACTATTTTCCAGACAAATCCGTTTCCTAACATGGCTTACAACATGACAGCCTAAATACTCACCCTGAAGCTTTTAAGAGCACATCTGAGGGACAAGAAAAAAATCGCAAAAGGTTAGAGTTTATTGCTTAGACCAGCACTGCTTGCCATTGGTCCATTACATTCACATAGGTTCAGAACTTCCCAGGTGTGCTGTTACCGGTAAAAATAGCTTGGCAGGATGTTTGGTTTATAATTTCAACTGATAAGGAGGGATCTTGAATCCCAAGGATGCCTAAAGGAGAGCTGATAGTAATAAAAAATTGTAATTTTACAGAATTTAAAAAAATTGAAGAATCAAATCTTAAACACACACAGGTGTGAGGAATATGGTAGCATTCTGATAACATGCAGATTGCCAAACAGAAATATTGAAAAACTCAGTTACTGAAAAGGTTGATCGATCCTGTAAAGACTTTTCTCAGCTTCTTTGACTCTCACATTCTGGTTAGTCTCTTAGAGTGAGGATCAAGAGTTTAACATTCTGATTTTCTGGAAAACAGCTCAGAGTTGACAATTTCTTTCACCTTTTGTGGGTGAACGTCCACATAATACAGAATTTAATTCAAGAGACTTGCAGGAAAACCAATAGTACCTATATTTAGTTACACACCAAGAACAGGATGACTTCAATATGGTTTTATTCTGTGCCTAAAATAAATAATTACACTATCTTCATTTGGATATAAAAGATAGTTTTGTAAAATGATCTGTAATTTCTAGATTTCAGGCAGATTTTATTAGCACTAAAACCACTCAGAACTTAGCTGTCAGTGCATACCATTTTAGTTAAGATATTTATGCATTAAGGAAATAATTGCACCTCTGTTTACATAGTTACTATCTAGAAATTGTGGGAGTTTGTTTAGGCTTCTGAATGGATGCAAGTACAATGGTATTGTTAATCTTTCATACCTGCATATGCTAACTGATCTTCATCTTTAGAAGGTGACACCAGGACAATACTATAGAATATAACCATTTAAGACTTGGTTATGATATTCACTTGTATCTTATTGATATATGACAGAATTAAATTTTCCAGAATATTTTTAAAGAAAAGGGACAAAGGTTGAAAAATAAAGGGGAAAGTCAATACCTGGAAAGGTGGTGCTTTCTTCTTTGGTAGTAGGATAAGGATTAGTTTCTAGGTAAACTGTTTTAAATCGGTTGTTTGGCTTTTTGTTTGTTTGTTTGCTTACTTGCCTGTTTCTCCTGAGTTAGATAGATTTGATTGTGGTGTCAGTTAATCTGTTGTTGAGTATATACAAGGCCTGTAGATGTACGTGTCTGTAGATGTCCCAGTAGTATTCAGAGCTGTATACCTTTCTGACATATATTAACTTCTTCAAATATAAGGGAAAATACTTAGTTTATTTCAGGATTTTTGACATTCTTTTTGCATTTGATCATAGTGAAATGCTTGGCAGAACTTCACATCTCATGGAATTATACCACACCTTCCTTCCTACACAGGTTATGTGAGCCCTCAACATTCCAGTCATGAGAATCATTCTGACATTTCAGTGTTGTCAGTTATATCAGATTTCTTTTTATCGTCAAGAACTGTCTTTTTTTGTGTGTCCTTGTTTCCCCGGCTCTAGCATTAGGAGATAAGCAAGTAAAATATTTCTTCTCTTTAAATTCTTTGACACCTTATGTGTGCCATACATTGAGTTCCAACAATATTTTTTCTACCTTCTTCTCCTGTTGTCAGTTTTGTGTCTTCCTGGCTGCTTCTCCAGTGAAAAAGATCAGCATTTGTGTCTATCAAGTACAGCAAAATTGCAGCATGCTGCCCTGTTATCACTGTGCTTTTGGCTTGACCTGCCTTTTTTCTCATGAAGTCACCAGCAGCTATTGCTCACCTTCCTGCAAGAACTCCTATCAGATATCTCCTGCAATCTTCTGTTACATTTTGCCAGATAAGTTCCTCAGCAAGTGACTTGCTGAGAGTCTAACACCTATGGGATAAGTTGAGTGGTTTCCAGATGTTTTTTCACCTTGTGTCATAAGTTGCTAGTCAGCTACATGGGCTTCTGCTTTTCTGTGGTTTCCTGCTGCTGACCCTTTTCTCTGTGACCCCTGCCAATGATTCCCAACCTAGTCATTCAAGGAATTTTAATGTGCTCCTACTGTACCCAGGATTACACTTCAATCACATGAACATAACCTATGCTGCATTTCTGCTGGCTTGCACCACATGCTCCCAAAGTCTCTTTCAATTAGCAAAAAAGGAAATGATAGCAAATCCAGTACTGATCACATCTGTTCTTCTCTCCTCATTCATGCACATGGCATAGAGCTACTCCTCTACATAAGTAATCATACTTTCCCTCTGACCTACCTTTCTAGATGGACCTACTCCAGATTTCAACAAAGCCAAAATATCTCCCTTCTTGGCTTTCTGCCATCACAACACACTCCAGATACCTGATACGATCAATGACCCCAAGGCTCAAGCTTTGAATTCTTCTAAAGGAAATTACAGGCTTATGTCCCCTAAGGAGACTAAGAATCATAGAACCCCAGACCATGAAAAGAAACAAACCAACAGAAGCTCACCAAATCCCTTCATTTCCAAGAACAGGATTTGCACGTGGTCTCTCAAAAAATCCTGTTAGTTATTCACCCATGATAGTCATTGATGATGCCTTTTCTTTGCTGTTGAGAGACTTCATTGTAAGTCAAGTGATGCCATCTGCTAACAGCTGATCATCCCATTTCCAGGTTAGTAATAAACAAACCAGCAGCAGCCTAATACAGAATTTTGAGGCACCTCACTGTTAATTGTTACGACATCAAAAATGGACCACATAGGTTTATTTTGTTTACCCTTATACTGTCCCACTGTAAGTTGGTTTACCTATTGGTAAGTCTTTACATATTCTTGTGGTAAACTTTTTAATCCTTGGGCTTGTTTGAATCACTATTTACTTTGACAATTCTCATCTTTAGAGCGATACAGTACAGATCAGAGATTAAAAATATGGCACATAGTGACTACTAAGAGTACAATCAATAAAAAGGGTACAGAAATAAAACTGGTAATAAGGAATATGCATACATCAAGACCAGAAGGTCTGCAACCCAATAAAGTCACATCAAAGATGACTTAGCAGCAGAAAGCTTGGGGTCTGATAACAGGAGAATGGGAACAAGGTTTCAATATGTCACACGAGCTGCTCCTTTTCTCTCAACAGGAAGGCAGAAATAAAGATACCTAGAATGAGAAAATAAAGATGATGGGCAGTAGCCTTGCCTAAGAATTAGGGAGGATGCAGAATGCAAAACTGAGGCCATAATCATGCCATTGTGACTGCTCGATTCCCAGAGGATGTAAAGAGCTTGTCCAAATTACGGTTTGTTGTAAGCAAACCTAAGAGACATACCAAGGATTCAATAGCTAGTATCCCTTGTCCTTTATGTCACACACACAGAGTCCTGAGCAAACCTTTTGGTGCTTGTGGGTATGAGTGAATGAATGAGTGAAATCATGAGTGCAAGTGACTGAAATCAGTTTTAAAACAAGTATGATCATCCTCTTCCATGGAGCCTTGAACTGAGCTGTGTAACACTGATTCTTACACATCTAAGGCTGCCATTTATTAATGACTTATGCCATAAGAATTTTCATGATACTAACAGCAAAAAAGCATTCCAGTACACCTACGAGGCTTCAAGGGATATGTCCTTGTGGGCAAGACTTTCACCTGCAGTGAAGGCAACAGTATGAGATGGTCTAGGAGCTCTGGAGCTTTTCCTTCTTCCCTTTGCCATTTTTGGGAAGCATATTCCTTTCCCCTCACAAAAGCTCTGCCTTCTCCTGCCTCATTCCTAGGGACCCACAGATAAGGCAGCTCTGCTCTGTTTCAACACTTTTCCAGGGAAAAACAGCCCACTTCTCGGCCCTCTGCCTCTCCCCAGCTGGGACAGAGAAGACATGTAGCAGTATTGCCCTAGTGAGAAAGAAAATCTCACAGAGGCACAGGCACAACTGGCAGAGGCAAAGCAGAGCACAGCCCATCTGGATTACAGAGGACAACGCAAAATGTATGCTGGTTTATAGTACTGTAGTACCTTAGTACTCAATCACTTTGACCCCAGAGGCAACATATGTATTTAGAAGGGCAATTCTATCATACCGTTGAAAAATTAGTCATCACTGCTATCATTGCTAGGTGATTAAAAGGAATGCGTCTGTCTGGGCTATGCTCAAGATGAGCATACTCATCTCCTGGGAGTCAGTGGTCCATTCGCTCCTCCAGGAGCAGTAAATTGGGTGTTGAGTAATCTGTCCTTTGAAATGTGTAAAGAAGCTGTTAAAGAGAGCACAAAATGTTTAGCCAGCAGTACCAGCTGGATGTGAGGCCATCCAGGATACTCTGTTCAGCTGACAGCTGTTACCAGAACCACATGAGGGTTAGTCTGTAACTCTCTCATGTTTCATTCTTCTTGTCATCGTTCCCTTTGTTTTGCTCTGTAGGAGGGGAGGAAAAAGATACAGGGACGATGCAGACACTGGTGGATAGAGAGCTAGGCAGGATTTGTGTGGTGGCAGGCATTTGATATGATGCGCACACCACGTTAGACATGCTATTGTGGAAGAGTGGAAGGAAGTTCTTGTTATGTCATAAACTGTGTCCTTGCACAAAAAAGCAAATGGCTTTCTGGTCATTCCATCTGCCAGTCCTTTTCCTTGCTGAGGAAAGCTATTCTTTCTTTCCCCTACCCCACCCCCCACCCCACACCCCTACCCCACACCCCTTCTTTTGCTTTCTGTTGTGGGGATGGTACAAGGGTGCACCTGACACTCCATGAGGAAGGGAGCGGAGTGGAAAGTGTGAAAACTGATCCGAATGTGTCCAGTGCTTGCTGCAACAGGGGAAAGCCCCGGTGGTGAGTGGTGAGTGGAGGTGGGGGTTGGAAAGCAGAGCATGCCAACACAAGGCAATGAAGGCTGGACCATCCTCGAGGAGAAGCATTACCAGGTGCCCCATCAGTACTGAGAGGAATACACTAGCATCCAGATTTCTTCCGTAGTAGGTGGTTATAGGAGAGTGAAAGACCTTTGGTGCTGGAGAGCTAGTACTTCTTTTAAACATTCAGATCTTAACATCACTCTCAAAGTCAACATTAGATTTTACAGGGCTAACAATAAACATGCTTTTCAAAACCCCAAATGTGCTCTTAAACATAGAGCAGTAACCTGAAAAGCCTGCTGTTTTGCTGTCAGCAAAAATCAATGCTGACCTTCAAAGGAGCAAGTAGCAGCCTTGTTGATCCTTGATGATCTAAGGCAAGCCAAGCCTTCTGGAGAGAGATGCGAGCCTTTGCCGGACCCAGTAACACAGACGGTCTGTAAAGAAGGTTTTGGACTCACACGTCTCCGGAGCAGAAGGTCAGACATGAACCAAAAACACAGCACTGTCGTTTCCCCCGAGGTTGCCTCTCCGTCACCCGCCTGCCCGAGGGCCGCCGGGGCGGGCGCGCTGCCCCGGGGGGCGCTTCGCCAGGGACCGGAGGGGACTGCGCTCTGCCCCGCCGCCCGCCGCGGCCTGCCCGCTCCCGCCGCCCGCTGCCCCGCCGCGGCCTGCCCCGGGAGGGGGGCGGCGCCGGGCGCTCCCCGGGCCCCGCTCTGCCGCCGCAGGCGCTGCTGCGGTGAACGGCTGGTGCACGATCCCGCGGCGCCGGTTTCCAGCGCGCTCCCCTCCCGGGAAGGCAGCGGGGGGGCCGGCCCGGCTTTCTCGCCCCGCCGCATCGCCCCGGCGCCCCTTCCCGTGCCGGCGCTGCCACTCGTCCCCCGCCCGCCGTCGCCGTCGCCTCCCGGAGGCCGACCTGCCGCCGGCTGTAACAGGGGCTCCCAGCCCCGCCGCCCCGCAGCCCCCCTCCCCTTCCCCTCTCCCGCCCGCCCCCGGGCCCTCCTCCCGTCACTGATTCGGCGCCGGAGCCCCGGGTGCCGGAGCCCCCTCCCCAGCACCGGCCCCCGCCGCCGCCGCGGCTCCCGAGCTGTCAGTGCGCAGGCAGCGCCGCGGCCCCGCGAACGGCCCCGCGCCGCCAACGGCCGCCAACCGCCGCCAACGGCCGCCAGCCGCCGCCGCGGAGCCGCCACCGCGGGGCGGCCGCAGGTACCGTGCCGGGGGAGCCGCTGCCGGCGGGGCCGGGCTGCACCTGAAGGGCCGGGGGCCAGCACTGGGATTCCTCGGCCGGACGGGGCGATGGGAGGGGGAGCCGAGGGTGGGCCCGGCCCCAGCGGCGGCTGGAGCGGGGGGCCGTCGGTACGGAGCGGTGCCCGGGCGGCGGCTGAGGGGCCGTCGGGGCTCTGGCGGCGGCGGCCGCGGATCCTGGGAGGGCGGGCGCTCGGGCACGCCGCGGTGTCCGAGCCCCCGGCCCTCGGGACGGCGGGCAGGGCGCCGACGGCCGCCCGGGCGGGCTGCGCTCCCCCTCCGTTCCCCGCGAGAGGCCGGACAGCAGCGAGGAATGGCCGAGCGACCCTCCCTCGCCTCTTTTGCTTCCAGTATTGAATAACTGGAGTCGATGTGAGAAAGGGCACGGTATGACATTCTGACCCGCTTCACGTGGAGCCGAGGTCAGAGAGCCTCCCAGGGCTGGCCGGGAGAAAGGGCGTCCTGGAAAATTCCCGCAGGGGCAGTTTTTCAGGTGGGAAATGGCATTAACCTCGCATGGATCTCTACTTCAGTTTGCTGGGGGAACTGCGTCCCAAGGGCTCTCCCAAGAGCAACGTGTGCAATTGATTCTGTAATGTACAATTTTATGTCAGATGATCTAGTTTAATCCTTCTTTGTGTACTTAGCAACCCCACAGTCATCTCAACCCGCTCCCTAAAATCTCCCAGGGAAGTGGGTCAGCGTCTCTCAATGATGTTTCTTGCAGACACTCGGTGAGTTCCTGCGCTGCCGGCTGACTAGAAGGCAGCATTGTGACCCTTCAGTTTATGCACATACTGAATGAGCCATGCTTCAATTATTCATTCTGATGCTATTGCAACCTTCTGCAGTTTCTCTTCTCCAGGGACATGATGTGTAACAAGACTTTGAAATACTTTGTCAATGAGGCTGCAACCCTGTCTAGGCATATGGCAACTGTTTGCTTTTCTAGCCATTCTTAAGGGTTAATTTATAGCAGTAAAAGATATGTCAAGGAAGAAAGAGGATTCCCAGTACGGCAGCATTACCCTCTACATTCCTTCTCCTTCCCTCTAAAAAGTCATAATTTAGAGTACTGAACAGTTAGCGGACTAGGCTCTACAAACATGTTTCATATTTTCCATTTGGAAGAAGCAACACTTTCAAAGTATGTTTGGTCTCCGTAATGGATAACCTATGGCTTCCACATGGAATTGATTTAAATTTGAAAATTTGTCAGTGTCATAGACGTTTGCTGTTTTGTAGATGAATAAACAGATGCAGAAATGAAATACATTGGAACCAGAGATTTGGCAGCAAAACTTGGAATCCCATTTGTTGTTATTTATGTTTTACTAGTGTGATCATCTGTCCATTGTGCTGTGCTCTCCAGAGAGTGCTCATTGACAACCATTCATATTTTCCAAATACAGGAGGCTGGGTGGACCCACAACGGCAGCAGATATACTTGCGGAAATACAGGGTAACTGTACTGTGACCTATTGTCAAGTAGGTGTATGATAGCTTTTATATTCTTCATTTTGATAATAGACATATTTCCAAACAGCAGCAAGGCTGACTGTTGATCACCATTCTTAGAACACTCGCTTTTGTATCAAATAGTAATCCAGATGAACACAGGCACACAGAGAAACACTGTATGTCTAAGGTGTAAAGAGCCAAGATAGTTTTAACCTTCTGTGCACAGCACCCGATGACATGAAGACCAAAAGTAAAAGAGGACAGTGCTAGTGGAAAGTGCACATGAAGTGAGCCTGCAAGTGATCACTGTCATTCCACTACAATTTCCACATTCTTATGGTTAGTTATAGTCAGAGAGCATTGAAATGAAATAATCTGATAGTGACAGTAGATTTCCATGGTGGAGAGTACCTCTGAGAATATAATATTTTCAGCTGAGAAGCGTCTCCCCCCAAGAGATACTCATCTTTACATTGACTCTAAGGCAAGAGAATAGAGCAAAAAATAGAGCTTAAAATTGCTAGAGTCTTAAAAATGCTGAAGTCTAGGGCTTTTTTTACCAGCACCTGAGGTCAGATGTTAGGATTTGGTAGAGTTTACTCCTGAACTCTTCCATTCACCCATCCTTTTAAATGCCCCAAATATGGAGTGTATGTTCCTCTCCAAGGTGCACAATTTAAGGAAAATTATGTTCCACTTGCCTTAGAATTACAGCTTACTGACTGTCTGTGGGGATAAGGATCTTTGTGCCATCTTGGAAGACACATTAAGGCTTGGCAATTTGATCATTCATCATACGATATTTGAAAGACTGGCTCCGATTTTCATCCAGCAGAGATTAAAAGCTTTGGCTTTTCTTGATTGACACCCAGAAATTTAGTGTAGGTCAAATTACCCAGCAGACCCAAGCTGAAGTAAAGTCAGGACTTTGTTTTTCCTTTCAGCTTTCCTTTCCCTTTCCCTTTGCCCCTGTTCCAGGAAAGGAAATTTGCCTGATGCTCAAATGAGGTAAGACAGTAATACACAATTGCTGTGCTGCTGGCTCTCTTGTCAATCCCTTGTCTCCCCGAGTGCTTTCTTTTCCCGCAAGGTCTCTCTCTAGTTGCATCCTTCCTCCAGACATGTTAGAGTACAAAGGAGGAATTCCCGCTGCATCTGATCAAAGGTCTGAGGTTTCCAGCAGAGGTAACATAGCCAGAATCAGGGGATGATCACAGAGCAAGCAATAATTGGCTACTCCAGAGGCTAACAAATGATTACAAGGGCTCCATTGGGAAACAGTACAAATTCATAAAGTCCTATTTCTCCCTCTTCACCCCCCAGCTGGTCAATTCACCCCATGCATGTTTTCTGCTGTGCCAGCGCCTCAGCCACAGTGCCAGGAAAACTGTCCCTATTGGCTTAAGGAATCTGGGGAGACTGGTACTGGAATGAGAGCCAGTGCCAGATGACAGAGTCAAGCCACTGTTGTCAGTATTCCTGTGTACACAAAGGCTTACTGTCTGCTGTGTGCCTGCTTGTGACCACCACGGCTGGTGCCTGATCTCCAAGGAAAGGAACCTGTAGTCCTTTGGTCAAGGGCAGATGCAAAGAAAATATTTGGTCCGTTGAAATCAACTAGCTGCGTTGTTGCATCTCTTCCAGCATGTGTTGTGGTGTAACTACAGTGAATGTGATAAATTATGACATTTCTAATATATCCCTAAGTCTATGAAGAGAGCTGGGCACATTTTTCCTATTCATTGTTTCAGTATTCCAGCAGGTTCTATCAGAATTGGCTTTTGTTCATTTTACATATTAAAAGATATTTGTGGCATAAGAGTGAGAGATTTGGATTTTTGTAAGTAAAAGTTGAGATTCCTGATCGTGGCTGCACGTTAATTTAAATATTTGCTTTGGTGAAGCACAGGGCATAGCAGGTGAAGAAGGCTATAACTGGGTAAGCATGATTTTCTGAACGGTAGGTTCTTTAATCATGCCTCATAATCTGTGTGCTTTTAGCCTGTGCCAGTCCTTCAGAGAGGCCACAAGCTGCTTAAAACTGATATGATAGCTGTGTCAGTGTGTCCTGGATCTGCTTTTGTTCAGTGTTTTCTTAGATGACCTGGATGGTAATATAAAGATTGGGTGTATCACATTTGTCAGGGACATAAAACTGTGAAGCTTGAAATATGCTGGAGGAGAATATTAGAATTCAAAAATATTCCAACAAATTGGAAGAACTGCTAGGGAAAGAACTGGATGAAATGCAGTAGGGATAAATGTAAGGTACTACAATAAGGTAGGAATAATCAACTGCATAAGCATAAGATAAAAGTAAATGACTAGATTGCTACTCTGCAGAAAAGAATCTGAATGTTATGATAGATCACAAGCTGAACATGAGTCAATGTCATGCTGTTGCAAATGAAGACAAACATCTTGCTCAGATATATAAAAGACACATAGCCTGGAAGACATATGAAACAATCCTCCTGCTCTGTTCAGTATTGCTAAAGCCTCAGCTTGCAGGCTATACAAAATTTTGTTATTACACTTTGAGACAGGTGCGATTCAATCAGAAAGAGTCTAGAGAAGGGCAGCAGGACTCATCACAGGACAGAAAAATTTGACCTGCAAGACAGTTTAAAATAACTGAAATTATTTAGCCCGAAGACCAGAAAGCTGGCAGGGGAATATTATCTTCAGATACAAAATAGAGGAGGGAATGATCTTTTCTTTGGACTGATGGTGGATGCAGCAGAAAGCAACAAGTAGCAGAAAGAAAGATTATTTTAGACTGCAGGAATAATTTTCTAGGACCTAGGATAATAAAAACTGTTGGATATTTGGTCTCAGGGTGTTGTGAAGAGACTCCATTTTAAGAACAAATTAGTTATCTGTGAAGAATGAAATTAAGCTAGTGTCTGTGAAGAATGAAATTAGGCTAGTGATCCTATCATGGAAAAGCACCTTGGACAATCTGACATCTTAAGTTCTCTTCTGGACCATTCTTCTATCATTTTATGAAGGCAGCGTGCTCATTTCATGCAAATGAAATAAAAGCTGCCTGCTGACCCTGTTCTGATGTTTGTCTGATATCCAAGGATAGCACAGCCCTAAGAACACTGCAGCTCTTTCTGAAAAGAGCCTGAAAGAAAAATAAGAACTTACCAGAAGACAGTTAAAAGAGGTCTCTCTTTTTGGAGAAGACATAGGGAATGGGACATTCTGAATTCCCTGGATTAGATGCTTGACTGAGACTATGAATGCTGTAAACAATGATATGGAAGAAAAATGGATGAGGATCAGCAGTAACCAAAATGGTCTGAACTGAAAATACAAACTCTTCTAGTATTTTACTCCTTGAATGAAAGGCCATAGTCCAAAAATGCTTTTTTAGAGATAAAATGAAGTAAAATACTGGATTTCGGAATACAAATAAAATACAGTTCTACAACTGATCTTTTAAGGCATTTCTCCAGGAAAAGAAAATCTAGGTCCTGTAGTATTCATGGTTTGATGTATATTGCTTAATGTAAATGGAACAGACAGTCCCCTGTGCATGGTAAAAAAACCCCTAGATCTCTTTGAGGAGATAGGTAGAAAGAAATAAGAGAGCAATGATCGTCTCTTTTGGATGCTGCAGTGGAGTGATGCACATAAGATCCTGAATAGAACATGTTTTGAGCCCAGCCAAAGAATTTTTTAATCCTTTAAAGGGAGAAAGATTTTCCTCTCCCCCCAGGCTTTAGACCTTTCCGCTCAGACAAAAAGAAAAGCTCTTAGAGAAGTTAAAGACACACTGGGAGGAGTAGTGTTTTTTATACTAACCAGGCAATAGGGAATTTTTTCTATGAAAACAGGTACTCTCTGGGACTGAAAAGCTGCAAAGCAACTGCTGGAAAAAAATCTGTGTTGAATCAACAAGACAAGGAGAAAATGAAGAATTAGACTGCACTTTTTAGAAGGCTGTTTTCATGCAGCTGTTGTTCAGTGAACTGTAACATATTAGCATTATAATCTGGTGTCATTTAAACACTCTTACACTAGAATGATCCATAAATTGATGGAAATCCTCATATTTTGATTTACTCTGGGACATGTGAGCACAAACTGACACTATATAAGCTCTGATTGATTTTCCTGCTGTTCCCTTCTTCTACTGCTGCTTGGATACTTTGGGAAAAATTATGATTTGCTTAGAAAGCCAGTCACTTGATGCTCCAGGTATTTCAAAGTAAATTCATATCCTTTCCACCCAAGGACTGACCAGTGCTTCACATTAGCTTGTATTACTTTGCCTGAGTTTATTTCATTGCTTCTTCTTCCATCCTTCCCTTTGCTTTCTTTGCATCTCATATGAGTATATGAAACCCAGTCATTATTTGAGAGACAGAAAGAGTACCCAAAAGAAGGCTTTCTGTGACCCAGTGCTAAAGGAGGTTCAGCTTTGGAACAAGGTGGTTCTGGAAGGAGATAAAGCAAAGGATAGCTGCTGTAAAAAAATCTCCTTTTTACTGGTGGGAGGAGGCAACAAGGTGGAGGGGTTGTTCTCTAGGAAGCTTGGGAGGAAATCTGAGAGGCTGGGCAGAAAACTATTGAACATGCTGGAGGGGGTTCCGCAGATGGTAATCTGTTGGAAGCTGTTGATAATTGTCTTGAGAAGGAAAGGTGTTAGACAGAAGTAGCTAGAAGGAAGGTAGGGGACTGAAAGAATTTGAGTAGAGGGAACATATTGAATGTGTACATTTGGGTTTAGGGGTGCATGGCTGAAATTTCTCAGTGCAATTGTGAGGAAATTGTGTGGGCTATTGCAAATGATACTTCTGTCAGTATGATCTGCATATTTAATGCAATGTAACAATATCCTGCTTTAAATAAAGCATCTGCATAACAGTGTTCAGAGCAGCCATATCCTGCATGCTATTTTTTTTTCTTTTTTAATTTGTCCAGTTAGGGTCTAAAAGTTACGTAAAAGCTGCCAGTGGATTGCTGCAATCGTTGTTTTAGTATTTTAGTAAAATTCTTTTCCTATAAGCAAAAATCAGAGGCAGCAGCTTCAAGCTGTCAAAGGCAATTTTGCCTAGGAGGAATCTGGCTGGTCACGCAGATGAGTGTGGAATCTGTGAACACTTGACAGGCTCTAAGCACATTCTCACTGTGAATGAGGAACTGATGAGTAAACAGCAGTGTCCAGCAGCGCTTTTTAATGGTAATGCCAAAGCCTTTTACCAACAGCTTCCCAGTGCAGATGGAGTTTTACAGAATAAGTCACACAAGCAATTCTGCTGTCATCATGAGGGGATTGCTGTTTTTTAAATACTGGAAACAATATAAAACCAGAAAGCAGGTATGGGAAGACTTTGAAAAACAATGTGTGTATTGAGGAAAGTGTTCAGCAAATGTTTCTGTCTGTCCCTCCAGCCAGGGCAGTAGACTCTGCCTTGCGGGCAGCAGCACCTCTGTGTCAGATTGTCACAGAAAAATCAAAGTTAAAAGGCACAATTGTAAAAACTTTACTTGTATGGGTTTTAAGGGTGGGCCTTCATAGCTCCCTGTTGAAGAAGATGACAAGTTGATTAAATGCATGGCCCAAAATATACTCAGAGTTTAAAAAGTGGAAGCAGAAACTGACATTTTCGTGAAGATAACAGCTATCAATTCACAGCTTTGGGATGTCTTGTTTGCACCAGCTATAGCATTCGGAGAAATAGTTGGAAGGGCCCAGGTTCCAGCTGCCTATAGGGATTCTTCAGAGAGGTCTCATTACAAGGGATTTGGCAGAAAAGACCACTGGAAATGGGGAACTGCACATTGCTGATTGTGAAGGGTCAGTATTAACGAACATGACAATGACTGACTTTGCTAATTTACTTTGCTACTTTTAGCTGTGTATCTGTAGACATGAAAGAATGCTACTGGGCCAAGAATTTGATAAACCTGATGCATTAAAAGCAACTGATACTGAAGAGCACCATGTATATTGCAGAATGTCATTGTTAATCAAGAACTGCTGTACCACCCAAGGGAAGACTGGGTCTCAAGAGACTGTCTAGTGACAAAAGTGGGGAGTAGTCACATGCAATTATTATTTTTTAAATTTTTGTTTCTTGAGCTGTCTACCAATGCACTGGGTGTGAAAGCAACAGGATTGTCACGTCAGACAATTAACAGGACTGGAAAAAAGACTCATTAGCATATGTGGACTTTGACTGGCACCTCCCTTTCCCCAAACAGAGTTTGTCAGAGCAGAGTTTTCATTCTGGAATAATACTGGCCTCTGTTTTGGTGCTGAGTGCATGGTGCTTGTTTCTTCTCAGTTCTCCAGCTCCAGGCCTGTGTCCTGACCCAGCAGGAGGAGGAGCAGAAAGGAAGATGCCAGAGCAGAGATGGAAGATACATGGTTCTTAATGCTTGTATCACCTTCATCACTAAAGTAGAGCTCAGTGAATTTCCAGATTGAGATGTTGCAGCATGTTGGAAGTAAAGAGCAGCACTGCAGTGCAATTCACAGTGTTCTCTGAGTATCTTCACAGTAATGAAACAGCAGGACATGAAAAGAAATGAATGATGTTTTGGCTGAGTGGGATGGCAGATGTTAAAAGACAGCATGCTTTCCTGCCTTACCTGTCAAGACAAGAAAAAAACTACCAAGGAAAGCAACATTCCTGAAGACAAATGCCCCGGTACAGACAGAGTTTTTTCAGATGGATTTGCAGTCTGCTGTCAGAAAATACCAGTCAATAGCATGTGACATTTTCTCAAAGTTGTATAGTGCAGTCTTTGATGGATAAAAAGAGCAAAGCAATTATGCTTCCATTCATGAAACAGTGTTACAAGTTGATGTATCCAGCAAAGGGAACTGAATCTTATCCTTCCTGAAAATTTCAGTTAACTGCAGGTAATCAAGAGGGGGACCAGAGTTACCCAACTTGTGGACATCTTTGGTTGTATCGCTAAATCAATGCTCAGCAGTCAGTGAGCTCAGACATGACTAGGAAACAAAAATGCTTTTGTCGTTGCATGTTATCCCAGCTGGCACTCAGCTATCCATTAATTACCCTTTGGGGGCGACTACTGGACTCCGCAGGCTCATCTAAACTTGTGATTCAATGATCAACAAGCAAGAACCAGCATATTCCCTCTAGTTTTTACCCAGGTGGGTGATGTTGCAGGTCTTAGAGCAATGACTGGAGGGCAGCATTCCAGTGAGTGGGGGAACAGGTTGGAAGCAACAACTGCAGGCACAGAATTCCAGGAAAAATGAGAATTATGTGCCCACTCAAGTGAGAGAGAAAGAGAAGGTGTGGCTGTGCAGCTAGAGAAGAAAAGAGACAAGAAAAATCTAAAACTTTTTCTATTTTTTGTTAGGACCTTACATAGCAGTTGAAGTTAGATACTGGCTGATGCACAGTGCAGGAGCACAGACTCACAAGAAGGAAACTGAGGACATAAAACCATTATAGATACAACAATAAATAAACATTGAGAGTACACCACAGGTTCCAATATCTCTTATACTGTCTTCACAATCTCATGTACAACAGTCTTCAACAGGAAGGTGTAACACAAAAGTTGTAATTCCTGTAATGTATAGAGTTAAAATAACTTCCCTATTTAGTGCAGCTTTATAGGTGTCAGGTTCCACGGGTTCCTATTAGTTCCTGGACAAATAAACCTACTATTAACAATTGTTTTCATTCCTAATGAGAGAACAAGAGGAGAACATCAAAGGATCATTGTGAGATTTTCCCCAACTGTTGAGCTGTACCTGACAGGTCTGCTGGACAGCTGGGCATGTGAATGAAAGTAGCAGTATGGAACAGGAAGGAAGGCCAGTACAGCCTGTGTTTAGCTGGAACACTTACTCTCATCCCGACGAAATTTCCTTTAATGTCTGTAAGTATTTGTTACAACTAAGGATTGAAAGAAAATTGACAAATAGGGCATCAACTCTGAGACCAGCATAGGAACTTCCTCTTCTGGTCTGCATGGTTGGAGGATGAAAATTTTCGTTCAGCTGCATTGAAGGAAACTGCTGCTTAGCTGCATAGAGGAAAGTGTGGTTTAAAAAAATCAATGGTTACCTGCACTGTAGATACCTACCTATAGTAAATACTGTAAATACCTATGTATAGTCTCTGAACTGTTGACGGACTTTCATTTGTTAACAGAAGGAGTGGGCAGTATCCCAAGAACTAAACTTTCCTTCACTGGAAGGAAGTGGGGTAGAAAAACTGGGCCATGGTATGTAACAATAAAATTGAAAGAATAAAGGGGTTAGAATCTGAGTTGGTTCTAGAGTACTGGTTCTAGTGTCATTCCGCCCACCTAGTGATTCCACTTTGTCATTCAAAGCTTTTTTTACCCTAATGATTATAATGCAGAGATATTTTTAAAAATAAAAAAGCCCCTAAGGATGTGAACTACACCACCACTTCAGGAAAACCTAAGAACAAGCTTGTGTTCAGTGGGGCTGTCTAAACAGCCTTTTCATTCTTTATCAACCCTTTACAGTCCCCATGCTTCATAGTTCTTGGGAAAACCATTCTTCTTTTTCCTGCCCAAACTCCTACTAAAAGAGAAAAATTACAAGAGTAGTCTGTGATGCTGAGCCCATCTGTGTCTTCCTTAGGTTCCCAGTTTTTCTCCCTAACCCAGAAATGTATTCTGCAAACACTTCTAAACTTTCTCCCTCATTGCCTCTTAGGAGAGTCTCTCATGATCTGTATAGCCATTACCTTCCTCTTCAGATTCTCCTTTAGCACTGCTGTCGTAGTAACTGGATCTTGCTTGTTGACTCCAGCTGCTCAAAGGATGAAATGGAACCATCTTATTTGCTGATGCTTTCATTTTAACACCTTTAATCCTGCAGTGTTTTGTTTTTTTCCCATACTTATCATAGTAAAAGTCAGAAATCTTATGCTACATTTGCTTGTTATTACCTATATGCCCTATCCTATGTCTTCTAGACTGTAAGCATCTTTTAAAAGCTCTTCTACAGAGTACAGCAATGTGCAATTCAGCAGACTACCATGGTTTAAATATCTTAAGCCAGGTGAGGAGTTTAAAATAAAATAATCTCTGTAACTAAGTCTTGTTCATTTTTAAATAATAATTTCCCATTTTTCCTTGAAATAGCCTGAATTGTGTTGCTTGTGCTCAGCATTCTTCCTCATAAGTGTCAGTCACTCCAGTAGGTCTGTTGCTGGGGCAGTCCGTCTGGCATTGTCCCTGTGCTTCATATGGTTTTACCTCCACAGGCAAAGTGAAAAAAACCCCCAGTCCTCCCACCACATGGCTTCCAGCCCAGCCACCTGGAACAATGAAATTGCCCTCTACTCCATTTTCGGAGGTCTCTGTCCCTTTCCGTCTCTTTAGAGCTAGCTTTGGCACTGGCCAGCCTGCCTTTTGGGGCCTTCCTCTCTCTCTCTCTTAACTGAGATCTTTATGGCATGTGCTGCCAAAGTGTCAGTTACTTGCTTTTACCTATAAAAATACCTCCTGGTATTCCAGGCCAGGCTGTCTCTGTTAATCCTTTATGCCAGTGTGATCTGCCTTCTGGTGCAGCAATCCGGTTCCTCCTGGGGAGTCGGGATGCTTCAACAAAGCCTTGTTCCACAGGCTCAGCATCTTTTTGCGTGCACCAGAAGAAAGAAATGCACACATAAACCAGGCTAAAAAGGAAATTAGGTTTGGGGGTGGGAAAAGAGATGGTTTAACTCTGGCATTACTGTAACTCTTAACAGGATCCATGCAAAAATTCCTACTGTTGAAATGGTCTTAGTGTTTTATGTCTAAAGGTAGCAGTGTTTAATAAACACTGTACAGCAGCAGACTTCAGGCTTTCTCAGGCCGTGGCTTCCAGTCTTCTCTGGCCTACGCTTTCCCAGAAACCATTCATCACTGAACTCATTCCCAGCATTGGCCAGTTTTTTTCACTACTTACTGCTGGTGTGATTTCAGTGGCAGCTCATCAGCAGTTTGTTTTAACTGCATGCGCAGATCAGCTTCATAGCATTCAACACATTTTATGAACTACAGTTTAGACTCAAATGTTCTCACAATGTTTTCTGTTCTTCCGCTTCTGATCAGTATTAGAGTAGGTTCCTTGCTTTACAGTTTTTAGTCTTGTTTGCTTGAGTGTGTATGTAGTAAACAGTTGGATTTGTGTAATTTGTTCACTTAGAAAAGGATGTAAAAAGATATTATATTACATTTTAAAGCATTAAGTCTGTTAGAATAACTCCTTGCTCTAACATAGGGTTTATTCAACCATCTTCTCTACTAAAACACCACTTTCTCTGTCTAAATGAATATATTTTAAAATATACACAGTAGCCAAAACAAAAGACACAGTTGTCACCCTGGCACTTCAAATGTGTATAACAAATTTCCTTCAGTGCTGTTATAGGAAGAAAAATCTTAATGTTACTACTATCATGTTTCCATTTTGATCAGTGAATATAGTTCATCTTGTATATCATAATTTTATCTTAAATAAGAGTTTAGGGCTTCAGTTGAAATATAGCACATTTAATTAATAATCTGAAGGGCAGGCTAACGTCAGAGGTTTATGCCAAAATACAGTCTCTTAATTTTCTTTTCCTGAGTATGGCTGGAGCTAAGGCACTTCAAAAGATTTTTTGTCTCTCCACAGATCTTTGAGTACACAGAAGCTGGTTTATTATGTTAAAGGACTCCCTTGACTCAAGGAAACATTTAAAATTAAGTACTTTCTATATTAATGCCATACAGTTCTGTCATTCAAGGTGTGGCTTATAGTTTCCAAAAAGCATCCTGAATGCTAGGTTAATAGTTGGACTCGATCTTAAAGGTCTTTTCCAACCCAAACGATTCTATGATTCTACACTTCAGAAAATTTTGTGCCTCTCAGGGTTGTTCCAGAGTTCAAAAAACCACATGCATCAAAAGCAGAGGAAGACTGAAGCCATAAGTGAATCCTTATTTTGTCACACAGTACTTTTTATACAGATTTTGCTTTTGAGGATCTGCTACAATTAATTTCTTCTTGATGTTGGAGAATTGATGCATTTGCATCATTATCTGATGCTTTTAATCTGTATTGGATGAGTGGAACAGACAGTATGTGGTAACTGGGAAAAAAATTACCTTGCTAACTATAGTCTGAGACAGCTGTTCATTACACAGGCTTTCACTGATTCAAATAATTGAAACATTTGCAGATGACCTTAAATATTAGAGTGAGAACTAGGAAGAACAGAGCTTTGCTCTTACAGCTTACAGGATTTTAAGAACTTTTACTAATAGTTAATCCAACTGCACTGCTTCACTTTTGCTTCATACCTCATTTTTTCAGTGACCTTCTGAGTTAAACTCCCATGGAAATTAAAGGACTCTTGCCTAAGGTAGGACCAGGGAATCTAGCTCATTAATATTTTGGAATAAAAAGAAAACCCTTGTGAGTTTTACAAGAAGGTCTGGCCTGCAAGTCTAGGAATGGGGTGACCTTTCTATTATTGAAAGTCCTTTTGTAAATCCATGGATTTCAGCAGGAGAGTAAAGCTAATTGTGTTTCCACTGGTGGATTGATTCTGTTCTAGGACAGAAAAATCACCTCCAGCAAGCGTGAAGCTATTAAAGTTTCCTGGTCCATGCAAATGGTGAATTCTGCATCTTTATTTTCAAAAAAGATTTGCCACTTCTGTTCTGTTATGTGAGTCACTACCATTTTAGCCTCGTCAGGTCATTAATTTAATGTCAGTGCCTTTGAGACCTGTTTAGCTCCATCATGTATTATGTGCCTCCTATTCCAAAATTAGTTGCTTGACTTCTTCCCTGAGGGCTGCTGTCTCTGTTGGTACTGCCTAGTGTAAAGGCAGTAGCATACCTTGTTTATCCTTTGGGTCTGCTTAGCTTCATTGCGTACTTCTGTCATGCTAAAACAATAAGGAGTGGTAGAGTAGGGGACAAAGGGCCTGTGATGAAGACCTGCTTTTCATCTCCAGCCTGGGTCTTTCACTCAAAACTCTGCAGTCATAGCATGAACTTAAGGCTGATATCACAGTGTCCATGACCAGACTCACGTCCCTGGTGCTATCTCTTCCCTGCTATAAGAGAGCTATCCCAGTAAAAGAATTGGGCACCAGAAGCATTTGCTGGGGGAGTAACAGAGCATTTTGGAAGCTTTATCTTTCAGACTTGCTATGCTAATACTCAAGTCCAAGAGTTGTGAGTTGCCTCTGTTTATGGCAGCCTTGTAGCTAACTGAGTCTTCGTAATGATTGGCAAATTATTCTTAGATTGGTTTAGTATGAGAGGCAGTTATTAGATACTTTCTAAATTATTTTAAAAAGATAGGGAACCTAAATAGTCCT
Source organism: Falco peregrinus (assembly GCF_023634155.1). Classification (NCBI taxonomy): domain Eukaryota; kingdom Metazoa; phylum Chordata; class Aves; order Falconiformes; family Falconidae; genus Falco; species Falco peregrinus. Next base: position 86,280,273 of record NC_073721.1, read on the forward strand.
GAAAGTGGTGAGTGGGAGCTGTCAAGGAAACAGCTTGCTAATAGAAACACAGCATAATTAACTGCCTTATTTAAATAACTTACCCATAAGTTATTGGAAAGAGCTGATAAGTAAGAGACTGCCACAGCAGAGAGAGAGTCTTTGCAACTGTAACTGAGTGATCCAACCTTTAATAAGTGACCTTATTACAAATAAATGAGCTTTGGGATAGAAACAAGGATAGTGGTCATTTGAAGGAACATAAGGTCAGATTAACTACAGAGTTTATTAAACTGTTTTGTCATTTTGTGGGGTTTTGGCCAGCAGTGGTGTGTTTGCAGTGTATTCCCTGACTCCTGGATACACTGAGTGAGCTCTGGGGCACAGGCAGTGCTTTAGAACCAGGCTTGTTAGTGTGTCTAAAAGCACAAATGCCAAATCCTTTCCTGTCATTTTGTGCAGCCATGCCACAGTCATCCTGGTTCTCCCTGCAGCCACGCTACGGTGATCATTGGAATTACAATGGATGAATATGAATCAGAAACAACTAATAGCCCCTGTAAGTTTGCCTTTAGGGCTTGGTTTTCTAAGCTGGAAGCTGAAATGAACCTGCCATGCTAGATAGAGCACTCTGCATTCTGCGAAAATAATACTGCTGAACCAGAGGCTGAGCTCACAGTGTGACAGTTTGGGATTTAGTTCTTGGTGGGATGTTAGGGCCTATTAGTGTTGTGTAAATGGCAGCAATAGCCAAGTGCTGTACAGACATGGGAAGAGAGACTGCCCTGAGGAGCTCACAAACTTAATGGCGAAGCGGGGTAAAATGAAGACAGCATGAAAGCAGATGCATGGCAATTAGCAATGCCTTAATAGTTCCATTGAAAATGCTTTCTTAAATTAATTTGCTGGATGAAAGACAGTCTGTCTGTGAGACCTGCCATTAGCTGGTTAGTTCCATGTAAGTGTCATCACTAGAGTTAGTAGCGAGTGAATTTTCAGCTGTGAGAAGGCAGTAGCTATGGGAATCAGTTATAGAACCAGGAATCATGACTTAGGAGGTCTCTAGTCTGACCTCCTGCTGAAGGCAAGGCCAACACTGTATGCTCACCAGGTTGCTCAACAGCTTAATCCGGCCTGGTTCTGAAAACTTCCAAGGATGGAGATTTCACAGTCTCTCTGGGCAAACCGTTCCGTCCTTAATTGCCCTCAGCATAAAATTATTTTTCTTATATCTGGTCTGAACTTTTCCCTTTGGATTTTATGACCATTTTCTCTTATTCTCCCACCACGCACATCAGTGAAGACGCTAGCTCTGTCATCTCAGTAACCTTTTCATGGATACTGGAAGACTGCTACTAGTTCCCCCCAAAGCTTTCTTGTCTCCATGCTAAACAGGCCATCAGCCTCTCCTCAGAGGGCAGGTGCTCCAGACCTGATTCATCTTGCTGGAGATCCTGCTGCCCTTTTCTGGAGTCATTCAAATGCCAGCTAAATGGGAATAATCACTGCCTGTGGTTACTGGCTACATTCTGCTGAAGCACCCCAGTGTGCTGTTAGCCTTCATTACTTGCAGGGCACAGCAACAACTCAAGTATAAATTATTGTTATCCAGGACTCCTAGATCCTTTTCAGTAGCACTGCTCCCCAGCCGGTTAGTCACCAGCCTGTACAAACACACAGGGTCAGTCCATCCCAGGTACAGGAATTTGCATTCATCCTTGCTGAATTTCCTTTCAGCCCATTCCTCCAGCCTGTCTCAGTCCCTCTGAATAGTAGCTGTGCCTCCAAGTGTATTGACAAACCCTCTGTTTTGGTATCATCTGCATCCTAGATGAGAGGGTATTCTGTCTTCTTCTCTAGGTCATTGATAAAAAATATTAAAGAGGACATCTGAAATTAAATATTAAACACTACTAGCCCGTAAGTCTGACAACACAGCCCGTTTCTCACTCATCTACTAGTCCTCTTATCTAGATTGTAACGTCACAACTTGGATACAGGAATGCTCTGGGAGACCCTAACAAAAGCCTTGCTAAAAGATAAGTGACATCCACTGGTCTCTTCTCACAAGAAAGCAATCAGTTTGGTTAGACATGATCTACCCTCAGCTGATCAACGCATGCTAAATGATGTCCTGTCCTTTGCCTAGAAATGTGTTCCAAGAACACTCTATGATTTTCCCAGGGACGAAAGTGAGGAGCTAACTGGCCAGTCAGCCTGTAGTTCCTTGGGTGGTCTCACTTGTCCTTTCTGAAGATGGGCACATTTGTCTTTCTCCAGTCACCAGAGATCTCTTCTGATCTCCGTGACCTTTCAAATATGATACAAAGTGGCCTCAGCATGACACCAGTGAGTTCTCTCACCACCCTTCAGTGCAACCCATGGGGTCTATGGATGTGCTCAGGAGAAGCAGGCTAAGGCAGGGAAAACAGGGGCATGGGGGAAAATATTGAGGTGTTTGTGAGACAAGTAATCTAATGTAAAATTAGGGCATGGATGGATATTTGATTTTGTCTTTGTTAGTGTGTCACTTTCATGTAATTGAGAATCTAGTTCATTCTTGGTTTCATATCTATTAGAGCTGCATTGCAGACTTCAGTTTTATTCCGAAGTGTGAAAGAGCAGGGACTGTAGGTCAAGCTGAATTCCTGTTGGTGAGTGATTCTAGGTATCACATCTTGCCAAAACAGGATCCCATTGCTGCCTCACAGGCTATGTGGATAACATCTGCTTTACTTCTATTACTCGGCCATCCCAGTTGATTCAAATATTTCCCCCTTTATCCTTTCTAATTCAGGATTTGTCTTCACCCCTTCCCCCAACAAGTAGCATGTTTTGCTCCTGTTCTGCTGGTCTGTGAATTCATTGTTTGCAGGCTGGCAAGGCACCAGTTCTGGGGTGACAGATGGAGCAGACTGCAAACCAGGCAGTTGCCTCCCAGCCTGAATGATATTTTAATAAGCACAATGAGGTGACAGAGAGAAAAGCTTCTCACTGGAATGACTGACAGTTTTGTTTTCAGCCTGAAAGCACTAATAGATGATTTTTGGCCTTGGTCCAAAAAAATTACAGAAACTAGAAGGAAAAAATCCTATTATCTCCTAACTTATCGCTCTTTTCAAGGGTCAAGGAAGTTTTTTCTCTCTGGTCTGTTATCCAGATAGGGAGTTGTTACCCTGCTTTCGGTATTTCAGATCTCTCTCGGGGATTCTATACTTTGGGAGACTCACCTTTTGTTATTTCTTTTTTCCTTCCTTTTTTTCATCTCATTCAATTTCTTCATTGTCATCCTTTCCTTCCCTAACCAGCTACTAAGAAGAACATTAACTCTGTCCCCGCTGAAAGCAGGACAACATTCCCCTTTTTAGTTTCTTTACACTCTTCACAGATTCATGGTGAAGTCTGTCTGAATTACGGGGCCTACCAACTTACTCGGCTTCCAGCTTCCACATCCTGTGAGACAGCTAGTGCAGGGCTAGGTGATGGCATCTGCATGGGCAACTCTAGAGCATATGTCGTCTTCTCCCTGACCCTCAGCTGTATCTCAGTCATATAATACAGGGTCTGTGTAGGGCTTTGTCTCATCCTTGGTCTTATGAATAAAAGCACTACAAAAGCAAGCTCTGGCAAACCCCAGCAAGCTGAGATCCCTCTGCATTGTGAGCAACACAGTGTTTTGCAGACAAGCTGTAGCATAGCGAGGCTTTCAAAGGAGAAGATTCTTGTTCTTCCTGTGAGTACAGGGAGAAAAGGTCCAGCGCTCTCTAGAAAAATATCAAAATGGTGCTGGGATCTGAAGTTAGATATGGTCCCGTACACTGATCAGAGTATGCACTGGGAACTTCTCAATATTTGGACATAGTCCTTCATGTCTGTTTAGCAAGAATCAAGTCTGGGTTTCAACTCATAAACTGGAAGTTAATGGAATTACTGCTAAAATATGCTTCTTCTTCCTTTCAGATACAATGATGACACTGAAGGTTCAGATCCTCTTTGGATTCCTTTGCTGCATGATTTTTCTGCCTACAGATGGCTTCCCAGCAGACACCAGTAGTGAATTTCGCTCTGCTTTCTCTGTGGCCAGAACCAGCAGCATGGAAGGGAGCTCTGAGATGGTCATTACCTTTGACAAAGTATATGTGAACATTGGCAATGACTTTGATCCCAAGACTGGATTGTTCCGTTGTCGGATCCCTGGAGCCTACTACTTCTCCTTCACTGTTGGGAAATACCCAAAGAAAAACTTGTCTGTCATGCTGATGAGAAACAAGAATGAGGTGCAAGTGATTGTGTATGATGAACATCACCGCAAGGAACGGAAAGTAGCCAGCCAGAGTGCCATGCTGCAACTTGACTACGGTGACACAGTTTGGCTGCGTTTACATGGAGATCCCAAATATGCTCTTTACAGCAATGTGGGCCCCTATACAACTTTCAATGGCTACCTAATCTATCCAGACACTTCTGGCTTCTTCCAGAATGCTCTTAGCTCCCAAGAGCTGGGGCCACACCATTACACTATTCAGCAACTTCCCAGAGAGCAAAGTGAAGTTTCACAGCGACACGTGTTATCTGATCAACCCAACAGGGAACAAGATCCTCGCTCTGCATTTTCTGTTGCCCGCTCACAGAGTCTCCTGGGCACAGATGACAAGCAAACCCAGCATGAGCCAATCACATTTGACACCGAATTTGTGAACATTGGAAAAGATTTCAATTCCTCCACTGGCATCTTCTCATGTCGTATACCTGGTGCATACTATTTCTCCTTCACCATTGGCAAAATGCCCTTTAAGACTATGTCAGTGAAGCTTATGAAGAACCACAATGAGGTGCAGGCCATGATCTATGATGACAACCACTCCAAGAGGCGGGAGATGCAGAGCCAGAGTATCATGCTGCCTCTGCAATATGGGGACACTGTTTGGCTCTACAGCCATCAGCACGATGGCTATGGTGCCTACAGCAACCATGGCAAGTACATCACCTTCACGGGCTTCCTGATCTATTCAGATGCTCAGCCAAAGCGGCTTCCAGGTGCCAGCGAACCCCAAGGGTCAAAATAATTAAATGCAGCTGTGCAAGGAGCATAAGAAAAACCAAGGTGCCGTGGACTTGGGTGTATCTCCTCTTTGAATATTGTTCTCTACTTCGAGCATGCTATCATGTGTCCAGTGCTTTCCTTATGCTGCACGCTTGTGCCCGATCTGCAGGGCCACTTCTGTGTCTGCCATTGATCCATAGAAAGGTCTTTACAGGTTGTATGTGAGTGTCCTGTGTTGGTGTTTGATTTAAGCATAAAGCATGAGGTAGTTTTGGGGCAGGGGTGGGGCAGTGTAGTGAGATACTGAGGATCAGGAAACTGCTGCAGTAATGTTACTGCAGATCTCCAGCATCCAGAAAGCAAAGGATGTGGTGACTTTCCTTGCATATCTGGGGAGGGAATAAATGTAATGAAAATAAATGTAATAAAAATATAAAAGATGTAAAATTTTCTCAGATTGGAATTTGTTGTTACCTGGGAGACCTGTGTGCTTGTCACTGGCTGAGGTACCAGTTCAGGAGAGAAAGAAGCATGGTGATCATATGAGCTTCAGTACATGCTACTGAGCCAGTCTGTCTCTGTACGCTCTTTTTTATCATCCGTGTGTGTGAAGTGTTGGTACCTCTTATGTTTTTATTGCAAGTTTCACGACATTTGGTGCTTTTCTCAATCTGACATTGATGAAGAAGCTGTGTTTGGGAACTTCAGCTTTCATTCAATGAAAATAATACATATAGAAACAAACAAAAAAGTAGGCTTCTAGCCTTGTAGTAGAGGATGAGGGCTCAAATCTGTGAATGGACCATCCTCTGAAAGCTCAGAAGCAAGGTAAATAAGAAGAACTACAAATGTATTTTAAATCTCTTAATATTTGGGTGAGGAGCAGGCTCATAATGTATGAGTGTGGGTAGTATCGTGCCATGCAATGGCAGTGTTGACTGCAGGGCATTACATTCTCCAGGAATACTCCTTGGAGCTTGAGTACAAGGGTATGGCCAACCTGCCATACGCTGTATCAGTAACCCAGTGCAAATGGGTTCAAAGGTACCATTAAGTGATATTTTCAGCATCTGTGTTCCAGTGGTTTCTTACACGCTGTGTTCCACTGAGCTGTAGTGCTGCTGTAAAGGGACTGATGTGGCTGCAGAGGACACTGATGTGTTCCTCAGGGCAGCTGGGAGTGATGGCGGAATCCACTGAGCACATAGTAGGAAAGCAGAAAGCTGGAGGCTTCATCATGGTGCAACTGGTGCTGTTTCAGTTGAGCTGAATCCTGGTTTGTCTCTCAAAAGACAAACTGCAACAGTGCATCATCTTGAGTGTGCAAGAAATTTTGCAGCTTCACTTGAGTTTAATTTACGATCTGCTCAACAGATAGCAATGCTCTTAAACTGATCCTAACAAAATCCTGAATTCAAACCAGTGTATTTGCATCTGAGTCACCAAGCCATCCACCTCAGCCTTTATCCAGACATTCATATAGCTCAGACCATTGTATTCTCCAGGAAGACAACATTTTCATGCACTAGTGCTACCCCAGCTCAGCTTTTTGATGATATTCTCTGCCTGAACTGGGCTTGTCTGCAGCTATTCCCTGCCTCCACCACGCTGTATGTATCCTAGACATTAAAGACTGGGGGCATATTTAGGAAAAGGATGAAGGGTAAAGATTGGAGGTATGTAAAAACCATTGTAAGAATAGAAGAACATTAAGTGGGCCACTAGTTTACTAGAAGTTACAGTTCAAATGAAATACTAATCTTAATTCCTACACCTCTTGGGGAAACACACAAACAAAAAACCCAACCAACAAGGCAACAACCAACCTGCTTTATGGACTGTATAAATCTGTCTTCTCCTGTCATAGCCCTAACCTGACCTCTAAAACCATTCTCTGTGGCGTCTTGCTTCCAGGCTTCTTATTCCTGCCTCACCAGCCCTTCTCTCCATCTGTTGGGCAACAACAGCTTGGGAAAAGATTAACTAGGTCAAAAGCTAGCAGTTCCCACTTTGAATGTCACACGTGCCTCCTTTGTTGAGCATGGAAAATTAGGAGTATATTGATAGAAAGGGAATTATTGTTCCCATCATCTAGGTGCATGCAATATATGTTCAAAATGAATGTACCTATAATGGCAGCAGGAAACCTAGTAGAAATGAGGAAAAAAAAAAAATCAAAACCTTCCCAAGTAGATAATTACATTCATTTAATTCCACACTGCAATGTGTAAGGCAGAAAGGTTAATGATCTCTTTCTATAAAACAACTGCATTTTTTATTTTGAGGATAGCGATTGTGTACTTATTATGTTTGGCTTGTAAAGTGCCATAGCTGTACAAAAAAACTTCATAGAAGAGGTAAAATCTGCTGAAGAAATAACTAGGTCACAATCCTTAGGAATTTAAATGAGGTTTAAGGAAGTATATTTCAAACTGATAACTGGCACAAAGCAGCGTACATGTGTACACATGATATGCAAATACTAGAAAGCTTCATGGAATACATACATTTTCAGGTTGCTTTCTAAAGAAAAATTAATACATGACATGGGAAATTACTTACTATGGACTCAAAATGTGATGCTACATAAGCAGAAAGCTGAAATTAAATATGTGAGCTATATCATGAACCACAACCAAATCTGCTTAGCTGGTTACTGGAGAGGAGAAAAGATACTGTATTTGGCTGAAACCACAGGGGGAATATAGGAGGCTGAACTGAATCATCTGAAATTAAGTCAGCTAGGACACCAGTGTAACATCCTGAAAAAACCTGCCAGGGCATCTCCCCAGTAAGCATCAGTGATCAGGAGAGATAACACATCTAAGTAACACTGCCCCCTTCAGCACAGTCCACTTAAAAAGCAATAAAGAAACAGAAGAAAAAAGAAAGAAAAAAAAAAAAAAAAAACAGGAAAGGGTGAAATGCACTTTATAGTTTTGCCCTATTTAATTTAAAAATAAAAGCTTGTGTGTAAATCCTTAGAGGGTTGCCAGTGCAATGCAGAAAGCAGGACAAAAAAGGTGTGGTGTATTTGTACAAATTACAAATTGGTACAAAGCATTCAAAATAACCAAGGGTGCAGCTGAAGTCAGGTGTGTCCTTTCCTACAGTAGTTTCCCTTAGTAAGTGTCTCTCTTGGTCCTGGCCAGATTAGAATGATAGAAATGTTTCAGGGATGCTAAATGTGCAGGCTTCTCCTTCCAAGGCCAGGAAGCCAGGAGAAGGGTGGTATTTGCAGGGCAGAGCCCCTTGCACAGATCACGAAAGATTTCATCAACCAGCTGAGAGAAAAAACTAATCCAGAGATTTTTATCCAGACCCTGCATGGAGCGAACCTGATAGGCACAGTAAATGCTGGTGAAAAGGAGACGGTCAAACTCTGTTAGGGGCAAGGGGGTGTCAGTCAGTGAATAATATCTCAGATGCTGCTCAATCTCTGTCGGTGTTTTGGGCACTTCATCCTCTAAAATCTGCATGAATCGCCGTGTTGGGCGCAGGGAGGCCAGCTCTTCATCCTGCAGCTGGATTGTCCCGTCAGTCTGAATATCCAGCCCTCTCCAGAGCATCTGGAAGAGAAGAGGAGCATGTGCATGGGAAGCCCAGCACAAACGCTCCGCCAGTTTTAACAGAGCTGTAAGGCCATCTGCAATGCTGCCAAATCGCTGGCCGGACTGGGAGGCGGCTGCTCCCTGACTCGCTGCCCATGGCCCGCCTAGTCCCACTCCATGCCTTCTTCTGCCAGCCCCACACCCCTTCCCCTTTTGTGACCGGCCCCACATATCGGTTTCCCCGTGGGACCCATCCAGCTCTCGCCTCCCACCCTGCCTCTCCCGCCACAGTCCTGCCTGCAGCAGCTCCCCAGCATGGTGGCCTTGGGTGGGGGGCTTGGCCACTTGGTGCCGGAGTCACCTAGCCCAGCGGGGATGGTTCCTTGTCCCACCCCAGAGGCGTGAGGTGCCATGGAGGGGGTCAGAGCCCCCTTCAGCTGCACCCCACAATGGGAGGGAGCACAAATGCAGTTAGGGCATTGCCGAGGCATTCTCCAGGCACTCCCAAAATCCAGCAGGGATGAGAACTAGCAGAACATGTGAGCTTTCACGTGCAGGCAGGTGGGAGTGTGGACACTAACAGTGTCTTGGCCCATGGGCCCCCCAACACCTAGGAGACCTCTAACATGACGTCAGCATCTTCTGGGCTGTGACGGGGTGTGTTGGTGCCGGCATCATTCCTGCTGTGAGGATGTTCATCTGGAAGACATCAGGTAGAGTTTGGTAGCACAAGACCATGACACTTGCTTTGGTTGTCGTTAATGTCTTCAATATTTCTGAGCTTGCCAAACATGACAGGTGCTGACCATGGGATTTTGATGAGCAAAACAAGCTTTTTAAGAGAAGCAGAAGAGGTTTTAAGGGTGTCAAGCATAAGTTTTGGGTATGAAGGCCCTTTGTCCTGCCAACAGAGCTAAAGCCTACAGCAGCAAAGACACTGGCTTTGACAGGCAGCGAGGAAGCCCCTCACGCTGAGTATGGGTGAGTTTTGAACAGATGGGTTTTGGTTGCTTGCAGGCTTTGCTGGAGAAGGTGACACTGCCTAACGGAGGCAGCGTGCTGGGAGGCTCCTCAACCTGCTGGTGGACACATAACCTGATGCTTAGTGTGGTTTTATACTTCTTTCCTGAGCACCTGCCACTGGCAGAGAGAGAATGTGAGGGTAAAAGAAACCTGGTCGGATCTATCCTGGCTCATGTCCAGCTAACCCCTTACTGGGTCATCCAACATTATTAAAACTGGGAAAAATGGATACGAGGCCAGAGGAAGTTAATTAATGTGAGTCACATTACTACTAAGAATTCTTCATTTTTCATTCACTAATGCTTCTAGTGCTTTAACTTGCTGCGTTTATTTTGCCTTTATTATTATTTTTACTTTGTGGGAAAGGAGACACAAGTAGCCTCAGTCCAGGACTGTAAGCGGGAGGCTGCACCCCCTCCCTTCCCTGTGTTGATCAGGGCAGTCATGTAGCCAAGACCCTCTTCTACCTTTTACAGACTGATCCTTCAGTTCAAGAAACATGAAATGGAAAAAGCTCATATAAAATAGTAAGCTCCCAGACCTTCTTTTTTATTATTATTTTAAATTTTTATATGGATAAAGACTTTTTCATATAAAAAAGTGGGACAATTTATGTTGAGCACTCCAGAGCTAAGGTCAGTAGGTGCTTATAAAAAGTAGAAATATTATTTAATACTGTATGTGTGTGATGACTACTACCAAATCCAGCTTCCAGCTTTCCATTCTTGATTGAAGCTTTTCAGGGAGATGCACAAGCTGCCTGAAGAAATTCACTGCCACCCCCCAGGCTTCAGGGGTTTGTTCCTCTGCACAGCTGCAGGCTCCCTGATCCAAGCCAGCTGTGGCTTTGGAATGTGAGCAGGGATGTAGCTGCTCTTTCCTACTGCTCCATGGATGTGCCAGGAGGCTTTTAGATCATGTAAAAAATACGTGTCATTTGACAATTTGTTTGCTGGTCTTCTCTCTGTTAACTGATAGCTAGGTGCACAGGTCTCTGATGAGAGATGTCTGGTTGGTTGCAAAGTCAGTGAATTTAGTGAACAGCCACCTGTTACGGTTTAATACCAGCCAGCAACTAAGTATCACGCAGCCATTCGCTCCCTCCCTGTCCCCAGTGGGATGGGGAAGAGAATTGTAAAGAAGGCCAAACCCATGGGTTAAGGTAAGAAAAATTTAATAACTGAAATAAAATAAAGTACAATAATAATAATAATGATGATGGTGATGATGATGTAATGAAAATGGAGACAGGAAAAAGAGAGAGAGAAATAAAAACCCCTAGAAAAACAAGTGATGCACAATAGAATTGCTCACCCCACACTGACAGATGCCCAGCCAGTCCCCAAGCAGCGATCAGCCCCTCCCAGCCAGCGCCCCCCCCCCCCCCCCAGTTTATACACTGAGCATGACGTTCTATGGTATGGAACACCCTTTTGGCTAGTTCGGGTCAGCTGTCCTGGCTCTGCTCCCTCCCAGCTTCTTGTGCACCTCCTCACTGGCAGAGCATGGGAAACTGAAAAGCGCTTTACTTAGGGTGAGCACTACTTAGCAACAACTAAAACCTCAGTGTGCTATCAACATTGTTCTCATACTAAATCCAAAACACAGCAGTACCAGCTACTAGGAAGAAAATTAACTCTATCCCAGCTGAACCCAGGACAGCACCAAACTGCTGTTATTAGTAACTGTCTCATAAATATGTGCAGTATTAGATTTTTTTGAGTAAAACAAAAATTAAACAAAGTATAACAACTAATGTATTGAAATAATAATATAAATATCCTCTGGAGGTGGGAAAATGGTCCCTTACTTACTTTATCATTTAACAGAGGGTTTTTCCCCCCCAAAAAACATCTAAAAAACCCATAAACATTATTGCAGGAGCAGAACTTTTCAGCAGACACCTCAGAAAACCCTCCCCCTGCCACCAAAAACAATAGCAGGTCTTCATCATGCAAGTAGCTACGAGTACCTCCCCCAGTGAACACCCCCAGCTGGGACTCCAGCTCTCTCCGATCTCGGCACAGCCAGCTGAAGTGTTTGACCACCCTTGAAGAAGCAGGCAAAGCATCGCACCACTGGCATCACACGAAGAGTTTGCCAAGCCAAGAAGCCACCTGCCTAGCAGGTGCCCTTCCTACCTGTCAGCCTCGGGGATCCAGCAAACACGCACAGGATCAGCCAGGTGTTGAGCTGCACCTGGGCCATAGCACCCTGCCCTGCAGCGGCTGCCACCCCGCCGTGGGCAGTGCCGTCTGTGGAGCGAGAGCGGTTTGCTGTGGCGCCTTCCCTCGCTGCTTCTGGTCCCAGCAGCCTCTGTTGGAACGAATCCATCTTTCCGTGTTTATGGTTGCAGTCCTGGGAAGGGCTTGCAGTTCAGCTTGCTGACCCCAAAGGATATTTTCCATCATATTTTGGAAACTTGGAAGACTTTGTTGTGAAGTTTTTGGCAGATTTGTTTAAGCTTCTTTTCCAGAGGCTCATTTCCCATTGCAATGTATTATAGGAAGCTATTAGTTGCAAAAAAATTTTGCTACACGATTGCCTCTGAAGAAGAGAGGACCTCCTGGTCCCTCCCACCATTGCACAGTGCCTCTGTCACATCTCCGTGACACTTCTGCTCGGCTCCTTGGCTTCATTTTCAGTTTTCCTTTTTCCTGAGTTTGAAAATCTGCAAGCAATCCTGAAACATCACAGACAAGGCTGGCAGTCTGTGCAGATCCATGGAAGGGCAGCCAAAACACACAAGCAGGCAGAAGAAGTGTCACTTATTAGTTCTGTATTAAACCTCCCAAAGGGGTAACTCAGCATACTAACCTAGCAAACAGCAGTTATCAGAGTCAGCCAGACTTTAGCACTTCGTTGTCCTCTCCTGTGACAAGACTCTGGGTTATGATGAGCACGGTCTGCTTTAGATATGAATTACACAGACAAAACTTGGTCAGGTTACCTTCGCAGCAGATCTGTGTTCTCAACACATCTTTGCACTTTTGTTAGTGCCCAAACCCCAGTCAAGCTGTTCTGTATTTCCACACTGTATGGCACAAGTAGTCCTGGGTTCTGCAACACGTTCTGGGATGCCAGGGTTATATAAGTAGGTAATAATATGTATAAATAATACCCTCTCCCCCAGGTTAAAGGGGGAAAGAAGTCTGCCTAGAGAAGAGGCAGCTGAGCTGAAAAGCATACCTTTCTCAGCAACTTACAGGCTGTCTGTAGTGGCTGCTGTCATCAGATAATTTACTGAGGTTAGGGATGGTGTTCCACTTCATAAGGTGTCAGCGTGTGAAGTAGCACATCTTCTGAAACTTCCAGGACCTGTAGCTGTACCTGGCAATACATGGGCTCACAGCAGCTATGAAGAAAAGCAGCATGCAGTGGAAGAGTCCCAGATTTGACAGGGGAGGAGGGGCCCTCAATATCCAGAGCTGTTCTTACCCTCAGTCTGCATCGAAATAAGACCTGTGTTTCTGTCATAGCCTTGGCTATCTTCAAGTCACTTCTTCCAGTTCTTATTATTTTCTGCGGCTTATGCTTTAGTTGCATCCCTCTCTTCTGGGACGAGGTATCTGTTATTAAACTGTGAATCACATGCTACTTGAAGCAGATGCTGATGCCCCATCTGTGCAGGGAGATTCATGTGCCTTCTGTTTTGTGCCAGAGTTCCTTACGATCCACAGCGTATGCATGACTTTGTCTTTGTTACTATGCAAAAAAAGTCCTGCGTCTCATGCGCCATGAAACATCCTCCCTTAAGCGTGCAGCACATGACATAAGGAGTCCAGGATTTTGGCCAACACCTGTGAAGGCCATACATGATTTTATCAACAGGAAAATCTCCCAAGAACAGCTTGCAGCTGTTGGGGTAGGTCTCTTCTCCCAGATAACAAGCAACAGGACAAAAGGAACCAGCCTCAGGTTATGCCAGGGGAGATTTAGATCAAATATTAGGAAACATTTCTTCACTGAAAGGGTGGTCAAACATTGGAACAGGCTGCCCAGGGAGGTGGTGGAATCGCCATCCCTGAAAGTGTTTAAAAAATGCATAGATGTGGCATTTAGGGA